>NC_080585.1:56749698-58112788 GCF_029962835.1 Magnolia sinica | reverse complement strand
CAAAACTCTCTCATAGAGTGCTGCGTATACACAGTGTCCGGTGGTGTTTTCCACAAATAACCTAGGTCCTACACAAGAACCTATCGAGTTTGGGTCACAAACTATTACCCTCAATCCTACACAAAGAAAGAGAGTATGGACTCACTCAATGACACTTATTGAATTGTGCCTCGTTGATGCATTGTTCTTGAGTCGTTTCTTCAAAGCTCTCACATGCTTGAATCTGCTCCTCAATTGCTCCCTCGATCATGATGTTGATGCGTTGCCAATGCTTCAGCTCTAAGATCAAATACTTTGCATGCGATGCTCCGATGCGGTGACCAAAGTGATTGGAAGTTTGGTAGAATCTCCTATAACTAATGAAAGGGTGTAATTCCTAGGGGATTCACCTAGATAGGTCTTATAGAGGATTTAGACAAAGGGTATACCAATATGATTAGATCTAATCTAAGAAAATGGTGGAGTTCAAGATCATCTTAAAAGTAGAGGTTGTAATCTTCATTATAGTATTAATGCCTTTTTATAAGAAATCTATTTGCAATGGCTATAAAACAGCTAGTTAATGACTCATTCGATAGGATCAAAAAGCCATTCAATGGGATCGAAAGTGCTTTAATAGGATTGAACCCTCTGTTGATCCCATTAAGAAAATCCAGAATTATCTTTGATGGTTGCTGGACTCATTTTTCAATCTGATCGAGTAGAGATTTGATGGATCGAAACTATAAGTGCTTTTATGTTTAACATACATGGATTGTCAAATTTCGTAAGACACAAGTGCTTGAAGTCAGATCGCTAGTTTGGAATCACAATGACATATCAACTACACTACACGCCTAAAGATCAGCTCAAGATTGGCATATCTTCCCAAGTAGTCATCACCCGATTTGAAGATAAGATCAAGTCAAAGTTCAAGACAAGCTGTCCCATATATTTGCAAAAACATGGGTAGTATAACCCTAGAAAGACCCTAGGTTTAGATCTTTCAAAAAATCATTAAATTTGGGTTTTAATTGTGTTTTTGTCTAGAATTTGGTTAGCCCAACTTCATCTGCTAGCCTAACTTCAAGCCCAGGAAAAATAACAAATTCTATTGAAAATTCGGCCAACCTAAGTTTTGGTTCGGCTAGCCTAAGCTTGAAATTCGGCTAGCCCAAGTAAGTTCAGTTCAAATTCCAGCCATACAAACTTTTGATTTTTGTGCGAATTCGGCCAACCGATTTTGACCTCGGGCCAAGCGAATTTTGGATAGATCTTATCTCGCGCAATCCAATAGCTGTTGAAACGAATTCAGTGGAATCCGGCTAGCTGAAGCCTTTCTTAGGCTAGCCAAATTTCCAATATCTCTGGCTATAATTAAAGGCTCTTTCATTTTAAATTATAATGAAAAATCACTTTAAACCTTTTACAAGAAAGAGAGAAGCTCAATTCCTCGGCAAGCTATTTATGTGGTATTTATAATTTAATTTTTTAGCTTATTCAATTCCCTTTTTCTCAAGATCATTTCAATCTTATTCTAAAGAGAATTTTATACTCTCTTTGAGATCTAAAGAGAATTGAATCAAGTAACATTTGAGTTTTTTTATTTCTAAAAATCTATAGAACCCTATACTCTTTCTTTTGAGTGAACACTGCCTCCTTTACATTCAAGAAAGAAGTTCTTCTGCTATAAGCTTCTACTACGTCTTCGAATCTACATTTGAAGATAAGAATTTTATTGCTTTATTTCATTTTAGGTTTTTCTAAGATAACCTGTGAAAATCTCAGTGGGTTGATGATTTGCGATAGCCCGTGAAAATCGCAGAAGGGATTTTTATTTGTGATAGCCTATCAAAATCATAAAAGGGGGGTTTTTTTTATTGTGATAGCACATGAAAATCACAAGGAACTATATTAAGTTGTTAAGGTGAACTTGTGAAAACTGTGTTATAGTGAAAGCCAAAAATACGAGGGTAGTAATTTTTGGAGTGGAGTAAGTGTGGTGGTTTTAAGCATCGAACCACTATAACTCCTTATGCCTTGTAGTGAATGCTTTAATCTTTTGGTAATGGATGTTATTTATTATTTCATTCTTTGTGGTGAATGTTGTAATTCTTTTATCTTCTCTTACTAGTTTGAAAGATTGATTTTAAAGACATTCGTGAAATACGGTTGTCCTGCCTAATATTTTAAGTAAATGTTGCCCTGCGAATTATTTAGAATCAAGGTTTCAATACTTAGACGATTGAGATTTTTGTATTCTTTATATATTCGGAATTTATTTTGATTATTTAGCATTGTCCTATTCACCCCCTCTCTAGGACATTGCTAGCTCTCCTTTTCAAGTGGTGTTAGAGCGGGTTGTTCTTTTTATTTTTTGTATATTTAGATTTACCTCATTGAGTTAAATCCAGAGCTATAAAATGTCATATTTTGAAAGCTTATCCATTATCAGGCGACCTCCCTTTGATGGCTCTAATTATTTATATTGGAAAGCCAGGATGAGGATCTTCCTTAAATCCATTGATGAAAGTGTGTGGCAAGCCACTATGACTAAATTGATCCCTCTTATGATGGAAGTAGTAGCTGAAGATAGAACTACATCAATGAAAGAAACCGCATACACTTTTTGGACTACTGTTCAGAAAAGTGAAAGCAGTGTAAATGCAAAAGCCGTAAATGTAATAACTTGTGCTCTATCGCCTGATGAATTCAAAAGAATCATTTCGTGCGATACAGCTAAACATGCATGGGATATTCTTGAAATGACACATGAAAGAACTACCATTGTCAAAAAATCTAAAATCCAAATCCTCACCACCAAATTTGAGGAAATTCGTATGGAAGACATTGAGTCTTTTATTGACTTTTATATGAAACTAAATGACATAGTAAATTCCATGGGGGGTCTTGGAGATAGAATCCCTGAAAGCAAGCTTTGCACAAAAATACTATGATCACTTCTTGATAGGTTTAATTCAAAAGTTATTGTTGTGCAGAAATTGAGGGATACATATACAATGAAGGTTGAGGAGTTAGTTAGTTCTCTTCAAACTTACGAGCTGAATTTCAAAGCTCCTAAAATCAAGTCCATTGCTCTTAAATCTTCTAAATCTAATTCAAATGATTCTAATGTAAATTCTGATATTGAAGAAAATAAAGATGATATGGCTATGTTGGCAAAGAAATTCTATAGAATTTTTAAAAATAAGAAAAGAACATATTTTCAAAAACCATTTGACAAAAGAAAGGAAATTTTAACTTTTGAAAATCTAAAACAAAAGACACCCAATGTTTCAAATGTTTTGAATATGGGCATTTATCTTTTAAATATCTTAAAAAGAATAAATCTAGAAGAAAAGGCATGATAGCTACTTGGAATGAATCATCAGAGTTTGAAACTAATTTAGAAACTGGCGAATCAGACAAGGAAAATACAACTGAATTAAAAGCCTTTATGACTATAGCTAGAATCACTTCTTCAGATGACTGTGATAGGTCTGATTATGAAACTCCAAGAAATGACTTTGAAAATGAAGAAGACCTTCAAGACCCTATATAGAGAAAGTTGTAAAATTATGACTAAATTGAAAATTCAAAAAGAAAATTATGCTAAACTACAATTACAACTTGAAAAAGTTGTTTTAGAAAAATCTCATTTTTCTGATTGTTTTGAAAAGACTAAGTTAGATTTGAGTTTAAAGATTTCTGAATTGCAAAAACTTAAATCTGAAAATGAGAAATTAAAACTTAAAATTTTCTCCCCTCATAGTTCAAATGACACTTGGAAATATACCCAAGGTGACCATAAACTTGAAAAACTGTTAACCTCATCTAGGCGATGTAGTGACAACTCTGTACTGGTTTATATTAAAAATAACTCTTTGAAATCTAAGAACTTTACTCCTGCCTTTGTAAAAGGAGAATCCTCGAACTCTAAAGAAGAGACTCTAAAATGATCAAACTATAAAAGGAATGACTTCAAAAATTCAAACCATTTTCAAGCCTTTAATATAAAAAAAAATAGTGTTAACTAACACAAATATCAAAGGAATAATAACAAAAATCCTCTTTTAGCTGATAAAATTATGGACTTGCTTAAAGAGCTATGAAATGTAACTCTGGTAAGATTGGAGTATATAGAAACACAAGAAATCCTAACTCTGAAAGATAGCATAAAGCAAGAGATCTTCCTAAATCTAAAATCGTAATGAAATGGGTTCTAAAGGTTAAGTGTCTTGTAATCCACACAACTTTCAAAGCAAGTAGCCATTCAAGATGGTATACTTGGATAGTGGATGTTCGAGACACATGACAATTGATAAGGCTATACTCTCAAACATCAACCAAATAAATGGCAGATTAGTTACATTCGGAGATGGAAGCAACTGCAAGATTATTGGCCAAGGGAATGTATAACTTCTCGACCTACCTCTCCTTGAAAATGTTCTATATGTTGAAGGGCTAAAACACAATCTTCTGAGCATATCTCAAATCTGTGATAATAAATATAACATAAAATTTTCAGATCACAAATGTGAGATAATTAATGAAAAATGACATATAATATTAAATAGTCGTAGAACTTCTAAAAATTGCTATATAATTGATGACTCTTACTCAACAAATCATTCATGCTACATGATCCAAACAGATGAGACTGAACTATGGCATCAATGTCTTGGACATGTAAACTATAGAGATTTATATAAATTGAGCAAAAGAGATCACTTATGTGGCCTACCCAAATTGAAATAGATAGAAAAAATATGTGGCGCTTGTAAAATAGGCAAGCAAATTAGGAGTAGTCACAAGAAAATGAACTCCTTAGCTACGGCCAAACCTCTTAAAATTCTCCATATGGATTTAGTCGGACCAACTAGAATGGAGAGTGGAGGTGGAAAGAAATGTTTTCTGGTTGTAGTTGATAACTACACTAGATATTTTTAGGTAGCTTTTCTGAGAGAAAAGTTAGATGCTCTTGACGAAGTCAGAAAACTTATAAAATGCATCCAGGCCAAAAAAAGAGTTATCTGTGATAAAAAATAGAAGTGATCATAGAATTGAATTTGAAAATAGCAATTTTGAGAAATATTGCAATGATCATGGAATATTGCATGAATTTTCTGCTCTAAAAATACCTCAGCAAAATGGGGTTGCTGAAAGAAAAAATAGAAGTTTGCAAGAAATGGCTAGTGTAATGCTAAATAGCATGAACTTACCTAAATATTTATGGACTAAAGCTGTTAGTACTACATGTTATATAATTAATCGTGGTTACATTAGAAAAGCTAAAAACAAAATAGCTTATGAACTATGGTTTTTTAAAAAAAGCCCACTGTCAAATACTTTCAAACTTTTGGAAGCAAATATTTTATTTTACGTGACTGTGAAAATTTGAAGCCAAAAGCAATGAGGGAATATTTCTTGGTTATACTTTAAATAGTCGGGCATATCGAGTACTTAACAAAAGAATTGGGGTTATACAAAAATCGATAAATGTTGTGATAGATGATCAACCAATCACACCCAGTCTTGATCAAGATGATGATGATATTAATTTGGTAATCTACCTAAATCTCCATATAAATCTGACAATACTGAGTTAAAGTTAGTCAAAGACCATCCGACTAATCAAATACTTGGTAACCCTCACACTGGCGTTCATACCAAAGAATAGCTTGAAAACATATGTAATCATGTTTGTTTTACCTCTCAAATTGAACTGGGTAATGTAAATAAGGCACTCGCTGATGAAAGTTGGATAAATGTCATGTAAGATGAATTAAATCAATTTGTTAGAAATGATGTATGATATCTGGTTTTCAGACCTTCCAACAAACATGCGATTAGAACCAAGTGGATTTTCAAAAACAAAACTGATGAAATGGGAAATATTATAAGAAATAAGGCTCAACTGGTTGTGTAAGGTTATACTCAGATTGAATGTATTAATTACGATGAAACATTTGCACTAGTTGTGTGTCTTGAATCAATCAGATTATTTATTTCCATTGCATGTTATAAAAAATTTAAAATATATCAAATGGATGTAAAAAATGCTTTTCTAAATAGTGATCTAAATGAGAAAGTTTACGTTGAACAACCAAAGGGTTTTAAAGATCATAAACTTTTAGATCATGTTTACTATCTTAAAAAGGCTCTATATGGTTTAATACAAGCTCCTAGAGCATGATTTGAAAATTTTATTAAATTCTTACTTAGTCATAATTTTATTATAGGTAGTGTTGATAAAACCCTGTTTGTTAAGAAATATAATGATGATATCCTAATTGTTCAAATCTATGTTGACGATATTATATATGGATCTACGTATGCTAATTTATCTATTGAGTTTGTAGATTTTATGAAATCTAAGTTTGAAATGAGTATGGTCGGAGAACTAAACTATTTTTTTGGATTACAAGTCAAACAACTTGAAGATGGCATATTCATCTCTCATACCAAATATGCATTGAACCTTGTAAAGAGATTCGGTTTTGAAAATGGTAAGAATTTTAATACTCCTATGAGTATGATTCTTAAACTCTTAAAAGATAAATCAAGTAAAAGTGTAGACTCTCGACTATATCGTAGTATGATTGGTATTTTTCTTTATTTAATTGCTAGTAAACCTGATATTTCATTCAGTGTTGGCATTTGTTCTAGATATCAATCGGATCCTAAAGAATCTCAGTTATCCACTGTCAAATGGATAATCATATATGTTGCAAGTTCTGCGAACTTATGTTTATGGTATCTATATGATATGTCTGTACAAATCATAGGTTATACCGATACAGACGGGGCAGGTAATGTAGATGATAGAAAATCTACCAATGGTGGATGTTTTCATGTTGGAAACTGCTTAATATCATGACTTAGCAAGAAATAAAATTCCATAAGTCTTTCCACTGCAAAGGCTGAATATATTGTTGCAGGGAATGCTTACACTCAGCTAACGTGGTTTAAAAGAATGCTAGCTGATTATGGAATTACGCAAGATAGAATGACTTTATATTGTGATAATTCTAGTGCAATCAATATCTCTAAAAATCCAATTCAACATTCTCGTACAAAACATATTGACATAAGATATCACTATATTTGAGAATTAGTTGAAGATAAGACTATTATGCTGGAATATATATAAATTGAGAAGTAACTTGCAGATATACTAACTAAGCCGCTTGACAGTGTTATATTTTTAAATTTGAAGCATGATATTAGACTATATATTGTTAAATAATTATTCTTTTCTTTGCATTTATTTTTATGTTTATTTGTAATTAAGAAATGCATGAAAAGAAAATTGAAAAATAAAATAAATGTTGAAATAAATTATAAATTAGAAATTTTGGAGATTTTTCGGTCAACCCGTTACTGACCAAAAAATTCGACTAACTAAGCATATTCTCGGGCTAGCCGAAGTTCGCGCCGATTGAACAAAAAGGGAAAAAACCCCCAAAATTTTCATTCTCCATTTCTTCTTCGGCTTGCCGGTGCTTCATTCGGCCAACCCATCATATCAACTCTCTTATAAGTGGTTTTATTTCAATTTCCTTCAAGATTTAGGTTGTCCATTCCTAGATTTGCAAGTTCGTGTACTTTTTCTTCATCTTGAAACCCTTTTTCTTGTTGGGTTTTATTCAAAATTTGATCTACATTATTCCTTATATTTTTCTTGTAATTTTTCTTATGCTATAAGATGGAACCAAGAGCTACAAGAACTATATATAAGTCAAGAGTTGGTTCATCTTCCCGATTCATCCCTCATGGTATACGGCCAATACGTTCACCGAAGGATGACCCGAAAAATGTTTAGGATTTCCTCACAAGAAATATTATTATAGAAAGATCAGTGAATCTAGACCATGTTGCTCGTTTTGGTCTTGTAGAAATCCTTTCCGAGGTTGGATGGGAAAGGATTTTGCATTGGGGTGGGATGGCTTATCAGTCTGTTGTGCAAGGCATGTTTACTTACATTTGTGATGTCTCTCTTGAAGAATTAACTTTCTCAATTAAATTTTTAGAAGAGACAATCATTATTACATCTTTCATTATCTCTACTTTAATGGACTGACATAACATATGATAGAACATCAATCACAACACTTTCGGAGAAAATGACTAACTCTGAAAAACAGTTGATTACAAAGGCAATTTGTGGTTTCAATGCAAAATGGTTATCCGGTAACACCTTGCCCTCCAACAAGTTATTTTCCAAATGCTACATCATACATCGCATCTTTACATCAAATGTATATCTTAGAGCTAGGAATAAGATCAATCTTACTCCCTTTATGCTTCATGTCTTCCATGCCCTTGTCATGGGCATTCGTATTTTCTTACCTTCTTTGTTCTGTTACGTCATAATTCAATTTCGCTTGCATCCTAAGCACGGGTCGATTCCATTTGGACATCTTATGTCTTGTCTTACATTTCACTACAATGTCCAAGTCCCTACGTTTGAGGCACCAGAATCCGAACTCCCCTTCAATAACTCAAATTTGAATATGATGAACCTCACTCCCCTACCAGAACAAAGAGAAGGTCAAGAAGAACCGTAAGAGGTAGACACCACCATGGAAGATATCTTCAATGAACTAGAAGATTCAGATGATCCAACTGACTTTGATTATCATCCCTTTCAATTTAATGAGAGGTTATCTGCATTAGAGGAGAAGGTTGATGCACTGCAAGTATCCCAGGCATCATTAGCCCAAACCCAAAAGTCTACTATGAAGTACATGAAAAAGTAATTCCATCAAATCAATCGGAGTTTGCGGATTAATGATCCTTCAATGCCTGCACCATCTTCCTCAAGGTCAGATTGAGCTAAATTTGCTTATTTTCTTTGCTTATTGTTGATCTGTACTAAACTATATTTCATTGGTTTGCATAGATATTTTCATGACCTGTTTGGATATTTCATTCACGGTCTCATACAATGTTTTTTTTTATCTTAATGATTTATTATAGATGTTTGGATTTTGATGTTATTCCTACTTATTGACATTCATGACTATTGATATTATTGTTATTTTACCTTACTATGATATACTTCGTAATATATCATTTGTTCTTCCTTTGTCAACTTGTGACAAAAGGGGGAGAAATTAGTGCTGGTAAGTAATGTGGGGTGGAATGACTATGTAATGTGCGGTAATGAATGTGCTATTATGAGTGAATGATATGAAGAATGAAATGAATGTGCTACATACATATTTTGTGCATAGTATATGTTGTATTTCTAAGGGGGAGAGCATCCATTGAGCACAGTTGGTTACGAGGATTACAAGGATAATTATTAAACCTACATAGGGCAGCTTCAATATTGTTAATCTTGTGAATGGATCTTGTGAATGAGTGTGATCATAATTATTGAATGTATTGTGTATGTTGTGTGTTTTGTCACAAAATTGACAAAGGGGGAGATTGTAGTGCTTTTATATTTAGCACACATGAATTGTCAAATTTCGTAAGACAAAAGTGCTTTAAGTCAGATCGCAAGTTTGGAATCATAACGGCATCTCAACTACACTACATGTCTGAAGATCGACTTATGATTAACTCGTGATTAGCATATCTTCTCAAGTAGTCATCACCTGATTTCAAGACAAGATCAAGTCAAAGTTCAAGACAAGTCGTCCCATATATTTGTTAAAACACAGATGGTATAACCCTAAAAAGACCCTAGGTTAGGATCTTTTAAAAAGTCATTAAACTTGGGTTTTAATTGTGTTTTGGTCTGGAATTCAGCCAACCTAACTTCTAGTTCGACTAGCCTAACTTCATCAGCTAACCTAACTTCAAGCTCGGGAAAAATAACAAATTCTATTGAAAATTTGGTTAGCCTAAGTTTTGGTTCGTCTAGCCTAAGCTTGAAATTTGGCTAACCCGAGTAAGTTCGGGTCAAATTCCAGTAAAACAAACTTTTGATTTTTGCGAGAATTTAGCCAGCTGAATTTTGGATATATCTTACTCGGCGCAATCCGATAGCCGTTGGAACAAATCCGGTGGAATTCAGCTAGCCGAAGCCTTTCTTAGGATAGCTGAATTTTCAATATCTCTAGTTATAAATAAAGCCTTTCTCTCATTCTCTCATGTTATAAGCTTCTACTACGTTTTCGAATCTACATTTAAAAATAAGTATTTTACTGCTTTATTTCATTTTTAGGTTTTTCTGAGATAGCCTGTGAAAATCTCAATGGGTTGATTTGTCATTGCCTGTGAAAATCACAGAAGGGGTTTTTATTTGTGATAGCCCGTCAAAATCACAAAAGGGGTTTTTATTGTGACAGCCCGTCAAAATCACAAGTAATTGTATTAGGTTGTTAAGGTGAACCTGTGAAAATCGTGTTATAGTGAAAGCCAAAAATATGAGGGTAGTAATTTTGGGAGTGGAGTAGGTGTGGTTGTTTTAAGCACCGAACCACTATAACTCCTTGTGCCTTGTGGTGAATGCTATAATTATTTTATCTTCTCTTGCTAGTTTAAAAGATTGATTTTAAAGACATTCATGAAATAATGCTGTCCTGCCTAATATTTTAGGTGAAGATTGTCCTATGAATTATTTAGAATCAAGGTTTCAATACTAAGGCGATTGAGATTTTTATATTCTTTATATATTCCGCATTTATTTTGATTATTTGGCATTGTCCTATTCACCCCCCCTCTAAGACATTGTTAGCTATCTTTTTCAGAAATTTATCGACAGACTGTCAATGTAATCAAAGTCTACTCGAAAATTATTGTTTGGGCATATGATTCCACAAAAGTTTTATACATCTTTTAACCTTACTTATCATGTTCCAATTACGCTTCTAAGGCTAAGAGTTGATCAATAAGGTTTACATATAAGGCTAAGGATCATCTAGATGTTCAAGGGTTGTTTTAGGTAAAGGGTTAGTATAACACCTCAGTTTTTGAAACCCGAGGATACGACTCATTTTTTGAAAACTCGTGTTAACCTTTAAAGATATCTCAAATTTTAGGTATATATTTTTTTCCTTTTCTTTTCTTAGAGTTAGCAGTTTAAAGGAAGAGGAACAAATCAAGCATAAAGGGAAGTCCAAATATACATATCCAAATATTTAAGTGGTTGCCCGAAAGCTTATACAAACTAATGTCTCGTCAATCACAATTACAAAGAGGAAATAATTTAACACATGAAATAAGATAAATTGCAACTAGTCTTGAACTGCAAGATCTCACAACAGCTCTTGGGCAGATTTTGTACCATACTCCTCACCAACCTGAACATGAGTATCATTTAAACCACCTGCACTACCTGTATGATTGTATATCCAAAGGATGAGTGGCTAACTCAGTGTAAATTCACCTTAAGATTACACACCACCGCATTAGTTAAGGATAATTTAAACAAAAAATATATATAAAACAATCCATGATGCGATCTTATTTAAATGTATGGATGCGTAAATGTACATTAACTAGGGATGCTCATCCAGTTGGCCAAATGAATGGACTTTTCAAACAGTCTGCAAGAGAATGAGTCTTTCAAACAGTTAGCTCATTCATGCATAGGAATGGGTCTTTCAAACAGTCGACTCATTCAATTTGTAAAGGAAAAAGTTTGTCAAACAGTCAACCCACTCAGGCAAGAGAATAGACCTTTCAAATAGTCGATCCATTTAAACAATAGAATGAGCCTTTCAAATAGTTAGCTCATTGAAACAATAGAATGAGTCTTTTAAAGAGTCGACTCATTCAATTGCTATGGAACGGATATTTCAAATAGTCAACCCGCTTAGATAAGAGAATGGACCTTTCAAGCAGTCAGCCCATTCAAAATGTAAAAAGGGTTGTTCGAACGGTGCACTGATCTTTCAAATAGTCAACCAGGTACCCGATAACGCCCAAGCGCCATGAATAATTGATTATCCCATTCATTCTTATTCCAATTTACAAGCAGCCAATTTAAGAAAGCTCAAAAGTCACTATGGGGGGGTCGTCTCCCGGCATAGGCTGACAGTTCGGACATAGTATCTCATACCACTATCCTCGACTCATGAGACTTCAACATTATGATGTTTAATGGTGTCCTCCTCAACCAGTGACCAATCATAATTTAATAAGTGGGGCTTACCATTGCATGGTCATACACAATAATCCATCAAGCCGCTTAGGGCAAATATACAACAATTCATGGATGGTAAGCCCACATCAATATTCCATTTAATCCATAAGTCAAAGTAGCCACTAGGTCCATTATAATCGCAATCAATCAAGTTACATCCCAAGTCAGAATGTACATATATAAGTAAGGTTTTCCATAGATAGATGTAACAATTCAAGTTCCACAAGAAATTCATCAGCAATCCACAAGCATGAAAAGATATGCAAGTACAACATATAGATGTTCATACATGATAAGTGTTGGGCATATAATTTGATAATCAAATTCAACAACTAACACAAGTAATCATGAATTAGAGATATCAAATATCAGTTGAAATAAAAATTGAACTATTACTTAAGCAACATGGAAGAGGAAAGTTCAATAAAAGAAATCATCAACTTACAAATTGAATTATCTATTAATGTCGCTAGGAAATATGTGCACCCTTAGAGTCGAATCCTCAAGCATCCGAAATCGAACTCAATCATATCTTGAATTCCATGCACCCACTACTATAAGACTGGACTGGATCAACCCCAAAATCGCGCCTTTCCATCATCAACCCGGTGAATCAAATTGAGTTGACTCGGCGACGGTAGTAAATAACTTGATCTGTTCAACCTTAAATCTGAAATCAACACAGCAAGCATGGATTTAAACCACCTAAAATAACCCCTAATGATGCACCAAATTGCACCCCAAATTCAGCTCGAGTTCTAACCGAGTCAACTCAGTGCCAACCCAATTACAACCCCCTTTTCTTTCTCACGTTCCTTTTCCTTTCTTTCCCTTTTATTTTCTTCTTCTCTTCCTCTGTTGTGGAGTTCTAGCAAGATTTGGATAGATTAGGCCCTAACTCGGCCCTAAGTTGAGCGAGTGAGTCAACCTGACTCGACAACAACTACTCAACTCCTTTCTTCTTCCTTTCTTCCTTCAATTCTCTTCTTCTCTCTTTCTCTCTCTCTCTCTCTCTCTCTCTCTCTCTCTCTCTTGCTAAGAACATCCCCAAGCCTGGCCAACGAGTTAACACCTTGACTTGATTCGCACTCCATTCAACTCACCAACCACCCTAGTCGACTCAACTCACTAGCTTTCTTTTTTTCTCATTCATCTTCTTTTCTATTATTTCTTCCTCTTTCTCATGGACAGACATTGTCACGCCCCAGACTCGAAAATCAGGCTCACAAAATTCTCGATCGCCGAATCCGGCGCTGATAGCCTCCGTAGTACCCCATTCTCGGTTCATGGCACCCATATATCAGGTTCCGATCCTGGGATCCTGCAAAGAGGATTTTCAACATAAATTTGTTCCATAAGAAGCATAACCATAAGCATAACCCACAAACAACAACCAACAATATCACCACATATCCACTATAATTAAAACTTTGAGTATAATGCGTAAGGAAAACACAATATTGATATCAAAAGCTCCAGAAGTCAGCTGCACGCTCCCAACTCAGTGCTACTGCGACATCCTAGCGTCACTTGCATGCAACGATCGTGCATAAGCTTATAGAAAGCTTAGAGGGTGGTGCAAGTGTATGCACAAGGTATATGCTAAGAATGTAATATCAGAGTAATGCAGAATCATGCTAGTAAGTCCATGAATGCTATCAGTCATACCAAGCTATGCAATGCAGGGCCTACATGGCCAAATGACATATGCGAGATGCAACTCAAGTATACTAGTCCTCATCTGAATCCACATAACAATCTAACTCATCTTTGGAATATCACCGGGGTCTAATACACTCCACACCAGAACTTCAACGGTTGAGATTGGTTTTGGAGGGTGGGGATGAGAGATAGGAAGTGAGTCACACAAAGCTCTCTCATGGAGATTGCTTGGACGTGAGTTGCTTGGGAGATAGAGTTTGAAAAATGAGAGAGAGATGAGAGAGAGAGAGGTGATGTAAGAGGGTGAAGGGTGAAAAGGTGAGTGATGGGTGATGTGTACTTTGACATGCAAGGATGGGTTGCTTTGACTTTGGGGTTGCTTGGGGATGGGGTGTTGTACTTAACATGAGAGGTGATTGATGGGATTGATTGACGAGATATGATGTGATTGATTTGAAAGATTGTCTTGGGTTTTGTAAAGTGCGACGTTTTCCTTGAACTGAACGCGGGCTCACATCTCCTGACCCGGGTATCACTTCAGCGTGCGAGACACGGCATCAGAACTACGGAGATGGCGCGGTCGCAAGGGTACAAGTCTCGAGTTAAGTCGACTCAGATATACGGGACACGACTTAGGATTGCGTACAAACGTCGATAACAGATCGCAAGTCGCCGGAATTCGACCGGGAGAACCGCGGAAGCCTACGGAACTATACAGCCAGGATACGGGTCTTACAAATATCGTCAGCTATATCTAGGCCATATAAATACAGAAACATAGAAACTTAAAATGTTAAATGTCGCGGATGTAATGCAATATGCGGTGCGAATGAAATGACCAAGCTGGAGTGAAGTCGGGATGATAGTACGTAGTATCGCAGGCTATGGGGTCCATCATAAGAGACTTCTTTCCAAACCAGTCTCATACCTAAATTTGGATAGCCAGACTCAATGTGGTAGACTCTTGATCTCAGGTTAGTCACGCGCCCAATCGAAATCCTTACCATACGAAGGTACACAACAATTAGTTACCGCCACCAGCCCGAGTGATAACGAATGAATGAATAAATGGTTAAAATGTTGAGTATGCAACTCCTACTCAATAAGTCTACATATCATTATTGTACATCTCTGGGATCATCACCGGGGTCTAGTACACTCTAAGCTGGCTACCGCCCCAGCCGGCCGTGCTGCCCAGCGAGTGGAAAAGACCTCACTACCCGCCTGCCAGTAGTATACCAATGCCTACTTGGCTCGTCGATAGCAGATCCATTTGGGAGCTGGTCAAACTCAGCCTAGCTTACAGCCCCCTCACTCCGGTGGATAAGTCTACACCCCCTCCCAACCGACCACGACACGGTGGGAGACGCGGCCTATTGGTATTCGGCACTCGGGCGCTTATATATCCACTCGGTCTAGACGTTGGGGCATCTCCTGGCCTCGGAGGTTTAGGGACTTTCACCCACGGACATCCAAAATGCCCAGATGCTCGAACCAAATATTTCTGGTGTCCCATCTAACCATCCATGACATGCCTGTGGAGGTTATAACCCTAATGTTACTAGGGCATACAATAATCATAATCACACAATACAAGATGCATAAGTCATGTAGTCTAATCATGCATCAATCATGCGCATATCATGCACTCATGTGGAATAACTCCGCCTATCAGGGAGTCCCATAAACCACCTACACTATGGCACATGCAATGGTCAATCACATCTCATAACAAACATGTGGATGATGCGTATGGGCATGTATCATAATGCTATGCTATCACATACTCATAATCGGTATCAATAACTGGCATCAACAATCGGCCTTGATAACGTGGACATTTAACCAATATTGCCCCCAAGGAATGGCCCACATAGATCCTAACTTATAGTGGACCCATGACCTCATACAAGGGCCTAATATACAACACCATGAGCCTCACTCGAGAGCTTAATACACATTATGATGGGCCTCTCATATGGGCCTAATATACGTCACAATGAGCTCCATCGCCAAGCTATCAAATGCACCACAATGGGCCTCATCACATAGGCCTCGTATACATCACATTGGGCCTTAAACACGGGCTGAATACACATCACAATTAGCCTCAAATATAGACCGCATATACATTACATTAGGCCTCGATAATCGGCCTGTATAATCGGCCTTAACAATCGGAATCGGCCTCCATATTCGGCCTCAACAAACGGAATCGGCCTCGATAATCAGCCTATACAATCGGCCTTAACAATCAAAATCGGCGTATATAATCGGAATCGGCCTCAACAATCAGAATCAGCCTCGATAATCAGCCTCGGCAATCGGAATCAACCTCGATAATCGAAATCAGCCTTAACAATCGCAATCAACCTTGACGATTGGAATCAGCCTCAACAATCGGCTTCGACGATTGGAATCGGCCTCAACAATTGGTATCGACAATCGGAATCGACCTCGATAATCGAAATCGGCCTCGACAATCAAAATTAACCTCAACAATCGGCCTCGATAATCAGAATCGGCCTCGATAAACGAAATCGGCCTCAATAATCGAAATCGGCCTCGACAAACGGAATCGGCCTCGTCAATCAGAATCGGCCTCGACAATCAAAATCGGTGTCACGCCCCAAACTCGAAAATCGGGCTCACAACATTTTCTATCGCTGAATCCAGCGCCGATAGCCTCCGTAGTACACCATTCTTGGCTCCCGGCACCCATACACCAGGTTCCGATCCTGGGATGCTACAAGGAGGATTTCTAATCATCAATTTAATTTATAATGAGCATAATCATAAGCATAACCCATGAACAATAACCACAAGAACACCATCACAAAATCCACTATGATAAAAAACTTTAAGTACAATGCGTATGAAAAAGAAATACAATATGACGAAAGTGACAAAAACTCCAGAAGCTTGGCTACACACTCCAACTGCGGTGAGGCTATGGTTGCGTCCTGGCCTCACCTACATGCATCAATCATGCATAAGCTTATAGAAAGCTTAGAGGGTGGTGTAAGTGTGTGCGTAATATAAGCGTGCTCAGAATGCAAGGTCAGAGAAATGTGGAATCATGCTGACGGGTACATAAATGCAATCAGCAGTACCAAGGCTATGCGGTGCAAGATATGAATGCTATCGGCCATGTCAAGACCATGCGATGCAAGATGCAGTTCAAGTATGCCAATCCTCATCATATATTAGTACAGTTCTCATTCTGGATAATCACCGGGGTCTAGTACACTCTACGCCAGCTTACCGCCCCTATCCGAACGCACAACTGGGAGAGTGGAAGGGACCTCACTATCCGCCTGCCAATATGGGACCCGGCTCGTCGATAGTGGACCCATTCCTCAAGCTGGTCAAACTCAACCTAGAAATTGCCCCCTCACTCAGGCGAGTAAGGTTACACCTCTTTCCAACTGACCACGACACAGTGGGAGACGCGACCTACTGGTATACAGCTCTCGCGCACTCATGTATCCACTCGGTCTCGACGTTGGAGTCATCCTCTAGTACCATCGGGTTTAGGGATTTTCACCCAAGGATATCTATGACGCCCGTATGCTAGAACCAAACATTTTCGGTATCCAATCCAGCCACCCACGATGTGTCCGTGGAGGCAATGGCCCTGATGTCACTAGGGCATACAGTAATCATGTTATACAAATGCGAAGTGCATGAATCACACTATTAGTCATGCAACAATCCTGCATGTACCGTGTGCTCGTGAAGGGCGACTCCGCTTATCAAGGAGCCCATAAACAATCTGCCCAAAAGCATATGCTATGATCAGTCACTCCTCATATCAAGCATACATATGATGCGTATGAGCATGAATCATGGATCTATACTAAACATATTATATGGTGATGGACTCTGCTCATAACGAAGATGGGCCTAAACGGCCTACACACTACAAGTATGGGCCTATCAATGGGCCCTAGGGAGAGTGATAATGCAGACATTTAACCAACATCATCCTACAATGTGAATGTTAAACCATCATTGCTCCCAAGGCATAGCCCGCTATAAATGTCAACACATAAACCATGGTGGAATCACGTTATAATGGGCCTCATGTACATCCCACTGGGCCTCGACCCATGAGCCTCCAATACATCAAATGGGCCTCATGTACATGGGTCATGTATATATCAAGATGGGCCCCAATAGATGGGCCACAACTACATCAAGATGGGCCTAATCACATGGGCCTTATATTTGTCAAGTGGCCGTATCAATGGGCCACATCAATGGGCCGCATCAATGGGCCTTACGTACATTGCAATGGGCCATAACTCATGGGCCTTGCATACATCACGAGTACAAATCAAGGTGGGCCTCAACAATGGGTCACCCGTATATCAAATGGGCCACACCCAAATATAAGTGGTGATAAGGATTTTCACCATTAAAAGTTCTAAGGTTTTAATGGTGGACGTTCAAACCCACTATTTTCTATAATGTGGTCCACCTGATCCTAGATCTGTCTTATTTTTAGTCTCAAGCCTTAAAATTATTTTTCAAAAATGGATGGACGGCATAGATGAAGTACATACCTCATGGTGGGGCCCACACTAATGGAAGGTGTGGATACAATACATACATCAGTGGGTCCCATGTGGGGCCCACCATAATGTTTATTTTCCACCCAGCCTATTGACAAGGTTACACAAACATGGGGGCCCACTATAATGTTTGTTTTCCATTTGACCCATTGATAAGGTCATTCAGACCTGGGGGCCCACCGTAATATTTATTTGCACCCATCCTGTTGATGAGGTCACACGGACCAGGGGCCCACCATAATGTTTATTTGCACCCTAACCTGTTGATGAGGTTACACGGACTAGGGGCCCACCATAATGTTTATTTGCACCCCAACCTGTTGATGAGGTAACATAGGTATGGGGCCCACCGTAATATTTATATGCAATCCAAACTATTGATAAGGTCACGGGACCTGAACGAATAAGAAAAATAAATCTCGTATTTGATCCGAAACTTCTGCAACCCACAAGGGTTTCAATGGTAGGAGTCAATCCTCACTGTTCATGTGACGTGGGCCACCCAAGTCCCATGTACGACTGATTTTTGGGGCAGCCCATGGCTAGAAGGGGGCCCACTAAATGCACAGTGTGGATATCCTACGCACATCATGGTGGGGCCCACGGTCCCTCGCCACCGTCCACAGCGCCACGCGCTGGCGTCCTCTGCCAGCAGCAGCAGCAGTCGCTGCTGTTGTTTCATATATATATATATTTTGAAAATAATGAATTTCTAGGGTTTTTCATACGTGGGGCCCACATCGGTTAGATCCACTCCAGCCATTGGATCCTATGGCTCATTACAGGCTAAATGAGCCCAATATCCAAGGTATTTTGGTGTATGGAAAACTTCAAAGTGTATTTTAACGATAAGAACCCCTATTTTCTACACTATGGCCTGCTGGATAATCTGAATGGCTTCATTTTTCGGCTCAACACCTAAAGTGAGCTGGAGAATGGAATGGACGGTGTGGATTTGATTTTTGCATCAAGGTAGGGCCTACCTAAGTAGCCCACCCAAAAAGCTCTCTTTTTTTGTTAGCTTGTAAGTACACACCCCTATCAGTACACGCACTCCATGTTAGCCACGCTCTGTCCAGCGTCCAGAGATGCTGGATGGCATGGATAGAACACAAGCATCGTGGTGGGTCCCACGTGAACGTGGCCCACCATGCATATTTATATTAATATGTAATTATAATATATTATATATCATTCATTCCCGAGTGGAACTTCCCACCGTCCTTAGAGTGGACGATATGGATCTCCCTGATATGTGGTAGGCCACACCATTTGATGGATGGAGTAGATTTAACATATTGGTGGGGCCCACTTCATTCTAAGGGAGAGAGAGAGAGAGAAACAAAAATACATGTGAAGGGGAGGGACCCCACCACTATTGGGCCCTCCCAAATACTATGCATACAACAAGTGGGTCCCACAATAAGTGGGACTTAAAAATGAAATTCAACGGTCGATCACCCACCTCTTGCACTCCTCCTTGATCCCTTACCCTCCTTAGCTCCTTGCCTGCACTTTTGATGGTGGTTGATGGATTTTTGATGGTGGGGATGAGAGATGAGAGGGTGGGCCACACTTGTTGTTTGGGAGGGAGGGAGCTTGGACGTGGGATGTTGCTTGGGAGATTTTTGAGAAATGAGGGAGAGAGAAGTGATGGGATGATAAGAATGGGTGATGGGTTGAGTGATGGGTTGTAAGAAAGGGATCGGTGGAGTGATGTGTTGTAAGAAAGGGATGGGTGGAGAGAGAGGGAGAGTTGACTTTGGGAATGGGAGAGATGGGTTGCTTGTACTTGGGTATGGTTTGTACTTGACTTGTACTTGACATAAGTGATTGATTGATTGATGGGACATGTTGTAGAGATTCCCTCAAAATTCGCAATGCGCAGCGTTTTCTTCGAATTGAACGTGGGCCTACATCTTTTGACCTAGGTATCGGATCAGTGCGCGAGTTGCGGCGTTGGAACCACGGCGATGGCGCGATCACCAAAGTACAGGTTTCAATTCAAGCCGACGTTGGTATGTGGGACCCGGCTTAGGATTGTGTGCAAACGTCAGACACGGGTCAAGGATTGTCGAAATTTGACCGGAAGGACCACGGAAGCCTACAGAACGGTACAAACTAGGATAGGGGTCTTATAATCAGCCTTGATAAACAGAATCGGCCTCAACAATTGGCCTCGACAATCGTAATTGGCCTAAGGAAAGGTCATAATGTGGACATTACACCATCATTACCCATCAATGTGGCATTTAACCAACATTACTCCCAAGCAGTGACCTATATAAAGCCAAACATATAGTGGGCTCATAGCCTCACGCAAGGGCCTAATACACATCACTATGGGCCTCACTCATGGGCCACATAATCATCGCATTGGGCCTCACTCACAGACTTCATGTACATCACAATGGACCGTAATACATGGGCCAGAAAATACATCTCATGGGGCCTTACCAAATGGGTCGGAAATACATCACAATGGGTCGCATCCATGGGCTGAAAATACATCACAATGGGTCACATCCATGGGCTGAAAATACATCATAATGGGCCTCGGCACACGGGGCATAAGTTCATCACATCAAGCCTTGCCCATAGGCCTCGAATACATCACAATGGGCCTCGCCCATGGGCCTCGAATACATCACAATGGGCTACAACCCATGGGCTTCAAACACACAATAGGTGGGCCCTACACATGGGCTTAATATAATCAAGTGGGCCTCATACCTGGGCCTTAAATATGTCTCAATGGGTCTCAACCCGTGGGCCCCAAATACATCTCAATGGGCCTCGACCCACGGGCCCAAATAAATCACAATGGGCCACAAATATATCATATTGGGCCTTATACAAAGGCCTCATATACATCACATCAGGCCCTTCCAAATGGGCCCCAAATACAGTCAACCGGCCGTATCAAATGGGCCACAATAACACCACCATTCATCCATCTATGGAGATCATTTTAGAGCATTATCCAAACAATGAATCATATCAAAAGATCATCTGGACCATACCACAAATAACAGTGGTGATAGTGATTAAAAGGTCAGTTGGACCACATCACAAATAGTAGTGGAGACAGTGATTTCCACTGTACAAAATTTCACAGGGGCCATCATATCATGTATTAAGTCACAAGGACCTGAACCAACCTGAGAAACAAATATCGTATTGGTCCAAAACTTCTGTGACCCAAAGGGGTTTCAATGGTAGACGTCCAATCTCCACTGTTTTTGGCAGTGTGGTCCACTTGATAACTAGATCTGTTTTATTTTTATCTCAAGCCTTAGGACGATCTCACCAAATCGGATGGATGGTTTGGATGTAACACATAAATCATACGGTGGGCCCCACACATGGATGGTTTGGATCAATGTATACATCATGGAGGGACCCGCAGAACTTGTCACGTCAATACAGCAGCTATGAAGCCGATGGATTCCCACCGTCCAGATGGATGGTGGGATAAAACACATCAGTAAGGTGGGTCTCACGTGGGGCCCACCACATACATATGTACTATATGTATATATGTATATATCTAATATTATATTTATTTATTTATACTTTTTTTAAAAGGGGGTCTAGCGTCCAGACCTGGACGCTGGATGGATGGACGGTGTAGGATTTAGAATACATCCATCAGGTGGGTCCCGTCCCACACGTGCAGTATGTGTGGGTGGGCCCCACGTCCAAGCAGATGGACAGAGGGTATAAAACGCATACATCATAGCAGCCACAGAGCCTGTTGTCGTCACTTGCAGATAAATGGATGGCTTGGATCAATGGATACGTCGTGGAGTCTCATCGTCCCAACAAATGGACGGTGAGGATATACAATTCATACTCTAAGGGGGGCCACCGTCCCTAGCAGCTGGACGTGTGGACTACCACACGTGCAAATGGGTCCCACGTCCAAGGCCTGTTGGACGGTATCATTGATAAAACAATCTATCATGATGGGTCTACACGGTGGCCCACCATCACTAGATCGAACGGACAGTTGTGATCTCCCTCATCCAGGTCGGTCAGCAAGGTGGGCCGCTAGTGCTGGACAATGGGCGGCCCACTACTGGATAGTGGGAACATACAACACACATATTAAGGTGGGTCCATGAGGTGGCCCACCAAGGTTTTTGATCAGCCCATCAACCAAGTAAAAAGATAGAGAGAGAAAGAGAGAGAGAGACGGTGTTATGGAGGGGCCCCGCCACTATGGGCCCCTCTAATACATACATCATAACATACATCAAGATGGATCCCAGCATAAGTGGGCCCTCAAATCATCAAAACCAAATGCTTATGAACACCCACCTTAGATTTTGGACTCCTCCTTCCACCGATGCGATCTAGAGCTCCAACGGAACGATTTCAATGGTCGAGATAATCTTTGGATGGTGGAGATGGGAGATAGAGAGTGGGCCACACAAACTCTATTCATGGAGCTTGGACGATTGCTCACATGGGTTTGCTTGAGAAAATGGAGTGAAGAGAGAGAGAAAGAGGGGTGATGTAAGGGAGAGAGATGGGTGATGGATGATGGGTGATGGGTGGTATGGGTTGTGTAAGAGAGAGTTGACTTAGGGATGGCTTGTGTACTTGGGAATGGGATGGAGTGATGGGCTGTACTTTGATTGATTGATGAGATTGATTTGACATTTGATAGAGATTCTCTTGCGCGGCATTTTTCCTCGAACTGAACGCGGGCCCACATCTCCTGGCCCAGGTATCGCCTCAGCGCATGAGACGCGGTGACGGCCCCGTCGCTAGGGTACAAGTCTCAGGTCGAGCCGACTTTGGTATGCAGCACTCAGCTTAAGATCGCGCGCAAATGTCGGATACAGGTCGAGGGTCACTGAAATTCGACCGAGAGGACCGTGGAAGCCTATGGAACGTACAGTCTAGGATACGGGCCTCACAGCCCGCCCTGACAGTAGTTCAGCCTCCGCCTGGCATCCCTATGCTGGCTAATCGGCCCAAGGAGGAAGTTATCTCTGTTGTTGCTGCTCCAGAATTGAAGTACATGCCGATGGATGAAGCCCCTACTCAGGGGCCTAAGGGGGCGATCCTAATCCCCTAAGGAAGGAGCTCGATCTGCTCCCGATGCTGGAGCTCTAGTCATTGGGGCAAAGGAGGGAGCCCAATCTGCCACTGGTGTAGGGGTTCCAACCCACGAGGTGGAGGGGAGTGGTTCGACCTCTGAGTTGGGTCCCTTGGTGAAGCTTGCCAGGTGGGCTTATTGCCATGTTAACGATCAGGAGATCCTCACTGCTTCTACCCTTCACCCGATGGACATTCTGTGGGAGGCGGCTGTTGAGGGTCAAATATTGCATATTATCCCCTTTTTATGTCTTGGTTTTATGAACATGATAATGCTTAATGTTCTATTTTACTCATATTTGTGTTACAAGGTGAATTTAAGAGCTTGGATTGAAAAGGGTGATAAAAGCATAGATTTGATGCTCAAGAATCACCAAGCCAAGGAATGGATCTTAGGAAACCAAGATTGAAGAATTCACATGTTAAAGATTCAAGAAAACCAAGTGAGGAATGAAGAGAATCAAAGATTTGAAGTGAAAAAAAGGAATCCTGAAATCGTCCTGAAAAGCATATTCTGAACTCTGGGTCATTTTGTAAAATTACGCAGAGTGAAGTCTATTTTGGAAAACTACATAGAGTGAAGTCTATTTTAGCAAATTGCATAAATTTGAGGCGATTTCTAGAGTTTTCCAACTAGGTGCGAAAGTTGGAGTTCCACAACTATAAATAGGACTCCCTAGGATGTTCCTGGGCATTTTCTAGGGTTTAAGGAGTTGAGCAAAAGGGCGGAGAAGTCGTTGTTAAGAGTTTTCATGTTTCTTCCAGGGTTTTAGATCCAATCATGTCTATGGTTGGCTAAACCTCTTAGCTAAGGCTAAGAGGTGAAGCTTGTAGCATGATGAGATGTTTCTATTGCTTTGATTCATGAAGCGTGTCCCTGTGGATTCGACCTCGATCTTACCGAGATTATTACTACATCGCGACCCTACACTTGGGGTTGTGAACAAGTTTTTGGCGCCGTTGCCGAGGATTGACGGTTGCGTTTTCTGAATTTGATTAGTTTTAGAATTAGGTTAAGATCAAAATTTTTCTACTTTCTATTTTTAGGTTAGGTTTTTTTTAGAATTATTTTATAAACTAACTTAGCTTTCTATTTCTAGGTTTAGAAACTTTCCTTTTTTATTTTTAGATTCAGCGTAGTAGAAAACTATAAACTCTGATCTTAAGCTCAGTTGGTCATGCGTGGTAGATTTTCAGGTGTTCGGCATGCCAAGGATGCAGTAGGGGTCATCCCTCCATGTCCTCAAGTAGATAAGTTCTTGGTCGGCTCGTGCTCATCATCGTGTAGGGGCCTTACCAATTCGGGCCCAGAGTTCCTGAATCGGGTTCCTTAGTATTTTGGAAGGTCCTACGGAGGGCTAGGTCCCCCATTTGGAATCTCCGTATTTTTACTCTGGAATCGTAGAAGCGAGGTACTTGTTGCTGAGCTGCGACTTTCAGTTGAGTCTGCTCCCTTCTCTCTTCGATTAAGTCCAACTCTAAATTCATTTGCTCGTCGTTCTGTTCTTCATTGTAGTGGCGGGTCCGCGTAATTGGGAGTCCTATCTCAACTGGGACAACGGCTTTCACACCGAAGGCCAAGGAAAAGGTGTTTCTCCTATGGCTATTCGGGCAGCGGTTCAATATGCCCAGTGGATGAGAGAGAGTTCTTCCACCCAGGCCCCTTTAGCTTTTTCGAGCTTAGTTCGAAGGTGGTGCTTGATGATTTTGTTAACCGCCTTGACTTGATCGTTGGCCTGGGGGTGTCGAGGCAACAAGTAAACATTCCAGATTTTGAGGTTTTTGCACATGCCTCGAAATCGTTTATTATTGAACTGTTTCCCATTGTTCGAGATGATCGTGTGGGGGGATTCCGTATCGACATATAATGTTCTTCCAAACGAAGTTTGTAATCTTTTGCTTAATAATGGTTGTCAGGGGCTCAGCCTCGGCCCATTTAGTAAAATAATTGATTGCGACAACTGTGAATTTGGTCTGCCCTTTGCCAGTTGGCAGAGGGCCGATGATGTCGATTCCCCACTGGGGAAAGGGCCAAGGTCCGGCCATGGGAGTTAGTTTCTCGGGGGGTTGATGGGGTATTGTCATGAATTGCTGACACTTGTCACATTTTCAGGTATGCTGTCTGGCATCTACCTGGATGGTCGACCAAAAATATCCTTGTTGGATAACTTTGTGGGCGAGGGACTGACTGCCGGAGTGGTTACCACAAATACCTTCATGCGTTTCTCTCAAGACATAGTTAGCTGCATTAAGTCTGAGGCATCTGAGGTATAGCAGGGAGTATCCTTTTTTGTACAGGACATTTTCAACCATGGTATACCAAGTTGCCCTAGACCGAAGTCTACGTGCTTCTAGTTGATCTTCAGGCAATTTCCCTTCTTTGAGATAGTCTATTATTGGATCCATCCAAGTTGGTCCTGAATCTATGGGGAAGACTGTGCTTGAGTCATCCTCGTAGATGCTTGGATTTGTCAAGAATTCGATTGGGGTCGACTTCGGGATATCGTCCTCCGATGATGAGGCTAACTTTGCCAGCACATTTGCCTTCCAATTTTCCAATCTGGGGATTAGGCTAATATTGCACTTCGGGAATTTGTCGATCATTTCTCGAGCTTTCTGTAAGTAAGCTTTCATCCTTTCCTTTTTAGCATGATATTCACTGGTTATTTAGCTAATGACGAGCTATGAGTCGCTATGGATTTCCAGATGTTGAGCTCTCATTGCTACTGCCAGCTTGAGTCCGGCCAATAAGGCTTCGTATTCCGCTGCATTATTCGACGCTTAGGATTCCAAATCTTAAGGCATATTCGATGCAGGTCTGGTCAGGTGCTTCCAGCACTATCCCGGCCCCACTGCCTTTAGAGTTAGATGAACCGTCTACATGCGGTGTCCATGTCTGCCCATCTGGCTTGGCCGGCTGGTCTTTAGTTTGTTCGATATGCTCGTTGGGGCTGGTTATCTAATCGTCCTTAGTCATGAGCTCGACGATGAAGTCAACCACTACTTGGCCTTTGATGGCTGGTCAAGGCTGATAATGGATGTCAAACTCGCTGAGTTCAACTGTCCATTTCATTAATCTCCTTGAAACTTTGGGTTTTTGGAGTACCTGGCGGAGGAGTTGGTCGGTCGGGGCCATGATAGTGTGGGCTTGGAAGTATGGCCAAAGACGTCTGGCTAAAATAATTAAGGCTAGGGCGAGCTTCTCGTTGTCTGGGTACCTACTTTCTACCAGGACCAAGGCCTTGCTGACGTAGTATATGGGCAACTGCTTTCCTCCTTGTGCCCTGATGAGGGATGAACTAACCACGGCTAAAGAGACTGTTAGATATAGTAAAAGCAGTTCTCCCTACTCAGGTTTTGAAAGTAATGGTGGTGACCCCACGTATTGTTTGAGTTCTTAGAAGGCTAGCTCACATTCCTCTATCCATTCTGCTTTTTTGTTTCCCTTCAATTGTTTGAAGAAAGGAAGGCATTTGTCTGTAGCTTGGGATACGAAGTGACTGAGTGTAACTATTCTCCCTATGAGGCTTTAAATTTCTCTCGTTGTTCTTGGTGAGTTCATGTCGAGCAAAGCCTGCAATTTTTCAGGGTTTGCCTCTATCCCCCTTTGGATGACCAGGAACTCGAGGAATTTTCCTGAACCGATTCCAAATGCACATTTGCTCGGATTTAATTTCATTTGATACTTTTTGAGGATTGCGAACATTTCCTCTAGGTCAGAGAGGTGATCCTTAGCTTTGATGCTCTTGACTAGCATGTCGTTAACATAGACTTTCATAGTGCGCCCGATCTACTTGCCAACCATCTTGTTGACAAGTTGTTGATATGTGGCTTCAATATTCTTTAGTCCAAAGGGCATGACTCTATAACAGTAAAGGCCCTTATCGGTGACGAAGGTTATCTTCTACTTATCATGAGGGTGCATTGTAATTTGGTTGTAGCCTGAGTAGGCGTCCATGAAACTCAAGAGCTCGTGCCCGGTAGTGTTGTCGACAAGCTGGTCGATCCTGGGGAGGGAAAAGCTATCTTTGGGGCAGGCTTTGTTCAGATCGGTGTAATCTACACAGACACGTCACTTTCCATTAGCTTTTTTCACCAAGACGACATTATCTATCCAGTCTGGATAGTATATCTCTTCCACGAACCCGGTGTCGAGGAGTTTTCTGACTTCTTCTCCAATGATGGCATACCGTTTAGCTTCAAATGCTTTCCTTTTCTGCCTAACCGGCCAGTGGTGTGGGTCGACATTTAGCCTATGAACCATTACATTGGATCGATTCTAGGCATGTCTTGGTGTGACCAAGCGAACACATCGAAATATCGTCAAAGCAGGTTCATTATCTCCTCTCGTAGTGTTGAAGCTAGAGATGACCCGACCTGGAGGGACAGTGCGGGTCGGGTCAGATTCAGCAAGCGGGATTAATATAAGGCCCTCCACAGGTCGCCCTCTCTCGATAGAATCTTCTAGGGGGTCGAGGGAAGTTATGGTCATTACTTGTTGATTTCTCAATGCTAAGAAGTGGCATTGTCGAGTTTCTTATTGATCTCCTTTTGATTAGCCCGGTGCCGTGGTCAGTTAGGAACTTCATCATGAGGTGGTATATTGACACGACTGCTTGGAAAGTGTTAAGGGAAGGTCGTCCAAGGATGACGTTGTAGATAAAGGGGCAATCGATTACTAGAAAGTCAATCATAGTTGTTGATTGATTTTGCCCTTCTCCTGTGGTGACCGGAAGTTGGATTGACCCTTTCGAGATGATTTTAACCCCTGCAAACCCAAGCAATGCGGTCTTGATAGATCGGAGTCGGGACCTTTCGATACTCATTTTTTTGAATGCTTCGGCGAAGAGGATATCTACCGAGCTGGCGATGTCCACCAAAATTTGAAACACCCAACGATTAGCTATGGTCATAGCTACCATTAGTGCGTCGTCATGGGGGTGGTAGACACCTCGGGCGTCCTCTTTGGTAAAGGCTAGATCGTAAGGTATCATTCTCTACTCTCTCCTAGTGACAAAGATCTGGTGTTCTGAGCCGCAACAGCTGATACTTCAGGCATGGGCTCTCCGAGCTCTGTTTGAGTCGCCTCCCCCGGCGAGTCCGCCGAAGATAGTGTGAATCTCTCTGATGGGTTCGTTGTTAATGGGCTGATCGTTCTTCGAGTCAGCTTGTTCTTCCTTTCTGCAAACATATTCGCGTAGGTGCCAGTTACGGATGAGAGCTTCAATTTCCTCTTTCAAGTCGAACCAATCACTAATTGAGTGACCGTGGTCTCGGTGAAAGTGATAGTATTTTCGCTTGTCCCGCTTATCCGCATTAGATTTCATCTTGTTTGGCTATTTGAGGATACGTTTGTCTTTAACTTCCATAAGAACCCGCTCGGTCGTAATGTTGAGAGGGGTGTATGAACTGAACCTACTGTCAGGTCATCTGGCCGAGGGTTGGCCTCTGGGAGGTTCGTCATCTTTCCTCTTTTTATTGTTTCTAGTCTAACTCGACTCCTCCTTGCATCGCTTCACCATGTTCGATCTTTCCTTGTGCCGAGCTGCCCTCCGTAGGCTAGCTACTTCCTTAGCATTGGAGTATTTCTGAGCTCTGTAGAGAAGGTCGACTATTGTCATAGGAGGTCTTTTGTCAAGGGAAAAGAGAAACCTTCCTTCTATTAGACCTCCCATTATGGGAGTTAGAGAAATTTCCTCTTAATGTGCCTGTACTTACATCGTTTCTAAGTTAAAACGCTTGATGTAGTCCTTGAGCAACTCGTCTTCCTTCTAAATGATATGGAGGAGGTGGGAAGCCTGTTTGAGGATTTCTTTCCCCCTGATGAAGTTGGTGATGAAGACTTTGCTAAGTTGTGTAAAAGAACTAATTAATTATAGCTTCAATTGTCGGAACCACTTCCAAGCTGCTCCTTTTAGAGTTAGCGGGAATGCACGACACATGACTACGGTGGATGCACTATGCAATTCCATCCAGGCCCTGAAAGATTCTAAGTGCTCGGCAGGGTCGATGGTCTCAGAGTATGGGGCGATCTGAGGCATACATAACCTCAGTGGGAGTTGCGCATGCATGATGTCAGCAGTGAACGGAGGCTTAATTTCTTCTAGTGTTGCCTCTACTGAGGTCGGCTTCCAGGGGGTCAGGATATTTGATTGGTAAGCTTGTCGTATGTCGCGGATCTGACCTCGCAAGTCATTGAGCTCGGCTTCCCAAGGGTCGCCGTTTTCATCTATGGCCTTAATGACTACCTCAGGTACCTTGTCGTGCTTTCTTCTGTCCAACTCATGATGTAGATCAAAAGCTACTAGAGCGGTGGTGGTAGATGCGTGAGAAGGTACCGGCCTTGACGTTCCAAGCTGTCGGCTCTTACGGGAGGAGTAGGCACCTTGGATGGGTCGGAGAGTTCTCGAATCGCCGATCCCTCTACTGTCCTGTTCCCTTGTGTAAGGTGAGGTTGTAGCTGTTTTAATAGCTGCTTCATAGAATTCATGTTATTGTTCAACATTTCAACTTGTTGCTCGAGAGAGACAAGTCGTCCTCGACTCCGAGATCGCTGCTCTGGCCCTGCAGGTGTGGAATTAGCCTGAAGCTGGGAAGAGGAATCTCGGTGGCTGGCGAACTGGTCCGGCGGTGGGAGATCGGGCGCAACAGAGGAGGTGGTAGCCTTCTTCTTCATCTTTGCCATTGTTGAGATACGGTGGGATGAGAACGACTTTCAACGTCATTTCCACATATGGCGCCAAACTGTTGATGCAGAAATCTGGTTAGTCTCCCTGGACTTGCGAACCTGCACAAGGGACAGACAAAGAACACCCTGGCTCATGCAGGGGACCCTCTGATGCCTAAGTCAGGAACCTGGGTGTAACACCCCATACTTTTTAGTACTCGAGTGTTACCGTGTGACCTAACTTACTCGCACATTCACATCCATACTAAGTATAAATCCAATTGTTGAAAGAAATCCCCACCCATTAACCAAGCCATCAGAGTTTGAAAATAATTATCAAAATTCTTTTAAATTGAATCAAGAACACTTGGAGACCCTGATGCTTGGGTATGGAACCGTTTAGACCGTTGAAGTAAAAGTCAGTTATTGAATTCGAAATTAGTCAGTAGATGAGACCCTTACATCATCTAAACAGGCATCCAACCAACAAAATTAGCTATTAGATTCAATTAGGTGCGCTAGAGGACGTTGCACTCTTGATGATCTATTCTGAAACAATTCAACACTTCAGATTCACGATTGTCCATTTACTTGAGATGTAGGGTCGTCTAAGTTGTAGAAATAAGCGTTAATTTTCGTCTAAATTGGATTGAAAATTTTATAATTGTTGGCGATCAATACAATTAGGAACACCAGCCAACAATTCAAAATAATTTAGCCATTATACCTTAAAATCATCCATTTACCAGCTATTAGGTCAAATTGCAAACCCGTTTAGCCATAAAAATTGGCCATCTAACTGTCCATTATGAGCCAAGAAGTGTCTCGACCATATGAGCAACTTCTAGAGACTTTTGACCATTGGAGTTTAGATTGAAACCAATTCGACCATTTGATCGTTATGACTAAATGAAATAAGATAAGGACATAATGGGTATGGCTCACGTATCTATGTAATCCACCTTAAACTAGGACTTTAAGCTCAAGAATTTTAATCATTAAGCTACCAAAATCTTCACTCATTAGATTTTCATTAAAAACACTACTTAACCATCCCAATTGAGGTAATCAACCACTAAGTTACCAATAATTTTCATTTAAGCTCGACCAGGGACCCTTAGGAAACTTGTAGTACAAGTATGATGGCGATCTAACCGTCATGTTGACGGGAATCAGTAAACAGAGCCCAAATCCACCTGTGGGGCCCACCTAAACTTTAGATCTGCCTAATATTTGGCTAAAAGCCCTAAGTGGACTCGTAAAAATGAATGGATGGAGAGGATCGGGAAAAAGAACCATGTGGACCCCACCATCTGCAGTGGGTGTACACGTCACATGTGCAGCTGAGTTGCACTAAACCAAAGGTCGGGTCAAACTACCTTTGACTCGACGTTTCCAAAAACGGGAGGCGTTTCCCGCCTGCTGCCGTTCAAAAACGGGTCGTTGTGCTTTTTCTCCCTTGTTCGATCGTCCTGTGGCCCACCATATCGTCCCAAATGATAGATCCAAACCGTCTATATAATAGAGAGCCCGCATCTGAACAAACCCCACTCAGATCCACACCCTGGAGCGCGTGCGAGTACACACGATCTTCAGCGCAATAGGCGCATGCGTGCGGCTGTTTTGCCGAAAATGGAAAGTTGTCGTTTCTCCATCCGTATGCCAGCTCGGCGATCCAAGTGAGGAAGAATTCCTGCATCTTGGTCGTCCATTCGGTGAATCCTAGCCCTCCATTCCGCACGGTTTAGGGCTCCCTAATACCAGAGAAAGAAAACTAACAGTCGGTTTCCCTGTACTGGCGGTATTCGGAGCTCATGGTAAAGCCGTATCCTGACCATCCACCATCCATTCTACGGTCTAGGATCATTGAAGGAGTTCTACATAAGAGAAAAATCGATCTTCTTAGGGTTCATATCCATTTCTTGCGGTTGGAAGGAGAAAAACACCCGTTTTTTCCTTCCCTCGAACCCACCATCTAAACCCCTTGGAAGCTTCGAAAAAGCTTATCCCCAAGCTTCCAGGGATCAATCTAAACCAGCTCATGCAGTCAGAATGAAGAAAGAAGCATGGGGGAGGAATCCGCCATTGCCACCCGGTCATCATCCTCGTTTGGAGCTGCACCGAGTCGTCGCGAGTTTAGGGCTATGCTTGTTCGAGTCTGGACTTTGTGAAAGTCCAGAAAGTGGGAGAAAAGAAAGAAGATGAAGGGAGAAGAAGAATACGAGGAATGAGAGAGGGAATGGAATTGAGTTGGTGCTACACTGCACCACGACTCGCTGCCGAGTCGAGCAGTGCGGGTTGGATCGACCCTAGGCAATCAGTTACCACTGCTGGACCTTCAGTGGAGAGAAAGAAAATGAAAGGAGAAAGAAAGAGAGAAGCAGATAGAGAGGGAGACGAGCTTGCACCAGTGCCGAGTCGAGCTGAGTCACCTCACTTGAATAGCCGAGTTTGGCTCGAGTTGGGCCTGTTCCAGTTAGGTCGGGCCTGGTTCGGTCCGGTTCACCCCAGGGAAGAAAAGAAGAAGAAAAGGGGAAGGAAGAAGTAGGGGAGTTGAGTTGGGTTGGTTGCTACCGAGTCAACCGGACTCGATTCGGTTTGAGTCACAACTTGAACCGGTTAGTCACCTTGCTGGAATTTTCCAGCAGTAGGTGAGGAAGGAAAAAAAGAGAAAGAAAGGGAGAAGGAAGGAAAGAAGAAAGAAAACTAGAGAGAAAGAAGGAGAGAGAAAGAATAGGTAGGTGGTGCGTTGAGTCGAGCCAACTCGGCTCGAACCAAGTCAACAGATGAGGATTTTCACCTCTTTTCATCAATCAGATTTGTCATTTACTTTCGTTATTAGTATCATTATTATTTTCTATCTGTGTAACAAGTAATGTTATTTTAATGCTAGCAACTAGAAATTTTAATAAACAATATACTGTATTAATTAGTGTTGTTGGTTATAATTCTATTATTAACTATCATCAGGATGATTACTATTAACATGTTATGCTAATATTAATTATTATGGACGAAACTACCATTAACGACATTAGCATGGTGTCCATCACTTGAAAATATTATCTTTAATATAAGTTATACTATTTATTACGATTGTAATACTAATTATTACCATGGTCAAATATTAGTTATATCATTAACATTAAAGTATAACTAGCCATATTATTATTATATTATTTAAGCTGCTCATACATCCTAGTTCTACTCCTAGAATTAAACCCTAGGATGAAAACCCTAAATCTACATCAAAGTCCTAAGTACTCTAAACCCTAGGTTATAATCTAGACCATAGATAGTCTTGTAGGACCTTGAGTTAACCATACAAATTCATAATCTATGGTAGGATCAAAGTCTAAGGGCGTGCGCACTTCCTAATGACATTAAAAGGCGAATCGACAAATAAGGTGATGATTTCTTCCCCTTGAGCTTTCCATTTTTCCATTAGCTTAAGTATAGTTTTATTTTAATTTAAATTGATAATTGATATCTCCATCTTATAATCATATGTGTAATTGTTGGAATCAAATTGCTAGGTTTCATGCTTAATATTTATCCTGCATATTATCTCATGCTTGTGGATTATTTGTGGATTGCTTATGAAAATTAAACTGGTACATCAGTGGGGAACCCCCACTTATAAATATACACCCATACTTGGGATGTAATCCGACTGGTTGTGATTATAATGGACCTTCGGCTTAGTGGTTATTGAGTGATGGTTTAAATTGATCAATGATGTGGACCTACCATCCAGGGTTGTTGTGTCCAATGGTTTTAAGGATGGTTTTTTATTGCATGGTTTCGATATTGGCCCTACATGACTTAGTTTTACTAATCGCCCTATGTGGCTTAGTTTTGATATTCACCCTTCGTGGTTTTGTTTTGGTACTTGCCCTAGATGGGTTCGACGTTTTATTCTATACAACCTTGCGGTGGTAAGCCCTATATATTGTAATATGATTGGTCACTAGTTGATGGGTTTCCATTAAACATCCTAAGATGGTAGTTTCATGAGCCAGGGACGGTGGTATGGGACCTATGCCAGAGCTGTTAGACCCTTATCCTGGCCCGTACCATTCCGTAGACTTCCGCGGTCCTCTCGGTTGAATTTCGACGACCCGCGATCTGCTATCGGTAGTTGTACACAACCTTGTGTCATGACCCGTATCCCAGAGTCGGCTCAACCTGAGACTTGTACCCTAGCGACCGCGTCATCGTCGCAGTTCCAATACCGTGTATTACGTGCTGAGGCGATACCCAGGCCAAAAGATGCTGGCCCACGTTCAGTTCGAGGAAAACACCACGCGTTGCAAAACCCAAGAGAATCTCTATAACATGTCCCATCAATCAAGTGCACATCAATCACCTCATGTCAAGTACAAGAGCAACCCCAAAGTCAACTCTCTCTCTTACACACTCATACATGTCAAGTACATACCCATCACCCATCACTCACTCCACTCACACCCATCCCCCTCTCTCCTTACATCACCTCTCTCTCTCATTTCTCACTCCACCTCCCAAGCTCCCAAGCAACCGTCCATGGCTTCCAAGGAGAGAAGCTAGTGTGGCCCACCGCCCTACCACTCAATCCCACCATCCAAAGACCATCTCCACTGTTGAAATGCATCCCTTGGAGCTCTAGGATGCATTGATGGAAGAAGAAGTTCAAGAAGATCAAAGGTGGGTGTTCATTGCTAATGATTTTTTATTTAGGGCCCACATGATTCAGGACCCATTTTGTTGTATGTGATGTATTATGGCCCACCTCGGGGAGCTCATAGTGGCAGAGCTCTCTCGCCTCATTGTTCTCTCTCTTTCTCTCTCTCTCTCTCTTTTTCTTTGATTTGATGGCCCACCATTAATGAATATATGTGATATCCACACTGTCCACTAGTGGGACAGCCTTGCTGAACCATCCAAGGCCACCTTGTTGCATGTTTTTGGGTTGGCTTGGATGGGGAGGAAAAACCCAAATATTAGCTTTATCCAACAGGTGGGCGACGCTGCCATGAGACCCACCTTTATGGAGCCGAATTGGCTGGTGTACATCCCACGCTTGGCTGCTGGATGTCTCCAGCAAGCCCATGGGCACCGTAGGATGTATGTGTTACACACAAACAGTCCATTTGGAGGACCTCAGCAGCACGCAGCTGCTATGCGTGACGTCGGCAAGTTCCGTGGACCCCACCACGATGAGCGTGTAAGATCCACACCGTCCAACAGAGCTGGGACGGTGGGTCCCACTGCATGATGCCAGCATGTTGAATGTGCCAGACCGTCCGGTCTATGTGGGGCCTACCGTCATGTAGTGTCTTATCCACGACCATCCAGTGGTTGGTGGAGTGGAACCCACCATGTTGTATGTGCCTTATCTACACCATCCGTCCATAAGGCCCACTTGTGATGTATGTGTTCCATCCACACCGTCCAGTAGGGGCGGTGGGACCCACCGCAATTTATGCAGCTTACATCCAGGTCGTCCGTCCAGCGTACCTGGACGCTAGACACTGGACGTTGATTTTTTTTAAAAAAAGAAATATATATATATATATATGATATAATCATATTTATATCTGGTGGCCCCACGTGGGACCCACCTAGCATGAAATGGATTGGCTGGTGAAAGTCAGCAAGTTCTGAGGGACCCACCGTTGATTGTATGGGTTTCATCCACACCGTCCAGATGACTGGACGGTGGAATCCACCTTAATGTATGTTTTGGATACACACCCCACAGGTGTGGGACCACTATGATGTATGTTTTATATCCACGTGGTCGATCTGTGCGGGACCCACATTGGTATATGCATTCTGTATTCACGCCCTCCATCTGTCAGGACGGTGGGTCCCACTACTGACTGACGTCGGCAAGTTATGTGGGCCATCTGATGTATGGGTTATATCCCAACTGCCCATCTAGTTTGGCAGTGGATGTGGCCCACCTTGGTACACGTGTTCTACAGCCACACAGCTGTCCGTTTTGCTAGACAGGCGGGACCCCCTTTTGATGTATATATTCTATATCTGCACCGCCCTTCTAGACGGTGCTGTGTGGCATACACCATGCTATATGTGTTTCAACTACGCTGTTCATGGCCCCCACCTTGGTATACGTATTATATCCGCATCGTCCATCAGTGTGGACTCCACTGTGATGTATTTGTTTCATCCACACCGTCTAAATGATCTGTACGGTGTTGGACATGTTTGGACGGTGTCGTGGGCTCCACCACGATGTATGTTGTACCCACGCTACCCCATCCAGTGGGGCCTATTTGCTGCGTATGCGGGGCCCATCTGTTATGTATATTAGGCTCATGTGATGGGGCCCACCTGATGTGTATTTGAAGCCTATTGGTGCGGCCCACTTGATGTATATGAGGCCCATTAGTGCGGCCCATTGATGTAGCCCACTTGATGTATATGAGGCCCATTATGATATGTTTGAGGCCCATGATTGTGGCCCGTTATAATGTATTTGAGGCCCATGGATGTGGCCCATCGTAATGTATTTGAAGCCCATGAGATTTGGCCTGTGTGATGTGTATTAGGCCCAAGTCATGCGGCCCATTGTGACATATATTAGGTCCATGTGGGCAGCCCATTGTGATGCATATTAGGCCCATGTGTCGTGGCCCATTGTGATGTATCTTCGATGTATACGATTAGGCCCATTGTGATGTATTCCGTCCCATGTGATGAGGCCTATTGCGATATATATCAGACCTTTGTGTGAGGCCATGGGCCCACTATATGTTTAGTTTTGGCTCTATGTGGGCCACTGCTTGGGAGCAATGTTAGTTGAATGTCCACATTATGACCTTCTCGGAGGCCGATTCTGATTGTCGATTTCGATCGTTGATTCTGATTGTCGAGGGCGAGTCCGATTGATGAGGCCGATTCCGTTAGACGAAGCCAATTGTCGAAGCTGATTCCGATTGATGATTTCAATCATCGATTCCGATTGTCGAGGCTAATTTTGATTGACGAGGCCGATTCCGTTGGTCGAGGCCGATTGTCGAAGACGATTCTGATTGTCAATTCTAATTATAGAGGTCGATTCCGATTATCGAGGCTGAGTTCGATTGACAAGGTCGATTCCGTTAGTCGAGGTCGATTGTCGAGGCCGATTCCGATTGTCGAGGCTGATTCTGATTGTCGAGGTCGAGTCCGATTGACAAGGCCGATTTTGTTAGTCGAGGCCGATTTTGATTGTCGATTTCGATCATCAATTCCGATTGTCGAGGCGGAGTCCGATTGACGAGGCCGATTCCATTAGTCGAGGCCGATTGTCAAGGCCGATTGCTATTGTCAATTTCGATCGTTAATTCTGATTGTCGAGGCCGAGTCCGATTGACGAGGCCGATTCCGTATGTCGAGGCCAATTGTCAAGGCTGATTTCGAGTATCGAAGCTGATTCTGATTGTCGAGGCCGATTCTGAGTATCGAAGCCAACTCTGATTATCAAGGCCGATTCTGAGTATCGAGGTCGATTCTGATTATCGAGACCGATTCCGATTGTTGAGGCCGATTCCGATAGTTGTGGCCGATTCTGATTGTCGAGGCCGATTTCAAGTATCGAGCCGATTCTCATTATCTAGACCGATTCCGATTGTCGAGGCCGATTCCGATTGTCGAGGCTGATTTTTGAGTATTTTGATTCTGAGTATGTAACATCATAGCATCATGATACATCCCCATACACATCATCTGCATGTTTGATTATGAGATATGGTTAGCCATTGCATATGACAGGTTGTTCATGAAACTCCCTGATAGGCGGAGTTACCCCATATGAGCGCACGGTATGCGAAGGATTGATGTATGATTGGACTGTGTGACTCATGCATCTTGCATTTTGTGTTGTGATTACTGTACGTACTAGCGACATCAGGGCCGTAGCCTCTACAGGCATATCGTAGTTGGCCAGATGGGACACCAAAAATCTATTTTACATGGGGTGCTATAGATATCCCTAGGTGAAAGTCCCTAAACCCTCTTGGTTCCAAAGGTTGCTCCAATGTCTATACCGAGTGGATGCATGAGAGCATGAGAGACATATACGGTTAGGCCACATCTCCCACTGTGTCGTGGTCAGTTGGAAGGGGGCGCGGCCTTACCTGCCGAGAGGAGGGGGTAACGCTAGGCTGAGTTTGACTAGCTCAAGGAATGGGTCTGCTATCGACGAGCCGAGCCCGATATTAGCAGGCGGATAGTGAGGTCTCTTTCACTCACCTTGTTGCGCGTGATAGGGCGGCAATCTAGTTTGGAGTGTAATAGACCCCGGTAATTTTTTAAAGAGGAACTGTACTGATATGTGGACTTATTGAGCAGGAGTTGCATACTCATTCATTCATTCATTCACTATCCACTCGGGCTGGTGGTGCGCAACTATTTGTTACGTGTACCTTCACAATGACCAGGATTTCGGTTGGGGCGCACAACTAACCTAAGATAATGAGTTTACCACATTGAGTCTGACTATCCAAATTTAAGTATGGGACTGGTTTGGATAGAATTTCCTTATGATGGACCCCATAGCCTGCGATACTACGTACTATCATCCCAACTTCACACTCCAACATGGTCATTCCATTCGCACCTCATATCGCATTACATCTGCAGCATATGACATTTTGGGTTACTATGTTTCTATATTTATACGGCCTAGATATGACTGACAGTATTCGTGAACTCATTAGGATTTGCATATTGCATTACATCATCGGCATCTGATATTTGACTTGTTGTCTCCGCATTGCATAGCTGATCTATATTGCTTCATCAGTATATGATATTGTTTTTATTATATTTCTACATAGCATAACATAGATAAGGTTAATGGTATTTATGGGCCTATCAGTATGTTTTCGCATTACTCTGATATCGAATAATTTATGAACTTGCTAGTATTTCTGATATTGTATGATTTATGAGCTTGTCGGTATTTCCGCTTACTTTGATTTCTCTGATAATGCTTACTTAACACTTACCTTGTGCACACACTTTCACCACCCACTGAGCTTTCTATAAGCTTATGCACGATAGATGCGTGCAGGTGGCATTAGGTTGCAACAGCGTTGAGCATGGAGCATGCAACAGTCTTCTGGAGCTTTGATTTTGACATATGTATTTCCTTTTTAGCATTGTATTGTTTATATTAGTGGACATGTGATGATGATGTTGCCTTTGTGATTTGGGTAAACTTGTGGTTATGCTTCTTACGAGATAAATGTGTATTGAAAAATCCTCTTTATAGGATCTCAGGATCGGAATCTGGCGTATGAGTGCTGGGGGTCAAGAATGGGGTATTACGGAGGCTGTCGGCACCGGATTCGACCATCGGGATTCCTATCAGTCCGATCTCCAAGTTTGGGGCGTGACACAAGCTGTCGGCCTACGCTAATGACAAGCCCCTATAGTGACCTTTGAGCTTATTTAAATTGGCTGGTTTTAATTAGACTAATAACGGGTTAGCTAATCATGTATACATGGCACAGACCAGCATCTATTGTTATCGTACGTGATGTACGTATTTGTCCGACTGGATATTTTTTCCAGGTGGATGATTGCATGGGTGACGAGCCCACTGTCCACACGGATCCATGCATCTAATAAGACCCGCATCACGTATTGTTTTGTATACTTTGCTTTATAATTATGCTTACCTAATGCGGCGATGTGTAATCTTGAGGGGAATTCACACTAAGTTGGTCACTCATCTATCAAACATATAACCGTACAGGTAGCACAGGTGGCCCAGACAACTTTCATGTTCATATTGATGAGGAGTAGGCTATGGTTGATATGGGTGCATGACTGTATTTGTTAAGGGTTGCTACAGGATTTCATAGCTCAAGATTGTTATAAATTTACTTCGTTTCACATGTAATATTGTTTTATTTCGTAATTGCAAGAATGAGGACATTGGTTTGTATAAGTCATTATTGACAGCTTCTTGTATATTTAAATGATAATGCAACTTTCCTTTACGTTTGATTTATCCATACCATGCTAACAGCTTACTTTGAATGAAAGAAAAAAATATATGTGGACTTTAGCTCTTTATAGGTTAACACTCGGGTTTTTGGAAAACGGGTCGTATACTCGGGTCCTGAAAACATGAGGCGTTACACTAGGTCTAGTTGAATATTGAAGTTTTAGGGCTAGAGATTGTGCGTACCTTTCACTATTGGGGGCCTTCTTATTTATAAGTGAGGAGAGGCGGTGTCATAGGGGGCACATATCCTTGTTTGGTAGGAACTGATTATAGTAGGATTCGGACACCTTGAACGGCAGATCTTTCTAGATCCTTGGCTGAAGACGATTTCCATGATCTTTGGCTAAGAACGCGAATAAACCCGATTGAGGTCAGGTCGGATCCCACAAAGGGCGGGCTCAGCAGTCCCGAAGTAGTCCGATCTAGGTCACAGCCGAAGTCGGCGATGTGTTCATCTAAGGATGCGTCTCGCTAACCTGAGGTGAGTTAGTTGCTTCATATTGCAGTTGATTAGTAAATTCTTCGACCTTGTGCCTAGGGGTCGAGGTCGGCTTTCCCCGTACTTAGTCGAGGAGGTCGAGCTCGATCTTTCTCCATACTTAGTCGAGGAGGTCGAGCTCAGCCTTCCTCCATACTCGGTCGAGGTGACGGAGGTCTAGCCATTGGACCACACCGGTCACTTATTTGAATTGTTGACCTAGCCTGTCAATAGTAGGTCGGTCTATTTTCCCCATAACAGAAAGCATGCATGATTCTAAATGTTGGTAAAGAAAATTTTATTCTAACCATGAATACTTTGTTTTAAAAATTATTTGTTTTATACGATTTAAAAAAAATATTATTATTGTGATAAATTTCATGAGATTATATAACCGGTCTTTATAAGTTCACCCGTTATTGTGGATATTACATTTCAGGATTCATGATTTAGACAGAAAGCGAAGTAGAGCGGGGTTTTATTATTGGTTTGGTTTTAGTTTACCATTTTATATTGTATCAATTATATATTAAAAAAAAACATATATAGTGAAAGTGTGGACGAGACTGTATATTATTGTATTAACGTTTGAGTATTTTAATGAATGCATTTTATGAATGTATGGTTTAGTTTTATGAAATTATAATTGCGAATACTTAAATTATAAGTCATGTCTTGGGATACAGGATCAGGGTTTAACAGGCCTAGGTACTGTATATTGGGGGTGTGAGAGAACATGATCCTCGAATCTGACTTACTTGAATGTTTTAACAGCTGGCCAATAATACTTCTTCAGTGTGTTATCCTTGATTGCCACAATCATTTTTCTATAAAGACAGTTCACACAATATCTATAGTTACATATGGGAAGACGACTTTACATCATCCATCATTTGTGACCATCATATATAATAGGAAGTACAAATGCCAATCCTAATGCATGAAGTAAATTGCGGTGTAACCAATTTCAATTGATGTTATTCTCAGATTCCCCAATCCTATATACTACTAGTAAGATGTGATTATCTCTATCTAATGTCATAGCCAAGAAGATAACATCCTTGTACTTGCCATATTAAATGTGTCCTATCAATTGTCAGAACATTTTGGAACAAGGACTTAAAGCTTCTGATGCACTGTTCGAGAGCAACAAAACATCTCTCGAAGTTGTATGTTTGTTTGTTCACAAGTAGCTCCGTTATTGTTTATAGCTTTGTCTTCTTCAGCTCATGAAAATAGGCCAGAAGCTTGGCATGTAAGTCTTCGTAAGATCCCATAACTTGTTTGACTTTAATCTCATCACCCATTCGTGCTTTCTTATAGTTGATATCAATACTAAATTTTGTAAATATTTCATGTGCAATATTTATTGGCCTACATTCTATCAACGACTTGAGACAATTAACACTATTCTCACTACTTATCTTACTACTTACTTGACAATGAGCACTCCCTCCCCCCAAAAGTCGATTAGCCATGAGCTGTCTTATTCGGATTTGTATGTATCTATTTTGAAAACTCCGACGTCATCCACTCTCGATGCATGGACACTCCTACCATAAATTTCAACAAGACACTTAACCATGTATCTATGCTTGTTCGAATACAAGACCTTATACTGGAAGTGGTTTCGTATTGTATATTTGCTAAGAATATTCTGTAGCCAGCTCTTGTCTTATACATTTGACTGACATATATTTCATTAGGGTTTTCTACCATATTCAGATATCCCAAGAGATTCAAATTAATATATGCATCATCATCTAAAGTTATATATTGATTATTGGTCGATAAGCTACAAGATGGCGCGACCGCGATATTTAGTAGAGTTTGTTACAGTGGAAAGGTTGATGGGTCAAGGATATCTACACATTTTTTACTACTTAGTAAATCATGTTGAAATTGCTCAAGGGTATTGTACTAATACTGCAGAAGCTTAGAAAGCTTAGAATTATGGGTAAGTCCTAGAAGGGGGGGTGGATAGTACCTTTGAAAATTATTTTTCCAATTACTTTAGTTAAGTCATATGGTGAAATGGGTCCAAGATCATATACAATAAAAGATACAGTTATATGTACAAAGTAGTCTATGACGTGCGATAGAGATATCTAGTGTGTGTAATGAATTAAAAACCTAGCATATAATCTATTCATGCATCCAAATAAAATAAACAAATCAAATCATAGGAATAAATAAAATTACATACATATATCAACAATCGCAAACACAACTATACATAATAGTTCGAATAAATCCCTACTCCATTCTCATATGACAAACTCAAATTCAAGTTTTTCGAATTTCACTATCTCACATGGTTTTATAAAGGTTCACCACTAACTTTTACAATCCTACACAATGACTCATGAACACATCCCATCAGTGGCCTACACAAGGTCTTACTCAATTAGTCCTACACAATAACTAATTCATATACACTCCCGTTGGAGGCCTATACAAAGACTTACACATACACCCGTTGGTGGCTCACATAAAGTTTTACACATCAACACCCGTCAGTGGCTCACATGGAGACTTATAAGTTTGGATCTCAAACTCTCGATTGGTCTTACACAAGGACCAACCACATACACATCCATTGGTGGCCTATACAAGGACTTGCTAAAATCTACACAAGAAACAAGTTAACAATAGACTCTAAATAAAACTCTTACTAGTTAGATGAGCCCCTTGATAGTGTTTGTCATGAGATACTTTTTCGATTTTGAATCGACTTATCTTCAACTCTCACGGTATTTAAAGTGGTTCTTCTTCATCTCTAAGATTACCAACATTGTAATCGATTCATCTATGAGGATGCCAAGGTATTGGGAGAGTAAGTTGGTCGAATCTCCTATAACTAATGGGATAATTGGTTCCAATTGAGGATTTACCTAGATGGTCATTATAGATGATGGTAGACAAATGATTCACCTATAAGAGTAATGTCTAGCCTATAGAGAATGCAAGAGAACTTGCACATATTCAAGTTGAGCTTGGAATGCTTACATAGAGTGATGAATCAAAAGAAAAATAACATGAAATCAATGGATTTGTCTAAATGAGGATAATAGGAATTGTATGCATAAAGCCTCTAAAACTATAAAACATCCATCAATTTTGCAAAGGTCAAAGTGCCCAATTTATATAAAAATGCTCCAACAGATTTATAACGGCTAGTCGTCGATCGACCTATTGATTCGATTAACTCGAATAGATGTTGTTGATTGGGTTGTTGATTTGATTGACAATTATCTAATTTTGTTGTTTTGCCTACTGAACAGTTTTGAGTACTTTTAATCGAATTGACTTGAATCGATAGATCTGTCAATTCAAGTCGATGGACCTCTGAAATCTACTAATTTTGATTTCCAACCATCAACAACTCTAAACCTCCATAAGCCTTGATGATCGTACTCAATTTAATTCATAAGGCTTGGATGATCTTTTAGAAAGGTTTACCTATCGATGTGGATCATCTAGAGATAGGTTATTTTGGAACTAAAGAGGTATAGAGCTAGGTTCACCAAGGCACCTTAATTTACCTGTGTCTTCATACCTGGATGTTGCAAGTTTTTAAGTCTTTTGTTGTCTTCATCTTCCAATGGAACTCGACTGACTCAAGACATAGACAAACGATATTGACAAACCGAGGCACTTACACATGCTTCAGTCAAGAGGATGATGACATAGTGAAGTTGACCAATTGATCATAACTCAGTCGGGAGGATGATGACTTAATAAAGTTGACCGATGAATTATATCTCTGTCAAGAGGATAATGACGTAATGAAGTCGACAGCTGGATGATGTCTCAACCGAGAGGATGATGGTGCAATGAAGTTAACTGATGGATTATGGCTCGGTTAAGAGGATGTCGCAATGAAGTCGATCGATGGATCATGTCTCAGTGGGAAGGATGATGGAGCGAAAAAATAGACCAATGAATCATATCTTGTGAGGAGGATGGGATATCATCTTTTTTTTTTGTGGTGGGATTTGGCTAATTTTGACTGTTCAACTAATGAAAAGTTAGGATCTCATCCCTTGAGATGTCGTGGGCAAATCTAAGCGTTAAATCCATATTTAATGATGGTGCTTACTCATTCAACCATACGGACACGATTTCAGGAACAAAACAAGTTCAAGGGTAGTTTGATAAAATAAGATCATTATTTGGATGCATAATTTACAATGACTATGAAGGTGGCAGAAGGGTGTGCTCCTCTCTTGGACAATGACTATACACCTCACTCTCTCTATGGACAATGACATAATTAAGAATATTTAGATTTTATTTGTTAAAATGGATGAATGCAAGGACATCTTCATCTTTTGTGACACTGGTTGGAGGGAGTGATTTATGACCGCGCCAATGGTAATCGATCTTGATTCTAATATCATATTCCTCCAATGTTGTCTTCGTAATCTTGTTCACTTTAGATATGAATTCTTGGTATGTAATTATGTGTAACACCTGGTACTTTTTCATACTCGGGTGTTACCATATAGAACTCAATGTGTTAATATGTGTACTTATGCATACAGATTCTTATACCTGCAAGCATACATGTATAAGTCCATCAATCTAGCTAAATTCGACCGTTGTCTACAATCTAGCCTGAAGTTGATTGGCATGAGTAATCTTCATCCATAGACTAGGCCATTTCATAGATGATTATCAAAATAGATAGTCACATCATCATTGCATTGAAAATTCAAAGCTCATACGCATAATTCTATTTATAGCATCTCAACCACGACAAAACTTAGCATGACACCGTGTTAGGTAGGATGAGCCATTCACTTTCAACATTAGGTCTTGGATCATCTTACCAACCATACATCTATAAGTTCAGCTTTTGATTCATAAGATCCATTGTTCATCGTGTCCACAACCCCTTATGGGATGTTTTAAAACTTAATTATACAATATAATCACCATATTTATGAAAGTAATAGTTAAAGTCTATCAGATTAATTTGTGGATTATTAGAAATGTCGGTGATCAAATCAATAAACAATCTTACTTCTAAATGGTTGGTAATCATTATTTAGACTCATAAAAACAAGTAATGTGGCCCACTTGAGCAATTGAATCCACCTCATCTTCAGACTAATGTCCTAGCATGATCTATTAAAATAGATAGACATAGTAGATTTATCAAAATCACTATTGATGACCCCACCCTACATGATGCATGTGCACACACTCCATTTAAACTCGAAAAGAGTAAAATCTATACACAAAATCCTATTTTTAGAAATCCAAACTTAACTAAACTTCATTGGACATGTCAATTAAAGAATTAAGCCGTGCAAAGTCAATATCATGACTTAAAACATCATATTCAACCATTAGATCATTAGAAAATGTCATTTAGATGCATAAGATCATGAAGTATGGCCCACCTAAATTTTAGACCTACCCATCACTGAGTTAGGACCTTAATAGGATCTGCATAAGCTAATAGACAGAACAAATATCATAATCATACTGCAATGGACCCCACATTTGAACCGCACATGTATAGGTGAACGTGCACTCACAGCGCACTAAACCTGAATTCGGGTCAAACTGAGTTTGACCCGTCAACTCGAAGAGGAAATCTCCTCTTCTTCTTTTGCAATTCCTGCCCGAACGCCATTTGAACAGGAAACATCCATTGTTTCCGATCGTGGCCCACCATCTGACTGTGTGTGGCCAATCTGAACCGTCCATCTTATTGGGCAGGTTAATCCAACCAAACCTCGGGTGGTTCCGTATATTACTGCATGCATGTGGTTACATGAACATAGGCACAAGTAAAGGGATTGTGTGGTAGTTTTTGAAAACAGAAACTTTCGTTTCTCCCTACCACGTTGGCAATCCTCGTTCGCAGGAGGTTCTTCAATCCTAGTCCTTCACTTGAGCAGATCTACACCCTCCATTTTAGGGCAACCTCTTGTTGTTTCCATATGCCAAAAAAAGAAACTCGGAAAGAACCTTTTCTGTTTCGGGCGCTGGCACGATCCCAGCTCTACATTCATTTCCTAAAGCTTCTCATACATTAGATCTTGGGCTTCTCGAAGTCTCTTTTGCAACAACATGAGATCTCGCATGATATCTCACTGCTTCAAGAAAATAGCTGAGAGAGAATTTCGTGAATCATTATAATTTTGGTAATATCTGTCCAAGATATGGAACCCACAATATTTAGTGGACCAATCCATGCCGGCTAAGAGCTTTGAATTGAAGGAAGAACCATTCGAAAGACATCCACCATTAACGGTTGGATCATCTTCCTTGATTAGCTGAAAAAACTTATTTTCTTTAGGTAGGCCCCACCCTCTAATCTAAGATGTCCACCTAGTGGACCACGATATTTGAAGTCCAGTAGTAACGTCATTTTACTACTATGCAAAGCAGGTTCATCATGATTAGTAAATAACTTGATAGTGAGACTGAATTCACAACTCGATTTAGAACCCAAAGTTGTAACTAATCTTGGGGATTAGTAGCTGATTCTTCTAGACACCTATTAGGTTGTAAGTAGTCTCTTTCCAAATAAGGCAAACCTACCAAACCCTAGAAATAGGTAGTGTAGGAGAGAGAGTGAGTGATGTTCTCTCTATGCCGCACCACAACGAGCCAGGGCTGAGAGATGGGTTGAGTTATCGTGGCTAGGTTGAGTCCCGACTAGGTTAGGGTCTTTCCAAAGAGAGAAGGAAGTTGGGAGAAAGGAAGAATAAGAGAGGAGATAGAGAAAGAAAAAGAGAGCTGGTTTTTCCGTTGTACCACACCAACTTGACCCGATCGAGTTGGGAGTTGGGTCTAAGTTGTCAGGCCAAGTTGTTGGTTGAACTGAGAAAGAAGAAAAGGAAAGATGAAGAAGTGGGAGTTGTAGTGTTGCTGTTGCAATTGTGTTGAGCCCGTGTGCCGAGTTCAGGTTGATCGACTCATTCAATCAGTTTGTCTTACAGGTCTAGTTCATGACTTGATGTTGCTTAACATTTTAAGAAAAGGGTAGATGAAAAAAAGAATGAAGAAATAAATACGGAAGGAAGAAGAAATCATGGAGAGTTGGTGCATCCGGTTCAAATCGAGTTCATCTAATGCTGCTGAGTTGACTCAATGAATTCCTCTAAGTTTAACCTAAAAAAGGGGATCTATTCGAGTCTATCTCAGTATAGCTATTTCAGTAAAATGGGCTTGGAGGTTGGATGTTAGGTTAAACTTTGTTTATTGCTGAGTTAAGTTGCGTCGATTCATCAATAGTGAGTTAACTCGGTGAGTTTTACCGAGTTCATTTGAAACATATTTTCGGTGGTTTTGGCCCAACAATGTAACCGATGTTTGAATTTTCATCGATCGAGTTCGATTTTGGTTGATTTGAGCGAGATCAATAACTAGGTGACTCATTTACCATTTAATGTCTTCTATTGCAACTTAATAAGAGTTTAGTTTGCTTGTTTATTGTTAATCTTATAATCAAATGTAGTAATTTGAATTTCTAAACACTATATTTGGATCCACCTTCTTTCTAGAAGTCTAACTGAAGTTTTAGTACTATCTAATTAAGAGGTTGTACTAATTAGGGTGGGGTTGAATCCCAAAGCTCAAATCCTCCTTATAGCAATGTTTAATTGCAACTCGATTTATAAGGTGAGGTTTCCCCCTTTAATCTTTTCACATAAGTTTGTTAATCTTATTATAGATGATGTTTTAATTTCTTGTATTTATAACGTGATGTAGAGTGGATTGCGGACAGATTCATGGCCAAGATGGATCAGAAAAGGCCCGGTCGACGACAAAAGTGATCCGGACTGTCAGACCTTAAATTGAGTGTATCTCACAATCCGAAACGAGTTATCGGACGTATCATATATGATTTTGGGGTAGGACGAGCTACTTTAGCCACACAAACCCATTATGTTGGGTTTCCCATGCCAAATTTGCAGAATACCATCAGATCGATGGTCGTTTCCCTATTTTAATTCCGTTTTTACTATAAATAGTAAGTTTTTGTTTAATTATAAATCTTCATCCGTTGTGCTTTAAGAGTTGCACCCAATGCGAAAAGTTCTTAGAATGATTAGGAGAACAGCATGGTGAAGCCAAATAGGACACTTATTATTTTTGGCTGAAAGCCTTACGCACTAGTGGAAATCATGACTGTCTATAAATAGTAAATTTACTATTTATAATAAGTTGCGAATTCTAGGAGTTTTATTTATAGTTTGATTCTGAAACTTCTCCCATGGCTTAGTATCCCTATTTAAATGGTCATGAACTCATTTATTTCATTCATCAATCAAATTACGAATTTTATAGAATTTATTTTTATTTTTCTTGCTTTTTTCCTTGTGGATTTGAGAAGTCTCTATGAGGAGTCCAAAGAAGCTCCGTGGATTTGGAGTCGTTATCCTTGAGGAAGACTGTGATCGACCTCATCATGTTCATCCCTGCATTATAATCTCTTGAGTTACTTGATTAATCTACTTGTCTCACTATACAAATATGTTAATCCGTTGCACATTTGACCCTTAAATTGAATAATTGACATGCCTCTTTAATTCTAGTATGAATGAATTATTCGATTGCCACATGTTATCTTAAGTTGAAAATTGATTAATAAATTAGATGTTTGTCATTTGTGATTATGTGATGATATTTTTTAAGGTCATCGAACTAGTGGACATTTTTATCTAATGGATTAAATGGAATTTGTTGTGGAATTACCATCTTGCGAATCATTTGGGCCTATGTGGCTTTTGGGGATAATTTTTTTTATTGTATCATTGAATTTTATCCTATGTGGCTTTGATTGAATATTTATCCTTTTGTGGCTTTTAATGATTTATTTTGTATAAACTTGCTAATTTTTTGGTCATTAGGCATAGTTCTTTATGATTTTCGAGTGACGCCTGAGTTCATGTATTAATTTTCTATTCATCTTGCGGAGTTCACTTGTATTGTGATTTTCGAGTGAAGCTTAAGTTCACTTGTTGATTTTTTAGTCACCCTGCGGAGTTTCATATGATTGTTAGGTGGAACTGAATTCACATATTGATTTTCTAGTCATCTTTTAGTATTCATATACAATGTCATTTTTGGGTGAAGTAAAAGGTCACATGTTAATTATCTGATTATCTTGATATGTTCACTCGTATTGTGGTTTCTACTACATTTTCTTCATAATGAAATTATATTAGCTGACTATATTCTTTGTGTATATGATCATAAGTTAAAATTTCATTATTGAATATATCTCTTTTTATGTCTTGCGAATTATACTTGATTATGGATGTCACGCCCTAAACTCGGAAACCGGGCTCACAAAATTCTCGATCACCGGATCTGGTGCCGACAACCTCCGTAGTACCCCATTCTCGGCTCCCAACGCCCATACGCCAGATTTCGATCCCAGGATCCTACAAGGAGGATTTTTCAACGTACGTTTATCTTGTAAGAAGCATAACCACAAGTTTACTCAAATCACAAAGGCAATATCATCATCACATATCCACTAATATAAAAAGTTGAATATAGTGTTGAAAGAAAAATACATATTTCGAAAATCAAAGCTCCAGAAGACAGTTGCACGCTCCAAGCTCAATGTTGTTACAATCTAACGCCACCTGCACACATCTATCATGCATAAGCTTATAGAAAGCTTAGAGGGTGGTATAAGTGTGTACAATGTTTGTACCAAGCATATAATTATCAGAATAAGCAGAAATACTAGCAAGTCTATAAGTCATTCAATATCAGAGTATGCAATGCAGATCGGCTATGCGATGCGGAGTCATAATGAGCCAAATATCAAATACCAATGATGTAATACAATATATAATTCTGACGAACCGCGAATACCATCAGCCTCATTTAGGCCATGTAAATGCAAAAACATATCAGTCTAAATGCCATATGCCGCGGATGTAATGCAATATGCAGATCCTGACGAGTCCATAATACCATCAACCTTATTCAGGTTATGCAAAACAGAAGCATAGTAAACCAAATGCTATGTGCTGAGAATGAAATGCAATATGCGGTGTGAATAAAATGACCAACCTGGAATGTGAAGGCGGGATGATAGTACATAGTATTGCAAGCTGTGGGGTCCATCACAAAGGACTTCTATCTAAACCAGTCTCATACCTAAATTTGGATAGCTAGACTCAATACGGTAAACTCCTGATCTTAGGTTGGTTACGTACCCAACCGAAATCATTGCCATTGCGAGGGTACACATAATGATCTAGTTGTGCACCACCAGCCCGAGTGGATAGTGAATGAATGAATGAATGATTAAAATGTTAAGTATGCAACTCCAGCTCGGTAAGTTCACATATTAGTACCGTATATCTTTGAGATCATCATTGGGGTTTAGTACACTCTGCGTCAACTTGCAGCCCCATCAAGCGCATAACTGGGTAAGTGAAAGAGACCTCACTATTCGCCTGTCAATATCGGCCCGGCTCGTGGATAGCGGACCCATTCCTCACGTTGGTCAGACTCAGCCTAACATAGCCTACTCCCTCAGGTGGGTAAGGCCATACACCCTCCCAACCGACCACAACACAGTGGGAGACGCGGCCTATCGGTATACGGTCATCATGCGCTTATATATATATCCACTCGGTCTAGACGTTAGAGCATCCCCTGGCTTCGGGGGTTTAGGAATTTTCACACAGGGACATCTGTCGCACCCATATGCTAGAACCAAACATTCCGGTGTCCCATCTGGCTATCCACAACATGTATGTGGAGGCCACGACCCTAATATCGCTAGGGCATATGGTGGTCATATCACAAAATGCGAGATGCATGAGTCATACCATCCAGTCATGCATCAAACCTGCGCGTACTGCACGCTAATGTGGAGCAACTCCGTCTCTCAAGGAGTCCCATAAACAATCAGCCCAATGGCACATGCTATGCTTAATCACTCCTCATAACAAGCATGCGGATGATGTGTATGAGCATGTATCATGAAGTATACCAAGCATGATTATAATCACATGCATCATAGTGGGCCGGTATAAGACGACTCATGGCCCGTATAGGTGAATGGGTGGGGTGCAATAATCACCTACACATCATGGGCCTCACACATATAATGGGCCTCACATGTATAATGGTCCTCACACATATGATGGGCCTCACGTGTATAATGGTCCTCACACATATGATGGGCCTCTTACATCATAATTGGGTTTCATACAATCACAATGGGCCTCATACAATCACAATGGGCCTCATATAATCACAACGGGCCTCGTACTATCACAATGGATCTCATACAATCATAATGTTATACTAACACATACTCAGTGTGTATACTAACATAGTCGTAATCAATAATAGGCCTATATATGGTGGGGTCCATAGAAGGACAACATATCTAATCAATCTATAACATGAGGATCGGTCCTCAACAGTGGATATACCAAATCTAATACCACAGATTCTTCTACCTATGGCTAGAGGTGATGATGCATCCTCATCATAACAAGGATGGGTCTAGATGGCCTACTCATGGGCCTAAGAGTGTGCTTCCGGGTTTGGGTACTTCTAGTAACATCAATGGGGACCCAAAGAATTGGGATAGCCCAATAAGGCGAGATGGATCATACTAATAATAATAAGGGCCCATCAATTTGGGTTAGCCCACTAAGGAGAAATGAGAATGAGCCTAATACAATCACAATGGGCCTCATACCATCTCAATGGCTAATATCATGATGTTATACTAGCACGTACTCATAATCGGCATCGATAATCGGCCTATACCCAAGGCGGGTTCCATAGATGGACAATAGATCCATAACATGAGGGTCAATCCTCAACTATGGATATACCAAATTTGATAGCACGGATCCTTCCATCTATAGTGATGATAAACTCTCCTAATATCAAGGTTGGCCCTAGGTGGCCTACCTATAATCCTAAGGATTCGAAACGGGCTTCCTTCACCATACTATCATATGACCCACTAGATGCCCTAGGGGGCCCAAATAAGTCCTAGATGAACTCCAAGATTAAAAACAACTCTACTAGCAACCAATGAGGGCCCGACATTTTGGGTTGGCCCAATAAGAATAGATGGATCATGTAATTATCAATGGGGCCCTGTAACATCCTGGATTTTTACTGTTTTGGATTTCCAAAATTCCGTTAATTTTTTTATTTAATTAACTTATAATGTTACTTATTAACCATTAACACTCAATGTTAGTGTATATAGGGGTGGTACCAATAAAGAACCGCACCAGTCCGATTAATCAGCCGTAGAAAGCTAATGAATCCGCCCGATCACTTGAGCATCAGGTGTAGTGTAACGTCCCGCCCAACCAGAACAGTGTCCTGGGGCGTTCCACGTAGGATTTGCCACAAGACCGTTCGTTTAAGCTGCTCATAGTGAGGTATCACAAATAAATTAGACCAAGATTTGCCCAATTGATTAGGCCAGACGGGTCCTGATAGAACCTAGTGCGGGCCTCCAAGTCAGTGGCCGTTTACACTTAGCGATAGCCCGTATGGGCTACACCGTGACACAGGAGGTCAGAAAATTTTAAAAATAAAGGGAACCATAAATCTCACTGGGCTTGTGGACCATTGCGGACCACGGACCCAGTGGACACCCAGAAGTGGGATCTGGCACTGACTAAATGCACCCCACTTATGCCAGGACCGGAATCTGGCGCTCACAAATGAAGCTGAGATACAAGGCTATCCAGCCGTCGGATCTCTTCTACATTTTTATAGGTCTAATAAATTTTTCTACACCCGTTCACAAACTCTGAGACTCGATCGTGGAACGGTGACCGTTGATCGTAAATCAGACCGTACGACCAAACCTCATATCCGATCGACCCCAAATTTTGCATGACCCTTCAACGGGCCATGGAGCACCTATCCTATTAGTTTCATGGCCAGAGGGCCACCAGAACTGCCCCGAATCTCTAAACAAGCTCTACACCACTCGTTGGCGGGCCACTAGTTCCAAAACTATAGAATAATGTCCGTCTCATGGGGCTTGACGTCCATCGCGGGAATCGGACCTGGGTACTGTCCAGAACCGGTCAACTTGAGCCGAAGGACGAGTGCATGAGAAGTGCAAATACCCTAAAGGAATGAGTTGGAACTTAAGTGAATTGAGTCGTCCACTCTTATGCAAAGTTGAGAATTTCGGACCGTCGGTTTGCGACCAAACTTTACCCATGGAGTAAGGATATTTCCCTGCTCATATCCGTATAGCCGCGGCCCTGATCGACTATCGATGGCCATTGAACAGATTTCTAATCATATCTGTCGATCGGCGCATCCAAATGGCGGGCCGATCATGTTCATACGTAGATCATCATTAGGGCTAACTATCCTACGGTGTATATCAATATGTATACAGTATAGTGGGCCCTAGATCTTAAAAGGACCCTCCCATAGGTCTAGTATAGTAAAAACCCAATACTTGGGGCCATTTCCACCAAACCTGGCATTATAAAAGGGCCTCATTTGGGCTCTCTCTCTCCCCATACGATTTTGCCCTAGAGAAGGAAAGAGATAAGAGAGGAAAAGGAGAAGAGAAAGAGGAGAAAGGAGGAGAAAGAGAGAGGAAGAAGAGAGTGAGGGAAGGTGGTGTTCATGGTGGGGCCCAAGGGAGCTCAACCTTGCAACTCTCCACCTCTTCTCCAAGAAAACCTCCACCACAACCACAAGAATCGTCCGTTGGTCATCTAGGTAAAACCCCTCACCCCTTTTTCTTGAAATCCATATATTAAGAAGAGATTGGCATGGATTCTAACATACAAATGCTTTCTTTAGAGATTCCGGCCGTTCAACCCTAAAAATTCATCTTCCTAGGTCGTCTTTTAAGCCTCCAACGAATTCAAAGGTGCGAACTATTGCTCTTAGGTGGCCTAGCACCAATTCTAATATGAGATTAATGATTTTGGTTGCTTAGATGTCATATTTGGAGAATTTAGAGAAACCCTAGGAGTTGTAGGTTTATTGAAATAATATGGAATTGTTACTTGACTCTTATGATGATTGTTCTTGCCTCTCTCATGATTTGGTGTATGGATGATTACATGTTCATACCTTGTGTGATTTTCTCATGTGTTGTTGCCTCATAGGATGTATGATTTATTGATCTTGTACATGATTTCTCAACATGGAGGAAGTGTTAACTTCCTCACCAACCCACACCACACACATACACTTTATTCATAATGTTAATGGTTTGCATGTTAGAGAAATTTGAATTGTATGTTGAGCAACTTGAGAACATGGTGTTGAATATGCTTGATGTTACTTTGGTAGTTGGCATGCTATGAGTCCTTATTCCTATCCTTGGGTTGGTCAGGAATTTGAGAAGTGACGGTAGTCCCATCGGTTGGACTATGCTATGGCTAGACCCATGCGTTTGGGCAGGTGTGTTCGGGTGGCTGTAGTTCGACTACATGGGTCCTTTGTGCCCAATGTCACTTGCCTCGTGCTCGCCCGACTTGGGTGGTCTAGCCTACTTTCTGACCAACCCTGATTGTTAACCATGTTTGTTCACACTTGTATGGAACCTGGAACACCTTACAACCGTTGTAGCCCATCAATAACCCACTTGAAATTTAGTCCATAGCCTCGTAAGCCGGGCATGGTGGAATGGGACACTGTGTCCGAGCTGTCGGCCTATGATGGGGTACCGCGCCTCCCCGTAATGACCGCGAGCGATCCCTTTCTCATGGCACTCCTCATGTGCTTGAAGTCGGGGATGAGGAACTCGACGGGATCACGGACCACGGGGTCTCAGCCTCACGCATTGGGGGGTCTTGGCCTCGCAATCCGTTTAGGGCATTGATACGTGGGGTGTACCAGATTCCCAAATCTGCTGGATGAATGGACCTAATTAATCACACGGCTAACACGATCGCATGCATCGCACTAGTTAGGGTGGCGACTCGGCAGTCGAGGTCGCACTGAGGGAGTGTTGGCATTGGCGATCGTTAGATGGTGTCGCACGAGGGAGCGTTGTGGTGAGGGCATGCATCATGTCATGCTACATACATGCGCATTAATATGATTACTTAGATGTATGTGATTGTCTGCTTTTCATTAAGATCATATTATAATTGATGCCTGTGATAACTTAAGACTAATAGCACCCACTGAGTTGATCACTCACTCCCACTCTGGGATGGTGTTTTAAAACACCAACCAGACCCATTTATAGATGCAAGTGACTCGAGACTGGAGGAGCCTGGTGAGGCGAGCTTCGAGGAGGAGGACGAGCTGTCCTACTTCCAGTTGATGGACGGTTCTCCGCCAGCTTGAGAGGCGGGATTGGATCGCTGAGCAGGGGCTCAGTTTTACTCTTTTTGGTCATATTATTCTTTTGTGATTTTGTTGGGTAGCATCTTATGCGACCCATGTATTCTTTTAGACATGTATATATATATATATATATATATATTTGTATTCAGTCTCTTTCATTTCAGTGGACTTGTGTGGATGTACTTCATGTTCCAGGAGATTCCAGGCTGCGCATTTAGACTAGATCGCATATTAATGAAAATTGGCTATAAGTGACCTCGGGAACTCGGGAGTCGAGTATATGCACGACCCCCGATTTTCAGGGCGTTACAGGCTCAATGATTTGGGTCAACCCACTTAGAAAAGGATGAGAATGGGCCTAACAAAGGCCTAAGGGAAGGTCACAATGTGGACATTTAACCATCATTGCCCATTCAATGTGGACATTCAACCAACATTGCTCCCAAGGAATGGCCCTCATAGAGCCAAACATATATTGGGGCCCATGGCCTCGCTCAAGGGCCTAATATACATCATATTGGGCCTCATCATATGGGCCATATATACATCGCATCGGGCCTCATCATATGGGCCTCCAATAATTATAATGGGCCACATCCCATGGGCCTTAAATACATCACAATGGGCCACATTACATGGGCCGCATACAATCACAATGGGTCTCATCAAGGTGGGCCTCATGTACATCACAATAGGCCACATTACATGGGCCACATATGCATCACAATGGGCCTCATTACATGGGCCTCACATACATCACATTGGGCCTTATGGGGCAGCGTGTATTTCATCAAGGTGGGCTCTACACAAGCAGCAGGTGGGCCCTGCACCTAACAGATGGGCCACATAAATAGATGGCCTGGATATAACACATATAATACGGTGGATCCCACCATCCCAGCTGGATGGTGTGGATGGCACACGTGCAACATGTGGGGCCCAAATGCACAGCGAGGATAAAACACATAAATCACGGTGGTTTTCACCATCCAAACCGCTGGACGGTGTGAATAAAATACATAAATCATGATGGGGTCCACTACACGGACGGTGGGGATCAACCCATACATCACATGTGGGGTCCACACATGTGGATGAAGCAGATATCTCATGTGGGTCCACACGTGTGGATGAAATACATAAATCACTATGGCCTCACGTGGGACCCATGATCCGGACGGAGTGGATACAACACTACATCAAGGTGGGCCCCACCATTACACAACAGGTGGCATAGGTATACATCACATATATCAATGCTGGCCCCACCGTCTAGGTATACAACACATATCAATCCTGGCCCCACCGTCCAGGGGTCTGGACGGTGTGGGCGCCACACATACATCATGGTGGGCCACGTCCTGAGATGGACGACATGACTGAAATACATACATCATTGTGGGGGCCACGGACGGACGGTGTGGATGGACCACAATATCAAGGTGGCCCCACGTGGATGATGTGGATGCAAGGCACATACATAAAAGGTGGGGTCCATGTCCTAGCTGGACGGTGGGGACCCCACACGTGCAGATGGGTCCCACCGTCCAACAAATGGACGGACGGGTGGGATAATACATACATCTGGGTAGGCCCCATGCCTTATGGATGGACGGTAGGATATAACGCATACCTCATGATCCACAGAACTTGCAGACGTCAATACAGCAGCTCCGAGGCTGCGTGGGACCCACCGTCTAGGGTCTGGACGGTGTGGATCTCATCAGGGGACCACACGTCCAGCCACTGGACGGTGTGAACATCACACACATGTCAAGGTGGGTCCACACGTGTGGCCCACTAGCCTTGAAATAGGCTGATATTTGTATTTTCCCTTCATCAGGGGCTGTCCAAAATGGACGGCCAGGGTGGGACAATCTGCTAAACGTCAACAAGCTGGGCCCGATCATGGACATCGTAGATAAAATACTTGCACATGATGGGCCGCAAATAAGGGAGAGAGAGAGAGACAGCGTGGTGAAGGGAGGAGCTTCGCTACTATGAGCTCCTCTCAGTTTACAACACATACATAAAAATGGGTCCCACCACAAGTAGGCCCTCAAATAGAAATCAAGGGTAGAAATCCTAATATCACCCACCGATTGTTAATCTTCTAGTCTCCTTGGAATGCTAAACTTCTCGGCTTCGATTTTGATGGAGGATGATGAAGATTGAAGGGTTAGGATGAGAGATGAGGGGGTAGAAAGTGGGCCACATTTGGCGATTCTCTCCTTAGAGCTTTTCTCTCATGGAAGCTTGGGAAATGGTGGAGAAAAGGAGAGAGGAGATGTAAGGAGAGAGGAATGGGTGTGTGTAAGAGAGGGATGGGTGTGTGTTGACTTTTGGACGAGAGAGGGATGGGTTAGGTATGGGTTGTGATGGGATGTACTTGACTTGTAATTGATTGATTGATGTGATAGACTGGGTAGAGATTCTCTCGGGATTCACAACGCACGGTGTTTTCCTCAAAATAAATACGGGGCCACAACTCCTGACCTGGGTATCGCATCGATGTACAAGACGCAGCGTTAGAATCGCGGCTATGGCACGGTCGCAATGGTACAAGTCTCGGGTCGAGTCGACTCAGATCTCTGGGATGTGACTTAGGGTCACGGGCAAACGCTGATCACAGGTCGCAGGTTGTCGAAAATCAATGGTGAGGATCACGAAAGTCTAAGGAATGGTACGGTCTAGGATACGAGCCTTATAATGGATATTGGGTGTATAATCTTAGAGGGTATTCCTTACTGTGATAGTCATCGACGCTATTGAAACATATCAGTTGATGCATGTGTAGAGCGAGCCGGTGCAGTTCACCTGATTGTTGGAAAGAATCGGGTAGTTGGGGAGCTAGATGAAGTTCCAGTGGAGCATATTGAGCTTCATTATTAGTTGATAGACTTCTATTTCAGATTAGTATACTTTTGGTATTTGGGTTGCATAAGTCTTGCATGGGCACTACATTTGGATTTTTGCTATGAATGTAAAACTTTTATTCAATACACAGTTTACTCCGGTAATAATTGCTACAACCCACTAACTCTGAATGTTGATAAGATTGTTTAAATTTAGACTTTAAATTTTAAGGTTAACACTTGGGATTTTAGAAAACGGGTACTATACCTGGGTTTCAAAAACCGGGGTGTTACATTATGTTACCCACAATGACACATTTTGAGTTCTTACCCTTGCACGAGAATCTCTTATTTTCGCATACCCACTCCTAATCATAAAAGCATAGGATGGTACAGATAGCAGTGATATGCAAATATGGATGTCCCTGCATAAAAATGAGTTTATTATTCATTAAAAATATTAGAAAAAGAATAAAAATAAAATAAAAGATGGATTATGGTTTGAACAAGCGAGTAATCGTGGTTCTAACGAGAGGGGGTCATAGTTCTTATGGGAGAGTGATCATGGTCTTGTTGAGCTTGCGATCATTGTTGTTGCATATAAACGATCGTCATTGGTGTGAGTAGCCGATTGTTGTTAACAAACCATAGCGATTACTGTTTCGACAACTTACTGATCACTTTTTTAATGAGTGAGGGATCACTATTTGTACAAGTGGATAATCACTACTTGTATGAGTGGACAATCATTGCTGGACAAGTATGTCACAATGTAATGGTTTTTTTTTTTTTGTTGTTTTCAATAGCTTTCACTTAAACAAACTATAACTATGTATATTCTTACCTATTATGTAGATAGAATAGTCGTGTTCACTAGTGGGTAGTCGAACTGAATAGTGTAGTCTGCTATTAATTTTTTCTAAGAAATATGATGTCGAAAAAGAGAATGTAGGATTGTGAATGTGCCAGGGAGCAATGGCCAGACTTGATATACCAGAGAAAGTTGTCAGAATTGTGGCCTAGGCTCAACAGGAGAGCTTTGATGAATATATTACTTTTTCCCATCTCAAAAGTCAAAAATGGTGTTTTCTGGGATCAATTGATGTTCGTGGGGCTTACTAAACCTCTTTTGTCATTCGATTGCGAGGCCCGCGGTAGGGTATGTATCCAATTCAAGCCATTTATTCATTTTTATTTTTATTTTTTGTATTTTTAGTTAAGGCATGACCTAAAAAATGGGTCAAATCCAACTTACAACTGGACCACACCATAGGAAATGGTGTGCATTGAACGACTATTGTTGAGGGCTTCTCAGTGGCCAAGGAGGGTCTGGATCAGGTTGAAACTTGTGTTTTCCCACCATCCGGGTTTGAGGGCTATTGTTGAGGGCTTCTCTATGGGAATTGGGAAATGCTATCGGGGACCTTCTGAAGGTTTATATGGCTTCAAGCATAGGCCAAATGATGGTTTCAATGACCCACGTGATAGATGATATAGGTCCGACAAATTAACTTCCACACGCAATAACATTCAAATGTGTGAGGTTTGATGCCATATTTTAATGATATTTTTGTCCAAAAAAAGAAGAAGCAAAAAGGCGTCAAAAGTCTATAAAAATAATGTTTTTAAAAGGTGTGTTATTTTTGGGTTCCCAATAAACGCGAGGTTTCCTTAGAAAAAAATCATTTATTATAAGAATCACAAGTCAATGTGATGCGGCCACCATACGATAAAAGATCAACATCATTAGTCAGACTGTTGTGAAAAATATTAATTAAAATTATTTTAATAAATAAAAATATAAAAAATGTTTTGTTTGAAAACTTGTATTTTTTGCCGTTTCGGGAATAGTCCCATATCAGAAGGAGATGAGAAAAAACTTTATTTATATATGGGGTGTGGAGTACCTTTGTATTTGCTTAGTTGATCTGTGGAGTTCCGGGACTTGCGCTCGCGCACGCGCACGGGCTCGGGCTCGGTGCGAGGGTGTGGGCATGTGAGGCAACGTGGCTGTAGAGGCACTAGTGGTGCACTTTGTACTCCGCACGTGCACAGATAGGTCACTCCTTTGCGACCTTACGCGAGACAAGTGCGAGTCGCGGTGCGATAGGGAATATGGGTCTGGTGACTGGAATGAAGGAGTGGTCTGAATGAGATCGATGTGGCTTTTATAGAGGTTGGAAACTAGCCGTTGAAGTGAGGTGTAACTCCTCATGCAACATAAATCCATACCATGCAGAAATTACTGCATGTGGCTAGCCCAATAGCCATAAAACGACTAGCCAGTGAGTCTAAATGGATAGCATACAACATCAATTATCCCACATGCACAATAGTCAGAAACTGCCAATAATAACTAGTTTCTCACCAAAAGCCATATAACGATCATATTGAGTTATGACCCTGGACCAAAATGGACAACACCCTGGCCTATATAAACAGTGCTTGGATGGTTCAACAAACTATTACCAACACTTGAACCATTCTCACTTATAACCAGACAGAAGAGTAACGGTGTACTCTAATCATTCAGCAAGGTTCATACAAACCTTAGTCAGAAGACCTCAATAAACAAATTAACGCAGTGGTCTAAATCTCTAAATTATTCTAATATTCTTTCTGAATATGGGAATTTTCTTTTATATATCTATCAGAAAAATTGTACATACAGAGTTCCATTCATGGTTATTCGTATTTGCTGGACGCAAAACCACATCCAGGCTCGTTGTATCCTAAAAGCAGTTTGCCTGAAACTTATCAACATTCTCAATCATTTTTTAGAATGGGCGAATAACGCTTTAAAGACAATGTGATCATATGTGCTTCAACCTATTCTTATATTTTCGGTTTCTTTAATTATTTTTACAAAAATTATAAAATCTACAATTTGCCATAACACGAACCTCTTTTAGTGGAGTAAAATTGGGTTATATGTCTCATGTCCATTGATGTGGTGCTTAGGCCATCTATTTAGGGTGACTTTTAAAATTAATAGAGAATCAAAGGTGGTTGCTATGTAAGGGATAACATCAATCAATAATTAACCTCTATTGTAATTAATATGAACCATTCATTTTTTCTATATATTTAATGAATCCAATGAAATTGATTTTCCCGCAAATGATCAACAATGTAAGGTAGTCCTACATGATAGGTGGTCCAAATTGTAATTGGATGGTTCAATAAATATGGATAACTTGCAGCATATTTTATTGACTGAATGTTAGAGTCATCAAATCTAAGTGGCTTTTAAGAGGAATTGACACCTAAATGGGGCTTCAAAGTGATCCACCAATTAATAATGAGTGGTATAGATGATTGGCCAAACTTTTGATCGAATGCTTGGCCCAATAAATTGAAGTAATGCTTTAGGAGGGATCCAGGGTCAAAGGCTGGCCAACCAGACTTTTTACCCATAATTACCCATTGATTATATGGTTAAGATTATTAGATTGGAGCAATCTTTGGGATTAATGCCCAAGCAGTGGATGGTCCAAGTATTATAGATAGAAAGATTGCAGCAATTGATCCTGCGAGATGGCCCCTTATGTTGGAAGCGGATTGGGTGGTGAGCCCACTGTAGGGCCCACTTTGATATATGTATTTTATATCCACATTCTCCACCCATTTTGTCACCTCATTTAAGGTTAGTAGCCCAAAAAATGAAGCATATCCAGAGCTTAAGTTAACGACGCCACAGGAAACAATGGAGATATTGACACCCACAATGGAAACCTTCACAAGTCCCTGATGCTTATTTGCCACCTAAGTAATGCTTATTTGCCATCCAACCTTATCCAAAACTTTAACGGCTCTTAGAAGTTTTCAACAGTAAAAGCTAAAGCCACTCGAGCTTAGTATATGCTTCAATTTTGGGCTCATGTCATAAAATAAGCTGCTAAAAGGAATGATGATGTGGATAAAACAGATACATGGCCACGGGAAACAATGGTGATTGAATGCACACCATTAAGAACCTCACGAGGGTTATAAAAGTTTTGGATCAATATGATAATTTTGTTTTCCCTTCATCCTGGTCCGTGTGACTTCACGAACAAGCTGAGTGACAAATAAAGATCACTTTGGCCCTAGGAAGGTTTGAATGATGGCCGTCATTATCTACACTATTTCCTGTGGTGTGGCCCACTCAAACTTTGGATATGCTTCGATTTTGGGATCATGCCCTAAAATAAGCTACCAAAATAGATGGACGACTTGGATAAAAGACATACATCATAGTGGGCCTCATGGACTCCTGACACTACCTAGCTATGTGGTGGGGTCACCATGCAATTCGCATCTAATAAAAGGGTGCCGACGAAATCCATCTGTTCAACCGTTTTGCCGTATCCTTGTAGGATAGAAGATGGAAAAGCTCAGGGAGGCGATAAGAGAAGGAAAATTGAAGATATAGATGCCTACATTGAAACCTTCATGGGCTTCACTTTGATGTTTATGCATCATCCAAACCATTTGTAAGTTTTGTACGGTTATTCCCACTCCGCGGAGGTATGCAGATTAGGTGCTACCTCTGCCTCTTACAAGCTCGGGATGGGTTAGGGCTCCAAGGGGCCACTATTATGTATGCCTCTTATCCACATCATTTGTTCATTTGTCTATGTCATTTTAAGTTGTCAGCCCAAATATAAACTCAAATGGACCACACCACAAGAAGTAACAGTATGCTAAGAGAAATTTACGACTGTGGACCCCACCTTTTGTCCAGCGGTTTTATTGGAGCAATACAAACTTAGAATACGCACTTGGACCTCCTCGTACGGCCACCGAATTTGAGGACGAAAATACCCCTGCCTTCCTCTAGCTGGCGTGCAGAGACGAGCGCTGACGGACGGTCTGGGCGATGGGAACTCAGGTGGGGCCCACTGTGATGTTTGTGAGAAATCCTCCCCGTCTAAGTTCATTCATAGGGTCACAAAGACATGGATGAAGAGGAAAAACGAATTTCATAATGATCCCAAACTTCTGTAACCCCTAAATGGGTTTCAATGGTAGACGTTCAATTACCCACTGCCATTTACAGTGTGGTCCACTTGATTGCTAGATTTGTCTTATTTTTCATCTCAAGCATTAATACGAGTTCTCCAAATAGATGGATGGTTTGGATATAACACATACCTTATAATGGGACCCACAAAAATCGGTGGGGATTAAAACAGGGAAGAAAAGAAAAAAAAAAAAAAAGGAACCAGTGAGTTGGGGTCGACCGGGTTGGGACCTGGTCGACCGGGTCAGAGCTGGGCTATAGCTACGGATTATAACCGTAGCCATAACTGTAATGCTATGCACCTTTTTCTCTTATTTATTTATTTATTTATTTATTATTTTTTACATGAAGAACTTTTTCTCTCTTACATTTTTCTCTAATACATAATTATGTAAATATGTATATATAAGTATATAAAAATATTTTTCTATCTTTTAATTCATTTCTTTGTCGATTTATTTAACAAGCATATTTCCTAAACTAGAATGTTTTTTTTTTTACAGATGCACACACACCCCCATGCACTCACACTAGTGGAATTTCACCACGTATGGATACTCGAATGCTTGACCGGGTGTTGAAACTCATAAGAGTCTACCACCCGAGCAAGAGTAAGAATCCTAAACTAGAATGATTTACTTACAGGGAAAATTTTGGGAAAATTTTAATTTATGGTGCGACCCATTAGACAACTGGCCTGGATCAGCAAACCATGCATCACAGTTGAATAAACTTAAGACCTGAGAGTACTATTCATATTATCTTGTCAACGATCATATTATTCCTCTCCAAGTTTTACTGTTGGCTTTAATTTTCATATTTATTTGAATAGGTAGGAAACCATTATGAACTCACAATCATGCGGTTAATTAAAAATGTGAAAGCAATGAAGAAAATTAAAGAACACAATTATTTATGTAGTTTGTCATGAAAGTGATTATGAGATTATCACAGTTGAGTTAACCATATGAAGATTACGAGTAAAAGCTGTGAACGCGTCATTTTTTGTGTTCTCAAACCCTATTTCAATTGGGAGCAGAAAGAAAGATTCAGACCCCAAAAACTCCAAAACAAAAGTTTCATCCAAACAAGGAAACTATGTGGTTTATACATGACGAAATCACCCATGAAAATTAGCGGGGCAAGCATGAAAATGAGCGGGGCAAACTGAAAAATGAGCGGGGCAAACTAGAAAAACAGCGGGACAAATTAGAAAAACAGTGAGGCAAACTGAAGTATGAGCGTGGCAAACTAGAAAAACAGCAGGGCAAACTGAAATATGAGCGGGGCAAACTAGAAAAACAGCGGGGCAAATTGAAATATGAGCGGGGCAAACTAGAAAATTAGTGGGGAAAAATGAAAATGAGCGGGGGAAACAAGAAAATCAGCAGGGGAAACATGAAAATGAGCGGGGAAAACTAGAAAATCAGCGGGGGAAACATGAAAATGAGCGGGGCATGTATGAAAATGAGCGGGGCAAACGAGAAAATGAGCGGGGCAAACTAGAAAATCAGCGGGGCAAACATGAAAATCAGCAGGGCAAGCATGAAAATGAGTGGGTCAAGCATGAAAATGAGCGGGTCAAGCATATGAATCGTCATTTTTGCAAACACAATTTTGCTATTTGCCTGTGTCATATATAATTGTTACACCTACATATGAATCGCCATGCTGACAGTGTGTAACAATAAAGCCCATTTTCTCTTCTTTTTTAGTGCAATACTGACTAAAATACGAAAATCTCACGATTTGTTATTGGACACTTTTGGTGTCCTGCTCAAAGCTATTAAAAGAGGTTCAATGCCATCGACGAACCGTCGATGACATCAAAGTCCCATCGAGAAAATTCGAAAAATACATGTTTAGTCGCTAGAACATTTTGGTTAGTTCGATAACATCGAAGATGTTCGATGCCATCGAAGGGTCATCGAATGTTTCATCAAACGATCGTGCAGGATTTATTTCCTATTTCGATTGTGATTCACCTAGATGCCATGCATATATATATGGGTGTAATCAAGAATATGGGGTATCAAGAGCTTTCTAATTCGTTCGTAGGGTTTCAAGCTTATAGCTTAGGTGATTCAAGACTTGTTCGAATCGGGTAATCTCTATCTCCTGTAATTTTATTCTTTTATAGTGAATATATGTTGCTTTGTGCCTTGATACATCTTCAGTGGAAGTCAACCGACCAATGAATTGTTCTGCATCACCCAAAAATGTCTCCCACTTGTGAAAATTAAAAACTATGCATTTTGTACAAAGATGTGGACCACTATAATCAAACCATTGTACAAGGACACCAACAAAGTAGATAGTCAAACACTATAGTTTGTACTCTTTTCACTACAGTACAACTCATACACATGATAAGGACACTACCTATTTCACGTGTATACCAACATTTAATATGTAAGGAAAGGACTACATCTCGAACACATGCATCATGAATTCTTTATCTTCTCTTGTTCTAAGGCCATCCATACATTGTCACCTCCACCTCTCCTCACCCCAATACCATCAGAGAGCAACAGCACAAACTCATCCATTCCACTCACAACTGGGCCACCATAGGTGGGCCTCCCATACCCAAAATCCAACTCATGGAAGGGCAGCTTCCACTAAGCTGACACATAAAAATTCTCATCTAAAATGGAAGGGACCCCTCTACAAACCTCTAACCAATCCACTGCTGATTTCACATACTCATCTGTCACCATCTTTATTGCTTCTTTCACCTTCTCAACACAAAATCCCAAAGACTCCTTATTCAAATCCACCACCTTTGCACTTGCACAATCTGTTACAATAGCATTCCTAACAAACCCCGCCCATATTTCAGTTTGCCCCGCTATTTTTCTAGTTTGCCCTGCTCATAATTCAGTTTGCCCCGTTGTTTCTCTAGTTTGCCCCACTGTTTTTCTAGTTTGATGTATAGCATTCTTTGTAATTTTGGTGGATAGCATACTTTGAAAATTGTTTGCATATTCGTCAGAATTGTAAGTTATGATGTATAACATACTTTGTAATTTTTGTGGATGATGAAATGTACTTTATACTTTGCCCCACTATATTTTCCGTTTGCCTTGCTATGCTCGTCGATCAAATTCAATGTACATGGAACTCAATGCTTGAGATTGGCCTGCTGATTTTCTAGTTTGCCCCGCTGTTTTATATTTATACTTTTACAATTCAAACCGAGTATAGTGGTAGCCATCTCACAAACGAACCCCTCGATTTCTTGACACCCAACACATGTCCCCATTCAAATCACTGTTCGTCATCTCATCTGCCAATGATTGCGGCCCTTTAGTTGGAAAGAAAATAACATATTAAGAATTTCCAATGACATTCTCTAGATATATATGATTCATACCTAGTTACATGTCCCCATCAAAATCACTGTTTGCTTTGCTAATTTTCTAATTTGCCCGCTGATTTTCCAGTTTGCTCTGATGATTTTCTAGTTTTCCCCGCTGATTTTGTAGTTTGCCCCGCTGATTTTCTAGTATCCCCCGCTGATTTTCTAGTTTGCCCCGCTGATTTTTTAGTTTGCCCCGCTGATTTTTCAGTTTCCCCTGCTGATTTTCTAGTTTGCCCCGCTGATTTTCATGTTTCCCCCGCTGATTTTCTAGTTTGCCCCGCTGATTTTTATGCTTGCCCCGCTGATTTTCTAGTTTGCCCCGTTGATTTTCTAATATCCCCCATTGATATTCTAGTTTGCCCCGCTGATTTTCTAGTAACCCCTGCTGATATTCTAGTTTACCCCGTTGATTTTCATGTTTCCCCCGCTGATTTTCTAATTTGCCCCATTGATTTTCATGTTTGCCCCGTTATGATATAAGACAAAAAATGAGACAAATCTAAAAAAATAAATTGACTACTCTCATTATGATATAAGACAAAAAATGAGACAAATCTAAAAAAAACAAGTGGGGCGATGGTCGAAATATAAAAAAACAAATGAGCCAACCAACCTAGTTATTTTCCAAGATTCCATGGGGTTGGAGTTACTACTTTCTTAGAACTCAGCACATGCAATGTGACAATGGGGAACACGTGCAAGAAATCCAGACCGTCATTAATCAGACAAGCCCCAATGCATATCTCATGGCCCAATAATCAGCCCAGACCAGTCCTCAGGTGGACCACACATATGTCAAATTTGGACCACTGGATCGTCCATTTCGAGTAGATGTCTAGCCTACATGAGGATCATACTGGCCTGATTTTTGGGTCACAAGACCATATATGGTGGGGCTTACCTGATGAAAAACACTGATCTCAAACACACACCCATCCCTGATGAAGGCGGATGGAAAGAAGATTGGATAGAAACCAATTCCTAGTGAAGTTGTGGCCATGAGGAACAAGCTGAGGGCACAAGCTCTCCTTTCAAACTACTACTAGCTACAAAATCAAGCCTGATCCAGAATCAAATGAATTCCCTTCTAACATCACGATGAAAATCACCGATTTGGTTATTCTCCTTCTCAAAAGAAGACGGGATTGAATCCATGACTTCAGTGTTAGCCTCTTAGCAGCCTACGTGGCATATCTTGAAACATCCGGCATCTTAGAATACTTCCACAACATGCAACTATATTAGCTCATCTTCATGCCGGTGTTCAGAAACTTGATAGAACACTAGATACTGTCTGAGTCGACTCACCTCATTGAGTCTCAGGTTGAGCTAAACTGGTAGAATGGTTTTAAATACCAGAAAGGAACTTGATGGAGTAATGTAGACTGATAAAGCAACTACATTGAGCATTACCAAGATACGTGTTCAAATAAAAATTGATGAAAATATTCATCTATCAATTAGACTGAGAAGTTATCCCACGATTGTTTCTGATCTCATCATAAAGGACAAAAATTGGAATATCCCTACCATTCAATCTATCTGGAATCAATCAACAATGCAGAAAATCATGACCATCTAGATAAGGAAAACATTGAAGATTTAATTAGGAAATTCTCAACGAACAGGGAATTCACTGTGATGAAAACTGAGTATTTAACCACGAAGGTTTCAACTTGAGGCCTGTTTGGACGCAACTTTCAAAAGAGGTTTTCCCGCAAAAGCAAGCCAATGGGTTTTTGGCAAGTGGGCTTTTTTTGGCGTCGATTTCGACAAGTGGCAGGATAAAATGGGGTTTGCAAAAGTGCATCCAAATGCACATCATGAGAAGAGGTTTGGCTCAAAACGTCAGCTAGGCGTCAAAAGCCCCTTTTGAGATTGCATCAAAACAGAGCCTAACAAGGTCCGAAGTCTTCTTCAATTTCAATGTTCTGAATTTCCAATTTCATCACCAGTCTTTGACAGATAAGAAGACCCATGGCCTCTGCCACCACAATTATAGAGACACTGAGGTGCTTCCTAAATGCTGCAATATAGGCTTCCAAGCTATTTGTGACTAAATCTCCCATTCTGTAATGATTGTTTGAGACATTGCCTGAGCCGTCAAAATTCAATTTGAATCAACCCGTATTTGGGGGTTGCCATATCACTAGGGCCAAACATTGCCTAAGGGAAATTGACCACAAACTAAATGAAATGGATTTTCGACCATCGACTCGATGGAATCTTGGAAAATAACTAGGTTGGTTGGCTAAATTAGCTACTCCTACCCCCAAAATCTTATGTGGTAAGTTAAGGAAATCATTCTAATTTAGGAGATATGCTTGTTAAATAAATAGATAAAGAAATGAATTAAAAGATAGAAAAATATTTAATATACTTATATATACATATTTATATAATTATGTATTATAGAAAAATGTAAGGGGGAAAATGTTCTCCATGTAAAAAATAAAAATAAAAAAATAAAAAGAGAAAAAAGTGCATAGCACTAGAGTTATGGCTACGGTTATAATCCGTAGCGATAGGCCAAACTTTGACCCGGTCAACCCCAACTCGCTGGTTTTATTTTTAAGTAAGGCAGCCTATGGCTACGGATTATAACCGTAGCTATTAGTACCGCGAATCCGTAGCCATAGGTACCGGGTCACCCATTACACAACGGCCATTACAGCCAGATGGGGTCGACCAGGTCTACCCGGTTGACCGGGTCAGGTCACAAAGTGAGTTGGGGTCGACCGGGTCTACCCGGTCGATCGGGTCAATGGCCATTACAGCCAGATGGGGTTGACCAGTCTACCTGGTCGACCGGGTCAAGTTACAACACTTGTGTTTTTAGTTTTTTTCCTTCACAATAATCCTGATGGCATTTTTCTTTTTTGTCAACCTCACTTAGCAAAACCAAGTTTGAACTCATTTTGTCAACCATACTTAGCAAGTAATGTTATTATCAGGCCCACACAGGCATTTCGTCGAACACAATACATATCAGTGGGTTTGCATATTTATATAATCCTCAAATATAACATATATATAGCATTTTTACGGATATTTGGAAAGAGAAAACCCGATTAAATGCTTCAACCTAGGGTTTGGGTCAAGGGTCGTCAGAACCTATCCAACACACGAAGTTTATAAGGATAGTTGGAAAGAGAAAATCCAATTAACCTAGGATTTGGGTCAAGGGTCGGATCTCACCTCTTGGTTGATTCTAGCGAACAACAAAGGAGTTCTTAGCCTATGATTCTAAGCCTAAGACTTAAGTGCTGAAATTCCCTGAACGGTTTGTCTTCCGGTTCTCTTTGTGTTAGTTGTGTCAGGACACATGCATGCAGCCATAGCTATGAAAATTGGAAGAGAGCTCGAATTTGTTACCTTTTATCAGCCACACTTCGCATCTACTACGGTAGGACCGAGGTCTCCGGCGAATACACCCACACACACATGCATGAATCATGTTGCTAGAATTGTTGTAGGAGTGAGTGAAAGAGAGAGGGGTTAAAGATGTATAGATGTATAAATGGCCTATTGTCTTTGTGCATGATAGTTAAATGCGTGCTATCATTTATCTTCGAAGATATATAGATGGCCTGTTGTCTTTCTTTTTTAGCAACCAGCCAAGAAAAATGTACCTAAATAAGACTTTAATTTCACTATTAAACTATGGAGGTGTCTTAAAAGAATACTTTATGGATCTTCTAAGGAATGTTTTGGATCATGCTCAAAAAGTTCATTCCAATAAGCACATTGCATTGATAGGTATGCGTCCCAAAATAAGACTTATTAGATGTTGTAGCTTCAACTGAATCACCAAACATGCGTCACAGTTGAATAAACTGAAGACCCCAGAGTACTATTCATATTATCTTTTCAACGATCATATCATTCAAATCAGCGGGGCAAGCATGAAAATCATCGGGGCAAGCATGAAAATCACCGGGGGATACTACAAAATCAGCAGGGCAAACTACAAAATCAGCGGGGTAAACTATAAAATCAGCGGGGCAAACTAGAAAATCAGCGGGGGATACTAGAAAATCAGCGGGACAAACTACAAAATCAGCGAGGGAAACTGTAAAATCAGCGGGGCAAACTACAAAATCAGCGAGACAAACAGTGATTTTGATGGGGACATGTAGCTAGGTATGAATCATAACTTACATTTCTGGCGAATATGTAAAAAAATTTCAAAATATGCTATCCACCAAAATTACAAAGTATACTATACATCAAAACTTACAAAGTATGCTATACATCATAATTTACAATGTATATTCAACGATGTATATAATACAATGTATACAACATATTTCCAAAATCCATCTCATGCCTTGGACAAATATCATCTACAAACTATACGATTGCACGTCTAGGTGCCCATGTCCAAGTTCTTTATCTTCAATATCATTTACTTCCCCTCGCTTCCTCAACTCCTCACCCTCCTCCTCTATCACAAAATGTCCCCTCCGTGTACGACTACATTCCTTCTCCTTAATAAACTCCTCTCTCTCATTCACTAACTTTTCCTATTTTCTGTTGTGCATGTTCCATTGTTTTAATTTCCTGTTTTCTTGATGTGTGTGTGTATGTAAAGAGACAATTTCAGCCGATATGGATCCTATAATCTGATACGCCCAATATTGTATCATTTTAGGGCCTGGCTGATACAGTCACAGCATTATTTAAAACCTTGCTCAGAAGTCAAAAATCCTTCTTTATCATTTGAAGCAGCAATCTCGTGATGTGCTAGCCTGACACTCATGGAAACTTCATTGTCCAACATTACCCAATTGGACCTCCATACTCCATGGAGTACTAATCAAGTGATCAAATGGATGTTATTTACTTCGGTCATAGGGTTGGCTAGTGGAATGTGTTTGGTTTTGGTTTAATGGAGTTAACAGAGTTAAGTCAACTCCAGTGTCTCTCCATTGCCTAATCTCTAATAAACTCAACCAATCATCGTGGCTCTTACCTACGTTTATGCTTTAACCCCAATCCTTCCATCCCATTCATCCATCATCACTTTCAAATATCAGCGGGGGAAACTAGGAAATGAGCGGGGCAAAGTAGAAAATCAGCCGTGGATACTAGAAAATCAGTGGGGAAAACTAGGAAGGCAGCGGGGCAAACATGAAATTCAATGGGGCAAATTAGACAATCAATGGGGCGAACTTAACAGATATTTTCATTGCTTAAGCCAATAAATCTAAACTTATTCAATGTTCAAATGGACCACACGAAATGAAAATTTTAATTGAACTTCTATTGTTGATCATTTCTTAGGTGCTATAGAAGTTTTGGATCAAGCTTATAATTATTTTTTCTATTAATCCATGTCTATATGATCTTATGAATAGGTTTGATAACAAACAAACATCACTATTGGGCCCATTATGGTTTCAACGGTGGAAATCATTATGCCCATTATTTCCCGTGGTGTGATCCCTTGGAAATGACGTGGACAAATGAGACCCGACATCACTAGTGTACCTTCTACACAAACAATCCACACTCAATTATAATTTATAAGTAACTAATATATTGATCGAGTTCGGGTTAGGTTGGATAACCTGAGACCTCAACCCAAGCCCAACCTAAGTTTTATTGGGTTGGTGTTTGTATAGCCCAAGCTTGAGATCGGACCCGATATATCCTACCCGAGCCCAACCCAATGTCGGGTCGGTCACGGGTCGGTCGGGTTGAACCCGCCCAACTTTCAGCCCTATAGTGTACATGTGTTGTTTTTCCTCTTTGTCAGGTCTTTGCGACCCTATGAATGAACTTAGATGAGGAGGATTTCTCACAAACATCACAGTTGGCCCCACCTGAGTTTCTAATGGTTGACTCTCATTCAACACTGTTTCCTATAATGTGGTATAGTTGAGATTTGGATATACCTCATTTTTGGTATCATACCATAAAATGATCTGGAAAAATATATGGACGGCATGGATGAAAATCATACCTCATGATGGGGCCCACAGACCAACGACGATCCGCCATTGGCGGGTGGCAGGAGGAGTACCCAATCCGTTTCTGTGAAAAGGAGGGGTATTTCCGTGAAAAACAGCGGGGCAAACTAGAAAAACGGCAGGGCAAACTGAAATATGAATGGGGCAAGCTAGAAAAACAGCAGGGCAAACTGAAGTATGAGCGGGGCAAACTAGAAAAACAGTGGGGCAAAGTAGAAAAGTAGCGGGGGAAACATAAAAAACAGCGGGGCAAACATGAAAAACAGCGGGAGAAACTAGAAAAACAGCGGGGCAAACTAGAAAAACAGCGGGGGAAACATGAAAAATAGCGGGGCAAACTAGAAAAACAGCGGGGGAAATATGAAAAACAGCGGGGGAAACATGAAAAACAGTGGGCCAAACTAGAAAAACAGCGGGGGAAACATAAAAAACAGCGGGAAAAACAAGAAAAACAGCGGGAGAAACATGAAAAACAGTGAAAAAAATATGAAAAACATGAAAAATATGAAAAATAACGGGAGAAATATGAAAAACAGCAGGGGAAACTAGAAAAACAGTAGGGGAAACATGAAAAATAGCGGGGGAAACATGAAAAACTATATGGGCCCATCATGATAGATGTGTTTTATCCATGCTAGGTGGCTGTCCATTTTACCAGCTCATTTTAGAGTATGAGCACGAAAGTGATGCAGGTCTAAACAAGTGCAGCTCAACATTTTTGGGGGCCTTAGGCAAGTCATAAAAATAAGGCTTAAAATTTAATTTTTTGAGAACTTAATTAGCAATAAAGTAGGTAGTTGTGGTCCTAGGTTTTAGGAGAAGAATTTATTGAGAATGATGTTATTATTTTGAAAAGAGACGATAGAGTTGGACTATTATTATTGATAGTGTTAGTTTCTAGGATTTGTTTTTACTAGGAGTTGGAAACGTGAGCTCCGCTGTTTTTCATGTTTCCCCCGTTGTTTTTCATGTTTCCCCCACTGTTTTTCATGTTTTTCATGTTTTCCTCACTGTTTTTCATGTTTCTTCCGCTGTTTTTCTAGTTTGCCCCGCTGTTTTTCATATTTCCCTACTGTTTTTCATGTTTCCGCTTGAAATTTTCTAATAAAATACCAAGGTATTCGTTGACCCAGCTAATTCATCCTAGAAACCGAAGTGAAGGCTGAATGTTGGGTTCTGAACATACATGGATACATCTTCATGAATTAGTCAAGCATTCTAGTTTGCCCATTGTTTTGTCTATTGTAGTTCTTTTGACATTGGAGTGTCCCGCTGTTTTTCTAGTTTGCCCCGCTCATATTTCATGCTTACCTTACTCATTTTCATGTTTGCCCTGCTCTTTTTCATGCTTACCCCGCTCTTAGGATCGATACCAAGACCTCAAGTGTTGAAACGAGGTATTTCCACTCAGTTTGCTAGTTGAGCTATGGATCTAGGTGATAGCTAGATCTGTTTTATTTTTCGTCTCAAGCCTTAATATGAGCTCGTCAAATAGATGGACGGTTTGGATATAACACGTACCTTATAATGGGACCCACAAATGCCGTAGGAATTATAACAAAAAAAGAAAAAGAAAAAGAAGCTAGTGAATTAGGGTCAGTGGGACCCTATAGCTAATGGTGAAAATAAGTGTTTTGACCTGATAGAGGGAGGTAGTTTCACACATACTGCATAGTGGGCTATATAGAGCATGAGTGTAGGCCTATTTTAGTTTGCCCCGCTGTTTTTTTAGTTTGCCCCACTCATATTTCAGTTTGCCTCGCTGTTTTTCTTGTTTGCCCCGCTCATATTTTAGTTTGCCCCGCTGTTTTTCTACTTTGCCTCGCTCATATTTCAGTTTGCCCCGCTGTTTTTCTTATTTGCCTCGCTGTTTTTCTAGTTTGCCCCGCTAGATTTTCAACCATCGACCCGAGAAAATCTTGGAAAATAACTAGGTTAGTTGGCTAAATTAGCTTCTCCTACCCCAAAATCATACGTGGTACGTTAAGTAAATCATTCTAGTTTGGATCCTTACTCTCCCTCGGGTGGTAGACTCTTAGGAGTTTTAACACCCAGTCAAGCGTTTGAGTATCTATAGGTGGTAAAATTCCACTAGTGTGAGTGTGTGGGGGTGTGTGTGCGTGTGTAGAAAAAAAAAAACAAATCATTTTAATTTAGGAGATATGCTTGTTGAATACGTGGACAAAGAAATAAATTAAAAGATAAAAAAATATTTTTTTATACTTATATATACATATTTATATAATTATGTATTAGAGAAAAATGTAAGGGAGAAAAAGTTCTCCTAGAAAAAAAAAGAAAAAAAATCCTGCCAGACTGGCGCTTGCCACGGTAGTATGTGGTTTTTTTTTTTTTTTTTATGTTGCATGTGTGGGTCCAATCATGAGGTTTGTGTTATATCCAAACCGTTCATCTATTTGGCGAGCTCATATTAAGGCTTGAGATGAAAAATAAGATAGATCTAGCTATCAAGTGGACCACACTGTAAAAGGCAGTGGGCAATTGAACGTCTACCATTGAAACCCTTTCAGGGGTTACAAAAGTTTTTGATCATTCTGAAATTTGATTTTCCTCTTCATCCAGGTCTTTGTGACCCTATGAATGAACTTAGATGGGGAGGATTTCTCGCAAACATCACAGTGGGCTCCACCTGAGTCTCTAATGGTTGACGCTCATTCAACACTGTTTCCTGTAATGTGGTACACTTGAGACTTGGATATACCTCATTTTTGGTCTCATACCATAAAATGATCTGAAAAAATATATGGACGGCATGGATGAAAAGCAAACACCATGGCGAGGCCCACATACCACTGACTATCCGCCATGGGCGGGTGGCAGGAGGCGTACCCAATCCGTTTCGTGAAAAGGAGGGGTATTTTTGTCCTGGAATTTGTCGTCCGTACGAAGAGGTCCAAGTGCGTATGTTAAGTTTGTATTGTTTCAAGAATATCCAATGGATAAAAGGTGGGGTCCACAGTCGTCAATTTCTCGTATGCTAATGATGCCAACCTTTCTAATGCTCACTGTGTTGTTTTTTTGCCATCCAACCTATTCATAAGGTTACATAGACTAATATCAGCTTGATCCAAAACTTCCATGGCCTCCAAAAAAATTTCAATGGTAGGTATTTAATCCGTACTGCATGATCCACTCAGGCCTTGGATCTTCCTTATTTTGTGACTCATAATCTAAAATGATACGGAAAAATAGATGGACAATGTGGATGAAAGCCATACATCACGGCGGCCCCTCGGAGCCCCATCTTGTCCTGAGTAGGAACAGATGGGGTCCGGGATCGGGATGAAGTGAAAACCAAAAGAAATTAGCCTTATAGAGAACTTTCGTGGCCACATGAATGTTTCAACGGTGGTCATTGAATCCCTATTATCTCTTCTCGTGTAGCTCACTTGAGTTTCGTATTCATCTCATTTTTGGTCAAATATCCTAAAATGAGCTCGTAAAATAGATGGACGGTGTGGATTTTTCACAAACTTCACAGTGGGCTCTACCTATGCATCCCAACGCAGTTTCGTAGGAAATCCTGTTCCTTGCAAATCGCTTGAGCCCTTCTCAATCTTAAAACCTCAAAGATTTTCTCCTCTTTACTACCCTCACGTTTGGATATCTATAAGTTTTTTAAGTTGTAAGTTACAGGTAAGCTATTTACATGCGAAATAAAGTTACAAGTAATCTTATTTAGGTGTAAGTTATAACTCACTTCCAGGTAACTTAGTTGATGTGTTTGGATAAACTGTAAGTTAATTACAAGTAAAGTGTTTTATATTCATACTAGCCTAAGTTTGAAATATGGAATCGTTTAAAAATCATATTCACACATAGAAAAACTTAGATAAAAGTATGTAATTTTATTGAGTCTCATCTAGATGAATAGTTGGATCGATTCTTAAGCTAAACTAATCATACAGTGGATTCTAAAAGTGGGTCCACATATTTAGAAAACATGTAAGAGTGGGCCCACTTATACGTAACTTAAAAACTTGTTGAGAGTTACAAGTTTAAAATCAAACTAATATTTGTTTTTCCCTTCATCCAGGTCTTTAAGACCCAATCATCAAGTTGTACGTCAAAGAAACATTACAATGGGCCTAGGAGGTTTTTAATCAGGGACATTCAATCACTACCATTTTCCTATGGTGTGATCCACCTAAGATTGAGATTTGCCTCAATCCTCATATTGGGATCAAGCCTTGAAATTTTCTGAAAAATGGATGGAGCCCACCGTGATGTATTTTCGCCACATTCACATGGTTCATCCCGTTCAAAAGCTCATTTTAGGCACCATGGAAAAAATAAGATTTAAATATCAGATAGACTATGGAATAGGAAACAGTAGTAATCGATTGTTAAAAACTTCCCGTGGGTCACGGAAGCTTTTGGATCAAGATGATATTTGTGTGGTCTCTTTGTCCAAGTCTCTGTTAACCGGTAAACAGGTGCGATGACAAATAAATATTCCAGTGGACCCGTGAAGTTTTTTAATAGTGGGATTAGTCAAGATTATTTATTATGGTGTGGTCCACTTGGGATTTGGATATACTTCAATTTTTAGATCATATACTAAAGTGAGCTTTCAATACGGATGGACGGTGTGGATGTAAGGAAAGTACATCACAGTGGGCCCCGCAGTCAGGGATCCGAAACCGGCCCTTGGCCAAACCGCGCGCGCCCGTTCGACCCCGACGGAAAAGAAAAAAAAATGATGAAGAGGAAAAAAAGAAAAAAGAAAAAAGAAAAACAAATAAGGGTTAGGGCAGCCGCTGAGAGAGAGAATGAGAGCCGAGAGAGGGAGAAGGAGACGTTGTGTCAGAGCTGGTGGGTGCACTTTCAATGCAGCTGCGTTTCCACCTCCCTCTCCCAAATTCGAAATGGATAGCCGTTGCCTGTAACAAAGTAATCTGTGACTTGAAAAACACCTAATTCCGCTGTTACATTTCTTGCAATCTTACCTGATAGAAAGTCGCAGGTTGATACTTTGTTACCTGTAACATTTCGCTCCCAAACACAAACGGTAAGAAAGTCACCTGTAATTTTCTTACATTTTACAGAAGTTACAGGCATCCAAACGGCCCCTAAAGCTTCGAAGCTTTTCTCTTTTCTTCTCTCTCTGCAAATGATATCTGTTTGATGAGTAGTCTGATATCTCTCTACCGCATATCAGTCAAATGCCGCAGCGATTTCTACCTTCGAAGCCCTTTCCATTTCACATTCCTCAGACAATTCAAGACTAAACCATTCAAGGTAAAAAAATAAAAAATCTTCCAATTTTTATTTTTTAAGGTTTTCTTCCTGTAAAAAATGAAGCTAAAATCATATGACATCGGACTACTCTATCCACAAAAAGTAGAAAGGATGGGTTTGTTTAGTAGGTGTGGATGCCGATAGCATTTCCCAATTCCCATAGAGGAAAAGGTAGAATGTGGAGTACCATGATACTCTGGCAGAGCGTGATGGATGATGCACAGTCACTTAGAAATTAGTTTGAAATTGTATTCGTACCATACAAGTAATTCAGATTAAACTTTCTAAATTATGGGTCCCAGTTTAGATGCATCATGAACCAAAAATGAAGATTATTTGGTTATTTGACTATTGGATTGGTGGATGTTAATTGGATGGGATTAAAATGAAAAATGTCCAATGGTCCTATTTCAACAAATAAGTGTGCATGAATCAGGGATTAGGATTGTTCAACCAATCTGGTTTTGGGATTGTGGCTTATCTTGACGGCATGTTCCACAATTTAGTCAGTTTAGTTTTAGTTAAGTTATTGCACATGTACAATTTCTGAGTACCTGCATATCAAGCATCAAACCCTGCCAGAGTATCAAGTGATGCCCCTAGAGCATATATCTTTCTAGGATAAATATTGTCTGATATGGGGTTGTTTGTTTGCACAGTCAACATGGGTTTTTAATTTACCGAGGGGGGCCCATGGTTTGGTAATCTAGATTATTTTGTTAGAGAAATGTTCTTGACGGAGTTAGGACTATCACAATCTTTTGATTTGTGTCCTACAAGTAGACGGTCAAGATGAGAAATACAACAAGTGTCCACATTTAATGGGAATAAATTTCGAGGTTGGTTAGCTTGGATCTTCCAATGTGGGAGATTTTCAAAGCATTTCCTGTTCAAAGCAAGGAGCAATGAAACAATGGGTTGGATTATTGAAGCATGTAACCCACTTGTCAGAACTGAAAATCCGTGCATACTGTGCGAAGACGGTGGTCACTGATAAGAACCCACCATAAGAAGATGAAATGGAAATAAATATTTTTGATAGACTAGCCACTTTCAGGAGCAAACTTGTATAAACAATATAATTTGATAAAATATCATCTTCTTATCTGGTTCTTTACCAACTCTGTTATTTATAAGAAGTTGTGATACTAAACAAGGAAGATAGACACAATAAAATGTCATAATCTCTATCTAAATCTAATTAGCATCATCCAATAAGATATCCATAGATGTCGAAGAGATTCATGCTTCATCTCTCCCAACTAAATAGATATTAAAATATTAAAATTCAAGACAACATAAAGTAGAAATAATTAATTTGGCATCATATAGGGTTGCTTCAAACTTCAAATAGCCAACCCACATAATATTTTCATCTCCATGCTTATTTAAATCCCACAACTAACTGAATGATGATATGGCTTGTTTAACTTTGTAACATTAGTTATATCCAATGTTTTCCATATCGGTATCGATGGATGATGGCACACTTGGGATACAGAAACATAACGGTTATCACATGGGAAATATCGGATGTATCACGTAATGTATCACTGTTTTTGGGAAACATACGGAAACACTGTGAAATTGGTAGAATTTTTTAATGAAACTTCAAGGATTGTTAAAAAAGACATCAATATACACTTAGAAATCAAAATATCAGAAAAAACAAGTGCACATAATAGGTTTCATTTGTATAAGGTCCTAGTTTATGCGTTATTTGACTGAATTGATGGTATATTCAAAGTTGATTTATATCATTTATAAATGTAAGAAGACATATATGGAAATACTAGCAATACATTGAAAAACAAAAGAATTGGTCAAAAAGAATTACAAAGTAGCCCAAGAAACAGAAGAAATAACACAATCATAAAAACGATTCAGTTTGAGACCCAATCCATTACAACCAACCATTGTTCAAATTATCTTCGATATTATCAAAATATCTATCTCTAGTTCGGTGATACTGATAATACTGGTAACATTAGAAATTCCAGGTATCGGTGATGTATCACCAATGTATTGATGTGGCCAACAGTTTCAACTGTGTAAATTTCAGGTGTCGCTTGTATTGCCAATGTATCAGAAATATTTTCGACTATGTAAATTCCAGGTGTTGCTTGTATCGCTAGTGTATCGTCGATATTTCGATATTATCCCCAAAAATCTGTTTATTAAAAAAAATTCATTTCAAAATTTGTATGGATGCATGGTTGCATGCAATGTTTAATTTGTCAATGATAATATCAATAATATTGTGCTATTATCGTTATCACAACATAGGCAATATCGAGCCCACAATATTTCCTTGTCTTTCCAGTTTTTTATGATTTGTTAGCAAAATATCGTGTAATCAATATTCTGAAATATCAATGGATATTTAGATGGAAGGTTGGATGGGTGAATGGATAGATAGAAAGAATGAGATGGTTGAACTGATTTCTTACAGCAATACATTGTTTTCGCCCCCCATTAAATGGAAACTTATTATGCATGCATGTCTTTTTTTTTTTTTGTAATTTTTTAATTCATAAATATGCAAATATGTGAATTTTAACATATTTTGAAGTTTCATTGAAAAATTCCACCATGTTCTACATGTTTACCGCATTTTCGGTTATTGCTTATTGGTGATATTATGGGCGATATCAATGTTGTTTCCATATCCCCGGCCAGTGAAACTTTTAGCCAATACTGATACTTAGAACATTGTAACCAACTTAGCCTGTCTAAAGATTTTCAACACTACCCCACTATAGTTGCAGAAACACTGGGTGTTCCTCTCTCCCCATATGGCCCAAAAGTTGACCAATAGTGCCAACCTTTAAAGCATCCCTCCTTTCTTTCAAACCACCACCATGCTAGGAAAAAAGGAAGCCCACAGTTGACTTCGACATCACCTAAACCATGCCAAAGATACCCTACAATCTCTCCCACAACTCCTTGTCAAAAGGGCAATGAATGAAGAGGTGGTTATCAATTATTAGCTCCTTGTTGTAGAAGTTTTTTTTTTTAATTTTTTAATTTTTTAATCCTACATCACAGTAGGCAAACATTGGCAATCATCATCTTCCTTTTCTGGAGATTATCAATTATTAGCTCCTTGTTTGTACCCACCAGCCATGCCAGTGTTGCAACCTTGGGAGGGCCCCCTTATAACCTAAGGAAAGAAGCGTGCAACTTTTCCTTTCTTGAAGAAGACCCAAGAATTAAATTGTAAAAAGATGGGATTTATAAATTTTTGGATTTGTCCTTGATCCAAACTATCGAGTCCATAGTTGTCGTAGAAGGACTAATGCTAAGTGTTATAGAAGAATATGCATCCGGATCTTGATTCATGGATCTCTTAGTTCTTTCTTTTTTTAGGTTTGATTATGTTAGTCCTTGTTTTAAGCTGGGCCTCATTAGGATGCTTCAACTTGAGGAGTGTTGAAAGGTAGATAGTTGAATAAGGACAATTGGGCTCAAGTCCATATAATAAGGCCCATAGGGCCCATTTGCGGTTTTACTATTATAAATAAGAATGGAGGGCACCTGCTCGGGGTTTGGGCGAATGGCTAGCATCGTGGGATTGCTCCCCATAGATGCAAGTTTGATTCCCCTCCCCGTGATTTACCCGATGCATGTGGTTTGTGGGCAATTGCGTGTATCCGCATGAATTAGTCTTGTCTTAAAAAATGAGTGGGGACACCCTGTCATTATTAAAAAAAAGAATAGAGGGCTAGAGTTTTAATACACTTTAAGCATCTCATGTTCTTGCTATCTCTCTCCTCTCTCTCTCTCTCTCTCATTATTTCCCTCTTCCATATTTCTTCTCCTTTCTTTTTCTTCTTCTCATTGTAGCTTCTTATAGGCTCTAAAGATTAGCACTATGTATCCGTTTAACACGATATCATAGCTTAAGTGGTCTTCTTCCCCCTCCCTCCCTTTTTCTTATTCTTCTTCAATTATTTTTTGAAGTTTTTTTTTGGTTAATGAAGGACCTACTGATTTTTGTGTTGCCTTGGTTAGGGTTTTCTGAATTTTTTCTTTTCTTCTATTGAAGCTGATTTTTTGGGTATTTTTGTGGTTCTCTTCCTAATCCACAATGGTTCCCTTCTTTTTTTACTTCTTCTTTAATTCCTTCCTATTAACTCTATGGGTTTTATTTTTCTAATCTTTATCAACAAGTGGTGTTTCCCTTCCTTCCCTGCCTAATCTTCTGGGGTTCCTTCATAATCTTATTTCCTTCCTCTTTTCCTCTTTCCTTCCATTCACAACAACAACTTCTTGTTAACCCGTTTTCCCTTTACCCTTCATTCTTCTTTTTCATTCATTTTTTATATTTTGTTTTGAGAGTCATGAGGCCTTTCTCTCGTTGACTCGTTGTGATTCGTGAGAAAGGGGTGGCTTGCGGCTGGATATTTTAGGGTTTTGCATCATGTGTTGCTGGATTTGAAGCCTTTTTGATATGCGGTTGAAGCCTTTGCTGATTTTTCCGCTATACAGTTGAACATGTTGCTGGAAATTCTTATTCGGTTCCTTTTTTGAAGAAATTTTCTGAGGGATTTGTTGTTTTTTGTTGAATGGCTGGAGGTATTTTTGAACGTATAGGTTGGAGGTATTTGATTGGATTGTCTCTTGTTGTGTGACGTGTGCTCGTCTCTTCTCCACCACCTCCTTCGATGATTTAACAACTACTTTGTTTCAGGCTCTCCTTGCCAAGATGTGTGATATGACTAGTATTTATACTGGGTAGTTGGCCCGGACACATTTATATACTGGACAGTTGATTCGGGCTTATTTAGACTGGGCGGTTGTCCTAGCCTTTGCTCAGACTAATGATTGTACTGGGTTTGTTTACTTTGAGCAGCTGGCTCATTGTTTATATTGGATACTTGGTCCATTCTTATTTGCTACAGATAGTTGTCTGGACTTATGATTGTGTTGGGCTATTTGTCCAGCCTTGGTTGAACTGGATAGTTGATCTAAACTTGTTTGTTTATATTGGACAGTGGGTCTATTCTTATTTGTTCTGGATAGTTGTTTGGACTTATGATTGTGTTGGGCAATTGGCCTAGCTTTGGTTGAGCTGGATGGTTAATCTAGACTCGTATATGCCGGGTGGTTGTTGTGGTGACTCACATCACTGAAGTTGCAGAAGTGTTTGTTTGCCTGGAGTTATTGGTCATCTCATTACCTCCACTTCTCATCCACTCGCTCACCTTTTGTCACGACCAACGCTACTAATCTCTGTAGCCGCACTACCTTTTAGTTTTTTGGCTTTTAAGAAATCTTTTATATCCACTTCTCATCCACTCGCTCACCTTTTAGTTTTTGGCTTTTAGGAAATCTTTTATGTACCTCTCCAAACTTAAGTTCATCTTTTGAGAGCATCTTGAGTTTGAGGGGAGATGTTAAAGAAAATTTTCTTTCTTTCTTAGGTTTGATTATGTTAATCCTTGTTCCAAGTCGAGCCTCATTAGAATGCTCCAACTTGAGGGGATGTCAAATGCTCGTGTCGCTCCTCGCGGAGTATAGCTCACATCCAAACATCTAATTGGGGAACGGGGCAATGCCCATGAAGCTCCGACAAAAAGGGAAGGCCTGCTAGGCTGTATGCCCATGGGTTCAGGATTATTCGAAAAAGCGTGGGCTGACTCAGAGACTTGGAATTGTCGGCTTGGCAACAGATGAAGGGAAGCTCGAAGAGCTTTCTCCACCCGCGGCTTATGTAGTGGTCGGCCTTATAAATCTCATTAAGCTTTGCTTCCCCCTGTCCATGTAATAAGGCCCATAGGGCTCATTCACGTTTTTACTATTGTAAATAAAAGTAGAGGGTTAGCGTTTTAATACACCCTAAGCATCTCATGTTCTTGCTCTCACTCTCTCTCATTGATTCTCTCTTCCATCTTTCTTCTTCTGTCTTCTTCTTCTCATTGTAGCTTCTCATAGGCCCTCAAGATTAGCGCCATATAGCCGTTTAACATTACAACCAACTAATGAACTCCACCTCTTTCTCTTCTGAAAGGTTCCTATGGCAAGGAGGGAATCAAACCACCATGTAACTGGAATTCGAGTAGCAAAGGGCAATAGTAACGCTCGCATCCTGGGATAAGCTAGCCGATCTTGGGTAGTCTTCACGCAGAATTCTATTGCCTAGCCATACGTCCTCCCAAAACTTGATCCTTTTTCCATCGCCCAATGAAAACCCAATCTCCTCCTCGAACATTTTCTCTATCATGATGATCCCTTTCCATAAGCCCATAGCCCCATATAAAGAAGATTCTTTTGTCCACCATCCTCCCTCCTTCACTCCATACTTCCTAGCAACTACTTCCTTCTAGAGACCACCCTCCCTCCTTCACTCCATACTTCCTGGCAACTACTTCCTTCTAGAGACCACCCTCCTTAGTACCAAACCTCCAAAGCCATTTGCCCAAAAGCACTGCATTCATTACCTCTTATTTCCTTATGCCCGCACCCCTTACCTTGATAGCATACAAACCTCCCCCCACTTCATCAGATGAAACTTATTCTCTTTTCTTTGCCCCTTGCCACAAGAAGTCATGCTGTAGCATCTCCTATCTGTCCAAAACATCCTTTAGGCACCTAAAGAGGGACAATAAGTAAAGTGGGAGATTCAATAACATTGCTTTGGCGTCAACCTACCCCCAAAAGATGCTGGCATTTTCATGAAGACAACTTCCTTTTAACTTTCTCGATCACCATGTCCCATAGATGCTTTGTAGGCTTGCCAATACACAAAGGAAAACCCAAATATGATGAAGAGAAACGACCCTGCCCTGCAACAGAAAACCTCCACCGACATTTTCACCTCCTCCTTGGAGATGCCGATACCTAACGTTTTTCTTTGAGAATATTCACCCTTGGGCCTAACACCACTTCGAAGCATCGAATAATCTTTCCTTAAATTGTCCGCCTTAGACACATCAACATCATAAAAGAGAATTGTACCATATCGACGAACTAGAGATGGGAAACTTAAACTCTCCTTTATTCACATTAAACCCCTTGTACCTTGCTTAAGGCTTCTACTACTACCACAAATAAGAAATGTGACAATGGATCCCCTTGCCTAAGCCCTCTCGAGGATTTGAAGAACCCTTTTGGAGACACATTGACTATGACCAAGAATTTGGCTGACTTGATGCACACCTGAATCCACCTCCTCCATCTCACTCCACCTCCAAACTGAGTTAACATGTAGTCCAAAAAGTCCCAATCAACATGATCAGACGCCTTTTCTATATCGAGATTGCAAACAATGCCTTCCTTGCCTTGTGACGTAAATCGATGCACTCGTGAGCAATTAGCGCGTTGTCTAAGATTTTTCTTCTTTCTACAAATGTTCCTTGGACCTTGGAGATGACTTGCCCAAGAATCGAGTGGAACCTCATGGCCAAAACTTTTGCTAGAATTTTATGAGGTACTCCGATCAAACTTGTGGGCTCAAAATCCCATAGACATCCATTCCCTCTTTCTTCAGAGTTAATGCAATGAACAAGATGACCAATTTAGACGGAAGCTGACTACTTTCAAGAAATTCATCAATGAAAGCTATTACAACACCCTTTACTAGCTCAAAAAGAAAAAAAAAGCCAAGGAAAAACCATTCAGCCTTGGAGCTTTGTACCTCCCCAAGGCATTCCCTGCTGCTTTAATCTCCTCATCGAAGATTAACTTCTCAAGGGAAGCCGCCTCTTCTCTTCTTCAAAGATCACCAACAAAGCTAGATTATCAAATCTTGGCCTATCCCACCTCTCGCCCGAAAGGAGGTCTCCATAGAATTGAACTATAGCATCACACACTTTATATTTCTCCTCCAATCTCACACCATCCACCACCACACTATGGATCTTGTTGTTCATCGCCCTTGCACTAGCTATATCATGGAAAAACTTCATATTCCTATCTCCTCCTTAAGCCGCATGGTTTTAGATCATTGCTGCCATTTAATTTCCTCTTTCTTCAATTGATTTTTATATTTAAGAGAAAGAGACTTCCTAGTAGCTTTTTCCTCCTTAGATAGCTCTATCTTCTCTTCCTTAATATCTAGTGCTTGGATTCCATTAAGGATAGAAGAACACAACTCTAGCTCTTGACTCCCAAGTACCTCCTTTTTCCATCTGTTGAGCTTGCCTTAAGAAGCTTTAATTTTTGGAACGAGACGAAGCTAGGGTGGCCTTTCACTGAGAATGATACCCACCACTCACCAAATTGGCGAATCCACCCACTTCAAGCCATGAGAGCTTGAATCTAAACGGTCGAGTGCCCTAATCGTAGCTGGGGAAGGCATACCATGCTGCCATGTTATCCTCACTGTTTCTCGTGCTCCACAAGAACACTGCTTCGGTGCTCCATCTCTCTGCAGTGCTGGAAGCCTGGAACGGCCTCCATGGCCCCCAAAACCACAACTAGCCTGAGACGACAAACCACAGAGATCGAGTTTACTTCCCTCCTTTTCTTCCTTACTGACACGAACCATGACCTCTGTATCATTGATGTAGGACGACCTAATCCAACCTTAAATGAGCATGGTATATGAAAGGGGCAGATTTATGCAATCTTAAAAAACAAATAAAATATCAGCCTTATACATCATAAAACAAGAAAGAAATAAGTTTAATATAGCATTGACTATGGTCATCCATCACAAACACGAAGTATTGAATCTTAAAATCTGAGTTTAGTTGGATCTGGCGAAAGATACAACTTTGGTCTTGCAATAGGTCCGTCTAACGATGCAAGTGGATTTTCTAATCCAGAAGAATAGGAGAAATCTGGAAAATTCAGAAAAGAATTGGTGGTTCTTCAAATTTAGATTTGGGTGATGGGTTTTATGTGGGGCTGAAAATCTTTTGATATCTAATGATTTGGATAAAAAGAAACAAGATCGGCTTCTAGATCTAAAGATTTTAGGAGAAAAGGAAGAGAATCGGGTTAAAGAAAAAGAGTACCTTGAGAAAAGAAAGAAGGAGAAATAAGTGGGGGATGAGAAATCACTTCCCTGGGCCTCATGCTCTCTTCCAATCACTGGTAGTCGAAGACGAAATCGTCAGAAGCAAAAAGCTCTCTTTTTCTTTCATAAACAAAATATAACATGCTTTAGGCTTAGGGCAACCTCTATAAATTCGTAATTACATGAAATTACCAAAATAACCCTACTAAAAAAAGTTTTTTAAAAAAGAATTTCGCACAAAAATTGTACGCAAACTGTCTCAAAACTTAAATAAACCAAATGTTCATAAACTAAATTCAAATTTAAGATGCCCGATGGGCCCCGATGATAGCGCCGTAAAGGTGACGTAATGAAGGTGGGCCGTGACGATCCAACGGTCCGATCACACCATCCTCGCGATCCAACAATCCAAATGTCTCCTTTAAGCAACTTACACATGTCACGAACACATGTGTAAGGTCTTCAACCTCTAGAGTCTCGACTCGTATCCATCATCTAGCCACATTGACATGGGTAATGCACGCCTCCTGCGTTGATATACTTTGAATGGCCTGATGTCCGCATCAATCACCCACCACAAGAGAGCTTCTTCGAGGGCAATTTCTTCCAGCTTCTCTTCATACAAACACGACTCCATCCAACTTCAACCTTTGAGATAGTGGCCTGGTCGATTGACACCACCTCCCCAAGCCATTCTCGTATGAGCTTAAAGGTTTCACCTATCCATAAATTTAGCAGAACCCCTTGTACCTGGAACCAACATTCTTCTGCGGCAAACAGAGAGCAGTTCGACCATCTCGCCAACTTTGCATTTGGGCCACTACTGCTGACGGCCCGAGGGACAAGAGTTGGTCGAACTCCTCTTACTATCTCAATGGGATTCAGATATTGTCTTTTGAGAGCTTTCAAAGCACCAGGGCCAAAGTCGCCAACCCCCAAACACGACAACCACCTGCTGACATCTTCCTTGGTGGACCCTCTTCTCACCGTCACCACCAAGCTCCATTTAAGCATATCTCCCTGGAGTTTTCAGGAATTGATGAGTGGAAAAGAACCCCTGGTTCCTCAATTTAGCCTTCTTTCCAGAGCCGCTTATTAGAGAGAACTCCTTTGGACCCATAAGAGGTTGCTCCGCCCGTCTCCCTCTGCCTTTGAGGCGACCATGTCTCGGAATGATGCTCCCCTCCTGTGAGGATCAATCCTTGAGTCTCCTTCTTTGTTTCCAATCTTTCCTTTTGCTCCCTGCTTGGCCTTCACGTCCTCTTCAGAAAACTATCTGTATGCCAACTTTCTAGAGGTCCCCTCCTTTAAAAACCCATTCTCGAGGTTAACTCTTGCCGGTCCATATCTGGCTCTTTGGACTGATAGAGATAGGCCCTCAAACCATCTTCCATCAAGTTCTTCCACCGCATGCTTGATTTCTTCTTCCTTTTCAAAATGGTCAAATGTGAAACCATGCACAACGCCAATATTCTTCAATTTGGGGACCAATACTTCGCGCACCTTCCCAACCTGACCAAAAACCCTCCTAGAATTCATTGCCGACCATCTATTGGGGAACTATTCCACAAACAGCGTCGGAAGCACTGACAGAGGGCTGCCTTTGAAACCCTTCCCTTTCCCAAATTGCTACCCTTTCTTCACGACAGGAATCCACTCACCTTCTTCCCCTCCTTCCCTTCCCATGGGGCAGCTGCTTATCATCATCCATGGCTGCCACCCCAATTGTCCTTTTACTTTGATCTTCCGTCTTGCTTACATCCTCGAACTTGGGCGGAGCATCGGATTCATATTTGACTCAACCCTTGTGGTGGATTCACAACTTCGATTGAGAATCGCTCCACCCACTGACACCATGAATACCGAGATCTCTACTCTAATGTTGATCCTCACTGATGTAAATCTTCTCTCGAACAATTCTTCCGTTCAGTCATTGTGAATTGATCTCCCTTGGCCACGATGAGGTGAACGTTCTTCCGCTGTCCTCAAACCAAGAAATATCTTCAAGGGCTTGTCTTGTAGATCAACAAGAGATTCTATGAAAATGTATGAGTTTTGATTATGAACATATATCTCTAACAAAGATGATCATGAACATTCCTATTCTGAATTGTTGGTGAAATAGGATTACAACTGGCAGAAGACTGTGATGATGACGATATCCTTAACAATGAAAAGTAGGAGATGGTATGAAACCACAAGTTGTGGTGTCGTTGCTTGTAGGTGAGCAGTAAATAAATGTCGGCATAGGACAGCCCCGAATGAGGGGAAGTGATTGGAGCTTGAAGCCTTACCAACAAGCACTATAATCACGCAGGAAAGAATATTCATCATATTGTTCCAACAAAAGCCAATTAGTAGTAGGGAAAAATAACTAATTAACAAAACATAAAAAATCACGTACAAGCATCTTAAGGAATAATACTGTGTAAAATCACTCTTTTACAAAACTAGTGAACCCCAACAAAGAACAAAAAGGAAAACAAAAAAATTGTGATTTTGTTATGTCGGTCATGGTAACTATGATAAAAAATGAAGTAAAATCTAGAGAGTGAGACCAAGTCCTTGTGAGTAAATGCTTCAACAAGAAGAGAATTGAAAGCTCTCTGGAGAATATGTTGGGACACGTCACTTAAAGGTGTCTAACACTTGCTACGTTTTGGTGACATGGCCAGGACTCTGTGTCCTTGCAAAATTTGAAGTTTCATGTCATTTATAGGAGTGTCAAGGTTTCCCCAAGTGCTGGAACGACAAAAACCCAAGATGTAGAAGTGTCTAGGTAATACTAAGAGAGATCTTGGGGATCTCAAGCCTGTTTGAAAGATTTCATAGATTATAAGAATACCCTCATACTAACATAGAAATTAATGAGAATTCTCAAAGAAATTACACCAATATTTCTTAATAGATGGAATCTTACTGTGTCACATCCAGTGTTCAAAATATCGGTATCGTGCAGTGTATCGCACCCTTGGGATATAGATACATATCGATTATCGCACGGGATATATCGTTTGTATGGCATAATTTATCGCACTTTTTGGGAAACATTGAGAAAATGGTTGAATTTTTCAATAAAACTTCAGGGATTATTAAAAAAGACCTTAATGCACACTTTTAAATCATAAAGTCTCAAAAAAGAAGTGCACATAATAGGTTTCCTTTGTATAGGGTCCTAAGCTATGCACTGTCGGATTGAACTAAGACAACTATATTCAATATCCACATCGTCCATCCGTTTTTCCATATCATTTCAGGACATTATCCAAAAAATAAAGTAGATCCAATAAGGCAAATTCAATAGGTTGGATGGTTAATAACCATTACGGTGGACCCTAGGAAGTTTTTAATGGTGGGAGATCATTGACCACTATTTCTTGTAGTGTAGTCCACTTGAAGCTTGTATCTACTTAATTTTTTGGGACCATGCCATGAAATAAGCAGCCCAAACAACTGTACAACGTGGATATGTAATACAATACAAACATCGAGGTAAGCTGAAAAGAGTTTAGTTAGCTTCCCGGAATCCATGCCCATTGCACAAACTGCTTCCTTGAATAGTGGCTAACTATGGCACTGAGTGAGACCTTGACCATAGAGCCCCATTGATGTAATAAGGTGTATCTACACCGTCAATTCATTTTGGCAAATGATTTTAGTGCGTGGGCTAAAAAATGAGATAAATTCAAAATTGAGGCGGACCACACCACACAAAATAAGGGTTGTTCAATGGCCACCATTAAAAAATTTTAGGGGCCACAAAAGTTTCGATCAAGCTGATATTTGGTTTTTTGTTCATCCAGATCTTATGTGATAAATTAGCGGGCCCTAAAAAGTGGTTAGATAGCAAATAAATGTTACCATTGGCCAAAGAAGTTTTTAATTTTAATCGTTAAATCACCGCTTTTTTTAGTGTGCTCCACCTGAAATGTGCATCTAACTCGTTTTTCAACTCATGCCCTAAACTGATCATCCAAAATAGATGGACGGTACGGATAAAACATATGACATCAAGGTGGAACCCACAAACCCCCCAACAGGACCGTCCACCTCGTAGGGTAAAAGGGCAGTGGATTGGCTGGTGTACCACACACCACCACTAGCTATGAGTTGATGTCACCAAGTTCTGTGGGTCCCATCATGAGGTATGAGTTAGATCCAAACCGTCCATCCACTTGGTGAGCTCGTACTAAGTCTTGAGCTGAAAAATAAGACTCATCAAAAAAAAAGTGGACCACACTGTAAAAATCAGTGGGGAATTAAACGCCAGCCATTGAAACCTTTTGAGGGTCACAGAAAATTTGGATGAATATGATATTTGTTTTTTCTCTTCATCCAGGTCCGTGTGACCTTATAAGCAAATTGGATGGAAAGTAAACATCACGATGGGCCCTACGAATGTTTTAACGGTGAGAATCATTGTCCCCACTGCTATTTGTGGCTTGGTCCACTTAAGCCTTGGAAATTACTCATTTTTGGGATCAAGATCTAAAATGATCTCCCCAAATGGATGAATAGTGTAGATATGATCAATACATCATTGTGGGGCCCATGTAACTTTGATGTTGTTTGAACCTTTCGTACAACTCAAAGCACGAGTAGCGTCAATGCTCGTTTTCGCTCGACACGTACCCACACAAGCTAGGATGGTGGTGGCTTCCCTATAAATGGGCTTCCGAAGCCATTTTTCAAATAAGTGGGTTCCGAAACCCCAAAATCTCTCGCTGAAACTTCGAAACTCTAGGATTTTTGCTGATTTGTTGCCAAAATCACCTTTACAATTTCAATATATCATCCGTTCAAAGAAAAAATCGGGGAATTTGAGATTTTTTCGCACGGCGCGCCGTTGTCGATTATGGCCCACCAAATTATACTTTCGATCAAGTGATTCGGTACTAAAATCCCCTCTCTTACGTGGATTGAAAGCCTTGCTCTTTTATTATTTTATTTTTTCAATTTTTTCAGGTAATTAGGCATCAAATTTGATAAATCCCTTAATAAAACACGAGAAAGATGATAATAACAGCAATATTGCAAAATATAGTGCGATATCGACAATACATAGCGCGATATCGCACGATATATCATGCGATATCTGGATTTTGGAATTTTTAGTATCTTCCGGGGGTTATCGGACGAGTTTCGTCTCGCTGGGGGCCGATAACGATAATATTGGCCGATAGTATCGATATTTCGAACACTGGTCACATCCATGGAGGCTTACTGGGCCACATTTGACTCTACATATAATATATGCTAGTAGAGAGGCTTGTATACAAATGAAGAGCGTAGAAGGATCTAGAATAGGGTAGCCACATATGGAGTTGTGTGGAGATCTTTGGAGGATTCTAGAGTTCTCTAGAGAGTTTTGTTGCTAGACATATTGATGGATCTTGACTATAGATTGACTATATATCTATGTTAAAGGAACCCAAGGATGTACCCCAGTTTGATTGTGTGGATTGGATGTGCAGGGTGTTTTGGCATTTTAGAGAATCTTTTATGGGATTTTGAATCTTCTGAATGGCTGTTTAGCTTGCTGTTCTTTTAGAAGTCCATCTTAGTGATTTTATTTTGTCATAGGTTAGTTTGAAAATAGTGCAGTTCGGATTTCTGAGATCATTTTGGATCTCTATCCTTTTTTTATTTGGCCTAAATAAAGACCTTAAGGCCGTATGTATGAGATGGTGTTTGATGCAGGACATGAAATTGGAATATGATATGCAAGATGTCAGGCTTAGATCATACTAATTCAGAAACAATAACATAAAATTTCACATCCCCACACAAAAGTCTAAACATTCAAGCAAAGGGGAATCTGTATGGGTCCAGGCCTACACGGGCTACTAGGACTAGATCAATAAAAATTATGGACCAAACAATGCTCAAAGGGAAATAGAAATCAACCACACATGCATAAGAATCAGTCCCTAATCTAAGGGATTCCCCAAATTCAATTCAAGGAACCCTTGGGTGAGAAAAGGGGCAAATAAATTAGGGAAAACGCAATCTAGGGTTAGGGTTTATGAAAAACAAGTATGAGAAGGTAAAAGAGGACAAAAACCTGATTCAAAAGACTGTTCCCGCATGTGGACAGCGGGCCTGGGGCACTTGCACGTGCGCAGGTACCTGGCCGCACGTGTGAGGGGGTGTCGATTGCGGAAAAACTCTCCTTGGCCCTGGTTGGCCAGGGGTATGCTCCAAAACCCCGAAGTTTCGAGTCGATCCGAGTTACAGCTTGTGCGTGGTGCTCCGCCTAAGCTTCAGCCCTCCTGTAGGGCCAAAATCTGGAATTCTGCTGTAAAGAAAAAAACTGTTGCAACAAAGGACGAATTTGAAGCACAGATGGTGGTAAAAGATGAAAGAAGAGAGATGATGGAGGATGGGGGTGAATCGGGATCGATGTGGCTTTGCACCACGGTAGTTAGCCCTTCGAAAAGGGAGGGCTTCGCACCCACTTTTGAATTCTTCCACAACTCACTAAGAGAGCAGAAAAATAAAACAGGATTTTTTATTAAGCTTGAATGAATCAAAAGAACTACAAGGGGTGCCTATTTAGAGGGAAAAAAAATCCTATACCCAAAACTCGCGCCATGTGCGCAACCTATTATTTAACGATGAAGTAAACTAAAATAAAAACCAAACAAAGAAATCTAAAGCGTTCACGATGTTCTAAATAACATGAATAAGCAAAACTTAAAATATAAAATCAATCCGACTAGTGGGCCACAATCATGAGATCCCATGATGGGCTTTTCTTGACTATCGGGTCTACTCTTTTGAATCAAAACTTCATCTTCTAGCTAGTAGGCCCTCCCTAGACGTCGTCATCGATTCAGATTGACGTTGGGGCCCTCCTTCGTACATACGTGCGTAGGAGGGTGGTGTGCGTGCATGTGTGGACGGCGTGCGGGCGTGCGTGTGCACGATGTCCTCATCAGTGTTGATGATATATTGGAATAAAAAAAGTGAGAGTTTAGGGAGATTTCTCTTGCAGAGGGAGAAAATCTAAAAAATTAACATATCTCAATTGCGTGCTTTGTGTAAAAATCTGTTTTTCTCTCCTTTTTTCCCCCTCATCCGTCCTACCCAAATTGGCATCAGAGCAAGAGCTCTTGGTAACTTGATTAGTTTTTTTTATTCCTGAAACTTTGTCATCACTTTGTCCCTAAACTGGCCCAAACCTACCGGTCAATCATTCCCATTGCTGACCCTATGTTAACACCAATACCAACTAAAATCTATCTCTAAGTTTCAGACAGTAGACTAACAATCATAGTTGAGATGGCTAGAAGCAGATATTCTTACAGTTATTCCTATCCGGACTCCCGTACTTGTTACATGTGCCCTAACCATCGCTATCCAGGTTACAATGGTTATCTGTTCTGTTGTTCCAATACCTACCAGTCCACTTACTACAGCGAGTCAACTCATTATCCATATCCTTGCTACAAAAGTACACCACCATCCATTGGGTATTTCGAAATGTCTCATAGAACGAAGAGTGACGTGTTGATTGAGATGAGGGATTTCTAGGATATTTCAAAGAAGGCATAAGAGAAATTTGCGAATTGGCCTGAGCCCGTAGTTCACCCATCTAAAGATCTGAAGGATAACATTTCTGGTGAAATCTTCATGGTCTTTGATGATACATGTGAAGAGTCATTGTTAGATTGATTGAATCTGTCAACGGATCTAAAAATTATCATGGTCTTCAAAGATCAATGGGAAGAGTCAATCACTGGAGGTCGAGTCCGTCAACAGATATACAAATGGATCTATCCAGAAGACTATTGATGAACTGATGGAGTGGCAGGTGAAGCAAAATACATATCAGCAGACAAGGCAGTGATAGTTCGGCCTGAGTCACCCCCTATTTTTGCATACAGTTGGGGTGCACCTAATTGTTCGCGCCCAAATCCGGTACGTATTGAATGATATCTACTGGTTTGGGCTGAACTTTAAACCTTGCCTTGGGGTGTGCATTGGAGCATACTTGTGGTCAATCTGGTGTATGATTTGAGGAAGCAAAGGTATGCATGCTACTTCCTGGTTGCAAACAAGCTGGGCTTGGTTTGGCTTGACCCATATTTTGAATTTACTAGGCAGGTCTTGTCAGGCTGAACCATAGCCCAGGGCCCCATGCCTTGCCCATTTGCCACCCTAACTACTTGAGGGCATTTTGTTATATCAGGGCCTTCATGATGGTTCACTTGTCACTGAGGGAGAGTCCTCCAAAGCTATTTGTTCATCTGATTGATATTGTGGAGGAAATTAAGATTGAGACATGAAGTTAAATGAATCTTTTTCCTACATTCATTGGGAGGCAAACACGTGCATGGATGAGTTGGCTAGAGGGGGTTGGTCAATAGTTCAGTTCATCTTTTGATGTGTTATTGCATCCTTTGTTTCAAGGGTGGCTGTGAGCCCAGTTTCGAGTGGCCTCATTTATCTCCTGTCTTTTTCAATAATTTTATATCAACTCACAATCATATCTCTCTCTCTCTCTCTCTCTCTCTCTCTCTCTCTCTCCGGACTTAATTAAAAAGTTGGAGAGAGAGCTGTGAGCCCAGTTTCAAGTGGCCTTGTTTATCTCCTGTCTTTTTCAATAATTTTATATCAACTCACAACCATATTACTCTCTCTCTCTCTCTCTCTCTCTCTCTCTCTCTCTCTTCTGAGAGAGAGAGAGAGAGAGAGAGAGAGAGAGAGAGAGAGAGAGAGAGAGAGAGAGCTATATTGTAGTCTGATTTGGTTTTAGAACAATGACTTAAATGATGATGATTTGCCATGAATTCTATCTACAATCGATCTCTGATATTTTCTTTTCCTTTTCTACTGTAGATTTCGACCACACGCATCCCATCCAAGGTCTGCAGATTATTACCATTTGTGGCTGTTCAAATTATTTCTGCAGCTGCATATTGCAAGTGCCGGACAGTAGTGACGCAGGGCTCAGCTGATGAACAAGAGGTGCCAGATGAGACCTTGAAACAAATTCTTGTGGCGGCAGAACACGATCCCTTCTCCATTAAGAGAACTTGTAGCATTTACATTGAGAAACTCTGCCAATCCGGCAATCTATCAGATCTTTCTGACTTACTGAAGGGTCTGCGTGATAAACAGATATTCCTAAGCTTTAAGACGTACAAAACTATTCTCGTGGCAGCAGCCGAAGCAAACAAGTTTGAACTTTCGTGTTGGGTCTTTAAGGATCTATTACTGACTAGCAAATCCCAAGATTCATCTTCTTTTATCAATTTTGCAAAGGCATTTCAGAAGACGACCGATCTGGACCTTCTACTCAAATTCATCAGAGAAGTGTCAGAACTCACATTTCCAAGAAGTGCAACTGTCATTAACAGGATCATCGTTGGCTTTGCTGAATCTGGGCAGTCTGAAAAAGCCCTCCTGATTTTTGAGGAAATGAAGAATCTGAAATGTAAGCCAGACACTGTTACATGGAATATAGTTTTAGCGGTTAAGGGTAAGGCAGGCCGGGCAGATCAGTTGCTCAGTGTATTTTCTTCCATGAAAGAATCTGACCATGTTCCCGACATAGTGACTTACAATACCTTAATCAACAGTTTTAGGAAAATGGGCAGATTGGATTTGTGCTCAAACTTCGCACATGAAATGGTTGAGAGGGGGATCGGGCCAGATTTGCGAACCTATACTGCATTGATTGACGGGTTTGGTCGGTTGGGGAATGTTGATGAAGCGTTGAGACTGTTTGATGAGATGAGGAGAAGGCGGGTCCGTCCTTCCATTTATGTGTACCGGTCATTAATTAGTAATCTGAAGAAGGTTGGGAAGTTGGAGTTAGCTTTGAGTTTATCAGAAGAGATGAATTCCCTTGCATCAAAACTTGTGGGTCCGGAAGATTTTAGACGAAGAGACAGGTAATTGGCAACTGTAAGAGGTTAGAAGTCTTGTTTGGAATAGGGAATGAGGGGTTTGTTGCTCTTACTTTCAGTATGTAATTTCTTTTACTCATATTTTAGGCATTCAATGAAATCTTACCCTTTCTTTTGCTAACATTACATGCTCATTAACAGATTGCTTTTATGTAACCTTCGCTTGTCATGTTACCAATATTAGCATTGCATTGATTTTTCAGTGAAGACCTATATTGCAAATATTTGCACATTTTTTTTTTCCAGACATTCATATAGTGACTGTGCAGGTTGCAATTCAAACCATATTCAAATCATGGGCCCCACATTACATTGGTATGGCCACAATCAAGTTGATTTGATGATGCTGATCTCCGATTGATGAACATTCACTAACTGGACAGTTGGGATCATCCTTTGAATTTAACTGTCAATGTGATTTGGATGGAGTGGATTGATGTAAAATGTAGGCCATCTTCAATGGTTGTGTGCATGCCGTAACCTATAAGCATATCAAGTGGCATATTGATGAATTGCAGGTGTGCATTGTAAAATTATTTATATCCTCTTATACAATATGGCATTTAATGAAAGAGGCATTATATGAGGAAATATGGGTTGGTTCTCAAGCGCTTCAACGCCTTTCTGCTTTAAGTTCTAGATTGGCAAATAGTCTATTCATCATCCTCAATGCAATGTGGTATGGGAGAAATTGCCATGACATGAAACAATTCCTACATTGTGGATGCAAGATGGGAACAGGAATCGGTGCCCGTATTCATTGCAAAGAACTGTAGTTCTGCAGGCGTGTTCGTCAGGAGTTAGTACTAGATGGGATTGTGTTGGCATGACTCATGAGTGTTGTAAAAAGAGGTATGTTGGTGTCTTGTGGGACAATAACGATGGCAATGACGATGATGATACCTGGCGGGGAGCTCTTTTTTTTTTTTTTTTTTATAAAATAAATTTAGTTGATGATTTTATGAGGAGAAGGCAAAGCAATTGCAACCTAGATCAAGGACCAAGCAAGAGAGGACACTCAGCAATGGCCTTTGTGTTGGACTTCCATCTGATGACATCTGACTTGGCCCTTTTAAAGACCTCAGCAACCTGCGCACTTTGATTTCGTAAACATTTATTGTTCATCTCCTTCCATAGGGGCCTAAAAACCTGCCACCATGATAAGCCTAGAAAGAATCTTCTCCTTTTCAAACTCCAACCCCATGCCAAGGCAAAAAAAAACACACACTTCTGGCATCACCTGTGGTACATTAAATAGATCCAAGAACTTCCTACAATTCACTAGCAAAGGCGTGATGGATAAAAAGATGGTCAACTGACTTGTGTAGATATTAGGTATTTCACTATCTTCATTTTCTGAAGGTTATCTGCTGTGATATTTTGTTCCTCCCCACAAAACATGCAAAAGCTGTAACGTTAGGGGGGCACCATAGAGTCACACAAAGAAGGCATGGAAATGAGGAGCACTAGGTGAGCAGTGATAGAGTAATTTATAGGACCAAACTGAGAATTGACCTTAATTCTCTACCTGCACTATTGGATCCCTACTAGTCGGGGAGAGTATTTTGAAGCTTTTCCAAGAAGCTTCATGAACTCATCTAGTTCCTCGTCCAACAAGCTTCTTCAGCAGGGCGACAACCACACTACCCCACCACCTGAGGTTGAGTAACAATGATCTATAGTGATATCCACATCCACAGCTAGTCTCACCAACCTCAGAAACTCTCCATAAAGCACTTTCTCACTTAACCAAATATCTTTCCAAGCGGATCCCTCTCCCATTTCCTAAAGAAAACCTAATGTCTTCTTAAACTTGGTCCCTTCTGACGATTGCTTTCTATATGGCCAAGGCCGTATACAACCATGAGCCTCTTGTCCACCACTCCCTTTCTTGAATGCCATATATCCCAGCTATCACTTCCCTCCACAAATATTCCTCTTCCTAGCCAAACCTCCATAGCCATTTGCCTACCAATGAGTTCATTCTCTCCAAATTTCTTAACCTTGAACCTCCTTTTGTTTTATTAAATGAAAAATTTTTCCTTTATAGCTGCACCCTACCACAAGAAATCACGTCTCAACCTATCTAGCCTATCCAGGACAGACCTCGAACACCTGAATAGAGACATGAAGTAGAGTGACAAGTTTGATAGTGTCACCTTAATTAAAGTCAACCTCCCATCTAAAGAAAGGTGCCAACATTTCCACCATGAAAGCTTCCTCTCTACCCTCTCAATAACCTTATTCTACTAGTATTTAGGTGGCTTATCAGCATATAAGGGTAAGCTAATATACATAATAAAGGAACTTGCCCAGCAGCAAAAAACTTTTGCAAAATTCTCCAACTCCTCGACATACCAACCCCCAATAGCTTGCTTTTGGAGATACTCACCTTCAATTCTAACACCACATTAAAGCATCTAATTATTTTTCCCAAATTGTACACCTCAGTTCCTGTCATATCACAAAAGAGAATGGTGTTATGGATAAACTGCAAGTGAGATATTTATCTACTTTGAACCTACTTATGTTCCCTGCCATTTACCATTTGTCCCAACATCTTGCTCAATGCTTCTGAAACCAGTGTAAAGAGAAAATGGAAGAGGGACCCCCTGGTTGGAGACCCCTTGACACCTTAAAGAATCCTCTAGGAGATCTATTCATAAAAGCCGAGAATTTAGTCGATTGAATACACTCCTGAACCCAAGTTATCCAATTTTGCTTGCATCCCAAGCAGCCTAGCATACAATCTAAGAATTTTCAGTTAATATGAGCACATGAATTTTCTAAATCAAGCTTACAAATGATACCTTTTTTCCATTTCAATGTATCACAAGTCTACACTGGTGGATGATTAAGGCACTATTCAAAATCTATCTCGTAGCCACAAATGCTTCTTGAGCTTTAGCTATGACTTTCCCTAACACAATGCAAAATCTGTAAGCCAAAATCTTTGCCAATTTTTTTAGGGCTCACCTATGAGGGTAATAGATCTAATATCTCTGTTGCTAGGCAGCCGCTCATAAAGAACTCATCAATGAAGTAAATAAGAAGACATTCTACCAGCTCCTAAAAGGTCTTGATAAAAAGCACCATTTGAAAGCCATCTGCCACAGTGCCTTGTTACTCCCTTGGGCATCCAGCACCGCTTGATTTCTGCTTCTCGTCCGTGATTTTTCAAGAGCTGCCAGTCTCCTCATCCGTGATTTGATTGAAGGGTAAATTGTCTAACTGGGGCCTCTTCCACCTGTCACCTTTGAGGAAATCCTCATGGAATTTGACTGCAGCCTCACAAACTTGCAAGTTTTCCTCCAACCCGGCAGGCAGCTGATCTTAGACTTCTGCCAATTTACCATTTAAAAGCAGACTTGAAATTGCTGTGAGAAAGGTCATATGATGATGAATGAATGAATGAACGAGCCTTTGCACAGTGCTCCACGTGATCACATCTAGAAAACAACTGGGCCCCACAATATATTTATCAAAACTGCCGAGTGATGGGCCCACACTATGGATTGCTGATGCACCAAAAGCCTTACGTACCAGAAAAATCTGTACAAAAGAGTACCCTCACCGACAAACATTTTTGCCTCCCAGGCTGTGGTCTGAATCCCTGAAATGCAGGTCCCACATCTATGTAGTACCTGCCGGCACAAAAAATTGCCTTGATGAGATCACGCTTCCAGTAAATGGATCTCTTCCCCACAAGGCAATCCTAGCAATCCTAACCCTTCGATTTGTGGCCTACAAATGGATGGTGAAGAAAAGGCAAAGCAGCATTTCACGTTCCACAAATGAGAGCAGACATGAAATTGCTGGGAGAAGGGTTACATGAAGGTTGGATGGGTAGCTTTTTCCACTTTGGGACACTTCAGGGAATCAATGGTGGACCCCATTTGATAAAAGTTCTCCATCGCCCAACTACAGGAGCCACTGACAATCGGAGAATCTTTGTAAATTTTTTTTTTCCCCTTTCCTACTTAAAAAAAAAAAAAAAAAAAAAGTACTCTCAATCACCACGTAGTGGATATATTCAGATCGATTAGTATCCAACCTGAAATCCATAATACACAGCTAGGAATTCATCATCATTATGAATTGAAAATGGTCTGAACTCTATTTTGGCCATCTCAAATCCAACTGAGCATCCAAACACACCTCAAGAAATTTCAGTGAAGCCCTCCTAAAATTTGATCATTGCAACTTATCGTAATTAACAATCATGATATTGTTTTTAATGGGCCTTTTGTACAAAGCCACCTAATTGATTGGTCATTTACTATTAAAATTTCAGCGAAAGTGTCCCGTGCAGGACATGCTCTGAAAACTAGTATACATTGCCTATACAGTTATCATTACAAGCACCCAAGCTGTGTTGTATTTGTGCATCTCAGCAAGGGTGGAAAACACAACATTAACACAACATACCCAGGATCACTTAAGATTGATCATGGGCCATCTTTAGCATTACCGGTCATCACATGTCAACCAGATTCAGGCATTTGACCATTCAAATTAACTTTTTGATCAGGATTATATTTTCTTCTTGCCGCGCCTGCCGGTGTCGATATCGCATAGCCTTGCTGAGGTCAAAGCAGGTGATGGAGTGGACAGGCCGACAGATTCTGGGATGTCGAGATTGACCTTTGTAGATGGGCCTGCAACTGCTCGCTTGATGTCAAGTTCATGCAGCTGTTTAACTTGGATCCTCGACTTGTCAATCTGCAAGGACGAATAAAGTGTCAAAATACCAATAAAGCTGAGAATGGAAAAAAATTCTACAAGATGGCCCATGATCTGGATCAAGTAAATAGGCTATGCTTGTTAAATGGAGGCAGTTTCAGTAGCATCCCAATTGCTATAGCTTCACATCTTCTTGCTGAAAAGGCGGAAAGATTATAAACTCTGTTAGCCAGCCTTGCATAGGTATATTGGGGCCATGCATACTACTAACCAAGTGTCACGTAGGTGGAACTTCCACGAGATCCACCGTCTATCAGGTAGGCATACTCATGTTCACCTTGGAACACAAATCATGACGATCCAAGACTCATGTAGGCCGCACCATAGGAAACAGCTGGGATGGGCACACCCACCATTAATTTTGTGTAGGGCCCACCATGGCATCTATATTACATCCAATCCATTCATCCGACGTGCCTCATCAAAATGAAAGCATTCCCCAAACATTAAGCTATTCCAAAACTCTGGTGGGCCATTCCAAGCAAATAAAGAGCTTTTAGGTATAATTTTATACTGTTCCCCATTGGGTGACCCACCCAAGTGCTGAATCAGCCTGCTTTTTTCTTCTTTTTTTTTTCAAGGTCAAACAAGGGGTGTTGTACCTGATGGGCAGATTGGATTTCATGCATATAAAGTCATTTCCCCGAATGTTAGAATACGCACGTGCCCTGCATAGCTATGTGAGTCAGGCAGGAAATTTTGGAAGATCATCCCACCTGTAATCTGGGCTGGGGCAGACAAGGCAGGGAATTGGGAAGCAGTGCCAAAATGCAGAACCAATCTACTTCTGGCAGACTACCAGTACCAGATGCGCCCAAGATACTAATTTCAATATTGAGATTGAAGACCACAAGGAACTAAATGGTGATACCAAAGCCCTTACCAATTCAAGGTGATGAATGGATGACCGTGCATCAGATAGTCTCTTCTGCAAGTCATCAGCTTTTTTCCTCTCGTACTCCAAGTTCTCCATTTCATTTCCCCTTTCACCCAATTCTTGATACAAAGCTGCAAGAAGACTTGCATCAGCTATCTACTGACCATCTTGCATTAGTTTTTAAGCTTCAAATTCCCACACAGAATGAGTCCTCGACGGTGTGATCCAAGATACTTCAGATACAGATACCACCAAGATCGTAACGAGGGAATTCAAACTTTAAAGAATTGCCGCCTGAAGTGTTGTTTGGATGTACTGCCAAATTAGAGGCCAACAAGGTGTAATTTGCTTTTGGGAAGGTGTGAAAAACCAAACCCGTATAAAGCACACTTCTATTTTCCTGCTTTTCCCATGCCAAATCATAGGTGCAATATATATGGCAAGGTTCCAAACATATCTCAATTAAGAGTTTTGGTGCAAGCCGTGTTCGCCTTGGGAACCGGAACTTCCAAACACACTTAATCATGGGTTATACACATCCAAATGGTAATTCATACAAAAGCTTTGACATGACAATTCCTCCCTCTCTTTTCCATTGCATCACTGTAACATCTTACAGGAGGAAGTCTATATGATGACAGTTTCCTGCTTCCCACCTGCATATACATGGCTAGGGGTGGCAATGGGCTGGGCTGCCTGGTCCCATAGGGCCAGGGCTTGGGTCACTAGATTTGGCAAGAGGGCTGGGCCCGGCCTTGAAATCTAGGTCCAGTGTCATGGCAAGGCTGGACCAGGCCAATGATGAATGGCCTAGCACGGCCCGTTGGGCCAGTCGAATCATCACGTGGGTCACTGTTATACAGCAGCTGGATTGAAAAGCAGCCCTGGCCACCGGGGAGTGAGCAGGAGGGCAAGAAAGAGCAGAAGCAGCAGCAAAAGCATGGACAATTTGAAGACTTGTGCAGTCCCATTCAATGTGCATCTGTGGTTTAAAAGCACTTTTTGGATCTAGGGTCATGTTTCTATGATCAAAACCATTTATATGATGCGATTAATCGTGGATGGGAGGGGATACTACGAAAAATTTCTTAGTCATTTCAAACCTCTGAGTATGTCACTGTTTTCCTTACAGGACCAACCCTACAGGGGTAGGCTAGGCCAAGGCCTTTCTAGCCCAATTAGGGTCAGGGCCAAACCCAGTCAGGCGCTAGCCCTGCCCATTGCCACCCCCATACATGGCGCCTGCAAGTGCATAGTAGAATATAAATGGCAGGGGCCAACACTTTATTTTATTTATTTATTTATTTTATTTAAAAAAAAAAAAAAACCTAAGATGGTTGAACTCTGACACTCGTCATGTAACATCACCCTATTTAGAATGGTTCAAAGTAGTTTTATGTGCTCATCTGAAATAATAGATGCTAAACAAATAAACCATTTCTTTATGTTATCGTAAAAATGTACAGGCATGTTGCTGTGTTGGTTTTCTGGAGTTGCCACATCAGAGACCTTTGGCTTGTCTTCAGGTCACATTCACCTCAGCAAAAATCATGCCTAGGGATAACGATTTACATGCAAAAAGAAGCTAGAGAAGATTCTTGCAATATATGAATATACCTGTTAGAACAGAGAGCACCCATATCTGCGTTGGGATATCATAAAGCGTCTTTGCCAATGTCAAAGACGACTTCAAGATTTCTCTCGCTTGTCCGGTGTCATGTAGGGCAAGTGCCAGAGTTCCAAGGATTGTCAGATACTGTGAAACAAGTTGAATGTTTCCCAAGTGCTGGTGTGTGATCCTCAACCCAGTTGCTAATCGAATTCTGCAAGATGGTCGTTAGTTGTTACAATTGGGACAAGAAAATGATAAGTTCTACAAACACTGTTTCAGACATGTTTTGACATGCTTCCCAAGATTGTAAAACAATTTAATTAGCTAGTAATCTGGCCAGAGCAAATGCCAATCAATGTGAATTATATGATCCTCAATCCGAGGAGATACATAGTCAAGTTTTGCTTGCAGACATGTGCCTCTATTCATGGGCACGCTTTTCAACCCAGCATGTGCAGGGCATCCTTGGCATGCATCAGGTGGTCCCCAACATGCAGATGGCATGGCTAAAGAATTAGGCCAATCTACTCATTTTATCAGGTAAGTGAAACGTGTGCATTGGATATGGTCTTTTGTTTCTTTATGAGCAGCGCACCTCATGAGTTGAATGCTATGTGACAAGGAAACTCTATTTCCTCAAAAAAATAAAAATGTGCACAACATTTCAGACATGTAGTGGGCACATGTCAAAATTTCTATGAGGAAAATATTAGTTTCCATTTCTTGTATTTCGGCAGCATGCATACATGTCAGCCTTTAGGGTTTTCAAGGTCCCCCTCTCTAGTAGACACAACATTGGCAAACTCATAACTTGGACTCGAATTGGTTGGGCCTCACAACTTTTACTTGGGTGGGCGAGAGAGTCATAAGAGGACGAAATATGAAAACTGAGGAAGCTGAAGAACCTTTAAAAAAAAAAAAATTTATTTTAAAGAGAATGAGAAGAGTTATTTGATACTCTAGTTGTGTATGAAGCTTGATATGCAGGCACATAGAAATGATATGAGTGGCTTATAGGAACTCAAATTAAACCCGACTAGATTGTGCAAACTACTGTCACCAAGTTACCCTCCCAAAATCAGATTGTTTGAACAATCCTAAACCTTGATTGATGCAGGACAATTAACCACTTGCTCTGAAGCTCGAACTGATAAAGCATGACGAATTAATTCCTTTATCTCATAGCCTACACCTCACATCCATGGGTTAAGTCCTCAGTCGAACCCTCCTCGTGGGCCCCAAATCTGTGGGTTTCACCCCCTTGTGGGCCCCAAATCATATGAGTTCTACTTAACACAGGCCTCAAATCACGTGTGACGCGGGTCGCCCACCCTGAGTGTACCCCCGCATCCCGCAAGCCACCCCACTTGAGTCCAGTGTGAAAATGGCCCTGCATTAATCACCCCCGATGAGGAATCTCGAACACGAAACCTCCCGCTCTGATACCAATTTGATGCAGGACAATTAACCACTTGCTCTAAAAGCTCGAACCAATAGAGCATGACGAATTAATCCCTTTATTTCATAGCCTAGGCCCCACATCCATGGGTTAGGTCCTCAGTCGAACCCTCCTCGTGGGCCCCGAATCACATGGGTTCCGCCTCACACAAGCCACCCGCCTCACATGGGCCCCAAATCACATGGGTTACATGGGCCACCCCGAGTGTGCCCCCACATCCCACAGGCTACCCCACTCGAGCCTGGTGTGAAAATGCCCATGCATTATTGATCCATGGACACTTGTTTGTTGAAATAAAACCATTAATATATTCATTTGAACAATCCAATAAATGTCTATCAATCTGATAGGAAGATAATCTAATAAGCATAAGTTTTGGTTCACGATACATCTAAGTTGGTACCCATAATTTGGACGGTTTCATTTGATACTGGATGTGATGTTTGCAGTTTTTAGGCAATTTCCAAGTGGCTATGTATCATCCATCACACTCTGCCAAAGTGTCAAAGTCTTCTCTAAGGGAAAAGGCATATATGGCTTTTAAATGAGAAATGATGGATTATACACAGGCAGTTAGAAATTACTGAGAAATTGCATACTTGTATACAATTTATTCAAATATAATGAACCAGATTACGGGTACGAGTTTAGATGTATAATGAACAAAAAATTGCCATTATTTGCTTAACAAAATATTAGGTTGATGGACATTTTTTGGACAGTTAAAATAAAAAACATCAAATGGTCTTAATTCAAAAAAACAAGTGCCCACAAATCAGAGGTTAATATTTTTCAACCAATCTGATTTTTATATTGCAACTTAATGACAGTGGGTCCACAATTTAGTCGGTTTAATTTGAGTTAATACATGCCATGTGTGCCATTTCTACATGCCTGAGTATCAACAAACATACACATCCAAAGTATCAAATGACTCCCATTAAAAAAACCCAAAAAAATAGAGACAAGAACTTCTGTTTCCTTGCGGTGTGAGATGGGTCCAGACGAGATGTCCATCTTCCTCACACAGTTTTGATTCCTCTGGGAATTTTCATTGGAGGCTTGGACATGCTTGTTCTAGTCATGAATTCTCTATCTGCTTGCTCCTCACTCTGTTGGGCTATGTTTCTGGGATCATCTAGGCCATCTATGAGATCATGGTCATCAATCGTGACAGGTTCCTTTACAACCATTATCAGCTGTTCTATGGATACTAGCTCACCTCTATCGCATCCTTGTGTGAAATAGTTTGTTTTTGGATATTCTATTATGCAGATGAGTGCATTCATTTAAGTGTTTTAGATATCTAAAAAAAGGAAAGAAAGAAAAATTCGACAAATACACATCATGTAGATAGGCATGACCCATCCACTTATTATCACTCAAAAAAGTCATCTAGTCCGTACAAGGAGCAAAGATTTTGAACAAAGTTGCGTGGGGTTATTTCCAAATCACAAGGAGCTTTTCTAGCAGATAGATAGATAATGGATAGTGCATTGATTGTGCATAAAGTGATTGATTCTCGACACAAAGATAAGAAAAAGGGGTGGTTTGTAATTTGGATATAGAAAAGGCGAACGACTATGGGGATTGTGATTTTCTAGATTACACGTTAGAACGTTTGGGTTGTGGTTAGAAATGGAGAAGGTTGATGTAGATGTGTGTCAAGTAAGCCAAGTTTTTGATATTGGTTAACGGATCTCCAAGGGGGTATTTCTCATCTTTGAGGGGTTTGAGACAAGGGGATCCGTTGTCTCCATATTTATTTGGAGTAGTGACGGAGGGCTTTCGTTGAATGCTACAAACAGGTTTAGAATCAAAATTATAAAAGGTTATAGGGAGGATAGACCATATTTTCAAGTATCTCACTTCAGTATTCGGATGACACAATATTATTTTGCGATGCAGATGTGATCAAGGTGGACAATTTAAGGAAGATAGTTTATTGTTTTGAGGCAGTTTTGGTTTGAGAGTGAATATTAACGAAAGTGAGCCATTGGGAACAAGGTGTTTAGTAGCGGTAATGGTGGGAGTAATGGTACGCCAACTGTTAAAGGATACGCCGAATCGGTATAATGGTCGATACGGGGGGTGCAAAGAGCAATACAACCCTATATCTATAAAAAATCCAGAAAATCTGAAACATTGTGAATATTCTAAATATGCATTCATTTATAATTTTGAACATGTTTATAGTAGTATAACAGTCCAGACTTTGGTCAGAATGCTATATCGGGATGTCTGATGGATTTGTGAATATGCAGGGTCTAGGGATTTTTGTGTCATATTATGTAATTCATATACCTAACAATTTAATATCATTTCTCCCCTAGATCTTAAGAAAATAAAATAAAATTAGATTCGGGAAAATAGTGTTGTTGATTTGGGGGACCATTTGGTTCCCCAAATCACCCTCAAATTCATGTAATCTATTAACACTTATCCCACTAATGGGTTAGTGGATATTTATTGGAAAGTGAAGAATGAAAAATATCAAATGGTCCTATTTTTTAAAAAAGTGTCTACAAATTTATGGCAAAAATTGTTCAAACAATTTAATTTTGGGATTGTGACTTAGCAACAACGGTCCCAAACATTTAATTGGTTAATTTTAAGTTGATATATGCCTCATGTACAATTTTTTAGGGCCATGTACATGGGGCCCACTTGATGTATGCATTATATCTCCATGTCGTCCATTCGTTTTGCCAACTCATTTTAGGGCATGGTCCAAAAATGAGACAAATCCATATCTTAAGTGGACCACTAGTGGGTGAAGTGGGCCACCTTGATGTATTTGTATATCCATGCCGTGAATTTGTTCTGCCAACCCATTTTAAGGCTTGGGACAAAAATTCAGATAGATCTAAATCTCAAGTGGACCATTAGTGAGTGGCGCCTTAAATGTGGGGCCCACCTCAATGCATTTGTTGTCCATCCACATGGTCGATCCTTTTTGCGAACTTATTTTAGGGCATGGTCCAAAAATAAGGCAGATCCAAATCTCAAGTGGACAGCATAATAGGGACCAAATTCCCACCATTAAAAATATATTGGGACACATTTTTTATTTTTTTGGATCAAGCTGTTATTTGTGTTCTCCCTTCATCCAGGTCCATGTGACCCTATCAAAAGAGTTGATGACAAATAAACATTAAAGTGGGCCGTAGGAAGTTTTTAATGGTAGGCATTCAATCCCTAGCGTGTGGTCCACTTGATATTTGGATCCCTTCATTTTAGGGACCATGCCCTACAATGAACTGGAATAACTGATGGACGACGTGGGTAAAATACACATAAATTAGGGTGGGCCACACGCAATGAAACAGTGCAAGTGCACTGACTTGCATACGCTATAGAGTACTTTAAAAAAAAAAAAAATTTTAAGTGCGCGGCTATTTCATAGCGATGCAATCCATTCGTTTTTGTAACAAACAGAGGGAATTGAAAAGAAGAGAGAGAGAGAGAGAGAGAGAGAGGGGTGGGTTGGGGAGGGGCCATCACAAGGGAAGGGAAGAGGAAGAAGGAAAGCAACCCAAGAAGGAGACCACCCCCTCCTTCTTCTTTAGGTTTGTTGTGCATAACAATTGTTAGTCTGTTACCATCCAAAAAAATTGGGGGTCTCCGTTTCGGACCCATATCACGTAATGGCTCCAGCCGTTATTGTTACGTATCGCCCATTACGACTGATACGTAACCGTTTTTACACACCTTTTGGGAATCCATTTATCCAAAAGAAGAGGTGAATGTGCATGCTAGAGTCCTTGGATGTCGGCCGGGATATTTTCCTTCAACTTATTTTGGTTTGCTGCTATGTATACGCAAATTAGCTAAACTCATGTGGATAAGGTAGTGGAAAGATTTGAACGGAAGCAATCAAGTTAGAAAATAAGACATTTATATCTAGGAGGAAGGTTAACGTTGATTAAGGGGGCAATGTCTAACCTTCCGGGCAACTATATGTCGTCATTTAGTTGCCCAAAGTCGGTGCTAAATCGCTTGGATAAATGTAGAAGAGACTTCTCATGGAAAGGAGCTGAAGAAAAGTATAAATTTCATTTGATGAATTGGGAGGTATGCAAGCATTTTCAGGAGGTGGGAGCTGGTATTAGAAGTTTGGAGATGATTAATATGACGCTTTTGGGAAAATGGTTATGGCGGCTTGGTGGGGAGGAAGATCATCTATGCAGACAAGTTATAGTCAAGAAATATGGACTAGTGGAAGGAGGTAGATGGATAAAAGAGTCCACTCCATATAAAGCCTCGGGGGCTTGGAAAGCGATAGCAAGCCTAAGGCAGAAATTTGAGGGGGTTGGTTTCTCTTTGGGAGATGGTAGGAGCATTCGGTTTTGGGAAGATGTTTGGATGGAAGACAAGCCCCTTCTAGAAGATTTTCCCCATCTAGCTAGAGTTTCAATGGAATCAAACATTTTAGTTGCTCGCTATTACTCGGTTGTAAGAAATGATGTGATTTGGGCCCCTTTGTGTAGAAGGAATCTTTTGGAAAAAGAAATTGAAGAGATGATAAAGTTGTAGGAAAGGCTTCATCTTGTAACACTAGTGGATTCTATGGTGTGGATGAAAGAGAAATATGGAAAATTCTCAGTGAAATCGTTGTACAAGCTCATTTCAGGGCCTTTTCGGAATAGAAGAAGCTGGGTATCAGATGTCTTTATAAGGGGGTAAGGCAAATATATAGGAATGGGCAGTAGCTTTTAAAGCTATAGGATAATTTTTCTTCTTTCCTGTATTTCTCTTTTCTGTTGTACGTTGTATTCTTTTGGCTTTGGCCCAACAATACTAATCATCGCCTTTTAGAAAAAAAGAAAAGTCATCGAAACTGAGTCAAACTTGCCCATGTGATGTCCAATTCTGATCTCAGTGAGACTGCACCTGTTTTGACTCGGTAAGGCTTAAAAAACGGGTTGACTCAGGGTGAATCCAGAGTGGACTCAGTGAGTCGGCCAACCTTGGTTTGACGTTCACATGCTTGTCCATGTTTAACAATGACAGTAACCTGTCCATGTTCAAGTTACATGGGTTGAACGACCTAAAATTTGGGCTAGGTCAGTCATGTGGTTGATCCCATTTGATGCATGCTTGGATGTTAAACATGCGGCAAGTTTGTATGCGTATAAAGGTGCGTCTGCAAGGCTAGGAAGTAAGAAACCTTGCTCATAATATATCCTAGACTTGTCAGTTTGGATAAAGTGGGGCCCACAGTTCAGTAATCCACAATATTGATCTGATAGAAGTAGAACCCACCATGGATGGGCCATTATTCAACAGTCTCTATAGTAGAGAATCCTACCATGAGGGTTAGGATTCTCCCACTCCAAGTGAGGAAGTTTGGGGTGTTATGAATCCATTGTGAGGCCCACCATATCAACTATCCAGATCACTGAACTATGGCACCTGCTTATATAAAATGAAAAGTCTACGGTAGAATGCATATCCTCAGGTTGAGGATTACAGAATTCCTCAGCTAATCAAGTTTTTGAAAGAGATGCAATGTACCAATGTTACATGAAAACTGTACATTTATAGCAGCAAAATACGCCTGAATTAGGTTTGGAGAAACTTCAAGAAAACTTCACAAGGGAGCAGTCTAGGTTCCAACAAACACTAAGTAAACATGTAAGTCACAAAAATATACATGTGAATTAAGCCACATTGACATGTATGGAGGAAAAAAAAAAAAAAGAAAAAAAGAAAGAAAATACAATTGCTAAATGCGATACTCTCGGTGGAGCAACTATTACACATGCTAAATGGGATACTCTCTTTGTAATGCAACTATTACTTTCCTAGGGCACACTGACAGAAAGAAAACCATGAACACCACCATCATCAGAGCCTTGCCCCAGATTAATTGAAAGTGAAGAAAATATGAAAGAGAAAAACAAATCTCATGAATATGTACAAGAAAGTATGGACCATGTATCGTACATAGGTTGCACGCTTGATGATCTGCTGATTTTTTTTTATCAACATATTGAATTGTTGTGAAGAATTGAAACATCTGAGCTGAGTTTTTCAAAAGAAACATTCGGGTATCGTGGGTTACAAGCTTGACCATGTGGGCAATTCTTTTGAACATGCAGGTGATTTTTCACAATGAAAGGAATCATAAAAATTTCAAAAGAAACACGAATAGATTGTCGCATGAAATAAGTGGGAAACCAACTCCTTACCATAAAAAAACGTGTCGTGTAAATGCCTAAAGGGTGAGTTATTAAAAGCATAGAACAGAAATTCACCTGTTAAAAGATCACATGTTTCTGACACATATCACTTATCTAAAACATCAGCATGGTTTTAGGGGAAAACATTGCTTGATGTGTACTTGTTTGCTGATGTCTTTTTATCAACAATAAGAACTACATGTTTATAACTATATATTGAATGTGAAACAATGTTTTGAGTGGGAAAGTTGCTCAGCCTACCATGATGTGCACAGTGGTGCCCACCATTTAGTGATCCAAATTGTTTGCGCATTGGGTCTCCTGTTTGACTATGTTATCTTGGAATTGACAGCCAAGAAGAAAATTGGTAGTGGTTGTGAGGCTCAGGGGCTGTACGTTTTTGATGCTGGTGACATTTTGCCACAATAGTCTCTAAGCCCAGTCTGAGTAATAAATAGCGTGTCCAGATATGGCGCATACACTTGGGTCATGTGTCCAGTAACTCTGAGTTTTTTATTTCCTAATAAATTTACTAATGAAGTCAATTTTCAGTGTCAAGTGGGATAGTTATCAAAACATTATTGAACCACTTTTTCTCCAAGTAAACATAAAGGAAAATATACTGATTTGATTCATTCTGATGTGTGGGATCCTGCCCTAATTATTCAAAATTTGGTTATGGATATTTTAAGTTGTTTATTGACGATCACTCTAGATTTACCTAGGTGTAAGGAAGAGTAGCAATGAGGTTTTTTCAATTGTGAAAATATTCCACATGATGGTTCTTACTCAGTTTGATACCAAAAAAAAATTGTTTCGATCGGGCAATGTGCAAATATCTATCTCATGACTTAGAGAGTAGCTTTTGTGAACATGGCAAATAATCCAAACCTCTTGTTCATATGCCCTCAACATAACGATATTGTCGAGTAGGTGCATCTAGATCCATTACAATAGGGATGATGGCTCACAACATCTATTGGGATGAGGAAGTACTCATAGCCACCTATATAATCAACAGGATGTGGACTCCCCTCAGAAAATTGAATAATCTTTAGAAGAGACAGATGATCATTCCTAATATTTGTATTATGTGCCTGCAGGATGCAAAGACTATGGACCATCTCTGTATTCGCTAAGGAAGTCCGGGATGAGAGTTCTCGGTTTGTTCCAGATAGGCCTATCAATGGACCGAGTTCAGTCTGGGTCAGGGTCAGCCCAAGCCCGACCCATTTAATAAATGGGTGAAGAAATTTGGCCCTAACCTGACCTGTTACTCCTTACCCAGTGACCCGACCCAACCTGCTTAAAATTTCTAGAGCCCAAACCCAACCCATTTAATTGTAGTCAGGTCAAGCCCACCCAACTCGCCCAACCAAACCCATACGCTAGCTTTAATATCTCATATTAGGCTTCTTTGCTATTCTTGGAGTTTTCAAGTATATGGAGCTCACTATTACATGCTCATGGGATTGGGCTTTTACATGATACACGCATGTTACATTTCATCTCATTTACATACTTGCAGAAGAGCAATCACACATGTAAATAGGATACCTTTGTTTCGGATTATGGGTTGTATCGGATTGGGTCATTCGGCTGGGCCTATTGATTCAATATATGGGCAGTCGGGTTAGGCTGGCCTAAACACGAGTCTGACCCATTTATCTATAAAGGCTTCTTCTTCTTTTTTGCTCGAGTCTAACCTGCAACCCGACCCAACTTAGCCCAAATGTGGCTTAGAAGTGGGTTGGGCCAATTGACCCATGGGTTGACCTCAGTGTTTGAAGTATCGGTATTGCTACAAGTTTCGCTGGCCAGAGATATGGAAACTGATGTAGGATATGAAATTCAAATATGTGCAAGATTTCCAGGCTTTAGATTACATTAGTTTAGAAACAATTACACAAAATTCCATACCCCACACAAAAGTTCAAGCATGCAATCAAGGGGAATCTATGCAGGCCCAGTCCTACACAAGCTAAGGCTGGATCAATCAAAATTATAGACCAAACAATATTCAGAGAAGGGTAAATTCATCCACACATGTACAAAAATAATTCCTCAATCCAAGGGGTTCACAGATTTCAATTCGGGGAACCCTAAGGTTGAAAAAGGGCATAAAATTGGAGATTTGAGTGATTTAGGGTTAGGGTTAAGGATTTGGGGTGAAAGAGAGGAGAGAGAGGAACTAGACAAGCGTCACACGCGTGGACAACAGTGTAGGCACAGACGCACGTGCGCTAGAGGTGTCTGCATGTGTGTGGGGCCCACAAATCAGAAAACGGCTAGCTTGGCCTTAGTCGGCCAGGAGTGGGCCAAAAAACCTCCAAATTTCAGCCTGATCCAATGCACGGTCTGTGTGTGGTCCTTCGCAGAAGTTTCAGCCCTCCTGCAGGGCCAGATTCTGAAAATTTGATGTAGAGAGAAAAACGACTGCAATAGAGGATGAATTTGAAGCGTAGATGATTGTAGGAGAAGAGAAATATGGATGGTAGAAGGTGGTGGCGAATCGGGATAGGTGTGGCTTTGCACCTCAATAGTTAGCCCTTCAAGGAAGGGAGGGTTTCACATCTAATTGGATCTCCACAACTCGAAAATTTAAAGGAGCAGAAAAACACGGAAATTTTATTAATCTTCAATGAGAAAAAAAAAACTACAAGGGGTGCCTATATTTATAAGAAAACCCTATACCCCAAAACTCACCCCAAGTGCGCAATCTATTACTTGGAGACAAAGTAATAAAAAATAACAATTAATCAAAGCAATCTAAACTGTCCATGATATTCCTAATAACAATAATAAGCAAAACCCAAAGTACTAGATTAATTGGAATAGTGGGTCACGATCATGAGAACCCATGGTGGGATTCACATAACTATCGGGTCCACTCCAACGAACCAAAACGTAGTCCTCTAACTAAGAGGCCCTCCCTGGACTTCGTCATCGATCCAGATCGATGGTGGGACCCTCCTCCTTGCGTACATGCGTAGAGGGGGGGTGCGTGTGCGCGTGATGTCCCTATCAACTCTCCCCGGCTGCGAAGATTTCGTCACTGGCGAAATAAAACTCTTAAACTGCTCCAAGATGTCAGGATCAAGTCTCTAAAGCTCCTCCTTAGTGAGCCACGTACTGTCTAAAGCTGGGCGTGACTTCCACTTAACCAGGTACTTCTGAAACCCGCCGTTCGACGTTGATATTATCTGATAGTCCAGAATATCCTCTATTTCCTCTTTGGGTGTGGGAAGGGTAGGTATGAGAGGTAGAGGCTGGGAAGAAGGGTCGGGAAGAGGCCATGGATCAAGGGACAGGTCTGGGGAATCAGGATAGTTGGGCGAAGGGCCGGACAAAGTATCAGTGGTCCCCTGAAAAGTAACTAAATCCTCCACATCGAATGTGGAACTAATTCTCATGGGAGGTGGAAGATCTACCACATACGCATTGAGATCGTTTTGTTTTATAATTTTGAAGGGTCCAGCGCTATGCACGTGTAATTTACGAACGGCCCCTTGAGGGTACCGCTCGGGCCTAATGCGAACCATCACAGAGTCCTCTACATTGAATTCCTTAAAACGTTTATGCTGGTCTGCAGAAAATTTGTAATGTTCATTACTAGTAGTGATTTTTCGCTTGATTTCTTGATGCAATGAATGAATGTGATGCGCAAAGGATTCTGCAGAATCTAATGGCCTATGGGACAGTAACACAGGGATAAGATCAATAAGCTTCCTAGGCTTATAACCAGTAATGACTTTAAAAGGGCTTAGACCCGTGGACCTATTGACAGAACTATTAAACGCAAATTCGGCTATAGGTAGTACGATATCCCACGTTCTGGTGTACTCCCTCATTAAACATCTAAGCAAACTCCCTAGGCTCCTATTGACCACCTCAATCTGACCATCGGTCTGAGGGTGGTAGGCAGAAGAAAATTGGAGCCTAGTATTCATCATGTGCCATAGTGTCTTCCAAAAGTAACTCATGAATCGCACGTCACGGTCAGACACTATGGTTTTTGGTAACCCATACAGTTTGACGACCTCATTAAAGAACAGCTTGATAACATGGGATGCGTTAGAGGTCTTAGAACAAGGAATGAAGTGGGCCATTTTAGAAAAACGGTCCACGACAACAAATATGGAATCGTGTTTCCGAATAGTCTTGGGGAGTCCAAGCACGAAGTCCATACTGATGTCCTACCAAGGGATGAATGGAACTGGCAAAGGTGTGTATAATCCTTTATTTCGCTTTTTCTGCTTTGCCAGTTGACAAGTACGTCATTGCCTTATAATTTTGGCCACGTCTCGCTTGAGGCTTGGCCAATGAAACTTATCCTCCACTAGGGCAATGGTCTTGTCTCGACTGAAATGACTCGCGACCCCTCTTGAATGTAACTCCTAGACAAGAAAATCGCGGAGGGAGATGCGAGGTATGCACAAGCGGTCACCCCTAAACAAATATCTGTCTAAAATCAAGTACTCACTGCTAGCTCCTGACGAACTCTCTAACAATGATGCGTACACAACTCCAAAATCCGGACACTCAGAATAATCTTCTTTGATGTGCTCGAGGCCAGTGACTTCGACACTTATGGAATTGAGTAACGCGAATCGACGACTCAACGCGTCGGCAGGCTTATTCTCTACACTGGCCTTGAAGGAATTGAACCCACTTGGTGTGCCTAAGGTTTAATTTCTTCTGAGAGTTCAGATATCTCAAGGACTAGTGATCTAAGAATAAGACGAATTCTAACGGCAATAGGTAATGACGCCAATGGCGCAATGATTGCACTACGGCATAGAACTCTTTGTCATAGGTGGAATATTTTTGTTTCGCTGCATTCAGTTTCTCACTAAAAAAGGCGACAGGGTGCGCTTCCGGACTAAGTACTCCTATGCCGACTCCTGACGCGTCACATGCGACTTCAAAAACTTTTGAAAAATTCGGAAGTCGCGTGATTGGAGCTTCGGTCATATTGACCTTTATCTCCTTGAAGGCCTTCGAGGCTACCTTTGTCCATTGAAACTCTCACTTTTTTATGCAATCCATGATGGGAGCCATAATAGAACTGAAACCTCGAATGAACTGCCTATAGAAGGTGGCTAAGCCGTGAAAGCTGCGTACCTCATGAATATTGCGGGGTTCAGGCCAATTGACGATGACCTTGACCTTCTCGGGATCCGTCGATATGCTCTCAACTGACACAATAAAACCTAAGAAGATAACACTACTAAACAAAAACGCACACTTCTTTAGGTTGGCGTACAATTTCTCGGCTTTAAAGATCCCACAAACCTGCCTCAAATGGTTGAGGTGTTGTTCCTTGGCCATTCTATAAATCAAGATATCATCAAAGTATACGACCAGGAACTTCCCCATGAAGGGCCTCAATACTTGGGTCATCACACGCATGAAAGTGCTTAGGGCCTTAGTTAACCCAAAAGGCATAATTAGCCACTCGTATAGCCCATCCTTCATCTTGAAGGCCGTCTTTCACTCATCACCAGGGTATACACGGATTTGGTGATAAGCACTTTTGAGGTCAATTTTCGAGAAGATAGTAGCATTGGCTATCATATCCAACATATCATCAAGACGCGGTATGGGAAACCGATACTTGACTGTGATTTTGTTGATGACCCTACTATCAACACACATCTTTTATATGCCATCCTTCATTCCTTCTTAGGTGTAAGAAGGACGGGCACAACACACGGGCTCATGCTCTCTCGAATGAAACCCTTTTCTAGGAGCTCTCTTCAACTCTGCATGCTCCTTTGGGTTCATTCTGTAATGAGGGAGGTTTGGTAGAGTCGCCCCAGGGACTAAATCAATGGCATGATGTATATCCCTCATAGGGGGAAGCTCATTCGGTAGATCATCAGGAAAGACATCACGAAACTCATGCACTACATGAATGGCCTCAGTGGGTAACTCTACACTAGCCTCTGGTACACTTTCCCTAGTCACAAGGGCGTATACCATCGAGTCCACCTCAGTTTCTCGCTCAAAGTCTTTGGCGTTTAGAATATGGAGAGACTTGAATTTGGACTTCGACTCCTTCAATTCTTTTGAGTTGCTCACACCACTTTGCGTGGTGAACTCCTTTCCAGTAGTGTTCTTAGGTGGAAGTGGATTTAGCTTGACTTTCTTGCCCTCAAACCAGAATGTACATACATTCGAACGGCCAAATCTGGAGACATGCCTGTCATCGAGCCAAGGTCTACCTAGAATGATATGACCCCATCCATAGAAACAACATCACACCAAAGTGTCTTTATAAGATCCAAACTGAATATGAACAAGACAACAGTGCAAGACTGGAATGGAATTTTCATCAACCTAGGACACTCTATAGGGTTGAGGATGGGCTTCAAGCTTCAAGCCTAAACAGTTTACAGTGCTTGTTGATGCCACGTTGGCACAACTATCACTATCCACGATCATCTTACAACTCTTTTCCCTACATTTTGCATAAGTATAGAAGATCGTGTTGTGGCGCTAATTGTCAGTGTTTTTGGCTTGAGCAGAGGCGCATCGCACAACTGCGAGGGTCGCAGACTCTTGCGCTCCCTCTTCCTCATCACTGAAGGTTTCTACTGGTTCATATTCTTCCTCTTCGTTGTCACTCTCTGGGGGCATTACTTCTATTTGCCCATCAATAAGGAGCACCTTGGTGCCCTCTCTCGTGCCGCATTGGTGGACAAAGTGACCAAACCCTTGACACCTAAAACACCTACTTGCTCCACTCTTAGGTGAGCTAGACCCGATAACTTCTTTACCCTTATCATCCTTGGGCCTGTGCTGAAAATTACTGGAAGGTTTGCTTTGGTACCCAGTGTTAGGCTTAGCTTCAGAATGGTTGGCCTTAGCGTCAGAATCGCGAAACTCAAACCGCCTTCCCATAGATGCTTTCAGGTATTGCTCAACCTCCAACACTACTTGACGCAACTGCTCAATAGTGTCTCTGTCTTTGGCGAGCAATTTTCTCCTAATGTCAGAACAGAGGCCCGTTTTAAATCGAGCAAGGGTGAGTACGAGATCCTCATCAACTTCACACTTGGTCAAGTACCCTTCGAACTTCTCAATATATTACGCCACACTCATGGAACCTTGTCGAAGAGACTGCCATTCCTCAGTCAACCGTAAGCGATAAGAGAAAGGGAGGTACTTCTCCTTAAGCGTTTCTTTCATTTCTCCCCAGTGGACTATTGGGAGCTCCCACGCTCTTTCTTTCGCTCTACAGTAACCCAAAACCTCTTTGCTTGGCCCACAAGCTTCATCTTAGAGAATTGGACTCGACGAGCATTCCACATGTCATACCACTTAAAATAGTGGTCCATATCCGCCAGCCAGTCTAAAAAGGCTTTAGGGTCCAAGTGGCCATCAAACGTAGGGGCATCTACTCTAACTCCCTTGAAGAGTTGCACATATGGGTCATATTGATCATGATGTCCCTCGCGGGGTGGGTGCATGGGTGCGTGCCCATGACCAATTCCTAGGCCACCTCCATTCCTTGGTCTAACCTCCTGATCACCTGCCTAAGATTGAGCATCTTCCCCAATGGTGGGGTTTGCCCCGGCGGAGGTCTCTAGTTGGGTAACGCGCACATTAAATTGCTCAAAGCGTTGGTCCATACGTTGTTTCAAGCGCTTACCCAAAGACTCAAACTGTTGGGTCAGCTTGTTCATTGACTCTTATAATTGTTCCATGTTTAGTGTAGGGTGCAAGCCAAAACCACGACCCGTATGTGTGGGCATACAACTACTTACTCAACTTAAGGACCTTCTAATACGACTATATGCGCCTAGATGGGACTAAATACTCTTATAGGACTCTATATGGGGGAAATGACACAATACTACTCAATTTCCAGCACCCTATCCGCCCAAAGAATCCGTCAACAGAAAATCCAGTAAAGAGATATGGGGATTTTCTGATAGCAGAAAATTCAACAGCTTATATCAGAAATTATGGACCTCTAAACAGCTCTATATGATAATACTTAATGCATAATAGACATAAATAAACTAAACCCTAAACATGCAATGCATTCCCCTATAAAAACCTTGTTCTCTCATACCAAATTTGATGCAGGACATGAAATTCAAATATGATGTGCAAGATTTTCAGACTTTAGATCACATTAGTTCAGAAACAATTACACAAAATTCCATATCCTACACAAAAGTTCAAGCATGCAATCAAGGGGAATCTATGCAGGCCCAGGCCTACACAAGCTAAGGCTGGATCAATCAAAATTATAAACCAAACAATAATCATAGGGTAAATTCATCCACGCATGCACAAAAATAATTCCCCAATCCAAGGGGTTCACAAATTTCAATTTGGGGAACCCTAAGGTTGAAGAAAGGGCATAAAATTGGGGATTTGAGTAATTTAGGGTTAGGGTTAGGGTTAGGGATTTGGGGTGAAGGAGAGGAGAGACAAACTAGAGAAGTGTCACACGCGTGGACAGCGCTGTAGGCCCAAACGCACCTGCGCTGGAAGTGTCCGCACGTGTGTGGGGCCCACAAATCACAAAACGGCCAGCTTAGCCCTGGTCAGCCAGGGGTGGGCCACAAAACCTCCAAATTTCAGCCTGATCCGATGCACGGTTTGTGCATGGTGCTCCACCGAAGTTTTAGCCCTCCTGCAGGGCCAGATTCAGAAATTTTGTTGTAGACAGAAAAACTGCAATAATGGAGGATGGATTTGAAGCGTAGATGATTGTAGGAGAAGAGAAATATGAATGGTAGAAGGTGGAAGCGAATCGGGATAGGTGTGGCTTCGCACCACGGTAGTCAGCCTTTCGAGGAAGGGAGGGTTTCACACCCAATTGGATCCCCACAACTCGAAAATTTAAAGGAACAGAAAAACGTAGAAATTTTATTAATCTTCAATGAGGGAAAAAAAAAACCTATAAGGGGTGCCTATTTATAAGAAAATCCTATACCCCAAAACTCGCGCCAAGTGCGCAACCTATTACTTGGAGATGAAGTAATAAAAAATAACAACTAATCAAAACAATCTAAACCGTCCATGATATTCCTAATAACAATAATAAGCAAAATCCAAAGTACTAGATTAATTAGAATAATAGGTCAAGATCATGAGAACCCATGGTGGGATTCACATGACTATTGGGTCCACTCCAATGAATCAAAACGTAGTCCTCTGACTAGGAGGCCCTCCCTGGACGTCGTCAACGATCCAGATCGATGGTGAGGCCCTCCTTGGACGTCGTCAATGATTCAGATCGATGGTGAGGCCCTCCCTGGACGTCGTGCGTGTGCGTGTGATGTCCTCATCAGAAACAATATCGATATCGTTGATAATATCGCTAATAACCAGAAATGCGGGAAAATATTGGGAAAATGGTAGCATTTTCAGTGAAACTTCAGGAGATGTTAAAATGTACACATTTGCATATTTAAAAATAAAAAATTGCAAAAAGAATACATACATAACAAGTTTCCATTTAATGGGGCCTTAAAAGCATATGTTGTTATAAGAAATTAGTCCAACCATCCCATTCAGCCTATTTAACCATCCAACCTTTCATCCAAACATCCATCGATATTGCAAAATATCAACAACATATGATATTTCACCAAGAAATCATCAATAATTGGACAGGAAACAAAAGATTGTGGTCTCAATATCGCGCATGTTGCAATATCGATAATATCGAGATATTATTAATATTATCAACGGTAAATTGAACACTACATACAAGTTACAACCATGTGCCCATGAAAAAAAAATTGAAATAATTTTTTTGAACAAACAAATTTATAATGATATCAATACATTGGCAATATTATTGAAATATCGTCGATACACTTATGATACAAGCATTACCTAGAATTTATATAGTCAAAAATATTGGCGATACATTGCCGATATTGATGCATTGGCAATACAAGCGACACCTAGAAATTACATAGTTGAAAATATTGATGATTACATTAGCGATATTGATGCGTTGATGATACTTAGCAATACATTGCTAATACCTAAAATTTCTGATACTACAAGCGACAGCTAGAATTTACATAAGCTGAAAATATTGACGATTACATTAGCGATATTGAAACGTTGGTGATACTTAGCGATACATTGCTAATACCTGAAATTTCTAATACTACCAGCGTTATCAGTATTGCTGAGCTGGAGACAGATAATATTGGAGATAATTCGAACATTGGTTGACCTAACCAATTGCCACCCCCTAGTTCCAAATGCACTAGGCTATACCTAAAAATTTAGTGAGATGTTTCTTGCATGGCATGGTGGAGGTGTGGGCCATAAGGGAGTTGTGGGGGCTTGCTCTTCTTGCTGTTCTCTAGACCATCTGGGAAGAAAGGAATGATAAATGTTTTTGGAATCGGTGCAAGCAGCTAGAAGCAGTCTTCACTAGGGAAGAAATTGAAATTGTAGCATGGGCTGGTTGTATTAAGTCTTTTAGATCTGGTGTTGTGTTTTCCTAGGCTGTTTAGCTCAATGTTTGTTTCCTTTTCGGTGTGAATCTCTCTTCTTTATCTTCCAATAAAATAGTAACCTTTCAAAAGAAAAAGAAAAAAGAAAAAAGTGTGGCTCATTTGATGAGTGAACCCACCTGACCTTTGTGACAGGTGATTTTTATGATGGGCAGCATCATATGTATGGTCCGAGATGTCCTACAAAAGTGGCATGTTGGTGACAACGTATACCTCAAATCACAAAGTTTTGATGCCGTGGCATGTACGTGATCATTTCTCTATCCAGAATGGAAGTTTGCAAACATTGAATGTCTCTAGTATGCAATGCTAGACAAGCTTGCTAGGGATGATATCTAAACTACATAGATAAAGAAAAATAATTGCTAAAACCCAGGCTACATTAGAAATATTATATGGCACAACTTTTGAAGTCTCCAAAGGTAATAAAAATTGTTCACACAGAAAAAAATCTTAAATGGATAAATAACAAGTGATTCAAAAGATTAATATTAAAGGAATTATTGTGTAGGGCTCAGTAAATCCTATACAATTCACAATACCTACTTTAAGACTTTAATCATTTTATAGGAAAATCGCCATGTTCATATCAGGTTCAAGGATAACTCTTACCGTGCTTCTTGTAGATTATGCTGTTTCATTAGTAGAAGCCCATAAGCAAAAAGAACGCTGGTCTTCTCTCGCACCCCGACAAAAGAATCCATGATTCTGTAGACAGGACCTATTAGATCGAGTGCCTGTTAAAAGCAAACAAAAAATAGTTCAACGTTGAATCTTTTGTATTCAAAAGAAAACAATAGCTACAGATCATTTACCCGAGAAGATGATTCCACATCACCAATACAGATGTAGGATACAGCTGCATAAACTTGGCACATAGCTTGCATTGATTTGCTCTCAGTTAGCTGAAAGACAACATTTGGATACCTTGTCAATGATCCTCGTCAAAAAAGTCCCACATTTTTTTATCAGTGAGCAAATCTCAACATTTAAACCAACGAAACAGAAACTGTAATTTTTTTCGAGGACAGAAACAAAAAAAGGCAATATCCATTAAGATCTATGTATACATTTATAAACAAATGTGGTCAAACGATAAAGACCATAATAGGCAGAACATCTCTCCTATCTGATCTCAATAATGAATGTTGGACGTCTAGTTTCCTTCAAACCAGAAAACTACCATGTCACTTCAACTCCACTTGACTAGTCTGCAGAATAATCTCAGTAGAAAAAACTGAGATTCAGACGAAGAAATAGAGAAAAGGGAGATGATGGAGAAGAAGAGTGAAGAATTTAGGGTTAAGAGAGATGTTGTGTGTTAAGTCAAAATCGACTAACACATCCTTATATTAAGAGGGAAAAAAAATAAAATACTCTGCAGGATTACCAAGGACCAAGTTCATGCACACGCAGAATTACATATATTCCCATCTCCTATAATCTCAACAAACTTTTTCAATATCATTCTTCTTATCATCAAATATCCTTCTAGTCCACTCCATCCAGGGGTCTATGTAATGGGATCTTATTTCCATATGTTTCGGCCATCTTTCTAGGAGGATCCATCGTATGGCCTTCAAAAAGTCGGACACTGACTTGAGACTAGCCCAAGAAATTCAAAAGGTCCTGAAAAAGAATGCTCAAGCTGTTCTCGCAATCTCGAAGCGTACAACTCTAGGATACAGCCTAATGAATTCGACAAATAACTTGCAACAATTTGCTCTCAGGTAGCTGAAAGACGATTGGATACCTTGTCAATAAAATAATCCACTTCATGAAAGGCAACAAATTTTATAGACGAGCAAAAGTCAACACTTCAAAAGAATGCCGAAGCTATAATCGCAATCTCGAAGCGTACAACTGTAGGATACAACCAATGTTTTAAATAGAGACACTATGTAACTTGTAGCTTACGCTATGTAGCTAGCTTAGCCTTAACACTACATAGCTCATGAAAATAGCTCAAGTCGCGTGCAGCCTACGCTACATGATAATTTGTGTAAGATACACGATACTACACTATATGCTACATAGCTTACACTACAATATTAAAATCAATTTAATGTTTTCAATGAATTGTTACATTTTTATATTTTCATTAAAAATTAGTTATCTTTTCTATGCTTTTAATGATTCGTGTTGGTGGCCTAGAAAATCTTCATTGTACACGATGGCAAGGCTTTGGAAGGCGATCGCTGAAGTAGAGGACATATTCAAGGTTGGAGTGAGCTTCTAAGTGGTAAACGAGGAGTGCGTGAAGTTTTGGGAAGATATTTGGCTAGGCTCTCGTCCAATTAAAGAGGTCTTTCCTAGACTAGACTCCGTCTCTTCGGACTCAGGCATTTTGGTCGCAAAAAATGCTTCTCTCGACTAGGCTCATCCGGTGCATGGACTCTTCCTTGCAGAAGACATTTGAAGGAAGAGGAGGCCAGACATCTCTCTTGAATCATCTTTCAGGAATAGCTTTAAGTGCGAATCGGGATGCCATTTCATGGAACCTAGACAAAGGTCGTGGCTTTGGCTTGTTTGGTGGGGTGGAAGAAAGTTCTCACCATCGACAATCTCTACAAGCAAGGTCTTGTGCTAGTCAACGTATGTTCCCTTTGTTGGAAGGATGGTGAGTCGGTGGATCACCTTTTCATGCATTGGTTTGTGAGGGGAGTTCGGGATAAACTTTTTTATGCTCTTTGGAGTTCCATGGGTGATGCTAAAAACAATTTGTGAATTTCCAAGCATGGCAAGGAGGAGTATGAAAAATTGGGACGAAGATATGGAAAGTATCTCTGCTAGTGGGATTATGGGCGGCGATATGGGATGAGAGGAATAATCGATGCTTCAATAACATATCGAGTTCCTTAGTGAGAGTCTTTTCTAAGGCAAGGTGTTTGGTTATCGAGTGGCCTAAGGTTTGCCTTGCATTGGAAGACTGCGATCTTCATTCCAAGGGTTGAGACTCCATGTAAATGTGTAGATACATGGGTTGTCTTGTAAGGGTGTTGTAGATATCTTTTTCTCTTTTCTTTTGTATATTCTTCCCTTGTTTCTGTGGCAATCTGCCTTTTTCAATAAATGTTCTATTATCTCTCAAAAAATAAAAATAAAAATAAAATATAAGTAAAAATATTAAATCAGTTTAATTGCTCTTTCCTTACTTTTATACTTAATCATTGTCCTTTCGTATTATTTTAGGTAATGTTTTGTCGCATAGAATATCATGAAATTTGTTAAACTTCATTTTAATCAGTCTAATTTGGTGTAGAATATCATGAAATTGGTGTAACAAAGTGCAACCTTGATTAAAAATCTAGAAATAGTTTGTAGCTTGTGCTACATGCTATGTAGCTTACACCTCAAGTTTCAGAGTGGTGAACGCTACACTACATACTATTCGCTATTTAAAACACTGCTTTAAGAAATATGAAATACAGGAGGTGTTGATAAAAGGAAACAGTAAATCTTATTAGTATAGATATAAAAATATAAATTAATATCCATACAGATTATGCATAATTTATAAACAAACCTGTCCAATTGATGGACGATAATAACCAGAACGTCGCTCCTATATGATATCCAATCATTAGTGTTGGACGTCTATTTTCCTTCACTCCCAAATATTGCCATGTCACCTAAACTCCACTGCACAAGAGTTTGTGGAATAATTTCAACAATCTTTTTCAATATCATTGTTATCATGGAATATCCTTCTATCAACTCCTTCCAATGGTCCACACGATTGCCATTGGAAATAATTTCCATAGTTTCCAACCATATTTCTAGAAGGGATCCAGTGTCCAGCCTTTAAAAAGGTCAACCAATGATTTGCAATGCACAAGAATTTCAATAGATTTTGAAAAAGAGTGCCTAAGCTATTCTTGCAATCTCACGGTGAAGAAGTATACTAGTAAAGTTTTCACAGCTCAACACATGAGGTAGACTGTGTGCATTTCAACATTGAGGTTATGGGTTCAAGTGCCCATGTGGTGTGTGGGTGTGTGAGAAAAAAAAAAGACACTGGGAGACACAAAATTCGCATTACAAAGGTGAATCAAGGTCAAGAATGCGTTGACCACCACTAACCAATGAAAGACCTTGATCCTAGGTGGATCTTAATATTGGATGATTTCTTTGAAGAATGCGGTCAATGGATCCACATTCTTTGGTCTATGTAGGAGACCATTCTCCAAAATGACACTAATTCCAAACATTGGATTTTTTTAGTCTCTTAGAGCTTCATAGTATGAATTATGCTTGCATAAGTGTGAAGCAAGGCAGCAATAGATTGGGTGCGAGAGCGGAGAAGAGTCTGTTTCAAAATAAAAGGTACTAAAATATAAATAGGTACGAAGTGGGAGTGGATGTGAGAATCTGAAGGGTGATTCAAAGCGGGAGCGGCACCTAGTTAGAAGGATCCTAAAACTAGGGCCTGAATCATAAGTTTGATGCCCAAATAAATGGTGAACCTTTGTCCATATGTTTTCTTCTTGTAAATAGGTATTATGATACTCTTTCACTCATCTGACATTTTCTATCTGCATGAGTTTATTGAAACAACTAGCAATAGGAGATGAGGGAGAATCAATACATGGTTTTTATAATATGGAGAAAACATGAAAAAGAATGGCTACAAAAGTTCTAGTGGGTGATGAGGAAAGGGACTCCAAGAAGATACATTGATATCATCAAGGACATGTATGAGGATGTTGTTGTAAGAGTGAGAATAGCATGTGGGAGACTGATGAGTTCTCGTAGCTGTGGGGCTTCATCAGTAGTAAGCATTAAGCCCTTACGTTCTTCCACTCGTTATACATGAACTAACTGCTAATATCCAGTATAAGGTCCTTTGGTCTATGTTAATTGTGGATTATGTGATGTTGGTTGGTGAGATTGGAGGGGGAGCGGATGCTATTCAGAAGAAACTCTAGAATGTTGAGGCTTAAGAATAACCGGACTAAGATAGTTATTGGAATGCAACTTTAGTAAGAGCATTTATAAAGGCAACATTTAAGTTAAAATCGATGGTGAAGAGATCCCTCAATGCGATGTGCTTCACTACCTTGTCTCTATTATTCAAAAGGATTGGGTGATTGATGGGTATGTTTCCAATATAAACTAGAGCAGTGTGGAAGAAGTGGAGATCACCGAATGCCTATGAAACTTAAGGGGAAATTATATAAGACAACTATTTGAGTAGCTAAGTTATGTGGAGAAGAGTATTGGGCAGTTAGAAAGTAGCATGAGCCGAGATTGAGTGTTGCATAAATGAGGATGTTGAGATGGATGTAAGGGAGACTAAGAAGGTTACAAGTTACAACTAATAATAAAGTCAACTGAATCAGCCTAAGAGTCCCAATACAAGATAAAATGATGGAGAGCATATTGAGATGGTTCAGTAGGAGACGGCTCCTATCTGGAGAAGAACATTGATTATGGTTGAAGGGCCTAAAAGAGTATGAGGGGAAGACCTAAAAGGACTTCCATTGAGGCGTAGAGAATGGATGTGATGGCTTATTCACTTACCAAATGTAGGCAACATAGATTCTGATTGGTGAAGTAGGATTTGCAAAGCTGATCCCAAATAGTTGGAACAAGGAGGAGAACATAGATTCTGTTTGAAGAGCTAAAAAAGAGGATGAGGGGAATGTTGGAGGAGGTCAACTTGTGCATAATCCTGTGGAGTACCATATAGATTTTAACTCTCTTTACTCCTCAATGTACCATAGTGTATTTGGATTCTTCCTTATCTTGTATTGATTAGTCCTTATCCTGTATTTTCTAAAGATAGGAAATCTCCTCTCTATAAGATGTACATTTTCCTATGAAATACAACACAATACTCAAATCTTCTTTGTTCTAGGATTATTTAGTTGTTTTTCAGTGAGATTTACATCTTACTTCATGGTATCAGAGCAAGAGATTGCTCACAGATCCATATATCTTCAACCGACTGCCCCTAGAAGACCGTATGATTGTCTACATCAAGTGGGACCCACTTCCACTGGTCAAAGGTGAAGATTTAGGGAAGATTTAAATAGAGGGGGGTTTATCATGATTTACGCACATTTTTTGGGGATTTTTTGGCATCTAAGGTCAAAATTTCCATTTTCCTCTATTTTCAGAAAAAAAAAAAAAAAACGATCCAGAATCGATCCTGACTGTTGACCTGTTAGGTCTCTCGGACTTTGAATCGCTCCCCCCCCCCCCCCAGTTGATCATTGTAAGATATTGATTTCCTTCGTTTTTGGGTTAAAACCATTAATCTCCTAGCAGCGTCTTTGGACTGTGTGTGTGTGTGTGTGTGTATATATATATATATATATATATTTCTGTTTCTTGCTGTTTGGTTGTTCATTAAGGGCTGAAATGCATCCAGATCTGTCTCATCTAGTCTCCTTATTGTTGTGATTTATCTCAGCAACTGTCTTCTTCCGAAATAACATCTGAAATATCTGAACAAGCCACCAAAATGCATCATTTTGAAAATCCAAGTCTCCAAATAACAAGTACACTAAGCTGACCAAAAATAATTTCCAACAACGGTCTCGAGCAGTGAAAATGTTTTTTGGAGGCAAGCAAAAACTTGGGTATATTGATAGGATTTCAATTAAACCATCTGAGGAAGATCCTAGATATCAAGATTGGTAGACCAACAATTTACTTGTTATGTCATGGCTGTTGAACTCTATGAGCGAAAACATTAGCAAGGGGTTGTACCTACTTTCCTCTACTAAAGAAATCTAGAACACAGTATATGATTTATACTCGGATTAAAATAACAACACTTGGAAATACCAGCCACATTAGGAGATCTTCTTTCACCAGTAGAAAAAGGTTTGATGATTATAGTGTGGAGAAAAGAGGAGAAGAGAGAGAAAATAGGAGAGTTTGGGGAAAAATGTGCGTAATTCATGATAAACCCCCCGCTATAGTGTGGAGAAAAGAGGAGAGTTTGGGAAAAAATGTTGTGTTAGGCTAACATGCCCTAACACACAATGTTTTATTAGAATAGAGCATATAGTACACCGTAGGAGAAGAGAAAAGTGTGCATATGCACTTACATTAAAAAAGCCACTAACTACATATTTTATATACTAACAATATCTATAGTCCCCCTCAAGTTGCAACATAGATGTTGATCACGCCCAATTTGTCACGAACACAATGAAGAGCATCTCAATTCAAGGACTTTGTAAAAATAACAGCAAGCTGGTCCCAGGTTGAACAAAGGGGGTGATGATTTCCTTAAAAGTAACTTTCTCCCAAATAAAGTGACAGTTGACCTCAATATGCTTGGTTCGCTCATGGAAAATCGAGTTACGAGTAATATGGATGGCCGCTTGGTTGTCACAATGAAGAAGAACATGATCCGAAGGAGGATAACCAAGTTCTTCAAGAAGATTGTGAAGCCACACGAGCTCACACGTAGCATGAGCCATATCACGATATTCTGCTTCAGCCGAGGACCAAGCAACAACCGGTTGCTTCTTGCTCTTCTATGTTATAAGATTGCCACCTAGGAAGGTATAGAAGCCGGTTGTAGAGCAACGATCATAAGTACTACCTGCACAATCAGTATCGGAATAGCCAGAAAGATGAATATGACCATACAACTGAAAGCGGAGGCTAAGACCCGGGGCTGATTTTAGATACCGAAGTATGCGGTATACAGTCATGAGATGGGAAGCACGGGGAGCTTGCATGAATTGGCTAACAACGCCCACCGCAAATGAGAGATCTGGGTAAGTAATAGTTAGGTAAATAAGCCGGCCTACAAATCGTCGATACATCCCGAGATCAACAAGGAGAGCACCATCATCTAGTCGAAGCTTTTGTAAAGTATCCATGGGGGTGGTAGCGGGCTTGCACCCTAACATGTCGTTCTCCATGAGAAGATCGAACACATATTTTAGTTGTGACAAGACCAATCCGGATGAGGAGCGACCAACTTCAATTCCAAGGAAGTAGCGAAGAGGACCAAGATCTTTAATCTCAAACTTGGTCTTCAAAAATTCTTTGACCTCCCATATTCCAACAGAATCACTACCGGACAGAACAATATCATCCACATACACAATAACAACTATAATGCCCGTCGATCGACGACATATAAAGAGAGAATGATCAGCATGACTAAGAATAAAGCCGAACTCCAAGAGACTCTGACTGAATTTTTCGAACCATGCACGCAGGGATTGTTTGAGTCCATAAAGAGCCTTCTTCAACCAATGTACAAGCGCAGGGTTGTGGAAAGCAACAAAGCTAGGAGGTTAATGCGTGTAGACTTTCTTTGCAAGGTCCCCATGGAGAAATGCATTCTTAACATCAATTTGAAACAAGGGTCATGATAAATTAACAGCCAAGGAGATCACAATGTGAATCGAATTAAGCTTAGCCACCGGAGAGAATGTCTCGAAGTAATCCACACCATGAGTCTGTGTGTAACCCTTAGTAAGAAGACGGGCTTTATAGTGATCAATGGAGCCATCTGAAAGAAACTTGATCGTATAAACCCATCAACATCCAACAGGTTTATGCCCTAAAGGAAGTGGCACAAGGTTCCAAGTATGATTCTTCTCAAGAGTAGACATTTCTTCTATCAGTGCCTTCGTCCAATCAGGACTTTGAAGAGGATGTGAGAGAAATCGAGGAATAGTCTGTTATGAAAAGTAGCCGCAAACGACTGAAAAGACGATGAAAGATGATCATATGAAATAAAATTATTAATGGGGTGTTGAGTACAAGATCGTGACCCTTTGATCAAGGCAATGAAGAGATCTAAACTCGAGGTAGGAGAGTCACCTGAGCTAACATCCAAAATAAGCAGAAGGGTGGATAGCTGAGCGTGTGAAGATTTATCTCGACGATGATACACCTGTAAAGGCTTAGGGTCACCCAAATCACCAATAGGATGCTGAACGGAGGGGAGAGGAGTTTCTTCGTGATCATTAGTGGAAAGAGGAAGAGGATAAGAGTCATGCTCCCCCTGACTCGCAAAAGGATCACAGAGGGATCGGCCTAGAGCTGAGAAAAAAGAAATATCCTCAAAGAAGGTTACATATGCAGAGACATAGTTCTTGCGAGTCAATGAGCCATAACGTTTATACCTTTTCTAACTCCGAGTGTACCATAAGAAGACACATTTAATTGCCCAGGGGCTAAGTTTATCATTACTTCCATACAAAATTTGAACAAAGCATGTGCAACCAAAAACTTTAGGTGGTAGAGGAAATGGATTATCATAAGGATACAACATAGTAAATGAAGATTTTTAAGATAAGATACGTGAGGGTATACGATTAATAAGAAAAGTAGCAGTTATAAGAGCATCACCCCAAAAATATTTAGGTGGGTGCATACCAAGAAGGGTGCGAGCGACTTCAAGAAGATGATGATTCTTTTGTTCTGCGATACCATTTTATTGAGATGTGCGAGCACACAACATCCTAGACAAAATACCATGTTCCTACCAGATTACAGCGCTCGGGCCTAATGCGGACCATCACAGTCCCCTACATTGAATTCCTTGAAACGTTTATACTAGTCTGCAGAAAATTTGTAATGTTCATTACTAGTAGTGATCTTTCAGCTGATTTCGTGGTGCAATGAATGAATGTGATGCGCAAAGGACACTGCAGACTCTGATGGCCTATGGGACAGTGACATAGGGACGAGATCGATAGGCTTCCTAGGCTTATAACCAGTAACGACTTCAAAAGGACTTAGACCTATGGACCTATTGACAGAACTATTAACTGCAAACTCGACTATAGATTATACGGTATCTCACGTCTTGGTGTGCTTTATATCCTTCATAGGGGGAAACTCATCTGGTAGATCATCAGGAAAGATATCACGAAACTCATCCACTACAGGAATTGCCTCGGTGAGTAACTTTACACTAGCCTCTGGTGCACTCTCTAGCGACAAGGCTGTACATGTTGTACTACTCAAAATAGTGGTCAATGTCTGCCAACCAATCTAGAAAAGCTTTAGGGTCTAAGTAGCCATCAAACGTGGGGGCATCTACTCTAACTCTTTTGAGAAGTTGCGCATCGTAGTGGTCTTGATGTCCCTGACGGGGTGGGTGCACGGGTGCGTGCACATAACCGATTCTTTGGCCACCTCCATTCCTTGGTCTATCCTCCTGACTACCTACCTGAGATTGGGCATCTTCCCCAATAGTGGGGTTTGCCCTGGCGGAGGTCTCTAGTTGGGTAATACACACATCAAGCTGTTTAAAGCCTTGATCTATACGTTGTTCCAAGCGCTTACCCAAAGATTCAAACTGTTGGGCCATCTTGTTCATTGACTATTGCAATTGCTTCATGTTTAATGTAGGATGTAAGCCAAAACCACGACCCGTACGTGTGGGCATACAACCACTAACTCAACTAAAAGACCTTCTAATACGACTATATGCATATAAATGGGACTAAATGATCCTATGAGACTCTATATGAGGGAAACTACACGATGCTACCAAAATTCAGTAATATAGCTGTCAAAATAAAAGGATAACAGAAAATTTCAGCAATGTGAATTGCTAACTTTCTGAAAATAGAAATTTCAGCAGCTTATATCAGAAATTATGGACCTCTAAACAATGGACATACACAAACTATACCCTAAAGGTGCAATGCATTCCCCTATAAAAAACCTTGTGCTCTAATACCAAATTTGATGCAGGACATGAAATTCAAATATGTTATGCAAGATTTTCAGGCTTTAAATCACACTAGTTCAGAAACAATTACACAAATTCCATATCCCACACAAAAGTTAAAGCACTCAATCAAGGGGAATCTATGTGGGTCTAGGCCTACACATGTTAGGTCTAGATCAATAAAAATTATAGACCAAACAATACTCAAAGGAGAGTAAATTCATCCACACATACACAAAAATATTTCCACGATCCAAGGGATTTACGAATTTCAATTCGGGGAATCCTAGGGTTTAAAAAGGGCATGGAAATAGGGATTTAGGACAATCTAGGGTTAGGGTTAGGGAAATCAGGTGAGAGAGGAGCGAAAGAGAGGAAAGAGAGAATCTGGAATCGATTCCGCACATGTGGACAACTAACCCGCCTGACGCACATGCGTTGGTGGTGGGCCGCATGTGTGTGGGGCCCACAAATTAGAAAAAGGTCACCTTGGCCCTGGTCGGCCAGGGGTGGGCCACCTTCCCTCCAAGTTTCAAGCCAAACGGATGATCGCTTTGATCACGGTGCTCCGCCGAAGTTTCAGCACTCTTGCAGGGCCATATTCCGAAATTCTGCTGTAGTGGGAGAATCGCCGCAAAAGGATTTGATGATTGGTTGGTTGTAGGAGATGGTGGATATTGATGGTAGGAGATGGGGGCGAATCGGGATAGGTGTGGCTTCGCACCACGGTAGTTAGCCCTTCGAAGAATGGAGGGTTTAACAACCAATTGGATTTCACAACTCAGAGAGAAGCAGAAAAACGTAGAAATTTTATTCAATCTTTCATAGAAAAAAAAAACCAATGAGGGGTGTCTATTTATAATAAAACCCTATACCCCAAAACTTGTGCCATGTGTGCAACCTATTACTTAGAGATGAAGTCACCACAAATAACAACTAATCAAAGCAATCTAAACCGTCCATAATGTTCCTAATAACAAAAATAACCAAGACTCAAAGTACTAGATCGTTTAGAATAGTGAGTCACGATCATGAGAACCCATGGTGGGATTCACATGACGATCGGGTCCACTCCAAGGGACTAAAACGCAGTCCTCTAGCTAGGAGATCCTCCCTGGACGTCGTCATCGATCCATATCGACAGTGGGGTCCTCCTACTTGCATAAGTGCGTAGGGGGGCGTGCGTGTGCACGTGATGTCCCCATCATTGCGCCCATTGGAGATGTCACCATTCAAGTTAGTGGAGGTAATCTGCAAGATGTTGGATTCAAGAGACCCCATGCTAAGAGATGAGGGCCCTTTGTCAGCCAAAGGAGACTCCAAGTAAGAAGGATTGATTCAAACAACTCTTTCTCACTCAATCCTTCAAGTGAATAGGAGATAAACCTCAAACAAATAGCAATCGTCCAAAATAACAAGAAACCCAGTAAGATCTGACACATCCGAGTGAAAAACGGCCTAGTCGCACGTCCATTTGAGGTTAAAACCCTCTCAAATATGGATCTTAGGTTTTTTAAAAAAATCCTCCATAAGTAGCTTGGGAGGATGATTTCAGTCCACCTTGAGCAAAAAAACCAAAGAAAAGCTTACCAATTTAAGGTGGATCAAAGAAAAAAGGATGAGGGGCCCGATTTTCGAATTCCTCTGTTTCGCTCAAAACACCATGAAAGGAGGTCCAAAAAATTCCAAGGAAAAAAAAAGAAGAAAAAAAAAGGAGTCCATGCGTCCATACAACTTTGACGTCAGTCGTGCGGCTGCTGACGTCAACAAGGTGATGTGTCGCCTCTCAACCTGTTGGATGCGGAATGCTTGGATCTAAGCTCTAATACCAAGTAGAAAAAGATTTGATGATTATAGTGTGGAGAAAAGAGGAGTGAGAGAGAAGAAGAAGAAAGAGGAGAGTTTGGGGAAAAATGTTGTGTTAGGCTAACATGCCCTAACACACAATGTTTTATTAGAAAGAGCATATAGTACACCGCAGGAGAAGAGGAAAGTGTGCACATGCACTTACATTAAAAAAGCCACTAACCACATACACTATACACTAACACTCTTGATATCACCAAGGGGAGAAATCAATTGTATAATATTATACGAAGCTTCTTATTCGAAAGATGTTGAAGCAAAGAAAAAGTTAACTGAAAACAAAGGATATTTGAACTATTAGCTGGATTGAATCATGAGTTTGAACCCATTTGCCCTTCTCCTTAGAGACGAACGACGTAAGAAAGTGATGGAAACTTTGGTCCCTACCAAAGAAAAATAAGTTGTTGTCTCCAAAGGGCCCTTGGGTTGAGATAATAATTTTAGCATTGACATGAAGGGGTGTGGTATAGGTCGTGGTAAAAGACAACACTTTTGTACTGCTGTAAGCAAAGGAATCATTTTGTTGATACTTGTCGGAAGCTTCATGGCAAACCGTTTTCAATTACCAAACAAAGTGCTCATTATACGTATATAGAAGCAAGGAAGTCTTCGATCTCCAATCATACCATTGACCACAATCCATCTAATGATATGGCTCAAATCCCTTGGACTGAATATGATTAGTTTTGTGACCATTGATATTGATGATCTTGGTTGTAGATAATGGTGACTATGGGTCCCGAGTTGACATTTTATTAATGCTATGATTAATTTGTGGAATTACCTTAAACATGTATGAGAGGGTTTCCTCTGTTCTCCTTGGGAACTTGAGTTTGGACACAATGGCCACTGGCCAAGGGGATAGTTGTTTTCCATGGATCTCAATACACTATTAGTCCACAACCAACCAACAGGTTTAAGGACGAACTTGTGGTTATTCTTACTTGGTCACTTTGAGTGAGGGGGCCGATGATGAGTCGGGATGGAAGGTTTCCACAATCGAGCTCGACGATGAGTCGGTGCCTTTGACCTACCCAACATGGGAGTGATAATGTCCTCGGGTCTACGGATTAGTCGAAGCTAGTATATAGAAAAGTTGATTTGGACCAAGCATAATGGGCCTCTGGGTCAAAAAACTTGAAGTGATCCTCCAATGTAAGTATCTCATCAAGTGGTTCTTCATCGAACCTGGCATTCAAAAGGTTTTATAAATGTTTTCAATTGTTGATCTTTTACTTCAACCATTAAAATGCTTTATCGTACTTGATGGTAATTTTGGCAGTTGAGATCTTGTAGTCCACTACTTGGTTGAATGAGAATTGGATGAGGGTGGATGCCAACGGATAGTAGAGGGAGTGGGTCAATTTAGTTATATGGATAAGGTAGGATCATAGACTTTCGATGAGGTAGGGACGTAGGGTATACGAAAAATGATAGGGTGGTAGAGCACCATATTGGTTTCTCCTGTAACCTTAACCCCTTATAAATAGACCATACCCCAGAGGGTTGGGAAGGGCTTGGATGTCCCTAGCCCCTTAGGAACTCACCAATAGAGGGGGAGAGAGATCCCACTTGTCCCTCCTTCCACACATTCTACGACAAAGTACGAATTACTTTGCTCCCTTGCGCCCGCCTAACCCTACTCTACGTTGGTGTGTTGGCTCCCATCATTCTCCTGTATCTGGGATATATTGGGGAATGACCTACTTGGGAGGATCGGCATCGAATCTTCATTCAATTTTGGCAGCATTAATCAAGAGGTAATTCTAGTTATAGAATTTCACTTTTTTATATATAAAAACTTGATAATATCTAGATAGGGGATCCTCGGGAATTCATTAAAATCTGGAATTTTAAATAGGAAAAAAAAAAGAAAAAAAGAAAAAGAAAGAAGGAGACAACAGTGGATTCATTGTCTCAAACCCCTTGAACTTATGAAAAATCCTTTTGATGCATCATTGATCAAAATGGAAGAGTATATCAATGACAAGCAATCCTTCTAGGAAGTGCCAGTCAACATGATTGTAAGCCTTTTCCATGTCAACTTGCTTAAAATATATGCTCCAGCTAAAGAAGCAAATGCTGAGTATGGATCTCACCATAACGCACTCTTAGAATACCTATTAAACTTGAATCCTTGTGAAATGATCCCATGTTATCCAATGTTACATTCAGACAAGGTAATAATAAACAACCATTTCAAATTTAGCATTTGGATAGTAAAAATTGGAAAAGAAAAACAAATTAGATCTAAGATTCAGTCCTTTTCACATTCAATTGGGAAGGCACGGAGACTCAAAGAGGCAAACCTTTGCTGCTTCAATGAAATGAAAAGCTCCTTCATTAAAGCATCCAAGAGAATGAGCATATTGTCCTCTGAGCATTTCAATAACGCTTTCGCATCCTTGTAAGATTGTTGGGAAACGAATGAACCAACTTTTCATTTGCACCAATGCCTGCAACAAATAACACTTCCCAGTTATAGATATGATATGATATGTTTTACATATATATATATATATGTGTGTGTGTGTGCGCGCGCGCGCGCAGAGATAACAAAAAAAAATAGTCATTTTCTCAAACAATTAGAAACAAAAGAAATACACCATGAAAGTAGAAACAATTACCCTGCACAAAATTCTGACTTAGAAACTCATTTTGTTGGAGTATCACTATATTGTTGGCTTCCCTTCCTAGATGTTTAAATGATATATTTAGAAAGGATGCAATAGAATCTCATCCAAGATGAAATCAAGACAGTTACGTTCTGAATCTCTAGTAGACAGATAGAGGCCCACTTAATGATCCACCTCCACATGATTGCCATAAAAATGCAGAGACCTTGTCTAAGAGTCCTTCACCTAAGCTTCATTAGAGTCCCCCATCTCACCAGTCCACACACAACGTGCGCGCACCCATGCACACAAAAAGACCTTGATCCCTCAAGTCTTATTTATAATGACCCTATCCAGTTTGGAAGGGCCAACCAGCTTCCATCAAAATAAAGTTTCTTTTTTTTTTTTCGAGAGAGAGAGAACTGAAATTTTATTGAGAGGCCCGCCAAAAGGCGGGAAAAGAATACAACCCAACACTACGACATAAACAAAGAAGAAAATTAGCAGACTTCACTGCTTTCTCATAAGATGCCCATTCTGAAACAACAATTTTCGCTAAATAAATGACCTCTTCAACAGCAGATCCTTTGTTCTGAAAACACCGACTGTTCCAATCCTTCCAGAAGATCCTTTCAAAATTGAGTTTCCAAAACTCCTTTGGATGAGATTTCAACTTCGAGTCCTTTTGCCTCCTACCTTCACTCTCAACTGAGGCGCCCTCCAATCTCTCATTAAGTTTAATAAGATTGTTACCCTTAACTTCCTTCTTCACCCTCATGCAATGGGGGATATAGGTATTGATCATAGCACCTTTTTATAAAACCTATCCTTCCCCTCTCCCCAAATGCTCCACATGAAGACAAAGCATTCTCCATAACATTTTCCTTTTTGTTTTTAGAGGCTCTCCTTCTAACCTCCCACTACTTTCACCATAGTACTTCTAAAAACCCTCATGCAGGACATGAAAATTAGATATGATGTGCAAGATTTCAAGCTTTAGATCATAATAATTTAAAACAATCATAATAATTCCACATCCCACATAAAGTCAAACATTTAACAAGGAGAATCTACGAGGGTCCAAGCCTACACATGTTAAGGCTGAATCAATTAAAAATTATATACCAAACAATGCTCAAAGGATAGTAGATTCATCCACACATGCAAAGGATTATTTCCCAATACAAGGGATTCTCACGTTTCAATTCGGAAAAACCTAGGGTTTCAAAAGTGGAATAGAACTTGGGGATTTGAGATGATCTAGGATTAGGGTTATGGAAACAAGGTGAAAGAGGAGTGAAATAGAGACGAGAGGGAACCTATGAACAACCCGCACGTGTGGACAACAAACCGGCCTGCCGCACGTGCGTAGATGGCCGCCCGCACGTGTGTGGGGGCCAAGAATCTGGAATCGGCCAGCTAGGGCCTGATCGGCCAGGATGGGCTACCTTCCCTCCAAATTTCAGGCCAAACAGATGATTAGTTTGAACACGGTGCTCTGCTGAAGTTTCAGCCCTCCTGCATGGCCAGATTCTGGAAATCTGTTGTAGGGGAAAGATTAGCTGCAAACGTGGGTGGATTTGATGAGAGAATAGCTGTAGGAGATGAGGAATATGGAGGGTAGGAGATGGGGGCGATTTGGGATGGGTGTAGCTTCGCACCACGATAGTTAGCCCTTCGAAGAAGGGAAGGTTTCGCGCCTAATTAGGTTTCCACAACTCAGATAATTAGAGAAGCAGGAAAACGCAGAATCTTATTAATCATCTTTAATGAAAAAAACTTTACAAGAGGTTGCCTATTTATAAGAAAAACCTATACCCCAAAAGCCGCGCCATGTGCGTATACTATTACTTAAAGACGAAGTAATTAAAAATAACAACTAATCAATGCGATCTAAACCGTTCATGATGTCCCTAATAACGGTAATAAGTAAAACTCAAAGTCCTAGGTCACCTAGGGTAGCGAGTCACGATCATGTGATCCAATGATGGGATCCACATGATGATCGGGTTCACCCCAAGGAACCAAAACACAGTCCTCTAACTAGGAGGCCCTCCATGGATGTCGTCATCGATTCAGATTGAAGGTGGGGCCCTCCTTGCGTGCGTGCGTAAGGGGGGCGTACGTGTGCGCGAGATGTCCCCATTAAACCCTTAAAAAGCTGAACAAGCTTTTTTTTAGAGGTACAAAACAACAAATAAGCTAAGAAAGAAATCCGATAATTGCCTTGTCATCTTACAATGCAAGAACAAGTGATTGATCGTGTCCTCTTTAACTTGCACATTTAAATTTTTTTATTTTTTATTTTTTATTTTTTTTAAATGTTTGGAAAAGTTTGATGCTGCTTTGAGAGATTCTCCAAAGTATGTTGTTTGTGGTTGCCCTCCAACAAAACGCCTCCATGTAGGAAGGGATAAAAACCTACTAAGGTAGTGGATTGATTCTCCACTACCACAGTGAAGACATTAGGGGAAAAAAAAAAAAGAAGAAGAAGAAGAATTTGCCTTATATAGATTGTAGAGGCTCCCTTCCAAATTAACTTATCCCTCTTACCTCTAGATACAAAAGCTCCACCTACACCTATACAACTTGCTAAAGCCTAAATTTCCTTCTCCAAGATTCTTGAAATAATGCCTCAAACTGTCTTCCTAGTGTGTGGTCTTCCAGATGCTCGCACATGCACATGGGGTCGTCAACACAATCACAGGTACTCGCCTAGCCACAGGGAAATCGGCATAGCCCGCTTCCTCCTCTGATACGTACGTAAGGGTGTACGTGACTTAATGTCCTCGTCATTTTGTGTGGAGCGACTCATCCTTTAAATGGTTTTCCTTTTGTTCTTGCTGAATTTGGAGCCATTCGACATCAATTGTGGCATCTAGGAGAAGATTGGGAGTTCTACATTGGTACATATTCTCAAATTTAATTCAATTAGGTTCTTCAAGTTGTTGCATCACACTAACAACAGAGGCCTAGCACGTAGGGGTCTAGAAAACCCTTAATGACTAAAGAATCCACATTTAACTTGCCTTACGATGCAAATGAGAAAGACAACATGACTGGCAGTGCAAATATCACAAATCTTCTTGACCCAATTGGCAAACCTCCAATAAAAGGCACCCAAGTTACTACTCAATTTAATGGATTTAGATGAGCCCTCCTCAATCACACATGGACCTTTCTTTGGTGATAAAGAAACTAAAGTCATATTCAACTCTTTGCTTAATCTCATTTGTCAAATTCATTCACCATCCTTATCAAGTCTAATCATATGATGTTCCCAGAAGCTTAAGAAGAGAATTTTGACAAAACCATATGGTCCCAAAGCTTGGCTCTTTCCATCACAATTACTTTATATCCTCTTCTTTGTCATCTTCAACCTTTATTTCAAGCCATAAAGTATATTGGTAGAACTAAATTGAAGTCAAGCCTATTCAACAATGATCTTTTCATATTCATAAAAGAAGAAGAAGGTTGTTCATATCTTCTCACGTACAAAGATTTTGAGGAACTTATCACTTGGGCCACATGTTTGAGAGAATGGGTGGTATGGTGAAAAGACCAATGCTTCAAGTCTAGAAACCCCTTAATGACTAAAGAATCCACATCTAACTTGCCTTCACGATGCAAATGAGAAAGACAACATGAATGGCGGTGCAAATATCACAAATCTTCTTGACCCAATTGGCAAACCTCCAATAGAAGGCACACAAGTTACTACTTAATTTAATGGATTTAGATGAGCCCTCCTAAATCACACATGGACCTTTCTTTGGTGCTAAAGAAACTAAAGTCATATTCAACTCTTTGCTTAATCTCATTTGTCAAATTCATTCACCATCTTTATCAAGTCTAATCATATGATGTTCCCAGAAGCTTAAGAATAGAACTTCGACAAAACCATATGGTCCCAAAGATTCGTTCTTTCCATCGCAATTACTTTACATCCTCTTCTTTGTCATCTTCAACCCTTATTTCAAGCCATTAAGTATATTGGTAGAACTAAATTGAAGTCGCCTATTCAACAATGGTCTTTTCATATTCATAAAAAAAAGAAGGTTGTTTCATATATTCTAATGTACAAAGCTTTTGAGGAACTTATCACTTGGGCCACATGTTTGAGAGAATGGGTGGTATGGTGAAAAGACCAATGCTTCAAGTCAATGTACACATGCAGCCCATATGATGAAAGGACAGGCCTGATTTTGGGCCAGACACTGTTCACTGTGGGCCCACCTAATGAATGGTGTGGGTTTTATAAGTGATCATGTTGGCAACTGTTCTGTGAATCACCTTTCCATTTTATCCTCATGTTAATAGCTATAGAATATTTCTAGAAAATTAAATGAAGTCAAGAAAATAAACAGAAGTTATTGATATTAGCAGGTGTATCACCTCTTGTGCTTCAACAAATTCTGACCGCGTAAGCTCCACTGCAACTTTGTTTTCCAGGAACTGCATTAGAAGCATCAAGTAAACACCTGCCATCCAGATGGCTGAGTGTTGCAAATCCACTTCTGCAAAAATAAGATTTCATGAATTATCTACCTTTTCAAAAGAAAAAAAAAAAAAAAAAAGGTTCCGAGACTGTGAAGGTACAAGGGGATGCATATGGATATAGTTGAAAGATCTAAATCTTTTCTTAGTAACATAAAGTAATGAAGATAATATAAACTGACAATCCTTGTGACTGTATCAGAAATAATAACCCTAGGAATAATCTGATGGAGGAATTAGGCTGGAAGTTAGTTTGTATAGTACTAAAAGATGCAAACACATAACCATGAACCAAAATTAGATATCTGAACCTTTGAAAAAAAAAAACCCACAGAATCTCCCTAATTTTTAGGTATGTTCTGATTATTTAAACGAGTTATTGTAGACATATAAATGAATAATGTTTCAACAATAAGACATACACAAGGGCACATGAATGCTGAGTGCTACAACACCAGTCTCCGGAGTTCTGATTAAGTGCTGACATGTATATTGCTGTGATGTTGACATGCATGAAGTTATGCAAGAGTACTTAGATATTTTCAATAACATTCTCCATTTGAGTAGACACGCATTTCAGACAACACTGAGGAAACCAGAAACCAACAGCAAAGCAACTGGCTACAACATCCTGATAAAATTTGCCGCTTCAGATTATAGCATTGATTATCTCCTCCCCTAACACAAGTTTTATTAATAAAATCTTATCACTTACTCTCTTAACATTTACAACTTTATCCATTAAATGTTTAGCCATCGCTATCCGTACCTCATTTCTATGATTTTCCTTTCCTATATACCAAAGCTTATAGCTATCAATTTCTTTAGTTTTAGCCTTGTCCACTTGGTCTTCTGAACGCTGGCTATGTTAACTCTCCTTCAATTCATTGTATCTGATACTCCAAACTCTTACCTGTCATGTTCCTATATTCCCTGGGGCAAGATGAATCTTATTCTCCTGGACAAGCTTCTTTACCACACATGTCTAGAATGGTACCGAAATCCTTGCCGATTTCTCATAGCAATCGAGCGTTGTTGCAGCGCGTTGCTTCCAGGGGACACCCTAGCCAACCCTTTCCCATTTGTCACTACACCCGGGTTTTGATGCAGTGTGTCGGTTACAGGGACTGGCAACCTGACGCAAGCTTCATTTATATAGGCTAGGGACTTGCAATGAGAGTATAAATCTCGCATAAGCGCAATGTAATAGATGATTACATAGGTTAATTACAATCAAGCATTATCTAATAGTCTATTACATAGACAGATTAGAATCAACGAGTTATATATTTATATTTGAAATGGGACAATTGGATAGTTTTTTTTTTTTCAACCATTCAATAAATGTTCATCTATCCAATACACAGATTATCAAATAAACATGATTCGTGGTTTCATGATACACTAGAAACCATAATTTGGACAGTTCAATCGGACTTGTATGCACATTTGCATTTTCTAAATAAGTACAAAGTTCCTACATATCATCCATCATACTCCGCCAGAGTATCAAAGTTTTCCTACTAAAAATTAAAAAAAGAAAAAGAAAAAGAAAAAGAGGTTTCTTTACAACTTTTGTACAGCTTATTCTATAACACAGTGTGTCAAGCCCAATGTGATGTAGGTTCAAAATCCAACCATCCGTGAGGTTAGACCCTCACATTTCGCCTATTATAACAAAATCAGCCCCAACCCAAACACAGGTGGGTCAGATCATAGGGAACATATGAGATTGGCCGCAAGGTACTCCATAAAAGTAATGGTGACTGTAATGGTCACTGCTGTTACCATCACAATATAGCCCCCTAACAGCCGTTAAGGCATTTTTTTTAATTGAAAAAAAAAAAAAAAAAAAAGTATCAGCCCCGTGATGGCTGTTATAGACCATTTTTTTTTTCGTAACAGCCATTATGGCCTTGTAACTCGTAACAATTACCACCGTTACCGTTACATAACAGTTGTTACAGCCATTACAAAACTGTTGGGGCCATTAATATGATGGGACTCACCATATTGGTAGATCTAGCGGTAGATTTGGGCCTTTGTTGGCATTGGTGCACAGGCACGTGTGGGCCCTACCTTCAACAGATGCACAGCCACTAAGGGCCCCATCTAGGACGGACACACAAGCACATGTGGGCCTCACCTTAGACATACATACAAGCATGCGTAGGCCCACCTTAGAGAGATGCAGGCACTTGCGAGCCCTACCTTGGATGGAGGCATAGCTAAGTTTGCCTTTTTCAAACTACAGAAAGGGGTATAATAGTCATTAGAAAACCATAATGGCTAAAATAGAAGGAAGTTTGTTTGGTGGGGAATCTACATAGGATCTGCAAACCAAAGGGCAGGCGTTTATAATTTCAAAACCAGGGGGAAGGTGTTTACAATTGCCAGAAACCAAAAGGGATTAGTTACCATTATCCCATTAGATATTTATCAAGTACATATGCCAAATGATATTTGGAAATTGAATTATATTGAGTAGCCTTCATAGAAGCACAATAAGTAGGAAACACCAGTAATGGGGAAATGAATGAGACATTCTTCATAAACAAACTACATGTGCAATTATAACATCTAATAATGACAAAAGCTCACCTCTAATGCCATCAGTAATTCCAAGCTTCACTAGTTCATCTGCACATAAACCAATAATTTAGCCTTCTTATCCACAGATGATCATTAAATCCACAGGTGAATTAACAAGTCATATCTTTTTTGCTACAGAAATCAATGTTCTTCACTAACTAGATAAAGAGGGGAGCAGATTAGGTGTTAGGATGTAGTTCCAAATATCCACAGGGCCCACCTTGATGATATATTGTATGTCCACGCTGTCCATCCGTTTTTCCAGCCCGTTTTAGGACATTGTTTCAAATATCAGGTAGACCACACCACAGGAAACAGTGGTGAATGAACTCCCACCATTAAAAACTTCCCAGAGCCCACTGTAACCAGATCCAAAATGTTTCTGCCATCCAACCTGTTGATAAGGTACAAACAGACCTAGATGAAGAGACAATACAAAGATCAGCTTGATCCCAAACTTTTGTGCCCTACAAAAAGGTTTTTAATGATCATTCACCACTTTTTCCAGTGTTGTGATCCACCGGAGATTTGGATATGTTTAATTTTTGGGAAGACATCCTAAAATGAGCTGAAAAAATGGATGGGCGGTGTGGATATACAAAAAGTTCATCAAGGTTGGCCCCACACAGTAAGGGTAACACCCACTAAGGTGTTACCCAGGTAAAACTTAATCCGCTCCCCGATAAAGAACCAGGCCAAATCGATTCTTTCCAATAATCTGGAAAGCTATGAAACACAAATTTACACCCAAGTCCTGGTCAAACTCTTAGAATACAAAATGTACTTTAAACATTAGAGACAGAAAAGACTTGCATGCCCGGTTGTGACAGTAAATTATACATTTACATTAGTATTGAGTTAAATTCAGTCAAGCAGTGTTGCCCTAGCTTGTCAGTTAAAGCAAGCCAGACAGCCAAAGGGCAGAAATACGAGTTTTGTTAACCTTGCTCAGATCACCTTACCCTCAGACCTGACGTTGTGCAAGGTCCTAGCTGCTCGCCAAGAGGGCCCCACCATGGAGATGACAGATGATTGTAACAAAAAATTGGTGGCTGTCAGATTATCTTAGCTGCTGGATTTGCAGAAAATGATGGATGGTTATGTAAACCAGATAACTTTTTAGGACTCCATCAATTTCTTCAAAACCTGCAGTTAAAATTATCGGGAAATACATGAAGGATTGGCAATGCCATGCAAACAAAACCATAAGCCCTGAATGATACACACACCCACCTTGAATCACATGCAGTCCAGACTGAATCCGTCTCCCACATTCCTTAAATAGCCCTTTTGGACGCCCAAATATGACAACCATTAAATCAACCAGTGCATACACTGCACTTTTTGGCAACCATTCTCCATCTACGGGCGGAGGTGCCAATTCTAGATTATTTCCCCATGTCTGTCTTGCATTTCCAAAATATGATGGTTCCTTGCCAGCCAAATTCAGTCCACTAACAGTTTTCAGCTGCTCTTGAAGCTGACTTAGTTTCTCATTCAATGCTGACTTTTGCCTACGTGGCAGATCAGCCTGGGAGAGACTTTGAGTTATGGCATCAATCTCAGATGTCAACTCTTGAATGCGTTGGTCTTGCTGCAAGCTATCTTTCATTGCAGCATCCAGCTTGTCGACGTGTTGAGCAGCACTCTTGTAGTCACATGTTCTGAGTCGATAAAATGTATGTAGCAGTTCGCTGTAAAAAAATAGGCCAAGGCACTGTTGTCTCTGGAAAAGCAGTTACATCAGCAAGGCAAAGAAATCAGTGCAGCACTGCAAGCATCATGAATGGCAATTATCTTTTTACATTATACAACACAGAAAAAATAAGCATGGCAACAGTCTGCAGTACATGGTTCCAGTACAAAAGAGGGGTGTATTCATACCATACTTTGAGACCTCATCAATTCAACTAATCAACTAGAAGCTCAGCCGAGTGGACTCAACTAAGTTGAATTTCAAGTCAAGTCACCTTTTTGAGTTGACTTTGTTTGGAAGTGCAATTTAACCAATGTAACTAGGGAAAATTTGTTTGTTCCGGAGTTAGGACAATTTTGTGATTCTTTAGTTTCATAATGCAGCATTTATTTACACAGTTTTTTTCAACCTTTTGACACATTTACATGTTAATCCCTGAATTTTATACTATAAATATTTAAATTTCTAATTGGTTCAAGTTGACCAGATCTAGTTCATCATTGAGTTGAGAAAGGTTTCAGAGTTTTCAAGCATCCTTGTGAATTAAACTAGCCAATACAACAGATCGGTGTTTACAAGGGGGAAAAAACACGCAAGACAGAAATCTCCCAGAAGGTGGAACAAATAGCACTACCTAGTCATCTTAAATTAGAACATGGACCATCAAAAAATGAGAAATGGAGCCATGCAATCATAGTCTGAGACCAGTCACAACATCTAGATGGCTCCAAATAAAGCAATGTTCAGATGAATCTCAGTTCTTCTTTTATTTATTATTTATTTATTTATTTTGAAAGGTGATGATTTTATTGATAAGGCATAAACAAGAGATTTACACTGGAGAAAAGACAAGGAAAAACAAAGAGGCCAAAATGGCTGAGAACCCCAATACACTCAACTTGAAATACAATCTATCCAAGACACTACATCCGAATAAGCTCTACAAAAAACTGACTTGAAGAAAAAAAGGATAAAGAAGAAAAACTTACAGGCCAATAATGAAAATAAAAAATAAGATTACAGCTCATTTATAGCAAATCTATGTTCAAATAATGCTAATTACTCATTTCCCCAATCTCATTGTTGAAGAAAAATAAGAAAGAAATTTTAAAAATTGCCCAAAAAAAGAGGCAAAACTACATTAAAAATAACGTTACAACATATAAATTGTAGATCTGTGTTCAAAAAATTTAGATCTATGCTTCGGTGCCATTTGATAAACTGAAAATAAGGTCCTAAAATTAATTTAAGTGTTAAAACATAAAGTGCTGAATTTTAGTGCTTATTTAAGTATTGGAAAATCTGTTTGGTAATTTATCTGAAAATAAGCACTTTTTCATAAAACTTGTTTGGTAAACAAAAGCTACAAATGTCTGAAAATTGCAAATTTGTCATATTTGCCCCTATTAACCAAATTCTACCTTTTGTAGAGTATGAGACCAAAGCTGTTATTATCATGTTTTCAAATTTGTCACACCTTTGCCCAATCCAATAAAATTTTAATACTCTCTCCACTAAATAAAGCCAAATAGATGAATTGTTTAGATTTTTTATGTTTATCACATGTAGTAACATGAATTGATTGTATAAGGCGGCAAGTAGACAATAGTTGTCCCAAAGATATACACTTTATATTTAAATTTTCAATTTCTACATGTGTTTCTACATGTGCGGCCTTCAGTTATGGTCAAAGTGCATTGGTGAAAGGGGCACACCATTGATGGACTCCATTTTAGATGAATAAATAACTTAAAGATCATCACAATTACATGATTTTAATCCATCCGTAATTTTTTAGATCATAACTTTGTATATTCTTACACGTGTGGGCTTTAGCTCATAACTTTGTATATTTTTACACGTGTAGCCTTTACATCATAACTCTATTAGCCCCACTGTGATGTATGTGTTTTATCCACTCCGTTCATCCATTTTGTGAGCTAATATTAGGGCATGAGCCTAAAAATGAGGCAGATCTAAACCTCAGGTGGACCACATCACAGGAAACAGTGATGATTGAATGCCCACCATTAGAAATTTCTTAGGGCCCTCTGTCTTGTTTATTTGCCATCAAACCCATGTCGATTAGGTCACATAGACGTGTGTGAAGGGAAAACATAAATATCTTGATCTAGAACTTTTGTGGTCCTTGTGAAGTTTTTAATGGTGGGTGTTCAATCACCACTCTTTCCTATGGTATGGTCGACTAGAGATTTGGATCTGCTTCATTATTGGGACCATGCCTCAGAATGATCTAAGAAAACTAATATATGGTTTCGATATATAGCACATACATTGAGGTGAGCCCATGGTCAGGACAACACCCACTAACATGTTACCTGGGAACAACTATGAGTTCTGTTTATAAGGATCAGTGTTCGAGTTGTCAGTATCGCTACAAGTTTCGCTGGCCGGAGATAAAGATATAATATTGTTATCGCCGATAATATCGACGATAACCAGAAATGCGGGGAAAAAAGAGGAAACGTGGAGAAATGGTGGAATTTTTCAATGAAACTTCAGGACATGCCTAAATACACATATTTACATATTCAGGAATTAAAAAATTACAAAAAGAATGCATTAAATAATAGGTTTCCATTTAATGAGGGCCAAAAGGCATGCATTGTCGTAAGAAATCACTCAAATAGTAACCAAAATGAGTTTATATAATACAAATGCAAGATTACAATAATTAAGACATGTAAAAGTAAATGAATTCAAAAAAATACACATTTCTGGCCATATTTCATCCCCACATAGACTGACGAGGTGGCTCGAATTATTGTCCAGATCCCGTTGCAGTTGAGAGTGATATTGTTGCCTAACATGTTGGTCGTATTGTTCCTAGGTCATCTTTTGCTCGTACCAATTGGGGAACTTATGTATCTCTGATAGTTGTCCTCCCCGAACTGTACGAGTATGCCTAGACATGGGTATTGCATGACATACAATGACGGCATTTGCTAAGTAGGTTGCTAAGGGAACAGATCAAGTCCAACCCCGACTCCTTGATAGTATTGCTGCCAGTCATACGGTACCCCGAATATCCTCCTGTCAAAGGGTCATGACTTGAAGAACTATCTGCCGGCTGCCTGTACTCATGGGTAGATGAGTGTGACTGAATGTCAGAATTGTCATGCCCATACCCGTGATATCCCCCATGAGCATAAGGCGGGATGGAGGTGGAGCTCCCCTGCTCTGAACTTATGTCCATAGATGACAAGCTGCGTATGAGAGCATTAGCCGCGACGCGTCCAGCTTTCTTCGAATGACAATCGAACATATATGTGGGCTCTTATGCTCTCACCCTAGATGGTGGACGAAATCCATGGTCCCCGTCCTGAGTGGCATGGTCAAAACTATGCTCTTCAGTGAACTGGTCAAAGGATTGTTGGCTCCGACCCGCCATGTATCCCCCACCACTGCCACCTCCACCCCCACTAGTTCACTTATACTAGCGTCGGTGCCTCTGTCCCCTCCCTCATCACCGTTATCGTTGTCGTCGTCGACTAGTGTCGAGTGAGGGTTGAGTCTCATCATCATTACTCATTATGACTTGATGATGGGGAGGGGGCCGTGAAGATGCTTTCTCACCTTCATCAGAACGGGTCGAACTCCTCACAAAAGGATCAAAGGAGTCTGTATCTGCCCTCTGTTGGCTTACTACCTAATCAACATCGATACTAAAAGACGTTGCTCCCTCGGCTACCTGTGGAGTAGGGCCTCCCTCCGCATCATCTAAATCAGCTGATTTGACCCACTCATAAAGTGGGTCCTCATCATCGTCACCTATATGTGCCATGGTACTTATAGACAACAGGTCGAGCAGGTCATGATTTTCCTCCATGTCTCGGTCTACCCGCAACCGCCTCTCTCTTAACCTCATATTGTGGCAGTAAACAAGCTTTTGCAACTTCTCATATGCCAACCTGTTCCTCTTGCTGGTGTGTATGAGTGACCATGTGCTCCAATTCCTCTCGCATGGTGAAGGGGATACAGTCTATGCGAGAACACGGACTACCAATAACTGCAGTGCGGGCATGTCGACTCCGTACATCGCCCACCACTCACCTATACATCCATGAGGAGCTTGTTTTAGTTTCAAGTTTAAACGAAAAACGCAATTACCTAATTATGTTAACATACTCACACGACGACATCATTTCTGTCGATGTTTTTGCTAGTATGGATGAGAACACACCGCTAGCATCCCTAAACCGCAACAACTCTAAACACAAATTCACGAGTCATTATTTTTAATCACCCATATTTCTTGAAGCTATAAGGAAGAAAATTAATTAGATCAATTACCATTGGAAAAATTTACTCAAATTGCATTACATGGTTACCGAATTCTGCTTGCGCTATCGATACTGGGAACAATCGTTCGAACACCTCGTGGATGGCCATCGTTAAAACATTATTCTCATGGAGCCGGCGTTTGTGATGGAATTTGGGATTTGGGTAGTATGTTGAAACCCAAATATTAATTACTCAATTGCATTAACATGTAAACAGAAGTGATGCCTAAAGTGCAAGTGCAAGTGATAAAAAAAATACAGCTAAACGTAACAAACTTACCAGCTTGGTGGAGTGGACGCTCGAGGGTCTTGGTCCATCGTTCATCGATGATATTGATCACCCACTGATGCGAATTGGGGATTGCAGTTTTTATCCCCTCTCTCATAATTCTCATAAGCTCATACATTGACCCCATCGAAGGCCACATCTCATTATCTATAACTCGTAAGACCTTGTAGATCGGATGCAAGATAGAAACGATGGTGTGAACTCTATCCTAGAAGGAATCAGAAAGCACCATCTTCGAAACATTATTTGCACCCTTAGTCTTCTTCTGATTCCACTCCAAGTATCTCTCAGATCTGAACAAATTCTTGAGACCCGCATGGTGCCTGTATAAGCTATCGAGTGCAATGAAGTTTGTGATGAACCGTATCGTGCTTGGTCTAACTATGTCCCCTCCACAACACTCATGCATTACAGCCAACAACCATGAGTGATTGTATATAAAGTTCATCACTCTCCTCGCATCCTGGATGGTCTTCCTGACAGAATCCCTCTGGCATATCCCCTCGAGCATTAAATCAATGCAGTGTGCCACGCACGGGGTCCAATAGAGATTGTACCTCATCAATTTCTTCCCCACCTTAACGAACGCGCTGCCATTATTTGTCACAACTTGTACAACATTCTGGGACTCAACATCTTTAATTACTCATTTTAGGTCATATATGTAATTGTGATCTTTTATGTTGGATGATATATTAATGGATTTGAGGAAAACGGGCTGCCCTCTACAGTACAACATGAAATTGATAATGGACAATTTCGTGGGTCCTGTCCACCCATCACACATGATCGTTACCCAGTACTGCTTCTAATTTGGCTTGAGTCCACGTACCCAAGCCTATGTCTCCTCGTACTCCCGATCGAGGTAGACCCCAAGAATCTCCTGTGGCGTCGGAGGCTTCATGCCGAGCCCGGCACGCTACACCTCCTCAATCATATTTTTGAAGTGAGGACTGGCTGCTACATTTGCTGGTACATGGCTCAAGATGAACTACCTAGATATAATGCCTCCCACTTTCTCCCTAAGCCCCTTGTTCTACATTTTTTTAATCTCTTTTGATTAACACCTGCAATTGGTGCATTAGTGACATGAACGCTTTGCATGCGTTGTAGGTCATGCCCACCAAAACCACTACCACCCATACTGCCTCCCTCAAACCATCTGCTGCTCCCACCATCCTCATGTCGGGACGTCCCAAACGACAATCTACTCTCATCAAACCGTCTTCTTCGCTCCCCATCCCACTCTGATGCCCGAGACTCACGAATCACTTTTTTAAATTCCCTCATATCCCAAGCCGTAACACAATTATCGGGATATGCGATCCTTTCCTCGTCGTCATCTTGCTCATCAATAGCACCTAGGCCTCGTCCAATGCCTCGTAGCTCCTCCCTCAGATCCCTCTCCCAATCCTTCTGTTGCAGCTTGTGTGACTTTGCTTCAGCCAACACTCTTCTCATCCCCTCTCATCGACTTTGTTACACTTAGGCAGTCTTTCACATTCTTGTATCCCCCTGCCAAATGTTCCTTCAGCCCAGACACTCCCTCAGTCAGTATCACTTGGCCACAGTAGTTGCATATAACTCCATATTTATTCCCCTCCACTGGCCATCCATATTTCCACCCAATGTCCCTTGCTCCTCCTTTTCCTGATCCAGACGACATTTTACTCCCTAGAAGCATACAAATTTGCAATAATTGACAAAAAAGAGCATTGGCTCATATTCAGTGTAATAAGCCCTAATCAATTGAAGGGCTAAGATGTTAAATCAAATCAAAATTCCATATAAGTTACAATCGAGGAAAGAGTCAACAGATTGCGCACTGAGTAAACTTTGTGGGGCCTATTCTGATTTATGTACTTTATCTACTCCGTCCATCCATTTTAACATATAATTTTATGGCTTATTGTAAAAAGGGAAGCATATCCAAACCTCAAGGGCCTGTTTGATTTTCCAATCAGCCTGTAAATGCACTATAAATAAGTAATAATTACTTACCTAAGTAATTACCGCATCACTCCCTATGCTGAGGTTGGCACCTGCTTTTTCAACACTAAAATAAGGACATTTGTCAAATAAATGTGGGGCTAGTGTGATGTATGTTCCCTATCCATACCGTCCATCCACTATGCGAACTGATTTTAGGGCAGGAGCCAAAAAATGAGGCAGATCCAAAGCTCAAGTGGACCACGCCATGGGAAACAGTGGACCTGCCTCATTTGGTGTACATCACTTCCAAGGAAAGCTTAGATCCCGCACATGTGATCACATTATAATGTGTGGATATGATCAGCTCCCACACGAGTGTATTAGATGCAGTGGGATGTATTCTAGTGGCCTCAGACTTCATACCACATAAGCCGAACAATTCATTCAATGGGCCAGGTTATGGCCTACATATCACACTTGTGGGATGATCTTGACCATCAATCAGTGATGAAGCCCATATAACATTCAGGAAGAGCATGGCCATCAGCACCCATACACATGATCACTCCCTAAGAAGCACCCACAGATAATGTGCACGTCCATCCACTATGCCACTGTTTCCTTTGGTGTGGGCCACTTGAGCCTTGGACCTACCTCATTTTTTGGCTCATTCCCCAAAATGTTTTGATAAGATGGATGGATGGCGTGGATATGTCACATATATCATGGGGGGGCCCATGTAACTTTGATCTCCCTTGAACCGTTCATACAACTAGGAGCTTAAGGAGTGTCAGCGCTCGTCTTCACATGACACGTACCCGCTTCCGTAGGGACGCGGATTGGCTACTGACAGGTTGAGTAGCGAGACTTGTTACTGAAGTAACGTCACCGGGTTCTGTGGGTCCCACCATGGTGTATGTTTCGTATCCACACCGTCCAACCATTTGCAGATATCATTTTAGTGCATGAGGCAAAGAATGAGTCAGATCCAAAGCTCTAGTGGACCCCCACCACAGAAAACAGTGGGGAGAGTGATGCCCGCCGTTAAAAACTTCTGAGGGCCACAAAAGTTTTCGATCAAGCTAATTTTTATGCTTTCCTTTATTTCATGTATTTTTTAACTTATGAACAGGTTGGATCTCAAATAAACATCCTGGTGGACCTTAGGAAGGTTTCAACGGTGGACATCACTCTCCAGGAAACAGATTGGCTACTCCCCCTGCCACTAGCCCGATGGTTGGTGGTCGGTGCTCTGCGGGCCCCACCATGTGTATGTATTTCATCCATGTCGTTAATCCATTTTTACATATCCTTTTAGGGCTTGATCCCACAAATTAAAGGGATATAAATCTCAGGTGGACCACACCACGGGAAAACAATAGTGATTGGATATCCACCATTAAAATCCTCCTAAGGCCCATTGTACTGTTTATTTGACATCCAATCTGTTGATTAGATCATACAGACCTAGATGAAGGGAAAAAACAAAGATTAGCTTTGATCCAAAACTTTTATGGGCTCCAAAAAGTTTTTAATGGTCGACGTTCATTCAACATTGTTTCCTGTAATGTGGTCCACTTGAGATTGGGATATACCTCATTTTTTGTCTCATACCCTAAAATGACCTAGAAAAATAGATGGACGGCATGGATGAAACACATACATCATGGATGTATGGTGGAGCCCACAGAGCACCAACCACCAGCCATTGGCCGATGGCAGGGGGAGTAGCCAATCCGTTTCCCACTCTCCCTAATATCTTATGTGGTGGGGTCTACTCCAGCTTTTGATCTTCCTCATTCTGTATAATGCCCTAAAATGATCTCTCCAAATAGATGGATGGTGAGGATACAACACATACATCATGGTGGGGCCTACAGAACTTGGTGACATCACTTCAGTAGCGAGTCTCGCTACTCAACCTGTCAGTAGCTAATCCGTGTCCCTTCAGCAGCTAATCCGCGTCCGGACGTGTATGTCTTTCCTACACTTGTATGCTACGTGGGGCCCACCATGATGTTTCTAAAAAATCCACCACATCCATCCATTTTTAGATCATTTTAGGACATTAGACAAAATCATGTGGATCCAAAAATCATGGTAGCCGCACGAGAGGAAATAGTGGAGATTCAGTGACTATCGTTTAAACATTTGTCTGGCCACAAAAGTTTAGTATAAGGTTACTAGTTTTGTGTTTTCACTTCATTCCAGTGGAAATGAACTTATAAATAGTTTGGATGGCATATAAACATCAAGATGGTGCCCAGGGAGGTTTCAACGGCGGAAAAATCTTTCTCCAGTTTTCATTCTCGTACGACCACCTTGAGTTTTGGATCCACCTGATTTTTGGTCTCATCCCCTAAAATGATATGAAAAAATGGATGAACGAGGTGGATTTTTCATCAACATCATGGTGGACCCTATGTAGCAGGAACTTCCTGCGAAAGGCTTACACAGGAAATCTGCGTCCTCGAACGGATTGGATACTCCTGCCACTAGCCAATGGCTAGAGGTCGGTGCTCTGTGGACCTCAACATGATGTATGTGTCTCATCCATGCCGTCTAATCCATTTTTCCAGATATTTTTATGGTATGAATCCAAAACTGAGGTAGATGAAAATCTCAAGTGGACCACACAGTGTTAATTGAACTCTCACCATTAAAAACTTCTTGGGGCCATAAAAGTTTTGGATCAAGCTGTTATTTGTTTTTTGCCTTCATCCAGGTCCGTATGACCTAATCTATAGGTTGGATGTCAAATAAATGTTACAGTGGGCCCTGGGAGGTTTTTAATGGTAGACGTTCAATCATTACTGTTTTCCCATGGTGTGGTCCACCTAAGATTTTGATCTGTCTCATTTATGGGACAAATGATTAAAATGATGTGTAAAAATGAATGGACGGTGTGGATAAAACACAGATCATGGTGGGGCCCACATAGCACCAACCACTAGCTACCTGGCAGCGTCACTAGCCAAACCGTGTCCTGCATTCCGTCTATATCTTCCAAGCCTCGAAGTTATAATAATAATAATAAATAAATAAACCCTAAAATTCCGTTGAAGAGAGGTTGTCGTCGAAGAAAGTGGGATTTTCTTACCTGCAAATCAGAACAGAATGTCTGCAATGTTTGAAGATCGGCACTGTTGATCGAGGCGTTCTTTCGAGCTTCGGGTTCCGATCAACCAAGTAGGAGATCTTCCTAGTTCCGATATTTTTTCCGATTTTTTAAAAGAGGGGTTTTCTTACCTATTTATTGAAAATACGGGTTGTTGGCTACAGTTTTCCCGTGATAGGTGTCGTGGTTGGTGGCTACAGTTGATATTGTTGGCGATAATCCAAGATTTTCACCGATATCTCCGATATTTCGCCGATAATCTGAAGAGAAACGAAAAATTGGGGTTTCGGTGTCACTAGACTAGTGACATCGATATTATCGGTGATAATATCGACAATTCGTCGACAATGGGAACATTGATGAGGATTGCATTGCCTAGATTGGTATGGATTGACATGACAAAGTTCCATAGACCCCACTATGATGTATGTGTTATATCCACACCGTCCATCCATTATTTCAAGTCGTTTTAGGGCATGAACTTAAAAATGAGGTAGACCCAAATCTTAGGTGGACCACACCACAGGAAACAGTGGTGATTGACGCCCACCATTAAAAACTTCTCAGTGCCCTTTGTAATATTAATTTGCCATCCAGCCAAATGATTAGGTCACACAGACCTGGGTGAAGGGAAAACATAAATATCTGCTTGATACAAAACTTGTGGCCTTCAAGAAGTTTCTAATGGTGGGCGTTCAATCACCATTGTTTCCTATCGTGTGGTCATGTGAGATTTGGATATACTTCATTTTTAGGACCATGTGCCTAGAATGATCTAGAAAAATTGATAGAAGGCTTGGATATACAACACATACAGCGAGGTGCGCCACGATTAGGGCAACACCCACTAACGTCTTACCTGGTAACAACCCATCCACACCGGGACTATGTGCCGTAAGAACTGCGCACAAGTGGGTTTTGTGTTGACATGGCAAAGTTATGTGGGCCCCACCATGATGTATGTGTTATATCCACACCACCCATCTATCTTGTCCAATCATTTTAAAGCATGAACCAAAAAATGAGGTAGATCCAAAGCTAAAGTGGATCACCATAGAAATTAGTGGAGATTGAACGCCTACAATTGAAAACTTCTTAGGGGCCCCAGAAGTTTTGGATCAAGCTGATATTTGTGTTTTCCCTTCATCCAGGTCTGTGCGACTTTATGAACAGATTAGATGGAAAATAAACATCATGGTGGGCCCTAGGAAAGTTTCAACTGTGGACCTCATTGCCCCCACAGCTTTTTATGGTGTGGTATCTACCTCAGTTTTTGGCTCACGCCCTAAAATGACGTGGCGAAATCAATGGATAGAGTGGATATGATACATATATCATGATGGGCCCAAAGATCTTTGCCACGTCAACCTAGCCTCTAGGCAGTTAGCGTTGAAAGCCGGTATGAGAGTAATATAGCGTAAAGTTGTCATATAAGAAAATGTTTTAACTCAAAATCACTTACCGCATTCTATCTTAAGCATTAAGCCAAAGGAGGAAAGCTTAAAAATGAATCCATTTTTTCAGTAAAAATCCACATTAAGTCTTAAACTTTTGAATTTACCAAATGATCGTAATTAAGGAAAATAACTGAAAAAAGCCAATTTCAGATAAATGCGCTGGAATTAAGTTTTACCAAGCAGGCCCTAAGACAACATAAATCTATCATTTTCCCCTAAAGAAATTGGAAAAACAAAATAAAAATAAAAATAAAAATGCCTAAAATGGCCTAAAAATAGAAAATAATTTGTATCCGGCATCAAATGGTACATCTATGTTCAACACAAACATAGATTTACCTATATATATATATATGCCAAAAAATTAACCTGAAAACACACACACACATATATATTTGATCAATGCATGTGTGAAATGTGTAGAGCTGTAGTATTAAAAGACTACCCATGCATCATTACAACATTTAATTGAAAAAAGTTTTAAAATGTTATAAATTTTCCAAAAAAAATTACAACATAGAAAAAAAAATGCAACCAAAAAAAATAAAAAAAATAAAAAATCAAGTATGATTCCTTTGATTTGGATTTATAATGTTGTTCAACTTGATTTCAATAATAATAAATGAGAAAATAGACTCTTTGCCTTTCTTTTCGATTTTTCCAAAATAAGATGCCCTTCCATTCCTTCGATTTGATTAAAAAAACCATGTTTTGATCATCAATTCAAACAATTTCTAACAGCAAAAAGTTCGAAAGGAGTAGAGAGCCGATTAGAGGGTTTTAAGTCCACATCAGTCCGGTTGATATATGTAACGATGTAATGGTGACAATAAGTGATTGTATCAGCCAATATAGGTTTTTTTCTTTCTTTCTTTCTTTCCTTCCTTTTTTCCTTTTTATTTTTCATTGGATCGAATTGACCCTGTATTGCATACCATCTCGTGTTGACATGGATACGACACACCTGCATCGACCAATACGATAGCGATATTCAGAACAATGGTGATGCGGACACAAGCACATTCAAGGTGTACCAATGAAGAAAGCGCCAACCACAAGTGCCTTCCTTGTGGATATGCGACTATTGAGGAGCTGAAGACCTTTCACATGTGATTGGACATATAGAAGACCCCACTCAGGGAAGACACATGTGAAGGAAGATTGGAGAAAGAAGACTGAGCGCCCAAACTTTCCCGTACTTATGTTATTTGCGCGTTTTTGACTTAGTTAGGGGTCTTTTAGTAATTTTGTCTTTATTTGCTTATCCTAGGGGTATTTTAGTAATTTTATGTCTTTATTTGCTTATTTAAGTGGGCTAAAGCCCTAAACTCGAATTTTAACTATTGATTAATGAAAAGCAAACCTTTGGTTGCCTCCTTCCTCTCTTCTCTCTAATGGTGCTTCTTCTCTTCCCTTGATCTTCTTCTCCTAATTTCTTCTTGTGCCCCTCCAACTTCTTCAAGGTAATAATTTTCTTCCTTCTATTTTCCAGTTTTGGCTAATCCTTCTTCGATCAAAATCTTGATAACCGATCTAAACCCTAAACCCCCAAATTCTCAAATCCCTAATCCGAGAAACTTCTTGGTTCTTCGGACTAGTGATCTTCGTTGATCGATTGGGTGTGACCATGCAATATGGGGAGGTCTCATCCCTCGCCGGATCCAACCCAAGTAGTAATTGAATTCCATAATCCATGGTTGTGGTGATGGCCCGCTCCATTGCATGTTTCCTTTATGATTTTCTCAGTTATGATGATTACTGTTAGAATTTTAGATCAGTTATTCCTTTTATTTCCGCTGCTTAATTGTGTCCATAAGCATGCATCATAATTAGGGTTGTCCTGCGTCAAATGGCCACTTACCACTATTTCGAAAACATCTCTCATTCCTCTCTGCCCATATTGCCCATGGATCAATTAGAAGATAGCCTCCACCGCTTCCTTCCCGCTTTATTCGCGTTTCTATGACTTCTGACATGCCAAGTCATCACCCAATACATCTGAAATAGACCAAAACTTATTCCATGTAACCTTAGCAAAAGCACAATGGATGAAGAGGTGGTCAACCGACTTAATATCCCACATGCACATTACACAAATGTTCGGAATAATCAATTGTCTTTTTTGAAGATTGTCAATCGTGAGAATTTTGTTTCTGCCCACAAGCTAGGCAAAAGCAACAGCAACCTTCGAAGGTCCACCATATAACCATATGAACTTGTTACGCACTTCCACATACCTTTCCCCCGAAGCATAGATGGCCCAATAAAAGGAACAAACAGAATTTTCTTGACTTTTTTAATCTCCATTTCCACCCATCCTTGTCATGAGAAGACAAACTTTGAGACTAAAGCAAGGACATCAAACCTATCATGTCCTCTTTCTTCCTTAGACAAGTCTCTCTTGCATGGTGTGTATAAACTATGATGTTGTTCCTAAAGCATTGCAAAAGGACACAAGGATATTTGAATCTAGAGCTAACTTGGCCAATATAGAGAAAACCATATTTAACTGTTTGTCATCGCACAACACATCCTCCCAAAGTCTGATGTGAGAGTCGTCGCTGCACGTGAACCATGCCTTCGATAAAATTCCTCGCTATTCTCATGACCGCCTTCCAAATCAAACACACCCTATAAGTTGAAGTTTCCTTCGTAAACCACCCCCCATCTTCTGTGCCATATTTACCAGCAACCACCTCTTTCCAAAGACTTATTTTCTTCAAAACCTCCACAACCATTTACCTAAGAGTGCTAAGTTCATGGATCTCGACTCCCTAGCTTTGCACTTCCCTCTGCAATCGATTTGCAAACTTTCTTCCACTTAAGCAAGTGAATTTTTTGTTTGTCTTCCGCTCTTCCGCCCCTTGCCATAGGATATCATGCCTAATTCTTTCCAGCCTGTTTATCACTTCCATTAGGCATTGGAATAGCAACATATAATAAACCGACATGTTAGACAGTTGACTTAATAAGCATAATTTTGCCCCCCTAAAGATAAATGTTGACTCTTTCATCTTGAGAGTTTACTTTCAATTCTCTTAATAACCTCGTCCCAACAAGTGTTTGGCTGGTTTGCCGATGCATAACAAAAGGTCTGAATATGATGATGGGAAGCTCCCAACTCTACATCCACATGTACCCAGTGTTCGAAATATTGGTATTCGCGCAATGTATCGCACCTCGGGATACAGATACATATCGGTTATCACACGGGATATATCGTTTGTATCGCATAATTTATCGCACTTTTTGGGAAACATAGGGAAACATTGGAAAAATGTTTGAATTTTTCAATGAAACATCAGGGATTATTAAAAATGACCTTAATAGTTAATACATACTTTTAAATCATAAAATCTCCAAAAAAAAAAAAAGTGCACATAATAGGTTTCCTTCGTATAGGGTACTAAGTTATGCGTTGTCTGATTGAACTAAAACAACTATATTCAAATATGTTGCATAACATTTATAAATGCATCAAGACATGTATATCCACACCGTCCATCTGTTTTGCCACCTTAATTTACGGCACCGTACCAAAAAATGAAGCATATTCAATTATCAAGTGGACCATGCCATAGGAAACAGTATTGATTGAAGGCCATACCATTATAACCTTCTTAGGGCTTAGCTCACCTTAATGTTTTCGCAGTGTTTATTTACCATCCAATATGTTGATAAGTTCACATAAGCTTGGATGAAAGGGAAAAAAAACAAATATCAGATTGATCTAGAACTTTTGTGGCCCATTAATAGTCAATCACAACTTTTTCCTTTGGTATGGTCCACCTGATAATTGGATGTGCTTTGCTTTTTGGATAATACACTAAAATGATTTGGAAAAACGGATGAACGACATGGATACAAAATGCATACATTAAGGTGGGCCCCACATTAAGGGTCGCACCATCTTGGGTAAGTATTCGGTCTCACCTAATCTGCTCTCCAATTCCTGATGTTGATATCTTTACTTTTTGAGTCAAAAAAATGAGGCAGATTGTGGGCCCCATGCATTTATTCCATGTCATCCATTCATTTTTTTAGATCATTTTAAAGCCTAGGAAAAAAAATGGGGCAGATCCAGAGATCAAGTGGACCACATCAGAGGACGTACCTAATATGGCGGGACCTTGACTGTGGGGCCACCTCGACGTAATATGGTGTATATACACCTACAATTCATTTTGGCATATTATTTTAGAGAATGTGCCAAAAAATGAGGCAAATCCAAAAATGAGGTGGACCACACCACACGAAAAAGTGGTCATTGAATGGTCACCATTAAAAAAAAAAATTAGGGGCTACAAAAGTTTTGGATCAAGCTAATATTTATGTTTTCCCTTCATCTATGTCTATCAGACCTTATGAATAGATTGGATGGAAAAAACATCAAAAGGGGCCTAGGAAAGCTTTCAACAGTAGGAATTTCCCTAACCACGTTTTCCTTTAGAACGGACCACTTGAGTCTTGGATCCTGCTCACTTTTGGGCTTTATATGGTAAAATGAGCTCATAAAACGGGTGGACGGTATGGATTTCTCACAAACATCACATTGCCCCACATAGGTTTCCAACCAGGAAATCCACGCAAAAGGCTTCCGAATCCATGTCCATCCAGTGTAACTCATTGCGCTAAGTGTACTAAGTAAACTCTGTGGGGGTCCACCGTGATTTATATATTTTATCCACTCATTCCATCCATTTTACCATATAATTTTAGGGCTTGAACCCAAAAATAAAGCATATCTAAAGCTCAAATGGACCACACCACGGAAAACAGTGTGAATTGAATGCCCACCATTGAAAAATTCCTGAGGTTCACAGAAGTTTTGGATCAAGCTTACATTTGTGTTATCCCTTCATCCATGTTATTGTGGTATTATGAAAAGTTGGATGACAAATAAACATCATTGTGGGCCCTAGCAAGGTTTCAATGGTGGAAATCATTATTCCCACTGTTCCTGTGATATGGTCCACTTGAGCTTTGGATATGCTTGAGTTTTGGTCTCAACCATTTAAACGAGCTGGAAAAATTGATGGACGGTGTGGATAAACCACGTACATTCACGATGGGCCCAAACTCGTTGTTAAAGAGGGATCGGATTTCCCATTTAAAGAGACCGGACGGTGTGGATAAACTAGATACATCACGAAGGACTAAGCTCCATGTTAAAAGGGATCGGATTTCCCTACTACGGGACCAGCGGAAACCATTTTCGAAGAAAAGAGGGTTCCGGTCCATCCAGAACCCCAAATCTCCCTGGAATTTCTCAGTTTCCATCGCCGTTTTCGAAGAAAGAGGGTTCCAGTCCTTCCGAAACCCCAAATCTCCACGATTTTTGTGGATTTCTCGCCTGGAAGAAAAAGAAAAAAGGAAAATGCAATTACGGCGCACGGCTGTTGATCGATGGAGTGGTCCGATTACGCAATCTTCTACTCTATAGGTACTGGAACCCCCCCCACCCCCCCCCCCCCCCCAATCGATTCAAAGATTTTCATTATAAAAAATACAAAAATAAAAAACCCCAATTTTTCAATATCTCAGGCCCTTTTTTCGTCGAAATGTGATTGTACCGACGAAAATCATGCAATATTCTGCAATATATCGCACGATACAAAGAATTCTAAAAAAAAAAAAATTCCGAGTGATTTCTGGGGGTTTCGTATCGCTTGCATGCGATAACGATATTATAGGCCCATAGTGTCGATATTGCGAACACTACATGTACCTACCAAATTGCCTACTTCAATTCCAATACCCAACATTTCTCTTTTGGAAATATCGATTCTCAAACCCAAAACCACCTCAAAGCACCAAATGATCTTCCTCATTTTAATTTTTTGATGCGAGCAGCCCACCCTCTCCTCTCCACCACCCTCTCTCCGCACACAATTGAAACCTTTGTGACTTGTCCAAAGTGGAATTGTGTGAATAAACCCAACAAATAACAAGGGAACTTTTATCTTGTCTATGCTAAATAACACGAGTAGCAATGGACTATTTTATTTTTACCCGCACAATTAGATTTCCGTGAGTCTTGACCTTGAAAGGGAGGAGCTAGTTGCATCAAAAAAATTAAATGCTAGAAATGCCACTGATCAAAGACAGACATCCAAATGACCTTAACACCCTACCCTATGTTTGAAGTTCCTTACAATGCCCTTCTACAACCCAAAGATCAAGACTCATAGAAGATTAATTGTGTGGTTAAAAGTGTCCATGGCTACTATGTTATATATAGTATAGACAAGATAAAAACACCCTTGTTATTTGTTGGGTTTTCTCACAAGACTCTTTCAATTTTAGATGAGTCGCACCAGTTTTTTCAATTTGTTGGGTTGTACAACTTCGTTCCTAACTGCAGCAGCCACACCGTGAAACCAGTTTTTCAATCCTTGTTCCTAGCTCCCTAATCACAAATTACTCCTTTATCATCTCAAGAAAAGATCCACCCAGCCACTTTGTTGAAATTGTCAGCAAAGAGCTAATGAATGCAAAAGGGAGATATCTCCTAGCTTTCTACTTAACAAGTTACACTACTTTCTTTCTTTCTTTCTTCCTTTTTTGCTTGGAAGGTGGAGGCATTTTTGTGCTGGTTTGAAGAATCCTAAAGCATGCATCGGGTGTAACATAGGACACTCATAAATAGGTGACCTATTCTATTGAAATGTCCATTGGAGAATTCTCTAGGCCATCACAAAAGGGTAACAAATAAAATTTCCAATTCCTTAAACATCATGTATTTGTGCAAAATAAAAAAGAGAAGAATTTAACTGATTTTAAGAACTTCCATGTTATAAAATGGGTACATGAAAAGATTCTCATATTAACTTTGCTATAGAAGCTTCTCAAAGACCATTGTTTTCTATTCCTACTCACAGTAATGCTTCTCTAAGGATATCCATCCATAAGACTTGAAAACAATAAAAATAAAATGGATTATACAGATAAAAGAACTTACTCGATCCGTTTGGATGGACTCCCAAATACTGTTGCACTTTTCAACAGCCTTATCAACCAAACTTACGTCTTCCCATTGCATTAGATGAACATGTAGCATTGAAGTTGCAAAAAACATCTAGTTCACCAGCATAAGATATCCATTAAAAGAGCTTGAATCACATCATGATTGATAAAAATAACTCCTAATCCATTAGTAAAATAAGTACATGCTCATGTCAACAAACCTGAAGCTCAGGATAACCTATTTCAGTAGCACACATATATCCATGTTCTAAAGCAGATATAGAGCCTCGATAGTCTCCTTCAATTACCAAAGCATTTGCAAGCTGTGAATTGAAGTTACATGACCACAACTTCACTTCAAACCTTCAAGGAATCCAAAAGAAGGGAATGTGAATAAAAATTTGAACTTGGAAAGATGTGAAACTAATTACATCATGAGATAATTAGAATACACTTGCATGTCCAGTGTATATGTGATCAGATTATACATTACATTTCCACATCTATATTCTCATGTTAGCATATTTCAGCTTCTACCTAGCATGGCCAATCTCATTCCTTTCAATAAAAATCAATATTATTCCTCTCTCCAAAGTACAGGCATGTGAGTGAAGTGTTTCCATGTTTGAAACCATCCTAGAAAAAAAAATTGTTATTTTCTGAGACTTGGTATTCAGCTTTTTCTCTCTGTTGAATCTACTCTCTGCCAGACACTTTAATGAGCATGATGCAGGACACATGATTTAATGCTAGAATGCGACATGTAGATTATGAAAGAGTCCATAAAGTAATTCAATTAACAAAATATGCTAACCTATCAAGTAATTAAGAATAAACAATAGGAAATAAAATCTAATTTAACCTAAATCACATTCCCGCATGATAAGAAATCACATAAATTAATTAAAACTAAGACCGATGGAAGGATAGAACTTCCAATTTAGCATAGGCACGTTCCACACTCAATGGACAGATTTGTAGGTTTTATGATTAGGGTTAGGAAAGGAAAAAATCTTAAATTAGGAAAATTATGTTTCATGGGAATTGGGGATTTTGGAATTAGGGTTTTTAGAAATTGAGAAACATAAGAAATTGAAGATCTAGGGTTTAGAAGGTTGTAATGGAAGGGAAAGAGGAAGCCGAGAGAAGAAGAGAATACCTTTCGAAGAGGAGAGAGGAAGGATGTAAAACGAAGAATACCTTTTGAAGAAGAGGAAGAGGAAGGATGTACCTTGGAATCCACCACCAAACAAGCTTCTACCCTTCCACAATTTAATTGGAATGGAGATTTTTTTTTTTTAATAAATAAAAAAACCCTAGAAAATAAGGAAGAAAATTCCTTCACACAAGAGAGCTTTACTCTTCTATTTTTTTCTTCTTAATAACACCGATAGGGTTGGAACTCCACCCCCTTTGTACTTTTATAATTAAAAATTCGGAATTAAAACCAGCATAATTACAACTATACCACTCACTTAAGTGAAGTGGCCCATTATCCAAAATAAGAAAACTCAAACATATATTATCAATCTCAACCATCAAATAACTCCTAAAAATAACAAAAAAAACATAAAGAAAGCAAGATTAGAATCCAAGGGGCCCAGATCTAAAAGATCTGGTGGCCCGATGGCCTGATCAACAAGATCCAACAGTCGAATCAACACGAAATAAAAATCCGATAACTAAAATGATCTCCTAAGCAGCTCACGTGCATCATCCCAAGGTGAGGTCTTCCTAATGCACATCCAATGCATATGAGATCTTCAAAATGGCTTGGTGGGCCCCATCTGGAACTCGTCTCCCATCCACAAAGAAAGTTGCGCTAATGTGGGTGGTCATCTCCATCTCTAGTACATCCGAGTAGGTCCTCTGATGTCCCCATCAATTCCCCTCGGCTAAGGAGATTTCGCCTCTGGCGAAATAAAGCTGCAGTGATGCTCGAGGAGATCCGGATCTCGCCGATGAAGCTCTAACTCTATGATCCACGTACTGTTTGATTTTGGTCTGCCCTTCCATTTGACAAGGTACTCCTACTAACCGTCACGTTGTGTGGAAACTGCTTTTTCATCTAAGATATCCTCCATCTCCTCTCTTCTCATAGGTATGGATGATACAAATGGTAAAGGTTGAGAAGAGGGGTCAGGTAATGGCCATGGATTTTGGGACAGGTCAGGAGCATCATCATCAAAGTTCATATGAGGGTTAGGGGAATGTCCATGAAACACTACAAGATCTTCCACATTAAATGTAGAACTAATACCCATGTTAGGTGGAAGATTTATCAAGTAAGCATTCGAACCCAGTCTTTTCAAGATTTTATATGGTCCAGCGCTACAGGTTTGTAAATTTTTTATGGTTCTCTGTGGAAACCTTTTTGGACGTATTTTAATCATGACTTCATCACCCATAACAAACTCTTTAAACCTATGGTGTGAGTCAGCAATCATTTTGTATGTTTCATTACTTATATTGACTCTTTTTCTAATCTCCCCATGCAAGTCATGCGTATGTTGTGTAGATGCATATGCAAACTCTGAAGGCCTATGGAACAAAGACGTGGGTATGCAATCTATAGAGGTCCTAGGCTCATCTACTTGTCTTTCCAAATCCATGTCCTCCCCAGTACTCATTTGATCATGATGAAGGTTTGGAGAGTCAATGCGTGAATGTCCTGCACAGGTATAAACTCATCCAGTATGCCCTTTGGAATAACAACACTAGACTCCAATACCGGACTCACCTTAGATGGTAACTCTACACTACCCTCGGGTGTAACCTCAGGTGGCATCTCCATAATAATCTTAGGTGTGATCTCACTTGCCACATGTGCATACAACGCCAAATCAGTTTTAGTCTCTCTTTCAGACTCTTTGGCATTAACTATAGGAAGAGACCCAAGTTGGAGTTTCGTTACATCTTCAGGACCACATGTCTTGACGTCCTCCTTTTTAGGGATTCGTTTTGGCGGGAGAGACTTCAAGCCAATCCTTTTACCTCTATACAGAAACGAACACGTATTCGAGCGACCGAATAGTTTAGCGTCCATGTCATACAACCAAGGCCTGCTCAAAATGATGTGGCCTATATCCATAGGCAAAACACCACAATGTGTCCGTATAGGAACAAAATTGGATGGGAATAGGACAACGCTGAGAAACCAGAATTGAAGATGCATCAACCCATGAGACTCGATAGGGCTGACGGTGAGGAACGACTAGCATACCTAAGCAGTCCACGGTCAAGTAGATACCACGTTGATGCAACTGTCACTATCAATGATCACCTTGCAGTTTTTGCCACCACACTTGGCATAAGTGTGGAAAATTGAATCCCTGCGCCAATCCTCACTTTCTACAATTTTGTTTAAGGCGCGGCTAATAATTGCAAGTGGCACAGTCTCAACTTGTTCCCTGACTTGTGATTGGACATCTTCCCGAGTGTCGGAGTTTGCCTAAAGGGAGGCTTCAAGCCAATTGACACGCGCATTGATCACAGTCAATTGAGTTGCGGTGTTCCTATTGTGCGCTTCAATAGCCATCAGACATCTGTTGATAGCATTAAGGGCCTCGTCAATCCGCTCTAGATTCATATTAGGATGTAGACCAAAGCCACGTCCAAAACGAGTAGGGGCATACGCAAAGTAACTCCAAAAGGGAAACTCTAGGTCCTAGGACAATGGTAAAACTAACCTAGAGATCAAGCTGGACACACCAACCAGAAAATTCAGCAAGCCAGTATCCTCAAATATGATGTTGAAAATTCAGCAGGGTAGTAATCTAAGGGTGCCAAACTGAAAATTCAGCAATGTGATACGCTGAGATTTCTATGCTGAAAATTCAGCAATGGTATAAGTGGAAACGCTACCTGAAAATTCAGCAATATGATACTCCAAAAAAAAAAAATAATAATAATAATAAATAATAATAAAAAATCAACAATATGATCCTATAAGCAATGAATGTTCTACTAACCCTAGATGTGACTCCAACCTAGATGCAACACAAAAATCCTATGCTAAACCTATTCTCTAATACTAAATCTGATACAGGACACATGATTTAAAGCTAGCATGCAACGTGGAGATTATGAAAGAGTCCATAAAGTAATTCAATTAACAAAATATGCTAACCTACCAATTAATTAAGAGTAAACAATAGGAAATAAAATTTGATTTAACCTAAATCACATATCCGCATGCTAAGAATTTACATAAATCAATTAACACTAGGACCGATGGAAGGATAGAATTTCCAATTTAACATAGGCACGTTCCACACTCGAGGGACATATTTGTAGGTTTTATGATTAGGGTTAGGAAGGGGAAAATCTGAAATTGGGGTTCATGGGAATTGGGGATTTTGTCGAACACCTACCCTACGCTAGACCTTGGCTTTGATACCAAACTTGATGCATGATGATGGAAACTATCCTAGGATGCATGATTAGAGATCAATTATACATTAATTTCAGCAATCAATATGTAAAATCAAGCATATCCTCATAATAGATTCAAAAATTCAGATTTATTACATGAAGATCCTAGGTTTTCACATGCACGGTGTATGAAAATATAAAATAGTTCAAGAGTGGCCCAGTTGGAAGTAGGGACTTCCAATCTAGCGTAGGCACGTTTCACACTCAAGGGAATGACTAGTAGGTTTTATGATTCGGGTTAGGAAGGAGAAAATCTGAAATATGGAGTAGTAGGGTTTCTGGGAATTGGAGATTTTGGAATTAGGGTTTTTAGAAATTGGGAAAAATAAGAAATTGAAGATCTAGGGTTTAGAAGGTTATAATGGAATGGAAAAGAAGAAGACGAGAGAAGAAGAGAATACCATTCGAAGAGGAGAGGAAGGATGTAAGACGAAGAATACCTTTTGAAGAAGAGGAAGATGAAGGATGTACCTTGGAATCCACCACCAAACAAGCTTCTATGCTTCCACAATTTAATTGGAAGGGGGTTTTTAATTTTTTTTTTTTTTTTTTTTTTTTTTTTTTAAAAAAAAAAAAAAAAAACCCTAAAAAATAAGGATGAAAATTCCTTCACACAAGAGAGCTCCACTCTTCTTTTTTTCTTCTTCTCAAATCTCCACTAGGGTTGGAACTCCACCCTCCCTGTGCTTTTATAATTAAAAATTCGAAATTAAATCTAACATAATTACAACTATGCCACTCACTTAAGTGGCCCATTATCCAAAATAAGAAAACTAAAACATATATTATCAATCTCAAACATCAAATAACTCCTAAAAAAAACATAAAGAAAGCAAGATCAGAGTCCGAGGGGCCCAAATCTAAAGGATCTGGTGGCCCGATGGCCTGATCTACAAGATCCAACAGTCGGATCGACACAAAATAGAAATACCATGACTAAAATTATCTCCTAAGCAGCCCACATGCATCATCCCAAGGTGGGGTCCTCTTGATGCACGTCCGATGCATGTGAAGTCTTCAAAATGGCCCGGCGGGCCCTATCTGGAACTCGTCTTCCATCCACAAAGAAAGTTGCGCTGATGTAGGTGGTCATCTCCATCTCTGGTACACCCAAGTAGGTCCTCTGATGTCCCCATCACATGCATTCCAATGATACATGGACTCTAACTAATCTTCCATTAGGTAAGACTCCAACAAAGTGTATATGGGTGTACACAGTCAAGTTCCTGCCTGATGAAGCAATTGATCGCTACAAAGCCAAATTGGTCGCCAAGAGGTATACACAAATTTATAGAGTAGATTATCTTCATACGTTTTCACTAATGGCTAAACTTAATTCGATTCAGGTTCTTCTATCAATAGCAACAAATCACGATTGGCCACTTTTTCAGTTAGATGTGGTATGCAGGTTAAACAAATATGTATATGGATTGAAACAATCACCATGGACCTGGTTTGAGAAGTTAAATAGTGTGGCTATGTCGTTTTGACTAAAAAGAAGGTATATCACTAAGTTTTCTCAAGACATTTTACCTCCAGCCACTTGTTGTCTATGCGGATGATATGATAGTGACCGGTGACAACTTGAGGGCATTGAGAAGTTGAAGTCATATCTTCAAACTCAGTTTCAAATCAAAGATTTTGGTCTTCTTCAATATTTTGTGGGCATTGAAGTGGCAAGATCGAGAGTATGTTTGTGACTTGTTGAACGAGATAGGTACGTTAGGTGCCAGACCGGTTGATATAGCAATGGACCCTTACCTCAAGCTTGAACATGAAGGAGAAGTGTTAGAAGACCCTGGTATGTATAAGAGACTTGTTGGCAAGCTCATTTATTTGACCATCACCAAGCTTGATATCGCATTCTCCATCAGTGTGTTGAGCCAGTTCAAGCAAAATCCGAGGACATCACATCTTGCAACAGTTATAAGAATCCTCATGTATTTGAAATGTTCACTTGGGAAGGTTATTTTATACAGACCTCGTAGCCATCTCCAAGTAGCTGGTTATTCAGATGCAGATTATGCAGGGTCGAGATGTGCTAGAAGGTTGAATACCGGTTACTGCACCTTCCTAGGTGGTAATGTGGTTACTTGGAGAAGTAAGAAATAAAATTTAGTTTCCAAATCAAGTGTTGAAGCTGAATACAGGGCAATGGTACATACAACTTGTGAACTTATATGGTTAAAGTCTCTTCTCGAAGAATTGGGATTTGGAGTTCAGGTTCCAATGTCTTTACACTGCGACAATCAATTCGTGATGCATATTGCCAATAATTCAGTGTTTCATGAGACAACGAAGCATATAGAGGCTGATTGTCATTTCATTCGGGACAAGATATAACAAGGAGAGATCCATACACCTTATATTTCTTCCCACGATCAAGTTGCAAATTTCTTCACCAAGACTCTCGAAAAATCTTAGTTCAACAAACTAGTCTCCAAGACATCTATGCTCCAGCTTGAGGGGGAGTGTTAATAGTAGTAGCTATGGGCCTATGGCCCACTTAGTCTTGGGATGTGTTGGGAACATAGTTTTTGTATAAAGGGCATTTTAGCTTTTATTTACTTAAGGGCACTTTTGTAATTTCATCCATTTATAAATAATATAAGAGAAAAGTGGGAACGAGAGCCCTAGCTCTTAATTCCCTTTTCTCAAGTTTCTTCTCTCATTTTTCTTTTCTTATCATCTTTTCTTCTGCTTTTCTCTTTTCTATACCAATTTAATTTGGATGGATAGTGTCGCCAATTTGGGGGACCACTTGAATGCCCCTAAATCGACCCGAAATCCATGCAATCTATGACACTCATCCCACTAATGCAATTGGCCCAAATTACACTTATTTCATCATCACTATCAAATTGGTGGACAACGAAGAATTAAAAATATCCAGTGGTCCTATTTCAACAAATAAGTGTCCGCAAATCAATGGTTAGCATCATTCAGACAATCTGATTTTGGGATTGTGACTTAATAATAGTAGACCCCACATTTTAATTGGCTTAATTTGATTTAATACATGGCACGTGTACAAATTTTTTAGTGCAAGTGTATCAACTTCATAAGGCACCAGACTATCGTATTAGCATAAGGTGAAAAGAGGTCTCAAGTCAAAATGGTTGGACCGCCAACTATGGTCCACCCCGCAAAAATCATCCATCTCTACTCATCAAGTGGGCCACACCATAAACAAAAATTTCATTGATAAATAGCCAGGAAAAAAAAAAAAAAACAAATGTAGTCTACTCGATGAGTGGATATGACTTGTGTTTTGCAAAAGGTGATCCTCATGATAATGCCAGTCTAATGTATGGATTGAATTTCTCACACATAAAAGATTGGAAGTTATCCGTTGGTGGACCCTAACTTATAATCCAACCCATTGGACCTTTTGTTTAAAAAGCTTGGACTTAAGGAAGCCATGTTGCAGCATGCCTTAGAGAGAGAGAGACGATGGGGTGCACTTGCACCCGAGAAGAAGAGGAGAGAGCGAGAGAGTGACAGAGACATTGTTAGCAGAGGAGAAGAAAGAAGAAGAAGAGATTCCATCCTAGACCCAAGTACACTTTTTCCTGAACAAGAAAAAAACAAGGACCGGTGATGCAGACATCAGACCCTTCAAAGTTTATCAAAGACGAAGGCGGCCGACGAATACATCTTTATGGCTCGATGATGGTTCATGGCACAACCGATGATGATTTTGAAGATATGTTTAATTGCACAACTAAATGATGATTTTGTAGATCTGGTTAATTGCAAAACTAAGAATGATTTTGAAGACCTTACATGTGTCCTTGGATTAATTGAAGGGCCCGCATTAAGAAGGCACACATGTAGGATGAGTTAGAAGACTGATTTGTTACGCATGATTTTATTTTTTTTTTAAGCTTTGTTTTGGGCGTTTATTTTTAACTTTTGTTATAGGGGTATTTTAGTCATTTCCTTTTAAATCCGAATTTTATAAATAGGGTGCTCTCTCCCCTAAACCTAATAATATTTTTTTAATGAAAGCTTGGTGCCTCCTTCCCCTTTCTCTCAGTAGTAAGTTCTCCTCTTCCCCTAATCTCTTCTTCTTCTAACTTCTATTTCTAGCCCTCCAACCTTCTTCTTCTCTTCCTATGCTTAGTCTTTCTTTTTTTTGGTTGCTATTGACCCTGAAATTTTGAAAATTGATCCCAACCCTCTCTCAGATTTTCCAGCTGTCCCTATTCCAAAAATCCTTTGATTTCCTGGACTAGAGAAGCTACATTAATTGTTAGATTGAAACCATGCAAGATCGGGAGGTCTGATCCCTCGCTTGATCCAATCCACGCATGATTTGAAAACGGTACCCCAGGATTGTGATGATGGTCTGCAACCATTGCATGTTCCCTTTATTATTATCTTTACTATGATGTGGAATGTGAATATTTCAATTGATTTGCTTAGTTTATTTCGCTGAATCATTTTTGTGCTCACACATGCATTCTAGTTTAGACCGTCCGGCATCAACCAGAGTTTTTTTTTCTTGACAAGGGTTTCGTTTTGGCTTGGGCCCCTTATGTCACAGTAGCTAAGGCTATTATTTCCTTGTTTGCTTCCATGTTTTAGTGGAGAGTTGTATTCTTTTCACGCCTTTGGGCGGGTTCCTTAATAAATTGTTTTGCTATCTCTAAAAAATAAAGGAACAAGTAGCAGGGGGTAGAGAATTGGTCGTTACTCCTTGTAACGGTTGTTATGGTGCCGTTTTTACCCTAAACTGCTTAATGGGGTGTGTCAATACTGTTACATAACGGCCATTGCAGCCGTTGCGTAACTGTTTTGGCACAACTTGCTCTAAACAATTATTTCATACTATTTATTTTATCCAGCAGCTTTATTTTTATTATTATTATAATAGCATTAGTGCTACTAATATTATTTTCGTTATTATTATTGCTACTACATTATTAGCTGTAATATTCTTTTAAAAAAATTATTATAGCTGTGATTATTTTAAAGAAAACATTTGCTTTATTATTCTTGATGAGGATGTTTCCAACCATGGTATCCAAAAATGGTTACACAACGGCTGTAATAGTCGTTACGTAACGATAATGGTGGGTAAAATACAATTATGAGTTGCAGGGATATAACAGCTGTTACGGGAAAAAAAATGACCTATAATATCCATTATGGGGGCCATTATAGGGTTTTTTTTTTTTTTTTTTCTATTTGACCATAACAGCCATTATTGCTCGTATTATAGTGGTAATGATGATGGCTATTACAACCAGTGTTCATAATATCGGTCGATATATTGGCCGATAATATCGGTATCGGCAGTCAGCGATACAAAACCCTCAATAAATACTGAAAAATTGCCAAACTTCCATTTATCGTGCGATATATCACAAAATATCGTGAGATATCGCTGATATATCGGACGATAATGCCTGATATTGCAGATTTTCCGGCGACATCTCATCCGCATCCCATCCAGAAATTCCAAAAATATAGGAAAAAATAATTATCTCTTACCTATTTAATCTGCCCAAGAGAGTAGCTTTCGACTAGATTTGGGTGAAATCTGAAGAATCCTCTCCGAAATCTGAAGAAATCATCCAGAGATTTGGAGAAATCGTCGATTTGGGAGATATTTTAGGGTTCTGAAATGCCGGAACCCTATCTGCGTCGAAAAAAAGGGCATTCGAGCCCTTTTTAATGGGATTTGGGTTGGCCGGTGTATCGCACACTACCGAGTTAACTGGTGTGTTGACGTCACCAAGGTCTGTGGGTCCCATCATAAGGTGTGCGTTATATCCAAACCGTTCGTCCATTTGTCAAGCTCGTCATAAGGCTTGAGCCGAAAAATAAGACAAATTCAAAGATCAAGTGGACCACACTGCAACCAGCGGTGGGAGATTGAACGTCTATCATTGAAACCCTTTGGAGGTCACGGAAGTTTTGGATCAATATGATATTTGTTTTTCCTCTTCATCCAGGTATGTGTGACCTCATGAACAGATTGGATGGAAAATTAAAGTTATGGAGGGCCCTACGAATGTTTTAACGGTGAGAATCATTGTCCCCACTGCTATTTGTGGTGTGGTCCACTTGAGATTTGGATATGACTCATTTTTTGGCTCATAATCTAAAATGATCTCTCCAAATGATTGAACAGTGTGGATATAATAAATACATTATTGTGGGGGCCATATAACTTCGAACCGTTCGTACAACTCGAGCTCCGAGAGTGGAGCTAGTATTGGGTTGGGATGCAGATTTCCTGCGAAAGCCTTTTGCTAGAACTTCTTGCGGATGCTGGGTGGGGCCCACCGAGATGGTTGTGAGAAATTCACCCCATCCATATGTTTTACGAGCTGATTTTAGGACGTGCAACCAAAAATGAGGTGTATCCAACATTCAAGTGGGCCACACGAGAGGAAAAAGTGGGCATTCAGTGAGCACCGTTGAAGCATTCTTATGGCCAAAAAAGTTTTGTATGGTTATCTTTTCGATGTTTTCACTTCATCCCATTAGTAATGACCTTATAAATGGTTTGGATAGCATATAAACATCAAGGTGGAGCCCAGAAAGGTCTCAACGATAGGAATTTTTTTCCCTAATTTTCCCTCGCATGTGACCCACTTGAGTTTTGTATCCACCTCAGTTTTGATCGCACATCCTAAAATGAGCTCGCAAAATGGATGGACGAAATGGATTTCTAACACACATTATAGTGGGCCCCACCCAACATCCTTGCGCAGGAAGCCTTCCATAGGAAATCCGCGTTCCTCGTCTTGCCAGTGTGGTGGGAAGCGGATTGCTAATTATAGGATACTAAGTAAACTCTGTTGGGGCCACTGTAATTAATGTATTTTATCCACTCCATCCATCTATTTTACCTAATAATTTTATGATTTTAGCCCAAAAAATGAAGCATATCCAAAGCTCATGTGGACCACACCACAAAAAACAGTGTGAATTGAACGTCTACCGTTGAAAAATCATTGGGGGCAAAGAAGTTTTGGATCAAGCTGATATTCGTTCTTTTCCTTCATCCATGTCTTTGTGATATTATGAACAGGTTGGATGAAAAATAAACATCACTTTAGACCCTAAGAAGGTTACGACGGTGGAAATCAGTATTACTACTGTTTCCTGCAGTGTGGTCCATTTGAGCTTTGGATACGTTTCAAATTTGTGCTCAACCCCTAAAATGATTTGAACAAATGAATGGAAGGTGTAGATAAACCACATATATTTATGGTGGGCCCAACAGAGTTTACTCGGTATGATAAGATCCAGTGTGGTGGCGGGAGTAGATTAGGTGAGACCCCAGCCTCACCCAAGAACGTACAACCCCTACCATGGGGCCCAACTTGATGTGTGTATTCTGTATCCATTCCGTCCATCCATTTTTTCATTTATCTTCCAACATGATCCCAATAATTAAGAAGATCCAATTATTAGGTGGACTATACTCAAGGAAACAGTGGTGGTTGAACACGGTATGATGCAGAGACATGTGATGACCTAACCCTAAATGCATGTATAATTAGGTTAAAGAATATTCAAATAAATACACCAATTAACTAACTGTTTCCAATCAACGGGATTAGGTAAATCTCAACACAAAGATAAGGTTATTCCGTCAGGATCATACCCTTTATCATAAAATCACATAAAACAATAAAAAGGGAGGATCTAAGGATATAAGGATATCCCAGATCTAGCACAAGTCAATCCACAATCAAGTTTGGATATGATTCTACTGACTAACCATCCTTCTTTTCCGTTCAAACTAGAAAGGGGGTATCCAGAGAGGAACGAAAAGAGTGAAGAACGAATGATTTGAGATGAAGAAAGTAGGGGTCCTTTTGTCGTCAAAAGAAAAGAAGGAAGATGATTTTTACCTTTCCCTGCACCTCGAAAATCTAGAAAGAAGGAAACCTGAAATTAGGGTGGAATCTTCAACACCCAAGGGCCAATCCTGAAACCCTAATCTTTTGAATAAAGAGGAAGAAAAGAGACGAATTTTTATTCATTCAATAATAATGAAAATAGGGTTTCTCAAAACGTATATATAAGCTATGGAAAAAGTGAAAGTGCACTAAAGCCCTTGGAAACAAGAAAAATAACAAAAAGACAAAAAATAAAGAAAGTCGAAATAAAGCCCTTGAAACAAGAAAAAGAACAAAAAAGTCTAAAACTAAAACGCCCGCGTGGTAGGGTGTGAAATCCAACCCATGGATCTATGGTCGGGGTGCCGTCATGTCGCTCCTGCACTCGTAGCACTTTAGAAAGTGGATCCGATGGACCCATCGTCCATCCACATCAACTCCTCCGCTCTGATACTCTGTCGGCGACGCCTCCTCCTCTTGTACACTCTAAAGGGTGCACCACTGATGTCCGCATCAATTCTCCCCAGGTAGGAAGAATTCGCCACTGACGAAATTGAACTCCTGTATCTCTCAAGCAAATCGGGGTCGATGCGCTGCAGCTCTGCCTCTGTGATCCAAGAGTTATCTATAATGGACATGTTCCTCCATTTGACTAGGAATTTCTAGAAACCCCCGGAGCGAGTGGAAACCGCCTTTAAGTCCAAAATTTCATCAATCTCGTCTCTTCTCGGTGCAGATGGAAGAAAAGGTAAGAGATGAGTACAGGAAGATCGGGTTGTGGCTAAGGTCCATATATGGGGGGGTCTAGGAAGAAACAGGGGAACCAGTGGATAGAGGTAATGGCTCGTGAAAGGGAACTAGATCTTTCACATTAAATGTGGAACTGATGCCCATGGTAGCAGGGATATCAACAACATAAGCATTAGACCCCAACCTTTTCACAATTTTATGTGGGCCTATGCTACGGGCATGAAGCTTCTTCACGGATCCAAGTGGAAATCGATCAGACCTAATACGAACCATGACGTCATCTCCCAGTTGAAATTCCCTAAATCTCTTGTGAGTGTCAACAAAAAGTTTATAATGTTCATTACTTGAATTAATCTTCCTCCTGATCTCACTATGCAATGCATGTATATGCTGGGTGAAGGACTCTCCTAACTCTAACGAACGCTGTTGGGTAGCTATGGGGATCAAATTTATGGGGGCTCGGGGTCTAAGACCTAAAACAATTTCAAACGGGCTCATTCCTGTGGACCTGTTCACTGAAGAATTATACGCGAACTCTGCTGTGGGAAGAACAGTGTCCCAGGTCCTGCGGTGGTATCCAACCAAACATCTTAACAAATTCCCTAGGCTACGGTTCGCTACCTCTATTTGACCATCTGACTGGGGATGATATGCTGAAGAAAACTAGAGCCTCGTACCCAAAAGATGTCAGATAGTCTTCCAAAAATAACTAGTGAACCTAGTATCTCTGTCAGACACGATGGATCTAGGTACTCCATGGAGTCGCACAACCTCCTGAAAGAATAACTTAGCAACATGGGAAGCATCTGAGGTCTTATAACAAGGTAGGAAATGGGTCATCTTCGAAAATCGATCAACAACCACGAGTATGAAGTCGTGCTTACGAATACTCTTGGGAAACCCAAGCACGAAGTCCATACTGACATCTTGCCATGGGGCATGTGGAACTGACAAAGGAGTATATAAACCTGTATTTTACTTTCTCTGCTTCACCAATTGACATGTCCGACACTACCCTACAATTTTAGCCACATCTCGCAAAAGATTAGGCCAATAGAAACGATCAGACACAAGGGCAACTGTTTTATCTCAACCGAAGTGACCTGTCATCCCTCCAGCATACAGCTCCCAAACTAAAAAATCACGGAGGGATGTTCGTGAGATACAGAGCTTGTCCCCTCTAAAAAGATATCCATCTGTAAGGACGAACTCCGCAGTCCTCGAGGACGGGTCACCAGACAATGACGCATAAATGATCCCAAAATCAGAACAGTTTGAGTACTCACCCTTGAGTTGCTCAAAGCCTGTAACTTCAATACTCCTAGACTGCAGCATCATGATACGACGGCTAAGCGCGTAAGCAACCTTGTTCTCTTTTCCGGCCTTGTGCTTAAGCACAAACGTGTACTCTTGAAGAAATTGTGCCCACTTGGCATGCCTAGGGCTTAACTTCTTTTGAAAGCTCAAATATTTCAAGGCCTCATGATCAAAGAACAGGACGAATTCTTGCGATAATAAATATGCCGCCAATGGCGCAATGATTGCACAACCGCATAAAACTCCTTGTCATAAGTGGAGTAACGTTGTTTAGCCTCGTTCAACTTCTCACTGACAAAGGCCACAGGATGTCCCTCTTGGCTTAACACTCCGCCTATGGCAATTCCTGACGCGTCACATGCTACCTCAAAGGCTTTGGTAAAGTCAGGTAGACGCATGACTGGTGCTTCCGTCATCTTCTTTTTAATTTCTGAAAAAGCTCGTGCCGCGGCTTTAGTCCATTGTAACTCCCCTTTTCGTATGCAATATGTGATGGGAGTCATAATCGAGCTAATCCATGGATGAACCGCCGATAAAACGTAGCTAGGCCATGAAAGCTTCGCACGTTGTGTATGGTACGCGGCTCAGGCCAATTGACAATGGCCTTGACTTTCTCAGGGTCTACAGACATACCCTCTAACGATACAACGAACCCCAGGAAGATAACACGGGAGGTCAAGAAGGAACACTTCTTGAAGTTCGCATAGAGCTTTTCTGTGCACAAGGCGTTGCAGACCTGCCTCAAGTGCTCGATGTATTGGCTAGGGGACGTACTATAGAAGAGGATATCATCAAAGTACACAACCTAAAACTTGCCCATGAAGGGTTGCAACACCTGGGTCATCACCCTCTTAAACGTACTTGGGGCATTGGTTAACCCGAAGGGCATAACTAACCACTCGTACAGCAAGGTGTCCCGTATCGGTATCGGTTGGCGTAACGGTGACCTCCAAAACCGATACGGATACAGGGGCGTAACGGTGATACGGGGGCGTAACGGCGCAAAAAAAAATGAAAAAATATGGATTAAATCCGGAATATTCTAAGCATTCCAAATATGCATTCATTTATAAATTGGAACATGTTTATGGTGGTGTAACGGTCCACTCTTTGGTGAGAAGTTGTATCGGACTGTCTGATGAATTTATGAACCAGATAACCTGAATTTGACTACAAAATTCATATATTTAATTTTCTAACTATCTACTATCAATGATAGATATATTAGAATGAATGTAATATGAAAATATCTTACATTTAGGTGTTTGCAATTATTTTTGAGGGCCAAAATTCATGCGTAAATAGAAAAAAAATATATAAAATGGCACCCCAAATATGTAAAATGCACATTAACATGTTCTACTATAATTAACACATCATATGGCATCATTAAAATAGCAAAAGAATCATTAAAAAATGCTTTTTCGAATTTTCAAAAAAAGGGCCGAAATAAATGCGTAAATAGAAAAAAATATAAAAAAATTAAAAAATGGCACCCCAAATATGTAAAATGCACATTAACATATTCTACTATGATTAACACATCATATGACATCATTAAAACGGCAAAAGAATCATTAAAAAATGATTTTTCGAATTTTCAAAAAAAGGGCCGAAATAAATGCGTAAATAGAAAAAAATATTTAAAAAAATATAAAATGGCACCCAAAATCTGTAAAATGCATATTAACATGTTCTACTATGATTAACACATCATATGGCATCATTAAAACAGCAAAAGAATCAATAAAAAATGATTTTTCGAATTTTCAAAAAAAGGGCCAAAATAAATGCGTAAATAGAAAAAAATATATAAAATGGTATCCCAAATCGGTAAAATGCACATTAACATGTTCTACTATAATTAACACATCATATGACATCATTAAAACAGCAAAAGAATCATTAAAAAATGATTTTTCGAATTTTCAAAAAAAGGGCCAAAATAAATGCGTAAATAGAAAAAAATATTAAAAAAATATAAAATGGCACCCCAAATCTGTAAAATGCACATTAACATGTTCTACTATGATTAACACATCAAATGGCATGATTAAAACAGCAAAACAACCATTAAAAATTGATTTTTCGAATTTTAAAAAAAGGGGCCAAAATTCATGCGTAAATAGAAAAAAATATTAAAAAATTATTAAATGGCACCCCAAATCTGTAAAATGCACATTAACATGTTCTACTATGATTAACACATCATATGACATGATTAAAACAACAAAACATATTAAAAAAAGTATAAATACCTATTTTTGACGAATTTCTGAAAAATGGCCCACCGAGCTTTGATTCAAAAAAATCTGTAATATAATGTGTTTTTATCTCAAATACCTAGCCAAGGTTGGTCGAAATTAGTAGTAGAAGGAGTGAGAAATAGTTTGGAAGCAAGAGATTTCAAAAAAACAGCAAAAACAGAGCTAAAAATGAAAAAAAAAAAAAAAGGTTACGTTGAAGACTGTAGGTGTAAAAGAAGTCATTCGACCCGAAATGATACGTAACCGTTTTGGCACACCTTGTCGTACAGCCCATCCTTTGTCTTGAAGGCAGTTTTCCATTCATCTCCCGGACGAACACGAATTTGGTGATAACCACTCTTGAGGTCAATTTTCGAAAAGATAGTAGAGGTGGCCATCATGTCAAGCATGTCATCAAGCCTCAAGATGGGAAACCGATACTTGACAGTGATCTTGTTTATAGCTCTACTATCATCACACATGCACCACGTGCCGTCTTTCTTGGGCATAAGAAGCGCGAGCATGGCACAAGGGCTCGGACTCTCACGAATGAATCCCTTTTTAAGCAATGCATCCACCTGCCTCTTCAACTCAGCATGCTCAGTGGTATTCATTCTGTGGTGAGGGTGGTTTGGTAGGGTAGCCCCTATGACGAGATCTATCGCATGTTGAATGTCTCGCATTGGTGGAAGCTCGTCTGGAAAGTCCTCAAGAAAGACATCCCGAAACTCCTCTAGGATCGGACGAGACTCCTCGGGTATCCCTATAGCGACCTTAAGTGTACTCTCCCTAGCCAGTAGACCATACACCATAGTCCCCGCCTTAGTCTCTCTCCCAAACTCCTTAGCATCTATGATGTGGAGAGACTTCGATTGAGGCACCCTTTGACTCTTAGGACTGCCTGGGGACGCATCATCTTTTGCTCCTATTGACGATTTGGGAGGGAGCGGGCTCAAGATAAGCTTCTTTCCTTCATGCTTAAATACACAATTATTTGTACGCCTGAATATTGTAACATCTTTGTCATAGAGTCATGGCCTTCCCAAGATGATATGGCCAACGTCCACCGTGACCACATCACACCACAACTCGTCCTTGTATGGTCCAAACTCAATCGGAACAAGGCATTGCTGGGTCACAGGGAGGGATGTCGCATCCACCCAAGAAACTCTATATGGGTTGAGGTGAGGGACTGGCTATAACCCTGGGCGACTCGAAGTAACTGGGGAAACTGCATTCTCACAGCTCCCGCTGTCTATGATCACTTCGCAGCTCTTTTCTCCACGCTTGGCATAAGTATGGAAAATGGTGGTTCTGCGCCAATCTTCGCTTTCCTTCATCTGGGTCAAGGCACACCTCACCACTGCAAGTGGGACAGTCTCCACAATATCATCGTCGGCATCACTAGCCGGGTCAAGGGAGGGGATAATGATCTCCTCATCACCCTCGTCACCATCAACTTTATCTGTCACTTCTTCTTCTGTGGGGTGTTCGGAAAGAAAGGCAAATGTGTCCACCCTTATTTGAACACTCGGCAACGATGTGTCCCATGCCACCACAGTGGTAGCACTGCCCTGGCATCGCGGGCCTAGTACTTGGTCCAACCATATTATTACTTCAATTTCTGTTGATTGGCTGGGTACGATTTGGGTTGAATTCTGACTTGGGTCATGCTCCCTGCGGAGCTACTCTAGGCATAGGAGGTTGAAAATCAATCCCCCTCACATTGGACTGGCGCACACAGTGCTCCAATTCCTAAACCACCTAGTAAGCATGTTTCAGACTGATGACCATGTGAAGCGTGAGCTCCCGCTGAAGCTCAGACCTGAGGCCCATACGGAAACGGGAGAGAACCACAACAGGGTCCTTGTCCACATCATACATCATCATATATTCATCGAACTTGGCGTTGTATTCCGTCACCGTCATGGATCCTTGGCACAAAATGTGCCATTGATCCAACAACCTCTACCTATAAGAAAGGGGAACATACTTCTCTCACAATAACTCTTTCATCTCAATCTAAAAGAGAACTGGCCCCACTCCAGATCGCTCACAGCAACGCTCCACATTTCCCCAATATAGTTTTACTTGGCCCACCAATTTTATCTTGACAAATCCGACTCGTCATGGGTCTGGTAGACCTTGCCACTTAAAGAAGTGGTCCATGTTTGCTAACCAGTCGAAAAAAACTTTAGGGCCCAATCTCCCATCAAAACTGGGGGCGTCAACCTTGATGCCCTTCATGACCCTAGAAACAGGGTCCTCGTGCTCATGATATCTCTAGGGGTGCTGACAATGCACCCCATCATGGCCCTCCCATTGGGCGAGAAGAACAGAATCATGATTATGTGTGGGTGGTAATGGATATACCCCATCATGTCTGTTACCAGGCCCACGGGCCAAGTCTGTGCCCAAACCATCCCTAGGCGGATCAGGGCCCACAACTTGGGACTGATCAACAACCCCACTGTCGGGGATCGCCTGGGCTCCACCTACAGTGGTGGTTGGAATACCAACCTCTAGACGCACAACTTTCTCCTCTAAACGCGTAAACCTACCATCCTAATGCGCAAACTGCTGCGCGATATTATCCCTCAATGTTCGAAACTATTGATCCATTCTCTTAGTTAGGCCCTCCATAGCCTTAGTAAATTGATCGAAGTCCATGGTATAATGGAGACCAAACCCACGACCAGTGCGCGTGACCATACACCAGGAATGACGAGTGAATGGTCCTAGATCTATGTGCAAGAAAGGGTAAAAACAACGATACCAATGCAATACAACTACCCTATATGGCCTAGATCTATATGGGGACTCAACAAAACCTATAAAAAAGGGCTGACTAAGCTCAACAAAATATGCCCCCTAGGCAAAGCAGTCACGTGGGTCGAGGGTTTCTGTAGAAAATTTTTATTGCAAAGACGGATTGACAATAAACTGACCTACGCTAAAACTGAGCTCTAATACCAAATTTGATGCAGGGACATGTGATGACCTAACTGTAGATGTATGTATAATCAGGTTAAAGAATATTCAAATAAATACACCAATTAACTAACCGTTTCCAATCAAAGGGATTAAGTAAATCTCAACACAAAGATAAGGTTATTTCATCAGGATCATACCCCTTAGCATAAAATCACGTAAAACAGTAAAAATGAAGGATCTAGAGATATGAGGATATCCCAGATCTAGCATAAGTCAGTCCACGGTCAAGTTTAGATCTAATTCTACTAACTAACCATCATTCTTTTCCGTTCAAACTAGAAAGAGGGTATCTAGAGAGGAACGAAAAGGGTGAATAACGAAGGATTCGAGATGAAGAAAGTACAGGTCCTTTTGTCATCAAAAGAAAAGAAGGAAGATGATTCTTACCTTTCGTTGCACCTCGAAGATATAGAAAGAAGAAAACCTGAAATCAGGGTACAATCCTTACCACCCAAGGGCCAATCCTGAAACCCTAATCTCTTGAATAAAGAGGAAGAAAAGAGATGAAGTTCTATTCATTTAATAATAATGAAAATAGGGTTTCTCACAACGTATATATAAGCTATGGAAATAGTAAAAGTGCACTAAAGCCCCTGTAAAGAAGAAAAATAATAATAAGACGAAAAATAAAGAAAGTTGCAAGAAAGCCCCTGAAATAAGAATAAGAATAAAAAAGTTTAAAACTAAAACACCTATGTCGTAGGGTGTGCAATCCGACCCATGTATCTATGGTCGGGGTAAACACCCACGTGGTAGGTTGTGAAATCCGACCCATGATTCTATGGTCGAGGTGCGGTCATGCCGCTCCTGCACTCATAGCGCGTCAGAAAGTGGGTCTGATGGACCCATCGTCCATTCACATCAACTCCTCTGCTCTGGTACTCTATCGGCAACACCTCCTCCTCTGGTACACTCTAAAGGGTGCACCACTGATGTCTACATCACGGTACCATTAAAAACTTCTTAGGGTGTACCTTGATTTTCCCTATATTTTATTAGGCACCTAATCTGCTGATAACTTCACATAAGTTTGAATGAAGAGAAAAAACAATTATAGGCTTGATACAAACTTTTGTGGCCCACTAATGGTCAATCACCATTGTTTCCTATGGTATGGTCCACCTGATTATTGGATCCGGTTCATTTTTTGGATAATGTCCTAAAACGATATGAAAAAATGGATGGACAGGGTGGATACTGAATATAGTTGTCTTAGTTCAATCAAACAACGCATAGTTGAGGACCCTATACAAAGGAAACCTATTATGTCCACTTCTTTTTTAAGATTTTATTATTTAAAAGTGTGTATTAGGGTCTTTTTTAATAATCCCTAAAGTTTCATTGAAAAATTCAACAAAATTTTCAATGTTTCCCCATGTTTCCCAAAAAGTGTGATAAATTACGCGATACAAACGATATATCCCGTGCGATAACCGATACGTATCTGTATACCAAGGGTGCGATACATTGCGCGATACCAATATTTCAAACACTGATTATAACCACCGTTATTGTTATTGAACACCTTGTTTCCAACAAAACTAGAGCTAGTAAATGAAGTGGAGAAGTGCCTCAAAGTGCTTGTATGCCTATGAAACTTGATTGAAATGTTATGATACAACCAATGTAATGCATATGGGCAGTGTTTGGAAGTTAGACGGCAGCCTGTCCAGGATAAGTGTTGCAGCTATGAGAATGTTGAGATGGAAGTGCAAGATGACTAGATATGAAATGATATTAAGAATCAACTCATGTGAACCCCTCTATGAGGGGTCCTCTAAGCGACAAAATGATGGATAACAAACTAAGATGGTTCGGTCATGTGCACCAAGGCATGGAGTGTAACCTTATGGTTGAAGGACTTGAAAAGAGGATAAGACGAAGGCCTATAAGGACTTGGATCAAGGTGATGAGAAGGGATATCGAGGCTTGTTCACTTATCAAGAACCTTCGATGGGAATGATCAACAAAGTAAGATTTGTAAAGCTTGACCTCAGATATCTAGGAGAAGGTTATGATGATGATAATGATCAATGCGAAACTCCACCATTCTTGAGTCTTGGCTACAGAAGAAGCTTGCTTAGTGGCATTCAAAGAGTCTCCTTCCATGCTTAAAGGACAAATGGGAAAGTGATACTATGAGGCGAAGGCCTTCCCCAGTGCTCTCACCTTTTGAGCCCCTAATACCTAATGTACTAGAGAACATCTCAATATTTCTTCCTTATTTCCGTTTATAGTAGCAGCAAGCCAGCAACCTGTAAAGAAAAAAGAAAAATACATCGAAGGATTGAGTCTCCTCCAAATAAAAAAGTATCAGAGACACCATCCCCAACAAGATTACAAGCACTAACATTGATTTTGCTCAAAAGGTTCAGAAGCGAAATGTTTAACCTCGAGGCTAAATACTGAATCTTGCTCAAGAAGAAAGCATGTTTCTAACCCAACTCCTATTCTATCAAAAAAAAAAAAAAAAAACACCAAATGAGAGCCAAAGGAACCATTCTCCACATGATTCTACCTTTGGCATTAAGGGACTTTCCCAACCAATGACCAACTTGTCAATTCCACCGAATTCCACCCAAAGGATAACGAGGAATTGGAACAAGGAACTCAAAATTTCCAAAGCAGCCCAACAATGGATGAAAAGGTGGTGAAACTAACTATTCACTTCTGAAGACATGGAACATGTGTTAGGAAAGACTTGATCTTTTGCTTTTGAATTTATTGAGGGTACGAGTTCTATTTTTGTGGCCATCCAAGCAAAAGCCTCTATTCTTGGAGGTAGAGAGCTTCCCATACCATGAAGCAAGGAGAAGCATCCTTTCATGATGAAGTAAGATTATTGGAGAAAGACATCGAGGAAGGTTTCTTCCATCCCCCATGATGAGGACATCCGAGCACCATAACGAGTAGATCAGAGGAGACAAGTTGTGACCCATGCCCCGGTTTCTCTATGGCTAGATGATCATTATGTGGGGCCCAACACCGGATCATAGGCGTGGAGAAGACCCCACATGCATATTTGGTGCATCATTGAAGACCCTACATTGGGGAGATGCGAGCTGCTTATTGGGAGCATGGAGATATGTTTTTCACCTTAGCTAGGGATTATTTTATATTTGTTGGAGAGTTGAGGAGTTATGTCTTATTTTGTTTTAAAAGTAGGAGGTACTTAGGACTTTTCCTTATTCAGAGGCGTCTTTTTGTAAAAGTCCTAAGTTGAGACTCTTTAAGGGTTATAGGATCCCTAATTTGGGGATGTTATGATTATTATGAATGAGATTTCTCTGTTAGGGTTTTTCTCCTTGCAATTTCATGTGATTGGAATGGTGTGATGCCGTGGTGTGATGCCATTAATCTTAATCCAGATAAGTTTTCTTCTCTCTATCTCTATTTCTTTCAAATTTCCCTTTCATTTTCCACTTTTCTCAATCCATCTCCACAATATTCATTCACAACTCTCATCCTTATCAAAACCCAATCCAAATCACATCAAAACCCAATCTAGACCACATCAAGCCCTAAGCTAAACAAACACCTTATTTTTCCCCCATCTGTGAACAGTGATCTTCTCACTTCCATTCCTCTTTTCACCTATTTTCTTAACTTTTAAACCCCAAGTACCTAAATCCCCAATTCTAAAACCCTAAATCCCCAATCCCAAACCCTTAACCTAAGTCCCAATTAATCCAAACCTAAAATACTTGACACTTGATGGACATGTGTGAATCCCCTTGAACGTAGATTAATACCTATGCTATAAAGGGAAGTCCCATCTTCCATTGGGCCTATTTCTCTTTGATCTATGTTTTTGAGGATCCATACTGTAGGATTGTAGTTAGGTCTTAAATATAGACATAGTTGCTTACTTGAATACCTTTTATATCAGTGTTTTAAATAGCGGTAGCTACAGAGCGTGTAGCGTAAGTTACACAATACTTCTATTTTTATTAAAAAAGAAAAGAAAAATATGTAAATTTAAATAGTAAGAAAAAGCAAAATATATAAAAGTCACATTCTTCAAAAAAATGATATGACCCCACGCATGTGGGCCAAGCCAATCCATTGATTAATCTCATGATATCATTTAAGATGGTATACACACACCACGGTGGACCCCACGCATGTGGGCCAGGCCCACGTGATGGTTGGATGAGTCAAATCCATGCCATAGACACCACAGCCCCCATAAAAAGAAAAAAATTGAAAAAAATGAAAAAATAACCCAACATTTCAGTATAAATAAAAATAAAACTCATTAACAATGATTAAAGGACTAAAACATACCTTAAATAGAGATTTAATCAACTGAAAATTGATTTTTGGGAGTTACGTGTTCGCACAGCTGCGAAAAGAGGGATACGCGATTTCTCACTTGTTTGGGCTTCAATGCTTCTGAAATTCCAGCAAGATGATGCTTTTGTAATTCTGATTGAACTCCAAAAATCGGATTTGAGAAAGGGCTCTTCGAAATCTTGGAATCAAAGCTTCAAAAATGAGGAACCTGCGGCTGAAACTTTTCATTCTCATAACATTGCATTTAAAGTCTTTAGTTCTTAGGGTCTCCATTAGATGTCTGGTTTATGCCTTGGTCCGCATCCCACAATGAATTCGCTAAAGCTTGTCGAGGCTATCAATGGCATTAATAACCATCTCGTGGCCATTGAAGCCCACAATATTATTACTAGTAACCAACTGGCATTCCTCATAAATGAGACCCATACTCGCATGACCCAGCTGGAAAACTCCCTTCAGTAAAACCCTAACGATGGGGAAGATGGTCAATCTCAAGCTGGAGATCCATTTGAAGGAAACCAAGTTAGGAGGCCATGCCCGAGTTGTTGGCTATGGTGGGGTGCGTACACAACCACCCCGTGGAAAGTACTTAGACCACCATGATCCTGATGATCGGATAATGAGGTGTGAAGATTGAGGCTCCGAACTATGATGGTTACTTGGACTTTTAAGGAAGCTCAATTTGCTTGCGGACATGGACCGTTATTTTGAGTGGTACAATATGTCCGATCGTCGTTGGGTGAGTTTCATCCAAATGAAGTTGGTGGGCCAAGCCAAGTTATTTTGGACATATGTCGAGCATAAGATGGAGAGGTCTGGAGATGACACAGTCTCATTATGGACCGAGATGAAAGAGAAGTACATGCCTCTCTCTTCCCGCTAAAAGCTTTTGGATCAGTGGAAATCCTTTCATCAAGGATTAATGCTCATGGCCGATTACATCGCTAAGTTTGATGAATACATCATGCGTTGTAACATCGAGGACCCGTTAAAGATCCTTTCCCGTTTTCGGACGGGCCTCCGACCCGAGCTTCAGCGTGAGCTCATTCCTCACGGCGTTAACACCCTAGAGCATGCCTACCAAGTGGTTCAAGAACTTGAGCGGTATCCGATATTGCAATTCATGAGGCGATTCAACTCTCATGATGCCAATGTTAGGGCCACTCTCCAGAGAGCCAAGTCCAATTTTGAGAGTCAATCCAAAACCCCTACTAGTAGTCTGGTACTCAATCCAACAATAGAAATGTGAAGGGCAAAGGAATAGCTAGTACCAGCTCGAGGGCAGGTGAGCAAACGAAGTGTTAGAACTGCAAAGGATATGGCCATTTCGCACACCAGTGCCCCATGAAAAAGCGAAATAAGGCCCCCCTGATTGACGATTGTGAAGAAGAGGATGATCAAGGCCATCGTGAAGAAGAAGAATATTAGCCCGAAATTGGTGCTAGTGATGAGGAAATTGATGAAATTGAGACAGTGTCACTTGCAGTTGTCAGATGTGCATTAGCCTAGGTTTAAGAGAGTGATGATTGGCGCAAGAATTCAATTTTTCACACTTACGTCAAGTGTGGTAACAAAAACTGTAAGGTGACGATTGATAGTAGCAGTTGCACCAACGTGGTCTCTGCTAGCACTATCTCATTTGGGTTTAAAAATCATCCCTCACCCTCAACCCTATTAAGTTTCACAGGTTAATGCATCCTCGATACCAATTTCTCAGCAATGTCTCATTCCCATTCAATTTGCTTCCTACAAAGACGTGGTGGTGTGATGTCTTGCCTATGGATGTGGGCCACATCATTTTGGGTAGACCTTGGTTATAGGATCATGATGTGATACTATTCAACCGCTTGAATATGTGTTCGTTTATGTATGAAGGTAAGAAGATAAAGCTAAATCCTCTTCCGCCCAAAAGCACTCTAGAGAAGAAAGAGGAAATCAAGAAGGGTTATCCTAAAAATGTGAGAAAATCCCAGCCTAAATCTCTCCACATAATAAACGTTAGGGAGTTTGAAATGAACACTAGAGCTGAATCGATGGCATATGCTCTCATGGCAAGAGATGTTACACCCGAGGTTAGCGTAGAGTTGCCACTTGAAGTGAATCCGATGTTGGAGGATTTTAGCAATGTTTTTCCCAAGGACTTACCGAATGAGCTGCCACCCATGCAAGACATTCAGCATGCCATTGATCTTGTCCCCAGGTTGACTGTACCAAATCTTCCCCACTACAGAATGAACCCCACAAAGCATGCAGAGTTGAAGAGACAAGTTGATGCGCTTCTTAGGAAAGGGTTCATTCAGGAGAGTTTGAGTCCATGTGCAATGCTGGTCCTTCTCACACCTAAGAAAGATGGCACTTGGCACATGTGCGTGGATAGTCAGGCCATCAACAAGATCATGGTCAAGCATCGATTTCTTATATTGCATCTTGACGACATGTTGAACATGATGGTCAGTGCCACGAATTTTTCCAAGATCGACCTCAAAAGCGAGTATCATCAGATGCGTATTCGCCCAGGAGATGAATGGAAGACAGCCTTCAAGAGGAATGATGGGATATACGAGTGGCTAGTCATGCCTTTTGGCTTGACCAATGCTCCTAGTACGTTCATGATAGTGATGACTCAGGTGTTGAGGCCCTATATGGATAAGTTCCTAGTGGTGTATTTTGATGACATCCTTATTTATAATACCTCTAAGGAACAACATCTCTACCATTTGAGGCAAATTTGTGGGGTCCTTAAAACAAAAAGTTATATGCGGAGGACATGTCTACAAATCCCGAGAAAGTCAAGGCCATAGTAAGTTAGCCTGAACCGCAAAACATCTATGAGGTGCATAGTTTCCACAGTTTAGCTACCTTTTATAGGCGGTTCATCCAAGGCTTTAGTTACATTATGGCTCCCATCATGGATTGCATTAAGAATAGAGAGTTCAAGGGGACTAATGCGGCATCCAAAGCGTTCAAAGAGACTAAGGGCAAGATGATTGAGGCTCCTGTCATGCGTCTTCCTGAATTTTTCAAAGTCTTCGAGGTTGTGTGTGACGCATCTGGTATAGGTATAAGAGTACTTAGCCAGGAAGGGCGCCCTATCACCCATGTTCGTGAAAAGTTGAATTAGGAAAAGCAACGATATTCTACCTATGACAAGGAATTCAACGCGATAGTTCAATCCTTACGACATTGGCGACATTATTTACTACCACAAGAGTTCATCTTGTTTTCTGACCATGAGGTTTTGCGATACCTCAACTCTCTAAAGAAATTAAACTAAAGCATGCAAGCGGGTTGAGTTTCTCCAGGAGCATACTTTTATTTTGAAACACAAAGCCGAAGTCGAGAACAAACCCGTCGATGCCCTTAGTCGTAGAGTGGTGTTACTCTAGCCCATGAGCGTAAAAGTCAATGGGTTTGAGCAATTAAAAGAAGAATATCCGGTGTGCCCAAATTTTGGGAAGATATACATGTCACTTTTGAGTGATTGATCCCAAAGTGATAGTGGGTTTGTCCCAATTTATGAGTTCCTATTTAAAGGGGACATACTCTACATTCCTTACACTTCCCTGCAAGACTTCCTTATTTGGGAGCTTCATGATGGAGTAGCCGGACATTTTGGGAGAGACAAAACTATTGCCCTTGTCAAAGATATGTTTTATTAGCCAAGTCTCAAGCGAGTTGTCGCTAGAATTATTGAGCAATGTATGACTTGTCACCTAGCAAAGCAGAAAAAGCATAATACAGGATTATATACGCCTTTGTCATTCCCTCATGCTCTGTGGCAAGACATAAGTATGAATTTCGTGCTTGGGCTTCCCAAGACGATCAGAAAGCACAATTCCATATTTGTCATGGTCGATCGTTTTTCTAAAACAACCAATTTCCTCCAATGTTCTAAAAAGTCAAATGCCTCCAACATTGCCAAAATATTCTTTGGAGAGGTGATTCATTTACATAGCTTGTCAAAGACCATTGTATATGACAGAGATGTGCGATTTATGAGTTATTTTTGGAAGATAATTTGGCACATGATGTGTACGAGGCTTTGATTCTCGCCGACATGCCACCCACAGACTGAGATCAAACGGAAGTGGTTAATAGAAGTTCGGGTAATCTGTTGCGATGTCTTGTGAGTGACCATACTAGGACCTAGGATTCAGTGTTACCAGTTGCAGAGTTTGCATACAATAGTTCAGTCAATAGGTTAATAGGTATAAGTCCATTCGAGGTAGTGCATGGTTATAAGCCTAAGAAGCCTATAGATCTCATTCCCATCCCATGTCAGTCTCCCATAGGATGTCAAAGTCCGCAGTTGCATTTGCACACCATATTCATGACTTGCATCATGAGATTAAGAAGCGGATTAAAGTAAGCAATGAGAAATATAAAATGCTAGCTGATTCACATCGTAGATTTAAAGAGTTTCAAGTGGGTGATTATGCCATGGTTCGGAGAAGGCCATAGCAGTTTCTGCAAGAAGCCGTGAAGAAATTACATGCCCGTAGTGCTAGACCTCATTAAATATTGAAAAGAGTGGGTCCCAATGCTTATGTTGTGGATCTTCCACCTGACATGAGCATTAGCTCTACGTTCAATGTGGAAGATCTCATCTCTATTCAAGGACTAGAAGCTTCACCCATTGGCCCTTCTTCTAACCCTTTACCCGTGGCCTTTACCAAACCCATATTCTTAACCTTTACCATCTTTACCATCCATATCAGCTAGAAGAGAAGAGATAGAGAGTATTCTGGATAAGCAAGTGGTTTCCACTGAGCACAGAGATTTTCAGAAGTATCTCATCAAGTGAAAGAACAAGCCAGAGACAAATGGTACATGGATTATGGAGAGTGAGCTTTAGAGACTTGACCCAAATCTTCTTGAATATCACCACAACTTTATATCGCTAGAGGCGATCTCTTCTCGGTCGAGGGAAGTTGATGAGGACATTCAAGCACCATATCGAGTATATCAGAGAAGGAGACGAGCTGTGACCAACACCTCGGTTTCTCTATGGCTAGATGATCATTAGGTGGAGCCCAGCTCCAAATCATAGGAGTGTGGAAGACCCCACATACATATTTGGTGCATCATTGAAGACCCTACATTGGGGAAATGCATGTGGGTTGCTTACTGGGAGCATGGAGATACGTTTTACATGTGGAGACACATTTTTCACCTTAGCTAGGGGTTATTTTATATTTGTTAGAGAGTTAGAGGGTTGTGCCTTATTTTGGTTTTAAAGTAGGAGGTACATAGGGCTTTTCCTTATTCAGAGGAGTCTTTTTGTAAAAGTCCCAAGTTAAGACTATTTAGGGGTTATGGGAGCCCTAATTTGGGTATGTTATGATTATTATGAATGAGATTCTCCGCTAGGGTTTTCCTCCTTTTGCAATTTCCCGTGATTGGAATGGTGTGATGTCGTGGTATGAAGCCATTAATCTTAATCCAGATAAGTTTTCTTCTCTCTATCTCTATTTCTTTCAAATTTCCCTTTTTATTTTTCACTTTTCCCAACCCGTCTCCACAATATTCATTCCCAACTCTCATCCTAATCAAAATCCAATCGAAATCACATCAAAACCCAATCTAGACCACATCAAACCCTAACCTAAACCAACACCTTTTTCGGCCGCTTGTGAACAGTAGTGTGGTGAATCATGTCGTGAACAGTGATCTTCTCACTTTCATTCCTCTCCTCCTATTTTCTTAACTTTTAAACCCCAAGTACCTAAATCCCCAATTCTAAAACCCTAAATCCCCAATCCCAAACCCTTAACCTAATTCCCAATTAATCCAAACCTAGAATACTTGACCCTTGATGGACATATGGGAATCCCCTTGAACGTATATTAATTCCTATATTATAAATGGAAGTCTCATCTTCCATTGGGCCTATTTCTCTTTGATCTATATTTTTGAGAATCCATACTGCAGGATTGTAGTTAGGTCTTGAATCTAAACATAGTTGCTTACTTGAGTACCTTTTATATCTGTGATGGATTATATATTTTTTGTGTTTCTCATTGATATGATAATCCATTGATTAATCTCATGACATCATTTTAGCCTAGTCTCACTCCTACATCACCCCACTTGACAAACTTCAGTGTCTTCTTTTTCAAGGTCAAGAGAGAACACGCTTCAAGAGCCGCAAAAGATCTTCAAACACTCTAGCTCCTCACCGCGGAGGTCACATCTAAATCTAATTCATCTATTTCATGAAGCAACTTTGAATCACTTTGCATGCCTTCTATTTAAGCCTTTCTTGCCCAAACTTTCAATCCATCTTATGAATTCAAGTCATGCAAGAAATTTGCAAATGGCTGGGACTTCAACCCAACAAGAGATTGAGTGAGCTTAAGGTTAACGAAAAAAGCAAGCTCAAGTCTTCCAATTCAAAGAACACACGTAAATTTGAATTTGGAAACTTGTTAGCATATCCTTGCATGCCATTGTCAACAGCCAAAACTAATCATTATGAGCAACAGTGAGAAAAATGGAGTATATAGAAGATAAATGAAATAGCTACTCGTGGCAATAAATCTAGAATCCTACTTGCAGCATTAGTGGCCTCATCTACCATCATAGTACATTTGTGTGAGATCCAAGTCCTTCATAAGACAGCCCACGGGTGTATGCGCCACACTTTGACGTTGAATATTAAGCATTGGTAAATTTTTAACTGTCCATTCTTCATATAATATTAATACATGAAGCCCACCTGATAAGAGGAGCAAAATGATTTTTGGGCCAGGGCACATAAACAGTGAGGTCCACCTGATGAACAGCGTGGATCACAAAATTGCAAGTCTTCTGGCATTAGGAATGCTATATTTATAAAATGCCAATAGTAATAGGAATCATCTGTGCCGCCTGCTAAGTGAGTACAATTTTTTAGGTACCAAAGACCTACACTAAATAAGTGAAACCAAGATAATAATAATAAATTGCATACCCATCCTGAGAAGATGCCGTCATCTCTAAACCCTTGTTTAAGATCTGTTTCTGCTGAGGGATGGCACCGACAAGATGATAGCACTGGCTTAACAAGCTATATGCTCTGCATTTCAATTCGAAGCACGAAGGTATTGACTTCAAGAGCAATTGCTGTGTCATAGGAAGCACAAACTTCCATCAGTAGGATGAATTGTGAAGTTCAACAATGACTCCAGAAACTCCTATCATTCAAACATGCACATGTTGGATCATGTCACCTCGAAGGGACACCTATAAAGATGGCACCAAGTACAAATACTGTTGGACATGTCCATACAAAGAATAATCAAAACAATGGGCTCAAGATCCCACTGGTTTCTTTTACAAAATCTTGAGGAAACATCTGGCATCACTTAAAAGGGAGCTGAAAACTGGAATAGAAAAGATGAAAGAAAATTAAGCCCAACCAAATGTTGACGAGGAATTATATGGTCCTTGATTCAAGAATATGCAAGAAAAGGATACATGTGACCGACCTCAATCAGTTAGGATATGGCTTAGATGACTATGATTCAAGGATATGCATGGTTCTCAGCCTTGATCTGTACAAGTGGAATAGGCAATGCCCCAAAAGTCTCATCGCACGAGAATTGTACAGCCCATAGACCTGTGATCAGTCAAAAGATGGCTGAGAAAAAAAATAGCTAAAGACAACATTCAATAGCAAAAAGGCCAAAGATTTGGCTAGGATTTTCCAATATGAGAGACTTTTGAGGCATGCCTATCCATGGTGGACCCATCAGATCAACCGTATGTCTAATGTCCCACTGCAACCCCACCTATACAGAGTAGAATTCAGGGCCCAAGAATGCAATATCAAATCCTTGGGTCAAGGATACTATATTTCCGCAGCATTGAATAGTAACTAAGTAATAAAAGAAGACTAAAAACTGATGCTACCCTAAGACTGGCATCACATCAGAACCACCAGAAACTTAGCAGTGGTTTTGTGCACTGTGCATTAAATATATAACCACCACCCACCACAACCACTAGCAGCAGCAAAAAAGAAAAGAACAGAACAGAACAGAAATACAACAACAAGTAATATGGTTCTACTTCCCGCATAGTGCAGAAGTGCTCTATTTTTTTAGCTCACACAAAAATTGAACACATGGAATGGCTGACCGCTATCCCAATTTTTGATTGGGTGGGCCTCTCCATCATTGGTCACACTAGAAGAATGTCAGTAACCAAATTATCTTAATGATTCTGAAAGGTGACTTACAAATGAACAGCATTGACAGCAGCCAGCATAAAAATGTGAAACAGTCCAATTTAAAAGGCAAGGATCAAATGACCTGTTGAATTTGCAGAAAATGATCCATTCAGGGTGGGACTCAAATGAATGGTCTGGATCATGTATGTTTGTGCCACGTGTCCAATTTGAGTGCAGCATGCTAGGCATGGAATTGTTGCACTCCCAAAAGGTTAGATTTACCACTAATAACCATTGTTGTCATGTGTGATCGCATATGCCATTTTTTTAGAAGGATCGCATATTGCATTATGGCATATGCGATCTAGGATAGAGTATGCGATGACAGACTTTTTTGTGCGATAAGTATGCAATCACATAAGGAATTATGCGATGGCATAGTCCATATGCAATCACATATAGGTCCCAAGTCCCGACGGTAAAAAAAATGACCGTTGAATCCATGTATCCAAACATCATATATATGTATAGTAGCCTATGTTAGTAGGTTTATTTTTTATAGTTTAAATTTATAAGTTAATAAGTTGAAACTAGTAACTTTCTTAGTTATGCTTTTTTTTTTGTAAATAGTAAATTAATTTGTAACTTGTAACTTATAAGTTGTTCAAGTTATCGTTTATCAATAAAATTTCTATGTTCAAAGTTTTTGATAATCAATACTCTCTTAATGTAACTTGTTGATTGTTTTATTAACTTTTATGTAAATATAATATAAGTAATTAGATATATAACTTAATTTATAGATGGTCTAATAGTCTCAAACATTCAAACTACAAAGAAAAAAGTAAAAGAACCCAACCCAATCGCTTGTAGTAATTAGGCATAGTTCTTTCCTTATTTTTTATTTTTATTTTTTTCCTTTTTTATCGATTTTCTCCCACTTTTTTAAATTTTTTTCAAAACCAAAAAAAAAAAGAAAAAAAAGAAGCCAGAGCAATATGCGATGGCATATATGAAAAGCATATGTTGGTCGCATACAATGGCATATGTGATTTGACAACATTGTTAATAACAACAACAATGATAATGATAATATAATGATAACCGTAACAATAACAACAACCAAAACAACGATTCAAGCCACTATTTACACCTTTTCCGATAAATAACCAAGAGAAGAAATGGGTGTATTAATCAGTCACATGACACCGAACAATGCCCTAATGGGAAATCATATGGCTGGGCTGTCTCGCTAGAGTATACATGGCAGGATGACCTATCGTTCGAGACCATCCATCTGCATACCTATACTATGGATGCAAAATAGTTTAAAGTACACATGGAGTAGCCCTTAAAGCAACAGTAGAAAGCATAAATGGTTAAAGGTCAGTGTTCAATGCAGTTAAGAGAACCAACAACAAGTATTATATGTGAGGCATGAAATTAGAAACAGTGACCATCCATGATAGGGCTCAATAGGTAGACGGCCTTGATCGATACATCACCTGCCACATGGACTGTGGAGAGATGGCTCCATTTCCCAGTTTACCTACTCTACTGTATCATCTCCCTTCTCTAATAGTAACAGTGACAACATTATGAGAACTTTATGCTTGCGCCACCATTTCTGATAGATACACCCCTTTTGTTCCTTCTCTGTATTGTTGCATCACCAATCTTATAGTAGAAAGGTGTGTGCATAAAAAAGAGGTGGGAACAAAAAGGGGCTGCAAAGTCCAACCATTTGAAGGCAGTTGGCGGGAATATTTAGGCACTTCAAGTTTTGAATTTTTCAAAAGCCCATTTGAAACTGTGTTAATATTCCCGCCCATCGCTGTTAGTTAGTTGGATATATACGCTGAAGAGCACACAATCTTTTCCCTGATAGCAAAACCCAATCAAACATCAAAGGAGGCCTGAAAGATCTGAAACGAAGGTAGAAAGATAGAAGCAAAAAAAAAAAAAAAAGACGAAGAGAGAATCGGACGGAGGAGATTCCATCTCAGAGGAGAGGGAGAGAGGGAGAGAGACCCGACCGATCTCTCGAGATGGGATTTGGCATGATTGACATTGTGCGTGTGCTTGAGCAGGATCGTGGCGATCCGGAGACGAGTCTTGATCTCGACAATGGGGAGGAAGGACACGTGGCTCTGACAGATGGCTTCCAGGCACTTGATGGCCTTGCCGATCTCGCCGTTGCTCTCATGGAAATCAGCTAGGCCCCACAATCCCTCTGCCAACGCCTCCATCTCCATCAACCTTTCCCTTCTCTTCAGCTAGGGTTTTACATCGTGAGAAAAGGAAGAGCTTCGGTGCATTAGCATCCGGCGACTCGATCTTGCAAAAGGGGTTTTACACCGAGAGAAATGAAAAATATTCAATGCATACACGCAGCAGATCAGAGAAGACGTTGAAATTTTGTTTAGGGTTTTATATGGGAACTGGGAAGATTAGAAAGGGCGGGAATCGGTTTTTATCGCGAGTAACCGCATGGCGACGCAAGATTGGACCCGATGGTTAATGGACCGAATTAATTAATGGACGCCGTTTGGCTAGAGCTGACACGAACTGAGCTAGTTCAGTTAACTGCTCGGCTCGGCTCAGATTGAAAGTTAGGTTCGGGTCCTTCTGTTTTTTTTTTTCCGTTTTTTCTTGTTAGCTTGTTAGTACACCCACTGTCAGTTCACACTTCACTGTTAGCCACTCCCACGCTCAATGTTGAAACTAGGTATCTTTCACTTTGTCTACCACTTGAGCTATGGACCATGGTGTAGTTAGGTCAGGCCTAATCATGCCGTTTTTTTTTTTTGTTCGAAAAAATTTCAATATGGAGCTCGAGTTGACCTAAGCTTGACTCGAAATTGTCTCCGTTCAGTTCAACTTGGCTCGACACAACTTATATATATTTAAAATTAAATATAAATATTATATATATATGGGAAATGGTACCATGAGGTCGAGATCAAGTGTGTGGGCCCCATCATGATGCATGTTGAACATCTACCTCATTAGTCAAATGCACAATTCCATGGTGGGACACGTGCTTAAAAATCATGTCAATCTATGACTTAAGTGAGTTATATCACATATAACATTCGAGAGGAGTTATCCTCCCATTAAAACATTTATAATCATTTATTGGGCCCACTAAGATATAGTTCACACATACAGCCCATCCATTGTGTGTGTCCCACTTGGATGAGGGGTCAAACCAAGTTTCAGCCACATCCAAAACTTAGGTGGGCCTTACCAAATACTTTTATATGTTTTAGGCATGTCTTCACATGTTTTTAGATGGTATAGCCCACTTGAGTTCCCTATAAGGCTGATTTTTTTTTTTGATATCCCATAACCTAATTGAGAACCATCAAATGAACAGTGTTGATGTTTGACACACATCACAGTGGGGCCCACACAGCTCAACCTCAAGGGAAATTCCATTTCCCTAATATATATATATATTAGGGAAAAGGTACTATGCGCTCAACCTCATGAGTCCGTCCCATGGGGTCGAGCTGTGTGGGCCTCACCGTGATGCGTTTCGAACATCTAACCCATCAGTCAAATGCACCATTGCATCGTGGGCCTAGGTCTCAAAAATCAAGTCAATCCGTGACTTTTGTGGGCCACACCACATACAAAAGTGGGGCGGAGCCGTGCACCATTAAAACATTCATAATCAGTTTTTTGGGCCCACAGAGATGTGGTTTGCAAATCCAGCCCATCCATTATGTGTGTCCCACTTGCATGAGGGTTCAGACTAAGTTTCAGCAGCATTCAAAACTCAAGTGGCCCCATCAAGTGCTTTTATATGTTTTAACGGTGTTTCACATGATTTTAGATGATATGGCCCACCTGAGTTCCGTATACGGCTGATTTTGGGGATATCCCATAATTTAGAGGGTACCCATCAAATGCACTGTGTTGATGGTCAACACGCATCACGGTGGGGCCCACACAGCTCGACCTCACGGGAGCTAATCGTGAGGTGGGGCGCATAGTACCTTTTCCTATATATATATATATATATATATATATATATATATATATATATATATATATATATATATATATATATATATATATATATTCTCTTTCTTTTTGCCCTAGTTGACTCAATTATCACTCCCTCCCTCTCAAATTCCATTTCCTTTTTTTTTTTTTTTGCACCCTATTCAACCTAACCAGCTCTCCCTCTCTCTCAATCTCAAATCTCAATATCTCTCTCTTTTACTCTATCCCTCTCTCTCAATCTCAAATCTTAATATCTCTATCTTTTACTCTCTCCCTCTCTCCAACCATCCTTCCTTATTTAAGAGTCGGTCATCCCTGTTCGAGCACTCGTCGATCCCTGATTGGTTGTATGTCCTTGTCCTAGTACTTCCCCGTCTCTGTCTACTCAGTTGTCCCTATTCGAGCACTCGAACTTCCTTGTCCGACCATTCGCCCAAGTCTAAGCACTCGAATCGATATGCTCTCTCTCTCTCTCTCTCTCTCTCTCTCTCTCTCTCTCTCTCTCTTCCCTCACTCTCTATTTGGGCACTTGAACTCGAAAGCTTAAACTCGGACTTGGTTCAAACTTGGCTCGAGCTAGCCCGAGCTACTAATCGAACCAAGCCAAGCTAGCTAATCAGGCTAGAGGACCGAGCTGAGCCGAGCCAAGCTATGCCAAATTTGACTCGGTGTCTAGCTCTGGGTTTGGTTAGTGTGGTTACCCATAGCCAAGTGACTATTGGTCAGTGCTCTATGGGCTCCACTATGATGTATGTGTTTTATCCATGCTGACCATTCATTTTTTCATATCATTTTAGGGCTTGATGCAAAAAATGTGGCAGATCTAAATCTCGGGTGGACCGCATCATATGAAACGCAGTAGTCATCAAATATCCACAATTAAAAACCTCATAGGGCCCATTGTAATGTTTATTTAACATCCAACTTGTTGATTACATCATGCAGACCTGAATGAAGGAGAAAAAAAACAAAAACAAATATTACCTTGAAACAAACTTTTGGGCGGCCGGTTTCATGTGATATGGTTCGCCTGAGATTTTGATCTACCTTATTTTTTGGCTCATAACATATATAAAATGATATGGAAAATGGATAGATGACATGGATGTAGCACATACATCATGGTGGGTCTCACGGAGGATTGTAGCTACTGGAGGTGTCACTAACCCAACAATGTTTCATATAATATAATCCATCTGAGATTTTGATTTACCTCATTTTTGGGCTCATAACATAATATGATATGGAACATGGATGGATGGCGTGGTCTCACAGAGCATTGTAGCTACTGGAAGTGTCACTGGCCATCGATGCTCTGGGAGCAGATTAGATGCAACTCCGATCCCACCCAAGACAGTGAGGCCCATACCATGGGGCCCACCTTAATGTATGTATTGTACATCCACATCGTTCATCTGTTTTTCCAAATCATGTTAAGGCATAATCATAAAAAACTTTTGTAGGCCAAGTTTTGAAGTAAGCTGATATTTGTTCTTTCCAGTCATCTAGATTTGTGTCCTTATCAACAGGTTGGATGACAAATAAGCATTATTGAAACATTACAATGGGCTCTAGTGTTTAGACCCAGTTTGTGTGCCTTGACATGGCCCAATAAGAATATGTTACGTGGAGACACTGCGTGTTTTCCACAGTCAGAATCATACTTGCACCTAAAGAAGATCTGCATCTAATTTTCCTCTGGCTTTATGCATTATGTCATTATTGTGATGGTATAGACTCCTATTAGGCCCTTTTAAGAGGACAAATCGTCGTACACCACGTGGCCATGATAAACGTGCCAATTGAATGAGGGACATGCCTAACACAACTATAAAATACCTGTTGGATGAGTGTATCACATCTCACCACTTAATATGATCTCATCTACGAAGATCATATCCAGAAAGCACCACGTCAGATTGTAACATCACGAAATTTCCATGGCCCTAGTAAAAGCTCATACTCGAGAATTCCGGGTGTTCATAATATATAAATTGGATGCTTTCAAAATCGCACCATTTTTTTTTTCTTTTAGATCACATGTAGTTACATTCATGAAGGTAACCGTTCACGAGAATAAAAATCAACTGTATTTATTATTTCATTTGAGTAAAAGAATTCAATAAATTATCAAATGTCATTGCAATGGGAGCTAATTAAATTATCGAGTCTGTAACGAAAATATAAAATTAAATTATAAAATTATCTTCTTATTCATTCCGTATAATCTCCCATAGGGAGATTGGCCTTTAGGCCTTCAATCTGTACATCACATGCATCATATGTACGGTCAGAGAGGGTCAATGCCCAACTCATAGTGATGGTTATTCTTTAATATTAACAATAATTCAAGAGATTTATAAAAGTAATATAAGGGTTCTGATATGTATTATACTCCACTACTACGAGAGGTATCAGTATGCACAACCAATATGTATATGAATGCGTGCATAGTAAAGTGTGTGCAGCTCATCATATGTAGTGATCATCACAATGTAAAATATAATTCATAAAAAACCTAACTTGTCCTACATCCCATAACTACGGAGATTCGTCGGCATGTCCAACACTACCGTAGATTTACGTGAATACCTCGAGGTGGCACAACACATGAGTCAGATGAATTACGTGATATGATTTATTCATGGAGCAACTATTTGCGACATCCAATCCCAGAAGTGATGTAACACGCATTTCAAATTACTTACATCGATTTGTGCACCACTATCCAAACCCATGGAATTACGCGTTGACCAAGAGGGTCTCTACCCAGAACGCATTATATTTATGATAAAATAATTAAATCACTGGTTGTGAAACCTCTAACACATCACTTGCACCAAAGAGAAAATAAATTGAATCATGGGAGTTTTAGAATTTCAAAACACATGCCCAAGCTATAAAAGGATGTAGCACATGGCTAACATAATAAAAGAGAAGAGTAACAATGAGCTAACTCAACAAAAGAGAAAAGTAACGATAGGATAACTCAATAAAAGAGGAGAGTAGCAATGAGTATCTCAACAAAAGAGAAGAGTAGCAATTGCTAACTCAACAAAATAGAAGAGTAGCAATGGCTAACTCAATAAAATAGAAGAGTAGCAATGACTAACTCAACAAAATTGGTAAAGGGCAAAGGCAAGACTTGTATCCATAATCTCACATAAATTCATAAAGTTCACGCATAATTAAAATCATACCTTAACCATAATTCCCAAAGGATAAATAATTGATGGTGGTAAATCAAATAATTGCAGGAAAGATTCACAGTAATATGGAAGCATGTAAAAGAACAAGATAAATCATATCAACTCAAATTAATGTAAGCTTAAAGGAATCCCTCACCTTAGCCTTAAATGTAAACCTTAGGTAGATATTCATGTAGGAAAGCTTCCGTATGAATCACGACATCACTTGAGTAAGAGGGAGACACCATACATATGGAGAAGGAAGAGGGCGTCTAGGCTTCTCCTTCTCTTCCTTTCTCTCTCTTTCTTTTTTCTTTTTCTTTCTTTTTTACTTTTCTCTCTCTCTCTCTCTCTCTCTCTCTCTCTTTCTCTTTAGGCATTGGGAGATTTGGCATGTGAGAGGAGAGGGGAACGCACACCCCTTTTTAAAAGGAGTGGGCGTGTGAGGGGGGTGTGTTTCACATCCCACTTAGAATGAGTTTCTCCAAATTTTTTCTTTTTAACTATCTTTCTTTAAATCCAATTCGTCCATTATATTAGGGTCGTCGAATAGAGCCAGGGTATATGATTTTCTTGGTGATTCGAATTTCAGATTGGCCTATCTTAAAAAATCTCCCAACGGGTGCCAAAACGAACTTGATCTCAATTAATGACCCACACTAAATGATCATGGCCCAATTTTGAGAGAAATGCTTAGTCAAGATAGAGAAACGGTTAGACAAAATTTGCTGGTTGATCGATTGTGGAAAAAGCCTAAATATAAAATTTCACCTTTTGTACCAAAATGAAGGAACCGCCTTCAACATTTAACGATGCAAGATCATAGATAAGGGCCTAAATTTTGTATAACCTTATAGTCATATGAGACTAGAGTGTGGTCTAAATTTGAGTTACGATGGATGGAAGGAAATGGTTAAATCGGAAGGTCCAGATTTATAAGGAGTCAGTAGGCCTTGATAGGATAACTTCGCGCTTAAGGAAAAGCCTATCAAAGTAGGGTCTTCATATTTTACACTTGGTTTATATGATGGGCACAAGTCGTTTATATTAAGAAAAATATCCTACTACGACTACCCACGAGGTTTCTTCATTCGATAGACACCAAAATCAATGGTTAAGGGGTTGATTTGTCAATTGGGTCTCTTTTACAATGATCTAAGGGCTGAAATTTGACATGTATAGTTAATTTTTGATATATAGGCATGATATAAAATTTCACATCAAACGAATCATGGGAACCAGGTGATCTAGAATTCAAGGGTCTAAGTTAATAACATTTTCGTAATTATTGCTGATATGAGAGTTTTGGGAAGGCTAATGGTTCTACATGGTTGTAGGCATGTTTCTACGTAATTCTTACAAAAGAATTTGTATATAAATCATTATGAATAAGGAATTATTCACCAAACTAATTAAAAGAATGTATATATATCAACCAATATAATGGATGGTTAGATGACATGTTAAAAATAGAAAAACTTGATGGTTAGTACTCTAATCATGTATGTAAGTGGGTGTATAGTCAGTTTTATAAATGGATGATCACAAGTGAGTTTTTGGAGTGATCAGGAGGTAGAACATGAAGACAATTAGATTCAAGTGACTTATTCACATGTAGAAGTTTCTTAAATTGTAATTTTAATCGTGGGTTAAGCATATTCATAGGTAATAAACAAGATGAACGGATTAGAATATCAATTGGATATGTGTACGAGTGGATGTTGAGTTCAAGTAGCTAGTTTACTATGATCAGGTGGTCCAAACTCAGTGTAGACGGTCGGATATCTTTACCTAGCGATGAATAGTTGACTAAACGGTTAGTTATGATGGACAAGTGAGAATAATTGAGTATATGATGATCCGATCTTAAAATCAACGATCAGATGACTTGATCTATGAATGAAGATTATTCCCAACGGTCAAATTCATGTTGGAGAATGGATGTAAGGTTAGGATAACTAGATTGATATCATACACATGTACATAATAAGTTAAATTTTATGGTAACACTTGAGAACTTTCAATACTCAAATATTGAAAAGTTCGAGGTGTTATAATCTACCCCCCTTAAACAAAATTTCGTATCCAAAATTTAATTACTTGTACCAGTTACACCGATTCATTTGGTTTAATTTTTCACTATATTCCTCGTGAGGTAAATATATATGACTAGGTGTGCGTATAATTGGCTATATGAATTTGAGATGCTACACAAACCTTTAGTGGGACACAAAGATCTCCGCAAAGACTTGGTTACGGAAAGAAGATACGAGAAGCCAACAAGTCCATGACTCTTCCTTTTCTAAGTATATGTAGATCTATAAATGGAGTTTACGTGTAACATCTCGAATTTTCACAGCTCGAGTACATACTCGTGCTCGAGAATTTCGGGTGTTAATAACGTATAGATTTGGATGCTTCAAAATCTTACCTTGATTTTCTTTCCATTTAAATCACATCCAATTACATTCACGAGAGTAAAATCAATTATATTTATTATTCCATTAGATTAAAAGAATTCAACAAGTTGTTAAATGCCCTCTCAATGAGAGCTTATTACATTATTAAAGTTTACAACGAAAATAAATAAAACAAAACATAAAGCTATCTCTTTATTTATTAAGAATAATCTTCTTTAAGGGGATTGCCATCTGTGTCTTAAATATGCACATCACTTGCATCATCCGTACGAATGGAGAGGGTCAATGCCCTACTCATAATGATGATTATATTTTAAGATTAACAATAATTCAAGAGATTCATAAGAGTAATGTAAGGGTTCTGATACATCTCGCACTTCACCACTACGAGAGGTATCAGTACGCGCAACCAATATAAATGAATGCATGCCTAGCAAAGTGTGTACAGTTCATCATACATAGTGATCATCACAATCTGGAATATAATTCATAGAAAACCTGACTTGCCCCGCATTCTCACACTACGGAGATTCACCGGTGTGTCCGACGCTACTGTGGATTTACGTGAACACCTTAAAGTGGCACAACACATGAATTGGATGAATTACGTGACACGATTTATTCATGGAGTGACTATTTGCGATATCCAATCTCGTAAGTGATATAACACACATTGCAAATTACTTATATCGATTTATGCACCACTACCCAAAATCCATGGAATTACGTGTCGACAAGAAGGTCACTACCTAGATACTATAAAAAAGGGTATAGCCGACCCTTTGGCGGGATCATTTGTCAACGCTCGGTAAAATCGGGCGCTGAAAAAATATTGTTATAAATAAATAACAAAAAAAAACCCTACAGCCCCTGCAGATTCTCCTTCTCCTCGCCCCCACTCTCTCTCTCTCTCTGCAACTCCTCGACGGACGCCAACTCTCTCTTTCTGATCTCTCTCTGCCTCTCTCTCTGCAACTCCTTGACAGACGTAGACTCTCTCTCTCTGATCTCTCTCTGCAACTCCACGGCGGACGCCAACTCTCTCTCTCTGATCTCTCTCTGCAACTCCACGACCCCAACTCTCTCTCTCTCTCTCTCTGTGTGTGTGTGTGTAGCTCCACGACCCATATTCTGCTGCAACTCCAATAACTACCAAGGGCTCCCTCAATCGAGTGGCAAAGTAACCTCCGTACATGGCACAATCACTCTCGGACTCCCTCTCTCAGGTCTCTCTCTATCTCTCTCTGTGTTAATCTCGAGCTCAATCTCTCTCTTGAGATCGAGTATTTTCAATGTTGAAACCCTAAATAGGATTTTACAAGGGTGAATTCTTAATAGGGATTTACAATGTTGAAACCCTGATTAGGGATTTACAATGTTGAAACCCTAATTAGGATTTACTATGTTGAATCCATAATGGGTGGATAAGATTCATCATTTGGGAATTCTTTCATTGCGGCATTTTTCAGTACAATATTAGGTGGATGGAGAAATCCAACCAATGTGATTTTTGCATCAGGACCCATAAAGAGAGTGTTAGATTGAATGGAGGGTCTGGATTGATTTATATAACTGTCCAAATGCAACTGATGGCTAGACCAACAACAGCTATCCAGATCCATGGAAAAGGCCAATGACTGGACGGATGGTTAGGATCTTCCAAAATCAGGAGGTTCTTGTGGCGTGGCAAATCTATGTTCAAAGAAGGCAAAGATGGCCAAGTCTTATGCAGTTGTTCCTTCACAAGCTCAATTGCTCATAGGTGCATATCCAAATGCACAGAACCAGTGGGTTGCAGGTTATGGACTTCAACCTCAAGCTTGGCCACAGGCTCCTCAAGCACAGGGCCAACAATGGAATCCTGCCTATTCTCAACAGGTATGAGGTGAACTAGTTAACACACATGAAATTTGATTGTAAAGCACATCTTGGTAGATATGCATGTTACGCAGCATGCCAACAACGCTAGTGAACCGAGATCCAATCTCCGGTCTCACCCACAAACGATAAACAGAAAGAAATATAATCTAGAAGAAGAATCAAAGCATTTCAAACAAACCACAAGACAAGATTTACGTGGAAAAACCCCAACAAGGGTAAAAAACCATGGGTGTAAACTTCTACCATAAAAAAATGAGATTACAAGCAATATACTAACCTTTTCCTTTTAGATGTATAGATGAAACCCTTTGCCCACACTTTAGAATAACTCCCATAACCCTAGAAAAGCCATAGGGACCCCTATTTATAGTTTAGGCAACTTCCCTTTCTCACCTTCACGAAACCGACTTGAATTTTCGCAGCCCGTATCAAATTCGAAAAATGAATTACGTAACCTCGACTGGTCGAGCATGTGCCTCAACCGGTCAAGCACCTCGGAACCAAAAAAATGATGCTCGCTGGACTTTGAATCGAGCCAGCCCTCGACGGGTCGAGCAGGGCACTTGATTGGTCAAGCAACCCTATACAGATGTGACTCCACATCCCAACAATGTCCCACTTGGAGACACATTACCATAAACCCACGTCTTTCTACATCCGGAGTACACCACCTCCCCATCTTCAAGCCTGAAGACCAATCAAAGATGAACAAAGCTTCAGCTTCTCCCGTGTGACCGCCTTAGTCAGCATATCCGCAGGATTCTCATTTGTATGAATCTTTTCTAGAGCAATCGATCCATCTTCCAGTAACAAACGTATGAAGTGATATTTGATGTCAATATGCTTGGTCCTAGAATGAAAGGTTGAATTCTTAGCTAAGTGTATTGCACTCTGACTATCACTGTACAACTTGTAATCTGCTTGCTTCTTACCCAACTCTTCTATGAAACCTTGTATCCACACCATCTCCTTGCACGCTTCTGTAGCTGTAACATATTTTGCTTCCATTGTACTGATAGATATTATCTTTTGTAACTGAGAGACCCAACTAACTGCAATACTACTTAGAGTAAAGAGATAACCTGTAGTGCTTCTTCTGCTGTCGATATCTCTTGCCAAATTTGAATCTACGTAGCCTTGTAGCTTGATTTTCGATCCACCATAACACAACCCTATATCCACAGTACCTACCAGGTATCTGAGGATCCACTTCACAGCTTCCTAATGTTCCTTCCCGGGGTTGTTCATGAACCTGCTAACAACTCACACTGCTTGAGTAATGTCTGGGCTCATGCTCACCATAGCATACATGAGACTCCCAATAGCTGACGCATATGGGACTTTAGCCATGTAGTCCTGTTCCTCCTGCATCTTTGCACCTTGCTCCTTAGAAAGCTTGAAGTAGTTGGCTAATGGAGTGCTAACCGGCTTAGCACCTCCCATACTGAATCGATCAAGTACCTTAGCTATGTACTCTACTTGTGACAAAACTAGTTTCTTATTTTTTCTGTCACGCTTTATCCTCATGCTTAGGATTTGTTCTGTAGCTCCTAAATCCTTCATGACAAATTTTTTAAATAGTTGTCTTTTGAGATCTGAGATGTCTTCATGGTTGATCCGGCCACAAGCATATCATCAATGTACAAAAGAATGATGATGTATGATATATTAAACTTCTTCATATAACAACAGTGGTCTGCTTGACATCTCCTAAAATTGTTTCCTGACATGAAACTGTCGAACTTCTTGTACCACTACCTCGGGGCCTGCTTCAGGTCATATAAACTCTTCTTCAGTCTACACACCTTGTTCTCCTTTCCTGGTGCTACGTTTTCTGTTGGCCGATGCATATATATCTCTTCTTCAAGGTCCTCATGAAGAAAGACTGTTTTAACATCTAGCTGCTCTAGATGTAAGTACTCTGTAGCCACTTACTCAAGACTATGCAAATTGTAGACATTTTCACCACAGGTGAAAATATTTCAGTGAAGTCGATACATGCCTTTTGTTGGAACCCTTTCACAACCATTCTAGCATTGTACCGTTTCAAACCATCGTGCTCCTCCTTTAGTCTGTAAACCCGCTTGTTATGAAGAGCTTTCTTACCTTTGGGTAGAGTGACTAGCTCACATGTACGATTAGACTCAATAGAGTCCATCTCATCATCCATGGCCCGCTCCCACTTAACTTGTGTATCTGATTGTAATACCTCTTCTAAACACTCTGGTTCACCATTATCTGTCAGCAGTAGATAATGTAAGGGGGGTGAGTATCAGACCGTGGGTCTCCTCTCCCGAGTAGACCTTCTCACAATCGGTGTCTGCGGCTCTGCCTTAGAATGCTCCTGTGCATGATCATCATGTGGCACTGTAACACCTGTGTCCAGTAACTCTTCAAACTCTACGAATTCTTTCTCATTGGCCTTATTTTGCTGCACATTGTCCTTAAGCGTCACTTTTTCATTGAAGACTACATCTTTGCTTCTGATGATTTTCTTGTTTTCTATATCCCAAAACCTGTAGTCAAAATCATGCTGCCCGTAGCCTATAAACGTGCACCTCATGGACTTCGCATCCAGCTTGTTTCTGTGCTCTGCATCAATGTGAACATATGAAGTGCAATCGAACACTCTAAGATGTGCAAGGTTCACTTCTTTCCCAGTCCATGTTTCTTCTGGTAGCCTCACCATCCAATGGTGCTGAGGGACTTCTATTGATGAGATACGCGGTAGTATTCACAGCATCTGCCCAAAATGTTTTGGGTAACCATACATGTAATCTCATGCTCCTGGCGTGCTCAAGGATAGTCTTGTTAATGCGCTCAGCCACACTGTTCTGCTGCCGTGTCCTTAGAATCGTTTTCTGATGTTTAATTCAATCTACTGCATAATACTCCTCAAACCTCTTATCATAGTACTCTCCCCGATTATCTGATCTGAGACATTTTACTGTTTTACTTGTCTCATTTTCTACAATTACTTTTCACTTCTTAAATACATTAAATATATCAAATTTATGCTTTAAGAAATAGACTCGCAGTTTCCTACTAGTATCATCAATAAAAGAAACAAAATAATGTGAGCCACCAAGAGATGATACCTGTGCCGGTCCCTACACATCAGTGTGTACAAGTTCCAACAGATGTGTCTTTGGAGCGCGTCCTGTTTTCTTGAAACTTACCTTCTTTTGCTTGCCATACACGTAGTCCTCGCAGAATTCCAAGTCAATAGACTTCAGCCCTGGTAGCTTCCATTTTGACAATAACACTTTCATCCATTTCTCACTCATATGTCCTAACCTCTGATGCCATAACTGCCCGTTCACTCCAGTTGATGCGACTGTGAGTGAACTATACGATCTTGAAGTCACATACAAAGTACCTTCTTTCTTGCCTTGAGATATCACCAAGGTACCTTTTGTGATCTTTCAAGAATTACAAGTGAATGTCGTCACATATCCGGTATCGGCCAACTGCCCCACTGAGATCAGATTTCGTTTCAAACTCGGTACATGTATGACATCTTCAATTTCAAAACTATTTCGTCTTTCTAATTTATATGAACGTCTCCCTTTCCAACAATACTGCACGGCTCATCATCACTCAGGTAGACTCTCCCGAAGTCACTTGACACATAATCATGCAGAACTTCCTTATACGAAGTGACATGAAACGAAGTACCCGAGTCTATGACCCAAGACTCATTCTTCACATCAAGAGACAAGATCAATACCTCTGTGTCACTCTCCTCAGATAGATTCACTGAATCCTTCCCACCTTGAGTGCTTCCTTCTTGTTTCTTAAGAGCCATGCAATCACGTTTTATGTGTCTTTTCTTCCCGCAATGCCAACACCCGCCTTTGTCTTTCGGTCCCTTGGACTTCTTCCTCGACTTAGAACGTCCGTGTTTATTGCGTCTTTTGTTCAACGATCTTCCTCTTCCTTTAATGTTTAGAGCATTTCCTGAATTTCGTGAAACTCCTGATGCCTTTCTTCTAGATTCTTTGTTGAGAATTAGACCGACCATGTAATGACCTTGGAAATTTTTGTGCTAATCTTTCCTTAAGTAGTTGTTTTTGGGGTAATTAGCGCTATACTCGATTGCTTGTGAAATTCGCATCAATCACTTTAAATTGTATCTGCATGGCTCAAAACTTGTAGATTAGTTAGCGCTACGTTACGATCTTGGAACTCGGGAACTGAGTTATGCTCAACCTCCGAATTTCAGGGCATTACAGGCCACATCATCAAATTTCAGCTTTGTCGACCATGAAGAATTGCTCATAACAATCACCAAACTATCTCAACTGTCTGGCAAACTGGACATGATCAATAACGCCCTGACCTCGTCTTAAAAAATAATGCTAATGGATTTCAACGGTCTTGTAATTGTATTGAACTCGTTTAGATGTTCAGCCACACTCTCACCATCTGACATCTTCATGTTGAATAGCTGTTTCATGAGATGAACCTTTTTGGACACTGAGGGTTTTTCATACATCATCACTAGGGCTTCCATTAATTCTTTTGTGGTTTTCACCTTGGATATATTGAAGACGACGCTCTTAGACAAAGAAAGTCGGATCGTTCCTAAAGCCGTCCGATCCAATAAAAACCATTCATCATTTGTCATCTTCTCTAGTTTCTTCTCTTTTCCTCCTAAAGGAATACAGAGGTTCTTTTGATATAGATAATCCTCCTCTGTATCTTCCAGAAGGCAAAGTTTGAACCATCAAACTTCTCAATTCTAGTCTTCCCTTTTTCCGTCATCGCTCCCACTTGAACTAAACCAATAGCTCTGATACCAGTTACTGCGCAGCACGCCAACAACGCTGGTGAACTGAGATCCAATCTCCGGGCTCTTCCACAAACGATAAACAGAAAGAAATATAATCTAGAAGAAGAATCAAAGCATTCCAAACAAATCACAAGACAAGATATACGTGGAAAAACCCCAACAAGGGTAAAAAAACCATGGGTGCAAACTTCCATCATGAAGAAAACGAGATTACAAGCAATATACTAACATTTTCCCTTTAGATGTATAGAGAAAACCATTTGCCCAAACTTTAGAATAACTCCCATAACCCTAGAAAAGCCCTAGGGACCCCTATTTATAGTTTAGGCAACTTCCCTTTCGTACCTTTGTGAAACCGACTCAAATTTCCACAGTTCGTATCAAATCCACAAAACGAATTTGTGTAACCTCGACTGGTCGAGCGGACCCTCGACTAGTCGAGCATGAGCCTCGACCGGTCGAGCACGAGCTTCAACCGGTCAAGCACCTCGGAACAAAAAAAAACTGATGCTCGATAGACTTTGAGTTGAGCCAGCCCTCGACTGGTCAAGTGGGCCACTCGACCGGTGGAGCAGGGCACTCGACTAGTCGAGCAGCCCTGTCCAGATGTGACTTCACATCCCAACAATGCGAGCCCAGACATGCATGTCAGCATGACAATGAAATACTAGTATGCTTCATCATTGTTTGCTTATTTCCACCCTTGGTGAAAGCACAGGTCATTTAATCACTTATTTGTCCAATATATTTAGATCCAAGAAATGCAGTCACTTCCTGTATGGTGTGGTATAAAGGTTCAGAAAATAACCGTCCGCTCTCTCAGTGCCAGGATCAATGTTGACCATTTAATCTCAAAAGCAACTGTAATAGTTAGCAAGCCGCAGATATTGAGTGAGATGAAATTCAAATCTTTAAAAAAAGGATGAACAATACTGGATACAGATATTTTTTCAATGTACAATAAACACTACTAACCTTTGATGTTCTCTTTGATGCATGAATGGTGGCTACTCCTTTGTATGGTAGTGTTGTTATTGCATTAGAGACCACACTAAACTAAAGCAAAATCGTTCAATAGATTAAAGGCTGTGATCGGATGGCTAGGATCTTCCAATCCAGGAGGTTTTAGAGTATGGTACATTCGCTTCACACCTCATAAGAGACAATACTTGGATGACTAAAACATGTTGCACAAACTATGAAGATCCCTGTTTCTGTGCAACAGAGCTGGATCTCATTACCTAGTATATGCACTCTATTCATCTATCTTAATTATCTTACTCATGGCAAGCTGCTAATACTGATTTTCTCTCTACTATTGGTGGCAACTTGTTAAAAGCTCCTCCCATATTTCATGTACTTGTTAAAAAAATAAGAAAAATAACTCCAGTAATTCGTTTTCCTCTGTTTTTCCTGATGCGTACTTGTAGTGGATATAGTCATCTTGGCTAGCGTGGTAATTGTTTAAATGTAGTGGCAATGATTTCAAAACTCTAGTGTTTGAGTACATGTCAAATGGGAGTTTAGAGATGTGGTTGCATCCAAATATATGTGGGCAGCAAGAGTTGAGGAGCTTGAACCTTATTCAAAGACTGGATATAGCCGTTGATGTCGCCTGTGCATTGGAGTATCTTCATCATCATTTTGGCACGCCAGTTGTTCATCGCAATCTAAAACCAAGCAATGTTCTACTGGATGATGACATGTGCGCCCATGTGGGTGATTTCGAATTAGCAAGGTTCCTTTATAATGCTGCCAGTAATACCTCTCAAGATCAAACCAGCTCAACTGGTATCAAGGGATCTTTTGGCTATGTTCCTCCAGGTAACAATTTCATGCTTTTTCTTTCTTCTTTTGTCTTTTTAAAATGTTCTTCAATTGATAATGTGGAAAATGATTGACAATTTTGCTTTTTTTTCAAAAAAAAAGGTGGGAACACCACCAAAAAATTTATTGATATGAACACCCTGTATAACTATTCGGGCTGATCCAACCAAAACAAAAAGGATCAAGTCTATCGTGTGAAAAACCAAAGAAGAGGATGTAGAAAAAAGAACAAAAGAATACACAACAATAAATGATTTACTTCGGGCCAAGGGGGCCAATCCAAGTCATCAATCTGGACTAGCCATTAGGTCGAGCACACATTCTACGGTTTGCCATGTAAAAACCACATGATTGGATGAATCTAAACACCTGATCAATGGCCTATCAAATGGACTGTCAAGATCATTTTTGTAAAAATAGTGACAATAAAAATTGTTGAAGCCCAGCGTGGATAGGTTATGCTACTGACGAATAACTTCTATCAGACAATCTAACCATCCCATCCATATCGATTGATAGGCGGGTGAATCATCCAATCTTGTTAAGTGCCAGTTTTCTAGAATTTTCTGAGCTCCAGATAACACACTGTTGTTTCATGCATTGGCATGTGCTATGTATACATCCATGCATGTATGCATATAACCCACGGTTCCATCAGACGGTACCTCTCGTGTCTCTCAGCCATAGGTCATCAAGTGAACAGGTTTTACCCAGTGAATACATGTTTGTAAAGGTGAAGAATGTATGTTTGTTGATTCGGATGGGATTGTTTGATCTTGCGCAGTGATCCTTGAAGAGTGGTTTGGATTAAATGGATTGTCTAGATCAATTGATTTCAAGTGTCCACATATCCCAGATGCAAGGTCCCATCCTCCTAATATGGAGAACTGGTCTTTCTAATTGTATCTGGGAAATCAGGCTTATGCATAGGCGCATAACCCCTATGCATAGACACACTTGTGCCATGTCCACATATCCCAATAGCACATGCATAGACACACTTGTGCCATGTCCACATATCCCAGTTTCTGTGCAAAATCAAGTAGAGGTATACATTTCTAATAAGATAGTTTCTTGTCTTATTTTATTTTATTTTTCTAACCTAAGTATTTCATGGCCTTTTAATGATTTTAATTTTAATTTTTATTTTTACAGTTGCTCTCTATGAAGCTTGCCTCTGTGAATCCTGTCTTTTACGACTTCAGTGTGGATTTAGATGACCATATATCCAAATCAGAGTTACAAACATCACCACCTTCATAACTGATGATAGTACTTTTGACGCAGGGATGAACGTGATGAGGATAGCTACTCCGAATCCATGGAGCTTCTCTGGACTCCTCACAAAGACTTCTCGAATCTACGAGGAAAGAAAGCAGAAAATAGAAATAAATTCTAAGAAATTCGAAATTGATTAATTGATCATTGATAATTGTCTAATGTGTCTCCTTACACCATTAATATAAAAAAAAAACTAAAATTTGTAATTACCAAAAATAACAAAATTCTAACTCTAATAAAAATCCCAATTTTAATAAAACTCTTCTAAGGCCTAATTTCTAAAAATAAAAATTGCAAATAAACTTTCTCTAGAAGAGTCCTAGTATAACTAAAAGTTATTTCTAAAAGGAAAGAAAATCTAAAACTCTAAAAATAATAAAAAAATCGGAATTACTAAAAATAGTAATTTTTTTCTAAAAATTCATTTTTGAGCTGAAAGCACACGTTTTCTGACGAAACAGACAGATGCGGCCCACTTTGTGAGTCGGTTCACCTCGGATGGCCTGTTTCAGTAAAGATTGATAGGTTGTACGCGCCATAATGATACCCGGATCAAAAGTTATGGTCAATTCACGGTTCATCTTCTTTTTGGCTCAACCATGTTGGGAATATCTCTGTGACATGTTCTACATCAGACCCCTCCACTTGAAAAAAACTCGTCTTCGGGTTACGCAAGAAACTTGGTACATGAGTCTGAGATAACTTCTGACGCCGATATTCATTAGCTCTTTTTTTGTACTTGGCATTAAGCTTTTGAGCTGACATAATATATGTACTTATGCTTTCCTTGACTGACTAATATTGATCAGTTCCTTCCCATCTGTCTTCAAGATCTCATATTTTTTCTGACAATGTGGGCAATTAGGCGAACTTGCCCCTAAGACGGGATCAACGTGATTTTCTATATCTTGTATGGGAGGCAATTTATTGGGGAGGTTCATCGAGCACAATCTCCTTGGACTCCTGTAACATTGGCTTCAAATCTTTTGGGATATTCACAGGCTCCAGATATTCTTTCTTTTCAACTAATAGATATATATCTCTTGTTTTCTCAAATTGTTTAAGAACAGCCTGTTCGGTTGTGAGAGACTGTTCCTCAACTTTAGAAGTCTTGGGTTAGTTCTCCCTTCCCATAGGGGCGAGGATAATCTTTTTACCATCTTTAATAAAGATAAATAGGTTATCCCGATCCCTATGTGTAGCATTAATATTATTTTTCCAGGGTTGACCAAGTAACATGTCAAGCTTCCATGTCGACCACGTCACACATTACTTCATCCTTATAATATTTAGCAATGGAAAAAGATATACAACATCGTTCAGTTACCTCTGTTTTGTTGACCTTCTTGATCCATCCAATCGTGTATGGAGATGGGTGTCTTTTTATTTTCAGCTATAGCTTTTCCACCATTATTTTCGATACGAAATTCTCATCGCTCCTGACATCGATGATCACAATACAGACTTTTTTGTATGCAGTGCACCTTGTGCGAAAGATGTTGTCTCACTGTAATTCTATTTCTACCTTTGGCATGTATAGCAGCTTCCTCATAATCGAAGTGGTGGCCTGTGATTTACCATCATCTGATGGTGCTTTGTAGAAATTGGGGTTGTGTCGTACAGCGGTCACAGGCGATTGAGCATCACTTTAAGCTCGGGGAGGAATTAGCGCATCCGCAATACGGTTGAGCATGGCCTGCAGGCCTTGTATGGTCAACTGGCTCTCCCGGTGGAAAGCTTCCATTCTTTCCAAAAGATAACAAATCCCTGTATCACCGTCCACAGGATTTTGATTCATACCTTCATTGTTTGCCATCGGCCCAAGGAAAAACCTTGCTTTGATACCAATTGACACGGGGATGAATGTGATGAGGATAACTACTCCGAATCCACGGAGCTTCTCTGGACTCCTCACAGAGACTTCTTGAATCCACGAGGAAAGAAAGTAGAAAATAGAAATAAATTCTAAGAAATTCAAAATTGATTAATTGATCATTGATAATTGTCTAATGTGTCTCCTTACACCATTAATATAGAAAAAAAAACTAAAATTCGTAATTACCAAAAAGAGCAAAATTCTAACTCTAATAAAAATCCTAATTTTAATAAAACTCTTCTAAGGCCTAATTTCTAAAAATAAAAATTACAAATAAACTTTCTCTAGAAGAGTCCTAGTATAACTAAAAGTTATTTCTAAAAGGAAAGAAAATCTAAAACTCTAAAAATAATAAAAAAATTGGAATTACTAAAAATAGTAAAATTTTTCTAAAAATTCGTTTTTGAGCTGAAAGCGCACGTTTTCTAAAGAAACGGACAGATGCGACCCACTTTGTGGGTCAGTTCACCTCGGATGGCCCGTTTCAGTAAAGATTGATATGTTGTACGCCCCATAACGATACCCGGATCAAAAGTTATGGTCAATTCAGGGTTCATCTTCTTTTGGCTCAACCATGCTGGGAATATCTTTGTGACACATTCTACATCAACTTTGTTACAATTCAGCACCTTATCCTTCCAAAAGAATATAGAACCATGGGCATTATGTTGGAATACTGGTCATTCAATTGAAATTGGTTATTTGTTTTGGCTGGTTGGAAATTTTTGCAACTATTTTTCATGAAAAATATTCTAGTGAAACTAACCTATGCTATTTGAAAAATAAAATAAAAAATGAAAACAAAAACTGGCTTGGTTCTGAGTCTGACTGGAATTTTGGAGTTTCTTTGCAGATGGCAACGTTTGATGACTCAAGGCCAGTTGTCCATAGGATGGTTGAATCTTTCCTAAATACATTTTTCCCATCAGGGTATCCTTACAGGTAAACTTCCATTCTCGATCCATTTTGTTAGGATACAAGATTTGTCTTCAACACACAATGCAGAAGTGTACTAAGTGAGCATTGCACTTTTTACATTTAGGTATCTTATTGCTTGTGCAATGTGAATGAAGGTTACTTGACATACACATTTCGGGCACTGCAACATTTTTCCAGTGCAGCACTATCAGTGCTGTCAACTCAGGTCTAATTCTATTTCCTTTAGTGACATCTACAGTATTAAATTGAATTATTGTAACTCAATTCAGTTGAATATCCAAATGTAACATTAATGATTCAACAAAAGTTGTTGGACAAACATGTATTTTAGAGCATCCAACTGTTCGCTTGTGATACTTTCCTGGTCTTGCAACAGTTGCTTCCTTTCTATATCATTTTCTGCTTTATTCTAAACTAAAGTCAGGATTGTTCAACTAGTCTGTTTCTTCCATGCTTTACTAATTCTGTGTTAGTTTTTGTTAGTTTTTGCTAAGGCATGTGGGATATATGAGTTGTTGATCAGGTGAGCTTCACCATGCAGATGATCGGGCCTATAAATCAGGCTAGTCTAGTCATCTGGTGAGGCACATGTGTGATGGGGTTTTCCTCCTCAATTCAGAGGAGAGATAGAGCAACCGGTTGTAAAAAATGGATGTTTCACTGCGCTGCTCGACCGGTCGAGTGGTCGAGGACTGCTTAACTCAAAGTCCAGTGACCGGGTTTTTTATTGCTCGACCAGTCGAGGGTCCGCTTGACCAGTCGAGGCCCTGGCTCGACTAGTCGATGGTTATGCAGATTTAGTCTAGATTTAGTGCGGACTATGTAAATTTGAGACAGTTTTCGCAGAGGTACGGAAAGGAGTTTTCTAAACTATAAATAGGGGTCCCTATGGCTATTCTAGGGCATTGAAAAGGCTTTCTAAAGCTATTGTGCTAAGGCTTCCTAAAGTGATTCTAGAGGAAGAGAGAGAGAGAGAGAGGAAAGAGAGAGAGGAAGCTTGTGGAAGGGAGAGTCTGTTCGTAGAGGTGATTTACTTCGTAGTCGACGTCTCAACGCTTCTACGTCCTCGTGATCGATGAGATCTCTTCATTTTTAATTATTCTCTTATTGTTCATCCGCTCCTGCGTGAACGAAGAAGGTTTGATCCAAGCAGCGTGTGCTTGTGATCGGTTGTAACGTTCTACTTCATAGTGAATTATTACTCTAGACTAGGTCCCGTGGTTTTTATCTCTTCGAGGGTTTTCCATGTAAAATCTCTTGTGTCATGTGGTTTGTGCTTTGATTTATTTCATTGCTTTATTATATCCCATAATTTTGATGTTTTGGGAGGCAAGATCCTAAGGTTTTTGTGCAATGCTCCCAACAAAGTGGTATTAGAGAGTCCAGGTTGGTTGAACGGAGTGGGATGAGTTCTGAATTATGGAAGGTGACTCATTAAGGATGATCAGTCTCATGGTTATAATTGGACCATATGGAAGGTTAAGATGGAGGGCTTGCTTTATTGCAAGGACTTGTATGCTCCAATTCTAGGCATATCAGCAAAGACAAATGATATGTCAGATGATTATTGGAAGAATTGGACTGGAAGGCGGTGGGGTTTATTAAACAATGTCTAAAGGATTCCGTATTCCACCATGTGTCTAGGGAGACCTCAGCCGCTAGCCTATGACTGAAATTGCAAGGGTTGTATGAGAGGAAGACAGCCGGCAATAAGATTTTTCTGATAAGACGACTTTTGAATCTCAACTTCAAAGATGGTGGTTCTGTGGCTGAGCACATGAATGAGGTTAGCAACATATTGAACCAACTGTCCGCTATGAAGATGGTCCTGGACGATGAACCACAGGCTTTACTATTGTTTAGCTCATTGCTTGACAGTTGGGAGACATTGGTGGTGTCTCTGAGTAATTCCCGCGCCAGACGGAAAGGTGTCCATGGAACAAGTAACTAGTTGTCTCTTCAATGAGGAGACAAGGAGGAAGTCTCAGGGTTCTACTCAATAAGAGGCCCTTGTGACACAAGATCGAGGGAGTGGAAAGAACAGAAAGGGCGGGAAGGCCCGAGCTAAATCAAGAGGCAAGTCGAGTGTCAGGAAGGATGTTGAATGCTGGAATTGTGGCAAGAAGGGCCACTACAAGCATGAATGTCGTAAGAAGAAGAATGACAAGAAAGGAAAAGGAAAGGAGAAGGAAGATGAATTAGACTCCATTACGGTCGCTTAAGATGGCGACGTTATGGTTATTCTTTTAATAGATCATGATGTTTATTTTACGACTATGAGTCAGGACATCAACTAGGTGATAGACTCGGGAGCCTCGTTTCATGCAACTCCACATAAAGAATTCTTCACAAGCTACAAGTCAGGTGACTTTGGGACTGTGAAGATGGAAAATTCTGGTGTATCAAAGATCATAAGAGTCGGTGATATTTGTGTGAAGACTGATGTGGGCTGCACATTGGTTCTCAGGGATGTGAGGCACATTCCAGACCTTCGTCTTAACTTGATGTCGACGGGAAGGTTGAATGATGATGGCTATAAAAGTCGATTTGTTAGTGGGCGCTGGAAACTCATCAAGGGTTCGTTGATCACAGCCAGAGAGAAGAAGTGTTGCACCCTTTACAAGGTAAGTGTCAGTGTGTGCACGGGTGGGTTGAACGTAGTGGAAGATTCAACTACTGACATGTGGCACGAGCGTCTAGGTCACATGAGTGAAAAAGGGCTTCAACTACTAACGAGGAAGTGGCTCCTTCCAGACGTAACAGGTATACCTCTCAAAACCTGTATTGACTGTTTATCAGGGAAATAGCATAGAGTTTCATTTGTTAAATCTACTTCTCATGTTAATAAATTGCATGCATTAGATTTGATTTATTCTAATGTTTGTGATCCTATGAGGACAAAAACCTTAGGTGGGGCATTGTATTTTATCACTTTTATAGATGATGCATCTAGGAGAGTTTGAGTTTATGCTTTGAAATCCAAGGACGAGGTCTTTGGTGTGTTTAAAATGTTTCATGCTATGGTCGAGAGAGATATAGGTGATCATTAAAGTGCATCTGCACTGACAATGGTGGTGAATATATTGGTGATTTCCATGAGTATTGTAAATCCCTGGGTATACGATATGAAAAAACAGTTCCCAAGACCCCCCAGCATAATGGTGTGGCTAAGCGAGTGAATTGTACCATTGTAGAGAGAATCATTATCCTATGCAAAGTTGCCCAAGATGTTTTGAGGAGAAGCAATGCACATGGTAGTATATTTGATAAATAGGTCTCCATCAGCCCCGTTAAATGGAGAAGTACTTGAGAAGGTGTGGACTGGATAAGATTCATCGAACAGTCATCTTAGGGTGTTTGGATGCAGGGCATCCATTCATGTACCAAAGGATGAGAGGTCCAAGCTTGATACGAAGATCAGGCAATGTATGTTCTTGGGGTACGGTGATGAAAAATTCGGCTACAAATTGTGGGATCCGACCGAGAAGAAGCTCGCCAGGAGCAGAGATGTGGTCTTCTTTGAAGATCAATGTATAAAAGACATTTATAAGCCAAAGAAGACCCAGCCTAGTTCACGTGAGCTAGAGGACATGGATCCGATTTCTCCTCCTGTGGTACCTGATGACAGAGGAGTACAACAAGGTGCAGAAGACGAGAGAGTTCCTACAAAAGATGGACCGGGGGAGAAGCCCCCACTTGATCCACTTGTTGAGCCACAGGTGAGAAGGACATCTAGGGACAGACACCCATCTAAGAAGTACTCGTCGCATGAGTACATTATGCTCACTGATGGGGAAGAGCGAGAAGATTATTCTGAGGCCCTAGCTGACGAGCATAAGGGGGAGTGGTTGAAAGCTATACAAGAGGAGATGAAATTCTTACATAAGAACCATACCTATGATATGGTGAAATTACCTAAGGGCAAGAAAGCTCTGAGCAACAAGTGGGTGTTCAGAAAGAAGATTGAGAAGAAGAATTCACAAACGAGGTTTAAGGCCAGACTTGTGGTGAAAGGATTTGGTCAAAGGAAAGGTATAGACTTCGAAGAGATATTCTCACAAGTGGTGAAGATGACATCCATACGGGTGTTGCTTGGGTTGGCAGCTAGCATGGATCTAGAGATAGAGTAGTTAGATGTTAAAATTACCTTTCTCCATGGTAACCTGGAAGAAGAGATCTACATGCACCAACCAGAGGGATTTGAAATTAAGGGCAAACAATATATGGTGTGTAGGCTAAGGAAGAGCTTGTATGGGCTGAAACAAGCTTCAAGGCAATGGTATAAGAAGTTCGACTCGTTCATGTTAAAGTATGGATATGACAGAACTGAGTTGGACCATTGTGTGTTCACGCATGATTTCTCAGATGGTGATTTCTTAGTTCTGCTGTTATACGTTGATGACATGCTCATCATGGGTAAAGAAATCAAGAAGATTGACAAGCTAAAACAGGAGTTGGGCAAGTTGTTTGCAATGAAAGACTTGGGTTTGTCTAAATAGATCCTAAGAATGGAGATAACCCGTGACAGAAGTGGTAGAAAACTTTGCTTGTCACAAGAGCGGTATATTGAGAAAGTCCTAGAGCGGTTCAATATGAATGCAATGAAGCCGGTCAATACTCCACTGGATGGTCACTTCAAGTTGAGTGGCAAGCAGTGTCCAAAGACGAAGACAGAAGTGGATGAAATGAGGAAGAACCCTACGCATCAGCGGTAGGAAGTTTGGTGTATGTTATGGTGTTTACGCGCCCAGACATAGCATATGCAGTTGATGTTGTCAGTCGGTATCTTCCCAATCTTGGCAAAGAATATTGGGCAACAGTGAAGTGGATACTACAGTATCTAAGAGGCTCATCCAGGTTGAGCTTATGCTATGGTGATGAAAAACCTGTGTTAGAAGGCTACACAAATACAGATATGTCAGGTGACATAGACTCCAAGAAGTCTACATCAGGGTTCATGTTCACATTTGCAGGGGGAACGGTCTCTTGGCAGAGTAAGCTCTAGAAGGTCGTAGCATTGTCGACGATAGAGGCCTAGTACATTACGGTCACAGAAGCATGTAAAAAGATGCTTTGGATGAAGAGGTTCTCATAGGAACTTAGCTTGAAGCAGGAGCAGCACGTGGTCTATTGCGATAGTCAAAGTGCTATACACTTAAGTAAGAATCCAGGTTACCACTCCAAGTCGAAGCACATAAATATTCGGTATCACGGGATCAGGGATACTTTGGAGCAGAAGGTGTTACAGCTTGAGAAAGTCCACACAGACGAAAATGGGCAGACATGATGACCGAGGCATTGCTCAAGGGCAAGTTTGAGGTTTGTAGAAACCTGACTGGCTTGAAGAAGGCGAATTCCTCCTAAGTTAGAAAGGGAGAGATTTGATGGGGTTTTCCTCCTCAGTTCAGAGGAGAGATAGAGAAGCCGGTTGTAAAAAATGGATGTTTCACCGCGTTGCTCAATCGGTTGAGTGGTCTGCTCGATCGGTCGAAGGGTGCTGCTCGATTGGTCGAGGATTGCTCGACTCAAAGTTCAGTGACTGGATTTTTTATTGCTTGACCAGTCGAGGGCCTGACTCGACCAGTCGAGGCCCTAACTCAACTAGTCGAGGGTTACACAGATTCAGTCTAGATTTGGTGTGAACTGCGTAAATTTGAGGCGATTTTCGCAGAGGTGTGGAAAGGAGTTTCCTAAACTATAAATAGGGGTCCCTAGGGCTATTTTAGGGCATTGAGAAGGCTTTCTAAAGCTATTGTGCTAAGGCTTCCTAAAGTGATTATAGAGGAAGAGAGAGAGGGAAAAGAGAGAGAGGAAGCTTGTAGAAGGGAGGGTTCTGCTTGTAGAGGTGATCTACTTCGCAGTCGACGTCTCAGTGCTTCTACGTTCTCGTGATCTGTGAGATCTTTTCATTTTTCATTATTCTCTTATTATTCATCCCCTCCTGCGTGAGCGAAGAAGGTTTGATCCAAGCGGCGTGTGCTTGTGATCGGTTGTAATGTTCTACTTCATAGTGAATTGTTGCTCTGGACTAGGTCCCGTGGTTTTTACCTCTTCGAGGGTTTTCCATGTAAAATCTCGTGTCATGTGGTTTGTGCTTTGATTTATTTCATCGCTTTATTATATCCCATAAGTCTGATGTTTTGGGAGGTGAGATCCTAAGGTTTTTTTGCAACGCTCCTAATAATGTGTGCATTCAACGTGGGTCTTTGGCAATTTTCACTAAACCATCCATTGTGTTCCAGCATGTGTGGCTTGCCTGATTTTCAGACCAGATCATCTGAAGGGTAAAACCATCTTGCGTGGCTGAGATGTCCCTCACATGGTTACCATGTGCGGCCACGCGTGAGCTTAGCACTGCTACTGTGTTCAAACACGTTTTGATCCTCTGCTTTCCAGGTTTTGTCTGGTTAGTCCCTGGCCTGCATTTACATCTTGGCTGTTAACATCTGGTGACTATGGTAAAGTTATAGATAGGCCCAAATGCTTATTTATAGGAAAATGACCAAAATAAACCCAGTTGCTCCTATTGACAGGACAATCTTTCTTCCCAGAAAGAATGATTGTACTATGCTCATAAACTGTTAGTGCTATATAGATAAAGATGTATCTGTTGTGTGTGTGTATTGTCTTCTTATAGTGGTTAAGTTGAGAATGCATTGTCAGATAGAAAGACTGAGTAGGCTTGCCATCTCCGCTCCGTCATGTGGTGATCGGGGTCTTGAATCTTGAAAATCTACCTACAGATGGGTTGCGTGGTAATAATATCACTGATCAGAGATCCTCAACACCCATTGCACATATTTCAACATGTACATGGAAGAGTACTGATAGTCACTTGTGGATTTTGTAGGTACATTCACTCTTTCAAACCTTGGTATGTTTGGTGTTGATCGCTTTGATGTAATTCTGCCTCCAGGAACTGTAAGTAGTCCATATTGAACTGCTTCCATTTGCAAGGTCCATTGAGCTAAGCAAGTTTAGAAGTTGGTATCCTCTCTTCAATTGAGAGTCTGACTACTAAATTTACAATGGACTATTTTGCAGGGAGCAATCATGGCCGTTGGAGCATCCCAAATAACTGCAGTTGCTACCAAGGATGGCCGGATTGGTGTGAAAAGTCAGATGCAGGTGAGAAACATTCTACCTGATTAGTTATTTAGAGGCCTGGAACCTCCAGCCTTGAGCCTTCCATAAACTCACCTGGAGAAACTGTAACGTCTTGGATTTCGAGGGTCGAGCAATGCTCAACTCCCGAGATCCAATGCATCACTTATGCAACATAGATAATGATGTTTAAATGTTGTCCATATTAGTGCGTTAAACATGAGAGGGATTATACTAAATCAACATATCATACTTTAGAGATAATTAAATTAAGCGAACAGAAGACTGAGATAGGTATATAAGTAGGTAAGTGTTTCTCAATCCCCAGAGTATGAGTATGATACCAGGCTGAATATATACATGTATTGTTCCAAAATTTATAAAATCTTAGAGTGTAAATGTCCAACTAATCCATAACACTGTGATCCCGGCGACGCAGCTCTAAGTCTACATAGACTCACCTGAGAGCTGCACGTAGGAGAACTCCTCCTCCTCGTCTAAGAAATCCAGCTCCGTCACGTAAGCCACATCATCATCTGTAACTAAAACAGGGTTTGGTTAGTGTTTTAAAACACCGTCCTAGAGTGGGACTGACTGATCAACTCAGTGGTAATATAAGGCAAAGGTTAACATGTTATCAATTCAATCAAGCAGTAATGATAAAGCAATACAATAATTACTTCCTAATTACTCTTGTTAATGCAGAAATGATATGCAGTAATGATGCATGCCCTCGCCTGCACTCCCTCAGCAACTCCATCTCACGATCGCGCATGAAAAACTCCCTAAATGCGCGCTTCCTCGCCAAATCACATGCAATGTGGTGCATAGTCGTGTTAACCAAGTAATTGATTATGCTTATTCATACAGCAAATTTAGGAAGCTAAGGTACCTCCCTTTATATCATTAACCCAAACGAAAGATCCATCTAGGGTTGTCAATCCTAGTTAATCATATACGATAGACAAGTTGTAGGGCATCACCCCTAATGAAAGTAGTGGATAGGCAAGTTCAAGAGTTTACACTCGAGGTCACTACGGGGAGGCTCGTCACCTCAGCGTAGGCCTAATTTATACTCAAGGTCACTACGGGAAGGCTCGTTACCTTAGCGTAGGCCGACAGCCCGAATACAGTGTCCCATACTACCGTATTCGGCTCACGAGTTTGGGTTGCTCACTGGTTACTACGGGGAGACTTGTTATCCCAGCGTAATCCAACAGCTCAACTACGGTGTCCCATACCACCATGCCCGACTCATGAGTCTTAGTGGATTGTAGTACCATAGTTGAAATGGGTTTCACATTAGTAAGTGGTACCTTAGATTCAATCAGTAGCGTCCATACATGGTAAACACACAATAGGCCAATCGGGTTATTTGATAAGCTCGATTAGTACGAGCATACATTGAATTGATCGACACGGAGCGCGAAAGCACTCCATGAGGCCTAACCACTATCGACAATCATCGTCCGGCTCGGATTCATCGAGCGTATCCAATGTGGCGAGAATAATTCGGTCACTCAATCGGGAACCGTTACCGATTTTCTAGACTACGTAGTAGTCCCAATCATACATAAATGTAATAAGTAGTCACATATGTTACTCATAACAACATTTAACAAACAATTCAAACATGATTCTCATTTGGGCATTTTATCAAACACATTGAACATGTTATTATATATATGCATTTCGTCCATCAATCACATAGTAGCAATTTACATTACATGAAAGAAACTATAAATATGGATAAGGTAGTTGAGAATTCTATCTCATCACCCTTATTAAAAGCAATTCATCAAACAATTTCACATTCAGACATTTTATCAAACACTTAGCTACCATTACCACCTACATGAATTAAATTAGTTATAGTATATATTCTGGCAAATCCTTTCATAAAGGAGTTGTCATACAAACAACGAACATGTATTCTAGATTAATAGTCATGACAAGCACAAATCATAATTGCAATTTCATTCAAACAGTTCAACAAACACATGGAATGCATTATATATTCACATAGTTCAAACACATGTATAATTTATCGAATACATCGTAACTAAGATCATATGACAGCAATCAAGTCAGATATAAATCATTATTAACATTAAAAGCCTTGAAAACTATAACCTAAATGTTTATAGTCTGCACCTTTTGTCGGATTGCTCGTTTCAAACTCAGTTCGAACACAAGATTATCGAAAACGGAACGACAACACCTATACGATGAAATAGGTTAGCTATTTCGTCGATTATTCTATTCGGATTCCTAAAACAAGATTAGGGTTAGGATTTCTTACCCAAATCGAAGTTGGAATGGCTCGTGTAGTGATGGTGGGGAGGCGATTCGGTATGTGGTGTAGTGGGAGTGAATCCTAGAAACGATCTCCCGAACTCTCACTCTACTCCTCATTCTTTTCTCTTCTTTTCTCTCTTCTCTCTCATAGGGTTAGAGAAATTCGTATGGTATGAGAGAGGGGTGATTTAAGGTCCTTATATAAGCCCAGAAGTGATGTCTATAGCCCCAGGACCATGGTATACTTAGGTTATAGTCAAAGGGTGCCTGTTTTTGACAAACAGGGCCCTTAGGAAGGTCCATTTCTCACCTAAGTCACGGAGCAAGTTCCCTGACCGTGGATCTATGCAAGGACTCCATTTTTTGTGCGATTTGACAAACAAATGGCCGTGAAGGACTTGTATCAGATCAATGGTCGTCATTCCTCGATCAGGGCCACAAGTATACCGATTGGTGCAGAGAAATTTGCCTGACCCATGGGTGAAGTTTAGTCAGAATCTGATGGTCTGAAGTCTTCAATTTCACCTACAAGCGAATGGTCCAAATCACTTAAGTTTTAAGTTAGTTTCTAAAGATATTCGCGTTTCTCACACACTTCGCTCAAGACTTAAGTTGTATGTTTCTGGATACTATTTGGGCTCAATTCTCACGATGGTTGTCAATTCCAATATGACGGTCGTAACCTTATAGTTTCGCAGTCATCGGACTTTCGACGCTCGGTCCAGGTCCGATACGGAGTTTCAATGTGCTTCTGAGAACAACTGGGTTTTGGAATTTTCCCGAGGTTTTTAGATAATGTTGAGTTAGTGATTTAGTGGTTTTGGGTCTTGCAGTTCGTATAGATAGTGGTTCAAGCTAATCTACCGATTAATTTACTTTTGCACTTAATTAATTCCATCTAATTTCTATAGAATTCGGTCTTTAGTAATTTCTTCTTGAGGTGGTACTCGGGTCCTTATACGGATTTTTCAGAGACGTTACAATCTACCCCCCTTAAAGAAAAATTTCATCCTCGAAATTAGTACCGTTTTGTACTCCTCGAGGATCTGAGGGTAGTTCTTTCGGACTTCGGCTTCTGTTTCCTAAGTAGCCTCTTCCTCAATGTGGTGAGTCCATAATACCTTCACAAGTGGAATAACTTTGCTGCGTAGCACCTGTTCCTTCCTATCAAAAATATGTGTTGGTCGCAACACATAAGTAGCATCTTCACTTAGCTGCACCTGCTCTCACTTGATAATATGGGTAGGGTCAGGAACGTATTTCTTCAGCATCGATTGTGAAATACGTTGTGCACGCCAGCGAGTGGTGTGGGTAAAGCAAGGCGATATGCTACCATACCCACTCGGTCTAGAATCTGGAATGGACCAATAAATCACGATGTGAGTTTTCCTTTCTTTCTAAATTGAAGGACTCCCTTCATGGGGGAAACCTTAAGAAATACACGGTCCCCAACTTCGAATTCCAACTGCCGCCATCGTGTATCGGCGTAACTCTTCTGTCTGCTCTGGGTTACGAAAAGTCGATGCCTGATAATGTCAATTTTCTCTGAGTTCGCCTGTACTAAATCTGGGCCAATCAATCTCTTCTCTTCAACTTTTGCCCAACAATGGGGTCTTGACATGGGCGCCCATACAGTGCTTCGTAGGGAGCCATGCCAATGCTCGCCTGGAAGCTGTTGTTATAAGCGAACTCAGCATAGGGAAGACAGTCATCCTAACTGTCCTTGAGATCAAGCACATATGCTCACAAAATATCTTTAAGTATCTGATTTACCCGTTCCGTCTGCCCATCGGTCTATGGGTGGAACGCGGTACTGAACTTTAGTTTCAATCTCATTGCTTCCTAAATTCGAGTTCAGAAAATGGACGTGAATCGCTTGTCTCGATCCGACACAATCTCCATAGGCATTCCATGCACCTGTACAATCTCCTCGATGTACAACTTGGCTAAATCATCTGCTGAGTTTGAAACTCTAATCGGGAGGAAATGAGCCAATTTCGTCAATCGGTCCACAATCACCCAAATGGAGTCATGCCCCTTTCTCGTCTTTGGTAACCCGAAAATGAAATCCATAGATATGAAATCCCACTTTCACTCGGCTATGGGCATGAGCTGAAGTAAACCAGGAGGTCGGCGATGCTCGGCCTTGACTTGCTGGCACGTAAGACAATGAGATACATAATCGGTTATGTGGGCCTTCATGTTGTCCCACCAGTAAGAACGCTTCATATCCCTATACATCTTCATACTTCTAGGATGCATTGCCATCCTTAAACCGTGAGCTGCATCCAGGACTTCCTTTCTCAGGTCATGGAGATTCGGAATGCATAGGCGGCCGCGATATCTCAAACCTCCATCTAAGACAACCCTCCATTCGGAGTCTTCACTATCACTCGCATGTTCTCTCATCTTCACCAACAGTTCATCTTCCTTATGAGCCACAATGATTCGGTCATTAACAAGTGGCTGTACGTGGATGTGTGTGACGCTCTCGAACGGCTCCTTTACTGTAGTCTTCTGTTTGAAGTCTCGCACGAACTCTACCATATTCCATTCTTCTATCATTAGTGGAGCTGCAAATTCTATCGTCTTCTTACGGCTTAACGCATCGGCCACAAGGTTAGCCTTACTAGGGTGGTAGGAGACCTCAAACTTGAAGTCTTTCAAGGTTTCCATCGAACATCGCTGCCTCATATTCAAGTCTCTCTACGTGAATATATACTTGAGGGTCTTGTGGTCGCAAAAGAGCTCGAACTCATCTCCGAAGAGGTAATGTCTCCAGAGCTTTAATGCGAAGATAACTGCTATCAATTCTAGGTCGTGTGTGGGGTAGTTCTCTTCATGTTTCCTTAACTGTCATGATGCATAGGTGATCACTCTGTCCCTTTGTATAAGAACATAACCCAAACCAACACGTGACGCGTCGGTGTATATAGTGTATCTGATCCCTTGCTCTGGCAATACTAGCACCGGTTCGGACGTCAGCTTGTCCTTTAATTCTTAAAAGGCTGCTTCTGCTTTCTTATTCTAGGCAAACTTAAGATCTTTTCGAGTGAGTTGCGATAACGGTCGGGCTATCTTGGAAAAGTCTTTAATGAATCGGTGATAGTAGTTGGCCAATCCGAGGAAACTCCTCACTTTTGTTACTAACCAGGCTGCTCCCAGTCCTGTATCGCGGTCACCTTAGCAAGGTCCACGACAATACCTTCCTTAGACACAACATGTCCCAGGAACTTGACTTCTTCCTTCCAGAAGTCACACTTTCGATTTGTGCAAACAATTGATCTTCCTGAGAGTATTGAAGATTGCTTGCAGGTGTTCTTCGTGATCCTTCCGACTCTTGGAGTATATCTGGATGTTATTTATAAACACGATGATGAATCGATATAGATACGGGTGAAACACCCAGTTCATGAGGTCCATGAACATAGTCGGTACAAGCCCAAATGACATCACAAGGAATTCATAGTGCCCAAAACTAGTTCTGGATGCTATTTTTTACACGTCTTCATCCCTGACACGCAACTGATGATAACTAGACTGTAGGTCAATTTTTAAGAAATACTGCATCCCTTTCAACTGGTCAAACAGGTCATCTATCTTAGGCAAAGGATACTTGTTCTTGACCGTAACGTGATTCAGCCTGCAGTAATCAATACACATTCACAGTGATTCATCCTTCTTCTTTACAAATAATACAGGTACTCTACAAGGAGATACGCTAGGCCGTATGAAACTTGATTCCAACAGATCATCTATCTGTTTCCTCAATTCCTCCATTTCACATGGAGGCATGCGGTATGTTGGTAAGGAAATGGACGTCGTACCAGGCACAAGGTCGATAGTAAAGTCGATCTCGCGCCGAGGAGGTAGTCCAGATATCGTCTTGAACATGTCTGTGAAATCTTAGACTACAGGGGTGTCCCCGAGTGTCAGACCATCAACATTTTTTAATACGAAAGTGTAACAACTTATGCGGTAGGGCCAACTAACCTGAACTGGGAAAGTAAAGGTCGCGCCCTCAGGTCCATGAGCTGTCACCAATCTGGTATCGCAGTCGATCTTTGCCTTCATCTTGGTGAGCCAGGCCATACCAAGGATGACATCATAATGACATAGTGGGGCAACAATCAGATTAATGAACATTGTTCTGCTTCCTAAGTCTATCGAGCAATCCTTATAAATCTTGGTAGCGTCTGAGAAGGTCCCTTTGGCGGTAAGGAGTCTCACCCCAATCATAGGAGTAGTTCCTAATACTAGTCGCTTGATTGCTGCGTATGATATTATTGAAATGGTGGACCCGATATCCACCAATAGAAATACAGGTGTACCTTGGATGTGGGCAGTGACTCGAAGCTAATGGTATCGCGGTTGCTGACTCGGATGCTTTAGTTGCAAGCGCATGTACACATGTTTGTTGTGAACGATTCGATTGTGCTGCCATAGGTCGTTGAGGTGGCCAACTTCGAGGTATAGGTGGTCGGTAGAATGGTTGTGCTAGAGGTGCCGGTCGTAGAGGTGGAGCTGATATAGCTTGTGGTAACTGACGGTTGATCTTCTGAGGTGGCATAAAGCCGTTGTCTCTCATCTTAGTAAAATAATAAGTGTCTGTATGGCCCATCCTCTTACAGTAGGTACATCACAAATATGATCACCTCAGCTTGGTCGGTGGAGTTGTAAGCCTGGGAGGCGAATCGGCATGTGGCCTCTTGCCGAGGAATGGTCGGTTCGGAAAATCAGGTCGAAGCCTCAGGCCCATGGGCATACGTGTACGGGACAATCTGTCTCCATCCTGCTCAGCTCGCAGGGACATGTTCACTAGCTCAGCATAGTTGAGAATGCTAGCGCAACACATCTTCGTGCAGATATCAGGCCCCAGACCCTCAGAAAATCGCTGCATCTTCATCGGCTCATCTGCTAGGATCAAAGGAGCGCATCTGGTTAGCTTCGTAACCTTGTTTTCATACTCTGACATGGTCATTCCTCCCTGTCGGAGGTGAAGAAACTCACCCTCCTTTTCATTACGGTAAGTGGGGAAGAAGTACTTCCCATGGAAGCGAGTCTTAAATGCGTCCCACGTCCACACGTATCCAGTGGGAACGGTTCGTAAGATCCTGTCCCACCATAGACTGACTTCTATTTCAAACATATATGTAACCAGCTCTACCTGGTCTACCTTAGTACAGTGCAATGGTTTTAACATCTTGGATATACGATCCAACCAGTATTCAGCCTCCTCAGGTCCGTGAGTACCCACAAAAGTGGGAGGACGAAAATGCTGAAAACGCTCAAAAAGATCGCTGGTATTCATATTCCCAGCTGGCTGCATAGGTGGTGCGGGTGGGACCATATTCATGTTCTGGGCAATGGCCCTTGCAATGATGGCCAAAAACTACTGCTGCTACCACATCAAAAACATCATCTGCTCCAACCTATCGGGAGAAGGAGCCGACTGAGGTACATGTGGCGTCAATGTAGACACATGGTTCTGTCCCAAAACTGTTGGTGCATTCTGTGTCGGCCCATTGGTGGGGTCATTGGCCGGTTGTGAATCCGGCATGGTGTCACTATCCGGGCCCAAGCTGGGGTCCGTATGGCTATCGCTTAGGGGAGGTGCCCCGTCATTCGATCTGCCAAGTGCAAGACGTGTCATATTTCGAGTGGTTTTCGGAGGCATTCCTTATATACAACATAGGGTGCAACATGTGTAAGATTTAAAATAACGGGTGTAACACGTGTAAGATTTAGAATAACATTACTCAATTTCCCAAACATTCTACACATTCCAATTCAAAAGGGCTTCATGCATTTCATTTAACCAAAAATTGTCACAATACATGAGATGTAGTATTACATGAATCATGACAGAAGATGCATGTGAGCTAATCTAGTAGAAGTTTCACACCGACTAATCCAACATATAACTAAGCCTACCAAGGCTATTACATAGAAAGCAAGAAACAAAGCAAACCAAAAGACGACTATAACATATGTCTAGTCCTCCGACTCTGGCGAAGGTGGAGGTGCACCCTTATCCTGCATACAGCACAGGAGGGCCTTCAGGGTGCGAGACATCTTCTTGCATTTCTGTTTCAGGTAAGCCTGATTCTCTTCAAGCTTTTGCTTCAATTCGGCCTGGGTCTCCTTGATTTCCTGATTCAGGGCGGCCTGATTCTCTTCAATCTAAGCCATGTGGGCTTCCAAGGCGGCTCGATCATGGTGGTCTTCAGGTGTAGCAAGAGGAGGTCCCTCATCAGAGTCTCGGGACACCTCTTCTTCATCACTTCCTTCTTCCTCACCGCTTTCCTCTTCACTACCTTCTCCATCTTCACTTGCATTATCCTCTTCACTTTCTTCCTCTATCTCATCCTTGGACTCATCAAGCCTTCCTTGTCGCTACTTGGGGCCTATGCCCATATTGTTGAGTGTAGTGTCACTGATGATATGAATTGGGACATGGTTCTCCATATGGAGCCGGAAGCTGAAATTTCGGGCAATCTTAATAAATCGACCGAAGGGAAGTGAGGCATCTCCCCGTGTAGATCATGTAGTGCCCATAATCTGAGACAAAACACATGTAGGCAGGCATAGCTTGTCTCCCTGACCAGCTCTGTATAAGAAATCCATCATAAGTAGAGTGCATTCCATGCAATTACTCCACTTGGGATACACGTTATATGTGAATATGTGGTGGAATAGGCAAAAATCATTTGTCATTTTGGTCGATGCAAGGCTAATTCCTCCCCTCCACCGGTCAAGCTGGCCGTAAAGGAAATGTGTGCGGCGATTTCTTTCTCATTCACTAGAAAGGTTTGTCTAGCTAGCATGCACAAGTCCACGTTCCATACCCATGATATGAGCCACCACATCTACGTTGATTATGGCCTCCTCTCTTCCCAAAGGGATAGTAAACTGAAGAGGCTCCAATAGTGGGTTCCATATATGAGCGTAGAAGGCTCGTACGGTGCTTTCGTTCGTATGAGTATTTCCCTCAAATGTGGGATCCCATCCATTTTCCAGGAGCATGTCCATTACTGGGTACAACCTGAAAAGTCTTTTATCAACATGAGCCTCGAATACAACTTTATGGTTACGGAACCTACCTAGTTCGATGCTCGCCGGTAGTGATCTTTTGATGGGGATCCGCAGGTTAAGATCCCGTTATAATTTTCTCTCTCTCCAGGCGCTCGTGCTTGCTTTGGCGCTCGTCTTCTTCTTTAAATGGGCTAGACGGCTAGGCCCGACTTCATTCGTGGACGCCATCTTCTTCCTCATGAGGGAAAGGAGTGTGGAGAGGGAGAAAATAGTAGCAACTAGCTTAAAAAGAGCCATAGAGTTGAAGAAAACTTGAAAGGTGAGATGGGTTGTGGATTTGGAGGGCTATGAGACACATAAGAGAGCTTTTGTGCTCAAATAGTAGGAAATGAAAGATAGAGGGTTGTAAGAAAGGGGTTTTAAGGAAAATGGTGGAGAATGAGTGTGTAATGTAGAAGAAGAAGAAGCTTTGTGTTTGGAAGGGAGATTTGAGAGAGAAAATGTGATTTTGGAGGGGTTTAGAAGCTTAAAATGGGAGTGGAATAGAGCTAGGGGGTAAAATAGAGGGCCCCACACATGTTACAGGGCCCCACACAAGTGGGTTAGGGCGGTGGGCCACCAAAACCATGGGCCCACCCCGAGCTGTTGGAGGTGCGGGAGGCGCCAAGGTCCTTTGGACTGCTGACGGTGTCGCCGCCTGGGGGCTGTGGCCACCCCCTCCCGGTGTGCCGGAAAGGTGCGGGGGACCCCTTGGGTGCCACCGTATTTTGTGATTTGGGCTCCTATGCTCGTCAGATGTATTTCCTCGGCCCATTTCACACATAATCACGCCTTTTGGCATGTTTCAAGTTTGAGATTCGCTGACTGATAGCTTAAACCCGTCGATTGATGGTCTAAAAAGGAATTGAGATCATTTCACATGATCTTAGACACATACGGGTTACATTTCTACAGTCAATCTCGCCCGTCGGTGAAACTTGGGATCCTACGATCATTTCTACATTTTATCGCCCCGTCCTAAGTCAAAGTACGTCAGTGTGCGTCGTGTTACCATAACCTAGGTCCAGTTTAATCTAAATCATGCTTTGATACCAACTTGTAACACCCCGGATTTCAAGGGCCGAGCAAAGATTAACTCCAAACATCCAACGCATCACTTATGCAACCTAGATAATGATGTTTAAATGTTGTCAATATTAGTGTGTTAAACATGAGAGGGATTATATTAAATTACCATATCATACTCCAAAGATAATTAAATTAAGCGAGCGGAAGACTGAGATAGGTATATAAAGTAGGTAAGTATTTCTCAATCCCCAGATTATGAGTATGATACCAGGCTGAATATATACATGTATTGTTCCAAAATTTACAAAATCTCAAAGTGTAAATGTCCAACTAATCCATAACCCTATAATCTAGGTGACGTAGCTCTAGGTCTACATAGACCCGCCTGAGAGCTGCACGTAGGAGAACTCCTCCTCCTCGTCTAAGAAATCCGGCTCCGTCACGTGAGTCATATTGTCATCTGTAACTAAAATAGGGTCTGGTTGGTGTTTTAAAACACCTTCCTAGAGTGGGAGTGAGTGATCAACTCAGTGGTACTATAAGGTAAAGGTTAACATGTTATCAATTCAATCAAGCAGTAATGATAAAGTAATACAGTAATCACTTCCTAATTACTCTTGTTAATTCAGAAATGATATGTAGTAATGATGCATGTCCTCACCTGTACTTTCTCAGTGACTTTATCTCATGATCACGCATAGCAAACTCCCTAAACATGCGCTTCCTCGCCAAAACACATGCAATGCGGTGCATGGTCGTGTTAGCTAAGTAATTGATTAGGCTTATTCATACAGCAAATTTGGAAAGCTAAGGTACCTCCCTTTATATCATTAACCCAAATGAAAGATCCATATAGGGTCGTCAATCCCAGTTAATCATATACGATAGGCAAGTTGTAGGGCATCACCCCTAATGAAAGCAGTGGATAGGCAAGTTCAAGAGTTTACACTCGAGGTCACTACGGGGAGGCTCGTCACCTCAGCATAGGCCTAATTTATACTCGAGGTCACTACAGGAAGGCTCGTCACCTCAGCGTAGGCCGACAGCTCGAATATAGTGTCCCATACCACCGTATTCGGCTCACAAGTTTGGGTTGCTCACTGGTCACTACGGGGAGGCTCGTTACTTCAGCGTAAGCCGACAGCTCGACCACGGTGTCCCATACCACCATGCCCGGCTCATGAGTCTTAGTGGATCATGGTACCATGGTTGAAACGGGTTTCACATTGGTGAGTGATACCTTAGATTCAAGTAGCAGCATCCATACATGGTAAACACACAGTAGGCCAATTGGGTTATTTGACAAGTTCGATTAGTACGAGTGTACATTGAATTAATTAACACGGTGCACGTAAGCACTCCATGTGGCCTAACCACTATCGATAATCATCGTATGGCTCGGATTCATCGAGCGTATCTAATGTGGCAAGAATAATTCAGCCACTCAATCGGAAACCGTTACCGATTGCCTGGATATGTAGTAGTCCCAATCATACTCAAATGCAATAGGTAGTCACATATGTTACTCATAACAGCATTTAACAAAAAATTCAAACATGATTCTCATTTAAGCATTTTATCAAACACATTGAACATGTTATTATACATATGCATTTCGTCCATAAATCACATAGTAGCAATTTACATTACATGAAGGAAACTATAAATATGGATAAGGTAGTTGAGAATCCTATCTCATCACCTTTATTAAAAGCGATTCATCAAACAATTTCTCATTCAGACATTTTATCAAACACTTAGACTACACATTACCACCTACATAAACTAAATCAGTTATAGTATATATTATGGCAAATCCTTTCATAAAGGAGTTGTCATACAAACAACGAACATGTATTCTAGATTAATTGTCATAGCAAGCATAAATCATAATTGTAATTTCATTCAAACATTTCAACAAACACATGGAATGCATTATATATTCACATAGTTCACACACATGTATAATTTATCAAATACATTGTAACTAAGATCATATGGCAGCAATCAAGTCAGACATAAATCATTACTGACATTGAAAGCCTTGAAAACCATAACCTAAACCTTAATAGTCTGCACCTTTTGTCAGATTGCTCGTTTCAAACTTGGTTCGAACACAAGGTTACCGAAAATGGAATAACGACACCTATATGATGAAATAGGTTAGCTATTTCGTTGATTATTTTATTCGGATTCCTAAAACAAGATTAGGGTTAGGATTTCTTACCCAAATCGAAGTTGGAATGACTCATATAGTGATGGTGGGGAGGCGATTCGGTACGTGGTGTAGTGGGAGTGAATCTCAGTAACGATCTCCCGAACTCTCACTCTACTTCTCACTCTTTTCTCCTCTTTTCTCTCTTCTCTCTCCTAGGGTTAGAGAAATTCGTATGGAATAAGAGAGGGGTGATTTAAGGTCCTTATATAGGCCCAGAAGTGATGTCTATGGCCCTAGGGCCATGGTATACTTAGGTTATAGCCAAAGGGTGCCTGTTTTTGACAAACAGGGCCCTTAAGAAGGTCCATTTCTCACCTAAGTCACGGAGCAAGTTCCCTGACCATGGATCTATGCTAGGATTGCATTTTTGGTGTGATCTGACAAACGGATCAGCCGTGAAGGACCTGTATTAGATCAATGGTCGTCGTTCCTCGATCAGGGCCACAAGTATACCGATTGGTGCAGGGAAATTTCCCTGACCCATGGGTGAAGTTTGGTTAGAATCTAACGGTCCGAAGTCTTTAATTTTGCCCACAAGCGAATGGTCCAAATCACTTAAGTTTCAAGTCAATTTATAAATATATTCGCATTTCTCACACACTTTGCCCAAGGCTCAAGTTGTACGTTTCTGGATATTATTTGGGCTTGATTCCCACGATGGTTGTCAAGCCCAATATGACGGTCGTAACCCTATAGTTTCGCAGTCATCGGACTTTCGACGCGTGGTCCAGGTCCGATATGGAGTTTCAATGTGCTCCCAAAAGCAACTAGGTTTTGGGATTTCCCCGAGGTTTTTTGATATTATTGAGTTAGTGATTTTAATAGTTTTGGGTCTTGCAGTTCGTATGGATAGTAGTTCAAGCTAATCCACCGATTAATTTAGTTTAGTACTTAATTAATTTCCATCTAATTTCCATAGAATTCAGTCTTTAGTAATTTCTGCCTAAGGTGGTACTCGAGTCCTTGTACGAATTTTTCTGAGACGCTACAGAAACTGTGAATCCTTGCAGGTGAATGTTACTGCAGATCTTCTGCGTTGTTTGTCTGACGCTCCAGACATCTGTTATTTTATTTTTATTTTTACAATTTGGTTGTCTAATGCTCCAGACATTTGCATTGCTTTATAGTATGTATGAGTAGATCATGTGGTGGATAATTTTGCGAATCTTATTTTAATTCTCTTTAGGAATCCGTCTGTTCGTGGATGGTTTTGCTTCTTTAGTTTCAAATACAGAGGTTATTATTATTGCAAAGAAGATAAAAAGGATGATTTCTAGCCCTAGTTTCAGTTGAAGATTCTAATTCTCTTTAGCAATTCGTCTCTTCGTGGATGGTTTTGCTTCTTTAGTTTCAAATACAGAGGTTATTATTATTGCAAAGAAGATAAAAAGGATGATTTCTAGCCCTAGTTTCAGTTGAAGGCAGCCCCGACGTAATTTCTTCTTAACTGTCTATTTTATAGGTAAATGACGATATGGTTATTTCCACTTTTGCTATTCAATGTGATAATGCAACCAAATGCACCCTAAGCCAGATAATGACATAGTCAGATTTCTATGCCACTGGTACCTATCGTTGCTTCAACTGGTGGATTAGTTGATACCGTCAAAGAAGGTTTCACCGGATTCTAGATGGGATCCTTCAATGTTGATGTAAGTAACAGTTCTTTTATTCATCGATTGAATTCCCCATCCATTTTAACTATTCCCTTTATAAAAACTGAATTCACATTCCATGTTCCTTTTTCGTTTTTATTTTTTTATTTTTTCAGTGTGAGGCTGTCGATCCTGTAGACGTGACTACAGTTGCCACAACCATCAAGAGAGCCCTTTCTGTCTACGGCACGCCTGCTTTCACTGAGATGATTAATAACTGCATGGCCCAATATCTTTCCTGGAAGGTGAGTAAAATTCTAAGTAACCTATGCTTAGATGAATGGAACTTACAAGAAAAGAAACCATATGAAAAATGGATATAACCTACACATTAAACGCTGATCTGCAAAATGATGCCCCAACTTAGTGTAAATATCCCTGGTATTTCAGAAACATAGTGAGGGAAACTAGTAGAATAAGGAAGAGGTGTGTAAGATGGAGGTGGAGAAGCTAGAAGGGAGGGATTGCATTGTGGCTTGATATTTTGGGGTGGGTTTAGAGTTCAGAAAATGGTAAATGCCTGTGGTGTAAGGACGGGTTCTGCTAGGATATATCGTGTGATGAATTCCCTTTCTGTACTTTGTCTAGGGAAATCAGGAGTACACTTGATATTTCACTCTCTACTCTCTGTGCTTTTTTCTTGTCTCTACTCACTATGGCTTGCAGGCTTGTGATTGCAAATCCAACCTACTTCTGCTAGAAAACTCCGGGTAATACATGTGCCAGCATGGGTATGATGATTATGGAAAGTTCGCCTTAAAAAAAAATCCATTTTTTTTTTGTATCTTTGCTGCTCACCTAATGACCAGACTGGTCTGATTTTTCGATTTTTCGGCCATGGCACATACACGATGGGGCCACAAGATAACAACTGTATCTTCCATACATGGGAAGAGTTGGATTCAAAATTCCACTTTCGCTAGTAGCCATCACATTTCTCTTAGTTTATATTGATAGAAATATATTTTGGATGGTGTGAAATGGTGTATTTTCTGTACTAGGCATGCCACCTCATTCCCTTTGAATGCATTCGAGGCCATCCTAATGCAGCTTCAGAAACTAGCTCCAGAGCTGCATCGTGTAAGTTGTAAATTTAGATATTGGAGTTGTTTATTTAATTTCTCTATTTTCATGCAAAAGATATATAACGTGTAGTAATTCTAGCTAAGTTAAAACGATAGCTTTCTTTTACCTTTGTCCTTTGATTTCCATGTAGGTCTACTACTGCGGTATTTGAATATCTTTACCACGAAGACTATCCGGCTGCTTTGGAAAATCTTCATTGCTATTTCGATTATAGGTAAATGTTATGTTGTTCTATTTTCTATTTTCTATTTTTTTCTGTTTCTGGAGAAATTTTTATTATATATATTTTGCCTGAGAATCAACTTAGGTTGCAACCTTGAAGTTCCAATTTTGGTGGCTTTAGATAACGATATCATATCTCTATGCGTGAACTCCTTTTGCTCCCATGTGCAAACACTTCTACTGTCACCTATTTTCTCCTTTTCTCTTCACCTTCTTTGTCAAGATCTTGTAAATCCATCTAGTTCATGAAATTGATGTGAATTTTACAAATTTTGTTTTTTATATATAGAAATTCCTTTGGATGTTGTTGGACTACCCTGCTCATGAAATTACAAAAATTCAATTGGTTCTAAAATTTTCTTAAATGCTATTTTGCACCAGAAGGCATGGAACTGCTCCCTTAATTCCAAGTCAAACTCCATCTATTAAAGCTGTAACTTGCAAAGCTAATCCAAGCTACACATACTGGCCAGATCCATTTCTTTCTTTTTTGGATCATTTTGGTGCTACTTTGAAGTTCCTTTTTGTATGCAAAATCCTCCAATAAAGTTTCCCTTATTATTATTATTTTTTTTCTTTTTCTATTTCCTGTCTTCCTATGTTGATTCATATGGCCCTTGAAGGCTAAATAACACTGTGCCTGTACAATATTTAGTTCATTTATCATTTAATAACATGCAACATTATGGTCAAAATGTCACCAAATTCTGTTTACTCATTAATGTGCATAAAATGAAAATCATCTCTCCTTATTACAGTCTCTTGTTTCATTAAACCCCTCATAGCATCTTACTGAAGTGCTCTTCTTTATGCTTTCAACGTGATTTATAGATCGTAATTATATGTATACTAAAGTCTTCATGCACAAAGCTGATATGGCCAATAGATGTAACGGAATTCAAGTTACATCATTTGTTGCCTTGATAGTTTTTGACTTTTTAAGGACAGAGGATCAAAGGACTGATTGTTTTCCATGCCTCAATTTGTTGAATGCTACTTTTTGATTTTTATTTTTATTTTTTTCCCCCTTGTGTGCAAGATTTTAATTAATTGTGCCTAAATTTAGGCTTATAAGCACTTCAGCCTTTTGACGCCACTCGTGCTAGGAGTAGACTACATAGAGGATTTGTTTATTTATTTATTTAAATTTATTTATTCAAGACCATTTTCAATTTATTGTTGTAAATATTATATTTTTTTTATTGTGAAGTAATTAAAATTTGTTTAATATTCAGTTTAAATTGTATTGCAACATTTTTTATGTTTCAAATATTAAAAAAATACAGCTTTCAATTGAATTATATATATAAAATTACTGGTCTGCGCTGGGGCCTCTCAAATCTGTACAAAGACCTTTTCCCATGCTTGTATAGACCTTTGTCGACGCTTTTCCGTGATTAAAAGTGTATAGGAACCGTGCTTTTACCGGTGCTTGGATAGACTTTTGCCGGCTCTTCTGTCAGAAATACCAACGGCCACTAAAAGCGTCGGTGAAGTTAGAGTGGGCGCCGAAAAAGACTCCATAATTACCGGCGCTCAGACAAGCGTCGGTAGAAGTGACTTAGCGTCGGCAGAGGTTTTGCTGACATACCCCCTTACCGGTGCTTGTCTAGCGCCGGTAAAGGTAAATGCCGACAGTTTTGGTCACTAGTAAAAGGTCCTTTTCTTGTAGTGAGAGCGCATTACGTCTACGATAAAATATTTGAATCACTAGTTATGAGACCTCTAACACATCACTTGCACCAAAGGGGAAATAATTGAACCATGAGAGTTTTGAAATTCTAAGACACATGCTCAAGCCATCAAGGGAGGTAGCACAAAGCTGACCTAATAAAGGAGAAAAGTAGCATTAAGCTACCTCAATAAAAGAGAAGAGTAGTGAATAGGCCAACTCAACAAAAATAAGGAGAGAGGAGTAAAAGGCCAACTCGATATAGAGTGGAAGCACGTGTCGCTCTCAAAATTGGCAAAGGGCAAGGCTTGTATCCATCACCCCACATAAATTCATAAAAAATCAGGCATAATTAAAATCATACCTTAACCATAATTTTCAAAAGGATAAATAATTGATAATGGTAAATCAATCAATTGCATGAAAAATCACAGTAATATGAAAGTATGCAAAAATAAGATAAATCATAACAACTCAAATTAATGTAAGTTTTAAAGAAATCCCTCACCTTAGCCTTAAATCTAAACCCTAGATAGATATCCATGTAGAAAAGCTTCTACATGAATCACGACATTGCTTGAGGAAGAGGGAGACATCATATGTTTGGAGAAGGAAGAGGATGCTGACATCTAGGTTTTCTCTTTCTCTATCTCTATCTCTCTCTCTCTCTCTCTCTCTCTCTCTCTCTCTCTCTCTTCCTTGGGTGTTGGGAGATTAGGCGTAGAGAGGGGAACACACACCTCCTTTTATAAAGGAGTGGGCGTGTGAGAGGGGGTATGTTTTACATCCCAATTGGATTGAGTTTCTTCAATTTGACCATTTCTAGTGATCTTTCTTTAAATTTAATTTGTCTAGTGTGTTGGGGTCGTTGAATAGGGCCGGGTATATGATTTTCTTGGTGATTTGAAATTTAGATTGACCTATCTTAAAAATTCTTTTAACGGATGCCAAAACGAACTTGATTTCAATTAATGGTCCACACTTAATGATCAGGGCCCGATTTTGAAAGAAATATGTAGTTAAGATAGAAAAATAGTTGGACAAAAGTTGGTGGTTGATCAATGATGGAAAAAGCCTAAATATGAAATTTCACCTTTTATATCAAAATGAAGGAACTAGTTTCAACATTCAATGGTGTAGGATCATAGATCGGAGTCTAAATTTTGTATAACCTCGTAGTCATATGATACCAAAGTGTGGTCCAAATTTGAGTTGTGATGGATGGTAGGAAGTGGTTAAATCGGAAGAGTCACATCTATAAGGAGTTGATAAGCTTTGAAAGGATAACTTCGCGCTTAAGGAAAAGCCTAGCAAGGTGGGGTCTTCATATTTCATACTTGGTCTATATTATGGGCAATATAAGTCATTCATATGAAGAGAAACATACTACTATGACTACCCACAAAATTTCTTCACTCGATGGACACCAAAATCAACGATTACGGGGCTGATTTGTCAATTGGGACACTTTTACAATGATCTAAGGGTTGAATTCAACGTGTATGGTTAATTTATGATAAATAGGCATGGTATAAAATTTTACATGAAACGGATCATAGGAACCATGTGATCTAGAATTCAAAGGTCTAGGTTAATGACATTTTCATAATTATTACTGATATAAGAGTCTTGAAAAATCTAATAATTCTACATGGTTATAAGCACATTTTTAAGCAATTCGTACAAAAGAACTTATATCTAAATTATTATGAATAATGAGTTATTTACTAAATTAATTAGGGAATGCATATATATCAAACCACATAATGGATGGTCAGATGACATGTTAAAAATAGTAGAACTTGATGGTTAGTACTCTGACCATGTATGTAGGTGGATGTATGGTCAGTTTTATAAATGGATGAACATAAAGTGGGTTTTTGAAGTGATCGAGAGGTAGAACATGTATACTGTTAGATTAAAGTAACTTGTTCACATGTGTAAGTTCCTCATATTGTAGTTCAAATAGTGGTTTAAGCATATTCATAGGTGGTGAATAATATGAAGGGACCAGAATCTTTATTTGATATGTGTACGAGCGGATGTTGAGATTAAGTAGCTAGTTTACTATGATCAGGTGGTCCAAACTTAGAGTGGACGATCAAATATTTTTACTTAGTGGTAAAAAGTTGACTGAATGGTTGGTTATGATGGACAAGTGAGAATACTTGGGTATATGATGATTCTATCTTAAAATCAATGGTCGAATGTCTTGATCTATGAATGAAGATTATTCCCAATGATCAGATTCAGGTTGAAGAATAGATGTAAGGTTATGATAGTTAAATTGGTATCATACACACACATACTAAGTTGAATTTCATGATAGCACTCAAGAACTTTCAATACTTGGATATTGAAAAATTCGGGGTGTTACACTACGAATCCAAAAAGCCCACACGAATAATCCCAAAGCCCATTGAGGGACTTCCATTGCCTCAAAAAAAGCTATAAAAGAAATAGTTGAAGAGGAATTAGAGGCCCCACGCCAAATACATCTATCTACATGTTTACTTTACTTTCACGACTATTTTACTTTTCCTATCTTAGTTCGCTACCGCGCAGTGGCTCCTGCTATAATATGTTTATATTAGGAGTAAATTAAATATTTGCAACCTTAAGTCATCAGATCCCTATGTCCATCTGAATTCTGATTCAATTGTTCATGCCCTAGTCATATCTTACTGACCACTCGCCTCAAATCGCCTATTTTAATGGGTGTGTCAAGTATTTATCTTTCTTTTCTTTTCGATTTATTATTAAGAGTGCAAGGCACGACGATTGTAACAGGGCCATTATATTAATAAGGATCGATTGTGTTTATGCTAGTATTTACTATGTTATGCGTGAATCTTTTACTTTGATTAATAAATACCATGTTAAAACATTGGTGAGAAAAAAAGTCTTTAAAATGGTCGATTCCATAATCATTGGTACAAGGTAAAAAGAGCTCATTTGTAAGGGTTAATTGTTCACAGCCCCAAGTGTAGAGTCGCGATTTAGTAATAACTCGATAAGACCGAGGTCGAATCCATAGGGACTAAACTTGTACGTATTCTGAAAATAACTAGAACTAGAACTAGAAAAAGATCTAAATTGACATCTGAATAATTGAGAGTAATGGTGAATAGTGTTGATTAAAACTTATGAATTTAAAGGTGGGAACTAGGGTGCCAAGGATCCACTTGTAGCTATTAAGATGCTACCTTACTTGATTCAAGGAACACAATTGGAATTGGAGTCCTATCCTATCCAATTGGAAGATAAAACAATTTAAATCAAATCTGAATTTTTCATTGACCTAATTCTCAATGGAGGAAAATTATGAAATTGAAAGGGATTCCATCAGCCTACCATGCCTAGGTGACGATGGTAAACAACGAGATTTATCAATCTCACTATCTCAAAACAGGAAAAAAAGATATCCGAAGCCATCACAACATCTATTATGATTTGAGTCATAATAAATCATAGAAAAAAGAAAATATTCCCTTAATATCAAACCAGAAATCAATAAAGTTCAATAAGAATAAGAATTAAAGCAAAATAAACATCCAAATTCGCTACAAGCTTCACCTCTTAGCCCTAGCTAAGAGGTTTAGCCAACCATAGACATTTTTGAAACCAAATCTCTTAAACAAAGCATGAAAAATAAACTAGGGAAGAAGAAAAACTCTTTGACGGCTGCTCCACCCTTGTGTATGCTCCTTGAAACCTTTCAAAACCCTAGAAGATACTTTAAAGCATCCTAGGGAGTCCTATTTATAGTTATGGAACTCCAACTTTCGTACCTAGTTGGAAAAATCTAGAAACTGCCTCAAAATTACGCACTTTGTGTAGTTTTCCAAAATATATTTCGAGTTTCAGAATATGCTTTTTTAGGATAATTTCATAAATATGTTTGTTTTTAGGACAATTTCAGGATTCCTTTTCTTCACTTCAAATATTTGATTCTCTTCATTCCTCACTTGGTTTTCTTGGATCTTTAGCATGTGAATTCTTTATTAATGACTTTCAAATCTCTAAATTTTCATTTAGTAATCTTTTGAGCATAAATCTTCCTTTTGGCATCAATTTCACCTTAAGTTCTCGAAATCACCTCGCACATGAAAACATGCATAATTAAATCGATTAAGTACTATCATGTTTTTAAAACCAAGGTATAAATAGGAAAAATATGCAATATTTCACACTCAACATTAACCCCTTCCTTTGCTCAAATCGCTTGAGTACGATGTGCACTTATAAATCAGTCAGTGATCAAGAAGACTCTGGGTCCTGATCTAATCTCCAATTTGTCCATCTGGACATAAGGGTATTGACCAATTCAGTCAATACCTTTGAATCCTAGAGACTTTGGCACACTCGTGCAATCTCACACACACACACATACCTCTGATCTAGGCCCTCGATCGAACGAGTGGCCTTATCTAGCTGAATTAGAGGCAACACGTCCTTTTTGGCACTCCTGGTGGGACCCAGTGGCACGGGTATTTCTCAGTCAAGATCAAATGTCACAAAAATATAAAAATACTAACTTTTGTGGCTGATGCTATAGAGGAACAACAAGACCTAACTCAGCATTATAAGTATGTGGTTAATGTTGATACAGAAACATCCCCCGAGCACAACCCATGTGACTTTGCTACGTTCTTTGAATAGATGACGAAGTGCACGCAACAAATTACTAAGGATATTAAGTCATGAATAGAAAGATGTGAAAGAAATATTGAGAGCTATCTCTGGAGACTCAAAGTGCTTAAAAGATTTTCTCCCATTCTCCACGCCGGTGGACATAAGGTAGAACCACCAGCTGAGTTCTCAAATAGAGCCAACTAAAATGAGCCGCAAAGTCATTTGAAAGTGCCTTAGTTTGTCAAATTATGTGAATGTTGAGTCAGTCTTCAAGTGAGCCTTAAGATGAAGATTACAAGATTAAGACCTTAACCAAGAAGAAGCTCGAGTGCTCCAAATAGGTAAATGAAGCCTCACTTCCTTAAAAAAACCCCTGAGGTAAAAGATCCCATTTCACTTAGTCTTAACCCCAATTCATTGAAATTCATCTTTAGTAAGCTTAAGTGTTGAACACTTAGAATGTTGAAGGAGTTAAAAAAGAATTACATAGATAAACTCGATTGCATCGAGTTGTAATCGAAGTCATTTTCGATCCTATCGACATGGTTCGATTGCATCGAGTAATAGGCCCATTCTGTCCAGCAACAATATAACTATCTATTAGGAAGTCTCGATTACATCAAATATAGTTCGATCTTATCGAAATTCAAAATTCGATAGAATCGAACCCTATTCGATAACATCGATTTTGGGCACTCCTTCCACATAAAAACATTCTCAAAGTGTTTATCTATATAATCGAGTCACCTTCGATTACATAGAGAACAAGTTCTCAATTGTATCAAATCATGCTCAATTACATCAAATATTAGGAACATTTTGTCCAGCAAGCCATAAAAGAAAATACAACTCTTCGATCACATCGAATACTGTTCGATATAATCGAACTTCAAATTTCGATAGGATCGAATGATTATCAATAGCATCGAATATCTGGACAAAATCTTCCAACAACCAAAGGTAATTTTTTAAAGAAAATCTGATTGGATTGAACCACCTTTCGATGACATCGAAGTGCACGTAGATAAAATCGAAGGGTACTTGATAAAATCGAGCAGAATTTGTCCAACACAAAAATGAACATATATGTGTAGAAAATCGATACAATCGAATTAGACTCGATATCATCAAAATTCAAATTTTGATAATATCGAAGACTATTTGATAGTATCAACAATGATAGATTTCTGCCCATTTTATTACCATTGAGATTCTTCTTCTATAAATACCATAGGTTGTCTCTTAGTAAAATGAGCTAGAAATCAAGAGAGTTTGAGAGAGTTGCTTCACTTACATTATACCTTCTTCCTCATTCCCTCTTTCCCATTAGAGTTCATCATTCAATCTTGGCATATGCATTAACTCACCATCTTATGTACTTGAGATTAAATTATGAACTCTAGCATTCAGAGAGATTCCAACTGAGTAAACATATTATTGGAACTCTCGAATGCATAACTCATGGGAACCTTTTCTATGCGTATTTATGATCACATCATATAATTAGAGAAGAACAAAACTCTAAACCTCACAACCTCAGAGCATTCATTGAAGCATTAAAAGCAGATTACGGTTTAAGGGAGTTGAAGACTCTTCGTCATCATCGAAGATCTTCACATCATGCGAGAAAGGGGCTCACTAACTTATTGTAAGTATACAGAGTTTGTCGAGTCTAAAGCCCTTTCCTTGTGTAGAATTGAGATTCAGAGTTTTAATGACAAACTCACTAAGATCTCTTTGTAGGCCTTTGACAGGAGAATACGTGGTCCTTGTGTAGGACAAGTTGCCTTATGTAGGCTTGGATAGCTTTGGGTAGGCTTCCTTTTATGTCCTTAGGTAGGACTTGTCGCCTTGAGTAGGCATTTAAGGGAACCTTGTGTCACGCCCCAAACTCAAAAACTGGGCACACAAAATTTTCAATCACCGAATCCGACGCCGACAGCCTCCGTAGTACCCCGTTCTCGGCTCCTGGCACCTATATACCAGGTTCCGATCCTGGGATCCTACAAGGAGGATTTCTATAACATAAGTTTGTTTCATAATCAACATAACCAGGATCATAACCCACAAATAATAACCACAGGAACATCATCACAAAATCCACTAAGAATAAAAACTCTTACAATACAAGGTGCACAAAGGGAAAGATACAATGGCTATAATAAAACTCCAAAAGCTCCGCGACACGCTCCTACTCCTGATCAGCTACTGCCTAGTGTCACCTGCACGCATCAATCGAGCATAAGCTTATAAAAAGCTTAGAGGGTGGTGTAAGTGTGTGCAGGACCGGTGCTAAGTATGCAATATCAGAGTATGTGGAATATGTTGGCAAGACCATGAATATCACCAGCCGTAACAAGGCTATGCAATATAAGACAGGAATGCCATCAGCCATACCAAGGCTATGCAATACAAGGCAGGAGTGCCATCAGCCATCCCAAGGCTATGCTACACCAAGCATGAATGCTATCAACCATATTAGGGCTATGCAATGCGGGGCCTATATAGCCAATTGCCATATGCAATATGCAATGCGATCATGCCAGTCCTTATATCAAGTCTACATATTAGTACAGTTCCTCTCTGAAAAATCACCGGGGTCAAATACACTCCACACTAACTACCGCCTCCCTAGCCGCGCAGTCCAGTGAGTGGAAGAGACCTCACTATCTGTCAGTAGTTTGCCAATACCTACCTAGCTTGTCGATAGTGGACCCATTTGCAAGCTAGTTAAACTCAGCCTAGCTTACAGCCCCTCACTTGGGCGGATAAGGCCACACCCCCTTCCAACTGACCACGACATAGTGGGAGACACGGCCTAATGGTATTTGGCATCGGCGCTCATGTTTCCACTTGGTTTAGACATTGGAACATCTCCTGGTACCAAAAAGGTTCTGAGACTTTCACCCAAAGACATCTTACGTGCCCACAGTGCTAGAACCAAGCATTTTCGGTGTCCAATCCATGGTGTGCCTGTGGAGGATACGGCCCTGATGACGCTAGGGCAAATAATAACCATACCATGCAAATGCGAGATGCATGAATCATACCAATCAACCATACATCAGTCCTGTGCATACAACGTGCTCATGTGGGGTAACTCCATCACTCAGGGAGTCCCATAAACAACCTGCCCAATGGCACATACCATAATCAATCACTCCTCAACCAAGCATACGTATGATGCACATGGGAATGAATCATGAAGATAACTAAGCATAACATGCGGTGATGATGTACACTTCTCTTAGCAAGGTCGGGTCTAGGTACTTAGACGATTCTACATGGTGTGGAAGAGGCATAACCAATAGTGGGGACCCAACGGTTTGGGTAGCCCACAAAGTCTAGGTAAGCAATACTATGGGCCCAATAGATAAGAATGGGCCTAACAAAGGGCCTACAAAGGTTCACAATGTGGACATTTAACCACCATTGTTTCCTACAAGGTAGCCCAATAACGAATCTAGCTAAAACAAGGCCCATGTCCCAGATACAACTATGAAAAGAAAATGGGAAGCAATCCATAACATCTCATACCACATGATGGGCCTCAAGAGAAGGCCCAGAGCCTAAATACATCAATATGGGCTCAATGGGGTAACCCATGGCCTAAGTATCATGGCTAATGGATACATGCATTATGATGGGCCTCATGGGCAGCCCATATGCCCAAATACATAGGTAAGGCATATCCAAGATTCGCCAAGATGGGTCTTACAATTTAGCCCAAGACTAGGCAAGATAGATGGACAACAAGGATCCAATTACATACAATATATCAGCCCACAAGGTCCAACACAATAGGTAAGCAGCCCATACATAAAACTGGGCTCAAGGCTGGATGTCCAATCCATCTAGGCCTGGTGGACGTCTAAAAATCTAGACTGTCATGGTCCTCAAACAATCAGCCAAAGGCGGGCCTAACAAGGCACTAATGGGGTCTAATAATTACAGGAAAATACCTATATAGAGTGAGTACATAGCACCCTCAATCTGTTGGGCCTTACAACATCACAACTTCTAGCTACATACATATTTTTTTTAAAGGCCTTTGCTGGACATCTAGCCCACCTAACTTCCTAGGCTTGCTGGGGTCCAGTAGATGGTAATTCTGAGTGAACATAAACTTCATGATGGCCCGTAAATATCACACTGGGCCCCACTAGATGGAAGGTGAGAATACAACACATAAATCAAAGTGGGCCTGCTGCTGGACTGCAAGTCTAGCAACACCCCAAATGGTTTGGACGTCCCAATGGGGCTGGACGGCTGGCCCTACAAATACCTAAGGTGGGCCCCACTTGTGGACGTCCCACCAGGGGGGTGGACCATGTCCAAGTGGGCCACACAAAGGGGAGGATAGGGTGGACAACACACATAATCAAGGTGGGCCACCTGGGGGAACGACTAGCCCTTGCTGGACATCAGCTTAGGTGGAACGTCCAGCAGGTGGGCTGCTAGCCTAGCTATGGTAACCCCCAAGAATGGGCAGTCCGAATGGTCCACATACACCTGAGGTGGTCCCAGCAAGGTGGGCCACAAGGAAGGTAAGGGGAGAGGACATAAATACATACAAATAGGAATAAAAAATCTGAACAGCAAGGTTTAGAAAATAAAATGTTGCTAGAATTGTTGTTGTCCTTGATTTGTATACCCAATGGAGTGGGCCCAAGCCTACCTAAACAAGAGGAAAATGGGTAGTTAACATGCACCCATGAATGTGCAACAAGGTGGGGTCCATAAAAGTGGCCCACCATTCCAAAATCAAGCTGATATATATGTTTTCCCTCCATGCAAGACTGCTGGACGGTCCAGAAACTTGGACCATCCAGCCCTCTTGGGCCTGCTCCATGGGGCTCCAATCAAGGGTGGATGCAAAGGGGTTTCATCACATTATAGGGTGGGGTCCACACCTCAGAGGAATACCCCAAAAATGGGGGAGGAAAAGAGCTATAAATAGGGCTTAAACTCCATACAAAATCATACAGCAATGGGCTAGAAATCTGGACAGCAAACATGTTACTATCCATCCCAGCCCATAATGTGGTTGATTGGGGGATTTATCTCAAATTCATCAAGGTGGGGTCCACCTAGATGAGTCACACATATTCTAGACCCAAGCCCCATTCAAAACAACCCTACAATCAGGCCCAACGACCATCCAAACCATACAAACTAAATTGGGCTACAATGATGGGCCTAGATGTTCAGCAGCTTGGGCCTGGACGCCCCTACATCTGGATGGTTTGGATGCATGGACACATCAGGTGGGCCACACACATCAGAAAACTAGGGAAAGGATAGAGAGAAGGAGAGAAAAAGGAGATCTCGGCCATAAGGAGGGCTCCGCCACTATGAGTCCTCCTCAAACAATCACAACCATACGATTAAATACACATGGGTCCCATGCATGCATGAGCCCTACAATAGAAAATCTGAGGTGGGGATACCATCCCCATCATGGATCTAGGGTCTAGATGACCCAACAAACTATAGATCAAAGGAAAAACATCATGATGGGGTCCATGGAGAATGGCCCCATCATGGAGACATGCATGCACAAAGTGGGCCATTGGCCACACTCATGGAGTCATGTAGGATCTCCACCATTGATTGGTGGGTCCTACACACTCCCATGAAGGAAAGATGAAGATCTAAGGAAGAAAAAAATCAGAAAATCTACCCTAGGAGAACACTCACCTTAAGGATCTTCTTCTTTCTTCAACACTATGCTCCTCTAACTCCAAGGAAGAAGGATTTATGGTTGAGATGGGATTACAAGGGCTGGATTAGGTGGGATTCTAGAGAAGAGAGGGTTGGAAAATGGATGGAGGTGGGGTGTTTTCTCCTCTTTAGCAAAGGAGGAAGAGAAATGAAATGAAGGAGAAAGGAGAGAAAGAGAGAGAGTTGTAGAAGTGAAATGATGAGGGTGTAAGGCCATTATGAGTTTTGGTAAGAGAACCCATCATAACACATGGGGTAGAGAATCTAATGATGGCTTTAGGAAGAAAACCCATAATGAGATTGCTAGGCTATGGCTATAAGTAATAGGCTAGGTAGCTATCATAGGTAAGTTAGGTAGCTATATGTAATGATGAACTAGGGTAAGGTCACCCATCTAGGAAAACGTGCACAAGCAACAAGGTGGATCCACATCATGATCAATGGTCCAAATATTGCGTGGGGTATCTACACCTCGGATTGGCACACGAGACGCGGCGTTGGAACCGTGACGATGATGCGGTCGCAATGGCATAGGTTTCGTGTCGAATCGGTTCTGGTTTACAGGGTGGAACTTAGGGATGATCGCAAATACTACCTATAGGTCGCGGGTCGCCAGAATTCAACCGGAAGGACCGTAGAACCTAACAGAATGAAATGGATACTAGGTTATGGGTTTGACACCTTGCGTAGGTCCCTTAGTTAACCTTGTGTAGGTTGTAAAGGTTCATGGTTAACTTGATTTAAAACCATTGGATAGTGAAATCTGGTACACTTTAGGAGAGAGTGCGTCTGCCGAGAGTGGAGTAGGCAAGTAGTTGAACCAGTATATATGATTTTGTCTAGGATTATTTTTTGTGCATTATTCTTGTAAGGTCCGTATCTTATACTGTACTGTTCTGTAGGCTTCCGCAGTCCTTCCGGTCGAATTCCGGCAACCCTCGACCCGTATCTAATGTTTACGTGTGATCCTAATCCGAGTTCCATATATTAAAGTCGACTCGACTCGAAACTTGTACTTTGGTGACCGCGCCATCGTCGTGGTTCCAACGCCGTGACTCGCGCACTAATTAGATACCCAGACTAGAAGTTATGGGCCCACATTCATTTCGAGGAAAACGTCACGCGTGTAAATTCTGAGAGAATCTCTACGACCTATCCCATCAATCAATCAATCAATCCCATCAATCAAGTATACATCACATATCAAGTCAAGTACAACAACCCATCCCTTCCCACTCCCAAAGTCAACTCTCTCTCTCCCTCTCCACCCATCACTTTCTTATAACCCCACCCATCACCCATCACACCTCATCCCATCCCTTTTCACCCATCAGTTCTCCCTTTCTCTCATTCCCCCTCTTCACTCCCAAGCAATAAAAATTTCATACGTCCAAGCCTCTCCAAACTCTCCCAAAAACAACAAGTGTGGCCCACCCTCTCATCTCTCATCCCCACCATCAAAACTCCATCAACCACCGTCAAAAGTTGAGTATAGGAGCTAAGGAGGCTAAGGGACCAAGAAGAAGGCCGATAAGTGGGTGATCTAACTGTCAATTTTATTATTTGAGGGCCCACATATGGTGGGACCCATCTTAATGTATGCTTTGTATTTAGGGAGGGCCCATAGTGGCGGGGTCCCTTCCCTTTCCACCGATCTCTCTCTCTCTTTCTCTCTTTTATAATGGGTGTGGCCCACTAGATCCACACCGATCGTGGACCCACCATGATGGATGTATTTTATTGATGTCGTCCATCTGTTTTATCCAAGCCATCCAGTGGGCCTGGATGATGAGAAAACACAAATATCAGACCCATCAGGTGGGCCACATTCATGTGGGACCCACCTTGCTAAAATGTGGGCCACGTACATGTGGGACCCACCATGATGCTTGTGTTATATCTATGCCGTCCAGCGTCCCTGGACGCTGGATAGGGTGCGGCTAACATGGAGTGCGTGTACTGACATGGGTGTGTACTAACAAGCTAACAAAAAAGAATGAGCTTTTGGGGTGGGCTGCTCATGCAGGCCCCACCTTGATGTAAGGATCAAATCCACGCCGTCCATCCTATTTCTTAGCTCATTTTAGGCGTTGAGCCGAAAAATGAAGTCAATCTAGTTATCTGGCGGGCCATAACATAGAAAACAATATATTTCACCGTGAAAATCCACTTTGACCTTTCTACACACTGAAACATACCCAATATTGGCCTTATTAGACCCGTCACGAGCAAAGGAACCCAACCGACAGACTGGTTTCCTTTGATGGGGCCCCCACCTATCAAAATCTTCAAAAAAAATAATAAAATAAAACAGCAGCCGCTGCTGCTATCAGCGTCCAGAGGACGCTGCAATAAGCAGTGTCCGCGATTTGCATTAGTGCAGGGTCAATGGGCCCCACCTCAGGCCCCACCATGATGTGAGTTGAACATCAACATAGTGCATTTTGATTGGGCCCCTTAGGGCAGTGGGCCCTCCAAAAATCAGCCGTACCTGGAACTCAGGAGGCCCACATCATAGGCAATAATGTGATTGAACGTCTGCCATTAAAACCTTTTTAGTAACAGAAGTTTTGGATTATTATGAAATTCATTTTTCCTCTTCATACGAGTACGTGTGACCTTACCAACAGATTTGGGTGGAAATTAAACATTATGGTGGGCCCCACGTGGGACCCACTGATGTATGTGTTCCAGACTTTCCATTAGTGTGGTCCCCACCATGAGCTATGTGTTTTATCTATGCTGTCCATCTATGGGACCCACCATGATGTATGTGTTGCATCCAAGCCATCCAACCATTTTGAAAGCTCATTTTAAGGCTTGAAACTAAAAAAGAAGAAGATAGATCTAGGATCAAGTGGACCACATTTCAGGAAACAGTGGGTTTGAACGTCCACCATTAAAACCCTTGGACTACAGGGTTTGGACCAATACAATATTTGTTTTTCCCTCTTAATCCAGGTCCTTAAGACCTTAGGATTAGATTGGGTGGGAAATAACCCTTATGATGGGCCCTTGTGAATTGTTTAAATAGTGAAAATTATCTCCACTGTTACTTGGGGTATGGTCCAAATGATCCTACAATATGGCTCTTTTTGGGTATGTGATGAGGCCCATCTTGATGTATTTATGGCCCATTGTTGAGGCCCACCTTGATGTGTATGAGGTATGTTGTTGAGGCCCACTTTGATATATATGAGGCCCACGTGATGCAGCCCATTTGATGTATTTGACTCGGCCTATTCAACTCGGCCCATTCGACTTGGCCCAGTTGATTTGGCCCATTGTTTCAGCCCATTTGATTAGGCCCGATGTGATATATGAGGCCCGATGTTGAGGCCCAACTGTATATATATGAGGCCCACGTGATGTGGCCTATTTGATGTATTTGGAGTCCTTGGGTCGAGGCCCAACGGGGTGTACATAAGGCCCATTACAATTTATGATTCCACCATGGTTTATGTAATGAAGTTTATGGTGGGCCATGCCTTGGGAGCAATGATGGTTTGATGTCCACATTGTAAGAATAATGTTGGTTAAATGTCCGCATTATAACCCTCCCTAGGGCCCATTTTTAGGCCCATACTTGTTATGTGTAGGCCATCTAGGCCCATCTTCATTATGAACAGAATCCATCACCACATAACATGTTTAGTATAGTTCCATGATTCATGCTCATACGCATCATATGTATGCTTTGATATGAGGAGTGACTGATCATAGCATATGCCTTCGAGCAGATTGTTTATGGGCTCTCTGATAAGCGGAGTTGCCCTTCATTAGGACGGCATGCGTAGGATTATTGCATGACTGATAGTGTGATTCATGCACTTCACATTTATATGACATGATTACTATACGCCTTGGCGACATCAGGGCTATGACCTCCACAGGCACATCGTGGATGGCAGGATTGGACATCGAAAATATTGTTATTAAGCATCGGGGCACCATAGATGTCCCTAGGTGAAAATCCCTGAACTCGATGGTACCAGAGGATGACTCCAATGTCGAGACCGAGTGGATATATAAGTGCACGAGAGCTGAATACTAGGAGGCCGTATCTCCCACTGTGTCATGGTCGGTTGGAAATGGGTGTGGCCTTACTCGCCCGAGGGTAGGGGGAATTGCTAGGCTGAGTTTGACCAGCTCGTGAATGGGTCTGCTATCGATGTGCCGGATAGATATTGACAGACTATTGGCCAGGCGGATAGAGGTTTCTTACACTCATTTGGACTGCACGCCTGGGAAAGGGTCAGTGCCATTTGGATTATACTAAACCCCGAAGATTATTCAGAATGAGAACTGTACTAATATTTGATGAGTTATATTGACATGAGGATTGTCATACTTGAGTTGCATCTCGTATTGTATGGCCTAGATATGGCCGATAGTATTCATGTTTTGCACCGCTTAGCCTTGGTACAGTTGATTGCATTCATGTATCCATCAACATGATTTCGCATTACTCTGGTATTCCATTCTAAGCACGTTCATACTACGCACACATTTACACTGCCCTCTAAAATTTCTATAAGCTTATGCATGATTAATGCGTGTAAGTGACGCTAGGACGCAGCCATAACCTCGCCGCAGTTGGAGTGTGCAGTCGAGCTTCTTGAGTTTTTGTTATTTTCATTATCTTGTATTTCCCTTTCATTCGCATTGTACTCAAAGTTTTTGATCATAATGAATTTTGTGATGGTGTTCTTGTGGTTATTGTTCATGGGTTATACTTATAGTTATGCTCATTACGAATTAAATCATGTTTGAAATCGAATCCCAGGATCAGAACCTGGTGTATGGGTGTTGGGAGCCAAGAATGGGGTACTATGGGGCTGTCAGCGCCGAATTCGGTGATCAGAAATTTTGTGAGCCCGATTTTCGAGTTTGGGGTGTGACAATTCTAATTATGCTTATGATTATCAAATGTCTTTATGATACATGATTTAGTTGATGTATAGGTACTGATAAAGATTACATCCCACACACACTATTGTATACACTATTCCTAATAGGCCTGTTCTTTATGTATAAATCTTGTATAAGCCTATGTGATTTGGACCTTCTATTGGCTTGAAAGCCTTAGAGTTACTTTACCTTAGTCCTTCGATTAAAGATAAGCATTGTTTGTACTTAGAAGAAAATAATTTTGAAAAAGTCCTCTGCACCCCCCTCTAGGACATTTGGTCATACTTCATACTTCAGTAATAACGGTTCTACCGTAATTTCACCGTCCTCTACCACCCTTTTTAGCTGTAAAGAAAGAGTAAAATGAACATGATCTTAACTAGCCAAAGAGCCTCGATCAATGGAATTACAACATTTTTGGGAGTCATGCCCCAGTTGGATTAAGTAAACTTGTTGGTCAAACAGTCAAGGTGTCGTTATTGCATGGCCCAGCGCCCAACCCAGCTCGAGGGTAACCTAAGTATGGATTGGAAAACTTCAATGAAGCCCAAAGGGTCGTGCACCCCTGGGGATCAACCTAGGATATGCTGACCTTTATCAAGGGCAAAGCATAACACAAGAGTTTGTAGGACAACCTTCGTTGTGCCCCAGATGCATAGCGACTCATATAGGATCGAAATGCTCGGTTGGCAACTCTCGACTGCGACTTCGGTTTACCATGAACCATACCAAAATCCTACACTCATGGTGCAATCCTCGGTTGAAGTTTCAGTGTATCCAAGACCTCGTAGGACAGAGGCATTTGGGGGGCTATCTCGATCAGAAATGTATTTCAGAGATTGGAATATCTATATCCGACAATAACAAAAGAATGAAAAGAATACTCATCATCATTCATTCCACTGATTTGGATTCGTATTACATTCCTTACATTGTCATTAATTCTAAAATAAAGTACTCTTATTAGAATTTTAAATGATGTAATTGAAAATAGTCCAGCAGCAATTTCGGTAGAATTTCGGACTGTAGAGCGTCCGTCGCAATGACATAAGAGTTCTGCAAGTTAAAAACTCTTATTTCGCACCAATACGTATGCTGAAAGACCTGAATTATTAGTCCATAAGCATGATAATACAAATATCCATGATGAAACCGTATAAGATGCATAACATATTGGTCGTGCAGGTCCTCTGCTACACGGTTACATAATGGGCTTGTTGTCACCGACTCTTCTCCATCCTTTTTCCTTCTTACTATGTTGTGACTCGCTTGATACCTGAATTATGCAACTTTTTGACTCCTAAAGCTCTAAAATATTTTTCAATGTCTAAATGAGAATAGTGATGAGGTATTTATAAGTATTCACATGTGTGAAGCTCTAAATATGCGCAACTGAAATTGTGGTAGAGGGCCGCAATGTGTCTAAGTGCCGAATATGGTGGAGCTATAGAATATAGGCTAAGTCCTAGAGGGGGGGGGGGGGGTGTGATTAGTACCGATTAAAATTTATACCTATTAAAAACACCAATTGCCTAACTTAAACTAAATGAGGCAATTTAACTCTAAGCCTTCCAAGCCATTAGAGGGTCCAATCACATAGGCTACATTAGATATGCAAGTAACTATCTTATATAAGATAGTGTATATGAGTGTGTAAGATATGATTCCTATCCATCTTAAACATTCATCTAATTATACATCATATTTAAACATTCAAGACACATAAGCATAATTAAATAAATGAGCAAATATCAATCACAAATACGATCATATATAATGGTTCGGCTACGTGCCTATTCCACTCCAGGCGGACGCACTCAACCCATGAGTGTATCGGATTTCACCATCGGAGGTTTTAAATGAGGTTAACTTCTAACCTTTATAGCCCTACACAAGGACTCTAAATTTTATGCCCTACACTAGAGCAAGGGTCTTACACAAGCACCCAAGTTTATGTCCTACACAAGGATAAGGGTTCTAATCCCAAACCTGACAATTTAGGCCACATAGGCCAAGGTCCTACATAAGAACTTGACAGTTTATGCCCTATACAAGAACAATGGTCTTACATAAGAACCTACGATTTAGGCCCTACGGAAGAGCCAATGTCCTACACAAGAACTTAATCAAGTTTGTGGATAAAAAAACTCTTAGCCTCAATCCTACACAAGGAAGGAGGCTAACCTATGGACTCCTAATAATGACACTTACTTGTTGGATTGAGTCCCTTTTTGTATCTCCTCCTGGGTTGCTTGATATCTGCTCTCTCATGCTTCAATCATCTCCCCGATGCTCCCTTGATTATATCGCCGCTGCTTCACCAAGGCTTCAGCTCCATGATCAATCTCATTGCATTTAATGTGTCTTCAAGATGACCAAGGTGATGGGAGTGGGTTGAACCTCCTACAACTAATGGGTAATTGTTTATCCTAGGGGATTCAACTATATGGGCCTCCCAGAAGAGTTGGACAATGATTTACCAAGAACGCTTAAGTCCAATCTCTAGGAAATGAAGGAGTTCAAGCACATCTCAATATTGAGGTTGAAATCCTCATTAGAGTTGTAATCTCAAAGGAGATGCCTTAGAACTCAATGGAATAGATGCTTAGGATGAGAGATTTACATATGGAATCACCCTACCTTTATTGCTCTAAAAATCCATCATAATGCCTAAGAACTGATTGCCTTTTATAAAAAGTTTGAGTTCCAACGATAAAAAATGGGTAAAAAATAGGCAGAAAATGGTTCTGTTGATGTTATTGAAGGGGTTCGATGTCATCAAGAAAATCCAGACAATATGATGTTTTTCTTGCTGGACATATCTGGACCATTTTTCGATGTCATTGAACATCAAGCCTTCGATGTCATCGAGAAAATCCATACAATACGATTTTTTCTTGTCATGCCTTAAACTGGGGAACCAGATTCAAAAAATTTTTGGTCATCGAATCCAATGTCGACAGCCTCTGTAGTACCCCATTCTCGGCTCCCAGCTCCCATGCGCCTGGTTTTGACTTGGGATCCTACAAGGTAGATTTTTAGGGTGATTTTTTTAAAGGAGCATAACCACAAGTGTACCTAAGTCACAAAACATCATCACTACATATCCACTAATATAATCTTTGAGTACAATACTAAAAGGGAAATACATAATATAACAAAATTCCAAAAGATCAGGCACATGCTCCTGCTTCACTGTTGTTGCAGTCTAGCAAAACCTACACGTAAACAATTGCATAAGCTTACTACGAAGCTTAGAGAGTGTGTGCGTGTGTGCGTAATACATGTGCCAAGCATACAAAAATCATAGTAAGCGAAAATGATGGAGGGCTAAACTATCAACTCTATAAATGCTATCAGCCATACCTAGGCTATGCGATGCGATGGCCTACATGGCCAAATGTCATATGCTAAATATGCAATGTAATGTGCCATTCCTCCACTAGTCTACGTGTCATAATAATTCTCAATTGGATCATCACCGGGGTCTAGTATACTTCTGACACTGATTGACGCCCATTGCGCGTAAGAGTAATCGAGTGCAAAAGACCTCACATTTGCCTTGTCAGTGATACACAAAACCTCCTGATCCGTCGATAGCGAACCCATTTCACGAGCTAGTCAAACTCAACCTAGCATATAACCCTGTAATGCCCCGATTTTTGGAACCTGAGTATATTACTCGTTCTCCAAAAACCCGATTGTTAGCCTTTAAAATTTAGTATAAATTTGAACCACTTATCATTAATCAGAGTTAGCAGCAAACATAGCTACAGTAAACCATGCATTGTAAAAAACATTCCAACTATAATAAAAATCTAAATGTAGCGCCCATATAGGACTTATACAATCTCAAATAACAAGGTTCGACAAATAAAAATAGGAATCTATTGCCTAATGATAGAACTCAACATGGGCTGTAGGGACCCCGTCTAGCTCATCAGCTACCCGATCTGCTTTAGTGACCTAGCGAATGGTATCGGCTCGCTTTACACCTTCATCAATTATTATGGTTTGATAGCATCAATGATTATTGCGATGAGGAGTACCCTTTAAGATTGCATACTCATCATTTATAATCCAGCATAAATCATAATATATGATAAGAAACATACTAAACAATGCAAATTTAAAATCATGATCATATATTCAGAAATAAGCTAGTCAACATAATTTCAACATTAAGGAAATATAATAGAAATCCCAATGCAAGTGGACGTATCTAGATAGTTAAATAATCAATCATTCAAACTCCACAAAATGGCTAGAAAACCAAGCTTTAAACCTCTACTTCACCGGGAAATCATATCGTATGTGAACACTGCAAGATGGCTAGGAAATCGCTAAGCGAACACCCACTCCACCTGAAAATCACAATACGACTGAACACTGCAAGATGAAGAGAGAACAACATACAAACGTCTACTTCACTCGAAAATCATATCATACGTAAACACCGCAAAATTGCTAGGAAATCGCTAAGCGAATACCCGCTCCACCCGAAAATCATGGTACGACTGAACACTGCAAGATGAGGATATAATAAATATATAAACTCTAGACCACCCAAAAATCATATCATACGTGAACACTGCAAGATGGCTAGAAAATCGCTAAGCGAACACCCTCTCCACCCGAAAATCACAATACGATTGAACACCACAATATGGCTAGGAAATAATAGGATATGCAAATATAACCAACAAGCCACAAAAGGGTACCAATAAACCATCAAAGCCACGAGGGCAAATATACGATCGAAGCCATGTAGGGCAAATATGCGGTCCAAACCATGTACGGCAAATATGCGGTCCAAGCCATGTAAGACAAAGTGTGATCTAAGCCATGTAAGACAAATGTGCGATCCAAGTCGCATAAGTCAAATATGGACTGCAAGATGGTGATTTCATGATAGGTTTCACTCATTACATCACTCAATCGTAAATGACAACATATAGTTAATTAACAATGTACAATTAAAGATAGCATGTTATCATTGATCATTTATGCTTGCTATAGTTAAAGAGATATGTTCATTATCTGACATAGGAATCATGTGCGCAATGAATTCGCATATTCACATAATGAGAAAAAATAACTTAAGGAGAGGAATTATATCATCGTTTATGTCTAGATTAATGAAGTTAAGTGGGAAGCTCAAAGGGTGAGTTCTCACCTTGAATGAATGTTCCTCTTGATTTGAGATGTTCTTATGAGGTGGATGTAAAGATCCTAAAATCCAAGCAAGTATAAATTTGATCTTCTAATTCCAACTTACATATAGTCTAATAGTTATATAAACCTTATTTTCTACTTACTTGTTTGGACATGTTGAAGGAAGAAATGTCTTCTAAGGTAAACAGTTGCTGGTTGTACCTGGATGAAATGTTACAAGACACCAGTGAGTCACGACTGAGTTGACTCGGTCGGGATTTTCAACTAACAACAAGTTGAGTTGGTTTTAAGTAATTTACTAACTGTAGGGTTAGATTATTAATCCTTGGATCTAATGCTTCGTAAATTATTCACAGATGATTCCAACATTGGAGTTAGCTTGACTCAGTTGGGAAACTGGTCAAGTCAACCCGATACAGAGTGTAGTGTCGACTTAGTTGGGCATATCTGGCCGAATCAGCCCTTAATCGGCAAGTTCAAATCGCCCATAAACAAGGTTTCAAGTTACCTGGGATGAGCTGCTTCCCAGGCCCAACTGAGTCAGGGTTTTTATACCTGAAACGTTTTTGAGTCACTAACTCAATAGTGACTCGACCCAGTCGATCCTCTTGGCTAGCTGGGTGTGGCGCATCTGAGATCAGTTTGAAGTGCTGGTCATTACTTGAGGAAAATCGATCTCAGCCATGGATTCCGATCAGGGTTTTTACCTTGAGATGGGGATTTGAGTCATGCCAACTCGTGACTGAGTTGGGAGTGACTATGAACACAGTCAGTCAAGTGGCTGTGAAGTTTCCATTACTGAGAGAGAGGTCAGTTGTGGTACCTGATCAGGGACCGTTTCTGGGAGCTGAAAGGGCTTGGACGTGGCGTGCTCAGCTCTAAGTTCATCGAAAATCAGGAACCCACCTCCCTAACTCAATTCCGGTCGCCGTTTTGGGGTGATACTGGCCTGATTCATCAGAAAGTTGGGTTGGTTTACTGACTAGCTAGGTATAAGGCCATGACAGGGGGTTTTCAGTTTCATTACTTGCACTGGGGTTAGGGATTTGAGTTGGACGAACAGGGTATGTGGTGAGTTGGGTCAGCTTCATATGGCTGGCTAGAAGCTCGCTCCAGCAGCGAGGTTCTCTCCCTTCTCTTTCTCTCTATCTTCTTTCTCTCTCTCTATTTTCTTCATAGCAAATGCATGACCCAACTGAGTTGAGTTGTTATCAGGCATGCAACTCACTCCAGCGGCCCCCAATCTCTCTCACTCTCTCTCTTACTATTTCTTTCCTTTTCTTCTATGGGATTTGCCTTAACAGAACGACTATTTATGGCCTTACTGTTTCTGGATGCTTCTACAGCTAATCACGAAGGTTAGCGTGTTGGTTAATGCAAAGCAACCGAGAACGATTGCCATCAGGGTCTCCCCATGCCTCTGATCTTGTGCGTGGGCCCCTGAACCAAACCCTTATGAACATTAGAGGGGGTGGGCCATTCGATTGACGTTTCGGATAAGAGAGAAGGGTATCTGCACGAAATGGGCCGCTCATGGTCTGATTGGGGAAGATGACCCACTGATCATGGTGTTTTTGCATTGGTCAGGTGATTCGGCGATTTGGGACATTCAGATGGTCTAGATGGTGTCCATCAAGCTTATGGGGTCCATTCAACGATGAGTATAGACGGTAGTGATGATATCTATCTTGAAGTGGAGTCAGTACGAGTTGTAGCCGCGTCTCGCCAAAATCTTGTCTTTCTTTACGAGATTTTCGGGCAGCCCTAGACTGGATGCTCCGGATTGCTCCGATGAAGCTTCCGGATTGCTCGGATGAAGCTTCCAGAGGGCGAGTGATGGTTGGGATTGACAATTGCTAAGAATGGAAAGGATTCTTTCCAATTTTTGCTGAGTATAGAGCTATAACTGGAAATGGTAGGGGGTGACGAGGCTTCTGCTGTGCATGTAGCGGTCGTTTGACAATCTTCAATGGTTGGATTTGCCAGCGCAACTGTGGATGTGGCCATCTTCTCCTCGTTAGCAACTCCTCCTTTACGACGCTGGATCGGTCACTGACCGAGCTCGTATGGGTGTCTTTTGTTCATGGATCTCACCATGGTTAGGGTCAGTGGGACCCTATCTAGAAGATCGGTGGTTTGGATTTCATGGATGTGATCTAATGGAGGGTCATCATCAGCTACAGACGGGCGTGTCTGTTTGAATGCGCGTCGGGCGGGAGAAACGGGTGGAGTTTTTTTTGAAATTCCTGGTGTTTATTAGGTCAATGTTCCTTTGACCCAATGCTTTGGTCTTGTGCGCAGTGTGTGCACACTATCTGTGCACTCGCACTGATCAGATGTGGGGTCCACGTGATGATCTTGATCAATACACTCCGTTCATTCATCTTAGTGGCTCAATTCAAGGACCAGCCCAAAGGATGAGGCATACCCATAACTTAGGTGGACCATATTAATTGAAATATGGCCATCGAGGGCCGATCATCGTCTATCCGATGACAATATGGGGTTTAATCATGCAATCTGAACCGTTCTTCTAACTAGCAAGTCACCTAGGGCCACTATTTCACTTATATTGATGTTACCTTGCACCGATGGGCCCCATCTTCTTTGTTTTCGGGTTAGGGTTGCGATTCCCACCTACCTGATGGTTGGATTACTTCCAAATTTGACTCCCATAGTTTCTACAGTTCCCTTGCCCATTCTAGAGGGAATTTGAGAGTGGTTATTACGGTTGGTTAGCTAATATGAATACTGGAGTGATAGTTTGCACTCCCAGGGGTCTTGAAGCCAATGAAGTGTGGATCAAGTAGCTCTTGGTCTCGAAATTGATCTTGGTGTGGCTTAATCAATCTAACAAAGTGTTATTTAACATTTTATGCCAATTAAGTCGCTAGAATTAAGTCCCCTGTGGTTAAGTGTGAATCCCTAGATGATGAGATAGCCCAACTTGAAACTAACTAGCGAGATGGCTTGATCTACGGATAGAGGTTATCCCTAATGGTCGGATTTAGGCTAAAGTATGTGAATGTCCACATAAATCGGGTTTGCGTTTATACTAAATTAGGTTCTCATGGTAACACCCGTGTACTGAAAAGTACATAGTGTTACTAAAATGTCCTCATATGCTAAATATATAATGTGTCAATCCTCCACTAGTCCACATGCCAGAATAATTCTCAATTGGATCATCACCGGGGTCTAGTACACTTCCGACATTAGTTGCCGCTAATCACGCGCAAGATCAATCGAGTGCAAAAGACCTCACTATGTGCCTTGTCAGTGGTACACAAAAACTTCCCGATCCATCGATAGCGAACCCATTTCACGAGCTGGTCAAACTCAACCTAGCATATAGCCCTCTGCACCAAGGCGAGTAAGGTCAAAGCCCCTTCTAACCAACCCCGACACAGAGGGAGACACGACCTACCGATATCTAGCCATCGTGCACTCATGAATCTACTCAGTCTAGTCATTGGAGCATTCTACTGGTGCCACAGGGTTTAGGGACTTTCAGCTAGGGATGCATGTGATGCCCTGTAACCTCAGTAGTTTTCAGTGTCTATCATCCGTGTCACGCTCCAAACTCGAAAACTGGGCTCACAAAATTTCCGATCGCCGAATCCGGTGCCGACAGCCTCCGTAGTACCCCATTCTCGGCACCCAGCGTCCATACGCCACATTCCGATCCTGGGATCCTACAAGGAGGATTTTTAAATGTACATTTAACTCGTATTAAGCATAACCACAAGTATACCCAAATCACAAAGGCAACATCATCATCACATATCCACTAATATAAATATTTGAATACAATGTTGAAAGGAAAATACATATGTCAAAAATTAAAGCTCCACAAGTCTGCTGCACACTCCAAGCTCAATGCTGCTGCAACCTAACGCCACCTGCACGCATCTATTGTGCATAAGCTTATAGAAAGCTTAGTGGGTGGTGAAAGTATGTGCACAAGGTAAGTGTCAAGTAAGCAATATTAGAGAAATCAGAGTAAGAGGAAATACTGACAGGCACATAAATCATACAATATCAGAATAATGCGAAAACATACTGATAGACCCATAAATACCATCAGCCTTATTCAAGATATGCGATGCAAAAATATAATGACAAATATCATATACTGAGGAAGCAATGTGGATCAGCTATGCAATGCGAGACAGCAAGCCAAATATTATGTGTTGAGGATGTAATGCAATATGTGATGCGAATGAAATGACCAAGCTGGAGTGTGAAGTCGGGATGATAATATGTAGTATCGCAAGCTACAGGGTCTATCACAAGGGACTTCTATCCAAATCAGTCTCATACCTAAATTTGGATAGTCAGACGCAATGTGATAAACTCCTGATCTCAGGCTAGTCGCGCGCCCAACTGAAATCCTGGCCATGCGAAGGTACACGTAACAAATAGTTGTGCACCACCAGCCCGAGTGGATAGTGAATGAATGAGTATGCAATTCCTGCTCAATAAGTCTACATACCAGTATGGTTCCTCTTTGGAAAATCACCGGGGTCTATTACACTCCAAACCATATTGCCGCCTCATCGCGCGCAATAAGGTGAGTGGAAGAGACCTCACTATCTGCCTGCCAATATCGGGCCCGGCTCGTCGATAGCGGACCCATTCTTCGAGCTGGTCAGACTCAGCCAAGCATTGCCCCCTCCTCTCGGGCAGGTAAGGCCGCACCCCCTTCCAACCGACCACGATACAGTGGGAGACGCGGCCTAACGGTATACGGCCCTCATGCGCTCATACATCCACTCGGTCTAGACGTTGGAGCAACCTCTGGAACCAAGAGGGTTTAGGGACTTTCACCCAGGGATATCTATAGCACCCCATGTAGAACAGATTTTTGGTGTCCCATCTGACCATCCAGAAATACCTATGGAGGCTACGGCCCTGATGTCGCTAGGGCGTACAGTAATCACAACACACAATACAAGATGCATGAGTCATACAATCCAGCCATACATCAATCCTGCGCATACCGTGTACTCATGTGAGACAATCTCCGCCTATCAGGGAGTCTCATAATAACATGCCCAGTAACATATGCAATGGTCAACCACATCTCATAACAAACATGCAGATGATGCGTATGGGCATGTATCGTGATGCTATGCTGTCACATACTCATAATCAGTATCAACAATCGGCCTCGACAATGTGGACATTTAACCAACATTGCCCCCAAGGAATGGCCCACCTAGAGCCTACCATATAGTGGACCCATGGCCTCACACAAGGGCTTAGTATACCACACCATGGGCCTAATATACATCACAATGGGCTCCATCACCTGGCCCTCAAATGCATCACAATGGGCCTCATCACATAGGCCTCATATACATTATATGGGTCTTGACAATCGGCCTCGGCAATCGAAATCAGCCTTGATACTCGGCCTCGACAATCAGAATCGGCTTATACAATCGGCCTCGACAATTGGAATCGACTTATACAATCGGAATCGCTTCATACTCAGCCTCGACAATCAGAATCAGCCTTGATACTCGGCCTCGACAATTGAATCGATCGATAATCAGAATCAGCAAATCGGTCATGTCAATCGGCAATCGGTCACGTCAATCGAAATCGATCGATAATCAGAATCGGCAAATCGGTCATGTCAATCAGCAATCGGTCACGACAATCAAAATCGATCGATAATCAGAATCAGCAAATCGGTCACGATAATCTAGATCGATCGATAATCAGAATCAGCAAATCAGTCATGTCAATCCTCAATCGGTCACGTCAATCGAAATCGATCGATAATCAGAATCGGCAAATCGGTCATGTCAATCGGCAATCGGTCACGACAATTGAAATCGATCGATAATCAGAATCAGCAAATCGGTCACGACAATCGGGATCGATCGATAATCAGAATCGACAAATCGGTCATGACAATCGCGATCGATCAATAATCAGAGTCGGCAAATCGGTCACGATACTCAAAATCGACAATCGGCCACGACAATCGGGATCGATCGATAATCAGAATCGGCACACCGGTTACGACAATCGGGATCGATCGATAATCAGAGTCGGCAAGTCGGTCATGTTAATCGGAATCGACAATTGGCCACTACAATCGAGATTGATCGATAATCAGGATCAAAAAATCGATCACAACAATCGAAATCGGTCGATAATCAGAATCAGCAAATCGGTCACGACAATCGGGATCGATCGATAATCAGAATTAGCAAATCGGTCATGACAATCGGGATCGATCGATAATCAGAGTCAGCAAATCGGTCACGTTAATCAGAATCGACAATCGGCCACGACAATCGAGATCGATCGATAATCAGGATCGGCAAATCGGTCACGACAATCGGAATTGACAATAGGTCACGACAATCAAAATCGATCGATAATCAGAATCAGTAAATCAGTCACGACAATCAGGATCGATCGATAATTAGAATCGGCAAATCGGTCATGACAATCGGGATTGATCGATAATCAGAAATGACAATCGGCCATGATAATCGAGATCAATCGATAATCAGGATCGACAAATCGGTCACGATAATCAGAATCGGCAATCGGTCACGAAAATCGGAATTGGTCGATAATCAGAATCAACAAATCGGTCACGACAATCGGGATCGATCGATAATCAGAATCAGCAAATTAGTCATGACAATCGGGATCAATCGATAATTAGAGTAGGCAAATCGGTCACATTAATCGGAATCGACAATCGGCCACGACAATCGAGATCGATCGATAATCAGGATCGACAATTCGGTCACGGCAAATCGAAATCGGCAATCGGTCATGACAATCGGAATCGGCAATTGGCCACGACAATCGGAATCGGTGAGAAGGGGCCCAACAAGGCCTAAGGAAAGGTCACAACGTGGACATCCAACCATCATTGCCCAACAATGTGGACATCTAACCAACATTGCTCCCAAGGAGTGGCCCACATAAGTGATTCATACACAACGTAACGGCCACACATACGTCACATCGGGCCTCACCCATGGGCCTCAAATACATCACAATGGGCCACAACACATGGGCCTCGAATACACAGTAGGTGGGCCCTACACATGGGTCTCATATGCATCAAATGGGCGACATATCTGGGTCTCGAATACATCAAATGGGCTATGCAGCATGGGCCTAATACATATCACAATAGGCCACACGATATGGGCCTTGTACATAACAACAGACCCCATCACTTTGGGCCTGATATGCACCACATTGGGCCTTTCATATGGGCCTCAAATATACACTATAGGTGGGCCTCAAATATACATTACAGGTGGGCCCTATCACATGGCCGGGCGGTGTGGATGAATCACATCCATCGAGGTGGGATTGGCAGAAGAACGGTGTGGACATAAGATACATACATCATGGTGGAGTCCTCATCACCGTTCAAACACGTCCAACACCGTCCAGATCATCTGGACGTTGTGGATGAACAAATGCATCGGGGCAACACAACACCATCCAAACTGCCCAGCACAGATGAACAGCGTGAATACGATACATGTATCAAGGTGGGGTCCTACAGTGGGACGGCTTGGATAAAACCCATACCTCATGGTGGGGTCCACACGTGTGGCCCACAAGATGAAATGGACGGACGGTTTGGATTTCTCACGTCCAGATCCCACAGTCTAGAGCACATGGACGGTGAGGATATAGGCCACATGCAGTAAGGTGGGTTCCCACGTGGGGCTCACCATATATGATATACACATATATAATATATTATATAATATATTAATATCACCTGAGAGCCAGATGTATATATATTATATTATATATAATATAAATAACACCAGTAGCTTGCACGTCCAGCGACTACCGTCCATTTGGAATGGATGGTGTGGACACAAGATACATGCCTCACGCTAGGGTCCACAGGATCTGATGACCTCACTGGGTGGGATGGCCCACCGTCCAGATGATGAACGGCATAGATAGAACAGATACATCACGGTGGCCCTGGACAACACGGGTGAAACGCATGCATCATGTGGAGTCCACACACACGTGGGTCCCACGGCTGTTGTTGCAACAGAATAAAACACAAATATCACGGTGGGGACCTACAGATCTTGCTGACGTCCTCAGCACTGGCCCACCGTCCAAAACGGATGATCGTGTGGATTAAACGCATACAACAAGGGTCCCACCCCACACATGTCACATGTGTGGGTGGTCCCACATCATTGGAAAAAAAAAGAATGGATGGTATGTATACAATACATACATCATGGCGGCCCCACAGCCCTTGCTGTGTTAGGTCAGCAGCTGTAGGCTGCTGATCGTCCAACAGATGGACGGCCCAAATGTGGCATACGTGCATGAGGTGGGTCTACACAAGTGGCCAACCAAAGGTTGCTGACGTCAGTGCATCTGCCATGAAGCTTGGCAGATGGACGGCTTGGATGGAAAGCAGATGGACGGCGTGCAAACATCACTGCAAGTTCCACCGTCCAAGGGGTCTGGACGATGGATGGCACGGGTGGAACATCTACATCAGGTGGGGCCACGTGGTGTGGCCCACCAATAGTTTTGAATGAAGCTGAAACTTGTGCTTACTGTCCGATCTGGGCCTGTGTGGCCGTCTGGCCACACCGATCCAAACAGTCCAGCAAAGTGGACCATCTGGTGGACAACAACACAGCTCTAAGGCCTGGTCAATGTGCTACAACCCATTCATCAGGTGGGCCCCAAAACATGAGAAAGAAAGAGGGAGAGAGAGAGAGAGAGAGAGAGAGAGAGAGAGAGAGAGAGAGAGAGAGAGAGAGAGAGAAGAGCGGAGGGACCCCGCCACTATGGGTTCCTCATAAAAATCATACATCAAGATGGGTCCCACCATGTGTGGGCCCTCAATCATCAAATCCAAGTAAAATGATACAAATCTAATCCTAGAAAAGCACCCACCTTTGATCTCTTCTTCCTTCCTCCACCAATGCATGATACGGCTCCATAGGAACAATTTCAACGATTGAGATGAAACTTGGATGGTAGAGATGAGATGTAGGAAGGTGGGCCACCCTAGCTCTCCTCTCTTATGGAAAATTTTTGGACGTTGGGTTTCTTGGAGTTTTTTTTTTTAGAAAAATGGAGAAAATGAGAGAGAAAAGAGAGATGAGGGAGGGATTGTGAGTGATGGGTGATGGGTGAGTGATGTGTACTTGACATGTAAGGGATGGGTAGCTTTGACTTTGGGGTGGCTTAGGGATGAGGTGTGAAGTGATGTGTACTTGACCCTTGATTGATTGCTTGATGTGACATTGGGTAGAGATTTTCTTGGAATTGCAAATGCGCGGCGTTTTTCTCGAATTGAACGCAGGCCCACATCTCTTGGCCTAGGTATCGGGTTGGTGCACGAGTCGCGACATTGGAATCGCGGCAACGACGCGGTCGCAATGGTACATGTCTCGAATTAAACCGACTCGGATTTATAGGATACGACTTAGGGTTGTGCGCAAACGTCAATCATAGGTCGTGGGTTGCCGGAATTCGTTAGGAAGGATTGCGGGAGTCGACGGAACAGTATGGACAAGGATACAGGTCTTACAATCCGCCAGCCACACCAAGGCTATGAGACCACCTCTCTGGTGACTATAGGGAGTAGATATACATGTCATACATAGTGCATAATGTATGAATCACACTATCCAAGGCATGCATCAAAACTGCGCGCATTGTGCGAGTCATGTGGGATGACCATGTCTCATATAAAGTCCCTTAAGTGTCTCAAGCTGAACGACATATACTATTAACAATCATCATCTACAATAGACATATAAATGATGCGTATGGGCATATAATTGGGCATGATATCCATTACACTAAGCATGTTATCATTGTCTCCTACCAGGCTAAATAGATGAACATTTTATTAGACATTCATGAGACAATCGCCCTTAATTGGCACATCATATGCAAAGAGTTAGAATCGAACGGTAGGCCTCACTAGAAATGTAAAGGTCCATGTGGCATGACCCACTTGAGACTAGAATCAGCTCTTCATGTAGCCTATGCATGGGTAAAATACATACACCAAGGCAGGGTCCACTGGGAGTGACCCGGATGGACATCCACATGTACAACACGTGTGTCACTAGGCTACCAATCCATTTGGGCACATGGCCCACCAATGATGTCCCAAAATAATTAGATTATCAATGACATTACTATAATTACTTTAGTAGGATGATCTGCATCATCTGATCATTGCTAACCTAAATCCACGGTTACAGATCATTAGTTAGTCACTAGGATGTGATCCTATGCTGATGGCCCATCTGAGTTTTGGAATTTCATCAGTTCAGGTAAGGTATATGCTTAAATGGATTTAATATAACCATAGTTTCAACATTCACACACCTACTAATTTAGGGATTTGAATCCAAGATGCCAAACATAACTAAAGACCCAAGAGATCCCAAATCCAAGAATTCCCAAGTCCAAGGGATCCCAAAACTAAGAAATCTTAAGTCTAAGAGGATTATACCCCCACACTTCCTTGTAGTACGGCCCCCCTAAGATCTGAATCAGACCAAGTTTTGGGCTCAAGCCCGAACATGACAACATGGGGATTTGTTAAGTGAGGTCCGCATGCGTTGCGTGGCCCACCTCGGAATGTGCCAAAATTGTAACTTCTAATCTAGGGGTCGAAATGGGGTGTGCCACATGGTATTGGAATCGTAGTGCTTGCACGGTCGCCAGGGTACAAGTCTCAGGGCATTGCGGTACTAAAATAGAGTCACGATTAAAACTCATCCATCTAGTTCGTCAGGAATGTGTCGGCGTTGAAAACAAAGCATACAAAGGGTTAATTAGGGTACATGTCTTACATTTCTTGCTGGACATATTTGGATTTGATTTTCACTGTCACTGAAGGTCTTTGATGTCATCGAACATCAAGCCTTCGATGTCATTGAAGTCTCATTGAAAACTACTGTTTTGGGCTATCTTTTGCACAACAGTTTCGCACCTCTTCTAGCCTTCTTTATCATGCTTTTCTCATTCTCCATCTTTTTAAAGTTAACATTTTTTTCTTGTCCTTTTCTTTTAACTTCTTTATTTTGGGTTTTTTTAAAAAAAAATAAAAAATTAAGATGAAGATTACTCAGATTATCATCCATTTAATTTTGATGAGCGTTTATCTTCGTTAGAGCAGATGATGGATGCATTGCATGTATCTCAGGAAGCTCTATCAAAAAATCAAAAGCTGAATATGAAGTACATGAAAAAGTACTTTCATCGATTAAGCAGGAGCTTAAAAACCATTGATCCTGATATGCCGGTTCCATCTTCTTTAGAATCAGAATGAATTTTATCAAAATGGTTTGTAATAACTTTTATTTCTGACTTGGATATACTTGATACTTTGAGACTTTATAACATGTTGACTTTCAAGTGTTAATTTGATATTTCTTAGTTATTTGATACTCTTTAATGTAGTTAATTTTTTTTTATTGCTTCTATATATTTCTTTGAAATTGGTATCTTCCTTTGTCAACTTGTGACAAAAAGAGGGAGAGATAAGTCTTATGATGGAAAATCTTATGTTTATCTGAAACATCTCATATTTGTATGAAAACAAGATTTTCTTGCATATTCTTGAGTATATTTCTAAGGTGGAGCATATAACAGATTTAATCTCCAAGATTTGATCCGAAGCCGTATTTTGATTCTGATTGTTGAGTCCATGTATTTATTGTAATTATTCATAATGTGATGTGCATGTAATGTTTTGCCGCGAAATTGACAAATGGGGAGATTGTAAGTGCTAGCATTCTAAGAACCCATGTAGTTGTCAAATTTCATAGACCAAATACGGTATGTATCTTCAACACATTTTAGTTCTCTATGATACTTCAAGAGCGCGACTCAACATTTCAAGAAATGAAGGTTCGTAATGGTTTCAAGTAAAAGATCAAGTGTATACCAACCTATAGGTAAAAATGACCTTAGAAAAGATCATAGGATAGAGTAATTGATCATTACTTTTAAAACTTTAAATTGTGGAAAATTTTCATGAAAATTTGAGGATGTTTAGCTAGTCTGAACCTAGGTTTAGCTAGCCAAATTCAACTTGGGTTGGCTCGACATAACATTGGTCAAGTTTCCAGCAACTTGAAATGTAAATTCAGTTGCAAGTTCTGCCCGCCTGACCCTAGGTTCGGCCATCCGAACTTAGCTCGGGTCAGCCCGAGGGTGACCCTGGTCAAGTTTTCAGTAATGCTTATTTTGGACTTCAGGAGAATTCGGCCAGTTAAATCTTGCTCAGGCCAGCCAAATTTTTGATAAAATCAAATCCCGTGAAATCTGATAGCCATTGGAATAATATCGTGGAAATCCGGCTAGCCAAAGCAATTCTTAGGTTGACCAAAGTTCTAAAACCTTTTGGCTATAAATAGAGACTTTTTCTCATTGTTTTATAAACAAAAAAGTGAGATAATTTTTCCTCAAACAAAGAGAGAAACTTTAGCACTTTCTAAGCTATTTGTGTGGTAGTTCTTATTTTATTTATAGTTTATTCAATTCCCTTTCTCAAGTAGATTTAGATACAATTAAAGAGTAAGTAATATTCAACTTGAGATTAGAGAATTGAATATGCAACTTTTAGGATTTTATTGTTTGAGAAATTATATATCCCTAAATCCTTCTTGGTTGAGCATACATTGATTCATCATCATTAAAAAAAGAAGGTTGCTGCATTAATTGAAGCATCGACTTCATCAGTATCTTCGCATTGACGTTTCGTCTTAAAGAAGATAAGTATTTGTTTTGATTAAATTTTTATCATTTAGGTTTGTTGAGATTGCCCAGAAATTTCATCGGGTTGTGTAGTGGTTAGCCCGTGAAAATCACTTGAGGTTTTATTGTGGTAAGCCTGTGCAAATCACAAGAACTGTAAGAGATTATTGAGGTGATCTCGTGAAAATCTTGAAACTAGTGGAAAGCTAAAATTATGTGGAGTAGTAATTTTGGGAGTGAAGTAGGTGTGTGTTAAACATCGAACCACTATAATTCTCTGTGTATTATGGTGATTGTTTATTTTACTCTCTGCTTTTATTATTTTGAAAGATTGATTTTAAGGACAACGTGAAATAAGGTTGTCCTGCATAAGATTTTAGGTGAAGGTTGTCCTATGACTCAATTGAAATTAAGATTCCAATATCTATTGTTATTTAGAATTTATTTTCCACGATTGATTATCATAAATTGGTTTAGTCCTATTCACCTCCCTTCTAGGACATATATATCTAATCTTTCAACATCCAATTTTCCTTCGGTGTTACGCATTCTATCATTATTATGATGATACATACTCCTATTAGGCCCCTATGAGTGTATCACATCTCACCACTGGATATAATTTCATTCGCGAAATTGCCTTCTATAGTCCTTTCAAAATGGGAGATTTCCCTAGAGACGTTCGAAAAGCCAGAACAATCTAGAAGATCCCGAATGTCAAAAGGTCGAGTTGTTATACAAGCCAACCTGGACTCGGCTTCGGACTGGGATCATAGAGGGATGACTGAACTTACATTGGGTTTCATTCTACACAATAATTAGAATTAAGAGAATAAGAGATTCGATCTATACAGGTGATAGATCAATATCAAAGGTCAAATCCCTTAAACACTCTAAGCCATCACCGTTTAAGGTGATTAACTGAAGAAGGTGGTTTGATCCGGATTGTCTAACACCTGAAAGTGGACAAGGTGGGCCCTCAGAGGTGTTGGATGATTAAGTCTGATAGAGATAAGCTCTTGAGGTTCACAAATTCTGGCCTGATTATTCTCGTCAGAGGAACCTGAAGTGCCAGGCCAGACCTTTAGTGGGCCACGAAGATGTATGCGAAGAATTAGCTACGTAAAAAAAGATCTAAGAAGTTAAAGAGTATAGGGCTCTTCCTTTCCTAAGTAGAACTGGATCTACTAAGGCAGCCTGCATATCTGGAAAGCTCGCATAAAGAATCTCAAAGCCTAATGAGGGGCTTTCACTGCCTTGAGAAAGCTATAAAAGGAACATCTAAAGAGGAGCTTGAGGCCCCAAGCCAAACACATATATCTACATGTCTATTTTACTTTCATGTCTATTTTATTTTTCCTAACTTAGTTCGCTACTGCCCAGTGGCTCCCGTTGCAGTACGTTTATCTTACGAGTATATTAAATATCTGCAACCTTTAGTTGATAGATCCCTACGTCTATCCGAATTCTGATTCAGTTGTTCATACCTTAGTTATATCCTGTTGACCACTCACCTCGATTGCCTGTTTTGCTAGGCGCGTCAGGTATTTATCTTTTTTCTTTTCTTTTTTGCTTTAATATTATGAGTGCGAGGCATGACAATTATAACAGGGACAATATATTAATAAAAATTGATCGTGTTTATGCTAGTCTTTATTCTGTTATGCGTGAATATTTTACTTTAATGGAGAAATACCATGTTAAAGCACTGGTAAAGTAAAAAGTCCTTAAACTAGCCAATTCTGTAATCGTTGATACAAGACAAAATGAACTTGTTTACAAGGGTTAACCCATTCCTTTTATGAAATCACCGGAGTACAGTACGTACTTCTAAATTGTTCAGTGATCGAGAGGACTCTAAGCTCCAATTCAGCCTCCAATTTGTCCGTCTCGATGTAGGGGTAACGACTAATTTGGTCAATACCTTTGAGTCGAGTAGAATCTGATATGCCTGCACCATACACACACATGTATTTCCGATACAAGTCCTCAATCGTAAGAGTGGCCTTGATTGGCCAAATTGGGGGCAACACCTAGTAAGTTTTTAACGGTGGAGTGTCTAATCACCATTGTTTCCTATATTAAGGTCCACTTGAGATTTGGGTCTGATTCATTTTTAGACTCATGCCCTAATATAGTATGGAAAAATAGACCGACGGTGTGGATGTAGAATACATACATCAAGATGGGCCTACGTTAATGACTGCACTGTCTTGGGTGAGGCCGGGGCGGCACCTAATCCACTCCCAAATCCTCTACAACACTGGATCTAAACAGAGCATGCAAGGATGGAGCTCTGTGGCCCACCCTGCTGTGCATGTGAAATCTATTTTGGACATCAAGTGGCCTCTCGATTTTAGGTTCTCTGGACATCAAGTTCAGCCAGATCGACAACTGAGATTGGCCACACTACACTAACCTATGGACAGGGGATACCCACAGTTATACTTTGTGCAGGGGCACGATGGTGTTTATTTTCCATCCAATCCGTTCATGAGGTGGGCCTCGGTGGGATGAACAGACCCTCAAAATATCTATATGATCCTACACTTAGGCGGAACATACCACGTGAACTCGGAGGTTTTATGTAGGGGTGTCAATGGGCCGGGCTCGGGTTTGCAAAATCATAATTTTGAATAGACCAGCCTGGCCCCAGAACAATCCGGGCCAAGAAGAACCCTAGCCCGGCCGTTGACAGCCCTAGTTTCAAGGTGTTGAGAAATTCTTTGGTACTTCAGCAGAGTATCATAGAAGATACACGGGCAGCTGTAAATTACTAGAAACTCCATCTATGGTGAAGAAGTATTTTGAGCTAAACAGTCGAATTTATGGGTATCAGATGTGTCATCAACTACATGTTACTTTTCATTACCTACTCACTTCACCACGTGTTTGGATCTGACGTATATGATGGTATATGGGGAGCGGATTGAGTCTTACTCATGTAACACTGTAGCCTGTGTTACCCTTACCGTGGAGCCCACCTTGATAATTTGTTTTATATCTATGTTGTCCACCTATTTTTCCATCCCAATTTATGACATGGTCAGATCCAAATCTCAATGAAGATTGAACGTCCACCATTAAAATCTTCCTAATGCCCACCATAAGCAAATTTATGATATTTATTTTTCATCCAACCCTTTTTTTATTTTTATTTTTATTTTTACACACACGCACTCGCCACACACCCACGCACGCCATAGTGGGATTTCACCACCTAGATAAGGTGAACTAGGCCTGAATGTGTTGGCGTCAGGTTTATTTTTGGTCACATGTGGTGTGTGCGGGTGTGCCAGAACCGAATGTGCGCGCTTGATTCAAACCAAACAACTTTGACCCAAGCGTTAAGATAGGCAAATATGTGGAATGCGATTGTATATGATGACTTGAGAAGATTGGTTGCTTATTTAGCCACTTGCACAAGATTATTACAAGATGAGGGTGGGATTCTTTCTCCGCAAATAGGTTGCACTTTACCTTTAGTACGAAAGGACTTTTGATATACCGGGCAATTAGAAATAATCACATAAAAAAAGAATATTTACGATCATCTATAGGGTGAGACTGCAAGGAATATTTTTAAATGAAGAACAGTTTGTATTGAAATAGAACTAATCCAGCATAAGAGTATAGACTTGAATTATAGCTAAAGATTACTGCTACTCGTAAAATAGAGCTAAACATGACAAGGAAAGATAGAGTGATTGGTTTGTTTGGTTGGTATGAGACAATTTTTTTCCGTTGATTTTTCTTTTATTTATAAGCTTCTTTACTATGCAAATACTTTGCATCCGTTTCTGTTCTTTACTTCGGCCGTTATATTAGCTGAATCGTAGTCGTCTAGATCTTTTTGCCTCTTTATATTCTTCTATCAGTTGCTCTTCTCTCCAGTGCTTTCTCTTTCTTCAAGTCCTTAGCTGTGCCTCGTCACCAGATGACGTATACTATCCAGCATAGTGCTAGCCATGCTTCCGTGAAAACCGTTCTAAATATCTTAAAAATCTTTTATACTATTTATTTCCATGCAACGATAAATGTCCTGTCATCATTGGCTATTTTAGAAACGATTATAAATAGAGTACAACAGAATGATGGGAGAATATAAATATAAACTTGATCCAATCACCACTTTTTCCATTTGTATGGTCCATTGGAGAGTTGAATCTCCTTTAAGTTTTGTGATAAAATCCTAAAATGAGCTGAAAAAGTGGATGGGTAGGCAGATATAGAACACGTTCATCAAGGTGGGCCCTACGAGATAAGGATAACACCCACCATCCACTAAGGTGTTACCCGAGTAACACCTGATCTGCTCCTACAAAAGTAAAGAGAAACCAGTACTCAATACCACTCAATCAAACCGAAACGGATTCCCTGCGAAAGGCTTTCGCAACGCAATGCAGGGAGCTAGTTGGGGCACAGCCCAGCGCAGGAGGAGCTAGTTGGGGCCCACCGTGATGTTTGTGAGAATTCTACTCCATCCATCTGTTTTGTCAGATAATTTTAGGTGGATACAAAACTCAAGGAAGCAGGGTCCACATTGATGTTATATGCCATCCAAACCATTTATAAGGTCATTTCCATTTGATGAATTGAAAACAAACAAAATTTAGTTTAATATGAAACTTTTGTGGATATATGAATACTTTAACAGTGGTTGTTTAATCCCCACTGTTTCCTATCGTGTGGCCCATTTGGGTCTTGAATCTGCCTCATTTTTCATCTCATGTCCTACATTGATCTCCCAAACGCCCCCACCTAGCTTTCCAGCACAGGAACTTACAGTGAATAGCAGGCAATCAGCGTCCATTTGGATACGGTAGGTAGAACGTCAAAATGTGTTCGGTACCCCTTGACTTCATCGACTAGAGTGGTTGATTCTGCCCCCAACATGACGTCTTTCTTATATCCACACCGTCCATTCATTCTTCTACATACTTTTAGTAAGAGGGTTGTAGATTAATGTGCATCATTAAATCAAGTGGGCCAAACAATGAGATAAATGAAATGTACCATCCGAAAATTCACACTTGGACGGCTGGTATGGTCGTATGGTCCACTTGAACGTGCGGTGTGGCCTGCAAGTGTGGGAGGTCGACATGGCAGTACACATCCCCTTGACCCATGTAGACCTTTCATAATCATGCTTAAAATAATATAAGGCTGTCAACGGGTGGGGCCTGGGGCTAGCCTGGGCCTGGATTTTGAGCTGTTTCGGGCTGGGCTGTCGGGCCAGGCTTATTCAACATTTTGATTTTGGAAGGCCTGAGCCCAGTCCATTGACATCCCAATTAATATATATAAAATTCTACCTATATGTTACTGCGTTCTAATTAAGTTTAATATAGAGTCTAGATTTAAAAAAAAAAAAAAAAAAAGTTGGTCAGCCCCAACTGGCCATACACAAATATAGGCAAAATAACAAAACTTCACCCACTTCAGCGTTTCCAGGAGGAAAAAGTTTTTTCACATCAAGAAAAGCATTGCCACCTAGGGTGGGCCCCACCATGGTGTTTAAGTGAAATCAACCCCACCAATAAATGCGCCACCCCATCTTAGGCCCAAGGCCCAAAATCAGCCCTATCCATGTCTAAGGTGGACCACACTATAGGAAATCCTGGATAAGACAATGCTGACCTTCCATATTTACTCCTGTATACGGAATCACAATAGGTGTACCTGTGATTGTGTGGTTAGAAAGAGAAATATCCAGAGAGAAAAGATAGGGCAGGTTGCTCTATGTAACAAAAGAGAGGCTACTTATGTATTTAAATTAACACCAACGGGACCCTAGCGTGTGAAGTGTCAATGGTCGGTCTCACTTTTTATAGGCCAGTGGAATCTTTATTACCAAAACCCCAATTCCAGTAGTCATTTATTTGGTACCTCCCCCTTGCATACTTTGAATCAAGTCTAAACACTCATCAAGCCTACACTCTTGTCCATCAATATTTTAAGTATGGTATTTACAAAAGCTGTTCCTTCACCCAGTTTGGCAACCTTCTAGCCCAAAATGCTTGGCCTCTTGTGCCAAGTTGATCTCTTAGGCTTGGCTTCGTCTGGAAGCAAAGCTTATACGATGAGTCACCGACCTTGACCCTTGTTATTTTGGGGTCATATCTAGTATTCAGAGTTTGCCTCGATTTGGTACTACTCTCGTAGCCCGAATTTAAAACAAAACAAATTCTTTATTGATGTCCTCCTCAGGCGGTCCATTTGGTGATCATCGACTACGAACCGCACTATTCAGACTCACAAATGAGTATTTCGTAGAGAGCCGACAAGGGATTCCATTAATAACTGGCCGTTTTGATCCTTTGGCACAACTTAATGAATTTAATAGATTCTATAAGGAGGCCTCAATGACCATATATCAAATCTATCCAATTTTACCTTGGCACTCAATTCAGTTTCTACTAAAAAGAGGTACACAAAAAAAAGATTGATTAGAAACAATTTGTGCAAAGAGGCGATTCATGACTCCTGTATAAAAACTGCACATTAATCCCAGAGTTGTGGATGATGGAGACAGCTCTAAGATCTTGTTCGTAGTTTTCGTTTAAAAAGTGATACGCACAATGGGCTAATCTCTCGTTTTTTGAGCTTGACTTCCGACTTACCACCCTTATATGCTTCAAATCCAATTCTTTTATTCCATAGTTACTCGAGAGAATTTCATATTGGAATGAAGCAACGTAGTTCTTATTACTAGAACTTGACTCACGAGTTGCTCACCGAATCTGTTGATTTGAAATCGGGTTCTCATTGCTATCATCCAAGCTTATGTAATTACAAAATTTTAATATCCAGACATGTAGTGTTTGCTGAATAAAGACCATGATTATTGGCCTCTTAAACACTCTCCCAACAGACAAATCTCCCATCTAAAATTCCTGATGTGATGAGTTTCATTTTTATTTTTCTTTGTGATAATAAATAACGTACTTAACCCGGTGGTTAGAGTATTGCTTTCTTACTGCAGGTGTCACCGGTTCAAAACTAATAATAAATAGAACTTATTAGATACCACTATTTCCCTGAATGTGGCCCACATGAATAATTTATGTTAAAAATCAGTGGTTTTTAAAATAATAAAAATGAAAAATTCAAAATTTTCAAAATTTTGGAATTTTTCCGCCAAAACGCTTTTTGAATTTTTTGAATTAAAAAGTACAATGTGTGTGCTTTATCCCACATCGGAAATGTGAAGAAAACTTTTGTGGTTTATATGTGGACTAGGGAAGAGTATTCTTACTAGAAGTTTTTGGAAGAGATGAAACATGGGTTGCGAGTTTCAATGCGTAGTACTAGAACACATGCACACATGCGCGTGCGCTTGCGCTCAGGCTCGGGCACGGGCAAGGGCGTGGGTAGTAAGGCAGTGTGGTTGTAGTGGCGCACCGAAAATGGATGAGCTAAGATGATCCAACGGTCAGATCTTCTGATCTGACTACTTGAAACATCTGAGATTAATGGACAACGGCCAGAAATGTTTTTCAAACGTTCTGGACCATTGAATACCACACAGCAACGGTATTATACCTGATGCCTATATAAATTGGACCATTCCAGTCCGATTTCATCATCTCAACATACCATCTCTCCCATCAAATCAGATACGATCCATAGCTCCATACTAAAATACTTAGAACATCTCCACTGTTTGAGTCTGCCATAAGGAATCTACTGTGTTAAAATTGTTCCACAGTAGACCTATTGTGATTGCTGCACGCTGGATCCAGATAAGGCTTGTCTTATCCTGGAAGTAATTCACTTGTAACCCATTAACAGTTGATAAGGGGGCGAATCACGCTTTAAGGACAACGTATTTTATATGTGATTCAGCCTAGTGAAATATTTTTCGATTTATTTTTATAGTTTCGGTGTATCCAAACGTAAATTCTTAATAATTTTTCAGTCTGATGTTTGGGCCTAGCACTAAGTTTTGGTTTGGTATTTAATTCTTGGAGAGGATTAATATAATGATCCTGGTGGGTATTGTAAATACGGTGACGTTATTTTCCAAACTGTTTTCTTTGGAATGGCCTAATCACGAGTCATCATTAGTTTTTGGCTATAATGCCGTACTGTTACACATTTAATGGCCTAAATAAATCTTACACGCACATCAATGTGAGTCCAAAAAATAATTCATGCGCGCCGTGGCCAGTTATTTCCTTACGTAAGTTACGGATGCGTCTCGAGGGGAGCGGATTGCCTGTGATGCCCGGAGCTGTGTGGGGCCCATAGAGATAGGAGTTACAAATCCACTCCGTTCATCTATTTTGCCAAAATAGGACAGGATTAAAAAAATCAGGTAGGTTCAAAACTCATGTTAGCCATGACACATGAAACAGTGGGGATCGGTAACAGAAGTCTTTTTTTTTTTTAAAATAAAATAAAATCAAGATGACAATTGTTCCTACAGTTTATCTGAGTGTTAATAATTCTATTAACGGTTTGGATGACATATGAACATCATGCTCAGCTCCAGAAAGGTTTCAACGGTGGACATTGCTGTTCCCACTGTTTTGTTGGTGTGGCCCACTTGAATTTTGGATCTTCTTGATTTCCTGTCCTATTGTGGTCTTTCAAAACAGATGAACGGAGTGGATTTGTCATGAAAATCTCTACAGACCCACGCAGCCCCAGGAACAGAGATATCACTGTGCCTCCGTCTTGCACGGAAGCGGATTAAGTGAGATGGACTCACAAGAGACGGAGCGGCCTTTACGGCGGGCCCGCCTTGATGTATGTATTCTGTATAGGGGTGTACATCGAGTTGAACCTCAGCTGACGACCTCAGCTTGAACTTGGCTCGACTTGGTCCTTGAGTTTAACTGGCCAGCGCGGCTCAGTTCGGTCAGCAGCTTGGGCCAGTTCAAGCCTAGATCGAGACGAGTTCCCCTGTGCAGCGTTTCCACAAACACCTAGATTGCATCTTCAAAATCCCACGATATGTAAAACAAAGGCAATGATTTTACAAGTATTTTATCAAGCACCTTCTAAGCAACATAAAAATCAAGAAAAAAAGGGTATTTGTTTCACGTACATACCTTCCTTGCCACTAGCCACACTTCGTTGAATCATTTCATCAAACACTTGGTGAGCAACATCAATGGCAAAGTAATCGAGTCACTGAACTGGTTCGATCCGAGTTCAATTCGAGTTGGATTCGATCCGAGTCGAGTTGAGTTAGGGCCAGCACGAACTCGGCTCGAACTCATTTTCGAGCTCAAAAAATCAGCTCGACTCATCTCGAACTTAGCTTCGATCCGAGTTGAATCGAGCTTTTTCGAGTCGAGTCGAGCGAGCTAACCGAGCTAGCTCGGTTCGTGTACACCTCTAATTCTGTATCCACACTGTCCATCTGTTTTTTCAGATCATTTTAGGGCATTATGTCAAAACTGAAGCAGATCCATTTATAGGTGGACCATACCATTGGAAATAGTGGTGATTGAACACTTTATTATTAAAAATTCTCTGAGTGCAACTTAATGTTTTATTTATTTTCCATTCAATTTGTTAATAAGGTCACATTAGCCTAGATAAGGGGGAAAAATATCAATTTGATCCTAAACTTTCGTGGCCTATTAATGGTCAATTACCACAGTTTGTTGTGGTATGGTCCACTTGATAGTTGGATCTACTTCATTTTTAGGTTAATGCTCTAAAACAATCCATAAAAGTAGATGGATGGCATGGATACTGAATATATACCCAATGTGGGACCCACGGAAGGGCCATATTGTAACGTCTCGAAAAAATCCGTACAAAGCCTCGAGTACCACCTCAGGCAGAAATCCTTAAGGACTGAATTCTTTAGGAATTAAATGAAAATTAATTAAGTGCTGAACTAAATAATTGGTGGATTTAGTTTGAATAACTATTAATACAAATGGCAAGATCCAAAACTATTAAAATCGCTAGCTTAATACTGCTTAAAAACCTAGGAGAAACCCCAAAACCCAGTTGCTCTCGGAGCACATTGAAACTCCGTGTCGGACCTGGACCGCGTGTCAAAAGTTTGATTACTGCGAAACTATAAGGTTATAACTACCTTATTGGGCTTGACAACCATTGCGGGAATCGAGGCGAAATAGTATCCAAAAACGCACAACTTGAGCCTTGAGTGAAGTATGTGAGAAACGCGAATATCTTTAGAAATTGACATGAAACTTAAGTGAATTGAGTCATTCACTTGCGGGCGAAATTGAAGACTTCGGACCGTCAGATTTTGACCAAACTTTACCCATGGATTAGGGAAATTTCCCTGCTCTTATCTATATACTTGTGGCCCTGATCGAGGAATGACGACCGTTGATCTGATACGGGTCCTTCACGGCCGATCAGTTTGTCATATCGCGCCATCACGGCCGATCAGTTTGTCATATCGCGCCATAAACACAGTCTTGGTATAAATCCATTGTCAGGGAACTTGCTTCATGACTTAGGTGAGAAATGGACCTTCCTAAGGGTCTTGTTTATAAAAAACAGACACCCTTTGGCTATAACCTAAGTATACCATGGCCCTGGGGCCATTTACATCACTTCTGGGCCTATTTAAAGACCTTAAACCACCCCTCTCTCATTCCAAACGAATTTCTCAAACCCTAGGTGAGAGAAGAGAGAAAAGAGGAGAAAAGAGTGAGGAGTAGAGTGAGAGTTCGGGAGATCGTTGCTGGGATCCTTTCCCACGACTCCATATGCCATTTTGTCTCCCCGCCATCGCTACACCATCGATTCTAACTGCGATTTGGGTAAGAAATCCTAACCCTAAACTTGTTTTAGAAGCCCAGATGGGGTAATCAGCAAAATAGCTAACCTATTTCGATGTTTAGGTACCGCTGTTCTGTATACGGGGATGTAAGATTCGAACCGAGTTCGAAACGAGAAATTCGACGAAAGGTGCGAACTATAAATATTTAGGTTATGGTTTTTAAGGCTTTCAATGTCACCAATGATTTATGTCTGACTTAATTGTTGCCATATGATCCTAGTTACGATGTATTCGATAAATTATACATGTATGTGAACTATGTGAATATATAATGCATTTCATGTGTTTGTTGAAATGTTTAAATGAAATTGTATTTATGATTTGTACTTGTCATGACTATTAATCTAGAATACATGTTTGTTGTATGTATTATAAATCCTTTATGAAAGGAATTGCCATAATATATGATATAATTAGTTTAGTTCATGTATGTAGTAAGGTGTAGTCTAAGTGTTTGATAAAATATCTGAATGAGAAATTATTTGATGAATCGCTTTTAATAAGGGTGTTGAGATAGGATTCTCAACTGCCTTACCTATATCTATAGTTTCCTTCATGTAATGTAAATTACTACTATGTGCTTTATGGATGAAATGCTTATGTATAACAACATGTTCAATGTGTTTGATAAAATGCTCAAATGAGAATTATGTTTGAATTATTTGTTAAATGCTATTATGATTAACATACATGACTACCTATTGCATTTGAGTATGAAAGAGACTACTACGCAGTCCAGACAATCGGTAACGGTTCCCGATTGAGTGCCCGAACTAGTTTTGTCACATTCGATACGTTTGACAAATCCGAGCGTACGGTGATTGTTGACAATGGTTAGGCCACATGGAGTGCGTATGCTCTCCGTGTCGATTTATTCAGCGTGCGCTCGTACCAATCGAACTTGTCAAGCATCTCGATTGGCCTATTGTGTGTTTACCATGTGTGGACGCTATTGTTTGAATCTAAAGTACTGCTTACTAATGTAAAGTCCGTTTTAACTATAGTAACAAGATCCGCTAAGACTCATGAGCCGGGCATAGTGGTGTATGGGATACTGTGGTCGAGCTGTTGGCCTACGCTGGGGTGATAAGCCTCCTCGTAGTGACCAGTGAGCAACTCAAAACTAGTGAGCCAAATATGGTGGTGTACGGGACACCGTATTCGAGCTGTCGGCCTACGTTTAGGTAACGAGCCTCTCGTAGTGACCTCGAGTATAAACTAGGCTTACGCTGAGGTGACGAGCCTCCTCGTAGCGACATGGAGTGTAAACTTTTAAACTTGCCTATCCACTGCTTCATCAGGGGTGATGCCCTGCAACTTACCTATCATATGTGATTTACTAGGACTGACGACCCTAGATGGATCCTTGTTTGGGTTGATGATATAAAGGGAGGTACCTTAGCTTCTCGAATCTGCTGTATGAATAAGCCTAATAAATTACTTAGCTAACATGACCATGCACCGCATTGCATATGCTTTAGCGAGGAAGCGCATGTTTAGGGAGTTTGCCATGCGCGATCGTTAGATGAAGTTACTGAGGGAGTGCAGGCGAGGGCATGCATCATTACTGCATATCATTCCTATATTAACAAGAGTAACTAGGAAGTGATTGTTGTATTGTTTTAACATTACTGTTTGATTGAATTGATAACATGTTAACCTTTACCTTATAGTATCATTGAGTTGATCACTCACTCTCACTCTGGGACGGTGTTTTAAAACACCCAGACTCTGATTTAGATGCAGGTTCTGATGAGGCTTATGCGACGGAGCCAGATTTCTTAGATGAGGAGGAGGAGTTCTCCTACGTTTAGCTATCAAGAGGGTCTATGTAGACTTCGTGTTGATTCGACGGGATTTCTGGGATACTTGATTAGTTGGACATTTACATTTTGTTATTTTGTATGTTTTGAAACAACACTTGTATATATTCAGCTTGGAACAGATTCATACTCCGGATGGTGAAATACTTTCATGTTATAATACTAGTACCTAAGTCTTCCGCTTGCTTAATTTAATTGCACCTGGAGTATGATATGTTATTTTAGTATAATCCCACTCATGTCTAATGCACTAATATGAACAACATTTAAACATCATTATCTATGTTGCATAAGTGATGCATCGGATCTCGAGAGTTGAGCTCTTGCTCGACTCCTAATTTTTGGGGCGTTACAAGTTGGTATCAGAGCATGATTTGGATTAAACTGGACCTGGGTTATGGTAACACGATGCACTTTGACTTAAGTGAGGGCGAAAAAAATGTAAAAATGTGAGATTGTTAAAATGTTGAAATGTGACCCATACGCGTCGAGATCATGTGAAATGATCTCAATCCTTTTATTTAACCGTCAATCGATGGGTTTAAACTATTAGTAGGCAAATCCCAAACTTAGATCACCCCAAAAGGCATGAATATGTTCGACATGGACCGAGAAAATACGTCACATGGACATAGGGGCACAAAACCCATTTTCCGGTGGGACCCAGGGGGTCCCCCACACTTTTTCAGTACCCCGGGAGGGGGAGGCCACCTCCCCGAGGTGGCAGCACCGCCACCAGTCCAGGGGACCGCGATGACACTGCTAGGTCAGCTGCGCGCCGTGCCCACCTCCAGAGGGCTGCGGCGGGCCCGCGGTTCTGGCGGCCCACCTCCCTCCACACGCACGTGTGGGCCCCATTTTCATGTGGGACCACCCTATTTGGGTCCCCTTTGCTCCCCTTTGTCCATTTCACCCCTCTCCAAGCTCTTAAAACCCCTCCAAAATCTCATTTTCCCTCTCAAATCTCTCTTCCATATACACCAAGCTTCATCTTCTTCAATATCTTACACCCACCTCCACTATTCTCTCAAACCCATCTCCTACAACCTTCCATCTCCCCTATTTCTCCTCATTTGAGTACACAAACCCATCTTTGTGTCTCAAATTTCCTAACTTTCCCGTTCAGTTCAATATCCAAGCTTTTTCCCACTTCCATGGCATTTTTAGAGTTAGTTACCACCATATTCTCGCTCTCAATGCTCCTTTCTCTTATGGGAAAGAAGAGGGCGTCCACGGATAAAGCCGGGCCTAACCGCCCAACCCATACAAGGAAGAAGACCGGCGCCGAAGAAAGCACGAGCATCGAGCGAGAGAGGAGATCAAAATGGGATCTTGACCCGCGGATCTCTATCGAAAGATCGCTATTGGCGGGCATCGAATTAGGTAGGTTCCATAACCGAAATGTTGTATTCGAGGCTCATGTCGATGAAAGGCTTTTCGGGTTGTACCCAGTAATGGACATGCTCCTGAAAAATGGATGGGGTCCCATATTTGAGGGAAATACCTATGCGAGTGAAGGAGCAGTGCGTGCCTTTTATGCTTATATACGGGACCCACTACTAGAGCCGTTGCAATTTACTATCCCTTTGGGAAGGAAGGAGGCCATAGTCAATGTAGACATGATAGCTCGTATCATGGGTATGGAGCGTGGACTTATACATTCTAGTGAGACAAACCTCGCCAGTGAGCGAGAAAGGAATCACTGCACACGTTTTCTTTGCGGCCAGCTTGAGTAGTGGAGGCAAGGAAATAGTCTCGCATTGACCAAAATGACCTACGATTTCTGCCTACTCCACCACATATTTACGTATAACGTGTACCCCAGGTGGAGTAATCGTACGGAATGTACTCGGCTCATGGTGGATTTCTTATACAGAGCTGGTCAGGGAGACAAGCTATGCCTGCCTACATTCGTATTGTCTCAGATTGTGGGTACTGCACGATCTATACGGGGTGATGCATACTTCCTTTCGGTCGACTTATTTGTAAGATTGCCCGAAATTTTGGCTTCCGACTCCATATGGAGAACCATGCCCTAATCCATATCATCAGTGACACTACTCTCAACAATATGGGCATAGGCCCTAGGCAGCGACAAGCAAGGCTCGATGAGTATGGGGATGAGATAGAAGAAGAGGAAGAAAGTAGTGACGAAGAGGAAGAGCAGGAAGAGGAAGAAGGTAGTGAAGAGGAAGGCACTGAGCAAGGGAATGATGAGGAAAGCAATGAGGAAGAAGAGGAGACCTAAGATCTGATAGGGAGCCTCCTACTACTACACATGATGACCGCCATGATCGAGCTGCCTTAGAAGCCCGCATGGCTAAGATTGAAGAGAACCAGGCCACCCTGAAATAGGAAATCAAGGAGAATCAAGCCTACCTAAAATAAAAATTTAAGAAAATATTTCGCACTCTGAAGACCCTCGTGTGCTGTATGCAGGACAAGGGTGCACTTCCACCTTCAACAAAGTCAGACGATTAGTTATATTTTGTAGTCGTCTTTGGGTTTTCCTTGTTTCTTATTTTCCTTTGTAATAGCCTTGGTAGGCTTAGTTGGTTGTTGGTGTGCTTAGTGTTTAAGGCTTTTGTTAGATTAGCTCACATGCATCTTCTGTCATGATCCATGCAATACTACATCTCATGTATTGTGACAATTTTGGGTAAATGAAATGCATGAAGCTTCTTTTGATTTGGAATGTGTAGAATGCTTGAAAAAATTGAGTGTAGTTATTTGAAATCTTACACATGTTGCACCCTATGTTGTATATAGGGAATGCCTCCGAAAACCACTCGGAATATGATACGTCTCGCACTTGGCAAATCGATCGATGGGGCACTTCCCCTGAACGATAGCCAAATGGACCCTAGCCTAGGCCTGAATTTTGAGACTATGCCGGATTCATATCCAGCCACTAGCCCCACTAATGGGCCAACACCTTTTACACCACCGGTTTCGGAACGGAACCATGTGTCTACATCGACGCCACACGTACCTCAGTCAGTTCCTCCTCCTGATAGGTTGGAGCAGATGGTATTTTTAATGCAGCAATAGCAATAGTTTTTGGTCACTATTACAGGGGCCATTGTCCAAAACATGAGTACAGTCCCACCTGCACCAGCTGTGCACCCTGCTGGAAATATGAATGCCAGTGGTCTATTTGAATGCTTCTAGTGCTTCCAACCTCCCACCTTTACAGGTACTCATAGACCCGAGGAAGCCAAATATTGGCTAAATTGCATCTCTAAGATGCTGAAGCCGCTGCACTGCACTGAGGCAGAACAAGTTGAGCTGGTCACCTATATGTTCGAGAATGGGGCTAGTCTATGGTGGGATAACATCTTACGAACAGTTCCCATAGGACACGTGTGAACATGGGATGCATTTGAGACTCGCTTTAATAGAAAGTATTTTCCCCTCACTTACCGTAATGAAAAGGAGGGTAAGTTCCTTCACCTCCAATAGGGAGGAATGACCGTGTCAGAATATGAGAATAGATTTACGGAGCTAGCCAATATGCTTCTTTGATCCTAGCAGATGAGCTGATAAAAATGTGGCATTTTTCAGATGGTCTGCAGCCTGATATCCATACGAAGATGTGTTGCACTAACATTCCCAACTATGTTGAGCTAGTGAACATGTCCCTGCGAATTGAGCAGGATGGAGACAGACTATCTCACACACGTTTACCAATGGGCCTGAGGCCTCGACCTGATTTGCCGAATCGACCGTTCCTCGGTAAGCGGATTCGCCTCCTAGGCTTATGGCTCCACCGACCCAGTAGAGGCGATCAGATCTGTGGTGCACCTACTATAAGAGGATGGGCCATTCAGACACCTACTACTTTACTAAGATTAGGGACAATGGTTTTATGCAACCTCAAAAAATCAACCGTCAGCCACCACAAGTTATATTATCTCCACCTCTGTGATCGGCACCACTAACACAACCATTTTACCGACCGCCTATACCTCGAAATAGGCCGCCTCAACGACCTATGACAACACAACCGAATCGTCCTCAATAGGCACGTGTACATGCACTAGCAGTTGGTGCATCTGAGACAACAACTGCAGTCCTTTAGCCTTTGAAGTCACTGCTCACATTCAAGGTACACCTGAATTTCTATTGGTGGACACCGGGTCCACTATCTCAATAGTATCATGCTCTACAGTCAAGCGCTTAGGGTTGAGCACTACCCCTATGGTTGGGGTGAGAGTCCTTATTGCAACGGGGACTTTCTTTGACGCTACTAAGTTTTGTAAAGATTGCCCGATAGACTTAGGGAGCAGAATGGTGCGCATTGACCTGATTGTCACCCCGCTGCATCATTACGACGTCATCATTGACATGGATTGGCTCACTGAAATGAAGACAGATCGACTGCGATACCAGATTGGTGAAAACCCATGGACCTGAGGGCACGACCTTTACTTTCCCAGTTCAGGTCAGTTGGCCCTACCGCATAAGTTGTTACGCTTCCTTATTGGAGAATGTTGATGGTTCGATACTTGGGGACACGCCTGTAGTCCAAGACTTCACGGACGTGTTCAGGATGATACTTGGACTACCTTCTTGGCGCCAGATTGACTTTACTATCAACCTTATGCCTGGTGCAACACCCATTTCTTTACTTATGTATTGCATGTCTCCATGTGAAATGGAGGAATTGAGGAGACAGATCGATAATCTATTGGATTCAGGTTTCATACGGCCAAGCGTATCCTATTAGGGAGCACCTGTTTTGTTTGTAAAGAAGGACGAATCGCTGCGATTGTGTATTGATTATCGTAGGTTGAACCAAGTGATAGTGAAGAACAAGTATTCTCTGCCTAGGATAGATGATTTGTTCGACTAGTTAAAATAGGCACAATATTTCTCCAAGATAGACTTATAGTTCGGATATCATCAGTTGCGCGTCAGGGATGAAGACGTGCAGAAAACAACATTCAGAACCAGTTTTGGGCACTATGAATTCCTTGTGATGTCGTTTGGACTTACAAATGCACCGGCTGTGTTCATGGACCTCATGAACTGGGTGTTTCGGCCATATCTGTACCAGTTCATCATCGTATTTATAGATGACATTTTGATATACTCCAAGAGCCGAAAGGATCAGAAGAACACCTGCGATCCGTCTTCGATACTCTCAGGAAGAATCAGTTGTTTACCCAATACCGAAAATACGACTTCTGGAAGGAAGAAGTCAAATTTCTGGGATTTGTGGTTATTGGGAGCCGTTCGAGATTGTCGCATATATCCACGTACAACTGCTTATTGATGACCGAATCATTGCGGCACAGAAAGAATGAACCGTTGGTGAAGATGAGAAGGCGAACAAGTGACAGTGAAGACTCCGAATGGAGGGTTGGCTTAGATGGAGGTTTGAGGTATCGCGGCCGCCTATGCGTCCTGAACCTCCATGACTTGAGGAGAGAGGTTCTGGAAGCCGTACATAATTCAAGATTGGTAAGGCATCCCGGTAGTATAAAGATGTATTGGGATTTGAAGCGTTCATACTGGTGGGACAACATGAAGGCCCAGATAGTAGATTTTGTATCCCGTTATCTCATATGCTAGCAGGTCAAGGCCGAGCATCGCCGATCTCCTGGTTTACTTCAACTCATGCCCATAGCTGAATGGAAATGAGACTTCATATCTATGGATTTTATTTCTGGGTTACCGAAGACGAGGAAGGGGCATGACTCCATTTGGGTGATTGTGGACCGATTGATGAAATCGACTCATTTCCTCCCGATTAAAGTTTCAAACTCAGAAGATGATTTAGCCATGCTGTACATCGAGGAGATTGTATGACTGCATGGAGTCCCTATGGAAATTATGTCGGATCGAGACACGCGATTCACGTCCATTTTCTGGACACGAATCCAGGAAGCAATGAGAGTGAAACTGAAGTTTAGTACCACGTTCCACCCATAGACCAATGGGCAGACGGAACGGATAACTAAATACTTGAAGATATGTTGTGAGCATGTGTGCTTGATTTCAAGAACAGTTGGGACGACTGTCTTCCTTATGCTGAATTCGCTTATAACAACAGCTTCCAAGCGAGCATCGACATGACTCCCTACGAAGCATTGTATGAGCGCCCATGTCGAGCACCGCATTGTTGGGCAGAAGTTGGTGAGAAGAGCCTGATTCGCCCAGATTTGGTTCAGGTGACTTCAGAGAAGATTGATATTATTAGATGCCGACTCCTTGCAGTACAGAGTAGATAAAAGAGTTATGCTGATACCAGATGGTGACAGCTGGAATTTGAAGTCGGGGACCATATATTTCTTAAGGTTTTCCCCATGAAGGGAGTACTACATTTGACAAGAAAGGGAAACTCATACTGCAATTTATTGGTCCATTTCATATTCTAGACCGAGTGGGTGTGGTAGCATACCGTCTCGCCTTGCCCACACCACTCGCCGGCGTGCACAACGTATTTCACGTGTCCATGCTGAAGAAATACGTTCCTGATCCCACTCACATTATTAAGTGGGAGCAGGTGCAGCTAAGTGAAGATGCTACCTACATACTTTAACCAACATGGGTCCTGGATAGGAAGGAACAGGTGCTGCGCAGCAAAGTAATCCCTCTTGTGAAAGTATTGTGGACTCACCACACTGAGGAAGAGGCTACTTAGGAAACGGAAGCTTAAGTCCGTAAGAACTACTCTCAGATCCTCGAGGAGTACGAAAAGGTACTAATTTCGGGGACGAAATTTTTCTTTAAGGGGAGTAGATTATAACGTCTCGAAAAAATCCGTACAAAGATTCGAGTACCACTTAAGGCAGAAATCCTTAAGGACCGAATTTAGGAATTAAATGAAATTAATTAAGTGCTGAACTAAATAATTGGTAGATTTAGTTTGAACCACTATTAATACAAATGGCAAGACCTTAAACCATTAAAATTGCTAGCTTAACACTGCTTAAAAACCTAGGAGAAACCTCAAAACCCAGTTGCTCTTGGGAGCACATTGAAACTCTGTATCGGACCTGGACCGCACGTCGAAAATCCGATTACCGTGAAACTATAAAGTTATAACCGCCTTATTGGGCTTGACAACCATCGCGAGAATTGAGCCCAAATAGTATCCAGAAACACACAACTTGAGCCTTGAGCGAAGTATGTGAGAAACGCGAATATCTTTAGAAATTGACATGAAACTTAAGTGAATTGGGCCATTCACTTGCGGGCAAAATTGTGGACTTCGGACCGTCAGATTCTAACCAAACTTTACTCATGGATCAGGAAAATTTTTCTGCTCTTATCCATATACTTGTGGCCCTGATCAAGGAACGACGATCGTTGATCTGATACGGGTCCTTCACGGCCAATCAGTTTGTCAGATCGCACCATAAACACAGTCCTGACATAGATCCATTGTCAGGGAACTTACTTTATGACTTAGGTGAGAAATGGACTTTTCTAAGGGCCTTGTTTATCGAAAACAAACACCCTTTGGCTATAACCTAAGTATACCATGGCCATGGGGCCATTTACATCACTTCTGGGCCTATTTAAAGACCTTAAACCACCCCTCTCTCATTCCATACGAATTTCTTAAACCCTAGGTGAGAGAAGAGAGAAAAGAGGAGAAAAGAGTGAGGAGTAGAGTGAGAGTTCGGGAGATCGTTGCTGGGATCCTTTCCCATGACTCCATATGCCGTTTTGTCTCCCCGCCATCATTACACCATCGATTCTAACTGCGATTTGGGTAAATAATCCTAATCCTAAACTTGTTTTAGAAGCCCATATAGGGTAATCAACGAAATAGCTAACCTATTTTGATGTTTAGATACCGTTGTTCTGTATACGGGGATGTAGGATTCGAATCCAGTTCGAAACGAGAAATTCGATGAAAGGTGTGGACTATAAACATTTAGGTTATGGTTTTCAAGGATTTCAATGTCAGCAATGATTTATGTCTGACTTGATTGCTGCCATATGATCCAAGTTACGATGTATTCAATAAATTATACATGTATGTGAACTATGTGAATATATAATGCATTTCATGTATTTGTTGAAATGTTTGAATGAAATTGCAAGTATAATTTGTGCTTGCCATGACTATTAATCTAGAATACATGTTTGTTGTATGTATGACAACTCCCTTTATGAAAGGAATTGCCATAATATATGCTATAACTAGTTTAGCTCATGTTTGTAGTAAGGTGTAGTATAAGTGTTTGATAAAATATCTGAATGAGAAATTGTTCGATGAATCACTTTTAATAAGGGTGTTGAGATAGGATTTTCAACTACCTTATCTATATTTATAGTTTCCTTCATGTAATGTAAATTGTTACTATGTGATTTATGGATGAAACGCCTATATATAACAACATGTTCAATGTGTTTGATAAAATGCTCAAATGAGAATTATGTTTGAATTGTTTGTTAAATGCTGTTATGATTAACATGCATGACTACCTATTACATTTGAGTATGAATGGGACTACTACGTAGTCCAGGTAATTGGTAACGGTTCCCGATTGAGTGGCTGAACTAGTTTCGTCACATTCGATATGTTCGACGAATCCGAGCCATACGGTGATTGTCGATAGTGGTTAGGCCACGTGGAGTGCGTATGCGCTCCACGTCGATTTATTCAGCGTGTGCTCGTACCAATCAAACCTATCAAACATCTCGATTGGCTTATTGTGTGTTTACCATGTGTGGACGCTACTGTTTGAATCTAAGGTACCACTTACCAATGTAAAGCCCATTTTAACCATGGTACCAAGATCTGCTAAGACTCATGAGCCAGGCATGGTAGTGTATGGGACACCGTGTTCCAGTTGTCGGCCTACGCTGGGGTGACGAGCCTTCCCGTAGTGACCAGTGAGCAACTCAAAACTCGTGAGCCAAATATGGTGGTGTATGGGACACCGAATTCGAGCTGTCGGCCTACGTTTAGATGACGAGCCTCCCGTAGTTACCTCGAGTATAAACTAGGCCTATGTTGAGGTGACGAGCCTCCCCGTAGCGACATGGAGTGTAAACTCTTGAACTTGCCTATTCACTACTTCATCAGGGGTGCTGCCCTACAACTTGCCTACTGTATGTGATTTACTAAGACTGACGACCCTAGATGGATCTCCGTTTGAGTTAATGATATGAAGGGAGGTACCTTAGCTTCCCGAATCTGCTGTATAAATAATCTTAATAAATTACTTGGCTAACACGACCATGCACTGCATTGCATATGCTTTGGCGAGGAAGCGCACGTTTAGGGAGTTTGCCGTGCGCGATTATTAGATAAAGTCATTGAGGGAGTGCAGACGAGGGCATGCATCATTACTGCATATCATTCTTGCATTAATAAGAGTAACTAGGAAGTGATTGCTGTATTCCTTTAACATTATTGTTTGATTGAATTGATAATATGTTAACCTTTGCCTTATAGTATCACTGAGTTGATGCTTCACTCCCACTCTGGGATGGTGTTTTAAAACATCAACCAGACTTTGATTTAGATGTAGGTTCCAATGAGGCTTATGCGACAGAGCCGAATTTCTTAGATGAGGAGTTCTCCTACGTTCAACTATCAGGCAGGTCTATGTAGGCTTCATGCTGATTCGACGGGATTTCTGGGATACTTGATTAGTTGGACATTTACATTTTGATATTTTGTATGTTTTGAAACAACACTTGTATATGCAGCCTGGAACGGATTCATGCTCCGGATGGTGAAATACTTTCATGTTATAATACTAGTACCTAAGTCTTCTGCTTGCTTATTTTAATTGCACCTGGAGTATGATATGTTATTTTAGTATAATCCCACTCATGTCTAATGCACTAATATGGACGACATTTAAACATCATTATCTATGTTGCATAAGTGATGCATCGGATCTCAGGAGTGGAGCTCTTGCTCGACCCCCAATTTTTGGGACGTTACACATACCCTCTTGGATTAGGGGTTTCAATGGGCTGGCCTGGGGTAGGTCTCAGCCTAGATTTTGAACTGTTCGACAGCCAGTCCTATTCAAAATTTTGATTTTTAGGCCCGTGCTTGGCCCATTGACATCCCTATCTTGGATAGACTTGGGCATTAAGTTGAGTCGTACCGAGTTAGGGCTAACCCGACTCGATCTGGTTTTGAAATAGGCCTGACTCGAACTCGAATTGAATTGGTATCGAGTCCAGCATGCCTGACTCGATCTGAGTCTGGTTCTAGCTTGGAGTAATCCAGACTGAGTCTGACCTGATCACAAGTATTGAGTTGGGTCAAGCCAGCAGAAGGTCTGATCGGGTGCAGCGGGTATCCATAGGTTGAAATCACAACTCAAAACCTAGATTCACTTGCTAGAATTGCAGCCTCTCCATCAGCTACATGACATCTCATATATGAAATGCCAGATTTGAGTTTTTTAAATATATATTTGTACGAGTCAAGTTTTGGATTGAGTCGAGTCAGTACCGAGTTGTTGTCATGTCGAGTTGAGTCGAGTTACTGGATGACTCGAACTCAACTCGGATCGAGTTCAGATTGAACGAAGTCAACTCAATTCGGATTGACTCACCCTCTCGATTTGGATTGAGTTAGATATGAACGAATGGGGCTAGTCGAATTTGTCGAGTCGAATCATCCATTGCCCAACTCTAATCTTGGATGAGTCCAGGTTGTCACCTATTCCGCTCCGTCTGGATATTTTGAAATGGTTTTTTTGGGAAAGTAGGTTTGGGTTTGTGTGGGCTCCATTTTAGTGTTGATGTTGAATCCACCCGACCATAAGGTGTGCCACACCAAATTAAGCCAATGGCCCAAAAATCAGTCCTAGCAGCAATTCCAATGGGCTACACGATTTGCAAAAGTATATAGGACAATTCTCACCCTTCGAACTGTTTTCTTAGTATGGCCCACATGAATTGCAGATGGTCATGTTTTTTGGGTGCTATGCATGGATATTGGTGTGGAATCTAATGGTTAGTGTGTATTTTATATAATTATTACGGTTGTCATGGTAAGAATCAAAGGTGGACATCTCTCTTGAAACTGTTTCCTTCAATGTGGCCCACCTGAATTACAGTTTAATCTTATTTTTTCATTATTATCTTAAAGTGGAATTATACATCAAATGGTAAGAGTAGATCTTATATATCTATACACACACATCACGGTGGCCCCCATGAAAGTTAAGGGCTTACGTTGGCAGATATTTACGGGGAAAGCTTTGATTAAGTGCCGCTCGGCTTCACACAAGATAGTGCCCCACATAACATGGGGCCTACCTTGATTTATGTATTGTAAATCCACACTGTCCACTTATTTTTCTGGATCATTTTAAGGCATGATAAAAAATAAAAGTAGATCAAGATCTGAGGTGAACCAAACTATAAGAAACACTGGTGTTTGAACGCACCACTATTAAAATCTTCATAGGGTCTACCATAATGTTTATTTGACATCCAACATGTTGATCAGGCAACAAAACCCGGATGAAGGGAATTGACAGTGGGGGTGGCTAACAGTGATCTGTGAACTGAAAGTGGGGTGTACTAACAAACTAACAAAAAAAAAGGGGAAAAAATAAATATCAGCTTGATAAAAAACTTTTCTAGCCCATAAGAAGTTTTTAACGGTCAATGACCATTGTTTCCTATGCTATGGTATACATGAGATTTAGATGTGCTTCATTTTTTTGCTCCCATGCTAAAATGATTTAGAAAAACAGATGGATGGAGTATATTTAAAATACATACATTAAAGTGAGCCCCAAGGTAATTGAATTCCTTCCCTTTGCAGCAGGTAGAGGTACGTCAACCCTTGTTTGTTCATTAGCCCAACTTAAAATGGTATATAGAATCTGCTCCGTCCATCAGATTATTAATTCTACTTTATGCTTATGTTAAAACATTTAGTCTAGCCTGTGATTCAGGTGGGCCACAGTAAGGGAATAGTTGGGAGAGAGATGTGCACCCTTGATATTTATAGGGCTCACCATGATGATTATATAAAATCCACTCTAACCATTAGATACCACACCAAAATCATATATGGTTATTGAGACTTAAATATTACATATTTCTCATCTCACTTACGCTAGTTTTTAATGCATTCAATTGCTAATTTGATATACTAAGCTATCTTTTTCACATACGAGGTGATTTTAGAAGTAAGAAAGAATACGTGCTCAAATTAGTGGAATTAAAGCTCAAAGTAAGTCAAGATGAAGAACCGTCGATTTGGAGGATATTCATGATGATATCAAGCGCTAAAGATCCTAGCAAATTAAGAATCGAGACAATGTAAGTGAAGGAAATCAAGTTGCAAAAGAATCGAAGAAATCTGTGGAGTTTCAATTGCTTGAACTTAGGGATCGATTGATCGAACTTGTGTCGAGCTTTCTTGAGCGAAGGCTCGATTGATCGTAAATTGTTTGAATTAATTCCAAAATTTGTTGGACTATTTTTTATGTTTTCGATGTTGATGCAAACCCCAAGTGCAGGGCTGCGATGTAGTTTTACTTAATAAGACCAAGGTCGAAACCACATGGACTTATATTTGTACATTTTTAAAAATACGTTATAAATAAAACTAGAACTAAAACTAAAAATAATTATGAGATTGGATTTTAAAAAGTAGTAATGATTGAAACTTAGATAATTTAAAGGAAGAAATTAATAGAGCAAAACATTAGAGCACTAATGATCTACTTATAGCCATTTTTAATATATAATTCACTTGATTCAATTAGATTACTCAACTGGAATCGAAGTCCTATCTTATCCAGCTAGATAATAGAGTGGTTAATTTATTATTACATAAACCAAAATAGATTTAAACTTCAATTGAATTGAGTCCCACATACAGTACTAAAGCATTGATCGTATGGAATTCAAAGCATCTATCATGTCCTTAGTCTATGATAGATCAATAGATTTTATAGATCAATCCCTTACAGAATAGATAAGAAATCACTCTTAGCCTTTCTAAGCATCTAATGTGCTTGGAGTCAACGATGAATTAAAGCAAACTAAAAATAAATTTTCATTCAAACCAAATATCAATGAGTTGATCAACATTCAAACTAAATACTTGAATCAAAGCAAACTAAGACATTAAAAACTACTATAAGCTTCACCTCTTAGCCTTAGCTAAAAGATTTAGTCAACCATAGACATGATTGAACTAAACTAAAAAAAAACCATAAAAACTAAAGAAAAACTGAAGGATTGGAGAAGGACTCCGTAGAAGCTCTACAACTCCTTGCTTTATCTCCTCTATCCTAATTCATATCTAGGATAGCTTGAATCATGCTATTATATATGAAAAACTTGCACTTACATACTATTATATATGAAAAACTCGCACTTACTTGGAACCGACTTCAATTTTACGCACTTATGTTGCTCTTCGGTCGCATCGAAGTCGTATCAAGTCAACAGAATTTCTCCAAAATAAGTTTGAAGTCTGTATCCCTTAGGTCGCACCAAACTTCCCTTCGGTGGCATCGAATATGGCGTCGATTAGACCTAAGTATTGAGCCGAATTTCATCTAAAAATCACTTTTTATCATTTAATTGTTCTATGTACATTCGGTCGTACTGAACAAACCTTAGGTGGGACCGAATAGTCTGTTATTTCTATTGATATACTTTGTGATTTTTCCAACTTTTTTTTTCTCTCTCTTTTATACTAGGTTTTCTTGGATCTTTGGCACTTGAAATCTTCATTAATTACCTCCAAACCTCCAAATCTTCACTTGGTCATTCTTTGAGCATTAAATCTTCTTTTTAATTATTCTTTTCATCTTAACTATCCAAATCACATCGCATAGTAAAGTATATGTAATCAAATCAATTAAGCGCATCTATGCTTATAAAACCAATGCACAATAAGGAAGAAATATATAATATGTCATACTCAACACACACCTAACCAGCATTTTGCTAGTCTTGAGCAAAACATGCAAAAAACTAATCTTCAAAACCCAAATTTAAACCTCTTTCTGAAAAGCAACATTATGTCCAATACTATCCATATGTAAGTAGAATTCAAAGATACAAGGATAATGTTGCCAGTTTAGAACCTAATATCACTAGTAAACCATTAGACTAAATTCTCTTTCATCAATCAATTGATAGATTGCATTCAAACATCAAGTTTCTAGTATGCTCAGTGAATTCCAACTTATAATCTATGAAAGTTAGCTTTCTCTCCATGATGTTAACTATGATAATTACCCCGAAGTGGCCATCTCAACACAAGTTACTGATTCCGAACCCATCTACTTTTCACTTATTTTTCTCACTTTTGATTTTTTCAATTAACGGCTTTCATAGTATCATCTTTTTGCTTTTTTCCTTTCTTTTCTTCCGTGTTTTCTCATTTAGGTGCATGCAATAGGTAACCATTTTTTATTCTAATTATTTTTTAGTTGGTCTTTTTCTTCTTTTCATACTAAGGTAGATAAGGATCTCCAAGCTTGGTTCCTATCACTCTTGAGTAATCATCATGCTAAATATTATGAGTTTAAGTTATCCTTAAAGAATATGAGTTAGATGTTGTAAGGCCCGTATCCTAGACCGTACCGTTCCATAGGCTTCCGCGGTCCTCCCAGTCAAATTCTGGCAACCTGCGACCTGTTATCAGTGTTTGCGCGTGACCCTAAGTCGCATCCCAAAGATCTGAGTTGGCTCGACTCGAAACTTGTATCCTAGCGACCGCGCCGTTGCCGTGGTTCCAACGCCACGTCTCGTGCGCCGATCCGATACCCAGGCCAGGAATTGTGGACCCGCGTTTATTTTGAGGAAAACTCCACGTGCTGCGAATTCCAAGAGAATCTCTACAATCCATTATATCAATCAATCAATCACAAGTCAAGTACACAACCCATCCCTTCTTACCAATAAGGCATGACTCCCATCCCTCTCCCATTCCCAAAGTCAACTCTCTCTCTCTCTCCACCCATCCCTTTCTTATAACATCCATTCCTCCCATCCCATCTCTCTTACAACACTCTCTCCTTTCTCATTCTCTCTACCATTTCCCAAGCTTCCATGAGAGAAAAGCTCTAAGGAGAGATAAGATTAAGGCCCACTTCTTACCCCCCACATCTCACCATCCAACCATCCAAACTTCATCATCCTCCATCAAAGAAGGAGCTTAGGAGATTAGCATTCCAAGGAGCTAAAGAAGAAAGCCAATTGGTGAGTGATCCACCGTTGATTTTCATTTGAGGGCCCACTTATGATGGGACCCACTTTGATGTATGTGTTGTGATCTAGGATGGGCCTATAGTGGCGGGGTCCCTCCACTACACTGCCTTTCTCTCTCTATCTCTCTTTCCGTCCCTCTCTTTCATTTCTTGATGGTGATGTGGCTGTGTGGCCCACCTGGATGGATCCCACCATGATGAATGTATTTTATCCATGTCATCAGCCGAGTGGGCCCACCTCACAGTCCGTTTGGACGGACTTGATTGGAGGAAAAAACACAAATATCATCTGATCTAAAATCAGTGGGCCACGCTGATGTGGGCCCACTATGATATGTGTATTTTATCCCACCGTCCATCTAGACGGTGGGGATCACCAGCAGCAGGCCACTGTTGTGACACCAGCAAGTTCTGTGGGCCCTGATCACGAGGTATGTTGTATACCCAAACTGTTCATGCGTGTGGGGCCCACACGTGCTGCATATCCACACCATCCAATGGTCTGGACGGTGGGGATCACCATGATTTATGTGTTTTGCATCCAAGCCGTCCAGGCCCTGGACGCTGGATGCTAGCCGGTTGTTTTTTTTTAAATTATAATAATATAATAAATACATATAATATTATATTATATGAATATATATGTTATATATATGTGGTGGGCCCCATGTGAGACCCATGTTGATGTATTTGTTTTACATCTGCACTGTCCCTCTGGATGGTGCTTGTGAAGCCCTCCATGATGTATGGGTTTAAACCGACCATCTAATACATGGACGTGGGACCCCCCCATAATATATGTGCTTTATTCACCATCCATCACACCAGTAGATGTATATTCTGGTCACACCAGCGGATGTATTTACTAAGATGACGCCAGCAAGTTCTGTGGGCCCCAGCAGCATGTGATTGCTGTGATGATGCCAACAAGTTCTAGGGCCCCTGCATGATGTAGGTGTTATATCCACCGTCCATTGCTTGGACGGTGGGCCACTTTAATGTATGTTTTTTATCCAAACCGTCCATCTGGATGGTGGGTCCCACGCAGCAGGCAGCTGCTGCTACCCTGGATGCCAGCAAGATCCGTGGTTCCCTTCATGATGTATACGTCAATCCACCGTCCATGTGTGGGGCCCACCATATGATGTATATCTTGCATCCAAACTGTCAATCCAATGGTGAGCTCGTCTTAAGGCTTGTGACTAAAAATGAGACAGATCTATCAGGTGGACCACACTGCAGAAAACAGTGGAGAATTGAACACTTACCATTGAAATTCTTTAGGGATCACAGAAGTTCTGGATCAATATGATATTTGTTTTTCCTCTTAATTCAGGTCTTTGTGACCGTATGAACAGATTGGATGGGAAAATAAACGCTATGGTGGGCCCTGGTAATTTTAAGAGTGAAAATCATTATCTCCACTGTTATTTGTGGTATGGTCCAATGATGATCTTCTGATATGATTCATTTTTTGAGAAATACTCTAAAAGATCTTTAAAATAGATGAATGGTACAGATGGTGTGGCCCATTGATGCGGCCCACTTGATGTACATGAGGCCCATTGGTGTGGCCCATGTGAAGAGGCTCACTTGATTCATTTTTTGGGTAATGCTCTAAAAAGATCTCTAAGATTTGTTAAGGCCCACCTTGATGCAATTACGGCCCATTTGATGAGGGCCGATGTGTTGTATATTGGCCCATATGATGAGGCCCAATATGATGTAGATGAGGCCCATGAGTGAGGTCCGATGTAATGTCTATGTGACCCTTGAGTGAGGCCCATTGTGATGTATGTTAGGCCCTTGTGTGAGGCCGTGGGCCCGCTATACGTTTGGCTCTATGTGGGCCACTTCTTGGGAGCAATGTTGGTTAAAGGACCACATTGATGGGCAATGATGGTTGAATGTCCACATTGTGACCTTCCCTTAGGCCTTGTTAGGCCCATTCTCACTATTTTTAAGTGGGTCAACCCAAATTATTGAGGCCCATTGATACTGCATAGTTCATCTATTCATCAAGTTAACCCATAATGTTGGGCCCCATTAGTTGTTAGTAGTGTTATTTCTTTTATTTTGGAGTCCATTTAGGACTTGTTTTGGATCCCTCTAGGGCATCTAGTGGGCTATGAAATAGTATGGTGAAGGAACCCTTTCCGGATCCTTAGGTTATATGTAGGCCACTTAGGCCCAACCTTGTTTTGAGAGAGTATATCATTGTAGACCAGATCCGCGGTCCTTCCGTGGATCCTGCTCTATCTATTGGCCAATTATCGATGCCGATTATCGATACCAATTATGAGTATGTGACAGCATAACATCATGATACATGCCCATACACATTATCTGCATGCTTGTGATGAGATGAGGTTGACCATTGATATACCTTCTAACAAGTTGTTTATGGGACTCCCTGATAGGCGGTGGTCCCTCATGAGTGCATGGTACGTGCAGGATTGATGCATGACTGGATTGTATGACTCATGCATCTTGTATTGTGTGATGTGGTTACTATACGCCTTAACGACATCAGGGCCGTGGCCTCCAAAGGCACATCGTGGAGAGTCAGATTGGATACCAAAAATACTGTTGCTACCATTAGGGCACCATAGATGTCCCTAGGTGAAAATTTCTAAACTTGATGGTACCAGAGGATGACTTCAACGTCGAGACCGAGTGGATACATGAGCATACGAGGGCCGTATACCAATAGGCCGCATCTCCCATTGTGTTGTGGTCGGCTGAAAAGGGGTGTGACCTTACTCACCTGAGTGAGGGGGAAATATCTAGGTTGAGTTTGACCAACTTGAGGAATGGGTCCGCTATCGATGAGCCGGGCCCGATATTGGTAAGCGAATAGTGAGGTCTCTTCCACTTACCCAGTTGTGCGCTCGGATAGGGGCGACAAGCTGGCATAGAGTGCACTAGACCCCACTGATTATCCAGCGTGAGAATGTACTGATATTTGATACTCTAGTGATGAGCTGCATTAATATGTGGATTCAGATGAGGACTGATATGCTTGAGTTGCATCTCACATCTCATAGCCTTGGTATGGCCGACATTATTCACGCCTTGCATCGCATGACCTTGATATGGCCGATAGCATTCATGCATTGCATTGCATAGCCTTGGTACGGCTTATAGTATTCATGAATTCGCCAGCATATTTCGCATTGCTCTAATATTGCATTCTGAGCACGCTTATGTTGCGCACACACTTTCACCACCCTCTAAGCTTTTTGTAAGCTTATGCACGATTGATGTGTGAAGGTGGCACTAGACCGTAGCTGAGCAGGAGCAGAAGCGTGCCGCAGAGCTTCTGAAGTTTTTGATTATTGATATTGTATTTCCTTTATGTGCATTGTATCTTAAAAACTTTTGATCATAATGGATTTTGTGATGATGTTTTGGTTATTGTTCGTGGGTTATGCTTATGGTTATGCTCATTACGAATTAAATTCATAATAAAAATTTTCCTTATAGGATCCCAAGATTGGAACCTGGTATATGGGTGTCGGGAGCCGAGAATGGGGTACTACAAAGGCTGTTGGCGTCGGATTCGGTGATCAGAAATTTTGTGAGCCCAGTTTCTAAGTTTGGGGCGTGACAGAAGTTGGTATCAAAGCATAGCTTGGGAATAACCGAGGACAACATCACATATCTGCTATGAGTTCAAGATAATCAGGTCCAAAGTGCGTAACATTCCGGTATAGATCTCTAAACGTGCATGCCTTCGAGAGTTCTTAAGATTGATAGGCGCCTTGTTCTTCCCTATAGGACATGCCGCCCAGGAGAGTAACCCGAGCGACTCCCGCTCCACCACCTGAGATTCCCGCTCTACCATCTACGACTCTCACTCCACCACTAGAGATCCCTGATCCCCAGCCTGAGGATGTCGTTCCTCCTCCTAAGACCGGTGCAGATCCGACCGTACCCGTGAGTGCCTCCTAGTTAAAACAGATGTTGCAGGCTATGACGGCTGCCCTTCAGGGGTAAGGCAGGCACATCGTTATTTTACCAGCCTAGGTCGAGCAGGAACGCACGAGTGCCATTCTTAAAGATTTTCAATAGCTAGATCCTCCACGTTTCCAGGGCGAGCCAGATTCGACAGTGGCTGAGAGATGGGGCTCTGAGGTGGAGACGATTTTTGATACAATGACATGTATGACCTAGCAGCGGGTCCAGTTAGCCGTATTTCTTCTCTAGGGTGAGGCCGAGCATTGGTGAACCTCCGTTACCCATGTTGTAGGGCCTGATTTCATTTGGATATGGGAGGATTTCGTAGACCGATTCGACCAGCGGTACTTCCCCGACCACATCCATCAGTAGCGAGCATTAGAGTTCGAGACCTTGGTACAGGGAGACATGTCTGTGGCATAGTATGCGGCTCGTTTCGTGGCCCTATGGAGGTTCGTGCCGTATTTAGTTGATGATGAGGAGTGGAAGGCCCACCTTTTCAAGAACGGCTTGCGTTAGGTCTTCGAGGCCATGTTGTTGGGCATGAGCTCCTGACTTTTCAGGCGGTAGTACGGAGGGCTCAAATTTATGAGGCTGAGTGGGCCAGCGCATAGAGTGATCGAGATCAGAGGAGAGACCGAAAGAGGTAGGCCCCCTCCGGTAACTCCCAGTAGCAGCAGCGTCGTCAGCATCAGAGGCGCACAGGCCACCCAGCTGCCAAAGCACTAGCAACACCCCCGGCACCACCTCAAAGGTAGCTTCCCGGTAACTGTTATAGATGTGGTGGGATATGACATCTAGGTGAGAGTGTCCCCGATCGCAGCAGCAGTGGCTGAAAGCACCGCAGCAGCCTCCATAACAGCAGCTGAGAGCATCACAGCAGCCTCAACATAACAGCAGCTGAGAGCATCACAGCAGCCTCAACAACAGTAGTGACAATAGCTCCCACAGCCGAGGCCCCCTTAGCAACAACATCAACACCAGCCTTCGAGACCTCAGCAGTAGAGGCAGCAGTTTTGACCGCCTCACCGACAGCAGCAGCAGCAAGACCCTTAGAGGGGACAGGCACCTCCCTAGCTAGCTTACGCTAGGTTCTACGGGCTCAGCAGGACCCACAGTCATCTAGAGGAGTCGTTGAGGATATTCTTCCCATCTCTGCATGCATTGCACGAGTTTTGTTTGATTCTGGTGCTTTGTATTCTTTTATGTCCGAGGGATTTTGCTATTCGACTGAATTGCCGATAGAGTCTGCTCGCGAGGGGTTGACCGTATCGACGCCCTTGCGGAAGACTACAGTGTTAGGCCGTTTCTATTCATCTTGCTCAGTGTTGTTAGGGGAGATTTTCTTACCTGCCGACTTGTTTGTGCTGCCCGATGTTAGATTTCGACGTCATCTTGGGTATGGATTGGGTTGCCGAGTACCACGCCGTGTTGGACTGCTCTGTGAGGATAGTCACGTTTTGTATACTAGGCTTGTCGCAGTTCCAGTTCATTATCGAGCCTAAAGGAGAGTCGTTATCTTGTTTGATGTCCTGCGCAGTTGAGGAGCCCGTTGCCTTGTGTATCGACCAGTTGCCAGTTGTTTGCGATTTTTTCGACGTGTTCCAAGAGATTCTGGGATTACCTCCATGCCGGCATATTGAGTTCCAGATTAATCTTGTGCCTGGTACCATACCTATCTCGAAGGCCTCGTACCGTATGGCACCGATGGAGTTGCGAGAACTGTAGCGGCAGCTGGACGAGTTGCGTGAGTTGGAATTCATTCATCTGAGCAGTTCGCCGTGGGGAGATCCGGTACTCTTCGTCAGGAAGAAGGATGGCTCATTAATGCTCTGCATGGATTACCGCGAGCTCAACTGGGTCACGATCAAGAACAAGTATCCAATTCCAAGGATCGACTACTTATTTGATCAACTGCAGGGTGCATAATTCTTTTCGAAGAATGACCTGCGTTTTGGTTATCATCAGATTCGGGTTCGAGAGGAGGACATTCCGAAGATAGCTTTTAGGGCACGCTATGGTCACTTTGAGTTTCAGGTCATGTCCTTCGGATTGACCAATGCACCTGCGATCTTCATGCAGTTGATGAACGAGGTCTTCCCTCCTTATCTTGATCATTTTCTTGTGGTGTTCATCGACGACATTCTGATATATTCAAGGACCCGCGAGGACCATGAGCAGCATCTGGAGATTGTATTGCAGACCTTCCGTGCCCACCAGCTGTATGCAGAGCTAGAGAAATGTGAGTTTTAACAGGAGGAGGTGAAGTTCCTCAGTCACGTGGTGACGAGGAAGGGTGTTGCAGTGGACCCCTCGAAGGTTGAGGCAGTGCGTTAGTGGGGCCAGCCCACGAACGCATCCGAGATCTGCAGTTTTCTTAGTTTGGTGAGATATTATCAACGATTTATCGAGAGATTCTCCCATATTGCAGCACTGCTGACTAGGTTGACCCGGAAGGGCACCGAGTTTGTGTGGAGTGACGCTTGTGAGCGTGCATTTATGGAGTTGAAGGATCACCTCACGTGCGGTCCTGTCCTCACTCTTCCCTCTAGGAGTGATGGATTTATTGTATTTACCGATGCTTCGTGTATTGGCTTGGGTGCTGTCCTGATGCAGCATGGGAGACCAATGGCTTATGCGTCTCGCCAGCTCAAGGTCCATGAGCTGAACTACCCCATGCATGATTTGGAGTCGGCAACAGTCATCTTTGCACTGAAGGTGTGGAGACACTATCTCTATGGGGTTAGGCTTGAGCTCTTCTCCGACCACAAGAGCCTGAAGTACCTATTTTCTTTGTCTGATCTGAACATGAGGCCGAGGCGTTGGATGGAGCTCTTGAAGGATTATGATTTTGATCTCGAGTACTACCCAGGAAGGTAAACGTGGTGGCGGATGCCCTCAGCAGTTAGCCACGACGCCTGGTGGCGCATATGATGATTTGGGAGTGGAAGATACTTAAGGATGTGATGGTATATGATTTTGAGATCGGTCTACAGTCTTCTATTGTGCAGTTATCGAGCCTGTCGATTCAACCCTCTCTTGTCGCAAGCGTGATCAAGGCTCAGCAGGCTGATGAGTTGTTACAGAGTTATAGGGTTGAGGGAGCATCTGAGAGTCAGTCAGATTGGCAGATTGGTTTTGATGGTGGACTTCATTTTAGAGGCCAATTATGTGTCCTAAATATTCCAGAGCTCCTTTTGAGGCATTATATGATAGACCGTACAGATCACCGACTTGTTGGGCCGAGGTTGGAGAGCGGTGTCTCCTAGGTCCCGAGCTTGTGCAGTAGATGCTGGAGGCTATCGATATCATCAGGCAGAGAATGCGCACAGCTCAGAACATTTTCCATATCTCTATGTTGAGGAAGTGTGGGTCAGGCATCATTCCTGTTATTAATTGATAGCCGCTAGAGGTTCGTGAGGATGCTTCTTACATTGAGTAGCCAGTTCGTATCCTTGATCGGAAGGAGTAAGTCCTCCGGACTAAGGTCATTCCTTTGGTGAAGGTGCAATGGGGTCACCATTCTGTTGATGAGACATCTTTGGAGCTCGAGGCTGAGATTCGAGAGAGGTATCCCCATCTCTTTGATGATTGATTATATGTTGTATCTTGTATGCTGTCTCTGATTTTATATGATGATGCTATGTTTCCTCTTCCTTGTGAGTTATGTTTAGTTGTGATGATTGTGTAAATTTTGGGGATGAAATTTTTATTAAGAGGGGAGAGTTGTAAGGCCCGTATCCTAGACCGTACCATTCTGTAGGCTTCTGTGGTCCTCCTGGTCAAATTTTGGCAACCCACAACTTGTAATCAGTGTTTGCACGTGACCTTAAGTCGTATCCCAAAGATTTGAGTTGGTTCGACTCGAAACTTATATCCTAGCGACCGCGCCGTAGCCGCTGTTCCAACACCGCGTCTCGCGCACCGATGTGATACTCAGGTCAGGAGTTGTAGGCTCACGTTTATTTTGAGAAAAACACCATTGACAAGGCCAAGCTATATGTCCTAGAGGGGGGGGGGGGTGAATAGGACAATGCCAAATAAAACTAATAACAGCGAAAATAAAAGGAAATGATAGCCAAAGTAAATTACAATGCAGTAAATTAAAATAACCTCAAAATTCAGATCTTGAGAGGTTGATACAAATGTTGTTCTAAGGACAACCTTACACCAAAAACCAGAGTTTATGGTAGGACAACCTTATTTCTAGAAAGGTCTTTATATCAAATCTCAAATCGAAGAGGAATACAGAATTAAATACAAACTGAAATGAAATAACTTGTAATTAAAAATGTATTGTTCTAGGGACAACCATACACCATAAAAATGGCAGGGCAACCTTGCTGGAACAACTTTCAAATGAAATTGAAAATCAAGCTATAAAGGAATAGCAGAAAATAAATTCTAAGCTATTACAACATTCTCACAAAGCTTGAATTAAATAATTACAACATTCACCACCATACATACATCCCACAAAAATTAATTAAAGATTAGAAATATAAATCATTCAACCACAACACAAGGGTTTATAGTGGTTCGCCTGTGTGTTCACCAACTGTTAAACAACAGCCACACAAAAAGCTACTCCACTCCTAATATCCTCACACAGGGGATATTAGCGTTCACTAAAAATAGGTTTTCCCAGGTTCACCCAAAACCCTTACAATTGTGTCTTTGTATGTGGGCTTACACAATTAAAAAACCCCACTTCTGAGTTTTCCTGGCTTTCCTCAGATAACCAATATAACAAGATTTTTCTGGCAAATCTTGAAAGAAACCAAAATAATAGAAAGGAATTTACAATATGTAAAATACCTGAATATCTCCTTCGTTGTAGCAGCCCGGTAGAACCAAATCAAAGTAGATGATTGAATGTCCAAGTTCAATGTCCAGTACTCAATTACAATGGTTCTAATTCTAATAGATTTTAAATTAAACCAAATAGGGCTTGCCTTAATTGATTTTGATTCCAAAGAAAGGGAATAATAATTCCTCTTTATCAAATCAGATTGGAATATAAGAAACAAAATCAATTAAAATAAAGCTAAGGAAAGAGAATATTAAATAAGCACACTTAGCTTAGATGGAGCACAGAATTATCTCTCAGAAGTTCGACGAAGATTGGCTTGAATACTTTAATTAAATCGATGATTTCTTTTGAGATTCGTGCACTATTTATAGGTGAGAAGATCGGGTCTTCGATTGGTCTAGAGTGCTCTTCGACTAGTCGAAGCAACAACAGATTGAAAAATCCGGTGGGATATGCTCTGACCGTTCTACGACTGGTCGAAGCTTTCCTACGACTGGTCATAGGTCACCTACGACTGGTCGTAGGTCCAGAAAATCTTTGCTGGACTTCGAGTCGAAGATTGTATGACTGGTCGAAGATCAGTCGACACTGTTCCTACGACTGGTCGAACAGATTCCAGGACTAGTCGAAGGCTAACAGATTTTATCCGGAATTTGTAACAAACTCACGACTGGTCGAGGAATTTCTTAGACTGGTCGAAGCAAGTCTAGGACTAGTCGAAGAAGGCCTAGGACTAGTCGAAGAACAGACCAATCACATTGTAAAATAAACATTCGGTTTATGTATCCGAAATGACCTACTTCTAAGGTCAACCTATGGTCAATCAAACCTCAATCATGAAGTATGGACATTGAAGCATTAGGAACAAGAGACCTTGAAGTATGAGCCTTGAAGTCTTGATGTAGATCAAACCTTGATGTAGCTCAACCTTGAAAGAGTCTTGAGTTCAGCTTGAGTCTTGCCTTGTACTTTCTTTTCAGCTTGAGTCTTGCGTTCAGCTTGAGTCTTGTCTTGTGAGCAGTTCTTGTTGTGAGCTTAGCTTGTTCATGAATGTTGATCCTTGAGAGAGCTTCACTTATGCAAGTTATATATAACAGAGTATAATAGTGATTTTGGCACCACAAATTTGACAACAAACAGGGATAGAAACTATAGCACTTACAATCTCCCCCTTTGTCAAATTAGTGACAAAACACATAACCAAGATAAACAAAAGTAAAACAACTGGTTAATACCTGCAAACAGATATTCAATATGCAAACAAACATTCAACAATATTCAACTAGTTTCATCATTCAACTATTTTCATGCAAAAAGCTCAAACATAGACTCAAGAACAATCATATTAAGAACAAACCACTCCCCCTGAGTAACATAAACAATGCTACTCCTCCCATAATCACATTAAGAACAAACCATTCTCCCCCTTTTTGTCACAATATGACAAAGGAGAACTAAAGAAAGGAAGTTATGAGAGGAAACATGAGGAAGTAAGAGAGTATAGCAAAAGAGTCATAGAGATACTCATGATAGCATCACATATATCCAACATAAATATTACATCAAGAACAAATATTCAACATAAAATCCAACTCAAACTCAAGCAAACAAGTGCTAAGTAATAAAGTTAAGTCTCATAAAAACTAGTCAGAACTAGAACTTGAAGATGGAGCAGGAATAGAAGGATCAAGTTGGTGCATACCTTTGTTCAACCGCCTAAGATATTTGCGCATGTATTTGAATTGCAAATCATGAGCAACAGACATGTTTTCCAACTTAACATTAATATCCTCAACTTTAACCTCTAATGCACTCAGACATGCATCAACATCAGATGGTACAAAATCTGGATCATTAGCTGAATCAGAATCCAGTTCCTCAAAAATGTCATCCATATTAATGTCAACACCAGCTTCTTCAGGACCACCACCACCACCACCACCTTGTTCAGGAAGCAGATCCAACTTTATCTTATTGATATTAGTATTGTTGAAGATCAGATGATGGATAGGTACTTCATCAACAGGCATATCGACTAACATATGAGTAGCCAATACAGTCATAAAATATGCAAAAGGAATGTCACTATGACCAGGATGGAGTCGAAACTGAAGAATGAAATGACAGATTAAGGATGGCAAACAAATCTGAGTACCATTAGAAATAGCATGAATAACACGAACCATAAACGAAGTCAAGTCAGATTTATTACCCGAACGAGGATACAGATTAGACACAAAGATTCTGTGAAGAATTGTGTATTTGGGTAACAAATACCTTGCGGGGAGCGCATTCCCTTTTTGAGTCCATTGAACATCCATATTGCACAAGTCTCTAGTGAGCATGCATTTTTCAGCCATTGAGGGTTTATCGGTTAAATTATGGATAGGAGTACCCTCATCATTCACAGGAATTTCCATAAGGGCTGAAATTAAATGACGATCAACGTCAAATGGCCCTTCTCTAGTAGAAATTTGAAAAGTTAAATTATCCTGTGAAAATGCACTAATACAAGTAAACATGGATTGGGCAATGGACCGGTATGCAGGCCCACCCCAATACAATAAGTTAACCCAACCTACAGCTTTAAGCAGAGGAAGGATGTCAAATGGAGCAATGTGATTGACATCAACAGGATGTTTAACGATAACATTACGAGATCTAATATCCCTAACATATGATGGATCATCGTGGGTATCTACGACTAGTCGATCTGGAGGAAGAAGAAGATGACGTTTAGAGATAGCGGTCGATCTGGAGGAAGAAGAAGGACCACGTGAAGTAGTTTTTCTACCTCTAGAAACCATTTGCAACAAGGATTTAAAGGAATAAAGAAGTTGCAAAGGATTGAGAAGTGGGTTTGCTCAAAATAGATTTTTCACAATCCAAACCCCAAATCTCAATAATTTTCAAAATAGAAAGCTTCAAGAGAGAAAAGGAAACAATCTAGACACAAATATGCAAGAAAAATGGATTTGGAACACTAACCTTGAAGGAATTGAAGGATGGGTTCGACGAGTCGAAGTTCGGCTCCAAGGAGAAGAAAGAAGAAATGAGGAAGAAAGTGAAAAATCCCCAATATGAAGTGAACCCGAGTTCCACGACTAGTCGTGGGTATCTACGACCGGTCGTAGTACGACTGGTCGTGTATACTCACGACTGGTCGAATAAACCCCAAAAAATTCAATTTTCTTGCAATTTAAAAAAAAATATGGAATTTAATCTAGCAAATATATACAATATTATACAAGAAGGCATAAATTATCAATTTAAAATGCACATGCCAAGATCAAATTTCATCTTTTTGAACCTGCTTTTATCAAGAGGTTTTGTGAAAATATCAGCTCGTTGATCTTCAGTAGGAATATATTCTAGAGATATAACTTTTTCTTCTACTAATTCCCTTATATAATGAAATCTAATGTCAATGTGCTTAGTACGAGAATGCTGAATAGGATTTTTTGAAATATTTATCGCACTGGAATTATCACAATGTAATAACATAGAATCCTGTTTAATTCCATAATCACTTAGCATTCGTTGCATCCAAACAAGCTGTGTACATGCATTACCAGCTGTGATAGTGATATAGAATTTTGTTTCTTACTAAACCAGGAAACTAGACAATTTCCAATGTAAAAACAACCACCACTGGTTGATTTTCTATCATCTAGATTACTAGCCCAGTCAGCATCCGAGTACCCAGCTAATTGAACATTGGTTTCATGAGGATACCAGAGACCAAGATTTACAGTACTTGCGACATATCTAATAATTCGCTTGACAGCAATCAAGTGAGATTCTTTTGGATCAGATTGATATCTTGCGCAAATACCAACACTTAGAGAAATATCAGGTCTACTAGCAGTTAAATATAACAAACTACCAATCATACTCCGATAAAGTTTTGAGTCAACATTTTTACCATTAGAGTCTTTTGATAGTTTCAGGGTAGTACTCATAGGAGTATCGAAATTCTTGCCATTCTCAAATCCAAATCTCTTGATTAGATTCAAGGCATACTTAGATTGAGAAATGAATATTCCTTCAGGTTGTTGCTTTACTTGCAATCCAAGGAAATAAGTCAATTCCCCAACCATGCTCATTTCGAATTGTGATTTCATCATCTGCAAACTCAGTAGTCAAGTTAGTACAAGTTGATCCATAAATGATATCATCAACATAAATCTGTACCATTAAGATATGATCATTATGTTTTTTAACAAACAGAGTTTTATCAACAGATCCCATTTGAAAATTATGACTTAAAAGAAATTTTGTTAGTTTCTCATACCATGCCCTAGGTGCTTGTTTTAATCCATAAAGTGCCTTTTAAGCCGATATACATGATCGTATTTTTGGAATCTTCAAATCCCATTGGTTGTTCAACATAGACTTCTTCATGTAAATCGCCATTTAGAAAAGCACTTTTCACATCCATCTGATAGATCTTTATCTTTTTAAAACATGCAATGGATATAAATAGTCTGATAGATTCAAGACGTGCTACTGGTGCAAAGGTTTCATCGAAATCAATCCCTTCAATTTGAGTATAACCTTGTACCACCAGTCTAGCCTTGTTTCTAATTATATTTCCACATTCGTCAGACTTATTTTTAAAAATCCATTTTGTTCCAATGATGTGTTTATCTTTAGGTCTTGGTACGAGATACCAAACATCATTTCTTACGAATTGGTTGAGTTCATCTTGCATCGCAACAATCCAGTTCTCATCAGCAAGAGCTTCTTTTACGTTAGATGGTTCAATTTGGGATGTAAAACATACATAATTACATATATCCTCAAGTTGTCTACGGGTGCGAACACCGGTGAGAGGGTTTCCAAGAATTTGTGTGGTTGGATGATCTTTAACAGTCCTCAACTCGCAATCCGATTCGATGAAGTTTCGGGTTTATCAATGATTAGTACTTCATCATTATCTGAATTAGAAATTGGTGTGTTTAAGTGATCATCAATGACAACATTAATGGATTCTTGAATCACACCAGTCCTTTTGTTCAGAACTTATAAGCTTGACTGTTTAAGGAATATCCTAGAAAAATACATTCATCACTCTTCGTATCGAATTTTCCCAAATTTTCACGATCACGTAAAATATAGCACTTGCTGCCAAAAACTCGAAAGTATTTAACAGTAGGCTTTTTATTGAACCACAATTCGTAAGCCGTTTTATTATTATCTTTGCTAGTGTAGACTCGGTTAATAATATAGCAAGCTGTGTTGATTGCTTCAGCCCAAAGATTTTTAGACAGCTTCATGCTATTCAACATGACATTAGCCATTTCTTGAAGCACCCTATTCTTTCTTTCTACAATTCCATTTTGTTATGGAGTTTTGGGAGTAGAGAATTCATGTAATATTCCTTGGTCTGTACAGAACTTCTCAAAATTGCTATTCTCAAATTCAGATCCATGATCACTACGAATTTTACTTATTTGAGAAGATTTTTCAGTTTGAATCCTTTTGAAAACTTTTCTTACTTCTTCAAGGGTTTCAGATTTATCCCTTAAGAAGACTACCCAAGTGAACCAGGTAAAGTCATCAACTATTACTAGGATATACTTTTTCCCACCACGACTTTCTGTTCTGGTAGGTCCTATCAGATCCATGTGGAGAAGTTCGAGTGGTCTTGATGTGGTATTTGAATTCACCTTTTTGTGTGAGTTCTTTGTTTGTTTGCCTATCTGGCACTCACCACATATTTTATCTAATTTCTGAAGTTTGGGTAAACCTCTTACAAGTTCTCGTTTGCTCAATCGATATAAATTTCGATAATGTACATGTCCAAGACATTTGTGCCATAAGTCGGTCTCGTCTATATGGACCATGTAACATGTTTGATTAGATGAGCTGGATTCACTAATAATATAGCAATTTTCAGACGTTCTACGTCCAGTTAATATTACAGAACCCTTATTGTTTAGTATTTCACAACTTTGATTAGAAAACCGAACATTATAATTATTATCACATATTTGTGATATACTAAGCAAGTTGTGCTTTAGGCCTTCAACGTATAAAACATTTTTAAACACAGGAAGATTAAAAAGTTGAACCGTACCTTGGCCTATAATCTTGCAGTTGCTACCATCACCAAATGTGACTGAACCATCAGTCATATCTTTCAGATCGGTGAATAAAGCTTTGTCACCTGTCATATGCCTGGAGCATCCACTGTCTAGGTACCACTTTGAATGACTTGTTGCTTTGAAAGCAGTGTGAGCAACCAAGCAGGTGACTTTAGGAACCCATTTCATAACTGTTTTGGGTTTAGGAACATAGTTGGTCTTCTTTTGTGTATATTTGTAGGAATGACCTATAGAGTTAGATTTTAATAGCTCCTTGAGTAAATCAACTATCTTTTCAGCTAGTGGATTTCGTTTCTGATTAAAGTTGACATGGCTGCTTCTAGGTTTTTGAAAAGTTTTTAAATTTTTAGAAAAATCTTGATAAGTACTTTTCCCTTTTGAGTTTGAGGACTCTCCTTTAACAAACATAGGAGGAGTATACTTTTGTTTAGGAGGTAAATTTTTATCATAGCCCAACTCGGATCAATCGCCACATTTTCTTGATCTGGATAAAAGTTTCTCTAACTTTGGATCACCTTGGGCATATTTCCATGTGTCCTTTAGACTCAGAAGAGAAGATACTTCAGTTTTAAGATTCTCAATTTCAGATTTTAAATCAACAATTAGTGAGTTTTTGAATTCCAAATCGCATTTTGATTTTTCAAAATAATCGAAATTTGTGATTTTTCTAAGACAAGTGAATTCAAAACAATTTTTGAGTTTAGAAAACTTTTCTTTTTGAAGTTTAAGTTTGATGAATTTTACAACTTTCCTTATATAGGGCATTGTAAGCGTCTTGAAGATCATCTTCATTTTCACATTCACTATTGATTTTCTTCACTTGTAGAGTCATTATCCGAAAATGTGAATTTGGCTAGAGTCATAAGAGCTTTGACCTCATTGCCCGACTCAGTTTCAGAATTCTGATTCAGAAGAACCTTCAGAATCCGATGATTCATCCCATGTAGCCAACATACCCTTCTTCTTGGGTTTGTCCCTTTTAGGACATCTATTTGCTAAGTGCCCATATTCTTGACTGTTGTAACATTGACTATCTTTCAAAGATTTTCGAGATTTGGGTCTAAACTTCTTTTATCATTTGAGTTTTGAAAATCAACCCTTTTCTTGCTTTTGAAAATCTTGTAAAATTTTTTAGCTAAAAGAGCCATATCATCTTCTGAATTATATTTAGAAGATTTTAGTGCGATAGATTTTCCTTTAGGAGCTTTAAAGTTTAACTCGTAGGTTTGTAGTGAACCAACTAGTTCTTCTACCCTCATATTATCCGTATCACGAAGTTCCTGGATCGCGGTTACTTTAGAATTGAACCGTTCAGGAAGTGAGCGTAATATTTTTGCACACACTTTACTTTTCGGGATTTTATCACCAAGACCCCACATTGAGTTTACAATGTCATTCAATCTAGTGTAAAAGTCCATAAACATTTCATTTTCCTCCATATGAATTTCTTCAAATCTGGTTGTGAGGAGTTGGACTTTAGATTTTTTGACAATTGTAGTACCCTCGTGTGTCATTTCTAATATATCCCAAGCTTGCTTTGCAGTATCACAGGAAATGATTCTTTTGAACTCATCCGGTGATAGTGCGCAAGTAATTGCATTTAGTGCTTTAGCATTTGCACTACTCTCACTTTTCTGAAGTGTGGTCCATTGGTAATATGGTGTTACTTTCATTGATTTTGAACCATCAACCCCAGTAACTTCCATGATAGGAGGATTCCATTCAGTCACTGTGGCTTGCCACACATTTTCATCCATTGATTTGAGGAAGATCCTCATTCTGGCTTTCCAATAAGCATAGTTGGAGCCATCAAAGGGTGGAGGCCTTGTGACTGAAAGGCTATCAAAATTTGACATCTTAAAATAGCTTAAATCGTTAGCTCAGGAATAAAATCCAAGAATTAAAAAGGAGCTATTAGGCTTTAATACCACTTGAAAAGGCCAAGCTATATGTCCTAGAGGGGGGGTGAATAAGACAATGCCAAATAAAAACTTATAACAGCGGAATAATAAAGAATATGATAGCCAAAGTAAATCACAATGCAGTAAATTAAAATAACCTCAAAATTTAGATCTTGAGAGGTTGATACAAACGTTGTTCTAAGGACAACCTTACACCAAAAACCAGAGTTTATGGTAGGACAACCTTATTTCTAGAAAGGTCTTTATATCAAGTCTCAAATCGAAGAGGAACACAAAAATAAATATAAACTGAATTGAAATGACTTGTAATTAAAAATGTATTGTTCTAGGGACAGCCATACACCATAAAAATGGCAGGGCAACCTTGCTGGAACAACTTTCAAATGAAATTGAAAATCAAGCTTGATAAAGGAATAGCTGAAAATAAATTCTAAGCTATTACAACATTCTCACAAAGCTTGAATTAAATAATTACAACATTCACCACCATACATACATCCCACAAAAGAATAATTAAAGAATAAAACAATCAACCACAACACAAGGGTTTATAGTGGTTCGCCTGTGTGTTCACCAACTGTTAAACAACAGCCACACAAAAAGCTACTCCACTCCTAATATCCTCACACAGGGGATATTAGCGTTCACTAAAAATAGATTTTCCCAGTTCACCCAAAACCCTTACAATTGTGTCTTTGTATGTGGGCTTACACAATTAAAAACCCCACTTCGAGTTTTCTGGCTTTCCTCGGATAACCAATATAACAAGATTTTTCCGCAAATCTTGAAAGAAACCAAAATAATAGAAAGGAATTTACAATATGTAAAATACGAATATCTCCTTCGATGTAGCAGCCGGTAGAACCAAATCGAGTAGATGATTGAATGTCCAAGTTCAATGTCCAAGACTCGATTACAATGGTTCTAATTCTAATAGATTTTAAATTAAACCAAATAGGGCTTGCCTTAATTGATTTTGATTCCAAAGAAAGGGAATAATAATTCCTCTTTATCAAATCGATTGGAATATAAGAAACAAAATCAATTAAAATAAAGCTAAGGAAAGAGAATATTAAATAAGCACACTTAGCTTAGATGGAGCACGAATTATCTCTCGGAAGTTCGACGAAGATTGGCTTGAATACTTTAATTAAATCGATGATTTCTTCGAGATTCGTGCACTATTTATAGGTGAGAAGATCGGGTCTTCGATTGGTCTAGTGTGCTCTTCGACTAGTCGAAGCAACAATGATATTTGAAAAATCCGGCGGGATATGCTCGACCGTTCTACGAGTGGTCGAAGGTCTCCTACGATTGGTCGTAGGTCACCTACGACCGGTCGTAGGTTTCCTTCGACTGGTCGTAGGTCCAGAAAATCTTTGCTGGACTTCGAGTCGAAGATTGTACGACTGGTCGAAGATCAGTCGACACTGTTCCTACGACTAGTCGAACAGATTCCAGGACTAGTCGAAGGCTAACAGATTTTATCCGAAATTTGTAACAAACTTACGACTGATCGAGGATTTTCTTAGACTGGTCGAAGTAAGTTTAGGACTAGTCGAAGAAGGCCTAGGACTAGTCGAAGAACAGACCAATCACATGTAAAATAAACATTTGGTTTATGTATCCGAAATGACCTACTTCTAAGGTCAACCTATGGTCAATCAAACCTCAACCATGAAGTATGGACATTGAAGCATTAGGAACAAGAGACCTTGAAGTATGAGTCTTGAAGTCTTGATATAGATCAAACCTTGATGTAGCTCAACCTTGAAAGAGTCTTGAGTTCAGCTCGAGTCTTGCCCTATACTTTCTTTTCAGCTTGAGTCTTGCGTTCAGCTTGAGTCTTGTCTTGTGAGCAGTTCTTGTTGTGAGCTTAGCTTGTTCATGAATGTTGATCCTTGAGAGAGCTTCACTTATGCAAGTTATATATAACAGAGTATAATAGTGATTTTGGCACCACAAATTTGACAACAAACAGGGATAGAAACTATAGCACTTACAACCATGCGCTGCGAATTCCAAGAGAATCTCTACAACCCATTATATCAATCAATCAATCACAAGTCAAGTACACAACCCATCCCTTCTTACCAATAAGGCATGACTCCCATCTCTCTCCCATTCCCAAAGTCAACTCTCTCTCTCTCTCTCTCTCTCTCTCTCTCTCCACCCATCCCTTTCTTACAACATCCATTCCTCCCATCCCCCCTCTCTCACAACACCCTCTCCTCTCTCATTCTCTCTACCATTTCCCAAGCTTCCATGAGAGAAAAGCTCTAAGGAGAGAAAAGATTAAGGCCCACTTCTTACCCCCCACATCTCACCATCCAACCATCCAAACTCCATCATCTTCCATTAAAGAAGGAGACTAGGAGATTAGCATTCCAAGGAGCTAAAGAAGAAGGCCAATTGGTGGGGTGATCTGCCGTTGATTTTCATTTGAGGGCCCACTTATGATGGGACCCACTTTGATGTATGTGTTGTAATCTAGGAGGGGCCCATAGTGGCAGGGTCACTCCACTACACCGTCTTTTTCTCTCTATCTCTCTTTCTCTCCCTCTCTTTCATTTCTTGATGGTGATGTGGCCGTGTGGCCCACCTGGATGGATCCCATCATGATGAATGTATTTTATCCATGCCATCCGCCGAGTGAGCCCACCTCGCAGTCCATTTGGACGGACTTGATTGGAGGAAAACCACAAATATCATCTAATCCAAAATCAGTGGGCCACACCGATGTGGACCCACTATGATGTATGTATTTTATCCCACCGTCCATTTGGACAATGGGGATCACCAGCAGCAAGCCGCTGCCATGACACTAGCAAGTTCTGTGGGCCCTGATCACGAGGTATGTTGTATACCCAAACCGCTGATCCGTGTGGGGCCCACACGTGCTGCATATCCACACCGTCCAATGGTCTGGATGGCGGGGATCACCATGATTTATGTGTTTTGCATCCAGGCCGTCCAAGCCCTGGACGCTGGATGCTGGCCGGTTGTTTTTTTTTTAAAAAATTATAATAATATAATAAATACATATAATATTATATTATATGTGTATATATATATATATATGTTATATATATGTGGTGGGCCCCATGTGGGACCCACGTTGATGTATTTGTTTTACATCTGCACCGTCCCTCTGGATGGTGCTTATGAAGCCCTCCATGATATATGGGTTTAAATCCCCACCGTCCGTCTAATACATGGACGTGGGACCCACCATAATATATGTGCATTATTCACCGTCCATCTGCTGGTCACACTAGCAGATGTATTTACTGAGATGGCTCCAACCAGTTCTATGGGCCCCAGCAGCATGTGATTGCTATGATGACACTAGCAAGTTTTGGGGCCCCTGCATGATGTAGGTGTTGTATCCACCGTCCATTGCTTGGACGGTGGGTCACTTTAATGTATGTATTTTATCCAAACCGTCCATCTGGACGGTGGGTCCCACGCAACAGGCAGCTGCTGCTGCCCTGGACGCCAGCAAGATCTGTGGTTCCCTCCATGATGTATACGTCGATCCACCGTCCATGTGTGGGGCCCACCGTATGATGTATATGTTACATCCAAACCATCCATCCAAATAATGAGTTCGTCTTAAGGCCTGAGACTAAAAATGAGGTAGATCTATCAGGTGGACCACACTGCAGAAAATAGTGGAGAATTGAACGCCTACCATTGAAATTCTTTAGGGATCACAGAAGTTCTGGATCAATATGATATTTTCTTTTCCTCTTGATTCAGGTCTTTGTGACCGTATGAATAGATTGGATGGGAAAATAAATGCTATGGTGGGCCCTGATAATTTTAAGAGTGAAAATCATTATCTCCACTGTTATTTGTGGTATGGTCTAGATAATCTGTGATTCATTTTTCGGGTAATGCTCTAAAAAGATCTCTAAGATAGATGAATGGTGTAGATGGTGTGCCCCATTGTTGCGGCCCATCTTGATGTATATGAGGCCCAATGGTGCGGTCCATGTAATGAGGCCCACCTTGATGTATTTGTGGCCCATCCATTAGGCCCACCTTGATGTATTTGTGGTTCATTCGAGAGGCCCAATGTGACGTATTTTTGGCCCATTCGTTAAGGCCCACCTTGATGCAATTACAGCCCATTTGATGAGGCCCGATGTGATGTATATTGGCCCATATGATGAGGCCCAATATGATGTACAGGAGGCCCATGAGTGAGGCCCGATGTGATGTTTATGTGACCCTTGAGGGAGGCCCATTATGATGTATGTTAGGCCCTTGTGTGAGGCCATGGGCCCACTATACGTTTGGCTCTATGGGGGCCACTTATTGGGAGCAATGTTGGTTAAAGGACTACATTGATGGGCAATGATGGTTGAATGTCCACATTGTGACCCTCCCTTAGGCCTTATTAGGCCTATTCTCACTATTTTTAGGTGGGTCAACCAAAATTACTGGGCCCCATTGATATTGCATAGTTCATCTATTCATCAGGTTAACCCATAATGTTGGGCCCCATTAGTTGTTAGTAAGGTTATTTCTTTTATTTTGGAGTCCACCTAGGACTTGTTTTGGGGCCCTCTAAGATATCTAGCAGGCTATGAAAAGTATGGTGATGGAACCCTTTCCAGATCCTTAGGTTATAGGTAGGCCACTTAGGCCCAACCTTGTTATGAGAGAGTATATCATTTTAGACCATATCCGCGGTCCTTCTGTGGATCCTGCTCCGTCTATAGGCCAATTATCGATGCCGATTATCGATACCAATTATGAGTATGTGACAACATAACATCATGATACATGCCCATACGCATCATCTGCATACTTGTGATGAGTTGAGTTTGACCATTGCATATATCTTTTGGCAAGTTGTTTATGAGACTCCCCGATAGGCGGTGTTGTCCCTCATGAGTGCACTGTAGGCGCAGGATTGATGCATGACTGGATTGTATGACTCATGCATCTTACATTGTGTGATGTGATTACTATACACCCTAGCAACATCTGGGTCGTGGCCTCCATAGGCACATCGTGGAGAGTCGGATTGGATATCGAAAATACTGTTATTAATATCGGGGCGCCATAGATGTCATTGGGTGAAAATCCCTAAACCCGATGGTACCAGTGTCAATTCTAGCACCTGACAGCCTCCTTAGTACCCTATTCTCGGCTCCTGACACTCATTCATTAGGTTCCGATCCTGGGATCCTACAAGGAGGATTTCTATAACATAAGTCTAATCTATAAGAGCATACCCAAGATCATAACATAGTAACCACAGATAATAACTACAAGAACACATCACAAAATCCACTAAGAATTAAAAATTTTATACAAGGTACAGTGCTCAAAAGGGAAATACAAGGTCTAATCAACGGTGACTCCGAAAGGTCTTTGGCACGCTCCAACTCTCCTCCTCAGCTATTGCTGCTACTTAGAATCTCCTGCACGCATCAATTGTGCATAAGCTTATAGAAAACTTAGAGGGTTGTGTCAGTGTGTATAATACCAGTGCCAGGAAAGTAATATCAGAGAATGCAGACATGCGGCATGAACCATGAATACCATCAATGCCAATAGCCATTCAAAGGCTATGCTATATTAAGCATGAATGCAGTAAGCCGTACCAAGGCTATGCAAAGAAATACATAAGTACTGGGCGCCATACCGAGGTGATGCATAAAAGGCCTATATAGCCAATGCCAATGCAATGTAATACATGCCAGTCCTCATATCAAGTCCACATATCAGTATAGTTCTTTTTTAGAGAAATCACCGGGGTCTAATACACTACCTGCTGACTGCCGCTCTGCTAGCCACATAGCCTTTCGAGCGTAAGAGACTTCACTACCCGCCTATGGACAGCCAATCACCAACGAGGCTCGACGGTAGCGGACCCATTCATAAGCTGGTCAGACTCAGCCTAGCTATTTCCCTCTCACTCAGGTGGGTAAGGCTACACCCCCTCCCAATCGATCACATTATAGTAGGAGACGTGGCCTCAAGGTGTAAAGGCACTCGGGTGCTCATGTTTTCCACTCGGTCTAGCCGTTAAGGCATCTCCTGGTACCATGAAGGTTAAGGGGCTTTCACCCAAGGACATCCTAAGTGCCCTAAATACTCAAGTAACATTTTCGGTGTCCAAACACGGCCATCCACGATATACCTGTGGAGGCTATGACCCTGATGAAGCAAGAGCGAATATCCACGTGCTATGCAATGCTAGATGCATGAATCACACAATCAACCATGCATCAATCCCAAGCATCCAACGTGCTCAAGAGGGGATACTCCATCCCTCAGGGAAACACCAAAATATCCTACCCAATGACCAATCACATCTCAACCAAGTATGCATATGATGCGTAAGGGAGTGGGTCATGAAGATGAAAAAAGATGTCAATGCGGTGAAGATGTACTCTCCTCCTAACTGAGTAGAGTTTAGGTACTTAGACAAATTTTCATAAGGAATACAACCTCCAGTGGGGGCCCAATAGCTTGGGGTAGCCCACAAGTCTAAGATAGATAATGGCATGGGCCTAACAAGAGTCTAAGATGGAAATTGGCCTAGAGGGGTCCATAATGGGGACATTTAACCACCATTTCCCTAAAAGGCATTCCAACAATAAAATATATAAATACAAGGCCCAAGGCCCACATTCAAGATAAAATATAGGTGGCCACATACATATATCCCACATAATGGGCCATAAGAAAATGATCCAATCTACATACAATAATATGGGCCAAAAGAAGGGAATCAAGGCCCAAGGCCCAAACATCACCATGAATAAGAAATGGACATCCATAACATTCCACATACATTCATATTGGGCCTCAAATAAATGGCCCAAGGCAGGCCCAAGGCCTATTCAATACATAGGTCCAAAGGGCAACATACATAGCCCAACCCATATGCGATATTACAGGCCCATAAGGGAGGTTAGGGCCTAGCATAAGGGTCACCAAATCCATATATTGTGGTGGGGCCTAGTGGGTAGCCCATTACCCCAACCACATGGACAATAATCATGTTCTAGCCAAGCAAGTTGGGCCTACATTTTGGCCCTAGGATATAGTTGATTTGGTGGGCAACCAAGGGCCCAACCATTTGTGTAATCCAGCCCACTAACCCAGCGTAACATTATGGTGAAAATGGCCCAAGAGTCCATTGGGCCTAGCAAGAAGCTTCCAGCCCATTTGGGTCTAAATAGTCCAATAATCTAACTACATACATGGTGCCAAATAGCCCAACTATGGTGGGCCTCAAAGGTGCATTAATTAAGCCCAAAATTAGGGGATTAAGGGCATGAATTAATCCCTCCAAGGTCCTCATAATGTGGTGGGCCCCACTCCTTAAAATCTCAGCCCAAAGGCAATGTACATTTACAATATATTGCTGGATTTTTGTTCCACCAGTTTTATGGGCCTGTTGAAGCCCAGAAAATAGTCCATCTGATTGGAGTAAAGATTCAGAGTGGTCCAGCATCAGGTATAGGGACCCCACCACATAGGGAACACCCCAAATACATCAGAAATAGGTAGGCCACACTGCTAGACCAAAGGTCTAGCAGTAGCCCCACCATGGGCGTCCCACATGGGCCTGCGCGTCCCAATGGGCTGGACGCCCAGTCCTACATGAATGCATACAGTGGGCCCCACATTTGAAAGCTCCATACCAAGGTGGGCCACATACAAGAGGGCCTCAAAATGAATGGCCACATGGATAAAACACACATCATGGTGGGCCACAAAACAGGTGGGACAGCCAGCCTTGCTGGACGTCCTTACTATAGGCGTCCAGCCAGGTGGGCCGGTCCAACCACCATATCCGGAAAACCGGTGGCCCGATTGGCCTGAAAATTGGTAGGTGGGTCCTAGAAAGGGTGGGCTACCTCTAGAATAAATTTTAGAATTTTACAAGCATGAGAAATATTTTTAAATTAAATGGCAACCAAATATGCTACAGAAATCTAAGTGCTGTAAAATTCTAATTGTCCCTATGTTTGGGACCTTATAGAGTGGGCCTAGACCTACCCAAACCCTTGGAAAAATTGTGGGAAGGGTGGTATTACATCTAAAAAATAAGTGGGGTCCTTTGGGGTGGCCCACTTCTTCTAAAAAGTCAGGTAAACATAGTGATTTTTGTCATATAGTATTGCTGAACTGTTCAGAAAATTCTGGACAGTTAGCCATCTTTGGCCCAACCCATGGGCCTCAATCATGGGAGATAAGGTGTGGGTCCCATACAAAATCAAAGTGGGGTCCACATAATACAAAACCACTAAAGAAATTTGGGGTAAAAGGGTATGAAAATAGATCTAAACATCAACCCAAAACACATACTCCAACTGGGTTGAAATCTGGACAGCAACATGTGCTGTCCATATTTTGGCCCATACAATATAATCAAAGGGCCCATATCCTTGATTCAACATGTGGGGTCCACCTTGATATGTTAATAAAATTCTAGGCCTATAAGTTCACCCAAACCTCCATGAAAAGTGTGATTTGGAGGTCACCCAAACCATGCATGCATGGTTGGGCCTGAACGTCCAATCAAGTGGGCTTGGACGTCCACCTTGCTTGGGGCCTGGGAGGTTGCTGACCTACTTTGGTGGGCCACACCTCATTAGCATACATAGAAGAAAATATAGAGAAAGGAGAGAGAAAAGGAGCAAGAATCGGCCATAGGTGGGTGGTCCCGCCACTAATGGGCCACCCCCACATAATCCACACCATCACTATTCATGAGTTACATGCATGGCAAGATACATTAAAATAAATTGCTGGATAGTAGGGATTTCTTCCTTACATGCATGCAAAGGCTTAGATGGCCCATGAGATGTAAGAAATAAGAGGAAATCATCATGGTGGGTCCATGAAAAATGGCCCACCATGGAATGAATTATGTAGGATCTAGGCCCTTAACTTTCATCTTAGGAGCCATGTAGGGCCTCCACCATGGATTGGTGGGCCCTACATGCTTCCATGCATGTAGAAGAAAGAAGAGAAGAAAGGGAAGAAGAAGAAGAGGTGAAGAATGTTGATGAAGCACCCACCTTGAAGAGATAACTCCAACACTCAAGATCTAAGTTCTATTCTTCAAAAGGGAGGTGTTTGAAGGTTAGAGATGGGTTCTTAGTGGTTAGATGGTGGGAGAGAGAAGGAAGAAAGGGCTGGAATTAGGAAGAGAGGGGTAAGAAGTCCATTACTGAGGAGGGTGAGAATGAGGGCTGAAATTAGGAAGAGAGGGGTGAGACATCCATTGCTAAGGAGGGTGAGAATGAGAGAATGAGAGGGAGAGAGAGAGAGAGAAGAGAGGTATAGGGAAACAATGATTTCTCTTGCTAGAAAAGAGAGAAACCCCATAATGAGTCTTGAGGGTGGTAACCAAGGCTAATGATAGCCTCTCTAGCTAGCTACTATAGGTTAGGTTAGGTTAGGTTAGGTAGGGTTAGGTAGGGTTAGGTGTGTAGGTTCCCTAGAAAGGAGCACCTAGGTGGGACTCACCATGGAAAAACGTGTGGGCCCCTATCAAGTGGGCCTCATGCATGATGAGTGGTCAAGAATTAACGGGTCAATAACATAAGACGCACATGTCAGATTCACGCATGAGACGCGACGTTGGAACCGAGGCACCGGTGCGGTCGCAATGACATAGGTTTCGAGTCGATCCGAGTCGGGTCTATGTGACCGGACTTAAGGATGACCATAAATACTATCCATAAGTCACGGGTCGCGTAGGACTGCGAGACCTAGGGGGACAAAATGGATACTTAGGGTAGGGTCTTATAATTAGAGGATGACTCTAACGTCGAGACCGAGTAGATACATGAGCGTACGAGGGCCGTATACTAGTAGACTGTATCTTCCACTGTGTCGTGGTCGGTTAGAAAGGAGTGTGACCTTACCTGCTTGAGTGAGGGGGCAATATCTAGGTTGAGTTTGACCAGCTTAAGGAATGGGTTCGCTATCGATGAGCCTGGCTTGATATTGGCATGTGGATAGTGAGGTCTCTTCCACTTACCCAGTTGTGAGATCGGATAAGGGTGGCAAGCTGACCTAGAGTGTACTAGACCTTGGTGATTATCCAGCATGAGAACTGTACTGATATTTGATACTCTAGTGATGAGCTGCATTAATATGTGGATTTGGATGAGGACTGGTATGCTTAAGTTGTATCTCACATCACATGACCATGGTATGGCCGACATCATTCACGCCTTGAATCGCATGGCTTTGGTATGGCCGACATCATTCATGCCTTGCATCGTATAACCTTGATATGGCTAATAGCATTCATGCCTTGCATCGCATAGCCTTGGTATGACTTATTCATATATTTTTCAGCATATTCTGCATTACTCTGATATTACATTCTGAGCATGCTTATGTTGCGCACACACTTTCAATACCCTCTAAGCTTTTCATAAGCTTATGCACAATTGATGCGTGAAGGTGATGCTAGACCGTAGTTGAGCAGGAGTAGGAGCTTGCCGCAGAGCGTCTGAAGCTTTTGATTATCGATATTGTATTTCCTATATGCGCATTCCACCTTAAAGCTTTTGATCATAGTGGATTTTGTGATGGTGTCTTGGTTATTGTTCGTGGGTTATGCTTATGGTTATGCTTATTACAAATTAAATTCATGATAAAAATCCTCCTTATAGGATCCCAGGATTGGAACTTAGTATATGGGTGCTGGGAGCGAAGAATGGGATACTACGAGGCTATCGGTGTTGGATTCGGTGATCGAGAATTTTGTGAGCCCAGTTTCCGAGTTTGGGGCATGACATATGTGAATTGTGAACTAGACTTAGTTGATGTTTAATAAATCTTCCTATCAATTAGTTTATTAAAAGAATTTGTTTAAAAATTTACTAAGCAACTAGACTCTAGACTTTTAAAATTCACTTTATATCTCATCTTCCTACACTCAAATATACTTAGATACATAGAATATCAATCTTTAAAAAAATGCTCAAAACTAAGAAAATACTAACTAATTCCATCAAATCTCACCCATTACCTAAAATCTACATTGTCCACAATGTAAAAAGATATGCAATGCATTATAAAATGAGACAACAAAAATAAAAGAGTGAGTAAGAAAGAGTACCTAAAGAAGATCAATGGGATGACATGCAGTCTCGATTATCTAAAGGGGTTTGCCTTAAACAAAAAATAAACTAAAACAAAACCTAAACTATTCTATTATAATCCTAAGAAAGCAATAAATGGATAGAAAGACCTCCATCAGACTAGAAGGTCAGTACCGATAGTCAGAATCTTTTAGAGAGATGGACATATCCTTTGAATCAAAGTTTTCAGTAAATGGTTTAAGTTAGTGACCGTTCACTTTGAAATATTACCATTTGCTAGATTTTTTTAATCTCAATAGCCCCATGAGGATAAACCATTTTGACTTTAAAAGGGTAGGTCCAACGAGATCTGAGTTTACTAAGAAAATGATGAATTCTTGAGTTATACAAAATGACTTTTTGATGTGGTTAAAAAGTTTTTCGAAGGATGTTCTTGTTATGAAACACATTCATCCTTTCCTTGTAAATCTGAGAGTTCTCATAGGCCTCATTCCGGATTTCATCAAATTCATTTAATTGTAACTTTAACAGCGAGCCAACTTTGTTGAGATTAAAGTTGATGTTCTTTATAGCCTAATCCACCTTATGTTTCAACTCCATATGCAGGTGGCAAGCTTTCTTATAAATAAGTATATAGGGTGACATACCAATATGGGTTTTATATTCCATACGGTAATCCCATAGCGCAACAGTTAGTCAAAGTGACTAATCCTTGTGATCTGGGTTAACTGTTCTCTCCAAAATATGTTTAATCTCCCTATTTGATATTTCAACTTGGCCGCTCATCTGAGGAAGATAGGGGGTGCTCACTTTATGCAAAATATCATATTTCTTCATTAATGTTTTGAATGGTTTATTGCAAAAGTGATATCATTCATCACTTATGATGGCTCGAGATGTTCTGAACCTGGATAAAATATTTTCTTTAAAAAACTTAATGATCATGGGATAGTCATTATTCTGGCATGGAATTGCCTCGACCCGCTTAGAGATAATTTACGGCGAGAAGGATATAGATATTTTCAAAAGATGGGGGCAATGGTCTCGTGAAATCGATGCCCCAATAATTGAATGCTTCAATGATTAGAATTGGGGTTTAGCGACATCATACTTTGACGGGATGAACCTCTCAATTTTTGACATCTGTCACATGCTCGCAGAGTTCATTAGTATCCTTGAACATAGTGGGCCATTAAAAGTCATACTGTGAAAATTTTGTTATGGTCTTCTTAGCTAAAAAGTGGCCACCACACATATATGAATGATAATAGGAGATGGACACTGTGTTATTTGTGATCAGGCACACATATCCTTATGATTTGATATGAGTAATATTTGAAAAGATAATGATTATTCTAAAAGAACTTGCGTACCTCGGTAAAGAATTTATTTTTATCTTACGCAGTTCAATGAGTAGGAATTTTACTTATGGTAAGATAATTAGCAATATCAACGTACCAAGGTAATTGGGAGATTTTGAAAAGTTATTTATCAGGAAATATGTTATAGATAGGAATCGTCTCCATGGAATCAAATAAGATTAGCCAAGAGAGATGGTCGACCACTACATTTTCTACTCCTTTCTTGTCTCAAATTTCAAGATCAAATTCTTTGGGTAGAAGGATCCATCTTAGCAAACGATGCTTATTATCATTCTTAAAAAGAATGTACTTCATCACCGCATGGTTAGTAAAAATGATGATCTTGGATTCTATCAAGTAGGACCAAAACTTGTCTAAGACGAACAATACGTCTAGGAGATCATCTTCCATACTTGAGTAGTTCATCTGAGCAGGGTTTAGAGTTTTACTCGCATAGTAGATGACATAGGGCTTCTTCTCTTTTCTTTGCCCTATCTATCATACCCAGGCTCTAGAAACCCGAGTTCGCTTGACTCAGTCGCCGAGTTGAGGGTGTGACTCAATGAGGAGGGGATAATATTATACATATAAACATAATAATTATCACAAACAGTAAACTTAATTAATCATCATGTATCCAGTCAAAAGTATTAATTATTTACTAGTTGATATCCAACAAAAATTCATATATCATTATTTAAAAGAAATAAATATAAAATAAAAAATTCTTTATTTTTATAGTAAATATTCAAGAGTACGCCTCTCAAAGCCATCATTCCACGCATGGAGACTTTAGTTCAATTCCTTGTCCTGGATGGTTTTTCGATTAACAAAATGAGCTAATAGCTCAACAAGTAGTTGTACGCAAGAATTTACAACATAAGCATGACACAAGTGCATTTGTAAGAATCTTAGTATGCCACATTACCTCAAACATTTTCTTTAATGAACACCTAGGGCCAAATCTACGCACAGCGTCCGGCCTGCCAATACCCATTCGAACAATATCCATACGAGCCTAACACGTGTATGAGTCTACTCACATCCTGCGTGAATGCTGGATTGAAGTATCTCATGTACCGTGTGTAACTGTATAGTCTGGCAATGAGCGACTCACTCTAGAGATGGCCAAATTCCTTCCCCATTCTCAACCATAGTGCAAGGAGGAGGCCCTATTGGTACCAACTCGAGTTCCATTGGGAACTTGCCCAAAATTTTAAGGGATAACTCGATCCCCGAGTTGTCTGGTGTTCTCATAATGACATATCAAATATAAGGTAGTTACATACTTAAACAGATATCAACAAATTATAAAAGTTAAGCAAAAGTAAGCATGTAATGTTATGTAATGCATGCGGAAAAATCCATCCGTGAAGTGACTACTTACCTATAATGTCCATTCTTTATTCAATCATTTTGACATTTTAACAATTTCTTCATGTATCTGATGACTGCACTCGGGTCTACAATCCATAAAAAGTTTTATTTTTTTAGTCATGGCTAGAATACAAGCACCAAGTTAATTTCTTCCTTACTTAGTGTCTATTTTCTTAAAACATTTGAAAAAATGAGTAAGATTATAAGATTGTTACATTAATCCATTAAATCGTTCAATCAAGTTCCTAATTTCTTAGATCTGAGCCATAGATAGTTAATTTACCATGTTTCTAACCATATATCAAAGATATTAATCTTTATTAAGTTTGACTTAAGATCAAGATCTACCTTAAAGATGATTGGATGTTTAGATTCATCCAATTTGACCATTTATTTCCTTATTTCTCATGATTTTGGTTTAATGGTCCTGATTGATCTTTGATCAGATGATTCGATCTAACATTAGATCCATTAGATTTTTAATTTTCTTAAATTTAATTAGAGCTGTACATGAACAGAGCTAGCTCGGTCAACTCGCTCGACTCGGCTCTAAAAAGCTTGATTCGACTCAGATCGAATTTGAGTTCGAGCTGAGTCAAGCTAATTTTTTGAGCTGGAAAATTTTTCGAGCCGAGTTTGAACCGGCCCAAGCTCGACTTCACTCGGTTCGATATATAACTCGAACTTAGCTCAACTCGGTTAAGGAGTATAAAAAGTAAAATTTTTTTAACTTTAGACCCCTCTTCATTTCTTAACCCTGTCCAGCTGCTCGAGCCTGAGCTCACCTCTCTCTCTTTCTCTCTCTCTCTCCCTCCCTCCCTCCCTAAGCCAGCCAGTCCAGTCACCGGCGCTCACTTGTCGATGCTGCCCTGCCCAGTTGACCGTCCTTGCTGGTCGGGATTCTCGACGCAGATCTCCGGCGCGATACTCTGCCCGTCTCTGCTTCTCTAGTGGTCCCTGCACTTACTGGCTGGTGCTCGCTCATCGCCTTGCCCTAGCTTTCCTGCTCGCCTGCTCACTAAGTCACCGGCTTACCCTACTTTCCGAGCCCTGCCCCTTCTTGCCTGCCTACTTGCCTACTCACAGGCCTACCCCGCTGTCCGGTGGTCCCTGCCTTGACCGGTAAGCACATTCGAAACTAATTTTAATTATATCGAATCAAGATATTTTTAGCATTATATAAATTATAAAATTATAAATATTATTTATATATTATATAATTATATTAATTTATATTATCATATTATATGATATGATTGGGTGGATGTTTGGATGGATGGATGTTGCAAATTTAATAAATATAATATAAATTATATATATTGTATAATAAATATATTATAATATATCAATATTATTATATATATTATAATTGAATCATGTGAATGTTGCGCCACTTTGTAAAAACAGTTCCATTGTTCAGACATACATGAATCGTATCATGTGAATGTTAATGCTATTTTTTGTCATTGTTAATTGTTAATTTGTTATTGTTAATGTTAGGTTGTTAATATTATTATTATTGTTATTTTTATTGTTAATTTGTTATTATTAATATTAGGTTGTTCATATTAATATTAAACTAAATTAATTTAACATCAATATTAGTGTTATTGTTAATTGTTAATTTGTTATTGTTAATGTTAAGTTGTTAATATTAATGTTAAATTGAATTAATTTAACATTAATATTAATGTTTTTGTTATTGTTAATTATTAATTGTTATTGTTAATTATTCATTTGTTATTGTTAATGTTAGGTTATTAATATTAATGTTAAATTAATTTAATATTAATATTATTGTTATTGTTACTGCTATTGTTAATTTAATTAATATTATTGTTATTGTTAATTTCATATTGTTTAATTAGTAGCATTATTTTTTAAAATGTTTTATTATTGTGGTATGAGATGATCAGTTGCCCATTTGAGGATTTCTATGTTGCCAGACATATATTCAATGTGTTTTTGGATGCATAGAAATTCTCAAATTGTCCCTTTATGGACAGTTCAATATTTGATAGATAAGAATGTTTTTATTTGTTCTAATTTAAATACACATGCCTGTTTCGGTTCGTCTCTCCTATTTTCTCTGGATATATTTCTTGCATTTATTTTTTCATCAGAATCCACACTTTGTGTTGATAGTTGACGTGGGAATCACTTACAATATTAATATATTCTGGAGAGATAAGGGGAGATGCTGCTGAAATTTTGACATGACATTTAAATTAAATAATGAAAACATTATAATCTATTCAATATTGAATGGGTAACTGATTTAGAGACTTAGAAAATTATTAAAAATTTAGAGGGCATTTATATACACACTACTTGTGTTAATAAGTATCTAAAAGTTAGTTTTTTATCTTTATATTTATAGATGAAAGTGAGGAGGAAGTCCTAACTACCCTCAGTGCCGGTGCATTGGCTACATCTCCTCTTATTGTTGAGGGAGAGGGGTCTTCAACTACAAATGCAATTAAAGGAAAGGAAAGATTAGCTGTGTGGGATGATTTTGAAGAAATTGTTGTTAATGGTGTACTTAAGATCAGATGTATGCATTACAAAACACTGTACAAAAAAAATCCCAGGGGGTCAACTAGTCATTTAAATAGACATAGGCAAAGTTCTTCAAAGAGACCAAGAATTTCACCTTCAGGCCAGCAGTTGCTATCATTTAGCAAGTCTAAAGGAGATGTATCTCAAAGATACTTTCTACTCATAAGTTTGAAAAAGAGATGTGGGATCCTAGTCTTTTGCAACATTGCTCGTATGCACACGTGTCCCAACTTACACCGTTGATAAACCATACACTGCACCCTAGTGCACCTAAAAAACTCACCCAAGTGATTTGTTCTGGATGATCTTGAGACCTCTATCATGTGGACCGCGTCACTGTTGTGATCGTAATGGTGAAAACCGCGCATTAATCTGACGCTCCGTTAGTGAGATATGACCCATCGAATGTAAGGCCCAAATTATTTATCCAGTAACGCAAGCGACCTTTATTATGCTACGCCCATTGGACTTGAGCCCATGTGGACCTAAAGTCCACTTTTAAAACATGAAAATTACCAATAAATAGGATAATTGCTACATGACAAAATAAGAAGTTAGCACATATAAGACAAGTACTATAAGACAAAATTGAATTCTATCCCAAAAATCATCATTAACTCTCTCCCCATGCCTTAGAAACTAATCATGGCTCATGTCCACCTCATCTTATACATGCATCTAATGCATATCTTGATTTATGCCACATCATTTCAAACAACCAATTACAACACTCTACTTCATCATCTACCACGCATCACCTACAACCCACAACCCTTATCCATCCATTAGCCAATGCATGTCAAGATTTCTTTCACCTTGGTCAATGCATGCTTAGTACCATCCACCTCATGCATCTACTACCCATACCATATATCACATTCCACCTCACTTTTAGCACCAATAAGATCTTATAAACTTTCCACATCATCTTGCTACCTCAACCCCAATTCCCTATATAAGAGTAGGAGCTCTCTTGCACTTATTCTTTTCCTATACTTAGAAAATTTTTGAGATTTTTAAAGAGAGTGGGGCCAAGGTGTGGCCCACCATTGATCAAAGAGGGAGTGGACTACACATCATCATCCAACCATCCATCCAATGAGGTAAGTCTACACCCCTCCTCCCATCCTCCTCATCCTCCTCTTTCTTCCTCTTTTTTATTTTCTTTATATGTGTGGGTCCCACTGGTGTGGAGTTCTTGTGTGCATGTATTTATGGCTATGGTGGTCAGCAAGGTGGCCCACGTTAATATGGCCCACCATGATGAACATCATATACACACCCTTCACATGTAATTTTTTTTTTTTTTTTTTTATCTGGACAACAAGTTCTAAAAATTATATAAAATTGACCATACTAAGATCAGAGTTGAAACTTAGGAATAATATGAACCACAATATGAATAACTCTGGACCAAATTTCATAGCCATCCAACAGTCCAATCATCCAAAACATCAAGTTTACTTGGTTGCTGTCCAACAGCACATGCAGGATTCCAATTTGCCTAAAATGGACCCATTTTTAATTCCTTTAATGAATGTATTAAAAATATATGTTTCGTTGGATTCGTAGAAAATCGAACCAGCTTTCCAACGGTATATAATAAGCCTCAATTGGAGTTTAGACGATTGAGATCTTGGCCTCATATGAAAGATGTATTTGGGGGCTTGTTATGACCATTCTTGTGTGGTCGATATCCGTGATTCCAACGTTCAGATGTATTTGATGTTTGCGCTTAACTTACTTAAGATAGTTATTGATCATATATATAGTCCTTATGGCCATATTCTTTCATGATAGAATTTTAAAAATTTTGGACCGTCAGATACTTCCCTAAGGATAAATCTTGAATTTCTATGTGTGGTCCAGATGGATCCAAGGCTCTGTATGGTTGGAAACCTATAAAAGGCCTGAATGATGTATTCCTAAACCATCCATTGGCTTAGATTTTTCAACAGAGAATCTAATCATAAAGATTTCATTAATATATTTCATGTGCTACTAGATGTGTATGTTGGATATATGTTATACATAACATTCATCCTCTTATTGACCCACTTGGGTGTGGGATTACTTATGATTTATGCATTTTATTAGTTCATCCAATCTGGAAACCCATGTATATTTTTGTGTGTCTCTTATCTATGGTTTGCTAGCATGTGGGCCCCACTTGCCATCGGATCTATTTCATTTCCTTTGCACTTTTTGTTTGCTGAAATTTTCTAAGTACTTAACTATATTGCATGTAGGCCTCTTTAACACCTTGTAGTGGGCCCCACACTTTGTAGTTATGGGTCCCACTTTGGAGGACGTTTAATCTTTATATAAGTGAGCTGGGATGTCCCACCTTTTTTCAGGAATGATCTCAAAGTGTTTGGAAATTGGGCCTTAAGTTGTGACAGACCCCATTTCTGAAAATTGTCTGATTATTTGTGTTTTGTACCAACTTTGGGCCTCTGTAGTGGACTACACGCTGGAGATAAGAGTAGGCCACCACTTGGAACCCTTAACCTATACCAATGAATAGATAAATAATATTTTACTTGGGCTAAATCAAACCCCATATGATCAGTGAGTGGATCCCAAAATGTGGTCAGGCATGGTTATGCAAAAAATTATGTGCAGAAAATCAAAGTACTTATGTTTGGCCCTATACTAAATATTATGTGTGCACAACCAGTTGGTCTCAGCTTATAGTTTTTGAAGTATATATATAGTACAACCAAGGGTATCTGATGGGACACTGAAAGGTGGTCCCCTGTGATCATGGGATGTACTCAAGATTGGGCCAAAACTAATTCTGTACTGTGTTTCTTGCACATTTCCTCTTAGTACCCATATTTGGGACATCGCCATAAATTGTAAACACCAAACTAATGAGGATCGCCTTATACCTTTTAAAGCCCATACATATATCTACCAGATGGATCATTCTTTTCACCAAATGTGGGTCCCACATGATCATAAATTTGAATTGAAGATGGCCAGAAACCAACATTTGCGCAAAAGTCTGTTTGACATAGAATTTATGTGGGGCCACGTCAGTGGGGTCCGCCACCTTCCCAAAGCATTGAATGCAGCGTCTAAACTCTAAAAAATAACTCTCAGATATTGTTGGGCTTAAAAACCTTAAGTGGGCCATTTAGTATGGGTTATCTTGTATGGGCCTTACCTTTCATGTAGTGAGGTCCCTGACATGTTTTGTAAATGGGTGTTGTATAACTTGTAAAATATTTAGTGGACTGATCTTGCTGTCTAAATGTTCTCTTAAGAATAGGTGGCCTTGGTCCCATCTAAATGATGCAACCCTACGTCCCAAGCGGGCCCAATACTAAGAGAAATCATTGGGGGAATGAGAAACCCACAATGGTAACCTTCCTTGAGCCTGTTGGGCAGGCCCATTGCCTACTGGGCAGCATGCCTTTCATACTACCTTTACTCAAGTGGATCACGCTTAGAGAACCTTATTTTACAATGCATAAATTGGATAATTGGGCTTTTCTTAGTTTATTGTGTATGTGGCTAGTGGGCCCAATATGATATTTGACATGAAAGATGTTAGCATGTTATCCTTTATGTTTGAGATTGTACATTGTTTTTAGTTAGTGGAATGTGTGGGGCCCACTTAGTTGTGGAATTAAATCCATACCATCGAAAGCATTGTGGTTGGACATTTATACCCTTGGGTTGGCCTATTAGTTCACCAAGTGGGACTCACGCTTGACCTATATAACTCCATGCGTTGTATGTAGTTCAAGTCCAGTGTGGAGGTCACACTAGGTAGGACACACTTAGTGATGGGTGAGATGATGATACATTTATGGTAACATGATAATAATGATTGTGAGTTATTGGTTGAAATGATAAATATGATTTAATGGATGGTGAATTATAGCATATGCATTGATGATGGATTAGTAATTATTTATAGCACTTATGACATTGTTTATGTTAATTATGAAGTGAAAATGATCCTCATGGTAATGATGATGATGATTATATATATATATATATATATATATATGCCTGATAGTTGACTACCATCCTTGATATCCAAATGATAATAATGCACGTATTGATTGTCGTAATGATAATGTGGATAAGATAACCATATTTTACTTGATGCGTGGATAATGATAAATAAATGATGTTGGTGGACGTAAGGATAACCTTATGCATGATAAACAACTAATGCCTAGGGCATGTATAATGATAGTATTGGTCAATGGCCATGATATTGATGATGCATGTGAATCCCTATATGCTATGTACTCTATGCACATGATTGCATGATACATGTTATGAGGATAAATTTGATGTTGAATGATGTCTATGATAATGATGATACATGTTAAAACTTTTGTACCACCATAACCTATGTACCTTATGTATATGCGTGTTATAGGAGCCCTGGTGGCCATTTGTTAAGTATTCACAAGAGGTATAGGGCCTCAGTATGCTATTGAAGACATTTAAATATATGACCCTCACGTCACGTTCACTATTCTTATGTTTATGCCGATTATTGTTTATATCTAATAGTCATGCCAGTGTACCTAGTCTAGAAGGATGCACTGAGAATATGCTTAGTATAGCATCATGATACATGCCCATACACATCATTTGCATGGGACTCCTTGAGAGATGGAGTTGCCTCACACGAGCGCGCGGTACGGGCATGATTGCGTCATGACTAGATAGTATGACTCATACATCTCGCATTTATGTGACATGATTACTGTACGCCCTAGCGACATTAGGGCCGTAGCTTCCACAGGCATATTATGGATGATAGGATTGGATACCGAAAATACTTATTCTAACACGGGGGTGCCATGGATATCCCATGGTGAAAGTCCCTAAACCCTTATGGTATAAGAGGATGCTCCAACGTTGAGACCGAGTGGATATATGAGCGCATGAGGGCCGGATACCAGTAGGCCACGTCTCCCACTGTGTCGTGGTCGGTTGGAAGAGAGTGTGGCCTTACTCGCTCGAGTGAGGGGGCAATGACTAGGCCGAGTCTAACCCAGCTTGAGGAATGAGTCCGCTTACGACGAGTCAGGCCCGATATTGGCAGGGGGATAGTGAGGTCTCTTCCACTTACCCAGTTGTGCGCTTATATGGGGCGGCAAGCTGGTGTTGAGTGTACTAGACCCTGGTGATATTTTAGAGATGAATTGTATTGATATGTTGATCTTGATGAGGACTGACATACATACATTGCATCTTGCATATGACACAGGCCACGTAAGCCTTACACCGCATAGCCTTAGTGTGGCTGACAACATTGTACTAGACCCTGGTGATATTCCAGAGATGAACTGTACTGATATGTGGATCTTGATGAGGACTGACATGCTTGCATTGCATCTTGCATATGATATCGGCCACGTAGCCCTTGCACCGCATAGCCTTAATATGGTTAACAACATTGTACTAGACCCCAGTGATATCCTAGAGATGTACGGTACTATTATTGTGACGCCCCATCACTGTTGCACACATGGGCGGATGCTGATGTGGGCAGGGCCTAAGGGCTTGGGCGAGCTACCAGTGGTTGAAAGGCTACTGTGTTGGTAGGTTACTGTGCATACAGTGGGGCGAAACCTTGTCCCACATCGGAAGCATTGTGGTGGTTATATGTGGACTTATTGAGTAGGAGTTGCATACTCAGCATCTAACTCATTCATTCATTCATTCACTATCCACATGGGTTGGTGTTGCGTAACTAAATCATTATGTGAACCTTTGCTATGGCCATGATTTTGGTAGGGTACACGACTAACCTGAGATCAGGAGTTTACCACATTGAGTCTAGCTATCTAAATTTAGGTATGGGCCTAGTGTGGATAGAAGTCCCTTGTGATGAACACCACAACTTGCGATACCACATACTATCATCCTGACTCCACACGCCAGCTCTGCCATTGCCCTTCCATCATATACTATATAGTAGAAAAATGGAATTTGATTATCTTGTTCATGATGATTGGCTATTTTAATGATTTATGGTCGCTTGTTGAGTGACATGCTTATTATTGATGTCATGTTTATGATAACCCATGTAGTTGTACGACATGATTGATTGATAACCTACTCACATATAATAATGTGACTGGTTGATAACATGCTTATGGTTTTTTTAGATGTCTTTACGGAAGCGCCCTGATAAGAAGTGTTTTACTCCTGGCATGCAGTAGACTCACGAGCTGTGGTTTGCTCATACGTATGACTTACACTTTTTCAAGATGCATACAAGAGCTATTGGAGTTTGTTATTGCTTCCTTCATTACTGTTGAGCTAGTGCACCATATTATGTGTGACATGTTGAACAGGTTCGTCTCTTCGATATACGTTGATACCATGACAAAATGCATAACTGCCTAAACAGATTAACCGTTCAAAAAAAATCCTCTGTCATGAGCCGGGTTTAGTGTACGGGAAGTTAGCTAACCATTTACTAAGTCTGGTAAGTGGCAGGAAGTTGCTCTGATCCGAGTCCGACTCGGTTAGAAAAACCGAGTCGGATCAGATTGTGGACGGTTCGGATCGGTCCAGTTTATTTTTTTTTTGAATGGTTTTTGCCCCAAAAATCTCCCAAATTGAACAAACCTGATGCTGAGATCATTGGATTTGGAATTAACAGTCAAGGAAAAAAGGCCATATTCAATAGAAAAAAGGCCAAAGGTCGAATGGCTAAAATCCTCCAATCTGTAAGACATTTGGGCTAGTCCATACATGAAGGTCCCATCAGATCAATGGTCTGGATCATCACACCATGGACATCACTTGCAAAGACCGAGGACCTAAGGACACTACATATTTTTAGGCCAAGGATCATATAATTCCTTTCTGATAACATGGGTCTAGTGCCACAGCCAATGGTATCAAACCCACATACGGTAACCATAATCATGGGCTTGGGTCCCCAGCTTGAAAAGACTACAGTGGAAAAAGGACAGCACGAATATACCTCATCGACATCCATGCCCATCTCAAGCCATTTCAAGGCTTTGACAATTACTTCCAATTTCACTTGGTGCACTTTGCTTGGGTCCCTATGCTTTTGAATGATATAACTGCAAGAAAAGCTCAAACTATTCATGACTATTTGGGGATCTGGATCGAGATCTTCGGGTAGAGTCGTAGAGACGGGACGATTTGGGGATTCCAAATCCGGCGCAGCGACTGGTGAGCGTTCTTTGGGTGCGGCCGTGCGGGTAGGGTAGGGTAAAAACAGGAGATTCTTGGATAGAGAAGGGATCGAGACGAGAGTTTGAGATTTTTGGGTAGAGAAGGGAGGATTTGGGGATTTAGGATTCGGCGGCGAGCGTTCTTCGGGTGCGGGTAGGGTAGGGTAAAAACAAAAAGGTAGAAAGTAAAAACTAATATATATATATATATATATATATAGGTAAGGGTAAAAATGTAAATATATGTTACTTATATCTGGTTTAGATCGGATCGGGTCGGATCAGGGCCAATCCGAACTCAACTCGAAAAGATTTCGGATCTGGATGGGGCTACCCGATCCGTACCAATCCAGACCGTTAGTTCGATTCTGATCAGGTCAGATCGGGTCTGATCAGGTTGGATCCACCGGATTAGATCTGTTTTACCCAGCTCTAGCACCGGATTCGAAGATTTAGAATTTTGTGAGTCCAATTTTCGAGTTTGGAGAGTGATAAGAGAAGCTAAAGGCGTGTATGTAAGACTTGTGATCGTTGATGAACAACCATTTAGAATGATTAAGAGTAAAGTTTTCACGCGATACAATAAATTCTTTAATCCTCATGTTGAGAAGGTCTCCCGCGTCACTGTGAAAAGGAGGTGCATGAAGATGTATACAAGTGAAAAAATGAAACTGAAAACAGTTTTGAGATCAGTCTCAAGGGTAGGTTTAACTTCTAATTTGTGGACGGCGTTTAATCAAATAAATGGATACATTTCATTGATCGCACACTATGTTGATGAAGATTGAAAACTTTGAAGAGAATATTGAATTTTCGCTACCTTTCATCTCCATATACCAGTTTAGTTATTTCAGATTGCATTTATAACTGTCTACGAGATTGGGGCATTAAAAATAAAGTTTTTTCAATAACTTTAGATAATGCTTCAATAAATAACAATGTAATATCATTCTTACATAACTAGTTTAAGGCAACCGGCAATTTATTTTTTTAGGGAAAAATATTTAAAGTTTAGTGTTGTGCCCACATACTAAACCTAATTAAACAAGAAGGGCTAAAAATAATTGAGTAAACTATAAAGAATGTAGGGAGAGTGTAAAGTACATAAGGGGCTCGCCTTCAAGATTTATATGGAATGACATAATCCAATGTTTGAATGTGAAGTCTTAAAAAACGTTGAAGTTAGATGTATGCACATGTTGAAATTCAACTTTTGAAATGTTGGATTTGGCCCTGGAATTAGACTTGCATTTCTGGAATATGCAACACATGATAGAACATATGCTTGGTTGCCTACTGAAGAAGATTGGAGAAAAGCAAGAGAAGTTCAAAAGTTTCTCAAAGTTTTTTATGACTACACGAAGATATTTTCTAAAACTAAGTATCCTATAACAAATATATTTCTTCCATCTATTTCGAAGATGAATGAAGTCCTAAGAAAAAGTGCTAGTGAAGGTCCAGATTTTCTGCAACTTATGACACTTGGTATGTAAATGCAATTCGATAAGTATTACATTGAATGTCATTTGTTAGTGGCCTTAGTGGCTGTTCTTGATCCTCGGTGCAAGAAGAGCTATGTCATCTTTTTGAAGATTTTTTCTGATCTAAGGGCAGTAATTGAAACATCGAAGGTTCGTGATGTAATCGAAGAATTGTACAATACATACACAACTACAGGATCCACATCTAGTGATAAAGAAGTTAGAGCTCATGCTGCTACAAGCTCTGACACTATGCTCGATAATGAATACATGTCTTTCTTAATAAAAAAAATACAGAAAATTAAATAAAAGAATCAGAGTTAGACTTGTATCTCAAAGAGTCAATTGTAATGTGACAGGATTCAGACTTTAATGTTTTAGAGTGGTGGAAAATGAGAGTTAGTGAAGAAAAATACTTTACATTATTAGTGATGGCATGAGACATTTTGGCAATTTCTATTTCAACGGTGGCATCATAATCTTCTTTTAGTACAGGGAGTAGGGTTGTAAGCAAGAATCGAAGCTCCATTTCACCAGATGCAGTTGAAATATTAATTTGTACACAAGATTGGTTGCATCCGAGTTGGGAAAGTAATAGTTTTGATATTGATGAGGAAGATAACGAGGAGAATGAGTCTCAAGTCGCAACACATGTAACAATAGCAACATGAATGGAGTTAGTTTAACATTTATTATTAATTTCTGGAAACATGAAAATGATGTAATTTATACCTTTTATTTTATGTTATGTTAATTGATGTTATAAGTGCAATGCATTAATGACTTTTATTTTATTTTCATATAATGCTTTTTGTTTATATTATAATTCTTATTTCATTATTTCTTTTATATGTCATATTTCATTATTGCTTTTATATCACATATTTCATTTTTTTCATATGTTTTCATACTTCATTATTGTTAAAATACTAATTTTTCTAACACAAACTATAGATGTCTTCAAGTGAACCATCGACAGATGTTTGAGACAATGGTTCTTTAGTCCACTCTCTAAATTCTGAAAAATTGAAGATTTTGTGTCATTTGTGTGGGGTCAAGTTTGTTAACAAAACTAATCAGCTTAGGTTACACTTATCATGTTGGGGGTGGAGATGCAAAACTGTGTCCTAAAGCTCCAAAGAAAATCCAACTTCTCTTTTAAGCACTTATTGATTCAAATAAAAAACCTTCTACTCCCCCATCCAAACTTTCTAAGACAGAGGAAGAAGCTAGATTATTAACATTAGAAGAAGAACAATTCCAACCGCCTTAAAACGTAGTATGGAAGAGGCTTCTACACATCATTGATGTCCTCCAAGATAACATGATTTCAAAGTAGGTTCAAGATACATGAATAAGAAGAAGAAGAGTAACAAATCATCCAAGTTCCTCTCCAATCTTGGTGCATTTTGTTCACAACCACAAGTGTAGGGTCACGATGTAGTAATAATCTCGGTGAGACCGAGGTCAAATCCACACGTATTCTAAATTTAACTAGAAATAGAACTAGATGAAAATGTGAATCTAAATCTAAATTAATTGAGAGAGTAATTGTGATTAAAGTGATTAAAACTAACAAATTTAAAGGTGGTAACTAGGGTTTCTAATGATCCACTTGTAGAGATCAAGGAGCCTTCTTACTTGATTCAAGTCACATGATTGGAATTGGAGTCCTATCCTATCCAATTGGAAGATATACAATTAAGATCAATCTAAAATTTCCTTGACCTAATTCTCAATGGAGGAGAATTGTGATAATTGGAAGAGATTTCATCACCAAACCATGTCCATGAGATGATGGCTAACAACAGGATTTTCCAATCCCACAATCATAAAATCAGGAAAAGAAGATACTCAAAGCTATTGCAGATCTACAGTAATTTGAGTCACAATAAACCATCAAGAAATGAAAGTATTCCTTTAAAATCAAATTAGAATCAAAGAAGGTTCAACATAAACATGAATCAAAGTAAAAGAAACATCTCATCATGCTACAAGCTTCACCTCTTAGCCTTAGCTAAAAAGTTTAGCCAACCATATACATGATTGAACTAAAATCTCTTAAGAAAAGCATAAAAATAACTAAGGAAGAAAAACTCTTGGTGATGGCTTTTCTATGCTTTTGCTTCACTCCTCAAACCCTAGAAGATGCCTAGGGATGCCCTGGGGACTCCTATTTATAGTTGTGCATAAACTCCTTTCGCATTGAGTTGGAAATTTCTGAAAACTGTCTCAAATTTAAGCAGTTCGCGCAACATCTACGTAACCCTCGACTGGTCGAGGACAACCTTCAACTGGTTGAGGGTCTGCTTCGACTGGTCGAGGATGAAGAAAATTTAAAGCATATTGTCACTGGAGTTTGAGTTGAGGAATCTTCGACTAGTCGAAGAAGGCAGATTTTTAGGGTTCATTTTCTTCACTTCAAGTCTTCAATGCTCTTCATTCTTCACTTGGTTTTCTTTGATCTTTGGCATGTGAATTGTTCATTCTTGGTCTCATAAGATCCATCCTTGGCTTTGGTGATTATTGAGCATTAAATCCTTGCTTTTAACATCCTTTTCAATCCAAGCTCTTAAATTCACCTGCAACACAAACATGATTAAAATAGAACATTAAGCATTAATATGTTCATAAAACCAAGTAATAAATGGGGGGATAATATGCAATATTTGACCCTCAACACATATTACAGGGCATTGGGAACTACATATTAATCTGCTTACAAAGAAAGTTTGAAAATTTTAAATCAAACTATATAAGATGATGATAAAAAGCTCTCTCCACCTTCTAATTGAGGAGATGTGAATAAGTACATATATGATTAATTGGATAAAAACTTGAGCTCGACAAACGAATCTCCTCTCCAGTAGTAATTAGTATATAACGATAGTAAAAAAAACTTAAATAAGAATATTTTTAGTTTTCATTTTGTATTTTATTTTTTATTTTTTATTTTCTGCTCTATTGTGTTATTATTAAATGTCATGTATAATTACAACTTGATCTCATCTTGAGAACTCAACTCGAACTTGATCTCATATCGAAAACTCAACTTAAACTCAAATTTGATAACTCGAAAACTCGAACTCGGCTTGAAAGCTCGAGCTCGAACTCGGTTCGAAAGCTCGAACTTGAACTTGGCCCGAACTCAGCCTGAACTAGTCCGATTTGTTGATCGAGTTGAGTCGACCTAGACATAGTGGCTCGATCACCGAGCCGAGCTGAACATGAGCCGAGGGTAGTTGCTGACCGAGCTGAGTCGAGCTGAGGCCAGCTAGACTTGGTTCGACTTGGTGTACACCACTAAATCTAGTCCGTTAATTTGTTTATTAAACCTTTGATCAACGGTTGGATTGGACCCGGTGATCGATTTAACAGTCCAAATCATTATTATGATCTTTCATCTAATTTTAACAATATAGATCTAGATTTATAAGGTCTTCAATCTATATTTACACTTAATAAATAAGATTTCTAAATGTACGGTTAATTTGATGTGGGGCCCACATTCACAGTATTGTTTATAATGAATTTTTCACTTATAGGATTATAATACAATATAAATTAGAAACGCAAATGATTTAATATGATAGACATGTTCTTATGGTGGGGTCTACTTTATTTGATCTAAAATATGTAAGAGATATAATATTAGAGCACATGATAAACGATTTAGATCAGAAGGTAAGCTTTCATAACTTCTCTTTTAGTCTCTTTCTCTCTCCGTCTCTCTCTATGAGTGCTTACCAGAAATGGTTTGGCATGCCTTATATAGAGAAGCCAAACCCCTCTTACATTAATGCACATGCAAATGTAACATGTAATAAATACATGTTAAGTGCATGTAACTCTCATATTAAGGGCAGGAGGTTTTGTGGTGGAAGAGGGTGCAAACAATATGTACGTACATGTCACGGAGATGTGGGTCCTACAAGTACAGTCTTCTTGATCTAAGCGCATAATTAGATTATTTATACCTTATTTCATACTGTAAAAATGATTTCTTAATCAAAATGACCATGGTTAATTGTAGAAAAATTACAGGTATTCGTAGAGGCGGCAATGCACCAAAGATTGTAAACATGTGTTCATATGGAATATGGTGTTATAAATTAAGTGTGTACATGCCATGATTTTGTGGGCCATACCCAAAGTTTCCATGTCCAACTATTATATCAAAACAAAGCTTTTATTATAAACATCATGGGGAAAATAATTTCAAGGTAAAAAAATAAGTGTATAATACCATGGGCCATGCTCAAATGTATGGTTATAATACATATGAATAATTTTTTATAATTTTATATATTCTAAAATAATTTAAAATCATAGTATTGAAGATCTACTAGATTAATAAAATAAGAAGCTAGTATACTTTCCTAGGGTCCACAAAATATGCTAAAATTAACGGTTCAAGAATTCTTGGCCTTAGATCTCATCTTATTATCCTTTTTTAAGTTAAGATTTTTATATGTCATTGTCGATATTGTGTCTAGGAACATATTAAACGGTTGTCTATAGAAAGATCAAGTGGTCCAATGGGCAATTCTTAAGATCTTGATGATCCATCTATTATATAATAATTTCAATGGTAGATTTGAAAATTAATTAGTTACTATTCAATTTGGATGGTTTGGATTGGTGATCCAACGGATAGATTATCACAAATCTTGATTTTAATGGTTAAAATGACCCACTTGATGATCGATTATGATTAAATAATCAGAAAGAAAAAATACCCCCGTAAAATTTCTAGTATATTACACTAACACCACCCCAATCGTATAGTCACTTGCATCGCACATGATTTCAAAAGGTACGGTCCAATCGGATGGTTGCATGATGGGAGTGCACATGATTCATAGGACATGTCTTTAAGCTTGGTGAAAGATTTTTAATATTCCTTGTTCCGCTCGAAGCGAGTTTCCTTTTGAAAAATGTTACACAAAGAACGAGAGATGAGAATAAAGTCCTTTATGAACTTTTGATAGAATCTAGCGTGTCCTAAGAAGGATCACACATTGCGTATGCTCTTGGGTGGTGGTAGGTTAGAAATTAAGTCAATTTTAGCTTTATCAACCTCAATTTCATTGGATGATATGATGTGTCCAAGGACTATTTCCTTTTGAACCATGAAGTGACATTTCTTCAAAATCAGCATAAGGTTCTTTTATTCACATATTTTAAGCATCAATTTCAAGTGTGCAAGTACTTGCTAAAGGAAGAATTAAAGATGGAGAAGTCGTCCATGCAAACATCTAAAAACTACCCCACCATGTCAGAAAAAATACTCAACATACATCGCTGAAATATGGCGGGGGCATTACACAATCCAAATGGCATCATTCGATAAGTGAAGTGCCAAAAGGACATGTGAATGTAGTCTTTTCCTGGTCCTCTAGGGCTATCTCTATTTGGTTGTAGCCTATATACTCGTCAAAGAAGCAATAATAGGAGTTACCCACTAAGCATTTTAAATCTAATAAACAAAGGACACGGGAAAGTGGTCCTTCATCGTGATGGTATTCAATTTCTAATAGTCAATGCATATTCTCCAAGCAGTAGTGACTCTAGTTGGCACGAGTTCATTATCCACATTGGCTATGATGGTAATTCTGAACTTTTTGGCCAACACCTGAGTTGGGCTCACCTATTGATTATCAAATATAGGGTATATGATACCCATATCCAATAACTTTAATGCATTCAACTTAACCAAGTCATTCATATTTGGATTTAGACGACATTGTAGTTATCTATATGTTTTTGTATTATCTTTGAGGTGAATGCAGTGAGTACAAATTAGATGGTCGATTCTCTTAAGGTCCACAATAGTCCATCCAAGAGCTGCTTTATGTTACTTGAGAGTAGAAATCTATATACTTTCTTATTCTTCATCCAAGTGGGAAGAAATCACCATCAGATATGTCTCCTCTTGACCCAAATAGGCTTATTTATGATCCATAGGAAAAGGTTTTAGGTCAAGCTTCGGTGCCTTGACACTAGACGGTAAAGGCTTTGAGCCAGTTAAAGGCAATCTTTCAAATTCAAGACTCCACCGGTTAGTTTCAAGTATCAGCATTGCATTAAGAAAGGCATACACTCCCTAATCATTTCATCATCCAAGTCATTAAAATGGGCCAAGCACTTCTTTAAAGTATCAGAGTACAAAGTTAAAAGTGACTTATCTTCCATGAATGAATATATCAAGTTAATCTCATGGATGTCATCACTATCCTTTTGTTGTTTGCACATATTAAACACATTTAACTCAAGTGTCATATTCCCAAAGGACAATTTCATAATCCTATTTTTACAATTGATTATTACGTTTGTTGTGACTAGGAATGGGCAGCCAAGGATGAAAGGAATCTGAGCGCTAACATCAATGACGGGCTGCGTATAAAAACAATAAATTCTATTGGATAGTAGAATTTATCGACTTAGACAAGCACATCCCCTATCATACCTCTCGGTACATGAATTGAAAGATCAACGAGTTCGAGTGTGGTCTTGGTGGATTTTAATTCACTTAGGTCAAGCTGTTCGTAGATAGAGTAGGGGATCAAATTCACACTCGCCGTAAATCAAGTAGTGCATGCTCAATCCGGTGGTTCCTAATCACACATGAGATGGTTGGGCTATCGGGATATTTATATTTTTGAGGTACATCTTGTTTGATGATGACACTCACTTTTCTTTTCAAAAATATTTTTTTTTGAATATTGTGCCGTCTCTTGGCCGTACAAAGATCTTTCAAGAATTTGATATATGATGGGATTTTCTTTATGACATCTAAAAGAGGGATGTTGATTTTCTCATATTTTAGAACTTTTGTAAGTGCTTATATTTGGGCACATTATAATTTGTCAAATTTCATAGTCCTATTAGGATAGCAAGCTCTATTGAAGACAAGTTATCAACTTGATCAAGCATATGGAAAAGAAGACTCAACATCTCAAGGCAAGATCATTCATGGTTCGAAGTTCAGAACACTTCGTATGATTCAACCTTCGGGTGATATGAACCTAGATTGACCATAGGTTTAATATATTTCACACATGCATAACTATAATCATATTTCATGTTAAATACACTCAAGTTAGGCCGCCCGATGTTTGGTTCAATCAGCCTAACTATCTTAAGGCTAACCATACAATATTTTGTTAAAAAGGTAGATCTGAAACGATCTTTCTGCGGCCTGTTCGGTAGCCCGACTTGAAGTTCGGCTAGCTGAACATGACCTTCGGCCAGACTAAGGTAGGTTCAGTCAAGATTCCAGCAATGGCACAGTTTCGAATTTTATGCAAAATGGGCTAGCTGAACCACTTGGTCGGTTAGCCGAACCTGCTATTTAACTAGCCGAACTTGGGTTTAGGCTAGTTTATTTTTTGAAAGATATTGTCCTGCGAAATTCGAGTTTCATTGGAACATGATCTTTGGAATTCGGCCAGCCGAACTGATGCTTGGGCCAACCGAACTTCGCAGATCCTTGGCTATAAATAGAGGCTCTTTCTTACTCTTTAAACCACAAAACATTATAGATATATTCAGTGTTATAAAGAGAGATTCTTTAAGCCTCCTTAAGCTATTTTTGTTGTAATTCTCATATTTATTTTAGCTAATTCTATTGTCCTTCTCAAGTTAGATTAAACTGTTTTAATAGAGTAATCTATACTCTACTTTGAGAAAATGGAGATTCAAATTTGCAGCATTAGGGCATCATTCATTTTATTGAAAGTACATTAGATCCCTTTATTTCTTTTGGGTTGAACTCATACAAAGACTTCATCTACATCCCAAGAAGAAGATCGCTGCATTCAAGCTACAACTACGACTTCGACTCGCCAATCGAAGATAAGTACTGTCTATTCATTTATTTCAGTTTAGGTTTTTCTGAGATAGCCCAAAAATCTCAGCGGGTTTGTTTGTGGTGATCCCGTGAAAATCACAAAGTGGGTTTGATTGTGATAGCCCATGAAAATCGCAATAGCTGTATCAAGTTTTTTAGGTGACCCTAGAAAATCTTGAAATAGTGAAAGCCAAAATTATGAGTGTAGTAATTTTCAGAGTGGAGTAGGTTGCATTGAGGCACTGAACCACTATAATTCTTTTGTGCATTGTGGTGATTGATTTTATTACTTGTGCATATTTTGTGTTTCATTTATTCTTGTGATAGTTTGATATTGTAATTTTAAAGACGTCGTGAAATAAGGTTGTCCTACCTAAATCTTTTAGGTAAAGGTTTCCTACGAACTATTTGATATCAAGAATTCAATACTTTACACAATTGTATTTATTTGATTTATTATTCTACATTGGATAAAAATATTTGGCATAGTCCTATTCACCCCTCTCTAGGACATCTATAGCTCATCCTTTCAACTTCTAAGATATTCTTAGTGTTGGATAGAGGTTTTGGTGAGATCGATCGTGGTGGGAATGGAGCCACCAGATTGTATTCTCTTTTCACTTCTTTCTCATGTGAGTGTCGTTAGGCCCATAAACTCTTTATTCAACTCTTAGCTGGATTAAAAACCCAGAAAACTATTTAGCTTTTTCTATGTTCTCACCAATTTCCCGTGGATTGACCTTAGTCCTACCGAGTTTATTACTACAGTGTGGTCCTACACTTGGGATTGCCTAACAATTTTTTGGCATTGTTGCCGGGAATTGCGCTGAGAATACCTAGGTTTAGGTTAGGGTTTTGATTTCTAGTTCTAATGTAGGCTTTTATTTTTAGAAATTTTTAGTTAGGTTTTCAATGAATATATATATTTTTTCATTCTAGAGCACTGACAGTTTTTATTTCTATTTTGCAGAATTCTCTAACCCTAGTTCTTCTATACCAATAACTTTGTTCCTCTTTTCTTCTAGTTGTTTTTATAGATTTCTTAATTACTTTCTAGTTAGCATAATTATTTTAGAATTGAATTCTTCACTGTAGTATTTATTTCATAGGTTTAGGTTTAGAACTTAGTTTTCTATGTGTGGTTCATGCCCAAGTGAGGAAGGGATCATACACAGCGACTTCTGAAGGAGGTTTGACAGTGCCCTTATTTGTCAATATACGTGAGTGTTGAGTTTGTCAGTCAAGTGATCCGTAAGATGAAGACATCAAGACCAAGTGTAAGGCTCGTATCCTAGACCGTACCGTTCCTTAGACTCCCATGGTTCTGCCTGTCGAATTTTGGCAACCCGTGATCTGTAATCGGCGTTTGTGTATGACCTTAAGTCGGAGCCTGTATATCTAAGTCGACTTGATCCAAGACTTGTACCCTTGTGACAGCTCCATCGCTGCGGTTCTAACGCTGCGTCTCGCGCGCCAATGCGATGCCCAGGCTAGGAGATGTGGGCCCACATCTATCTCGAAGAAAAGCTACGCATTTGTAATTCCAAGAGAATCTCTACCAAACATCACATCAATCCATCAATCAATCAAGTCAAGTACAACCTATATACCCTACCCATCCCTCTCTCACCCAAAAGTCAACCTTTCCATCCCATCTCTTACACACTCATCACTCACCATCACCAATCCCTTTTCATCCCATCACCCACCCTCTCTCTCTCTCTCTCATTTTCTACTCATTTCCCCAAGCACCAAGAGAGGTGACCATCCGAGCAAGAGAAAGGGGAGAGAGCTTTGTGTGCGGCCCACTTCCTACCCCAAGATCTCTCATCCTAGTCCTTTAACCTTCATCAACCTCCATCAAAGAGAGAGCCAAGGAGTTTGGCATTCCATTGGACCAAGAAGATCCTACGGTGGGTGATCTAGTATTCCTACCATTGATCTTGATGATTTGAGGGCCCACTTATAGTGGGGCCCATTTGATATATGCAATGTAAGAAATGGAGGGCCCATAATAGTGGGGTCCCTCCTCTCTATCACAATCTCTCTCTCTCTCTCTCTCTCTCTCTCTCCATTTCTCTCTCCATTGTGATGGGTGTGGCCCACTTGATCCACGCCGTCTAGTACTATGACGTGAGGGCCACCTTGATGTATGTGGCTAGTGAGCCACGTGTACGTAGACCCCACCTTGATGGACGTAAAACATTACCATCCAAGCCATGGAACATCTAGCAGCAGAGACTACTGGACTGTGTCACACCCCAAACCCAGAAATCGGGGTCACAAAATTTTTGATTGCCGAATCCGGTGCCGACAAGCTCCGTAGTACCCCATTCTCAGCTCCCAGCGTCCATACACCAGGTTCCGATCCTGGGATCCTACAAGGAAGATTTTCCAACGTGTATTTGTCTCATAAGAAGCATAACCACAAGCATACCCAAATCACAAAGGCATCGTCATCATCACATATCCACTAATATAAACATTTAAATATAATGCTGAAGGGAAATACATATATTGAAAATCAAAGCTCCAGAAGACAGCTGCACGCTCCAAGCTCGACGCTGCTGCAACTTAATACCACTTGCATGCATCTATCGTGCATAAGCTTATAGAAAGCTTAGAGGGTGGTGTAAGTGTATGAGTAGTATATGTGTGCTCAGAATGTAATATCAGAGTAAACGGAGATATTGATAAGTCCATAAACCATACAATATTAGAGTAAGAAGAAATACTGAAAAGTTCATAAAAATATCATCAACCTCATCCAAGATATACGATGAAAAGACATAGCAAGTCAATGTCATATACTGAGAAAGTAATGTAAATCGGCTATGTAATGCAAAAACATAATGAACCAGATATCAGATATCGAGGATGCAATACAATATGCAATTCGGAAGAGCTACGAATACCATCAGCCTCATCTAGGTCATATAAATGCAGAAACATAGCAACCCAAAATGCCATATGCCGAGGATGTAATGCAATATGTAATATGTGGTGCGAATGAAATGACCAAGCTGCAGTGTGAAGTCGGGATGATAGTACTGGTATCGCAGGCTATGGGGCCTATCACAAAGAGCATCTATCCAAACCAGTCCCATACCTAAATTTGGATAGATAGACCCAATGTGGTAAGCTCCTGACCTTAGGTTAGTCACGCGCCCCAACCGAAATCCTGGCCATTACAAAGGTACATGAAACAAATAGTTGTGCACCAACAGCTCGAGTGGATAGTGAATAAATGAATGAATGAGTATGTAACTCCTGCTCCACAAATTACTACTGTACATCTCTGGGATCATCACCGGGGTCTAGTACACTCCAAGCTGGCTACCGCCTCGGCCGGCCGCGCAGCCCAGCGAGTGGAAAAGACCTCACTACCAATGCTTACCTGACTCATCGATAGCAGACCCATTTGGGAGTTGGTCAAATTCAGCTTAGCTTATAGCCCCCTCACTCGGGTAGATAAGGCCACACCCCCTCTTAACCGACCATGACATAGTGGGAGACGCAGCCTCCTGGTATTCGGCACTCGGGCGCTCATGTATCTACTCGGTCTCCACATTGGGGCGTCCTCTGGTACCAAGAGGGTTTAAAATTTTTTACCCGGGGCCATCTATGATAGCCCAATGCTAGAACAGATTTTCGGTGTCCCATCTGACCATCCATGATATGCCTGTGGAGGCAACGGCCTTGATGTCATTAGGGCATGCAATAATCACAACACATAATGCAAGATACATGAGTCATATAATCCAATCATGCATCAATCTCGCGCATACCGCGCTCTCATGTGAGATAACTTCTGCCTATCAGGGAGTCTCATAACAATCGGCACTATGACATATGCAATGGTCAACCACATCTCATAACAAACATGCAGATGATGAATATGGACATGTATTATGATGCTATGCTGTCACATACTCATAATCAGTATCAATAACCTGTATCGACAATCGACCTACACAATGTGGACATTTAACTAACATTGCCCCTAAGGAATGGCCCACATAGAGCCTAACATATAGTGGACCCATGGCCTCACACAAGGGCCAAATATACAACACCATGGGCCTCACTCAACAGCTTAATACACATCACGATGGGCCTTTCACATGGGCCTAAAATATATCACAATGGGCTCCATCGCCTAGCCCTCAAATGCATCACAATGGGCAACATCACATAGGCCTCATATACATCACATTGGACCTAAACACGGGCTGAATACACATCACAACGGGCCTCAAATACGGGCCACATCACATTAGGCCTTAAACATAGGTCGAATACTCATCACAATGAGCCTCAACTACGGGCCGCATATACATCATATGGGTATTGACAATCGGCCTCAGCAATTGAAATCGGCCTCGACAATCAGAATTGACCTCGACAATCAAAATCGGCCTCGACAATCGACCTTGACAATTGGAATCGGCCTCGACAATTGGAATAGGAATCGGCCTGGACAATCAGAATTGGAATTGGCCTCAACAATCGACCTTGACAATTGGAATCGGCCTCAACAATCGGCTTCGACAATCGAAATCGGCCTCGATAATTGATAATCGACAATCGAAATCGGAATCAGCCTCGATAATCGACCTCGACAATCGGAATTGGAATTGACATCGACAATCGGCCTCAACAATCGGAATCAGAATCGGCCTCAATAATTGGCCTAGACAATCGGAATCAGCCTTAACAATTGGAATCAAAATCGGCTTCGACAATTGGAATCGGAATCGGCCTTAACAATCGGCCTCGACAATCGAAATCGGAATCGGCCTCAACAATTGACCTCGACAATCGGAATCGGCCTCAACAATCGGCCTTGATAATCGGCCTCGACAATCAGAATCGAAATCGACCTCATCAATCGGCCTCGACAATCGGATTCGGCCTCGACAATTAAAATCGGCCTCGATAATCGGCATGGACAATCGGAATTGGCCTTGATAATTGGCCTTGACAATCGAAATTGAAATTGGCCTCAATAATCGATCTAAGGGAAGGTCAAAATATGGACATCTAACCATCATCGCCCATCAATGTGGACATTTAAACATCATTGCTCCCAAGGAGTTGCCCACATTGAGCCAAACGTATCGTGGGCCCATGGCCTCACACAATGGCTCAATACACATCACCATGGGCCTCACTCATGTGCTGCATATACATCACAATGGGCCACATCTCATGGCCGAAAACACATCTCAATGGGGTCACATCACATGGGCTACATTAAACGGGCAGCATTACCTCAAGTGGACCACATCACATGGGCCACACCAATGGGCCTCAAAGACATCATGTAGGCCGTATCAATGGGTCTCATATACAACATATCGAGCCTTACCATCTGGGCCATAAATACATCACAATGGGCCACACCCATGAGCTTCTAATACATTACAATGGGCCTCGCCCATGGGCCTTGAATACATCACAATGAGCCTTGCCCATGGGCCTCGAATACATCACATTGGGCCTCGTCCATGGGCCTCGAATACATCACATTGGGCTTCACCCATGGGTCTCAAATACATCACATTGGGCCTCGCCCATGGGCCTCGACGCTGGGCCTCATGTATAACAAGTAGGCCGCATCATATGAGCCTCATACATATTAAGTGGGCCATATCACATGGTCCGCACCAGTGGGCCTCATATACATCAAGTGGACCGCGTCCACGGACTGCACCAATGGGCCTCATATACATCAAGTCTGCCCCCTCCCCCCCCCCCCTTATGTATTTTTGAGATTCAACCTATTCATAAGTTAACATAGAGGTAAATGAAGTGAAAACCAAATATCAGCTTGATTGGAAACTACTGTGGCTCCTAAGAAGTTTGAATGAAGGATGTCACTGTCCCCTTTAATTTTTAATAGAGTCTGCTTGAACTTTAGATCTGACTCATTCTTTCGCCCATGTCGTAAAATGATATCTCAAAATGGTTGGATGGAATGGATACAACACATGCATCATGGTAGGTTCCACATGGGTGGATGGTATAGATATAGCACATACCTCATGCGTGGGGTCCACACTGATGGAAGGTGTGGATTACAATGCATACATCAGTGGGTCCCACGTGGTGCCCACCATAACATTTATCTTTCATCCAAACTGTTGATAAGGTCACACAGACCCTGATAAAGAGGAAAAATAAATTTCATAAGAATCCAAAACTTTTGTGAAATCTAAAAGGATTTTAATGGCAGACGTTCAATCCTCACTGTTCCCGCGACGTGGGCCATGTGAGTTCCAGGTATGGTTGATTTTTGGGGTGTCCCACAGCTAGAAGGGGGGTCACCAAATGTACGGTGTTGATGCCCAACACACATCACGGTGGGGCTCACGGCTGGGACCCCCTGCCTTCAGTGTCAAACGCAGCAGGACGCTGCTACAGCATCCTCAGCAGCAGCGCCTACTCCCTTATTATATTATTTTTAAAAAAACATGGTTTTTTTTATGGTTTTTCGTACATGGGGCTTGCATCAGGAGAATCCAGCCCAACCATTGCATTCTACGGCTCAAGATAGTCCAAATGATCCCAATATTCGATGTGTTTTAGTGCATAGAAACATCAGAGTGGGTCCTAGTCAATTTTAATGGTAAAAATCACTATTTTCTATGCAATGGCTCGCCAGAAAATTGAATTGGCCTCATATTTCGGCTCAATGTCTAAAATGAGCTAGGGAATGGAATAGACAGTGTGGATTAGACCCATAATTCAAGGTGGGGCCTACATGAACAGCCCACCCCAAAGCTTTGAATCAAACTAATATTTTTGGTTTATGGTGGTCAGTACACCACACTGTCAGTTCACACTTCACTGTACGGCCACGTCCAGTGTCCCTGGATGCTGGACGGTTTGGGTAAACATATATAAGGTGGGCTCCACCTACAGATGGCTTGGATAAAATACATGCTTCATGGTGGGGTCCATCCAGGTGGGCCACATGGCCACATCATCACGCATAATAAAAATGAAAGAAAGAGGGAGAGAGAGAAAGAAACAGAGAGGGACACATGTGATGGAGGGCTCTGCCATTATGAGCGCTCCCTTGCATGCATTTCAATCATACATCAAGTGAGTCCCAATACAAGTGGCCCACTAAATCAAAAATCAATGGTGGAGATTCCTTCTCCATCAAAGTGGAAGGTCTAGATGACCTCTTTCAAACTTAGAAAATTAAACATCATGATGGGTTCCATGGAGATTGGCCCCATCATGGAATAATCGTGTGAATCATGGTGGGCCATCGGCCACATCTAAGGTCCAAAGTGAGATCCATACCATCAATTGGTAGGCCCCACTTGACCCATCATCAAAACATAAAAATATAAGCCTATAAAACACCCACAAACAATGAAGATTCACCCACCATTCTCGCTTCTTCTAGACTCCTTGGACTTCTTAGCTCCAAAGCTCCAACTTTAATGGAGGAAGATGAGGATTAGATGCCTAAGATGGTGGAGATGGGAGGTAGGGAGGTGGGCCACACACAAAGCGTCTCTCCCATGGACGTTCGGTTGCTTGGGAAAATGAGAGAGAGGTGTGATGTAAGGAGAGAGAGGGATGGTGAGTGATGGGTGAGTGGGTGATGGGTGATGAGGAGAGTTGACTTTGGGGATGGGTAGTTGTACTTGGGGATGGGTGTGAGTGATGGGAGTGATGTGTACTTGATTGATGTGATTGATGTGATGTGTCGTAGAGATTCTCGCAGTTTTTGCAACGCGTAACATTTTTCTCAAACTAAACGCGGGCCCACATCTCCTGGCCCGGGTATCGCCTCGGCGCGTAATGTGCGGCGTCGGAACCACTGCGACGGCGCGGTCACAAGGGTACAAGTTTCGAGTCCATGCCGTCCAACACTATGGCGTGAGGGCCACATTGATGAATGTCATTGGTGGGCCACGTGTATGTGGACCCCACCTTGATGGACGTAAAACATTATTGTCCAAGCCATGGAACGTCCAGCAGCAGAGACTGCTGGACTGCATGAAGGAAAACATAAAAATCAGCTTCATCCAGAGCTTTGGTGGGCCACACGTGTGGACCCACCCCCCCATGCATGTCACCCATCTGGGCCGTCCATTTGCTAGACGGCCAGCAGTTGAAGTTGCCGTATTGAAGCAGCAAGTTCTGTCAGTTCATCACGAGGTATGTGTTATCTCCATACCGTCCATCCATTCATGCATGTGTGGGGCCCACCCCACACGTGCTGCACGTGTGGGATAGGACCCACCGTGATGTGCGTATTCTAATATCCACACCGTCCGTTTCTGGACGGTGCAGAGAAGGGCAGCATGATGTATGCGTTTTATTCAAACCGTCCACTTATTTGGAGGCATGGGGCCACCCCCACACTATGACACGTGTGGGCAGATGGGACTCACCCCACATGTGTGACATGTGTGGGTAGATGGGACCCACGTTGGTGTATATGTTCTATATCCACCGTTCGTCTAGATTGCTGGACGGTGGACTCCCTTTGATATATGTGTTTAAAAACACATCGTCCATCTATTTCAGGTGTGGGCCCACCCACACATGTGACTTGTGTGGGCAGGTGGGACCCACCTTGATTCATGTATTTTGTATCCACACCGCCCATCTAGACAGTGTGTTGAATGGGGCGCACCATGATGTGTGTTCTTCATCAACGTTGTCCATCTGTTTTATATCAATGTTGTCCATCTGTTTTACATCCTAACCACCTGTCTAATGGAAGGTGGGCCCACAACAACAACAAATTGTTGCTATTCTGACGTCACCAAGTTCTGTAGGTCCCGTTTAATGTATGTGTTTCATCCCTGCCCACCACGTGGACGGTGGACCCCATCTAATCATGAGGCATGTATTATATCTAAACCGTAAATCTAATTGGCAAGCTTGTCTTAAGGCTTAAGACAAAAAATGAAGCAGATTCAAATCTCTAGTGGGCCACGTACGTGGACCCCACCCATGATGTATGTGTTACATCCAAACCATCCATCCATTTGGTGAGCTCATCTTAAGGCTTGAGATTAAAAATAAGACAGATCTAACTATCAAGTGGTCCACACAACAAAAGTAGTAGGGGATTGAATGTATACCATTGAAACCCTTCCTGGGTCACAGAAGTTTTGGATCAATATGATATTTGTTTTTCCTCTTGGTTTAGGTCTTTCTGACCTTATGAACAGACTGAATGGAAAATAAACATTATGGTGGCCCTGTGAATTTTTAACAGTGAAAAATCACTATCTCCGCTGTTATTTATGATGTGTTCCAGATGATCTTTCGATCATTATCTCCACTGTTATATGTGGTATGGTCCAGATGATCTTTCAATGCGATTCATTTTTAGGTAATGCTCTAAAATGATCTTTAAAATAGATGAATGGTGTAGATGGTACAACCCATCTTAATGTATATGAGGCCCATTGGTGCGGCCCATTGTTACGGCCCATCTTGATGTATATGAGCCCATTGGTGCAGCCCATTGTTGCGGCCCATCTTGATGTATATGAGGCCCATTGGTGTAGCCCATTTTTGTGGCCCATCTTGATGTATATGAGGCCCATTGGTGTAGCCCATTGTTGCAGCTCATCTTGATGTATATGAGGCCCATTGGTGCAGCCCATTGTTGCGGCCCATGTTGATGTATATGAGGCCCATTGGTGGGCCCGATGCGGCCCACTTGATGTATATAAGGCCCATTGTTGAGGCCCATGTGATGCGGCCCACTTGATGTATATGAGGCCCATTGTGATGTGTTAGAGGCCCATGGGTTATGGCCCATTGTGATGTATTTGAGGCCCATGGGTTGTGGCCCATTGCGATGTATATGAGGCCCATGGGTTGTGGCCTATTGTGATGTATATGAGGCTAATGGGTTGTGGTCCAATGTGATGTATATTAGACCCGTGAGAGCGGTCCATTGTGATGTATATTAGGCCCTTGAGAGCGGCTCATTGTGATGTATATTAGGCCCGTGAGAGTGGCCCATTGTGATGTATATTATGCCCATGAGAGTAGCTCATTATGAGGTATATTAGGCCCGTGAGAGCGACCCATTGTGATGTATATTAGGCCCGTGAGAGTGGCCCATTGTGACGTTTATGAGGCCCATATGTGTGGCCCGATGTGATATATTTGTGACCCATTTGGCAAGGCCCACTATGATGTAATTGTGGCCCAGGTATGAGGCTCGATATGATGTATTTGAGGCCCATGAGTAAGGCCCATTGTGATGTATATATGGCCCACATTAGGAGGCCCACTGTGATGTGTTCATGACCTTTGATGAGGCTCGATGTGATTTATGAGAGGCCCATATGTGTGGCCCAATGTGATATATTTGTGACCCATTTAGCGAGGCCCACTATGATGTAATTGTGTCCCAGGTATGAGGCCCGATATAATGTATTTGAGGCCCATGAGTAAGGGCCATTGTGATGTATAAATGGCCTACGTGAGTAGGCCCACTATGATGTGTTCATGACCTTTGATGAGGCTCGATGTGATGTATGAAAGGCCCATATGTGCATCCCAATATGATGTATATTAGGCCCATGTGATGCGCCCCATTGAGATTATATGTGGCCCACTATGTTGTGTATGAGGCCCTTATGTGAGGCCATGGGCCCACTATATGTTTGGCCCTATGAGGGCCACTCTTTAGGAGCAATGTTGGTTAAATGTCCACATTGATGGATAATAATGGTTAAATGTCCACATTGTGACCTTCCCTTAGGCCTTTTATCGAGGCCGATCATTGATGCCGATTATCGGTGCCGGTTATTGATACTGATTATGAGTATGTGACAGCATAGCATCATGATACATGCCCATACGCATCATCTGCATGTTTATGTGATTGTGATTACTGTACGCCCTAGCGACATCAAGGTTGTGGCCTCCATAGGCACGTCGTGGATAGTCAGATGAGACACCGAAATGTTTAGTTCGAGCATCTAAACACTTTGGATGTCCGTGGGTGAAAGTCCTAAACCTTTGAGGTCAGGAGATGCCCCAACGTCTAGACTGAGTGAATACATGAGCGTCCAAGTGCTGAATACTAGTAGGCCGCGTCTCCCACTATGTCGTGGTCTGTTTGGAGGGGGTGTGGCCTTATCCGCCCGAGTGAGGGGGCTGTAAGTTAGGTTGAGTTTGATTAGCTCCCAAATGGGTCCGCTATTGATGAGCCGGGTAGGCATTGGTATACTACTGGCAGGCAGGTAATGAGGTCTTTTTCACTCGCTGGGCTGCGCGGCCGGTCGGAGCGGCAACCAGCTTGAAGTGTATTAGACTCCGGTGATGATCCTAGAGATGTACAATACTGATATGTGGACTTATTAAGCAGGAGTTGCATACTCAGCATTTTAACCATTTATTCATTCATTCACTATTGGCTTGGGCTGGTGGTGCATAACTAATTGTTATATGTACCTTCATAATGACCAGGATTTCGGTTGGGGTGCGCGACTAATCTAAGATCAGGAGTTTACCACATTGAGTCTAACTATTCAAATTTAAGTATGAGACTAGTTTGGATAGAAGTCTCTTATGATGGACCTCATAGCCTGTGATACTATGTACTATCATCTGACTTCACACTCCAGCTTGGTCATTTCATTCACACATCGTATTGCATTACATCCGCGGCATATGGCATTTTGGGTTACTATATTTCTGCATTTATATGGCCTAGATGAGGCTGATGGTATTCGTAGTTCTTTAAAATTGCATATTGTATTGTATCCTTGGTATCTGATATTTGGCTCATTATGTCTCCGCATTGCATAGTCGACCTACATTACTTTCTCAGTATATGTCATTGGCTTATTATGTCTTTGCATCGTATATTTTGGATAAGGTTGATGATATTTTATGGACTTGTTAGTATTTTCACTTGCTCTGATATATTGTGTGCTTGGCACTTATCTTACGCACACACTTATACTACCCTCTAAGCTTTCTATAAGCTTATGCACGATAGATGCGTGCAGGTAACGCTAGGATGCAGTCGAGCTGAGGCAGGAGTGTGCGTCAGAGCTTCTGGAGCTTTTGGCATTTATCTTATATTTCCCTTTCATGTATTGTACTCAAGTTTTTGATATTAGTGGATATGTGATGATGATGTTGTCTTTGTGATTTGGGTATACTTGTGGTTATGCTTATCTTTAAACAAATTCATGTTGAAAATTCTTCTTGTAGGATCCCTGGATCGAAATCTGGCATATGGGCGCTGGGAGCCGAGATTGGGGTACTACGGAGGCTGTTGCCACCGGATTCAGCGATCATGAATTTTGTGAGCCCGGTTTCCGAGTTTGGGGCGTAACACCAAGACTCTTTAAAGATGAAGGCTCATGCTAAACAAGTAATTTATAGCCTCATCAACCCACAACAAACCCCAATAGGTATATACTCCCGTAAATAACCCAACTTCCTTAAAATTCTTATTTTAAAATCATCTTTTGGTTAGGTTGGAGTTAAATTGCACCTTGAGTATTATTGGAAGAAAGAAACTAAAATGAAAAATCACATGTCCCTATCGAGTGCATCGAACTGCAATCAGGGACATATTCGATGCCATCGAACACCGTTCGATTGTATCAAATACATGTCCATATTGTCCAGTAACAAAATGAAAGAAATGCTGGAATTTTCGTTTGCTCGAATGATGTTCGATGACATCGAAACTCATGTTTCGATGACATCGAATGTCATTCGATTGCATCGACCAAGGACTTGCTTATTCCAAAATCCAAAATACTCTGAGTGCTCCTCGATGCAATCGAACCCTTCTCAATGGCATCGAGAGTAAGATATCGATGACATCAAAGTCTATTTGATGGGATCGAACTTATCTCAGTCTGTCCAACAAGCTTTCCTTGAAAACCTATTTGCTTCAAGTCCATCGAAGACCATTCGATGCCATCAAAATTCAAATTCGATGGCTCGAAAGTCTACTCGATGACATCGATTTAAGGACAATATTGACCAACAACCTTTGAGTATTTTTTTGTAATGAAATCTCGATGGCATCAAGTCATCCCTTGAGGACATCGAAGTGTACGTTGATGACCTCGAAGGATGCTCGATATGAACAACATAATCTATCCTACAAAAAATTGAAAATCAAGTGTAGGAAGTTGATGCAATCGAAGAAGGTTCAATGATATCGAAATTTAAATTTCGATGACATCAAATACCCTTCAATGGCATGGATAATATCAGATTTTTACCCATTTTTTAACCGTTGGGATTTCAACTCCATAAATACACTAGTGTTGCTTCTTGTAAAATGAGCTAAAAATTAAGAGAGTTTGAGAGAGTTGCTTCACATACATTATACCATCTTCCTCATTCCCTCTTTCCCATTAGAGTTCATCATTCAATCTTGGCATATGCATTAACTCACCATCTTATGTGCTTAAGATTGAATTATGAACTCTAGCATTCAGAGAGATTCTAACTGAGTAAACCTATTATTGGAACTCTTGAATGCATAGCTCATGGGAACCTTCTCTATGTGTATTTATGAACACATCATATAAACAGACAAGAACAAAATCCTAAACCTCACAACCTCAAAGCATTCATCGAAGCATTAAAAGCAGGTTATGGTTCAAGGGAGCTGAAGACTCTTCGTCATCATAAAAGATTTTCACATCATGCGAGAAAGGGGCTCACTCACTTACTTGTAAGTATATAGAGTCCGTTGAGTCTGAAGCCATTTCTTTATGTAGGATTGAGATTCAGAGTTTGAGTGACAAACTCACTAAAACCTCTTTGTAGGCCTCCGATGGGAAAATACATTGTCCTTATGTAGGACGAGTTGCCTTGTGTAGGCTCAAGTTTCCTTGTGTACATTGTGCCTTGTGTAGGCTTGGGTTGCCTTGTGTAGGGTCCCAGTTGTGTCCATGTGTTGGACTCGTCACCTTGTGTAGGCACTTAAGGGAACCTTATGTAGGTCTCTTAGTTAACCATGTATAGGTTGTGAAGGTTCATGGTTAACCTAATTTAAAACCATTGGATAGTAAAATCCGGTACACTTTAAGAGAGAGTGTGTCCGCCGGGAGTAAAGTAAATAAGTAACCGAACCACTATAAATGATTGTATTTAAGATTATCTTTTGTGCATTGTTCTAATTGTGCTTATGTTCATCAAATGAATTTTATGATGCATGATTTACTTAATGTATAAGTATTAATAGAAATCATATCCCACTCACAATATACACTATCCTTGTAGGCTTTGCTTTTTTATATACAAATCTTGTATAAGCCTATGTGAATTGGACCCTCTATTGGCTTGGAAGCTATAGAGTTACTTTGCCTTTACTTCCTCGATTAAAGTTAGGCATAGTTTGTTCTTAGTTGAAAATAACTTTGAAAAAGTCCTATTCACCCCCCTCTAGGACATTTGGACATACTTCATACCTCAGTAATAGCGGTTCTACCACAATTTCAAGGTTTAGTCGATGGTCTGTCCATTAATCATTGAGTTCGAAATACTTGAATACTCCTGAACCATCCCACACCATGACTAAGTAAGAGCCACACTTTGATAAGAATGTTGATGTTGAACCTTACACGCCACCAGCTAGGACAGTGTGTGATGAGAACGAGGCACACTATGTTCCTTTGGTCAGAACTTTGAGAGATTACCTATAACTAGCAAGAATAACCACTCCACCTTGCATGATTTCCAGTTAATGTAGGTAATCTGGATTTCAAACTGGGAATGATCCAACTCCTTCCTAAATTCCAAGGATTTGATTTAGAAAGTCCATATTTTCATCTCAAGAAATTTGATGAGATTGTAACAACCTTGCATTATAATAATGTCTCCCAAGACGTAATCCAACTTAAGTTATTTCCCTTCTTTCTAAAGGAGAGAGCCGAGTCATGGATCCATTCGTTGAGACCACGCTCGGTAGGCACATGGGTTGAGATGAGCTAGGAGTTTCTTAAAAAGTTCTTCCCGGTTCATAAAACCAACACTTTAAGGTGTGCCATCATGAATTTCTCCCAAAAGAAAGATGAGACATTTTTTCACTGCTGGGAGAGATTCAAGGAGCTCTTACATGCATGTCCACACCATGGTTATGAAACTTACCTAGTAATTAGTTTCTTCTATGATGGACTGAACTTAAATATGCACCAATTTGTGGAATTGATTTGTAATGGCGAGTTCATGACCAACAATCCCGAAGAGGCAAGGTATTAATTTGATAGGTTGGCTGAAAATGCACAATCATTGGACACCCCCAAAAAATTAAGTAATGCCAAGCCTATGCCTAAAGAGAAAAGGGGGAATATACTTCCTTAAGGAAGATGACGATGTTAATGATAAGATTTTGGGTCTCACTGAAAAAATTGAGGCCACAGAATTGAGGAAGGTGGAAGTGGTCCAACCCATCAATGCAATTGTTGAGAGTGCTTGTGGCATATGTGAGAGTGATGCACACCTTACTAAGGATTACCCTACAATACCGACCTTTTAGGGCCTGTTTCAAGCTCAATGTAAGTATTATGAATACTAATCAATGCCCATTTAGTGCGTATAATTCTAACATGTACAATCTTAGTTGGCGAAATCATTCCAATTTTAGTTGAAAAATGAGTTAATCGCCAATGCAAGCACTCCTCCCCGAAGATCTCCTCCCACACCTCAAAATGTACTACAAGTGCAACCAGAAAAGAGGACCCTTGAGGACACGTTGCAAGTATTCATGCAAGGGAAAATGCAATTTAACCAAACCACAATGCATGCTATAAACAGTCTTAAAACGTCGATTTCTAGGATTGAATCACACTTGACTTTTAGGGAGAAATGGACATTTCTGACCCAACCTCAGTCTAACCCAAAAGGATAATGTGGGGTGAGTGATTCTAATCCTCTTAACCCACGTGGAATAAGCTAAGTCCATCACCACTCTTAAAAGTGGAAAAGAGATAGACAACACTATTTCAATGAATACATACACACCTAAGTATTCGGATGAACCTAAAAGCAATGATTGAACTAGTGCCACTCCACATAATAAAGAGTCGGTGCACGAGTACAAGCTCATGGCCCCATTTCCCTAACGCCTTCTTTCATTAAGCACCCATCCAAAAATTAGGGTATTTTTGAGATTTTCTAACAATTAAAAATCAACATTCACTTATTGGAAGCGATTAAAATTTTTTTGTCTTATGCCAAATATCTTAAGGACCTTTGTACAATAAAACATAAATAAAATATGTAAAAGGTCTTTTTTACAGAACAAATGAGCGTAAGTGTTAGCCCTAAACTCAGAAACCGGGCTCACAAAATTCTCGATCGCCGAATCCGGCGCTGACAGCCTCCGTAGAATCCCATTCTCGGCTCCCAGCGCCCATTCGCCAGGTTCCGATCCTGGGATACTACAAGGAGGATTTTCAACATTAGTTTGATTTGTAATAAGCATAACCAAAGGCATAACCCACAAACAACAACCAAAAACTCCATCACATTTTCACTATGATCAAAAACTTTACAAGTACAATGAGCATAAAGGGAAATACAATGATGATAGACCAAAAGCCCCAAAATGATCTGGTACGTGCTCAAGCCTCAGCGCTGCTGCGATCCAACGTCACCTGCACGTAATGGTCGTGCATAAGCTTATAGAAAGCTTAGAGGGTGGTGAAAGTGTATACTCAAGGTGGTAATGCAGTTATGCAGTATCGGAGTAATGTGGAACATGCTGATGAATGCCAAGAATACCATTAGCCGTACCAAGGCCATGCGGTGCAAAGAATGATGTCGGCCATACTAAGGCCATGCCATGCGAAATGCAACTCAAGCATACAAATCCTCATCTAAGTCCACATATCGATATAGCTCAAAATCTGAAATATCACCGGGGTCTAGTACACTCCAAGCCAGATTGCCGCCCCATCGCGCGCAATAAGGTGAGTGGAAAAGACCTCACTATCCGCCTGCCAATATCGGGCTCGGCTCGTCAATAGCGGACCCATTCCTCGAGCTGGTCAGACTCAGCCTAGCATTGCCCCCTACTCTTGGGCGGGTAAGGCCGTACCCCCTTCCAAACGACTACGACACAGTGGAAAGTGCAACCCTCTGGTAATCGGCACTCAGCGCTCATGCACCCACTCAGTCTAGATGTTGGAGTAACCTCTTGGTACCATAAGGGTTTAGGAACTTTTACCTAAGGATATCTATAGCACCCCATGTAGAACAGTATTTTCGGTATCCAATCCTGCCAACCACGATACGTCTGTGGAGGCTACGGCCCTGATGTCGCTAGGGCGTACAGTAACCATATCACACAATGCGAATGCATGAATCACACTATCCAGTCATGCAGCAATCCTGCGCGTATCGTGCGCTCATGTAGGGCAACACCCCTGTACGGGAACCCCTAGACAATCTGCCCGAAGGCATATGCTATGATCAGTCATTTCTCATATCAAGCATACGTATGATGCATATGATCATGAATCATGGAACTAAACATGTTATATAGGATGGATGATGTTCATAATGAAGATGGGCCTAGACGGCCTACACATTACACGTATGGGCCTTAGGGAAAGTCATAATGCGGACATTTAACCAACACTATACTTGCAATGGGGACGTCAAACCGCCATTGCTCCCAAGGTACAGCCCGTCATAAACATCATTACATAAATCATGTTGGGATTACACATTGCAATGGACCTTAAGTATATCCCATTGGGCCTTCAATACATCAAATGGGCCGTATCATATGGGCTTCATATTCATCAAGTGGGCCACATCAATGGGCCACACCAATGGGCTTTATGTGCATTGAATGGGCCATAACCCGTGGGCCTTAGAATGCATCAAATGGGCCTAATCTTTGGGCCTTATGTGTATCAAATGGGCCTCGCCAATTAGGCCCCATATGTACTTCAAATGGGCCTCAACCCATAGGCCCCAATACATCTTAATGGGCCTTAAACCATGGGCCCCTAGTACATCAAATGGGCCTCGACCCATGGGCCCTACATATATATCAAAGTGGGCCTCAACCATGGGCCACAAGTATACTGAGATGAGCCTCCCACCACTAGCATATTATGTATAAGATAATATATAATATGTATATATATATATATAGTACGTACAATATTATATATAATATAATATTTTATATACATACATATATATATATACACACACGTACACACCCACACACGCACACACAAGAACGCACAAACATCATAGTGGGCTCCACCGCTCAAATATCTCAGTGGGCTCCACCGTACAACATCACAGTGGGCTCCACCGTCCAGGCGGACGGTGGAAATAAAACACCTATGTCACTGTGGGCTCCATGTGGGGTCCACCATAATGTTTACAGTCCATCCAACCCGTTGATAAGGTCACGTAGGCCTAGATGAAGGGTGAAAACAAATTTCACCCTGATCCAAAACTTCTGTGGGCCCAAAAAGGGTTTCAAGGGTAGAGTTTAATTCACACTGTTTCTTATGATGTGGGCCACCTGAATCTTAGATGGACCTCAAATTTGGAGGGTGGTCCACTGACCTTAGGGCCCACCATTTGAACGGATTAGATGACAAATAAACATCAAGGTGGGCCCCACGACTACAGCCGTGGGTGGCTGTCCGCCAGCCCGTCCGCCCGGACGCTGGTGCGCAGGCAGCGCCTGCTGCCTCTCTGACACAGCAGCCGACGCTGTTGTGTTTGAATTTTTTTTTTTGATTTTCTGTTTTCTTGCGGTTTAGACAAGTGGGGTCCACATCCAGACAATCCACTTCGTCCAAAGGCCCTCCATGGCTCCAGACAAGTAAAATAAGCCCAATATTGGGCATATTTCGTCGTATAGACAATCAGGGAAGGTTTCAATGGTGAAAACCACCATTTGGTATGGTATGGCCCGCCCGAAGGTCTGATTGATCCCATCTTTCGGCTCAACGCCTAAAAGGGGTCAAGAAGGGAATGGACGGCGTGGATTGAATACATACATCAAGGTGAGGCCTACATGAGTGGAACCAAGCCAATATTTGTGTTTCCCAACCAAAACGTCCAGCGTCCCTGGACGCTGGACTGTCTGGCCGTGCAAGGTGGGCCTGCTCAGGTGGGCCACCACTGATGGATGGTGTGGGTACTAAACACAAAGTGGGTCCCACTTACTTAGACAAAATACATACTTCATAGTGGGGTCCATTCAAGTGGGCCACACAACCTCATTATCATGACACATAAAAAAAGAAATAGAGAGGGAGAGAGAGAGATAGAGAGTGAGACCCGTGTGATGGAGGGATCCTGGCACTATAGGCCCTCCCTTGCACTAAATCATACATCAAGTGGGTCCCATTATATGTGGGTCCATGAAATCGAAATCCAACGGTGGAGATCCCTTCTCCACTAAAATAGACGGTCTAGATGACCCTAAGCGTGCAAGGAAAATAAACATCATAACGGGGTCCATGGAGAATGGCCCCATCATGGAATGATCATGATGATCCAAGTGGGCCATCAGCCACATCTTAGGGTCCAAAGTGAGATCCAAACCATTGATCGGTTGGCCTCACTTGGCCCATCTTAAAAACATTAAAAACTACCCTATCAAAGCACCCACCGCTTGATCTTCTTGCTCCCTTGGCTTCCTTAGCTCCTTGTACTTCTCTTTGATGGAGGAAGATGAGAAATGGATGGCTAGGATGGGAGATCTAGGGATGGAAAGGTGGGCCTCACATAAGCATTTTTCTCACCATGGGAGGGCTTGGACGTGAGGCTCTCTTGCTTGGATTGGATTTGAAAATGAAGGAGAGAGAGAGACTTGAAAAGGGAGAGGGATGGGTGATGTGTGATGGAGTGATGGATGGGAGAGAGAGGGATGGGTGTGTAAGGCTTCTTTTTGACTTTTGTGGCTAATGGTGTAAGAGAAGTATGGGTTTGTAAGATCTTTTTGACTTTTGGGGCTTGCTTGGGAATGGGTGAAAGGTGATGTGTACTTGACATGATGGGATTGATGGGTTGATTGATTGATGTGACACCTTGTAGAGATTCCCTCGGAATTCGCACGCGCGGCGTTTTCCTCGCACCGAACGCTGGCCCACATCTCCCAACCAGGGTATCGCCTCGGCGCACGAGTCGTGGCATCAGAACTGCGGCGACGACGCGGTCGCTAAGGTACAAGTCCTGGGTTGAGTCGACTCGGGTTGACGGCATGAGGATCAGGGTTACGCGCAAATACCGGTTAAGGGTCGAAGGTTGCCGAAATTCGACCGGAAAGATCGCGGAAGCCTATGGAACGATACGGTCTAGGATACGGGGCTTACAGTAAGTATTAAACAGAACGCTCCCCCAAAATATGAAGACCCAAGTAACCCTACAATCTCATGTATTATAGGGAATTATCGGATTGAACAAGCCTTGTTAGACTTGGGGCAAGTGTTAACCTCATTCCTTACTCAGTTTACAAACAATTGGGGCTTGGTGAATTAAAACCCATAAAGACAATTCTCTAACTTGTTGATTGATCTATTCATATACTGATGGGAGTAGTTGAGGACATGTTATTCCAAGTCGATAAGTTCTACTACCTGGTAGACTTTACTGTCTTAGACACATAACTAGTTATTAATGATATCATTCAAATTCCGATCATTTTGGGATGCCCATAACTGGCCACTTCAAATACAATAACCAATTGTTGGAATGGAGTGATGAAGTTGTCCTTTGGAAACATGACATTTGAAGTGAACGTGTTTAATCTTTGCAAACTACTAGGGGATGCAATGAGATCTATAAGATAAATATAATTGACACACTCATGGAGAATGAGCTAATTTTGGACCCAATCTCCGATCCTTTAGAAGCTCGCCTCGCTCACTTTATGGATTTTGATGATCACATGAAATTAGATACAGTGAGTGCATTGTTATATTCTTCGCCGGTACTTGAAACTAACCGGTGGAGGCAATGCTTTGAAAAATTACCCCTAACTGACTTAAATCATTTATCATCTAGCATCGAGGCATCAAAGCTTGACCTTTCCTATCTAAGCTAAAATATGCTTATTTAGGTCAAGATGACACATTTCTTATAGCTATTTTCTCACATTTAGAAAAGGATTAAGAGCTTGAGTTGATTCAAGTACTTAAGGAACATAAAGGGGCTATCGGATGGATGATTGCTGATATTAAGGGAATCAATCTCTTGATTTGTACTCACCGCATACACCTTGAGGAGAATGCTAAATCCACTCGACAACCATAACACCAGTTAAATCTAAACATGAAGGAACTGGTTAAAGCCGAGATGTTAAAACTATTGGATGTGGGTATCATCTACCCAATTTCTGATAGTCAATGGGTAAGTCCAACTCAAGTGGTTCCTAGTAAATCTGGAATCACCATCATCCTTAATGCGAACAATGAACTCATCCCAACCCGAGTTACAACTGGGTGGAGGATGTGCATCGATTATAGGAAGTTGAACATCATGACAAGGAAAGATCATTTTCCTCTACCATTCATTGATTAAATATTAGAGAGGTTAACGGGCCATTCCCAGTATTGCTTCCTTGATGGATTTTGGGATACAAACAAATTGCGATTACCCTCGAAGACTAAGAGAAAACAACATCTATATGTCCCTTTGGCACTTTTTCTTACAAAAGGACACCATTCGATCTATGTAATGCCCCTGCCACATTTCAAAGATGCATGCTCAGCATATTTTCTGACATAGTGGGGTAAATTATTAAAGTTTTCATGGATGCTTTTTCAGATTTTGGTAGTGCATTCGATTAGTGTTTAGATCACTTGAGATTGGTCTTGACCCGATGTGAAGAAAAGAACCTTGTGTTTAATTATGAGAAGTATCACTTTATGGTTCAAAAGGAGATTGTCCTTAGACATATCATTTTGTCCAATGAAATTAAGGTAGACAAGGATAAAATCGATTTAATTGCCAATCTACCACCACCCAAGAGCATACACGATGTGCCATCCTTTATAGGACACATAAGCTTTTATAAGTGATTTATAAAAGACTTTAGCTACATCTCTTGTCCTTTATGTAATCTCCTTTAAAATGATGTACCATTTGATTGCGGCAAGGCTTGCCAAGAGGCTTTCATTGACCTCAAGGGCATGTTGACAAGTGCACCCATCATTTAGCCACCCGATTGGTCCATGCCTTTTAAAATCATGTGTTATGATAGTGATTATGCAGTTGGGGCAGTGATAGGCCAAAGGAAATAGAAGAAGCCCTATGTAATCTACTACGCAAGTAAAACTCTAAATGGTTCCCAAGTGAATTAATCCACCATGAAAAAGGAACTCTTAGCCGTAGTGTTTGCTTTGGACAAGTTTAGGTCTTACTTGATTAGGTTTAAAATCATAGTCTTTACCGATCATGTGGTGTTCAAGTACATTCTTACAAAGAAGGATGCTAAGCCTTGTCTCTTGATATAGATAATTCTACTCCAAGAATTTGATTTAGAGATATGTGATGAAAAGGGAATAGAGAACGTAGTGGCTAACCATCTCTTTGCCCATATTCTTTTCGATTTTGTGGAAATGACACCTATTAAGGACATGTTTTCCAATGAATAACTACATTCAGTCTCTTCTCTACTTTGGTACAATGATATTGTGAATTATCTTGCCATAGGTGTGATACCAACTCAATGGACTACCCAAGATAAAAGAAGATTTTTTACTGAGGTGAGAAACCTTTTCTGGATGATCCATATCATTTTAAATATTGCCCAGACTAAATCATTAGGAGATGTGTGCAGATAATGAATAATCTAGAGTAATCTCTTTTTGTCACTCTATGCATGTGGTGGACATTTTTCAGAAAAAAAACCATTGTAAAAATTTTACAGTGTGGTTTTTACTGGCCTACCATGCTTAAGGATATTTGGTAAATCATGCGAGCAATGCCAGAAGCTATGAGCGATATCTTGTAGAAATATCAATATTAAATGCTGAAGTATTCGATTGTTGGGGCATTGATTTCATGGGACTATTTCCCTCATCCTTTGGATACCTCTACATACTTCTAGCCATTGATTATGTTTCAAAATGCGTAGAGGCTATTCTATGTAGAGCCAATGACTACTGAATGGTTGTACGGTTTCTGAAGGAAAATATTTTATTTAGATTTGGAACACCAAAAGCCATCATAAGTGATGGAGGCTCTCACTTTTGTAATCGGCATTTTGAAGCTTTAATGAAGAAATATGGCATTACACATATAGTGAGTATCCCCTATCATCCACAAACATGTGTCCAAGCTGAGATTTCAAATAGGAAGATTAAACGCATATTGGAAAAAATAGTAAATCCTAACTGACCAATGCATTTAGGCTTAACGTACATCTTTAAATTCCCTATTGGTATGTCACCTTATAGACTTGTTCATGGAAAAGCTTGCCATTTTGCCTATGGAGTTGGAACATAAAACATTTTAAGCTATCAAGACGTTCAATTTTAATCTAGACAAGGCTAGCTCGCTGTGCAAACTCTAATTAAATGAGTTGGAGGAGATCCATAATGAAGCATATGAGAATAATCGGATATACAAGGAAATGATGAAGATATTTTATGATAAGAATATCTTTAGGAAGAATTTTGAGCCATATAAAAAAGTCCTCTTGTATAATTCAAGACTACATATTTTTCTGGGTAAGTTGAGATCCTGATGGACCGCTCCTTTCATTGTTAGAACAGCCTATCCTCATGGGGCTGTTGAGATAGAGAATCCTAAAAATGGTAATGTTTTCAAAGTAAATGGATAGAGATTGAAACCATTTGTGAATTTTTTTCTTCAAAGGACATGTCCATGTCTTTAGAAGATCCTGTCTGCTAGGATCAATCTCTTAGTCTAATGGAGATTCATTTCCCTTGTTTTCTTAGGTATTAGTTTCGTTAGTAGAGTATGTTTTTTTATTTTTAGTCGTTGAAGCACCAATAGATGAAGTTCACATCTTGTATTCGTCACTCTTTAGGTATTTTTTTTTCATCCACTCCCTTTATTTTATTGCTCTCATGTTATTTACATTGAATATTTCATACATTGAGGACAATGTAGAATTAGGTTGGGGGTGAGGTTTTCTTTGGAAATTTTTTAATTTGTGTTGAATGAAGAACTTTTGAGATGAATTATTTTAGAAGTTTGATTTCTATAAATTCAAGAGATTTTGAAAATCATCTAATGATTGAAATGATAACGTACTAGTGTTGAGAATTTTTAAAGCACACAGTCTAGTTACTTACTAGATTTCAAAATTGTGTTCTCTTTATTAACTCTTAATTGAAAATTTTGTAAACATTGATTGAGTCATGAATTTTCACATTTCATATCTATCTTACATGTTAGAATTTAGGTTTGATACTGAATTATCAATTTGATGATTATTGAGAATGATATGAACCAAGCCTGGGGAACTTGCCCATCATGTTTAAGAAAAAAAAGGAATTGAAAAAAATGTGTTAAGATACTGTAAAAAACAGTGAGCATCGAAAAGGGCTATGTATTGATGTGTCCATGAAAAGAAAGTTGGGTATGTAAAAAAGGAGAAAAGAAGGATTTTACGGACAAAAAAAAAAAAAAAAGACAATAGAATGAAAGTCATTGATGTAAAAGTCAAAAGCTGGAGGAAGAAAGTGTTGAACCGAAAAGCAAGTTTGGTTTAGGCTTCAGTTGATTTATATATTTCAATGGATTATTAATGTTAACATGAAAGTAGGAAACTGAACCTTTGATTGTATTAAGTCTAGACTTACTATGCACTCACGAAACTCAATGTTTAGGAATTTTCAATTATAGGGTTAATACCTTGAACTTAATTTGGATATTTGCTATGTGCTAGAATTTGGACACATGCTATGCTAACACTAGTGTGCCTTGGAACTCTTTTACTTGGATTGTTTTTGAAGATTACTAGATTTTACAGAAAGAACTTCTCTAAAAGAAAATTGATTTGGATTCGAAATATCTTTTGCATGTTTTGCTTGGGACTAGAAAAATGCTGGTTGAGGTGTGTGCTAAGACTCAAATATTACATATTTGTCCTCTCAATTGCAGTAGTTTCTTATGCATTCAAATGCTAATTTGATATACTAAGATATATTTTCCATATGCCAGGTGATTTTTGAACTAAGAAAGAATACTGCTCAAATTGGTGGAATTAAAGCTTAAAGGAATTCAAGATGAAAAACTGAAGATTTGGAGGATGTTGATGATGATATCAAGTGTTAAAGATCCAAGGAAATTAATAATCGAGACCATGTAAGTGAAGGAAATCAAGTTGCAAAAGAATCAAAGAAATTTGCAGAGTTTCGATTGCTCGAACTAAGGGATCGATCAATCGAACTTGTGTCCAGCTGTCTCGAGTGTAGGCTCGATTGATCCTGAATGGTTCAAATTGATACCAAAACTCGCTGGAATATTTTTGAGTTGTTCGATTGATCGATGACAGAGTTTGAGCAATCGATAGTTTTGGGACTTCTCGAATGATGGGTTCGATCAATCGGTTAATCGATTGATCGACGATCCATTCGACTGCATAATTCAAAGTCAGTTGGTGAGTTTTGTGAGGTAGTGCATAAGATGGTTTGTAAATATTATAAATAAGGGTTCATAGAATGTGTTTAAGTATCAAATTAGGGTTTAAAAGGGAGAGATAAAAGGATCGAAGCTTTTCCAAGCATTGTTCTTCTGTCGAAATCTTGGTTCTAGTTTGTTTTTTACTTTCTATTTTAATTTTCTTTTAAGATGTTAGTCATGCTTGGCTAATCTCTGGCTAAGGGATCAACCTTTTGATATATATTTGATATTTAGTTCATTTTTTATTTTTTATTTATTTGTTAGCTTGTTAGTACACCTCACTGTCAGTTCACACTTCACTGTTAGCCACCCCCACTAGGGATCAATACCAAGACCTCAGTGTTGAAACGAGGTATCTTTCACTTAGTCTACCACTTGAGCTATGGATCAGGGTGTATTTAGTTCATTTTCAATAAAAGTTTTTAAGTTTTTATGTTGAATTGTGATTGGATGTGATTGATTTCCTAGATTGGACAAGGAATCAATTTGTAAAATCGATTGATCCATTGTCTCTTCCGAGTACAGTGGATTCTTTTGATTATCTAGTTCTTCATGAGAGATCAACCTATCTTAATTCTAATCTATGTTGAATGTTTATGAGTGAATTTATTGCATGATTTTTTGAAAGGATGGGATATCATAAGACAGAGGTAGGTGTGGGCTCACCAAAACATCCTTTATTTTACAAAATTTCTTTCGGGCTTGGGTTTGGGCTAGGCCCTGTATAAGTATTCCAGGTTGGGCTTGGGCTGACTTCTTTGGCTTATCACGAGGCCGGGCTGAGGTGAGATAATGCGGGTCGAGCTTAGACACATCTTAGCTCAACCCTAACCCAAACCGTTAATACCCCTACTTGTAAGTTATTATTATTAATTTTTAACTTTTTTAGCTTTTTAACTTTTTAACTTTCTCTTGAAATTGTGTGGTGGGATAGTTTACCATGGCATGTGCGGAGGCTTGATGGATCTATCGAATTATGGATAAGTCCTAGAAGGGGCGGGGGTGAATAGGACCACTTAAAATATAACCAATTAAAAATAAAATTATCTACTTAAACTAATTTTTCAATTTAAACTAAGAAGACAATTAAACATTAAGGCTTCCAAGCCCAAGTGGGTCCAATCACATAGACTACACAGGATATGGCAATGAAGCAACCAGTCTAGAATAGATAGTGAGCTTGCGTGTACTTTACAAGTTAAGTGGCTAGCATACAATTCAATCCATGCATTCATATAATTTTCTAATTAAGCACATAAGCGTGAATAGAAAATATGCAATTCACTATTGCAAACACAAGCATGTATAATGGTTTGGTTTCCTTACTCCACTTTTGGCGGATGCACTCTCCTCGAGTGTACTGGTATTCACTATCAAAGGTTTTAAATCAAGTTCACCTCTAACCTTAACAACCCTATACAAGGATCCAAACTATAAGACTCGTATGCTAGCCCATACTGTTCTGTAGGCCTTCGCAATCCTCTCGTTCAAATTTCGGAGACCGGCGATCTGTTATTGGCATTTGCGCGCGATCCTAAGTCATGTCCCGTATATCAGAGTCAGCTCGACTCGAAACTTGTACGCTTACGACTGCGCTGTCACTGTGGTTCCTACGTCGCATCTCATGCACAGAGGCGATACCAGGGCCAGGAGATGTGGGCCCGCATTCAGTTCAAGGAAAACACCATGCATTTGCAATCCCAAGAGAATCTCTCACACCCATCTCCAAGTACAACCACCCTCCCCAAAGTCAACTTCCTCTTACAACAAAGTACATCCATCCATCACTCACCATCCCTCTCTCCCATCATTTCTCTCCCATCACCTCTTTCTCTCTCTCATTCTCTCTTTCCATTTTCAAACAACACCCATGAGAGCAATCGTCCAAGCTTCCATTCTCTCCCATCACCTCCCACCTTCCTACCTCACATCTCTACCATCCAAAGTCCATCTCAACTGTTAAATCGCACCCGTTGGAGCTCTAGGTCACATTGGTGGAAGAAGGAAGAGAAGATCAAAGATGGGTGTTCATTTCATTTAATTTTGATGTAGGGTCCACATGATTTAGGACCCACTTGATGTGCGCATTATATAGAGGGGCCCATAGTGGCAGGGTCCCTCTACCATCCGGTCTCTCTCTCTCTCTCTCTCTCTTTGTGTAATGATTGTGTGGCCCATTGTGATCTATCAATTCCATCTAGCCATCCATTTGGATGTGCTAGGTAGGGCCGACCACTGATGTATGGGTTTTATCAACGCCGTCCATTTGACGGTGGACCCCATCCAAGTGGGACGCATCTTAATGTTTATATGTTATCCACCTCGTCCATGCATGGGACGTGGGGCCCACCTTGATAACATGCGGAGTGTAGCACGTAGGGGCCACCATGATGTATCTGTTGATCCTAGTCGTCCGCCTTCTGGACGGTGGGGCTGCTGCCCATTTACATTAGCAAGTTTTGTGGTCCCAACGTCCTGAGGACATGGACCCCACCAGAGATGTATGTGTCCTCCACCGACCATCCATATGGAGGCATGGGCCCACCCCACATGTGCTACATGTGTGGGATGGGACCCACCTAATGTACGTGCCTTACATCCCTGCTGTCCATCACATGGACCTTATGTGGGTAATCCTCACTGTCTGTCCAGATTGAGAAGGCTATAGGCCTAGAGGCTTATATATATATATATATTATAATACATATATTACACACATATATATATGGTGGGCCACACGTGCAGACCCACCTTGCATGGTAGGATCCACACCGTCCAGCCACACCATCCAGTGGTCTGGACGGTGAGACCCAAGTGATATATGTGCCTCATGACCTGGCCATCCGTCCAGGGCTGGCGTGAGGACAGCCACATGTGTGGCCTTTCACGTGGGATGTGGATCCCCACTATGATGTATGTGTTGCTTGATCCACACCGTCCATTGATAGGGACGGTGGGTCTCACCTACTGACTGACGTTAGCAAGCTTTGTGGGTACTGTGATGTATGTGTTTTTATTTCCCACCATCCATCTACTGTCTGAATGATGCAGATGTGGGGTCAGCCATGATGTATATGTTGATCCACACCACCCAAAATGTCTGGACAGTGCTGGACCACCTTTGGACGATGTTATGGACCCCACCTCGATGTATGTTTCATATCCACACTGTCCAGAGTTTTTGGACAGTGCTGACAGTGTTTGGACAGTGCTGGTAATGTATGGATAGTGCTGGACATATTTAGATGGTGCTGATTTACATGGGAAATGCTTGGTTGGTGCCGATTTACTTGAACAATGTTTGAACAGTGCTGATCATCATTAGTGGGCCATGTGCCCCATGGAATGATAGTGTATAGTGATACACATGTTACACCTACAACTATTGAAATGATTTTTGGTGTGGTCCAAGCCCACTTAAGGCCCAACATGATGTATATTTGAGGCCCATGTGATAGGGCCCACCTGCCTTGTATTTGAGGCCCATGTGATAGGGCCCACTTATCTTGTATTTAAGGCCTATATGTTGGGGCCTACCTGCTTGTATTCGAGGCCCAATGTAATGTATTCGAGGCCCATGGGCGAGGCCCAAAGTGATGTATTCGAGGCCTATAGGTAAGGCCTGATGTAATGTATTAATGGCCCATGTGATGGGGCCCACCCGTTGTGTATTAAGGCCCATTATTTGTGGCCCATTGTGATGTATTTTCAGCCCATATGTGCAGCCTGTTGATGTGGCCCACTTGACATTTATGAGGCCCATTGGTGCGACCTGTTGATGCGGCCCATTTGATGTATTTAGGGCCCATATTGATGAGGCCCGATGTGATGTACTTGGGGCCCATTTGATAAGACCCGATGTGATATATGAGGCCCTTGTATAAAGCCCGATATGATGTATTACGGCCCATTCGATAAGGCCCAATGTGATTTATATTTGACCCTTGAGTGAGGCCCATGATGATGTACATTAGGCCCTTGTGAGACCGTGGGCCCACTATACGTTTGGCCCAATGTGTGGGCCACTCCTTGGGGTCAATGTTGGTTGAATGTCCACATTAATGAGCAGTGATGGTTAAATGTCTACATTGTAACCTTCCCTTAGGCCTTGTTAAGCGCATTCCCACTGATTCTGATTGTCGAGGCCGATTATCGAGGTTGATTCCGATTGTTGAGGCCGATTCCGATTATCGAGGCTGATTCTGATTGTCGAGGCAAATTGTTGAGGCCGATTCTAATTATCGAGGCTGATTCTGATTGTCGATACCGATTCCAATTGTCGAGGTTAATTCCGATTGTCGAGGACGATTCTGATTATCGAGGCCGATCCCGATTATTGAAGTCGATTATTGAGGCCGATTCTGATTATCGAGGATGATTCTGATTATCGAGGTCGATTTCGATTGTTGAGGCTGATTCCAATTGTTGAGGTCGATTTCGATTGTCGATACCGATTCCGATTATCGAGGCTGATTCTGATTATCGAGGCCAATTTTGATTATCGATACTAATTTTGATTATCGTGGCTAATTCTAATTATCGAGGTCGATTCCGATTGTCGATACTGATTCTGATTATCGAGGCCAATTATTGAGGCCGATTTTGATTGTCGAGGCCAATTATCAAGGCCGATTCTGATTGTCGATACCGATTCCGATTATCGAGGCAGATTCTGATTATCGAGGCCGATTTCGATTGTCGATACTGATTTCGATTGTCGATACTGATTCCAATTGTCGAGGCCAATTCCAATTCTGATTGTCGAGGCCAATTGTTGCGGCCGATTCTGATTGTCGAGGCTAATTGTCGAAGCTGATTTCGATTGTCGATACCAATTCCGATTGTCGAGGATAATTATTAAGGCCGATTATCGAGGCTGATTCCGATTGTCGATACCGATTCCAATTATCGAGGCTGATTCCGATTGTCGAGGTCAAATCCGATTCCAATTGTCGAGGCCGATTCTGATTGTCGAGGCCGATTCTGATTGTTGAGGCCGATTATTGAGGCTGATTTCAATTATTGATACCAATTATGATTATCGAGGTTGATTCTGATTATCAAGGCTGATTCCGATTGTCGATATCGATTTTGATTGTTGAGGCTGATTCCTATTCTGATTTTTAAGGCCGATTGTTGAGGCCAATTTTGATTGTCGAGGCCGATTTCGATTGTCGATACTGATTTCGATTATTGAGGCTGATTCTGATTATTGACGCCGATTCCAATTGTCGAGGCCGATTCTGATTCTAATTGTTGAGGATGATTCTGATTGTATATTCCGATTATCGAGGCTGAATCTGATTGTCGAGGCCTAATATGATGTATATATAGTCCGTATTTGAGGCCCATTGTGATGTATTTTCAGCCCGTGTTTAAGGCCAATGTGATGTATATGAGGTCTATGTGATGAGGTCCATCGTGGTGCATTTGAGGGCCAGACGATGGAGCCCATTATGATGTATATTAGGCCCATGTGAGAGGCCCATCGTGATGTATATTAAGCTCTTGAGTAAGGCCCATGGTGTTGTATATTAGGCCCTTGTGTGAGGTCATGGGTCCACTATATGTTAGGCTTTATGTGGGCCATTCCTTGGGGGCAATGTTGGTTAAATGTCCACATTGTCGAGGCCGGTTGTGATGCTGATTATTGATAATGATTATGAGTATGAGACAACATAACATCATGATACATGCCCATACGCATCATCTACATGTTTATTATGAGATGTGATTGACTATTACATATGCCATAGTACAAATGGTTTATGGGACTCCCTGATAGGTGGAGTTATCCCACATGAGCGCACGGTATGCGCAGGATTAATGCATGATTGGACTACATGACTCATGTATCTTGAATTGTGTGATTGTGATTACTGTACACCCTAGCGACATTAGGGCTGTGACCTCCACAGGCATGTCATAGATGACCAGATGGTACACTGAAAATATTTGGGTTCCAGCATCTGGGCACTTTGGATGTTCGTGGGTGAAAGTCCCTAAACTTCCGAGGCTAGGAGACGCCCCAACGTCTAGACTAAGTGGATACATGAGCTCCCGAGTGCCGAATACCAGTAGGCCGCATCTCCCACTATGTCATGGTTAGTTGGGAGGGGGTGTGGCCTTATCCGCTTGAGTGAGGGGGCTGTAAGCTAGGCTAAGTTTGACCAGCTCCCAAATGGGTCTGCTATCAACGAGCCGGGTAGGCATTGGTATACTATTGGCAGGCGGGTAGTGAGGTCTTTTCCACTCGCTGGGCTACGCAACTGGCTGGGGCGGTAGCCAGCTTGGAGTGTATTAGACCCCGGTGATGATCTTAGAGATATACGGTACTGATCTATGGACTTATTGAGTAGGAGTTGCATACTGATTCATTCATTCATTTACTATCCACTCGGGCTGGTGGTGCGAACTATTTGTTACCTATACCTTTGCAATGGCCATTTCAATTGGGGCGCACGACTAACCTGAGATCAGGATTTACCACATAGAGTCTATCTATCCAAATTTAAGTATGAGACAGGTTTGAATAGAAGTCCTTTGTGATAGACCCCATAGCTTGCGATACCACGTACTATCATCTCGACTTCACACTCCAGCTTGGTCATTTCATTCACATTGCATATTGCATTACATCCGCAGGCATATGGCATTTTGGATTGTTATGTTTTTACACTTATATGGCCTAGACGGACTTAACAGGATTTACATATTGCATTGTACCCTCGGTATCTGATATTTGGCTCTCTATGACTCCTCATTTGCATAGTTGATCTGTATTGCATACTCTGATATTGTATGACTTATGGACTTGTTAGTATTTCTGCATACTTTGTTATCATATGATTCATGATCTTGCCAATATTTCTAACATTGTATGATTATGACATTGCATTGAATACTTGGCACATATCTTGTGCATACACTTACACCACCCTCTAAGCTTTCTATAAGCTTATGCATGATACATGCATGCAGGTGATGTTAGGTTGTAGCAGTATTGAGCTTGGAGCGTGCAGCGGTCTTCTGGAGCATTGATTTTTGACATATGTATTTTCCTTTCAACATTGTATTCAAAGTTTATATTAGTGGATATGTGATGATGATGTTGCTTTTGTGATTTGGGTAAACTTGTGGTTATGCTTCTTACGAGATAAATGTACATTGAAAAATCCTCCTTGTAGGATCCCAGGATCAGAACCTTGCATATGAGCACTGGGAGCCGAGAATGGGGTACTACGGAGGCTGTCGGCACTGGATTCGGCAATTGGGATTCCTGTGAATCCGATTTCCGGGTTTGGGGCGTGACACGAACACACATACTCTCCCATGTCAGATGCACATGTTTCCACCCATGTCGGTGGCTCTCTTAAGAGACTATAGTTGATTTTCTATCGACTTACCAATAACCACTAGTGTTCCTAATTTGAGGACCTATGCTCACTCCTGCTAGAGGCTCCCATGGAGGCTAACACATATGCCTCCGTGCCCGATGGATAACGTACACACCTATTTCGGTGAATTCGGCTATACACAAAATCCTAAGTCTTATGCAAGAACCTATCGAGTTTAGGTCATAAACTCTTACACCTAGTCCTATACAAGGAAAGATTGTATAAACCACACTTGACAACTTACTTGTCAGATTGAGCCTCGTTGATGCTCCTTACTTGGGTTGCTTGAACAACGCTCTCCTATTCTTTAATTAGATCCTCTTATGTTCTCCCGATCAATGACATTGACGCTTCAGCTCCTACAATCGTTTTCCTTGCATATGATTGCCAATGAGTGTTCACAACCCCAAGTGTAGGGTCGCGATGTAGTAATAATCTCGGTAAGACCGAGGTCGAATCCGCAGGGACTAAAACCATACGTATTCTGAAAACAATTAGAACTAGAACTAGAAGAAGACATAAATCTAAGAATTTGAATAAAGGAAGTAATTGTGAATAAGGTTTAATTATCAATTTAAAGGTGAGAACTAGGGTGCCAAGGATCCACTTGTAGTAATTAAGATGCCACCTTGCTTGATTCAAGAGATCTAACTAGAATCAGAGTCCTATCTTATCCAGTTGGAGAAAGAGATGATCGAATCTCTGAACTCCTCATTGATCTAGTCTCAAAGGAGGAGAATTGTGAGGATTTAGAAGGGATTCAGTCACCCAACCATGCCCCAGAGACGATGGTAAATAACAGGATTTACCAATCCCATAATCTTAATTAAGAAAAGAAAAAATCTAAAGCTATCGAAGTATCTATTATAATTTGAGTCATAACAAACCATTGAAAATTGAAAATATGCCTTAAAATCAACTAAAAATCAATGAAGTTCAATATAAATATGAATCAAAGCAAAGTAAACATCCTAATCACGCTACAAGCTTCACCTCTTTAGCCCTAGCTAAGAGGTTTAGCCAACCATAGACATGATTGAACTAAGAACTCTTAAGAAAAGCATAGAAACAACTAAGGACAAAGAAGAAAAACTCTTGGCGGCAGCTCTCCACCCTTTCGCTCCACTCTTTAAACCCCAGATGATACCTAGGAACATCTTAGGGACTCTTATTTATAGTTGTGAAGTTCCACCTTACACACTGACTTGGAATTTCCACAGTCCGTTGTGAAACCACCACAATTTATACAATCCGCAGCTTTTCCATGTTATGCTTCGGTCGGATTGAAGTTGGGTTTGGTTGGACAAAATTAAGATTGAAAATCGCACTTTCTCACTGGACAATTCTGCGTGATTTTGGTCAGACTGAAGCTAATGTTGAAAATTCTTGTGCAGAAAATCTGTCAAATTTAGTTCCGACCGACTCCAACTGAAGTCTCCAACCGAAGTACTTCGGTCAGACCGAAGTTGGCTCAGGTCGGATCAAAATGTCCTGTTTTCTACTACAGATTCTGCATTCTTTCAAGTTCTTTCTTCATACTTTGTACTTGATTTCCTTAAAACTTTGGCATGTGAATTCTTCATTCTTGGTCTCCTAAGATTCATCTTTTTCCTTAGTGATTCTTGAGCATTAAATCTATGCTTTTAGCATTTTTTTCAATCCAAGCTCTCAGATTCACCTTGTAACACAAACATGTATAAAATATACCATTAAGCCTTATCATGTTCATAAAACCAAGATATAAATAGGAGAAAATATGTAATATTTGACACTCAACAATGAGGTGACCAAGGCAAGGGAGTGGTGGTATCTCATACAACTAATAGATAATAGATTTCCTAGGGGATTCACCTAGATGGATCTTTTAAAGGATTTAGACAAAAGATTTGCCAATAGGGTTAGGTCTAATCTCTAGAAGGTGGTAGGGTTTAAATACATCTTCAAGGTGGAGGTTGGAATCCTCATTAGAGTGATAATATCAAGGAAGATGACTTGAAACTCATTAGTTTAGAGGCTTATGATGGAGGATATGAGTAGGGATTCGCCCAGGCTTCTATTTCGCCAAAAATCTAATGAAAAACCCAAGAACTGAATGTCATTTTATAAGAAACCATGTTCTAACGGCTAGTTAATGACTCTGTCAATCAGATCGAAGGGCCCTTTGATCAAGATGGTCCTCTATGGGATCAAGAAGTATAAAATTCTAGTTGAAATGTCACTGGTTAGTTTTTATCCTTCCTACTCAATATCATGGAGTGAGACTTCAATCCCATAGAGTCATATCGACAGCCTGTTGATAGGATCGAGATCCACTCAAAAACTGCTATTTTGGGCATATGATTTCACAATAGCTTTACACATCTTTTAGCCTTAATTATCATAAAGAAATGATTATAATGAGAATAATGACTAATTTTCTTGTGTTGGGGTCCCTGACATATTAGCAATAGAAACATTACAATTGTTTGAACTAAGTAACAATTAAATTGACCAAGGCATTGAAGACTTCGGTGTAATGGCTACAAAAACATTCAATGGCTAGCACCTTTCAACACCATTTAATGTTAGCTTCATAGTCTCCAAGAAAGAAAGTTGTTCCTATATTTTGGGCCAATATTAATCTTAACCATGTCGCCAATCTTTTTTACATTCGAGATGTAGGATCCATTCTATTGTTAGTTATAATCAACATATATATGAACTAGATGGCATGTTGAAAAGAATGAAGTGTCAAACTGCTGCATTGGGGGAGCGAAAGCTTGGACCTACCTATCATGTTAGGACGAATAAAGAAATTATCATAACAAGAATAATGAGAATAATGACTAATTTATGTGTCATAGTCCATGGTATAATGGCTACTTATTAAAATATTTCGTGTGCTTGTGCACCAACTAATAATTACAAATGACTTGGGCATCGAAGTCCATGTTGTAATGGCTACAATAACATTCAATGGCTAGTATCTCATTGAACATCATTTAATAGCTTGATAATTGCCTAGAGAAATGGTGAGGCATTTTTCGAGTTCGACTTGGCTGCAACCCCAACCATCGACATGGGTGGGGCCCACCTCGATGTATGTATTGTATATCCATGCCGCTCATATGTTTTTCCAACTCATTTTAGGACAAAATCCCAAAAAATGAAGTGGATAAATGTTTTAGATGGGTCACACCACAGGTAACAATGATCGTTGAAATCCCACCATTAAAAACTTCCTAGGGTCTACCGTAATGCTTGTTGACGATCAACTTTTTGATAACGTTAAGTAGACCTTGATGAAAGTAAAAAAGTATCAACTTGATACAAAACTCACAAAAGGGTTTTAATGGTCCATAACCACTGTTTCATGTGGTGTGGTCCACCTAAAAGTTGCATTTGCTTCATTTTTGGGCTCCTACCCTAAATGAGCTAGAAAAAATGGATGGGTGGCATGGATATACAATACATATATTAAGGTGGGCTCCATGGTCAGGGTCGCACCCACATCATTGGTTCTGGTCGCAGCCAAGTTGCACTCCTTTTTTGGCAAATACTCTTAAATATGAGCAACTCTCTTCTACAACCAGATTCACTATATTTCGGTTATGATTAACTTACATGACCACCTCTCATGGACAATAGAGTGGAGTGCCAAATTGCTTGGTTGGGGGTGGGGGAGGCACCATAGCACCCATAAAGAAATTTGATAGAGTCCAAACCCTATTAAGCCCATATAAAACGATGGGAAGGGCGTCCTCTTGTGTAAAAAACATGATTTAAGGTAAAATTCACCTGCATTTATTTCTTTGGAAAACTACATAAAAAGAGTTACGAAAGAGTTACAGAATCTTACTTAGATGATAAGATGAACACAAATATTAGCAAATCTCCTCTTTTAATACAAATACTATTAACTAAACTAACATCTTATTTTAATACAGATACTATCATAGTTTCAAGAGTTAAAAAAAATTTTAAAAAAAAAAAAAAAAAAAAAGAAAAAAAAGAAAAAAAAGAACTACTCAAATAGGCTCTAGTAGCCATGTTAGTATGCCAAATAGGTTGGGCACATCACATTGCCCCCCTCTAAAGATTGCCCATGTCCTTGTGGCATCAAAATATGAACACTCTATAGTAGCCTCTTCATTTGGCTAACCCTGAAACCACTATCATCAAATTAGGGTCAGATTCCGCTGGCAATAAATTTGATGGGTTCTGCTTCCTCAATTATAAAGATTTACAGTTGTTTACAACGATGGCCCGTTGTGAAGTGTTCATCACAGTAATAATAAAGATTTTGATTACGTCTTGTCCTCATATCTTTGGTTGTGATATTTTTAATAAGAGTTGTGATTGCACCTGGCCAAGTTTTCTGATGGGATTATGTGGGTGCAACATTTGATCCTATACTTGCAGACCCTCTCGAATTTGTAGGCATCGGCACATGACTAAGCGTTAGTTGTAAAGACTTAAAGTGTGCAAGCTTCTCATCCTGGCGATGAGCCAACCCTATTGCTTCCTGCATAGTAAAGGGCCAAAATATCAATATTTCTTGACTAACCTTATCACGTAATTCTTGAATGAATTAGAGTCCAATCTGACCACCCTTTAACGCAGTTGGCAAGGTGCTTAAATTCTTCTTGATAGCTTTTGACGATTTGTAACACCCCGAACATTTTAATACCTGAGTATTGAAAGTTCTCGAATATTACCATGAAATTTGACGTAACATGTATATAAGTACGATACCAGTTCAACTATCCTAACCTTACATCCAATCCCTAACACGAATTTGACCATTTATAGGCTCCATTCACAGATCAAGTCATCTGACCGTTGATCATGTGGGTTGATATACGTACCTTAGCTAAATCAACGAATGACCCTTCATCGATAATGATTTAGATTGAAGTTCTTATATAAGAATCACTTAGAAACATGCCTACAACCTTGTAGAACAATTAAATGTCACAAAACTCCTAGATCAGTAATAATTATGAAAATGCCATTAATCTAGACCCCTGAATCTTAGATTACGTGGTTCTCATGATCCATTTAATGTAAAATTTTACACTATGCCCATGTATCATAGATTAGCAATACACGTCAAATTTCAGCCCTTAGATCATTGTGAAAGTAGCCCAATAAACAAATCAGCCTATGACCATTAATCTTGGTATCCATCGAGTGAAAAAACCGCATAGACAGTCATAGTTGGGCACTTCCCTTCATGTGGACATAGTGGATTCACTCGCAAACATCACAAGTGGACCCCACTTACAAGTGCATATGCACAGTGCACGTGCACCGGCAATGCACCGAACCTGAAGTCGGGTCAAACATGGTTTGACTTGATGATTTTTGCAAAAGAAAAGGAATTCAAAATTCCTTTCTCCCGCCAACATCGGACGATCATTCACTGTGATGATCTAGGGGCCATCACTATCATCCGTAAGGACGATCCAAGCCGTCCATCCTATAGAAGGACTGTTGAGTGTGAAATATTACATATTCTTCCCTATTTATACATTGGTTTTATAAAAATGATAGTACTTAATCGATTTAATTATGCATGTTTTCATGTGCGAGGTGATTTCAAGAGCTTAAAGGTGAAATTGATACCCAAAGGAAGATTTATGCTCAAAAGATTACTAAATGAAGATTTAAAATTTTGAAAGTCATTAATGAAAAATTCACATGCCAAAGATCCAAGAAAACCAAGTGAGAAATGAAGAAAATTAAAGATTTGAAGTAAAGAAAAAGAATCCTGAAATTGTCTTAAAAACAAACATATTCCTGAAATTGTCCTAAAAACGCATATTCTGAAACTCCGAGCCTATTTTTAAAAACTGCGCAGAGTGCGTAAATTTGATGCAGTTTAAACTCCAAGTTTATTTTCAGAAACTGCGTAGAGTGTGTAAATTTGAGGCAGTTTCTAGATTTTCTAACTCGGTACGAAAGTTGGAGTTCCACAACTATAAATAGGACTCCTTTGGATGCTCCAAAGCATCTTCTAGGGTTTGAAAAGGTCTCAAGGAGCATAACATAAGGGTGGAGCAGCTGCTAAAGAGTTTTTATTCTTCCTTAGTTTATTTTTCATGATTTGTTTAAGAGATTTAGTTTTAATCATGTATATGGTTGGCTAAACCTCTTAGCTAGGGCTAAGAGGTGAAGCTTGTAGCATGTTGGGGTGTTTATTTTTCTTTGATTCTTGTTCTTATTAAACTTCATTGATTTCTAGTTTGATATTAAGTGAATATATTCAGTTTTCTATGATTTATTGTGACTCAAATTACAATAGATGCTTGGATAGCTATGGATATCTTCTTTTCCTGTTTTGAGATAGTGAGATTGGTAAATCCCGTTGTTCACCATTGGTTCGTAGGCATGGTAGGGTGATAGAATCCCTTCCAATCTTCACAATTCTCCTCCATTGAGAATTAGGTCAATGAAAAGTTCAGATTTGATTTAAACTGCTTTATCTTCCAATTGGATAGGATAGGACTCCAATTCCAATTGTGTTTATTGAATCAAGCAAGGTAACATCTTGATAGCTATAAGTGGATCCTTGGCACCCTAGTTCCCACCTTTAAATTCATAAGTTTTAATCAACATTATTCACCATTACTCTCAATTATTCAGATTTCAATTTAGATCTTTTTCTTTTTCTAGTTCTAGTTCTAGTTATTTTTAAAATACGTACAAGTTTAGTCCCTATGGATTTAACCTCAGTCTTACCAAGTTATTACTACATCGTGACCCTACACTTGGGGTTGTGAACAAGGACCAAAACTGACCATACCCTAGGTCATTTCGTAAACAGAAAAGCTCCCACACGCACACAATCTCAGCCACAAGTTAGGCTGTGTGCTATTGATTTTTCAAAAACAGAAAGACTCCGTTTCTTTCTCCTTTCCACGACTGGAAATCCGTGTGCCTTCGCCATTTCATCTTAACCGCACATCCCAAGGTATCCTAGCCCTTCGTACTAGGGTTTTCTTAATAGCCAAATGGATATCTACCGCTGCCACATGCGAATCTCGAACCCATCAGATAAAAGCTTATCATCATCTGTTCGATGGGTCCCATTGTGATCATGGGACTATCCACACCGTCCAATCACTGTTGATCATAGGATCAGCCATCCAATGATGACCCACCATTAACGGCTGGGTTATCTTCTCCGTGTGATCGAAACACCCACCACCTTCAAGTGGGGCCCATTTGTTAATCCGAGTTGTCCATTTGATAGGCCAGGGCCTCAGAAGTACAATAGCAGATGCGGACTGTCTCCATGCAATCAGTTCGTGTTAAAACCAACGACGGACGTGGGCTCTCCTTAGAGTTCAAGTCATAAGTTGCGACTAATCTTATAGTTTGAAGCTGATCGTTGATTCGGACAGAGATGGGACCCACTATCAATGACTCCCTGAAAGATCTGGATCATCCATCTTATGAACAGGACAAATCCAATCGACGACTAGCTCTTTCCACTCTAAACCGAGCAAGATACCTAAATTGTTTATGGACCCTTACGCAGGTAGCTGCGTCCGTTTTCTTGGCTGTGAAAACGTGATTGCGTAAGGTTTACGCACGAGACGTCCGGGAGTTTTTCACACCTATAAAAGATTCTGCTCCAACATCTTGAAGATACAGTGAAGGAGAGAGAGAAAGAAACGTGAGAGAGAGAGAGAGCAACGTCCAGCTCCCTGCTGGACGTACCAGAAAGAAAAGGAAGAAGAAGAAAAGAAAGGAAAAGAAAGAAAGACAGAAAGAAGGAAATGAAAAAGAAAAGAAAGGAAAGGAAAGGAAAGGAAAAGGAAAAGAAGGAAGAGAAAGAGAAGGAGAAAGAAAGAGAAAGAGGAGGAGAAAGAAAGAAAGAAAAGAAAGGAAAAGGAAAGAGAAAGAGAAAGAGAAAGAGAGAGAATGAAAGAAAGAGAGAAGTGTCACGCCCCAAACTCGGATGGTGGGCTCACAAAATTCCCGATCACCGAACCCGGTGCCGATAGCCTCCATAGTACCCCATTCTCGGCTCCCAGTGCCCATACGCCAGATTTCGATCCTGGGATCCTACAAGGAGGATTTCTCAGTATGAATTTTTTTTTATAAAGAAGCATAACCACAAGAGTACCTAAATCATAAGAGCAAAATCATCATCACATATCCACTATAATAAAAAACTTTAGAGTACAATACATAAAGGGAAAATACAAGATAGATATTAAAACTCCACAAGCTCAGCTGCACTCTCTTGCCTCAGCTCGGCTGCGTCCTAGCATCACCTGCACGCATCTATTATGCATAAGATTACAAGAAGCTTAGAGGGTGGTGTATGTGTGTGCAATGCATGTACCAAGCATATAAATATCAGAGTAAGCGAAAATACTAGTAAGTCCATAGATTCCATCAGCCTCATCTAGACTATGCAATGCAAAGACATAATAAACCAAATGTCATATCTAGGCCATGCAATGCGGAATCATAGTAAAATAAATGTCATATGCTGAGGGTGCAATACAATATGCAAATGCAAAAGAAATGACAAAGCTGGAATGTGTAGTCGGGATGATAGTATGTGGTATCGTAAACTATGGGGTTTATCACAAGGGACTTCTATCTAAACCAGTCCTATACTTAAATTTGGATAGCTAGACTCAATGTGATAAACTCTTGATCTCAGGTTAGTCACATGCCCCAACCAAAATCCTGGTCATTGTGAAGGTACACATAATGTTTTGGTTGCACACCACCAGCTCGAGTGGATAGTGATTGAATGAATGAGTCAAACTCTAAGTCCGCAACTCTTGCTCAGTAAGTCCACATATCAGTAATGTACATCTTTGGATCATCACCAGGGTCTATTACACTCCAAACTGGCTAACGTCCTTCTCGACCGCGCAGCCCAGCGAGTGGAAAAGACCTCACTACCCGCTTGGCCAGTAGTCTGCCAATATCTACCTAGGTCGTCGATAGTGGACCCATTTCTGAGCTGGTCAAACTCAGCCTAGCTTGTCCCCTACCCTCGAGCGGATAAGGCCACATCCCCTTCCAACCGACCCCGATATAGTGGGAGATGCGGCCTACTGGTATTTAGCACTCAAGCACTCATATATCCACTCGGTCTAGACGTTGGAGCATCCCCTGGCCACAGGGGTGTAAGGACTTTCACCCACGGGCATCCAACGTGCTCATATGCTAGAACCAAATATTTTCAGTGTCCCATCTGGCCATTTACAATGAACCTGTGGAGGCCACAACCCTGATGTCGCTATGACGCACATATGACATAAACCGCAAGATGCATGAGCCATACTATCCAATCATGCATCAAACCTACGTGTACCGCGCGCTCTTGTGGGGTAACTCCGTCTCACAGGGAGTCTCATAATCAATCAGCCCAATGATATATGTTACTCCTCATAACAAGCATACATATGATGCGCATGGGCATGTATCATGATGTAATAAAGTACACTGGCCTGATTATTAGATAAGGCAAACAACAGTAGCCATAAATGTCACATCCCAAGAGCATAAACTAAATGACATGCTCCGAGCATCAAACCTGTGCATACCACGTGCTTAGGTGAGGCAACTCCATCTCTTAGGGAGTCCCATAAACAATTATCCCAATGGCACATGCTATGATCAATCACTCAAAATAAGTATGCAATTATGTTATGCTAGCATATACTCAGTGTGTCCTACTAGCTTAAGCACACTAGCATGATTAATAGATATAACATTAATCGGCCCAATACATGACGGGGTCCACAGAAGGATGGCATATCTAACACAAACATCAAGGTAGGCCTATATAGTGAATATACTCATCCTGATGTCACATATTCTTCTGTCTACGTTAAGGGGGAATGATGATGATGTACAAATGTCAAGGATGAGCCTCACACTTGTCCTAAGAAGGTAAATGGACGATGTGGTTGATACATGCATAGCACGAAGTCCTCGAAAATGATTCAAAGGTAGGGCACATCACACGAGGCGAGTCAAGCGGGTATACAACAAGTGGGCTTCCTCACTCTATTAATCATGTAACAACTGAGCTTTCTTATGGGAGGGGGGGGGGGTGCGTTATGAATACAAGGCGGGCTTCTGTAGGGTCCATTCATATAGGACCATGTGTCCTTGCAAACGGGTCAGCTAGTTCACTCATCATCTAAGTGGGCCTCAGGTTGGGTCACTAGGCTTGGGCAAACACATGCATCTAGGTGGGCACATTTACTATGGAAGGCCTGATACAAAATCACAAGGAGGGTTCTAAAGCTTGGGGTAGTTCTATAGGGTATGGTGGAAAGCATCATTATCAGTGGGGCTCAATATTTTGGGGTAGCCCGATAAGGGAAAATGGGCATCATGGGGGTGCCCAACGGTTTGGGATAGCCCAACATGGTGAGGTCTGTCTACCACACATGTAGGACAGGAAAGGGACTTATCAATGGGCCCTGAGGGAGCTTATTAGTGTGGTCCACTTGGGGTTGAATCTGACTCACGGTGGGGCCCACGACCTTCAGACTAACTGGGAAAGTGGATGGGCAGCGTGTATAAAACACATATGTCAAGGTGGGTAGCCCAAAGCCTAGAAAATGGACGAACAACACACACACAATACGGTGGGCTGCACAAGGCAGTCCCGTAGCCTGGATATGGATGAATTATATGCATATAACACACCCATCAAGGTGGGCTTCAAGGTTTGGACAATCCTACAAGGGATGGTAGGGGGTACTATCAATACTGGGGGCCCAAAAATTTGGGTTAGCCCACTAAGGTGAGATGGGCAATACTTATGGGGCCCAATGATTTGGGATAGCCCAATAAGGGAAGGATGGTAATGGGCTTAACAATGGGCCCTAGGGAGGTTATAATGTGGACATTTAACCATCATTGCTCCCAAGGTAATGGGCTCATCAACGAGCCTTAGGGAGGTTCACAATGTGGACATTTAACCACCATTGTTCCCTATAGTGCGACCAATTAGAATTTATCCTATAATGAGGGGTCCATGGCCCTTATACTAGCTAGAAAATGGATGGGCAGCATAAATATCATCACATACATCATGGTGGACTCACACATCACAATTGGGCCTTACACAAGGGTCTCATGCATCACAATGGGCCTCATCACATGGGCCTCACATACGTCACAATGGGCCTCATCAGATGGGCCTCATACTCATCACAATGGGCCTCATCACATAGGCCTCATATAAATCACAAGGGGCCTCATCATAAGGGCCTCACATACATCACAATGGGCCTCATCACAAGGGCCTCATATGTTAGCCCATGGCCTAGGAACAATGGGTAGAAAGTGTGTGTAACACATACATCATAACAGGCCTTCATGAGGCAGCCCATGGCCCAGAAAATAGATGGGCAGGGTGCATACAACACATACATCATATTGGGCCTTTCAAGTCAGCCCATGTGCTTCAGAAAATGGGTGGACAACACATATCTCACATAAAACAAGGTGGGCTCCAATGGCTGGACGTCCAACCCATCTGGGCCTGCTGGACGTCTAAAAATCTAGACAGACAAGCTGGTCATGGACATAAGGTGGACCTAACATAGTAATGGGGCCCATGGCCCTGAAAAATGGCCCAACTTAGTGTACAAAACATATATATCAAGGTGGACCTCATGCACATATAAATGGATAACATGGTTATAAAATATACAAGCCCTTGCTGGACATCCAGCCCATCCAACATTCTGGGCTTGCTGGATGTCTAGCAGATGGATTATCTTAATGAAACCATGATTTATGGTGGCCCATACATATCATAGTGGGTCCCACCAGATAAATGACATGAATACAACACACATATCAGGGTGGGCCTGCTGCTGGACAGCCAGTCTAGCAGCGTCCCAGCCCCTGCGGACGTCCATGGACGGCTGGACGGCCTGGATATACAAGTGGGACCTGCTAGCAGCCCACTGACAGGCGGCCTGGATAGAACACATGCTTCAAGTGGGTCCCACCATCCCTTACTTGGATGGTGGAGATACAACACATACATCAAGGTGCGTCCAGCACCGTCCCACGTCCAGATGCTGGATGGTTTGGATAAAACACATACCTCAGGGTGGATTCCCACTGTCCCTATTGGACGGTGTGGATGAAACATGCACATTAGGTGGGCCCCACAGCCGCTAGACGGCGTGGGTGCAACATATACATCACGGTAGGTCCCACCGTCCAGGGATTGGATGGCATGGATACAACACGCCTGGTGGGTCCCACCGTCCCATGTTGCTGGACGGTGTGGACACCACACGTGTGGGGCAAGTCCCACCATCCCTAAATGGTGCTGGTATAACATATACATTAGGGTGGGGTCCACGTGAGTGGCCCACTAGCTGGACCAAGCTGATATTTGTGTTTTCCCTCCATTAGGGCCTGTCTAAACTGGTCCAGGAAGCAACAAATGCTGCTGGACATCAGCAAGGTGGGCCCCACAAATGGGATAATGTGTATACAACACAAATCATGGTGGTGTTCATGTGGTGTGCCACACGGCCCCACACCAAGCTGATATTAGTGTTTTCCTTTGTCCAGTCCGGCCCAAAAATGGGCAGCAAAGGTTGCTGGATGGTGGGTCCCACTGTTTGGATGGCCATGTGGTCCACCATTTGGACAACATGGATAACATTCATTCATCATCAGGTGGGCCACATCCATCAAGGAAAAAGAGAGAGAAGTAGAGAAAGAAAGATCGGCCAAAGGGAGGGGCTCCACCACTATGAGCCCCTCAAAAGATCCAAATCATACATCATGATCAACACATAGGTCCCATGCATGCATGGGCCCTTCATCAGAAAATATGATGTGGGGATGGCAAACCAAAGGTCTAGATGACCCCTTCATGATCTAGATCAAACAATACATCATGATGGGGTCCATGGAGAATGGCCCCATCATGGCATGTGCATACAACCAAGGTGAGCCATTGGCCCCACCTAGGGGGTAAAATAGGATCTCCACCATTGATTGGTGGGTGCTACATGCCCTAAGCAAGAATACCTAGATATCTAAGAAAGAAAAACCATAAATTAGATCTTAGAAAAGCACCCACTTAGAATCTTCTTCTCCTTCTTCCACCCTTGGGTCTTCTAGCTTCAAGGGAGGTGTTTCAATGGTGATGATAAGAATCTATGGGCTGGATAGGGAGGGCTTGAGCTTAAGAGGGCTGGATTTTGGGATGGGTTTCTCTCTAATGATGGGACGTCCAAGCTCCTTGCTAGCAATGGAGAATGAAAGGGAGGGAGAGAGAGAGAGAGAGAGAGAGAGAGAGAGAGATCTAGTGGAGGAATCATTGCTTTGTAAGATTTTCATTACATATGTAAGAGGTGTAAGAGCATGGGGAAGAGAAAGAGCATGCTTGGAATGATTACATGTAAGAGGCATGGGTGGTGATGTCACCCTAGGCTAGCTAGGATGACATCATCATCATGATTGCTTTAGGGAAATGTACTTTATCTGGAAGAACTACGGTCCCGCAATGTGCGGTCCACGGTCGGGATAATGCGTAGGCCATAACTCTCAATTTAAGCATCGCATTGGCGCATGAGATGCAGCGTCGCAATAGCATAGGTCTTGGGTTGAGCCGACTTGGGTTTACAGGATGCAACTTAAGGTTGCTCGCAGACGTTATCTACAAGTCACGGGTTGTTGGAATTCGACGAGGTGGATCACGGGATCCTAAGGAACAGAATGGTACTAGGATACAGGCCTAACAAGAAGGGTGAGTCGACCTTAAGGTGAGGGTTTTTATCCTTTAAGCTTACTTTGATTTAATTGATATGAATTATCCTGCCTTTTCATGTTACATATTTCTGAGAATTATTCTTTCAATTGATTTAATTACTACCATCATTTACTTATTCTTTGGGAATTTTAATATTATGCGTGATCTTTATGAATTTACGTGGGGCCATGGATACAAGCCCTGCCTTTGTCTTCGTCAGATTATTGAGTTAGCCCTTGCTACTCTTCTCTTTAATGAGTTGGCCATTGCCACTATTCTATTTATTGAGTTGGTCATTACCACTCTCATTTTTATTAAGTTGACCATTGTCACTCTTCCCTTTGTGAGTTAGCCATTGATACTCTCTTATCTACTTTACTGGCCTTGTGCTATTTACCTTTTGGCTTAGGCATATGTCTTGATATTCCAGAACCCACTTGATTCAGTTTATATTCTCTATAAGTGCAGGTGATGTGTTAAGAGGTATCACAACTAGTGACTCAAGTATTATACCATGGACGTAATGCGCTCTTGACCGTCACATAATTCTATGGATTTTGAGTAGTGGTGCACAAATCGATGCGTGTAATTTGCAAATGCAGTGTCACATCACTTTCGAGATTGGAATCGCAAATAATCGTCCATGAACAAATCGCGTCATGTAATTCATCTGACTTATGTGTTGTGCGCCTTGAGATGTTCACGTAAATCCACGGTAGCGTCAGACATGCTGGTGAATCTCCGTAGTGCGAGAATGCGGGGCGATCTAGATTTTCTATGAATCATATTCCATATTATAATGATCACTATGTATGATGAGCCGCACATGCTTTGCTAGGCATGCATCTTATGTAGGTTATTTGCGTATGCTGATACCCTCATATTAGTGGAGTACGAGACGTATCAGAACCCTTACATTACTTTTATGAATCTCTTGAATTATTGTTAATCTTAAAGGATAACCATCACTATGAGTAGGGCATTGACCCTCTCCAACCGTATAGATGATGCAGATGACGTATAGATTAATGACTTAGAAGACCATCTCTCTATGGAAGATTATGTTGAAAGAATAAGAAGATAGTTTTATACTTCCGCTACGAACTTGATAAATGTAATAAACTCTTATTGATAGGGCATTTCATTATTTTACTGGATTGTTTTACTCTGATGAAATAATCAATACAATTGATTTTATTCTCGTGAACGTTATCTTCATGAATGTATGTGGATGTGATCCAAATGAAAAAAAAAGATGCGATTTTTAAAGCATCCAATTTATATATTATTAACACCCAGTTTTCTTGGGCATGAGTATGAACTCTGGCCATGAAAATTCGGGATGTTACACGATCCCTATTTCTTATTGTAATTTCGCCAGCATGCCGTCGAGATTCTCGTAATTGGTTGGCCCAAAACGGACCAACATGGCCTCTGTCATTCCCTTTCATAAGGTGTCAGGGTTCACATGACTATACCATTGAAACAACGTCGATGCAGGTCCATCCAAGTGGAGCGAAGCAAAGAGAACTTTGACATTTTCCACCGTTTAATTGTAGCAAAAAATTGCTTAGATTTGTAAATGAATTCCAATGGTCATGTCTATCAAAGCTAGGAAAATCAACATGAGCAAGATGCGGTTAAATTTGACCACCGCCTTGCCTGATTGGATTTACAATGCTAGATTCCTCCGACTCCCGATTGCTCTCCATTGGTGGCAAAAGGAAGCCACAAAGTGAGACGTTCCAATGTCTGTTGGATTGATTTGAGCTTGGTGTTTGTGTGATCCTAGGCTTCCTCTAGATGCTCCATACATCTCTCTATTAGACTTATGACCTTTTTGGTTACTTCTTTTTCTTTCTTGGCGTACCTATGAAGGACAATTTTTATACTAAATGATAGGGTTCAAACTCTATCTAGCTTGTGTGAAAAAAGGGAAGGGGTGTCCTCTTGTGTGTTTTTTTTTTTTTTTAAAAAAACAGATTTAAGGTAAAATTCATCTGCATTCCATTATTTCTTCATAAAACTATATAAAAAGAGTTACGAATTGTTGGGGCCTTGCACAAAACCTTAGGATTTAGCCTTCCAAATCAAACCAGAATTATGGGATAATAAAGCAATGAAATAAATCAAAGCATAAACCACACCACACAAGAGATTTTTACATGGAAAACCCTCAAAGAGGTAAAAACCACGAGACCTCATCCAGATCAACAATCCACTATGAAGTAGAACATTACAACCTTCTTCACTCACGTAGGAGTGGATAAGCAATAAGAGAATAAAAGAAAAACAGAGAGATCTCATCGATCACGAGGACGTAGAAGCATTGAGATATCGAGTGCACAGTAGATCACCTCTACGAGCATAACCTCCCTTCCACAAGCTTCCTCTCTCTCTTTCTCTCTCTCTCTCTCACACACACACACACCTTTAATAGCCCTAAACCCTTTAGCAAACCCTTGTAAAGCTTTAGGAAACCCTCTTGCATTACCTAGAAAGCCCTAGGTACCTCCTATTTATAGTTTAGGAAACTCCCTTTCTCACCTCTTGAGAAACCGCCTCAGATTTTCGCAGTCCGCACAAAATCCGGACTCAAATCTTTGTAACCTCGACTGGTCGAGCAGAGTCCTCGATTGGTCGAGACCGGTCACTCGACTGGTTGAGCACTGTTTACTGAGCACGCTGGACTTTGAGTCGAGTGACCCTTGACTGGTCGAGAACTGTTCACTCGACCGGTCAAGCAGCGTGGTGATTCCACTATTTGTGGCATCTAAACCGCACCACATCTCTGATTTAAGGAGGAAAACCCCATCAAATCTCCCCCTTTCCGACTCAGGAGGAATTCACATTCTTCAAGCCAGTCTGGTTTCTACAAACCTCAAACTTGCCCTTGAGCAAAGCCTTGGTCATCATGTCTGACCCATTATCGTCCGTGTGGACCTTCTCAAGCTGTAACACCTTCTGTTCCAAAGTATCCCTGATCCATTGATACCAAATCTCTATGTGCTTCGACTTGGAATGCTGACTTAGATTCTTGCTCAAGTGTATAGCACTTTGGCTATCGCAATAGACCACATGTTGCTCCTGCTTTAGGCTAAGTTCCTGTAGGAACCTTTTCATCCAAAACATCTCTTTACATACCTCTGTTACCGTAATGTACTCGGCCTCTGTCGTCGACATTGCTACGACCTTCTGTAGCTTGCTCTACCATGAGACCGCTCCCCCTGCAAATGTGAATATGAACCCCGATGTAGACTTCTTAGAGTTTATGTCACCTGCCATATCTGCATCTGTGTAGCTTTCTAACACAAGTTTTCCGTCACCATAGCATAGGCTCAACCTGGATGAGCCTCTTAGATATCGCAGTATCAACTTTACCACTGCCCAATGTTCTTTGCCAAGATTGGCAAGATACCGGCTGATAACACTAACCGCATATGCTATATCTGGGCGCGTATACACTATAGCATACATCAAACTTTTTACTACTGACGCGTAGGGTATCTTCTGCATCTCTTCTACCTCTGCCTTCGCCTTGGGACACTGCCTGTTGCTCAATCTGAAGTGAACATCCAGTGGAGTACTGACCTGCTTCGCTGCATTCATATTGAACCGCTCTAGGACTTTCTCAATATACCGCTCTTGTGACAGTCAAAGCTTCCTGCTGCTTCTATCATGGGTTATCTCTATTCTTAGGATCTTTTAGCCGAGCTCAAGTCTTTCATCGCAAACGACTTGCCCAATTCCTATTTCAGCCTGTCGATCTTTTTGATGTCTTTTTCCATGATGAGCATGTCATCAACATATAACAACAGAATTAAGAAATCACCATCTGAGAACTTGCGCGTGAATACACAGTAGTCCAACTCCGTTCTGTTATACTCATGCTTTAACATAAACGAGTCGAACTTTTTGTACTATTGCCGTGGAGCTTGTTTCAGCTCATACAAGTTCTTCCTCAGCCTACACACCATATGCTCCTTGCCCTTGATTTCAAACCTCTCTGGTTGGTGCATGTAGATCTCTTCTTCCACGTCACCATGAAAAAAGGTAGTTTTAACATCTAACTGCTCTATCTCCAGATCTATGCTAGCTGCCAACCCAAGTAACACCCGTATGGATGTCATCTTCACCGCTGGTGAGAATATCTCCTCGAAGTCTATACCTTTTCTCTGACCAAACCCTTTCACCACAAGTCTAGCCTTGAACCTCGTTTGTGAATTCTTTTGCTCAACCTTATTTCTGAACACCCACTTGTTGCTTAAAGCTTTCTTACCCTTAGGCAGTTTCATCATATCATAGGTATGGTTCTTATGCAAAGATTTCATCTCCTCTTGCATAGCTTTCAACCACTCCCCCTTATGTTCATCGGCTAGGGTTTCAGAATAATTTTCTGGCTCTCCCCCATTAGTGAGCATAATGTACTCATGCGGCGAGTACCTCTTAGATGGTTGTCTGTCCCTAGATGACTTCCTCACTTGTGGCTCAACAGTTGGATCAAGTGGAGGCTGCTCCCCCGGTCCATCTTCTGTAGGAACTCCCTCGTCCTCAACACCTTGTTGTACTCTCCCATTATCAGGCACCATGGAAAGAATAACCAGATCCATGTCCTCTAGCTCACTTGAACTAGGTTGGTTCTTCTCTGGCTTACCAATGTCTTCTATACACTGATCTTCAAAGAAAACCACATTTCTGCTCCTAATGAGCTTCCTCTCGGTCGGATCCCACAATCTGTAACCGAATTTTTCATCACCATACCCCAAGAACACACACTGTCTGATCTTCATATCGAGCTTGGACCTCTTGTCCTTTGGTAAGTGAATGGATGCCCTACATCCAAACACCCTGAGATGACTGTATGATAGATCCTGTCCAGTCCACACCTTCTCAGGTACTTCTCCATTCAATGGGGTTGATGGAGACCTGTTTATCAAATATACTGCAGTATGCATTACTTCTCCCCAGAACGTCTTGGGCAACTTTGCATGGGATAATATGCATCTGATTATCTCCATAATGGTGCGATTCATTCGCTTAGCCACACCATTATGCTGGGGGGGTCTTGGGAACCGTCTGTTCATGTCATATACCCAGGGACTACAATACTCATGAAAGTCACCGAGGTATTCACCACCATTATCAGTGTAGATGCGCTTCAATGATTTACATTTCTCTTTCTCGACCATAGCATGAAACAATTTAAACACACCAAAGGCCTCGTCCTTGGATTTCAAAGTATAAACCCAAACCCTCCTAGATGCATCATCTATAAAAGTGTCAAAATACAATGTCCCACCCAAGGTTTTTGTCCTCATAAAACCACAAACATCAGAATAAACCAAATCTAATGTATGCACTTTATTAACATGAGAAGCAATTTTAACAAATGAAACTCTATGTTGTTTCCTTGATAAACAATCAATATAGGTTTTGAGAGGTATACCTGTCACGTCTAGAAGGAGCCGCTTCCTCGCTAGTACCTGAAGCCCTTTTTCACTCATGTGGCCTAGACGCATGTACTACATGTTAATAGTTGAATCTTCCGCTGCATGCAACCCACCCTTGCACACACTGACACTTAACTTGTAAAGGGTACAACACTTCTTTCCTCTGGCTGCGATTAACGAACCCTTGATGAGATTCCAGCGCCCACCAACAAACTGGTTTTCATAGCCATCATCATCCAACCTTCCCGTCGACATCAAGTTGAGGTGAAGGTCTGGAATGTGCCTCACATCCTTGAGAACCAATGTGCAGCCCACATCGGTCCTCACACAAATATCACCGATCCCTACGATCTTCGATATGCTAGAATCTCCCATCTTTACAGTCCCAAAGTCACCTGACTTGTAGCTTATGAAGAAGTCCCTGTGTGGAGTCACAGAAAATGAGGCTCCCGAGTCTATCACCCAGTCGGTGTCCTGACTCGTAGCCATAAGACATACATCGTGATCTACTGAAAGAATAACTACAACGTTGCCATCTGAAGCAACCACAGTGGAATCTAATTCATCTTCCTTCTCCTTTTCTTTTCCTTTCTTGTCGTTCTTATTCTTATGACATCATGCTTGCAGTGGCCCTTCTTGCTACAATTTCAGCATTCAACATTCTTCCTAGTACTCAACTTGCCTCTTGATTTATCTTGGGCCTTCCCGCCCTTCCTGTTCTTTCCTCTCCCTCGTTCCTTTGTCACAAGGGCCTCTTGCTGAGTAGACCGCTGAGACTTCCTCCTTGTCTCCTCATTGAAGAGACAACTAGTTACCTGTTCCATGGATATCTTTTCGTTTGGCGCGGAGTTACTTAGAGACACCACTAATGTCTCACAACTATTAGGCAATGAGGTAAGCAATAACAAAGCCTGTAATTCATAATCCATGACCATCTTCATAGCGGAGAGCTGGTTCAAAATATTGTTGACCTCATTCATGTGCTCAGCCATAAAATCACCATATTTGAACTTGAGATTCACAAGTCGTCTTATTAGAAAAATCTTATTACCGGCTATCTTCCTCTCATACAACCCTTGCAATTTTAGCCATAGGCTAGCGGCTAAGGTCTCCGTAGGCACATGGTGAAATACGAAATCGTCCAACCATTGTCTAATAAACCCCACCACCTTTCGGTCCAATTTCTTCCAATAATCATCTGTCATATCCTTTGATTTTGCTAATATGCCTTGAATTGGAGAATACAAGTCCTTGCAATAAAGCAAGTCCTTCATCTTAGCCTTTCATATGGTCCAGTTAGAACGATTGAGGCTGATCATCCTTAATGAGTCACCTTCCATAATTCAGAACCGATCCCACTCCGTTCAATGAACTTAACTATGATACCACTTTATTGGGGGCCTTGTACAAAACCTTAGGATCTAGCCTCCCAAATCAAACTAGAATTATGGGATAATAATGCAATGAAATAAATCAAAGCATAAACCATACCACACAAGAGATTTTTACGTGAAAAACCCTCAAAGAGGTAAAAATCACGGGACCTCGTCCAGATCAACAATCCACTATGAAGTAGAACGTTACAACCTTCTTCACTCATGAAGGAGTGGATAAATAATAAGAGAATAAAAGAAAAACAGAGAGATCTCACTGATCACTAGGACATAGAAGCGCTGAGATGTCGAGTGCATAGTAGATCACCTCTACGAGCATAACCTCCCTTCCACAAGCTTCCTCTCTTTTTCTCACACCTTTGATAGCCCTAAACCCTTTAGCAAACCCTTGCAAAGCTCTAGGAAACCCTCTTGCATTACCTAGAAAGCCCTAGGTACCTCCTATTTATAGTTTAGGAAACTCCTTTTCGCACTTCTTGCGAAACCGCCTCAAACTTTCGTTGTCCGCACAAAATCCGGACTCTTTCTCTCTCTCTCTCTCTCACCTTTGATAGCCCTAAACCCTTTAGCAAACCCTTGAAAAGCTTTAGAAAACCCTCTTGCATTACCTAGAAAGCCCTAGGTACCTCCTATTTATAGTTTAGGAAACTCCCTTTCGCACCTCTTACGAAACCACCTCAAATTTCCGCAGTCCGCACAAAATCCGGACTCAAATCTACGTAACCTCGACTGGTCGAGACTATTCACTCGACTAGTTGAGCCGGTCCCTTGACTGGTCGAGCACTGTCCACTGAGCTCGCTGGACTTTGAGTCGAGTGACCCTCGACTGGTCGAGCACTGTTCACTCGACCGGTCAAGCAGTGCTCTTGACTGGTCGAGCAGCATAATGATTCCACTGTTTGTGGCATCTGAACCACACCACATCTCCTCTGACCTGAGGAGGAAAACCCCATCACGAATGAGCTACAAAATCTTACCGAATAGTAAGATAAACACAAATACTAGCAAATCTCTTATTTTAACAGAAATACTATCAATTAAATTAACCTCATATTTTAATACAAATATTATCCTATTTTAGAGGGGTAAAGAAAAGAACTATTAAAATTAACTACACTTAGACACGTTAATATGTCAAATAGGCTTGGCATGTAACAAAATTTTTCTAATGAAAATAATGACTAATTTGTTTTTGTTGAAGTCTGTAGTGTAATAGCTACAAAAACAGTACATATGCTTCTCACCAAAGGAAATTATATAAGGAGTATAGAGTAAAAACCCCAATAAAAGATGTTGTAGACTAACAAGTGCCGTGGCAAGTAACACCGGAAAATGTACAAGCATTTCATTGCAGCATGGCACAAGTGCAAGATCCTAGCTTCTCACCAAGTGGATCCTCATCATATGCAAGCAATGGCCCAAAATTAGGCCCATGCTCTCACTATGAAAAAACTGGACAGGTAGAAGAAAGATGGTTGGTCCATACATTATTGCAAATACACCTATGATCATATTTTTCTGAACCTTGTTTGATTTATTCGGTCTTAAGTTAAGCTGCGACTCCACCGACCCTGGAGGTGACTCAGTTGAGTTGGCCAAGTCACCCTCTATTCATAATGCCAATGTGTGGTGCCAAACAGGATGAAACTTGACCACGTCTGAGTCATAAGTCCATAATGTCACCTACAAACTATTACTATGACAAATCTAAATAATGTGGTAGGCATGTTCATAGAGTTAGCTATTTAATTAGCACGTGATTTGAATGCGTAGTAATATATTGCGGGTAAGGGTGGAAATGGGCTGGACTAGAGCTAAGCTAAGGTTAGGCCTAGCAAAACCATAGTCTCCTAAGCCATGGCCCTGGCCAGGGCCAGGTCAACCCTGTAAAGAAAAGAGTGACATGATCCAAAAGTTTGAAATGGTCTAAACCTACCTTCTTTTTTTTTGGGTGTTATCTCCTTCATCAATGTCACATCTTATTACATAAATAATTTTTGATAATAAAAATATGACATTGACTAAATAAAGTGCTTTTACATTATATATGAAAGTGAAACTGATCTTCATTGGTGTTTTCAAATTGTCCATCCTTTTTTATAACATTAACCTACTTGATTATTGTACTGGCCATTCCTCATTGGCCCTTCCTTACCCAACATAGACATTAGGCCACAATTCCAGGCCTTAAGTAATGTCGTATAGGATTGGACTGTCAAGGAGGATATGAGTTTAGTGTAACCCAAATCTCTTTTGGGCCCATAGTGATATGTGTATGACATCCGCTTTATCTATCAGTTTTAGTGTAACCCAAAGTCACCTGACTTGTAGCTTGTGAAGAAGTCCCTGCGTGGAGTCGCATGAAACGAGGCTCCTGAGTCTATTACCCAGTTAGTGTCCTGACTCGTAGCCATGAGACATATATCGTGATCTGCTAAAAGAATAATTACAACGTCGCCATCTGAAGCAACCGCAGTGGAATTTGATTCATTTTCCTTCTTCTTTCCTTTTCTTTTCTTGTCGTTCTTATTCTTACGACATTCATGCTTGTAGTGGCCCTTCTTGCCACAATTCTAGCATTCAACATCATTCCTGGTACTCGACTTGCCTCTTGATTTATCTCGGGCCTTCCCGCCCTTCCTGTTCTTTCCTCTCCCTCATTCCTGTGTCACAAGGGCCTCTTGCTAAGTAGACCCCTGAGACTTCCTCCTTGTCTCCTCATTGAAGAGACAGCTAGTTACCTGTTCCATGAATACCTTTCCATTTGACGCGGAGTTATTTAGAGACACCACCAATGTCTCCCAAATATTAGACAATGAGCTAAGCAATAACAAAGCTTATAATTCATCATCCAGGACCATCTTCATAGCGGAGAGCTGGTTCAATATATTGCTGACCTCATTCATGTGCTCAGCCACAGAACCACTATCTTTGAACTTGAGATTCACAAGTCGTCTTATCAGAAAAATCCTATTGCCGGCTGTCTTCCTCTCATACAATCCTTGCAATTTTAACCATATGCTAGCAGTTGAGGTCTCCGCAGACACATGGTGAAATACGAAATCGTCCAACCATTGTCTAATAAACCCCACCACCTTCTGGTCCAATTTCTTCCAATCATCATCTGTCATATCCTTTGATTTTGTTGATATGCCTTGAATTAGAGTATATAAGTCCTTACAATAAAGTAAGTCCTCCATCTTAGTCTTCCATATGGTCCAGTTAGAACCATTAAGATGGATCATCCTTGATGAGCCACCTTCCATAATTCAGAACCGATCCCACTCCGTTCAATGAACTTAGCTCTGATACCACTTTGTTGGGGGCCTTGCACAAAACCTTAGGATCTAGCCTCCCAAAACAAACCAGAATTATGGGATAATAAAGCAATGAAATAAATCAAAGCATAAACTACACCACACAAGAGATTTTTATGTGGAAAACCCTCAAAGAGGTAAAAACCATGGGACCTCGTCCAGATCAACAATCCACTATGAAGTAGAACGTTACAACCTTCTTCACTCACGCAGGAGTGGATAAACAATAAGAGAATAAAAGAAAAACGGAGAGATCTCACCGATCACGAGGACGTAGAAGCGCTGAGATGTCGAGTGCACAGTAAATCACTTCTACGAGCATAACCTCCATTCCACAAGCTTCCTCTCTCTCTCTCTCTCGCACCTTTGATAGCCCTAAGCCCTTTAGAAAACCCTTGCAAAGCTTTAGGAAACCCTCTTGCATTACCTAGAAAGCTCTACGTACCTCTTATTTATAGTTTAGGAAACTCCCTTTCACACCTCTTCGGAAACCGCCTCAAATTTCCACAGTCCGCACAAAATCCGGACTCAAATCTGTGTAATCTCGACTGGTCGAGCACTGTTCACTGAGCTCGCTGGATTTTGAGTCGAGTGACCCTCGATTGGTCGAGCACTGTTCACTCGACCGGTCGAGCAGTGCTCTCAACTGGTCGAGCAGCGTGGTGATTCCACTGTTTGTGGCATCCGCACCGCATCACATCTCCTCTGACCTGAGGAGGAAAACCCCATCACGAATGAGCTACAAAATCTTATCTAATAGTAAGATAAACACAAATACTAGCAAATCTCTTATTTTAACACAAATATTATCAATTAAATTAACCTCGTATTTTAATACAAATATTATCCTATTTTAGAGGGGTAAAGAAAAGAACTATTAAAATAAACTACACTTAGACACGTTAATATGTCAAATAGGCTTGGCATGTAACAAAAATTTTCTAATGAAAATAATGACTAATTTGTTTTTGTTGAAGTCCGCAATGTAATAGATACAAAAACAGTACATATGCTTCTCACCAAAGGAAATTATATAAAGAGTATAGAGTAAAAACCCCAATAAAAGATGTTGTAGACCAACAAGTGCCGTGGCAAGTAACACCAGAAAATGTACAGGCATTTCAATGCAGCGTGGCACAAGTGCAAGATCCTAGCTTCTCACCAAGTGGATCCTCATCATAAGCAAGCAATGGCCCAAAATTAGGCCCATGCTCTCACTATGAAAAAACTGGACAGGTAGAAGAAGGATGGTTGGTCCATACAATATTGCAAATACACCTATGATCATATTTTTCTGAACCTTATTTGATTTATTCGGTCTTAAGTTGAGCTGCAACTCAGCCGACCCTGGAGGTGACTAAGTTGAGTTGGCCAAGTCACCCTCTATTCACAATGCCAATGTGTGGTGCCAAACAGGATGAAACTCGACCAAGTCTGAGTCATAAGTCCATAATGTCACCTACAAACTATTACTATGACAAATCTAAATAATGTGGTAGGCATGTTCATAGAGTTAGCTATTTAATTAGCACGTGATTTGAATGCGTAGTAATATATTGCGGGTAAGGGTGGAAATGGGCTGGACTAGAGCTAAGCTAAGGTTAGGCCCAGCAAAACCATAGTCTCCTAAGCCATGGCCCTGGCCAGGGCCAGGTCAACCCTGTAAAGAAAAGAGTGGCATGATCCAAAAGTTTGAAATGGTCTAAACCTACCTTCTTTTTTTTGGGGTGTTATCTCCTTCATCAATGTCACATCTTATTACACAAATAATTTTTGATAATAAAAATATGACATTGACTAAATAAAGTGCTTTTACATTATATATGAAAGTGAAACCGATCTTCATTGGTGTTTTCAAAGTGTCCATCCTTTTTTTATAACATTAACCTACTTGATTATTGTACTGGCCATTCCTCATTGGCCCTTCCTTACCCAACCTAGACATTAGGCCATAATTCCAGGCCTTAAGCAATGTCGTATAGGATTGGACTGTCAAGGAGGATAAGAGTTTAGTGTAACCCAAATCTCTTTGGGGCCCATATTGATATATGTATGACATCCGCTTTATCTATCAGTTTCAGATTATTTTAATATGTGAGCAACTCAAAAGGCAAATTTAAAACTCAAGTGAACCACTGTAAGAAACTAAGAAACTGCAAAGATTGAAAGCCCACTATTGAAATTCCACAAAAGTTTTGGATTGAGATGATATTTGTGTTTCCGTAAGTCAAGATGAGAATCCCCTGGTGAATAGGTTGGATGGCATATGAAGATCAAAGGTGGTCCCTAGGAAGTTTTCAATGGTTGCTGTTTCATCCTCACAATTTCTTATGGTGCGGCTCATTGGAGTTTGATATCTGCTTTAGTTTTTGGGCTCACATCCTCAAATGATCTGAGAAACTGATAAATGAAATAGATATCACACCAATATTTTGGTGGACGGTGTCAGAGCTTTGAGTTACACCGGCGGAGTTTACATGAATCTCGCGTCCGGCCGGGCACATTCGCCACTGCTACCGCTAATGGGGGAAACGGATCGACCCCGTGGTATGTTGACATCACCAAGTTGTGTGGGGGCCACCATGATGTATGTGTTATATTTTCACTGTCTATCCAATTAAGAGATCATTTTATGGCATTTCTCAAAAAAAGGCAGATCCTAAGCTCAATTAGATCATACCACCATAGAAAGCAGTGGGGATAGAACGTCTACCATTGAAATCTACCGTCGAAAACTTCCTGGGGCCACGGAAGTTTTGAATCCATCTGGTATTTGTTTTTTTTCTCCCATTCATCCAGGTGTATTTGACCTCAGTGAAAAGGTTGGATGACAAATAAACATCATGGTGGGCCTAGGAAGGTTTCAACGGTGGGCATCATTCTCTCCACTGCTCTCTGTGGTGTGGTCCATTTGAGCTTTGGATCTATCTCGTTTTTCAGATTATAATCTAAAATGTTCTCGCCAAATGTTTGGACGGTGTGGATATAATACATGCATTATAATGGGCCCACAGAACTTGGTGACGTCAACACACACCAGGTAATCCGTTTCCCAATTGGGGGTGGTTATATGCATTCTACGGTTAAAAAACATGATTGTAAACCTGATGCCATGGGCGTTTAAAAGCCGCTGTTATAGAAATGGTCCACCAAGCTAATGGCCATACTCCTTTCTTCCAGAAGGTAAGGATCTCCCCAGCGGAAACGGATTGGTAATTCCCCCTGCCACTAGACAATGGCTGATGGTCAGTGCTCTGTGGGCCCCAACATGACGTATGTGTTTCATCCATGCCGTCCATATATTTTTCCAGATCATTTTATGGTATGAGACAAAAAATGAGTAATATCCCAATCTCAAGTGGACCACATTACATGAAAAAGTGTTGAATGAAAAAACCTTTTGGGGGCCATAAAACTTTTGGATCAAGATGATCTTTGTTTTTTTCCTTCATCTGGGCCTGTATGACCTAATCAACAGATTAGATGTCAAATAAATAGTACAGTGGGCCTTAGGAGGATTTTAATGGTGGATATCCAATCACTATTGTTTTCCTGTGGTGTGGTCCACCTAAGATTTTTATACCTCTCGTTCTTGGGATCAAGCCCTAAAATGATCCTTAAAAATGATGAACGGAATGGATGAAATACATACATCATGGTGGGGCCCACAGAGAACCGACCATCAGCCACCTGGCTGGTCGCAGGGGTAATGGCTAATCCGTTTCCCTTCCAGGACGCTGTTTTGTTTCGCTATTCCGATGGGCGAAGAGCAGTGCCCGCCACGATTCCTGCCTCAGGTAACGTTAGCTGTTAGGCTCCAAGAATCGAAGTACACGTGTGTGGTTAGGGTTTTTGGGTCTACTGACACATGGAAAAAGGTGACAAGATCTGTCCATCTCGGTCGTCGGATCGCTGACTATACTAACCAATCCAATTCCGCTTACATTCTCTTAGTTAATTATCCAATAGACAGCTTCCACGTGTCATGCGAGGGTTTCTAGCCTCACGATAGGGGATGAAGCGGATTTCCTGGATTACCACACACCACCCGATTGGATACTGAATGCTTAGTTAATTCTGAAGTGAGTCGGCAAAACTTCATTGGTTGAATACTAACCGTTGTTTCTTTATAACTAATGCTCCTTGGTTGAAGATCCATTAACCTATTTTTCTCCGTTTCAGCCGTTCACGCAATCAACCATATACTAGTAAGCTCCATTTTAAGGGTTTTTTTTTTTTTTTGTCCTTCTCTCTTAATCTTGTTACCATCCATCTCCTTCTTGCCATCAACATTACCTACTCGATGTCAATCATAAACCGTCCAAATCACTGATCCACCATTCTATATCATCTCTCAGAAGTCTCATTGATCGGACCAGATTGTTAAGAGAGTTTGATTTGTGTGATTTCTTACAACGTGCGTTTGTCACAAATCATTGTGCTATTGCAGCTCATCAGTCGTACACTCGGCATACATCCACACCAATTTTAGACCATCCAAATCATGAATCCCATTTATGGCTGGATCATCTCTGAAAATCTTACTGATCGGACCAGATTGTTAAGAGAGTTTGAATGGTCCATAAAGATATGAGTTAGACGGTGAATATTGGCATGCATGCATGTAAAGGTAGATACATTGAGCGGAGGATACACAATGTTGATATGGAAAAGTGGGCTCACGAGTGAGGATCCACACTGTTGATATGCATAATAGAAAGACGATTTGCTGTTAATTCGTAGATTGAGACTTTTGATTCAAATGGGACGTGTTTTCTTCTTAGCCACCTATTTTTATGTCATTGATAGAAGGGTTAAGATAGTTCAATGTTAAGGTCTTTTAAGGAACCCTGTTCATGGTGGTGGCCTGTTAATCAACGGTCTGGATCGCCAATCCAGTGGCCTCAATTCTCCACACACAAGGAATAAAGATATTATGTCCACATGCGTGTAGAGCAACACAAATACATACGCGGGCACACATGTAAATATGAAACATGTGTATGAGATCTAAATTGACGGTTTTAAAATGGAGAAAGATCGGCTAACGGATCTCTAATGGAGGGGCATTCATTGCAAGGGAATAGCCGGTTGGTATTTAACCAATGGTGTTTTTCCACGTCACTTAAGTAGCCTTTTGGCTGCTAAAGCGTTCACTATCCAATCCGCTCCCCACACCACCGACCTGATTGGTGAGGATGAGCGCTGAGGCTCTTCAAGTTCCGAGTTGTAAGAACAGTGTTGAAAGGAGATCAAGGTTATATGGACCCATTATGATGTATTTATTATATCCACACTATTAATGCATTTGGAGAGATCATTTTAGAGCATTAGACCAAAAATAATTCATAAAAAAAAAAAAAAAAGTTATATCTAAATCTCAAGTGGACCACACCACAAATAGTAGTGGGATAGTGATTCTCACCATTAGAAAAATCATAGGGCCCACCATAACGTTCATTTTCCATCCAATCTATTCACTAGGTCATAGAGGCCTGGAAGAAAAAACCAAATGTTACGAAAGAGAATAAAACAAATGTCATATTGATCCAAAACTTCCATGACTCCCTTAAGAGTTTCTATGGTAGACGTTCAATCCTCCACTGCTTTTGTCAGTGTGGTCCACTTGATCTTTGGATCTATCCAAGCATTTCGAATAGCTTATCAAATGGATGGATGGTTTGGATATATCACATACCTCATGATGGGACCCACAGAACTTAGTGACGTCAACACACCAACGAGGTTGTTTAAACTTATGGGAGGCGAAGGAAGCTGACCAAGCTCATGTGCACATTTGAACAAGTTGGATGGCAAATAAAACATCTAAGTGGGCCTTAAGAGTTTTCAATGGTGGGCGTTCACTCCCCACTGTTGTTTTTTTATTTTTTTAAATTATTTATATTTATTATTATTATTATTATTATATATGTTATAGTTTACTTGAGCTTTTGATCTGCATCAAATTCCCCGCTTACTCCTCAAATGCATTGAAAAAATGGGTGGATAGCATGGGTAAAATGCATGCATCACGGTGGGTCGTATGGAGCTTGGGCCATGTTGTGCTCCGTGAAGTTCCATAGGCGGGCTCACCTTGAAGTATTTGTTTATCTACACCGTTCATCTCTTTTCCAGGTCATTTTAAGTTAGGTGCACGAAAATGAAGCAGATCTACGCTCGAGTATTAATCTGCCTTATCTTCGTGCAGTTATGCAGGCGGGCCTGCTTACAAAACTGCACGTGAGCGCAGAACTGCCTCATTTTTGTGTACATGACTTAAAATGACATGAGAAAATGGACGAACAGCGTGGATAAACAGATACATGGTGGGCCCGCCCACAGAACTGCCCGTTCGTGGATTGATAGTAGGTCTTCGCCGAACGCACATAAAAGTGACACACGCAAGTGAGATCTAGACCACTCATAAGCAGAAACCAGTGAAATCATGCTATATCTTAAGAAGAAGACCGGTCCACATATGAGGTAAGCCGGAGGAAAATGAATAGTTCGATAAAATTACCGATGGTCTATATCTATCCTCCCCGAGCTAGCCTGATTTACGGTCTTGGGCATGCTTGCAATGCACCTTACATGATGAGTGGCCCAGATTCGCCACGTTCATACGTTCTCTCTCTTCACTCGTATAAGAGTAACAAGATGTTCCCTCATGGGACCGCTCTAGTCAAGGGAACAAAAACATAAATCCTCTCAATTTAGATTATGTAGTTAGATCTTGGGAAACACTATTTATACCCCACTTTTGCTGATAAATGTACCTTCTCTTTGACTTTTGCAAATACAACACTACAAATTTGCACTTGGAAGTTTCAAAACTAAGAAGATGGGTGTCTCAATCAAATGGGTGGGTGTAAACATCAATCCTCTAGCTCCAATCATCCGGACGGTTGCTGAATACGCAGTTGGCCCCCTCGACATAGGGATATCCCTATGGCACGACGTGGCTCAAGCTCTGTGGGGCCCACAGTAATGTATGTGTTTTATCCACTCCGTGCATCCGTTTTTCTAGCTCATTTTTGGGCATGAGCTAAAAAATGATCCAGATACAAAGCTAGAGTAGACCACAACACAGAAAATAGTAGGAATTAAATGCCTACTTTTGAATACTTCCTATGGCCCTTTGGGGTGTTTTATTTGCGATCCAACCTATTCACATGTTCGTAAGGTCATACAGACCTGGACGAAGGGAAAACATAAATACAATTCCTTTTTTTTTTTTCCTCTCTAGTGTGGTACATTTGAGCTTTGTATTTACTTTATTAGTAGGCTCTTGCTCTAAAATGAACTGAAAAAATAAATGGACGTCGTGGAAAACGCATACCTTATAGTGAGCCACGCGGAGCTTGAGGTAGGTCATGCATAAGGAATACCCATATGGCGATTGCAACTAGGGGTGCACACCGGTCGGTTCGGTCCGGTTCTGGGGTGAAACTGAACCGAACCGTTCCTAACGGTTCTAGGATTTTCGGAACCGGAACCGGACCGTTAGCACCCTAGAACCGAACCGAAACCGGACCGCGAAAACCGGTTTAGTTCCATGGTTCTAGCTTTTTAAAACATAAGAAGTTTTCAAAAGTAGGCATTTAATTCCTACTGTTTTCTGTGTTGTGGTCCACTTTAGCTTTGTATCTGGATCATTTTTTAGCTCATGCCCAAAAATGAGCTAGAAAAGCGGATGCACGGAGTGGATAAAACACATACATTACTATGGGCTCCACAAAGCTTGAGCCACATCGTGCCACAGGGATATCCATGTGTTGAGGGGGCCAACTGTGTATTCCAGCAACCGTCTGGACGATTGGAATTAGAGGATTGATATTTACACCCACCTATTTGACTGAGACACCCATCTTCTTAGTTTTGAAACTTCTTAGTGCAAATTTGTAGTGTTGTATTTGCAAACTGAAAGAGAAGGTGCATTTATCAGCAAAAGTGGGGTATAAATAGTGTTTCCCAAGATCTAACTACAGAGCTTGGGCCATGTTGTGCTCCGTGAGGCTCTGGAGGTGGGCTCACCTTGATGTATTTGTTTATCTACACCGTTCATCTCTTTTCTAGGTCATTTTAAGTTATGTGCACGAGAATGAAGATCTGCCTCATTTTCGTGCAGTTATGCAGGCGGGCCCACTTACAAAACTGCACGTGAGCGTAGATCTGCCTCATTTTTGTGCACATAACTTAAAATGACATGAGAAAATGGATGAACAACGTGGATAATACATCATGGTGGGTCCGCCCACAGAACTGCCCGTTGGTGGCTCAATCCACATCCGTTACTCGGACTGTAGGTCTCTGCCGAACGCACATAAAAGTGACACACGCGAGTGAGATCTAGACCACTCATAAGCAGAAACCAGTGAAATCATGCTCTGTCTCAAGAAGAAGACCGGTCGACATATGAGGTAAGCCGGAGGAAAATGAATAGTTAGATAAAATTACCAATGGTCTATATCTAACCTCCCCGGGCTAGCCTGATTTACGGTCTTGGGCATGCTTGCAATGCACCTTACGTGATGAGTGGCCCAGATTCGCCACGTTCGTACGTTCTCTCTCTTCACTCGTATAAAAGTAACAAGATGTTCCCTCTTGGGACCGCTCTAGTCAAGGGAACAAAAACATAAATCCTCTCAATTTAGATTCTGTAGTTAGATCTTGGGAAACACTATTTATACCCCACTTTTGCTGATCAATGCACCTTCTCTGTGACTTTTGCAAATACAGCACTACAAATTTGCAATCAGAAGTTTCAAAACTAAGAAGATGGGTGTCTCAATCAAATGGGTGGGTGTAAACATCAATCCTCTAATTCCAATCGTCCGGACGGTTCCTGGAATACGCAGTTGGCCCCCTCGACACAGGGATATCCCTGTGGCACGACGTGGCTCAAGCTCTGTGGGGCTCACAGTAATGTATATGTTTTATCCACCCCATGCATCCGTTTTTCTAGCTCATTTTTGGGCATGAGCTAAAAAATGATCCAGATACAAAGCTAAAGTAGACCACAACACAGAAAACAATAGGAATTAAATGCCTACTTTTGAAAACTTCCTATGGCCCATTGGGGTGTTTTATTTGCGATCCAACCTGTTCACATGTTCGTAAGGTCATACAGACCTGGACGAAGGGAAAACATAAATACAATTCCTTTTTTTTTTTTCCTCTAGTGTGGTACATTTGACCTTTGTATTTACTTTATTAGCAGGCTCATGCTCTAAAATGAACTGAAAAAATAAATGGACGTCGTGGAAAACGCATACGTTACAGTGAGCCACACTTAGCTTGAGGCAAGTCATGTATAAGGAATATGCAACTAGGGGTGCACACCGGTCGGTTCGGTCCGGTTTTGGGGTGAAAGTGGAACCGAACCGTTCCTAACGGTTCTAGGATTTTCGGAACCGGAACTGGACCGTTAGCACCTTAGAACTGAACCGGAATCGGACTGCGAAAACCGGTTCGGCTCCGGATCGGTTCCATGGTTCCGGGCTTTTTAAAATCCAGCCCAATTGCACTGAGATCTAAACCTCGAACAAGGACAATAACGTGTTGCTTATGAAAACTCAATAGCTTGAATAGAACAAGGACAATTACATGTTGCTTTTCACTCTATACAGACAATGCATCAAATGCATGCAAATCACTCTTACGGATATGCAAGTAATTCCATATCAATGCTGCTGATATGTGACCACCATCTTCTAGACAGTAGCAAGTAGGGAGGGATGCAAACTATGTAACAAGGAGATTACATTTCATCTTATCATCTTGAGGTTGAATCCACAGGAACTAATGTCACACCCCGAACTCGAAAACCGGGCTCACAAAATTCCCGATCGCCGAATCCAGCGCCGACAGCCTCCGTAGAACCCCATTTTCGGATCCCAACACCCATTCACCAGGTTCCGATCCTGGGATACTATAAGGAGGATTTCAAATCATCAGTCTGATTCATAATGAGCATAACAAAAGCATAACCCACAAACAATAACCACAAGAACACCACCACAAAATCCACTATGATCAAAAACTTTTTAGTACAATGCGTATGAAAGGAAAATACAATATAGCGAAAGTAACAAAACTCCGGAAGCTCGGCGCACGCTCCAACTCTGATAAAGCTATGGCTGCCTCGCATCACCTGCATGCATCGATCGTGCATAAGCTTATAGAAAGCTTAGAGGGTGGTGTAAGTGTGTGCGCAAAATAAGCATGCTCAAAATGCAAGGTCAGAGTAATGTGGAATCATGGTGATGAGTACATGAATGTAATCAGCCATGCCAAGGCTATGAGGTGCAAGATATGAATACTATCGGCCATAACACGGCCATGTGATGCGAGATGTACCTCAAGTACGCCAATCCTCATCATGTATCAGTACAGTTCTCATTCTAGATAATCACCGGGGTTCAATACACTCCAAATGGCACTGTCGCTCTCCTAGCCGCACAGTCCAAGTGAGCGTAAGAAACTTGTTCACTCCCCAAGTGCGGGGTTGTGATGTAGTAATAAACTCGGTAAGACCGAGGTCGAATCCACAGGGACTGATACCTGTACGTTATCTGAAACCAAGTAGAACTAGAATTAGACTAAGATGTGATTTAAACCAAAGAGAATTTGAAGAATAATTGTGGAATAATTATCTAAAACTTTAAGAAATTCTGAGGAAGGAAAACTAGGGATTCAGAGGATCCACTCGTAGAGATCAGGGAGATCTTTTGCCTGCATCAGGAATCATGGAAATCAAACTGAACTTACTTGATCTGGTTTTCAAGAGATGAAAGGTGTATGAATTAGAATGGATTCCATCATCCTACCATGCCCAAGAGACAAAGTAAATAACGGGATTAAACTAATTGTCAACCAATCAAAAGTACATGAAAGTTAGGAAGAGTACTATCATCCAACCATGCCCAGGAGACGATGGTGAACAACAGGGCCTCCTGACGTCATAAACATCAAAAGAGAAAAAGAGATATTCAAAGCCATTGCAAACCCACTGTAATTTCAGTCACAACAGACCATTAAAGACTGAGTAAATATTCTTTTAATAATCAACTCAAAACCAAGTTCAGTTCATAAATTTAAATGAAAAGCATGTCCCATCTCGCTACAGGCTTCACCTCTTAGCCCTAACTAAGAGGTTTAGCCGAGCATGATATGGGTTAAATTCTAACTAAAAAGAAGAAGAAAAAAAACATTAAAGGAAAGAAATAAAAGAAAAAGAAAAAGGAAAACCTCTTTCTTCTAATCTCCTCAGCCTTTTCTCCTTCTGCTTTCTCCAGCCACGTCTAGCAGGAATCCCACCTGCTGCTTCTGCCAAAACGTGCAGCCCAGCACCTTCGTCCAAGCCCCTCCTTCTGGTTCACTCTCCAGCCGTGAATACCCTCTCTCTCTCGATCACACGCTCCTTATAGAGTTGTCCTACGAGAGTCCTATCGGAAATAGGACGCGGAGATACTCCTTACGCAGCCAGGACCGGTGGAGAACTGGAGTCCGCAAACAAGCCAGCTGCAGACGCTTTCTCTACACAGCGTGTGGAACAGGGACGGTTCCGGTTCGACGCTGGTGATGATGGGCCCCAATTATAGCATTTCTTTCGAAAATCAGAGCCGTTTAATGTATTTGTAGGACCGATTTAGGCCATGAGCCAAAATCTGGAATGAATCCAAATCTTAGGTGGGCCGCAATATCAATCAACGTGGCGTCCTTTCCTCCCATCTTCCAATCTTGCTGTTGTGCATGGTTGCAAAAGAACACCATGGTTCTTGTTGAAATCATTCCTTGGACCCACTGGACAGCTCGGATCATCCATCTAGATGATCTTTGTGGGCCACAAGAATCCAACCCGAGCCCCTGTTTCTGATTTCCGTCTCTGCTTCGGATTCCACGGAAGTGCAATAATCAGTGGGGCCATTATGGAAATCTTCTAGAAAATCAGCTCCGTCCATTAGCTTCCTCATGAAAAACCGGTCAGTCCTGATCAGTTTTGGATCAAAAACCGTGGTAGCCCACCTGTCGGATCTTTCGACCGTCTAATCTGCCTTTACACGGTTGAGACGCCATTGTCGTTGGCATTTTGAAACTCTTCCACCTAGGCCTTGGTAATACGGACCTATCTGGTCTAATGGACGGTGCTGATTAGTCCTTAGAATCGTGCTAGCGGCCCACAATAGAGAACCGCGATCCCTGTTTCTTCCGCAGGAGAAAAATTCGAATTGGAGAGGGAGACTCGGTCAAACTTGTTGCCGTGCACGGCGAGTGCACCTATGCTGTACATGTGCAATGCACATGTGGGTCCCACGCTGATGTATATGAGAGATCAGCTCCGACCAACCTGGTTGCCCTATAATTTAAACGGTTGACACCAAACTTGAAGTATTTCAAGATAGCAGGCGGGCCCCAGATTGATAATTTGTGGGCTGATCTATCCGTTGAGCCACTTTCATTGGGATCTGAGGGCTAAAATTTGATGTGTACGGTTAATTCATGATCCTCAGGCCACGTATGAAGTTTCGACTTGATCAGATGGTGGGAACCCTATGATCTTGCATTCTGGACACTTTTCAGGCCACTTGAGCTTCAGTTTCTCGATTTTCACGGACCCCTGGTGTATAATTCCGTCGCTCTTGGTCTCCTAGAGTCCGTTCCTTGCCTTGGTGCTTCTGGAGAGTCAAATCCATGCATTTACCACCCTTTTTCAATCCAGGCTCTTAAACACACCCTGCATTACAAACACGATTAAATCCGGTCTTTAAACAATACTATGTTTGTAAATCCAGGTAACAACTGGGTCTGATATGCAATATTCGACCCTCAACACAACCCCCAACCAGCATTTTGCTAATCCCGAGCAAAGTATGCGAAAAAATAAGTTGAGAAATACAGGACAATTTTTATGAACTCAAGCGAGTTTTTTATTTTTTAAAAAATAGTCTAGATTCGAAAATTCTAAGATGCATGAATGCTGGATATTACTTCCTCCTGGAATCAAGTGCACAATAAATTTCATAATCAACTTTAAAGTATTTATGCATTAATTAGAACAATTCTAAACAATGAGTATCATAAAATCTCGGCTTATTATCATTAAGAAATCCAATGGATAATTTTTATGATAACATTGATAATCAAAACAGTATTTAGGACACTCAAAACTTAACTAGAATTTGCCTTTCAGTTCTCCTCTTTTTTTCTTTTTTTTTTTTTTCGAGGGAGGGGAGAATTGAATCCACACCTATAGGGAGCAAACCTATGGTGAAAATTATTCGCCTAACCTTTTCCAAAGGTATCTCTTTCTCTTTTTTCTTTTTTTTTTTTTTTTTTTTTTTTTTGACGGGCAAATTTTCCAAGCTGGTTCCTTACATGCTTAGTGATTACAAAGTTAACCCTTTAATATCAAACTGAAATCTTAATGTGAAAGCGAGATGTGACATGTGAACTCATAACTCAATCAATGTTTAAAACTTCCAATTATAGATTAATACTTCAAACTTAACTGTGAAATCTAATATAATAGATAACTGAATCTAAGAGTCATAAATTACCAACTTCACTTATCTTGTAATTTTAAATCCAAGATGGTTATCAAAATCACTTCAAATTCAACAAAATGTCAAAAAATTTTTAAAAAAATTTTCACAACTTTTGTACAAGACCAAGAAAATGCTGATTAGGTGACCTAATCTCCCACCCCCAACCTAAAATCTACATTGTCCTCAATGTAAAAGAAATAAGCATGCGATGCACATGAGACAAAAAGTAAATGAGAAGTGATGGAAAGATAATACCTGGATAAAAGAATCAAGAGGCTTTTCAAAGATTTCTACGTAAGAGCGGTCAGCACAAGAGAGAAACCAACAGAAGTAAAATAAAATAAAAAAATACAATCCTACCTATACCACTTTCGTAGGTGCTCTCGATTGCATTTAACGTATGCAACAAGCCTTTAAACCCCTAGGTTACCCCTAGTGGACGAGTTGTAGTCTCGTGAGGGTTTGCAGTAATGTTACCCACAAACATTGAACTGACTAATGAAGAAAAAAAAATGACATAAAATGAAGAACTGGGTTGCCTCCCAGGAGCGCTAAATTTACCGTCTTCAGCCAGACAAATAAAGCAACTACCCTAGTCCTAAGAAAACAGGAAACTTACCTATACCTCCATCAGACTAGGAGGTTAATCCTGGTAAACAGGATCAGTCAGAGGCATGGACATGTCCTCTGAATCAAATTTCTCGACAAATGGTTTCAATCGATGTCCATTGACTTTAAACTCCTTGCCATTGTCGGGATCTCTTATCTCAACGGCCCCATGAGGAAAAACAGTAACAACAATGTAAGGGCCGGTCCAACGAGATCGAAGCTTACCCGGGAAGAGATGTAATCGAGAATTGTACAAAAGGACCTTCTGACCAGGCGTGAATGATTTTCGCAAAATGTGTTGGTCATGAAATGCTTTCATCTTGTCCTTGTAAATTCTCGAATTATCGTACGCATCATTCCGGATTTCTTCAAGTTCATTCAACTAAAGTTTGCGTAGTGAGCTAGCGTTGTCTAGATTAAAATTCAAATTTTTCATCGCCCAGTAGGCTCTATGTTCCAACTCTACAGGCAAGTGACAAGCCTTCTCATAGACAAATCTAAAGGGGGACATTCTAATAAGGGTTTTAAAAGCGGTACGGTATGCCCATAAGGCATCGGTCAATCGGATTGACCAATCCTTACGATCTGGGTTAACCGTTTTCTCCAAAATGTGTTTGATCTCCCTATTGGAAATCTCAGCTTGTCCACTTGTCTGAGGATGGTATGGGGTGCTCACCTTATGAGAGATACCGTATTTCTTCATTAAGCTCTCAAATGGTTTATTACAGAAGTGTGAGCCCCCATCACTAATGATGGCTCGAGGCGTTCCGAATCGGGAAATGATGTTTTCTTTTAGAAATTTAATGACCGTGCGATGGTCATTCTTTCGACACGGAATCGCTTCGACCCATTTAGTGACATAATCCACGGCGAGCAAAATATACAGATTTCCAAACGATTGGGGGAATGGTCCCATGAAATCGATGCCCCAGCAATCAAATGCTTCAATGATAAGAATGGGATTCAAAGGCATCATATTTCGATGGGACAATGCTCCCAATTTCGATAACGCTCACAAGCTTTGCAAAACTCATGAGTGTCCCTAAACATAGTGGGCAATAAAAGCCACACTGCAGATCTTGGCCGTGGTCTTTTTAGCGAGAAAAGTGACCACCACGAGGCCTCTGAGTGACGAAGGAGATGACGCTCGATGCTCATCATCCGGTACACATCTCCTTAGAATTTGGTCCGCAATATTTAAATAAATAAGGATCATCCAGAAAAGTTGCGCACCTCGGTGAAAAATTTCTTCTTATCTTGCGCGGTCCATTGTGCCGGTATAGCACCCGTAGCAAGATAATTAGCAATATCAACCAAGGTGAATGGGAGACTACAAACAGTTATTCGTCCGGGAACATGTCATTGATATGGGTCGCCTCAAGGGAATTAGAGGTATTAAGGCGAGAAAGGTGATCGGCCACTACGTTCTCTACTCCCTTTTTATCTTTAATTTCTAAATTAAATTCTTGGAGTAGAAGGATCCATCGTATCAAACAGGGCTTAGAATCATTTTTCAAAAGAAGATACTTAAGTGCCGCATGATCTGTGTAGATAATGATCTTGGATCCGATCAAGTAGGACCTAAATTTGTCCAAGGCGAACACTACAGCTAAGAGTTCCTTTTCCGTAGTCGAGTAGTTCACCTGGGCAGAATTTAAAGTTCTACTTGCGTAATGAATGACGTAGGGCCGCTTATCTTTTCTCTGGCCTAGAACCGCCCCAAGAGCATAATCAGAAGCGTCGCACATAAGCTCAAAAGGAAGGTTCCAGTCGGGTGGCTGCATGATAGGTGCGATGGTTAACGTGCTCTTAAGCTTCGTGAAAGCTTCCTGGCATTGCTCGATCCACTCGTCACGGAGCATCCTTTTGAAGAAGATTACATAAAGGATGAGAGAGGAGACTAAAGTCCTTTATGAATCGCCTGTAAAATCCTGCGTGTCCTAAGAAGGATCGCACGTCTCTGATGTTCTTGGGTGGAGGTAGGTTAGAGATAAGATCGATTTTTGCCTTATCTACCTCGATTCCTTTGGATGAGATGATATGCCCAAGGACAATTCCCTTCTGAACCATGAAATGGCACTTCTCCCAATTAAGTACCAAGTTCTTTTCTTCACATCTTTTCAACAGCACACATTTAAGACTTTCCAAGCACTTGAAAGATGGACCGTAAACAGAGAAATCATCCATGAAGACTTCTAGATATTGCCTTACCATATCGAAAAGATACTAAGCATACATCATTTGAAAGGTGGCGGGGCATTACATAGTCCGAATGGCATCCTTCGGTAAGCAAAGGTGCCGTAGAGACATGTAAATGTGGTCTTTTCCTGATCTTCAGAGGCTATCTCTATCTGGTTGTAGCCCGAATACCCGTCAAGGAAACTGTAATAGGAATGACCAGCTAACCTTTCAAGGATCTGATCAATGAATGGTAAAGGAAAGTGGTCTTTCCTCGTGACGGTATTCAACTTCCTGTAGTCAATGCACATTCTCCAACCAGTAGTGACTCTAGTTGGCACGAGTTCATTATTAGCATTGGCTACGATGGTGATTCCGGACTTCTTAGGAACCACTTGAGTTGGACTCACCCATTGACTATCAGATATAGGGTATATAATACCCACATCCAATAGTTTAAGAACCTCGGCCTTAACCACTTCCTTCATGTTTGGATTTAGTCTACGTTGTGGTTGCCGAGCGGTTTTTGCATTATCCTCAAGATATATGTGGTGAGTACAAATCGAGGGATCGATTCCTTTGAGGTCCGCTATCGTCCATCCCAGGGCTCCTTTATGCTCAATGAGAGTAGATATAAGCATACTCTCCTGTTCTTTCTCCAGGTGGGCAGAGATCACCACCGGGTATGTCTCATCTTGACCCAAATATGCATATTTCAAATCAGAGGGCAAAGGTTTTAGGTCAAGCTTCGGCGGCTTGAGGTTAGACGGTAGAGGCACTACATCGGTTTGTGGCAATTCTTCAAATTGTGGCCTCCACCGGTTAACTTCAAGTACCGGTGTAGTATCAAGCAAGGCACACGTCTCCCTAATCATGTCATCATCAAAATCATGGGAGTGGGCCAGGCACGTCTCCAGATGGTCAGAGGATAAGGTTAGAGCTGTCGTATCTTCCACGAAAGAGTCAATCATGTTAATGTCGTGGAAATCGTCATCATCCTCTGTGTTGCTGCCATTATTGAAAAAAATATTTGACTCCAATGTCAAATTTCCAAAAGACATAGTCATGATACCATTCCTGCAATTGATAATTGCATTTGATGTGGCAAGGAATGGGCGACCAAGAATGATAGGAATCTAAGTGTTCATGTTATTGATGGGTTTGGTGTCTAGGATGATAAAATCTACAGGGTAGTAAAATCTATCGACCTAGACCAACACATCCTCAATTATCCCTCTTGGTACACGAACAGAGCGATCGGCAAGTTGTAGTGTGGTTAGGGTAACTGTTTGTATACCGAGTAAGGAATCAGATTGACGCTCGCTCCTAAGTCAAGAAGTGCGTGATCAATTCGATAGTCCCCGATTACACATGATATGGTTGGGCTACCAGGATCTTTGAATTTCTGCGGCACGTCTTGCTTTAGGATGACACTCACTTTCTCAGTCAAGAAGATCTTCTTTTGAATACTCTGCCGTCGCTTGGTCGTGCATAAGTCTTTTAGGAATTTGGCATATGAAGGTATCTGTTTAACGACATCAAGTAGAGGAATGTTGACTTTCACTTGTTTCAATACCTCTAGGATATCCTGAGAGTTAGAGAGAGGTTTTGGTGAAACCAACCGTTGGGGGAATGGAGCAACTGGCTTCTCTAGAAGTTCCGGTTCTACTTTTTGTGGGGCATCACTGGATCCATCATTGTTGTCCTCTTCTGGTTCTTGAGGCTTTTCGGGCCTAACCGGAAGAGTTTTATCAATGATCTTCCCACTCCTAAGAGTGGTGATGGATTTAGCATGCCCCATTTGATTTGAAGAGCTGAGATCATTAATCTCCTACTGCGGTTTAGGATTGGGGAGAAGTTATGCAGGAAGCATCCCCTTTTCTATAACCATCATACGAGAATCTATCTTTTGCATAAAATCTGTAATTCCACGCATTGCCTGAGCCGGCTCTTGTATGGGATTTTGAACCGGTTCCTCTTGAGGTTTCACTTGATTTGGATTTTGATTGAAGAAACCTGGAGGGGTCGCCGTTTGTCCATTCCTCCAACTAAAGTTTGGATGATTTTTCCAGCCAGGATTGTATGTGTTGGAGTTAGGTCCAGTAAAAGGTCTTTGATAATTATTTACGGCATTGGCTTGTTCATTCAACACTCCTCGAAAGGCGGGTATTGTAGGACAGTTTTCAGTTGTGTGAATGTTGCAATCACAGATGCCGCAAACAACTTCATTGACCTTATCCTTCTTTCCTTCCATAGCCTCAACTTTCCTTATGAGCGTAGTCACTTTACAGTTGAGATCATCCTCTTCTTTCAAGAGATATAATCCACCTTTCTCCTTTAATTGAGTCGGCCTAGACGTGGTGTTCGCCATTGGGTAATAGTCCCATGATTGTGTTTTTTCAGCGAGACTATCGAGGTAATCCCATACCTCGTCAACATCTTTGTTGATGAACTCTCCATTACACATTGTCTCGACCATTTGGCGCATGGAAGATGTCAATCCATCATAGAAAAAATTTGTAATGCGCCACGTTTCAAATCCGTGTTGTGGGCATGAACTGACCAAATCTTTGAACCTTTCCCAACATTGGAAGAATGTTTCATCTTCCTTTTGGGCAAAGTTCATGATCGCTTTTCTGAGGGTAATCGTTTTATGATGTGGGAAGAATTTTTTTATGAATTCCCTCTGCATATCGTTCCATGTGCCAATGGATCTAGGACGCAGTGAATGTAACCACGTCTTAGCTTTCTCTTTTAAGGAAAAAGGAAAGAGTTTCAGCCTAATTGTATCCTCAGATACATTAGGAAAACATAATGTAGCTATAATCTCATCGAACTCTTTCAAATGTAAATATGGACTTTCTGATTCAAGTCCATGGAATTTGGGAAGGAGTTGGATAACTCCTGGCTTGATGTCCATTTGTCCTGTGTTTTCAGGAAAAATCATGCATGAGGGCATACTCACTCCCGCCGGTTGTAGATAATCTCGTAAAGTACGAGGCGGGGGTGCCTGTTGCACCTCGTTCTCATCTTGGGTATCCTCCACCCTGGGTGGAAGTGGAGGAGGTTGGTCTTCAGCCATAACCTCAGTTAACTCAGGGGATTTCGAGCGGTGTCTAGTCCTGCGATGGATAGTCAACCCCTCAACCAATCCTCCTTCAGTCAAGAGACGTCGAGTGTCGTCACGGGCCCACTTGGGCATGAAAACACTCGCAGCCCTCAATTAAAAACTTAACCCTAAGAAAGGAAAAGAAAATCTAGCAAGAAAGAGAGAGTTGGAAAGGAATTACCAAATTGGAGTCCTAAGTTAAAAACCTGCAAAATAAAACAAAAATAAGTTAGATTCTAAAAAGAGAAGAATGATAAAAGAAAAATAACAGTGAATTAATTTCTAAAAGAAGGTATTCTTAAAAGAAAGTGGAAATTTCTAAAATAAATTAGGAAAGATCTAAACTAGAAAGTAAATTATTAAAAGAGAACTGCAAAATAGAAAGTAGGGAAGGAGCTTACCGAATTAGAAATTTCTATCTTAAAGGCCTACAAAATAGGAAGGTTAGTTTCTAAAGAATTCTAAAAATAAATTAAGAAACAAAATTAGATTCTAAAAGTGTCAGCATTAGAAAGTTAATAAAACAAAAATAGAAAGTTAATTTCTAAGAAGGGAAAGAAATAACCTAAATTCTAAAAATAAACTATTTCCTACAGAAGGGAGGATACTAGAATTAGAAAATTTCTAAAATTTAAACCCTAATTCTAAAAATATGAAAAAGTAGAGAGATTAGGAAGGAATTACCAATTTAGAAACTTATGTCCAGATCCTATAAAATAGGAAACAAGTTAAGTTCTAAAAATAGAATAAAATAAAATAAAAACTTCTATCCTAAAGTAAGTAAAATCCTAATCCTAACCTAATTCTAAAACTAATTAATTTCAGAAAAACGTAACCGTCAGTCCCCGGCAACGGCGCCAAAAACTTGTTCACTCCCCAAGTGCAGGGTTGTGATGTAGTAATAAACTCGGTAAGACCGAGGTCGAATCCACAGGGACTGATACCTGTACGTTATCTGAAACCAAGTAGAACTAGAACTAGACTAAGATGTGATTTAAACCAAAGAGAATTTGAGGAATAATTGTGGAATAGTTATCTAAAACTTTAAGGAATTCAAAGGAAGGAAAACTAGGGATTCAGAGGATCCACTCGTAGAGATCAGGGAGATCTTTTGCCTGCATCAGGAATCATGGAAATTAAACTGAACTTACTTGATCTGGTTTTCAAGAGATGAAAGGTGTATGAATTAGAATGGATTCCATCATCCTACCATGCCCAAGAGACAAAGTAAATAACGGGATTAAACTAATTGTCAACCAATCAAAAGTACATGAAAGTTAGGAAGAGTACTATCATCCAACCATGCCCAGGAGACGATGGTGAACAACAGGGCCTCCTGACGTCATAAACATCAAAAGAGAAAAAGAGATATTCAAAGCCATTGCAAACCCACTGTAATTTCAGTCACAACAGACCATTAAAGACTGAGTAAATATTCTTTTAATAATCAACTCAAAACCAAGTTCAGTTCATGAAAAGCAGGAAATAGTGTCTCCCATCTCGCTACAGGCTTCACCTCTTAGCCCTAACTAAGAGGTTTAGCCGAGCATGATATGGGTTAAATTCTAACTAAAAAGAAGAAGAAAAAAAACATTAAAGGAAAGAAATAAAAGAAAAAGAAAAAGGAAAACCTCTTTCTTCTAATCTCCTCAGCCTTTTCTCCTTCTGCTTTCTCCAGCCACGTCTAGCAGGAATCCCACCTGCTGCTTCTGCCAAAACGTGCAGCCCAGCACCTTCGTCCAAGCCCCTCCTTCTGGTTCACTCTCCAGCCGTGAATACCCCTCTCTCTCTCGATCACACGCTCCTTATAGAGCTGTCCTTCGAGAGTCCTACCGGAAATAGGACGTGGAGATACTCCTTACGCAGCCAGGACCGGTGGAGAACTGGAGTCCGCAAACAAGCCAGCTGCAGACGCTTTCTCTACACAGCGTGTGGAACAGGGACGGTTCCGGTTCGACGCTGGTGATGATGGGCCCCAATTATAGCATTTCTTTCGAAAATCAGAGCCGTTTAATGTATTTGTAGGACCGATTTAGGCCATGAGCCAAAATCTGGAATGAATCCAAATCTTAGGTGGGCCGCAATATCAATCAACGTGGCGTCCTTTCCTCCCATCTTCCAATCTTGCTGTTGTGCATGGTTGCAAAAGAACACCATGGTTCTTGTTGAAATCATTCCTTGGACCCACTGGACAGCTCGGATCATCCATCTAGATGATCTTTGTGGGCCACAAGAATCCAACCCGAGCCCCTGTTTCTGATTTCCGTCTCTGCTTCAGATTCCACGGAAGTGCAATAATCAGTGGGGCCATTATGGAAATCTTCTAGAAAATCAGCTCCGTCCATTAGCTTCCTCATGAAAAACCAGTCAGTCCTAATCAGTTTTGGATCAAAAACCGTGGTAGCCCACCTGTCGGATCTTTCGACCGTCTAATCTGCCTTTACACGGTTGAGACGCCATTGTCGCTGGCATTTTGAAACTCTTCCACCTAGGCCTTGGTAATACGGACCTATCTGGTCTAATGGACGGTGCTGATTAGTCCTTAGAATCGTGCTAGCGGCCCACAATAGAGAACCGCGATCCCTGTTTCTTCCGCAGGAGAAAAATTCGAATTGGAGAGGGAGACTCGGTCAAACTTGTTGCCGTGCACGGCGAGTGCACCTATGCTGTACATGTGCAATGCACATGTGGGTCCCACGCTGATGTATATGAGAGATCAGCTCCGACCAACCTGGTTGCCCTATAATTTAAACGGTTGACACCAAACTTGAAGTATTTCAAGATAGCAGGCGGGCCCCAGATTGATAATTTGTGGGCTGATCTATCCGTTGAGCCACTTTCATTGGGATCTGAGGGCTAAAATTTGATGTGTACGGTTAATTCATGATCCTCAGGCCACGTATGAAGTTTCGACTTGATCAGATGGTGGGAACCCTATGATCTTGCATTCTGGACACTTTTCAGGCCACTTGAGCTTCAGTTTCTCGATTTTCACGGACCCCTGGTGTATAATTCCGTCGCTCTTGGTCTCCTAGAGTCCGTTCCTTGCCTTGGTGCTTCTGGAGAGTCAAATCCATGCATTTACCACCCTTTTTCAATCCAGGCTCTTAAACACACCCTGCATTACAAACACGATTAAATCCGGTCTTTAAACAATACTATGTTTGTAAATCCAGGTAACAACTGGGTCTGATATGCAATATTTGACCCTCAACAAACCTCACTATTCGCGTGGCCAATAGTCTACCAATACCTATCCGGCACGTCGATAGCGGACCCATTCACGAGCTGGTCAAACTCAGCCTAGTATTGCCCCCTACCCTCGGGCGAGTAAGGCCACACCCATTTCCAACCGACCACGACACAGTGGGAGACACGACCTCCTGGTATTCGGCCCTCGTGCGCTCATATATCCACTCGGTCTCGACATTGGAGTCATCCTCTGGTACCATCGGGTTTAGGAATTTTCACCCAGGGACATCTATGGTGCCCGTATGCTAGAACCAAATATTTCCGGTCTCCAATCCTGCCATCCACGATGTATCTGTGGAGGCTATGGCCCTGATGTCGCTAGGGCATACAGTAACTACAATCACACAAATGCAAGTGCATGAATCATACTATCAGTCATGCAACAGCCCTGTATATACCATGCACTTATATGAGGCAACTCCGCCTATCAGGGAGCCCATAAACAGTCTATCCAAAGGTATATGCTATGATCGGTCATTCCTCACATCAGGCATACATATGGTGCGAATGATCATGAATCATGCATCTATACTAAACATGTAATAAGAGATGGGTTCTAGGTATAATGGAGATGGGCCTAGACGGCCTACTTACCACAAGTTTGGGCCTATCAGAGGGCCTTAGGGAGAGCTATAATGCGGACATTTAACCAACATTATCAATGTGGACGTCAAACCAACATCGCTCCCAAGGAATGGCCTTCCATGAATCACATATTGTAATGGACCTATTTACATCTTATTGGGCCTCGTCCTAACCTTAGGTTCATTAAGTGGGCTGCCTCATATGGGCCTTATATAAGTCAAGTGGGCCGCATCAATGGCCTCATGTACATTGCAATGGGTCATACTCCATGGGCCTTTGAAAACATCACAATGGGTCTCGTAACATGGGCCTTATATATATCAGAGTGGGCCTCGACAACGGGCCACCAATACGTCGAATGGGCCTAATCTCATGGGCCTTATATATATATCAAGGTGGGCCTCCCCAACGGCCAGAAATACATCAATATGGCTCCATCACATGGGCCTAGGGCCCACCATAATATTTATTTGAAATCCAACCTATTCATAAGGTCACTTGGACCTTGGGTAAGGCCCACTGAAATGTTCATTTGAAATCCAACTTATTCATAAGGTCACGGGACCAGGGGGCCCACCAGGATGTTTATTTGCCATGCAGCCCGTGGATAGGGTCACGTGGGCCTAGCCCACGGTAATATTTATTTGCCAGCCAACCTGTTTGTAAGGTCACGTGGACCTGGGGGTCCACTGTAATGTGATTTGCAAATCCAGTCCACCCATCATGTGTGTCCCACCTGGTTGACCATCCAAACCAAGTTTCAACCGCATCCAAATTTCAGGTCGGCCCCACCAAATAATTTTATATGTTTTAGGCATATATTCACATGATTTTTGGATGGTGTGGCCCACTTGAGATCAGTATACGGCCGATTTTTGGGGACAGACCATAATCAAAGGGGACCCATCAAATGCTCGGTGTTGATGATCGAAACTCATCACCGTGGGGGCCCACAGCTGGAGCCGTGAGGCCCCAGCGACCGTCCGCTCGTCACTGCAGCAGTAGCTACTGCTTTAAAAATTTTATTATTATTATTATTATTATTATTTTTTTGTTTCGGGCCCACCGAGATGTGATTCACAATCCAGCCCATTCATTGCGTGTGTCCCACAATTTTAAGGGTCCAAATCAAGTTTCATTTACATCCAAGACTCAGGTAGGCCCCACCAACGATTTTATATGTTTTAGGCATGTCTTCACATGATTTTAGATGGTATGGCCCGCCTGAGTTCCGTTTTCAGATGAGTTTTTGGATGGACGGCTGGTCCTAGGGGACCCATCAAATGCATGGCGTGAAAGGCGTCAAGGTGGGGCCCACAGGAGGGCCGTGACCCATGCCCGTCCGCCCGTCCATGTCTAGCGCCTGCGTAGCGCTGACAACAGCAGCAGTAGCTCTGCTGCTTTCTTCTTTATTTTGTTTTTTTTGAAAAATTCGTTTTTCTACAGTTTTTTCCAGGCGGGGCCCGCTTCAGTAAGATCCACACCATTCATTGGCCCCTGCGGCTCGATACAAGTCTATTAAGACCAATATTGAATAATTTTCTGATATACAGAAGCGTCGGGATGGATTTCAATGGTAGAAAACTTGTTCGCTATGCTATGGCCCACCATCAGCTCATATTGAGATCATTTTTCGGCTCAACGCCTAAAATGATCTGAAGAAGAAGATGGACGGCTTGGATTACATACAAGCATCAAGGTGGGGCCTACATGAGTGGCCCACCTCTCCCTTCCCTTCTTTTTTTTTTTTTTTAAAGCACACACACATGACACTCCACTGTTTGCAACGTCCAGCGTCCAGGGACGCTGGACGATTTACATTTTCACAGCATTGTGGTGGGTCCCACGGGGACGTGGCCCACCAATATATATATACATATACATATAGTATTTATCTTATATTATATATATATATAAATACATATTATATTATACATTATATACATATATTATATAAAATATAACATACATATATATATATATACATATAAAAGATGCATTGGGCCCATCCAAACAGTGGATGGTGTGGATCATCACCTGTAATAGAGTGGGCCACACCGTCTGATGTAGATGGACGGGGTAGATGTAGCACATATTGGTGGGATCCACACCATTACAAAGAGAGAGAAGGAGAGAGATAGAGGGAGATATACGGTGAGATAGAGGAACCCCGCCACTATGGGCCCTCTTGATTAGATCACATACATCCAAATGGGTCCCACCAACAAGTGGGCCCTAAAATTTAAATAATGGAAAAATCACCCACCTTATCTTCCTTCTCCTTGCTCCCTTGGACTCCTTAGCTCCTTACCTTCACTTTTAATGGAGGTTGATGAAAGATGAATGGTTGAGATTGGAGATGAGAGGGTGGGCCACACTTGAAGTTGAGAGAGTGTGTTGGATGTGTGAAATTTCTCATGAAATTTAGAAAAGTTGCTAGAGAATGAGAGGGAGAGATAGAAATAATGGATGGAGGGATGGGTGGAGTGATGGTTGTAAGAAAGGAGTGATGAGGGGTATGGTTTAGTTTGAAATTGGTGGAGAAGAGAGATGGTTGTGGTTGAAAATGAGAAAAAGAGGAATGGTGAGGTGGAAAGATGGTGGACTTTTGGAAAAAGAGGGAATGGGTGAAGTACTTTGAGGTATGGTTGCATTTATGGTTAATTAGTGGGACTTATTGCGTAGAGATTCTCTCGAAATCCGCAACGCGCGGTGTTTCTTCGGAATAAACGCTGATCGGCATCTTCTTGCCTGGGTATCGGTTCGGTGCGCAAGTCACGGCGTTGGAATCACGGCGACGACGCGGTCGCTATGATACAACTTTTGGATCAAGCCGACGTCGGTGCGTGGGACCTGGCCTAGGATCGTGCGCAAACACCAAATACGGTGCGAAGGTTGCCGGAATTTGACCGGAAGGACCGCGGAAGCTAACGGAATGGTACAGATTAGGACACGGGTCTTACAGCTAGCCCCAAAAGGAGTTCCGCCAGCACCACGGAAACGATGCCCCTATGGAAAAGAACGCCGCGGAACACATCCAGCAAAACCGCTAGCGATGACTGTCGCCAATGGGATGGAGGCGAGCAGGCCATCATGAAGAAAGAGGAAGATGGCGAGAGAAAGATATATATATATATATATATATATATATATATATATATATATATATATATATAGAGAGAGAGAGAGAGAGTGAGAAAGAGAAAGAGAGAGACAATGAGAGAAGAGATTGGGTAGGGGCTAGGCAGCCGCATGCGGTCGTAGTTACTAATAGGGTGAGAGACGACGAGAGAGAGGGAGACGGTGAGAGAAACTGAGAAAGAAATAGGGTTTTTTTTGGTTTTAATCTTTAAGTTCGGATCAACAGTTTGAATCCAAGGTTCGGATCCACGGTTCGGATCAATGGTTCGGTTAACGGTTCAGTTCGGTTCTACGTGCCCCTAAACTGGAACCGAACTGTATCCAATGGTTCCTGTAATTTTGGAACCAGAACCAGAACCGGTGCTGTCTAGAACCAGACCAAACCAGACCATTGGATCAGATCCAGTCTGGTTCCACGGTTCTACCGGTTCGATGTACACCCCTAATTGCAACAACATGATAGTTGACTAGAACCGAGTCACTCGTGGAAGCAGATTGGCTGGTGGTGTACCACCCACCACCGATTTGGTTGATGCGTTGATGTCACCAAGTTCTATGAGTCCATCATAAAGTTGGAAAACCCTAATTTCCAATATGGGTTTCGAATTTGAAAACCCTAATTTTTCTGATATGGAATTTGAATCTAGAATAGCTGAATCCGATCATCCATACCTATGCACAGTGGCTTTGATATCAACTGTTATTTTAGTTTAATGTAGAAATCCTAGAGATGTTGTTGTGCATAGGACATAGAGAACTACGGTTTAGATGACTTACTTAATTGAGACGCCATGTACGAAGAAGCAAAATACCAGAAAAATAATGCTAGGATCTTCCTCTCCTTCACACCCATTTGCAAAACAGTAGATGGGATTTATCTTTCTACGATGGTGTAGGATCGGGGATGTAGCTAACTTGTATAGATTATGCGGGGATGAGAGTTTGAAACCCATCACAACTCTCTCCTACGGCTCCACACTGTCTTATCCCAGTCAAACTCAAATAGCTCTACGTATCAAGCTATAGCACTCTAACTCCTTACGCATTCATACGCATATACTTTACGTGAATCACACTAAAGTGGGGTCCACTGGTTTACCCGATCACATAGTCCAACTATCAGATCAATCTAGACCGTTGATCAATAAGGCCCACCTTATAGAGTTCTAACATATGAAATTTATTTTTTCTCTTCATCTAGGTCTTCATTCCATTACGAACAGATTGGATGGAAAGTAAATGTTATGGATCCAAAAATTCAAGTGGATCACACTATAAATGTTTTAACAGTGAAAATCATTGTCCCCATTGTTACGTATGGTGCGGTCCACTTGAGCCTTGGAAATTACTCATTTTTGGGAGCAAAATCTAAAATGATCTCACCAAATGGATAATCAGTGTAGACAAGATAAATATATCATTGTGTAGCCCATGTTACTTTGATCTCCTTTGAACCGTTCGTACAACTTGAGCTCGAGGAGCCTCAGCTCTCGTCTTGGCATGACATGTACCCACACCAGCCAGTTCTATCAGGGTGTCTGATCTGGTCCATTTTCAACCATGTATCCACTTTGATTAGGAGTCAAATGAAGTCAAAAGCCCAAATTAATCATGGTCTAATAGTGGGGTGTCTACACATGCCCCCTTTGGGGGAGGTTGGAGTAAAATCGAAAGTCAAAGCAAGTTGAAACCCTACTCTGGATTAGATAAAGATTTGATTGGCTTTTTTTGCTTACTAGAGTGTCGTAATTGAGAAGCTTAATTCAGATAACTCATGAGGGTTGGAGAAAACGTTATAATATCTGATAGCAACCCTTTCATGTCATTGATTAGTGTATGCATTGAAGAACTTTGCTAGTCTAGATGTTAAGTGGTTAGAGCCTTTATGTTTTTTTGCGGCCTTATGAGTGAACCTGCTTAGATATGGAAAAAGCACTTTTTTGGTGCTACACAATCCTCTAGGATCTCTTGCAAGGCCTATTGTTTATAATAAACAGTTACATGCACATTTCGCAGCCTTACAGATCTCCCGCATTACAATGCAATAGTCTTGCAAGTGTCCTAAACTAGAGCTGAATAGTTTAACCTTTTAGCCATTTGAGTTCTTGATTTTGTAACTTTGGTTCATAAAATATCTTTTCACAATTTGGGGTGCGGTTGCACTAATCTAGAGATCTTTTATCCATATTTCGAGATGATTGGACTGACATTGAGAGTTCTGGCTGGCCATCTTGTATTCAGATATGATCTCAGAGAAAATAGAAGCGTAAGTGAAAACCAAAACCACGTATTAATGTTGCATTGGAACCCATTGAGAAGTATGGAAGACTAATTAGTGTATGGATGTTGGACACATTGAAACAAAATTTGAAATATTTGGATTTTTTGAAAATTTGGATTTTTTTTCAAGATCCCCACTGCGTTGGCTCCCACCCATTTAGTGAAGTAACCGACCACTGTGAGGATGCATTTGCGATTGTTAAATGCTTTTGGACTCACTTTAGCCAATGATATCAATATCGCACATTGAAAAGGGCCAGGATGTTGTTAGGTTGTAAATTTTAGGAGCGAGCGCATGGATGTGATTTGCGCCCTCTTGACATTTGAAGCTTTTCTTGACATACTGGTAGTAATCTGACTCCATATACATCTCATGGCATCATTGCCATAAGATCTTCTTTAGTCATCATGTGCTTATTCATGCGTAGATCCCAAACTACTTTGTGGACTTCAAAGATGATTTTCACTGCAACTATTTTGTCCACATATAGCAACAAGATCTGGTTGAAAGATTTGCTTGTATGGAATGTCGCTATGAATCATGATTTAGGTTGCAAAGTGATGATTTGTGTGTTTTATCTTTATAGTACGTCTAGGTTTTTAAACATGGCTTAATGTTGGCATATCAAGGGTGACTATCATGTGTCACTTTGACTTATAGGCAAAAAGATGGGTCCTTGTCAAGTTCAGACTTGAGGAAAGCCAAAATTTGATAATTGTGGTTTCGAGAATTCACTCTTTCTCTACTTATTTCTCAGGGGTAGGAATTTTTCAATATGCACTTTCTTAGGGATTTCTAATACCCTCCAGGTTTACGATTTTGAAGTCGTCAAGAATGGTATTGGCTTTTGAATTGAAATTTTCGAGGAGGTTCTCTAGTTCAGGAGTCGAATCATCATTTCCCATAAAAGTCTTTGCTTTCCTCCAAACCCATGAGTTTGAAGTTTACTTCTTGATTGAAATCGCAAAAATCCACTTCGAATTCATGTGGGTCGTTAGATAAGCTTGACATTTTATTGTTGATTTTTTCCAAAGGTTTTTAAATTTTTTATTCCTCTTTTGAAAATTTTGTTTTGTTTATTTTTTTTTTTTTTTGGATTTTGGACAATTTTGTCTTTTTTGGAGTCTTGAATGTTTTTATGATTATTATGGCTTTTAAATTTTTATGGACCTTGAGCAAGACGACACTATAACTTAGGGGCTACCTTTATTGTGACTGACATCTTTAAAGGATTCGTCAGCTTATTCTGCCATCATGGGGATAGTGATTTGATTGATGCTTTATGCTCCTCCCCTTAGGAGGCAAGGCTACAGAATTCTGTAGGCGGATCTTCACCATTGTGACCAAGTGTCATGATGGATCTGGGATTGGACTCCAAGTTAGCAGCAGATGTGGAGTCTGGGTACTCCCCGAGGCATTGGAGATCCTTGAGTTTTTGCAGCTCGGATGGGATATGGAGAGTGGTCTAGTCAATGAAGGGAAGCTTCTGCCCCTTATCCAAGCCCTTATCGATCAGCTCTGTCAAGGTTGACCCATGTAATTGGTCCTCTAGGGTGGACTCTAGCCCGTTGTTCGGATGGATGATCCTTGCACTGATGAATTTGATTGGTGGGTAGATGAATAGATAATTTCCTTTTCGTGGGCTCATTTTCTTGTTAGACCTTTTTGTCCCAACCTCAACTTTGAAGTAGGTTGATATCTTGATCCGGTCCTGCCTAAATTTTCTCGAACATCAATGACTCTGGTCGAATCTTGGTATTCAAGCTGATAATAGAAAATTTGGTACTTGGCAGGATAAGATATAGTTTGATACATAAGATATGCAGATGGAATGCAACTTACAGTCTCGGGTTCGAAACTATTTTTTGATGTGTCATTTTATGTCTATGACCGAGGATTGGGAGGCTAGGGGCTGAGGTCTATGAGAGATGAATCCCCTCAAAAAGCACAACCCCGCATTTTAAGTCGGACCTTGGCTAATGGTTAACTCCCCAGTGGAGTCGCCATTCTATGAATGCTCAAGGGTGGATTTTTCTCCTTTGGGATGATCATGAGGCGTCCAAACGGGTTTGACAATCTGATGGTTGCATCGAGTCGAACAAATGAATATTTATGCATAAAATAATAGATATATAACTAGAATTTACTTGGACGTCTGATGTGATAGGATCCAGAGTTCTGCCAAGTCATAAAGCATACATCATTCACAAATCTAGAATGCAAATGCATGTGTGCTAATTTGACACGGGCCATTAGCCATTAGGCCCATATATGAAATTCCAAATATGGTTGAACCTAAAGCTAAAAACTCCATGCCCAAACCACGGAGGGGTTGAGAAGAGAAAGTAATGATGCTTATGCTCGTCCTGCCCATAACGCCCCTTGTAACTTACTCGTATCCTTGGACGATGAGCCCCAGTGTAAGGTGGGATCGATATGTTGGCTTGGTTTAATTTCCTTGGTTGTGCAATACCTTTTATAAGGTTTCACAGAATGACTCGTCTGAGTACTTCATGGAGTCACCACTAGCCAAAGAAAGGCTCTAGAATCCACGGTTGGCTAGAATCCGTGGAATCGCCTTGATATCGGAAAAATCAAAGAATTCCCGACTCGAGTGACTCATACGTTATGGATTCTAGTTAAGGGCCTTGGTTATGAAAAAGAAAGGGGTTAGGTGTTGAGTATGAAATATTGTATATTTCTCCCTATTTATTCATTAGTTTTATGAACATGATAATGCTTAATTGATTTATTTTCCCTTGTTTTCTCTTACGAAGTGATTTCGAGAGCTTTGGAGAAAAAGACGCTAAAAACGGTGAATTAATGCTTAAAAGATTACCAAAGTGAGGCTTGAAGATTTGGAGGTTAATAATGAAAATTTACAAGCCAAAAATCCAAAATCAACTGCCAAGGAAGAAGAAAGGACTGGAAAAATCACAATATTAACAGCAGAAAACAGACTGTTCGGCTCAACCTTTAATCCAACCAAAGTTGCACAAAACAATCCAGAAAGGAACATAGATTTTTAGAGCTACCGAATCCTAATTCGGTGTGACCAAAGCTAGGTTTGGTTTGACTGAAGGTTAGTTTGGTCCATCTGAAGGTTCAAGTTTGGTGCGACCGAAATCAGTCGGCAGCAGCTGAAGCGTAAGTCGACTGTGTAAATTAAGGCAATTTCAAAGTCGGTCCGATCAAAGCTTATAAATAGGGGTCTTTTAGGAGATTCTAAGTACGAATTATGTTAGGAGGAGTAGAGCAAGGTGTTGGAGAACTTCAAGGAGTCTTCCATCTTCATCGAATTTTCCGTTCTAGTTCATTTTTCATGTTTTGTTTAAGAGTTTTAGTTTCAATCATATCTTTGGTTGGCAAAATCTCTTACCTAGAGCTAAGAGGTGAAGCTTGTAGTTTATTTTGATATTTATTTTACTTTGATTTAAGTTTATGTTGAACTTTCATTAATTATTAGTTTAAATGAAGGAATATTTTCAGTTTTTTATGATTTATTTTGACTGCAAGTATAGTAGATGCTAGGGAAGATTTTAATATCTTCTTACCTGTTTTGTAATTGTGTAATCTGTAAATTTTGTGATCTGTCATCATCTATGGGCATGGTAGTCCCTACGATCATTATATTGATACTTCATGAGGGAACTAAACTAATGAAAGTTCAGATTCTGTTTTAACTTCTCTATTATCCAATTGGATAGGATAGGACTTCGATTCCAGTTGTGTTCAATTGAATCAAGGTAGCATCATAATAACTACAAGTAGACCCTTGGTGCTCTAGTTTTCTCATTATTATTGATAATTTATCACCATTTATCTCTTCTATTTCAGAATTTAGTTTTAGTCTAAACTTTAGTTGATTTAAGAAACACACACATAGAAAGTTCCTATGGATTTGATCTTGGTCTCACCGAGATTATTACTACTTCACAAACCTGCACTTGGGGTAGCAAGTGAATAAGTGTTTGGCGCCATTGTTGGGGACTACACTGTGTTTTTTTAGATTATTCTAGTTTGAGAATTAGTGTAGGAATTAAGAATAACTTTTTCATATTTTCTAATTTAGATTAACACTGTTTATATTTTAGTACTGATCTGACTTTTCTAATTTGTAGCATCTAACTTAGCGGATCTTTTTAGGTAATATCCTTCTAACTTTTTTTTTCCCTAATTTTCTAGTTTCTGAATTTCTATTTTTAGGAGTAGGTTGTTAAGAACTAGAAGTGTGTTAAGTGTTTCTTGCCCAAGTGGGTAGGTACGTGACAACACTTTATGTCTTTTAAGAGAAGGAGGATTGGTTGAAGGGTCGAAGGGTTGCCTATCCATCACCGGATTATACACCACTTAAGATCCTCTGAGTTAATTGAAGTAATGGCTGCAAATCAACCTCAACATCCAACTGAGGAAGTTCAAGATGAGAATGAGGTGCATAATGTTTTCCCACCTAGAACATTGTGAGTTACTTACAACCGGCGAGGGCAAGTGCACCTTCCTGCATGAATTTTCCACTAAATACAGGAAACGTGGATTTTAAGCTGGGAGTGGTACAACTCCTTCCTAAATTTCATGGTTTAGATTCTAAAACACCATACTTGCACTTAAAGGAAATTAATGAGATATTCACCACTCTACAGTTTAATAATGTTACCGAAAATGTTTTTAGACTGAAATTGTTTCCCTTCTCATTGAAAAAGAAGGTTAAGTCATGGTTACATGCCTTAAGGCCAAGATCCATCGACACATGGGTTGAGATGGCCAGGGAGTTCCTTAAAAAGTTCTTCCCTGTCTACAAAACAAACACCTTAAGGAGGGTGATCATGAATTTTGCCCAAAAAGAGGAAGAGACCTATCAATTTTGGGAGAGATTTAAAGATCTCTTGAATTCGTGTCCACATCATGGCTACGAAAATGGCGGGTAATAAGATTTTTCTACGATGGATTAACTTCGCTCATGCGGCAGTTCGTGGAGATGATGTTGTTCATAACCCCAAGTCTAGAGTTATGATGTAGTAATAACTCGGTGAGAACGAGGTCGAATCCATAGGGAATGGGGAACGCGGTCTAGAACTAATCTAAATCTAACTTGGTTTTTCTGGGTTTTAATCCAGTGAGATAAAAAGAGTTTTGAATAATAAAGATAAAAGACTAAGGATCCAGGAATCCACCTATAGCAATCTCAATATTTAATATACTTAATTCAATGAGAACTCGATTGGAATCGAAGTCCTATCCTATTCAATTAGATGATGGAGTAGTTAAAACAGAATATGATCTTTCCATTAATTTGGTTCCCAAATATCCATCTAATTGCAATGATGGTAGGGAATTAAATCATCCTACCATGCCCAGGAGACGATGATAAACAACGACTTATACACATCACACAATTCCAAAGTCAATAAGATTATATCAAAAGCCTTCACACCATCTACTATAATTTCAGTCACAATAAATCATAGAAAACTGGAAATATATCTTAATTCAAACCAAAGCTTAATGGATGTGGAGTACCCCATTCTCGGTTCCCGACACCCATATACTAGGTTCCGATCCTGGGATCCTACAAGGAGGATTTTTTTAGCATGAATTTATTCCGTAACAAGCATAACCATAAGCATAACCCACAAACAATAACCAAGACACCATCACAAAATTCACTATGATAAAAAACTTAAAGGTACAATGCGCATAAAGGGAAATACAATGATGATAGTAATGGAAACTCTTGAAGCTTGATTGCACGCTTCTACTTCTACTAAGCTACGGCTGCGTCTTGGAGTCACCTGCACGCATCAATTGTACATAAGCTTATAGAAAGCTTAGAGGGTGGTGAGAATGTGTGCGCAATATAAGCGTGCTCAGAATGTAATATCAAAGTAATGTGGAATATATTGGTAAGTCCATGAATGCATTCAGCCGTACCAAGGCTATGCGATGCAAGGCATGAATGATGTCGGCCATGCCAAGGCCATCGATGCAAGGTGCAACTCAAGCATACCAATCCTCATTCGAATCCACATATCAATGTAGCTCATCACTAGAGTATCAAATATTAGTACAGTTCTTACTCTGGATAATCACGGAGGTCTAGTACACTCTACACTAGCTTTCCGCCCCTATCTGAGCGCACAACTGGATAAGTGGAAGAGACTTCACTATCCGCCTGCCAATATCAGGCTCGACTCATCGATAGTGAACCCATTCCTCAAGCTGGTTAAACTCAACCTAGATATTGCCCCCTTACTCAGGTAGGTAAGGTAACACCACATTCCAACTGACCACGACATAATGGGAGATGCGGCCTACTGGTATACGGCCCTCATGCGCTCATGTATCCACTCGGTCTCAATGTTGGAGTCATCCTTTGGTACCAACAGGTTTAAGAATTTTCACCCAGGGACATATATGGCGCCCCGATGCTAGTAACAGTATTTCTGATATCTAATCTAGCCCTCCACAATGTGCCTATGGAGGCCACGACCCTAATGTCGCTAGGGCATATAGTAACCACATCACACAATACAAGATGCATGAGTTATACAATCTAGTCATACATCAATCCTGCGCGTACCATGCGCTCATGAGGGACAACACCGCCTATTAGGGAGTCCCATAAATAACTTGCCAGAAGGCATATGCGATGGTCAACCATGTCTTATTACAAGCATGTAGATGATGCGTGTGAGCATGTATCATGATATTATGCTAAGTATGCTCGTAATCGGTATCGGTAACTGGCCTATTGACAGTGTGGGGTCCATAAATGGGCTCCAAGATTAAAATAATCCTACTAGCAACCAATGGGGGCCCAACATTATGGGTTATCCCAATATGAATAGATGAGTCATGAACATATCAATAGGGCCCAATGATTTAGGTTGACCTAGAATAATGAGAATGAGCCTAACAAAGGCCCAAGGGAAGGTCACAATGTGGACATTTAACTAACATTGCTCCCAAGGAGTGGCCCACATAGAGCGAAACGTATAGTGGGCCCATGGCCTCACACAAGGGCCTAATATACATCACCATGGGCCTCACTCAAGGGCCTAATACATATCACGATGGGCCTCACTCATGGGCCACATATGCATCACATTAGGCCTCACTCATGGGCCTCATATACATCACAATGGGCTGCAATACACAGACCACATATACATCAAATGGGCCGCAATATATGGGCCTTATATACATTAAATGGGCCGTAATACATGGGCACAACAATGGGCCTTATATACATCAGATGGGCCATAATACATGGGCCGTAACAATGGGACTTATAGACATCAAATGGGTTGTAATACATGGGCTGCAACAATGGGCCTTATATACATCAAGTGGGCCGCATCACATGGGCCTCATATACATCAAGTGGGACCCATCGTCCGAGTTAGACTATCTGGATAAAACATTATTATTCTATCTACACCATTCATCTATTTTTAGAGATCATTTTAGAGCATTACCTAAAAAGAACCATATCAGAATATCATCTGGACCACACCACAAATGGTAGTGGAGATAATGAATTCACCGTTAAACAATTCACAGGGCCCAGCATAACATTTATTTTCCATCCAATCTGATCATAAGGTCATAAAGACCTGGATTAAGAGAAAAACAAATTCCATATTGATCCAGAACTTCTGTGACGCCAACGGGTTTCAATGATAGACGTTCAATCTTCCACTGTTTATATTAGTGGATATGTGATGGTGATGTTGCCTTTGTGATTTGGGTAAACTTGTGGTTATGCTTCTTACGAGATAAATATACATTGGGAAATCCTCCTTGTAGGATCCCAGGATCGGAGTCCGACATATGGGCATCAGAAGCCGAGAATGGGGTACTACGGAGGCTGTCAGCACCGAATTCGGTGATCAGGAATTTTGTGAGCTCGTTTTCTGAGTTTGGGGCGTGATAATGGAGGTTCAACATATACTTGAATCAAAGAAAACTAAACATCAAAATAAACTATAGGTTTCATCCCTTAGCCTTAGCTAAGAGATTAGCCTGAGAAGACTAACATCCTAGAAGAAAAATAAAGAAAAACTAGACACATTTACTAGAACCATGAAGAAATCGAAGTGGAAGAACGTTGTCGGTGCTCCACCTAGGCCTTCTCTCCCTTTTCAAACCTTAGAAGATGCTTTGGAGCATCCTAGGGACTCTTATTTATAGTTGTGGAACTCCAACTTTCACACTGAGTTGAAAAATCTGCAAACCGCTTCAAATTTATGCACTCCGCGTAAAATCTGTGTAACGCCTTTGATCAATCGAACAGTCTTCGATTGATCAAAAAATCATCCAGAACTGTCCAGCGAGTTTGGCTTGAGAAATCCTGAATTTCTCGATTGCATCGAACTAGCTTCAATTGCACCTTCGATGCTATCTAAGTGTCTTTGATTGATCGAAGTCTATTTTGACACTTTTTCGGAACTATGTTTTTCTGGCCTCGGAATTTCAGAATATCTTTTTTAAGGATAATTTTCAAGATTCCTTTTCTTTTCTTCAAATCTTCGATTCTCTTTATTCCTCACTCAGTTTCTTTAGATCTTTGGCATGTGAATTTTTATTAATGACTTCCAAATCTTCAATTCTTCATTATCTTCTTTTGAGCTCTAAATCCATCCTTTTAAGCACATATTCATCATAAGCTTTCGAATCACCTCACAAGATAAAAATGTATATAATTAAATCAAATTAATTCAAAAGAATTATATCCTATGATACTGCAAAGCAAGCCTGGGATATTTTAGAAATGACACACGAGGGAACAACAATCGTCAAGAAATCTAAAGTCCAAATCCTCACAACCAAATTTGAGGAAATACGTATGGAAGAAAATGAAACCTTCATGGACTTCTATACAAGATTGAATGACATTGTGAACTCTATGTGGGGTCTCGGTGATAAAATCCCAGAAAGTAAAGTTTGTGCAAAGATACTATGCTCACTCCCTAAACGGTTCAATTCAAAGGTGACAGCGATCCAGGAATTTCGTAATACGGATAATATGAGGGTAAAAGAATTAGTTGGTTCTCTACAACTCCTAAAGGTAAATCTATCGCCCTTAAATCTTCTAAATATATTTCTCAAGAAAATAGTAATTCTGATTTAGAAAATTCTGAAGATGATATGACCCTTTTAGCTAAAAAGTTTTATAAGATTTTCAAAAGTAAAAAGAGGGTTGATTTTCAAAAACCTAATGAAAAGAAAAGATCTAAATCTAAAACTTGAAAATCTTTAAAAGACAGTCAATGTTACAACTGCCATGAATATGGGCATTTAGCAAACAAGTGTCCTAAAAAGGACAAACCTAAAAAGAAAGGTATGTTGGCCACTTGGGATGAATCTTCTGGCTCTTAAGCCTCTTCTGAATCAAAAGATTCTGAAATCGAGTCAGGTAATGAAGTCAAAGCCCTTATGACTCTAGATGAGTTCACTTTTTCAGATTATGATGATTCAACTAGTGAAGAAAATCTGAATAGGGATCATGAAAATGAAGAAGATCTTCAAGGTGCTTATAATACCCTTTACAAGGAAAGTTGCAAAATTGCTACAAAACTAAAACTTTACAAAGAAAAGTTTTCGAAACTTAAAGAAAATTTTGATACTCTTGTTTTAGAAAAATCTCACATTTCAGATTGTTTTGAAAAAATCAAGTGCGACTTAGATTTCAAAAACTCCTAATTTGAAAATCTAAAATTTGAAAATAAAAAACTAAAACTTGAAGTCTCTTCACTTTTGAGTTTAAAAGACATATGGAGGTATGCCCAAGGTGATCCTAAGTTAGAAAAACTATTATCCGGATACAGAAAATATGGCGACCGATCTGGATTGGGCTATAACAAAAGTATTCCTCCAAAAAATAAGAATACTCCTCCTAAGTTTGTGAAAGGAGAGTCTTCAAACTCAAAAGGGAAAAGCCTAAATCAAAATTATCCTAAAAATGTTAAAACTTTTCAATCCTTAAAACCTAAAAGCAACCATATCAACTATAAAAATCAGAATTATAATCCTTTAGGTGAGAAAATTGTTGATTTACTTAAGGAGCTATTAAAATCTAACTCAGTGGGTCGGTCTTATAACAACTACAAAATTAAGAAGACCAACTATACTCCTAAACCCAAGACTGTAATGAAATGGGTTCCTAAAATTACTTGCTTGGTTGCCCACACTGCTTTTAAAGCTTCAAGTCATTCAAAGTGGTACCTAGACAATGGTTGCTCCAGACATATGACATGCGATAAGGGTGTGCTTAACAATCTTAAAGATATGACTGATGGTTCAGTCATATTCGGTGATGGTAGCAACTGCAAGATTGTTGGCCAAGGTACGGTTCAACTCTTTAACCTTTCTTTATTTGAGAATGTTTTATATGTAGAAGGGTTAAAACACAACTTATTAAGTATTTCTCAAATATGCGATAAGAATCATAGCGTAAAATTTACCAACCTAAGGTGTGAAATTTTAAATAAGAATGGTTCTATAATATTAATTGGTCTCAAAACTTCTGAAAACTGCTACATTGTAAGTGATTCTAACTCGTCTAATCTATCGTGTTACATGGTCCATAACGATGAGACCGACTTATGGCATAAACGCCTCGGACATGTACACTACCGCAACTTGTACAGATTGAGTAAAAGAGAGTTAGTAAGAGGCTTACCCAAAATACAGAAAATAGATAAAATATGTGGTGAATGTCAGATTAGCAAACAAACTGGGAGTTCTCACAAAAAGGTGGACTCCAATGCCACATATAAACCGCTCGAACTCCTCCATATGGATCTTATTGGACCAACAAGAACGGAGAGTTGAGGTGGCAAGAAGTACATTTTGGTAATTGTTAATGACTTTACCAGATATACTTGGGTAGTCTTTTTAAGGGACAAATCAGAAACTCTTGATGAAGTAAAAAGGGTACTTAAACGTATCCAAACTGAAAAAGAGTCTCAAGTCTGTAAGATCCATAGCGATCATGGATCAGAATTTGAGAATAGCGGTTTTAAGAAGTTTTGCAGTGATTAAGGAATATCATATGAATTCTCTGCACCTAAAACACCGCAACAAAATGGTATAGTAGAAAGGAAAAATAAAGTGTTTCAAGAAATGGCAAATATAATGTTAAACAGTATGAAGATCCCTAAAAATAATGGGCCGAAGCCTTAAATACTGCGTGTTATATAATTAACCATGTTTGTACTAGAAAATCAAATAGTAAAATGGCTTACGAAATGTGGTTTGATAAGAAGCCTACTGTTAAATACTTTCAAGTTTTTGGCAGCAAGTGCTACATTTTACGTGACCGAGAAAATCTGAGTAAGTTTGACACAAAAAAAGTGATGAAGGGATATTTTTAGGGTATGCCCTGAATAGTCGAGCGTATCGAGTTCTTAATAAGAGGACCGGTGTTATTTAAGAGTCTATTAATGTGGTTATTGATAATCACTTGAATACACCTGTTTCAAGTTCAGAAAATGATAAAGTACTTCTAATTAATAAACCAGATACTTCATCAAGTCAAAATAACTCTGAACTAAGGACTATTAAAGATCATCCAACTAATCAGATTCTTTAAAACTCTCTCACTGGTGTACGCACTCGTAGACAACTAGAAGATATGTGTAATTACGTGTGCTTTACATCTCAGATAGAACCGGCTAACGTAAAAGAAGCTCTTACTGACGAAAACTGGATAGTTGCGATGCAAGAAGAGCTTAATCAATTTGTTAGAAATGATGTTTGGTACTTAGTTCCTAGACCGAAAGATAAACACATTATCGGAACAAAATGGATTTTCAAAAATAAGTCTGATGAACTTGGTAATATCATTAGAAACAAGGCTAGGCTGGTTGTACAAGGGTACACTCAAATTGAAGGCATCGATTATGATGAGACCTTTGCCCCAGTAACTCATCTTGAATCAATCAGACTATTTATATCCATTGCATGCTTTAGAAAGTTTAAAATATATCAAATGGATGTAAAGAGTGCTTTCTTGAATGGCGATTTGCACGAAAAAGTTTATGTTGAATAACCAACGGGTTTTAAAGACCCTAAGAATGTTGATCATATCTATCGCCTAACAAAGGCTCTCGACGGTTTAAAACAAGCTCCCAGGGCATGGTACAAAAAGTTAACTAAGTTTCTACTAAGTCGTAATTTTCTAATGAGAAGTGTTGATAAGACTTTGTTTGTTAAGAAAAATAATGATCACATTTTAATAATGCAAATTTATGTTGATGATATAATTTATGGATCTACCTGTGCTAACATGACTGTTGAGTTTGCAGATCTTATGAAATCTAAGTTCGAAATGAGCATGGTTGGGGAATTGAATTATTTCCTAGGGTTGCAAGTTAAACAGCAACCTGATGGTTTCTTTATTTCTCAAACCAAATATGCTCTGAACTTAGTTAAAAAGTTTGGATTTGAGAATGGGAAAAATTTTGATACTCCTATGAGTACTACTTTGAAACTCTCAAAGGACTCTACAGGTAAGAGTGTGGATCCTAAACTATATTGAAATATGATTGGAAGCTTACTTTATTTAACTGCAAGTAGACCTGATATTGCATTTAGAGTAGGAATTTACGCTAGATATCAATCTGACCCTAAAGAGTCACATTTAACTGCTGTTAAGCAGATTATGCGATATGTCGCAAGCTCTGCAAATTTGGGTCTTTGGTATCCACATGATACTAGTGTTCAATTAGCTGGTTACACTGATGCTGATTGGGCTGGTAACATTGATGATAGAAAATCAACCAGTGGTGGTTGTTTCTATGTTGGGAACTGTTTAGTTTCTTGGCAAAGTAAGAAACAAAGTTCCGTATCACTCTCAACTGCTGAGGCTGAATACATTGCAGCAGGTAATGCATGTACTCAGCTTGTATGGATGAAAAGAATGTTAAGCGATTACGGAATTGCACAGGATTCTATGGTTTTATATTGTGATAATTCCAGTGCAATTAATATATCTAAAAATCCAATCCAGCATTCACGAACCAAGCACATTGACATTAGATATCACTACATTTGTGAATTAGTGGAAGAAAAGACAATTTCTTTAGAATACATTCCGACCGAGACTCAACTTGCTGACATTTTCACAAAACCGTTCGATAAAAGAAGGTTTTCTAAATTGAAATTTGATCTTGGTATGTGCAATTTGAATTAATTATTTATGCATTTCTGTATCATAATGTATATATATTTGTTATTATATATGTTTAAAATTTTAAATTTTATGAAAATTGCATATTTTGGGCTGTGCATGACCAATCGAGTGCATACTCGACCAGTCGTGGGTCGCGGGTTTGACCTTTATTTAGGGGGAAAATCTATTTTTCTTCATTTTGTGCTTCTTCTCCAACAAGTCCTAGGTCGACCCGTCGAACCCATCTCCTAGTTCTTAAAGGTTAGTGCTTTATTTCTATTTTCCTTATAGATTTAAGTTCATATCACTCCTTTTCTATCTTAAGTGTGATTTATTTCTTATTTCCTTGAGGTTTTTGGGGTTTTCTTCTCCAAAATCTGATCTTGAGAAAACTCACTCTACTTCTTTTGCAACCACTTGGTTCCTTAATTTTCTAGTTGCAAATGAAAGGTAGAGGTAAAAAGAAAAGTTCTCGTGATCTTTCTTCTTCCAGATTGACACCTATCACAGTGCACTACCTTTGGTCACCCGATGATGATCCCTCCTATGTGCGGGACATAAGGTTGCGTAATGTTATAGTTGAACGACCTGTTCATGTTGAACATCTAGCTCTATTTGAAATCCTTCTTCTTCTCCAATCTGTAGGATGGGATAACATTCTACATTGGGGTGGGCCAACATACCGGTCCATTATGCAAGCTATGTATGCATGTATTTCTAATTTTTCAACTGAAAATCTAACATTTATTATTGCTACTAGAGAAGGTCTAGTTGAAATAGACCGACATTTGATCTCTAGTCTAATGGATATACCTGTTAATGATGAAGGTATTCTCATTAACACTTTAGTTGCTAAACCATCTGAATCAGAAAAACATATGCTTACTAGAGAATTGTGTAATATAGATGCGCAATGTAGTACTAATGGAAATGCGCTTGCTTCAAAGTATTTGTTACCCATATATAGAGTCCTTCACAGGATATTCATTTCTAATGTTTATCCTCGTTCTGGTAACAAAACCAAACTCACTACTTTCATGGTTCGGATTCTTCATGCCATTATTTCAAGAACCAATGTATGTCTTCCTTCTTTAATCTATCATTGGATCATACAATTTCGTCTCCATCCTAGACACAGTGATATCCCTTTTGCTTATCTGATGACTGTGTTAGCCACCCATTTATTAGTGGTGATGCCTGTTGGAGAGGCTCCCATTCAACATCCAATCTTCAACAACTCCAATATAAACAAAATAAATCTAAGGTTGGCCGCAGGCTAAGTCAATGTGGGTGTTAGAGGAGCTACTACAGTGAATGAAGAAGAATATGATTTACCTCCAGATGACATAAACATGGATGATATTTTTGATGAGATCGAGTCTGATTCAGTAGATGATCCTAACATTGATGCACGGTTGCGGTCACTTGAGGAAAAGGTAGAGAATATGAATATGTCCCATGATTTGCAATTCAAATATATGCGCAAATATCTTAGGCGCCTGAACAAGAGACTTCATAAACTTGATCCTACCATATCTACTCCTTCTTTAGGATCTGATTAGTATTTTCTCATATGGCTTGTAATAACTCTTATGATACTTAGCTTCCTTTCAGTTTGTGGGATTGAATTTGGTTGAACTCTGTTGATGTTGGTTGATTATGCTTGAACATTACTTGCCTATGAATTTAATATCTTGACTATCTTGATCTATTATTCCTCATTGCTCGTCTTATTCTTCCTTGTTTATTTATGTCCTGTTTTATGTATTGGTTTCTTCCTTTGTCATATTGTGACAAAAAGGGGGAGAATTTTGTCATGCCTTGATATATATGGTGTTTGTGATATATGGTATGACATGTGGATTGTGGACATGTAGACATGTAGCCTTCTTTGTGTAAGGGGGAGGAGTAAGTAAGGGGGAGTATTGTTGGAGGCATTGATGCGACCTGTTTATAACTAGTGCATAATTCTTTAAATAGATTGTCACTGGTTTATATTGATAACTGGTGCATGATTCTTTGCGCATATAATGCTTATGTTATTATGAAGTGTGTTTTGTCACAAATTTGACAAAGGGGGAGATTGTAAGTGCTATAGTTTCTAGCTCTTATGATTGTCAAATTTTATATTGCCAAAACATCTTGGAATCTGTGTCTTGTGTAGCGCATCAATATATTCAAGATAGTGTAAGGACAATGGTCTTTACTTCAAGATCTTCAAATGCAAGATTACTTGTTCATGTTCAAGTACCATCAAGTATGAATTCAAGCTTTCAAGCTTCAAAAATTCAAAGGCTTCGTACAAGTTAAGAAAAAGTTTCTATACTTTGATCCTCAAGCTCATGATTCAATATGTCACAAATTCAAGCTTCAGATGTCTCGAGTTCAAGCTTCTATGAATGACAAGATCTCAAGCGTTGTGAACTTCAAAGAACATCTATCAATAGAAGGAAAAAAAGTTTCAATGTTCATACATCATGTATAAGGTATGAATGACCCTAGATTGATCTAGGGTAGGTCATTTTGAATACATAATTTAAATTGAGTCACTTTATAAGTACATAGATTGTTTCTCGACTAGTCTTGGACTATGTTCGACTAGTCCTAGCACTGGCTCTACCAGTCCAAGAATTCCTCGACTAGTCCTAAGTTTGTTACTGATTTTAGGGAATTTTTGTTGTAGCCTAGACCAGTCCTGGAGACTGCTCGACCGGTCGTATGAACAGTGTTCAACCAGTCCTGCAGCCTCGAATCAAAGTCTAGCAACTAAAAATGGTTCCACACGACCAGTTGTGGACAGGACTCAACCAGTCGTAGAGGTCACACGACCGGTCGAGCAAAGCCTACGACCAGTCGTGGAACGACTTTATCCTATCGCGCTCAAAATTTCAAAAATCTGTTGGTCCTACGACCAGTCGTGCCAACCTCAGGACCAGTCGAGAATGAGATTTCTTTAACTATAAATAGATCATGAATTTCAGAGTTTTATATTCAATTCAAGCTAAATCAATATACCACTCTGAAAGATAAGTTAGTGATATTTTTAAGCTATCTAGTGCTCATTTTATATTATCTTTAATTAGGTTTCTTTGTATTTAATTTTGTATTCTACATTCCAATTGTATTTGAAAGAGGGATTGAAGTATTCCCATTTCTTGGAATCAAAATCAAATCAAGCTAGCCCAAGGTGCTTTAAATCTAAAATCTATCTAGATCTTAGAACATTTCATAAGTGAGTGCGGACATTGAACTTCTACGTTAAACTTCTACTCTGATTTGGTTCTTCCGGGCTACATCAAAAGGAGGATATCCAGGTATTTTACATTGTTGTAAATTTCTATCTTTTGGTTTCATTGAGATTGTAACAGAAAAATCTCTCTGTTTTGGTTTGTCTGAGGTGATCCAGAAAACTCAAAGTGTGGGGTTTTTTGAATTGTGTAAGCCCACTTGAAAGACACAATTGTGAGGGTTTTAGGTGAACCTTGAAAAACCTATTTTCATAGTGAACGCTAATATCCACTGAGTGAGGATATTAGGAGTGTAGTTGTGTAGCTGTTTTTCTAAATAGTTGGTGTACACATAAGCAAACCACTATAATTTCTAGTCTTGTGGATTGATTGTTTATTTTTTTTATGGATGTTTATAATAATTTCTTTTATGGAAGTGTGGGAATGTTATAATAACTTAGATTTCTTTCCTTGTTATTTATTTCTTTATTTCTCTGTATCAGTTTGAGTTTTTGATACACAGACCTTTTTAGGAATCAGGTTGTCTTACCATAAACCTTTAGTTTTTGGTGTAAGGTTATCCTTAAAAAGCTCAAGCAGACTACACCACAGGAAACAATGGGAATAATAATATCCACCATTTAAACCTTTCTGGGCCCACAGTGATGTTTATTTGTCATCCAATCTGCTCATAAGATTACAGAGACATGAATGAAGGGAAAAACACAAATATCAGCTTGATCAACTTCAGTGGCCCCGAAATAGTTTTCAATCGGTAGGTAGGTGTTCAATTCACACTGTTTCCTATCATGTGATCTACTTGAACTTTGGATATGATTCAATTTTGGGCTCATGCCCTAAAAATTATCTGGTAAAATGGATGGACAGCATGGATAAAAGACATAAATCATGGTGGCCCTCAGGGAGTTTAGTCAGTACGCTGAGTATAGTAAGTTAGTACCGAATCGGCTTCCGGTTCAGGTATCCTCTTGAGTTGGGTCTGGCTCAGGCTTACGTCAAATAAAGCCATTCAAATGGTCCAGCTCCACGTTAATGGATGGATTCGATCAGACGTACCTATGCCAATTTGACACAAGTAGCAACAAGGGGTTTTCTTACATGCATGTGGCTGAGGTCGAGTTTTGGTCCCATCTGGATGTATGACGGGCATCCATCCTATTAAAAAGATGCATCATTCCATGTTGATTTATGGACCCAAAAATCAGGCCAATCCATTACTTAGGTGGGCCACAGCACAGACAATAGTTGAGAGTGGATGCTCACACTTTGAAACCTTTCCTGTGAAATCCAGACCATCCATTTTGTGTGTCCCACTTGGATGAGGATCATGCCAAATTTTACGCCATTCCAAAAGTTATCTAGTCTCAGCAAGCACTTTTAGATGTTTTAGGCATGATTTTCCATAATTTTAGACTGTGCAAACCACCTCAGTTCTGAATGCAACTGATTTTTGGTACATCCCATAACTTAAAAGGAGACCTAACAAATGCACAGCTTGGATGTCCATTGAACATCACGGTGGGGCCCACAAAGCTCGACAGAAGCTCCCATGATGTCAACCTCATGGTATCATTTCCCATATTAAATGATACCAAACATCAACTTGACCCAAAACGTTAGGGCCTGTTTGATTTTCCATGGTGGGGCCCACTTGATTTTTGGATCAACCTTATTTCTGGGCTCATGTCTCAACATGATATGAAAACTAGTTCATGTCAGATACATATGACAGTGGCCCCGCAGATCTTTTTGGTGCCCCGGCTCCATACAACTTGTGACTGAAATCCCCACTAAAATGAGACTTTTTTTGTTTTTGTTTTTTTTTTTTGGAGCTCATTGTTGTTAAATTAGTTTCTAAAAATAAATTTAGTTGAATAATTCTAACCTCTGATAGGTCGAACTTGAATTTTTGAAATAATACCATCGGGTATAATTTTCATTTTTAACTGTCAATATAATTTTCGCAGTTTATTCTGAATTAATTATTATTATCCATCACACTCCGTCGGCTTAATAAAGTATTTCTTATTAATTTATGTACCAGGAGTTACTACACTGGCCCAGTAAGAAACTTGATACACAGAGACTCCAAAATTATATCACACTGGCATACATGAACTGAAATGAAACAGGCTAAATTGTGGAACTTACTGTCACTGGGCTACAGAATAAGATTGAATAATGGACACTTGTTTATTGAAACATGACTATGAGACCATTGGACTTTTTTTCATTTTTAACCTCCCAATAAACCGGCACCACTCCATTTTGTCAGATAATTAAATAAATATAATTTTGGTTCATGATACACGTATACAGGGCCCATACTATGGAAATTTTAGTTTGAATTAGTTGTAAGTCATGCATGCAATTTCTAAGTAATTTATAAGTTCCCGTAGCACTCTAACATATTATCAAAGCTTTTCTTTGTGTTTACTAGATATGACAGTGCATTAAGCTGTAGACCCACCTTAGAGATGTCAAGCCCTGGTTTTTAATGGGTCTAAAGTGGCAAACCCGAACTTCACCTGATTTCTAAATGTGTCGGATAAATTGGAATCAAACCATTTAAAAATCTGGTCGGGTCTATCGGGTACACATTGTTGAGTACCCATTGACCAGCATTCCGAATGCTACATGGAGATGGCAGATCGGATTTGAGTCTAACCATATTCAGCCATTGATTTTATTGTAATATGCAGCCGAACCATTTCGAAGCGCTAGTTCACATAGAATCATGAGCCGATCACCATTTATGATCCAGGAAAGCCACAAAAGCGACCTAATTGTCCATGCTGATCCATTCAACAGCCTAGGATAGACCCACCTTTATCCTTGGATACACGGGTTTGTCTCAAGATTTCCAGCTCATATATGGTTGAATAGAACTAGACAATTATTGGTTGAAAGAAGTTGGTCCTACTTTGAAATATCAATATTGTATTCATGGATAAAGATGCATTTCAATTTTTGCATGGGATATATCGTTTGTATTGGATAATTTATCACACTTTTTAGAAAACATGGAGAAACTTTGAAAAATGTTGAATTTTTTAAATTTCAAGAATTAATTTTTTAAAAATCTTAATACACATTTTAAAATCGTAACATCTCAAAAAAGAAATGTACATAATAAGTTTCCTTCGTATGGGATCTTAAGTCATACAATGTGTGCCTAAACTGATGTAACTATATTCAAATTGAATGCATAAAATTGAAGATGGTTTTAGGCATTAATCTAAGATGTAAAGGGATCTTCTCCCAATTAGTGGCCAGAAAGGGAAAATTATATATATATATATATATATATATATATATATATATATATATATATATATATATATATATATATATAGGGAAAAGGTACTATGCGCTCGACCTCATGAGTCCGCCCCATGAGGTCGAGCTATGTGGGCCCCACCGTGATGCGTTTCAAACATCTAACCCATCATTAAGATGCACCATTCCATCATGGGCCTAGGTCTCAAAAATCAAGTTAATCAATGACTTGTGTGGGCCACACCACATACAGAAGTGTGGAGGGGCCGTGCATCATTAAAACATTCATAATCAGTTTTTTGGGCCCACCGAGATGTGGTTTGCAAATCCAGCCCATCCATTATGTGTGTCCCACTTGCATGAGGGTTCAGACCAAGTTTCAGTAGCATTTAAAACTCAGGTGGAACCCACCAAGTGTTTTTATATGTTTTAACGGTGTTTCACATGATTTTAGATGGTATGGACCACCTGAGTTCCGTATACGGCTGATTTTTGGGATATCCCACAATTTAGAGGGTACCCATCAAGGGCACGGTGTTGATGGTCGACACGCATCACGGTGGGGCCCACACAGCTCGACCTCACGGGAGCTAATCGTGAGGTCGAGCGCATAGTGCCTTTTCCCATATATATATATATATATATATATATATATATATATATATATATATATATATATATATATATATATATATATATATATATATATATATATATATTAATACTTTTTCAAAAATTGATAAGGTCTTAACAAATATTTCATGTTTGGAGTGCAACATTGCAAGCAATTTGGTAGAAATTGAGAAAATTTTGAATCTTTCCTAATTTTATCCAAATCGGACCACCTACACTCAAAGTTTGAAATTAAAGTGTATATGATGATCATTTCATCAAACACTCCTAAATATTTCCAAATTAGATAGTTATTCCTTAGGATTTTAGTTTAGAAATATTTTAATATTAATTAACTAGGTTTATAAATATTTTCTTGAATTTAACAAAAAGTGCCCATATGTGATGTATAACCTATTTCATTTATTTTATAAAACATTTTTTTTTTTTGAAAGAAGAAATTTCATTCAAAAAGGATCAAGAAACAAGAGACAGCACCAAGGCTGCATGCTAGAAGAAAAAGCCCAGCAAGGGGCCCAGGGACAAAAAGACCACAAAAATACACAAAAGTATACTATCTACACTCTCTCAGGGACCCCAGCCCCACTTTATCCAAGAAGATCGGGCCTCGAGTAACCGGAGGGAGGTCTTTGGTGGCCGAGTACTCAACGTTGACCTGGTTAGAGCTGCCTAGACGCGCTAGGCTATCCGCTGGAGCATTTCCTTCTCTGAAAATGGCTCTAAAAACGCATGAGGAAGCCCGACTCAAATTTGCAATCCGATTCAACCACGGCTTCCACTTCCAAGAGGAGAGGGAAACCCCATTAATCATATCGACCACGAATTTTGAGTCCGTTTCCACCTCCACAGCATTCAACCCAAAGGCGGCGCAAAGGGAAAGGCCATCACAAACTGCCCTAAGCTCCGCTGCATTATTTGGGCCCACCCCATAGCCTCTAGAGAACGCGAAGATCAGCACCCCGTTCTCATTTCTACAAATCCCACCACCACCTGAAGGGCCGGGATTTCCCAGCGCCGACCTGTTGGTGTTTAGCTTGTACCAGCCCATGGGAGGGGGTACCACCGCACCACCCGAAGCTGACGTGGCTTCAGAGAGCTCAGATAGGGCAAGCCTACGACGGGGTTCGGATGAAGCTCCTGTTCAGTAGAGGACACTGAAAGCCACTAGGAGATGCGGCGGATGGTGGCCGAAATAGAGATTAGGGTACCCTCGAACTGACTCACATTTCTTACTTTCCAAATTTCCCAAACAATAAATAGCGGGGCCATCCTGCGGAAGGCCTTGCTGCTAGGCACTTGGGCTAGAGCTGACCATCATTGAACGCATCTTCCAAATAAGTTGAGGGCTTACAAGTGGGGTATACCGGCTTGGCGGCCAAAATGCTCCCAGATTTTTTTCGCAAGAGAGCCATGGAGGAACAGATGGTCTAAGGATTTAGACGCCAATCTAATCAACAGAGAGGCGGGGTAGCAGGAGCATTTTAAGGCCATCTAGATCCCTTTGGCTTGGATATTAACATCAACTGGGACTGCACCATGAAGAAGCCTCCAGGCGAACAATTCTATTTTTCAAGGAATCTTCCCACTCCAGATGTGGGTGGCCCATTGCTGACGCTGGGAAGCACTTCTACACAGGGTCCAAGCTGATTTGATAGAGAAGGTACCTGAGGGGCTGAAGGGCCAGACACAGATGTCGCAGTCTTCTGAAGTAGTGAAACCACCCTGGAAGATGCAGTTAATAGTGGTTTGCAGGAGGTAGGAGTATATGGCCGAATGGGGCAAGGGACCAGATGAACCGATGACATCTTTCACCTGAAGTTGAAGTAAATTGGGAGGGATGGAGGGCATTGCCAGTTGATGAAGAGGGCCTAGCCCTGTCCAATTCGGCTTCCACAGATTGATGTCCCCTTTTCCTATACTCCAACATGAGTTGGTTTCCACTACCGGAAGGAGGACCGCAATACTCTTCCAAAGTGGGGAGGCCTTAGGGGACGGGCTACTTATGGGTTCCAGGTCCATGTCAACGAGGAATTTGGATCGCATAAGGGAAGACCAGGGGCTAGGCATTGCGTCAAACTTCACCGACCAGGCCAACTTCAATCTGTTTGCCTTCAAAATCTCCTTTAGCTTCCTGAAACTAAGGTCCCCCTCCTCCACGGGATGGGTAATGAACTTCCAGGCGATCCAGTGGAGCTTTCTTTTACCGTTAGTCTAGCCCCAGAAGAAATTAGCAAAGTCCCTTTCAAGGGTAGAAATGATAGTGGACGGAACCTGGACTACAGCAAGCATGTGGATGGGTATACTACACAGAACATGCCGAATAAGAGTGGCCCTGCCGGTTTGCGATAGAAGCTTGCTACTCCAACTTGAAATTCTGGCGCGAATTTTTTCCATTAAGAATTGGTAGTCAGATTTTTTGGCTCTCTTCTGCAGCATCGGAACCCCAAGGTAAACAGGACTCTTTTGATACTCAGAATGTCCTCGATTGCTTTGATTCTGGTGGGGGGCAGCCTGTTGGAGCAAAGGAAGAAACTTTTCCTGAAATTAAACTTTTGCCCTAAAGCATCTTGGAATTTCTGCAAAATGGAGGAGACTACTTGAAACGATGATTTGGATCCATTGAGGAAAAGAACCGTATCATCTGCAAATAACTGGTATGTGATCAACGGACTGCCCTGATGGAGAGCGAAAGGGAGGCAGAGCCTACTATCAACCAACCACCTGAACCCTCTACTGAGAGCTTCAGAAGCGATGGTGAAAAGGGCTGGGGAGATAAGGTCACCTTGACGAATGCCCCTTGTGGATTGAAAGTAACCCACGGCCACACCGTTAATGAGAATAGAAAACCAGTTCGATTTCCAGCATGATTCCAGTAAAGTTGACAAGGAGGCAGAGAAGCTAAAGGAGAAAAGGATCTTCATCGGGAAATCCCATTCCACCCAGTCGTACGCCTTTTCCATGTCTAACTTTAGCAAAACATTCCCGCCTTGGACTTTCCTGTTAATCTCTCTTATCATTTCTTGAGTCAACGTGATGTTTTCAGCGATAGCACGGCCCTTAACAAATGCCCCTTGTTCCTGCGAGATGATCTTGGGCAGCATCTTATTCAATCGAGTTGCAATGATCTTAATGAAAATTTTGTTGATGCAGTTACAGAGGGCTATGGGGTGAAAGTCAGAGAATTTGTTTGCAGCCTCTGTTTTGGGGATGAGGCAGATGAGTGTGGATTTGAAGGCCCTGGGCAACGGAGATCCTGCCAACATAGACGTTGCTGTCTTAAGAAGGTCGTTTGCTAGAATGGGCCAGCTGATTGAGTAAAAACTCCCAGGGAAGCCATCGGGGCTGGGGGGACCCGTCCGCAGGGATGCTAAGAACTGCCTGGTGAACTTCCTCCAGAGGGGGGGGGGGGGGGGGGGGTTCGGTCAGGGATTGATTGTCTTGGGGGGAAACGAGGGAGGGAATAAAGGAAGAGATGTCCTCTAGATTTATATACCCTGTTGTAGACGAGAACACCTCTTGGAAGAACCTGAAAGCTTTAGCCTTTATGAAATCCGGATCGAAAAGAGAGATGCCTTGATCGGTTTTTATTGTGGAGATCCCTGCTTTTCTTACTCTGGCATTTGCAATGCTGTGAAAAAACTTCGTATTACGATCTCCCTCAAGCAAACAACGATTTCTAGACTTCTGTTTCCAAAAAACTTCCTCTAGCAGTTCCGCTCTAGCTAGCTCCTTCTTAGCTTCATTAAGCTCAGCAATGTCCTCCTGGCCGTGGGTATGTTGCATCTGATTTTCCAGCTCATTTACTTTGGTGGCCACTTGCTTGACCTGAAGGAAAACATCTCCAAACGTCTATTTGTTCCAGAGTTTCAGGGCCATCTTTGTTTTCCTTAGCTTCAACTGGACGTTGATGAGAGGAGATGAAGAATGATTTTCCTCCTAGGCTGATCGAACTACCTGCAGAAAATCATCGTGGAGGGACCACATTCTTTGAAAATGAAAGAGTTTCGGGCCTGAGAATAGTTGGGGAGGGGCCGTCAGCAGAAGAGGAGCATGGTCAGAAGCCACTCTGGGGAGGTGAGTAACCTTGAACGTTGGAAATTTGTACTGCCAGTCAGCGTTGATGAGTACCCAGTTGAGTCTTGCCCAGACTCTGGCTGTCCTGTTTCTGTTGTTGCTCCAAGTGAAGTTTTTCCCTTCAAAGCCAGCATCATTCAGCCCAGCACAGTCAATGGCGTCTCGAAAGTCAGCAACACTTGCAGCGCCAAAGGATCTGCAGCCCAGTCTCTTAGTTGAATCAATGACTGAGTTGAAGTCGCCCCCGATCGCCCAAGGTCCATGGAAAACTCTGTTGGTAGCTGATATATCATCCCATAAGGCCTTCCGTTGATCTCTACTACATTTGGTATATACAAAGGATAGCAAGATAGAGAGCTGAGGATTCTGCAAACACACTAAAATGGACAGAAGCTGGTTAGAGGAGGAGAGAACAGAAATCTGAATTGTTAGGTCAGTGTTATAGAATAGCCAGATCTTCCCTCCTTCCTCAATATTCGAGAGGGAGGAGTGGAAGCCAAGCTTCAAACCAAAACCAGCCCTCCTCGAGTCCCTAATCATGGGCTCAAGAATGGCTAGGAACCTAGGACGAGATGATCTGATTAAACGCGAAAGCACCCTGAAAGTGAGAGTGTTTCCCACTCCACGGGCATTCCAGATGAGGATGTTATCCATCCGTTACACAACCTGAAGCAACGGCCTGTCTGCTGAGTCTTTGCAGCCTAACTTGCCAATCGCCCACCACCATCCCTGAAGTTTTGGTGCGAGCATTCCTAGATCGCTTGCCTTTCCTGGTTACCGTAGGATTATTCTGAATGGTCTGAGTAGTGGTGTCTGTGTCTTCCCTTTGGTTATCCTGAGCTTAAGCTGACGGGGAAGTGCCCAATGTAGGGACTGTGAAACAGACATTTTGTTGTTCTTTCCTGGTTGGAGAAACTGCCAAGGTGGGGACTGTTCCCATTCTACTGTTTAGTAGGTCCTGAGGGAAGTAAGGTTAGAGGTCAACAGCCAAATGGCAACTAGAGTCGACGTTGCTGGCTTGGTCATTCTCGGGGGTCATTGGGGATCAAATATCGTCTAGGGATAAGCCTGAGCGTCTCTGTGAAGACCTCTCTATGTCTGTGAAATATTCACACAAATGAAGAGGAAGGCATCCTTCCGATCTAGATCTTCTTAACTCTGGGACACTCCTTCTAGAGCGCATACTGTCAATCACCTCGAATCTGTCATTAGGTGGCTGAGCTGAAGCAGGCTGCTCTGCCGTAGTTTCCTAATCGAAGTTGTCCGCTGTACCCAGGGAGCTTTCGATATACATAAGATCGATTCCCTCAGGTATTGGGTGAGGTGCCAAGAACTCTGGGATAGGGAGGTGGGCAGCATCATCCATGAAGCAAACAGGTTGTCTATGGATCACTTCCTCGGCTGGTTGATTAGCACAAGCATTAGCAAGTCTTCTGTTTGGGGAGATGACTACCTGGGGAGCAGGAGGATCCAGTTTGGGTGAAAGAACTGCAGGGATGGAAGAAGGGGTGCTCTCACATTGTACCGTTCCTTCCACAATGGATTCAGCCGACTTTTGTTTCTCAGGCTCAATCACACAAACAATTGCTGGGTCTGGTGGAACTAGAGTAGGGGCAGACACACAGTGTGTCGTACTTTCGATAATGCGTTCAGCCGACTTTTGGTTCTCAAGTACAATAACACAAATAGCTGCAGGGTTTGGTGGAATAGGAATAGGGTCACTCGTACATAGTGTCGTACCTTCGATGTTGAGTTCAACCAACCTCAAGTTCTCAGGTGCATTTCACACAAATAGTTGCAGGTGCCGGTGGAGTTGGAGTAGGGGCGTTTTCTCGATATGTCATGCCTTCCTCAATGAGCTCAGCCAACTTCTCGTTCTTTGGCACAATTACACAAACAGTGGCAGGGCCTTTATCTGTGGTTCCAGAGTCTCTACCAAAGCTTCTATCCACCCAGTCTCTGGTTGATTCCCTCACTACATTGAGGCGATCATCCTTCTGGGCAACCGAACATAGCCCCTGAGTAACGGATTCCCCTTCCAATACCCCGTAGACTGGGAACATTTCATTCTCAACCACCAAGTTTAGAACCTGTCCAAGGTTTATACCCGGTCTGATTTGGACTTTGATCCTGACATATCTCTGGAAAAGGCTATATCTACTACAAGCATCAAGATGGATGACTTTCCAGAAGTAGTTGCCCAGGTCCAGGAAAACTGATTCCATCCAGCCTGTGAGGGAACCCCAAACAAGCAAATCCAAATGCCGTCTTTTTCGCGAATCGCCTTGGATGACTAGGGAATGACCCTCGCTATTCCCATTTCGTCGTGGAGGTGTGTATCTGCCTAGAAGTTGAGGAAATCCTATTCCGATTTGAGGACAATAAGGAAGAGGGAAGGGGCAATCCTAGCCATGTCCATTCCCGAGGATGCAAAGCGAGAGTCCATAATTGCCCTCTGAAGTCTGGTAATGGAGACAGACCTAGCCATGGCGTGACCGATATGCCCTAGTTTGAGGTTTCGCAGGCGAGCCGCCACAGCGTCTGGATCGGCTACAGATATAATCCGACTATCCGTGATTTGAGGAGTAGTGACTCGACCCTCATTGTGGACTGCTTCAGCGAAGGATCCATGGTCGGGGAGGGTTCTTGTAGGGGGTGGAGGGGGTGGAGGGGGGAGGGAGGGTGGGGCAGTAGGACGAGCACAAGGTCTGGCCGCATTAACAACCACCTCTCTGCCATCGATTTTCTAGCCATTTAGGACACCGATCACTGCCGTCATCTTCGTATATGTATCTGACGAATCCAGAACCCCTTGGGCGAATTGAGTTCGGGAAGGTGGGAATGTAGACATCCAGGACACGACCATACCTCTGGAAGATTTGCAGAATGTCTAAGCGGGAGTAGGAGAAAGGGATATTACCTATGAAAAGGCTGTGGTCTCCGCCGACCCCTTGGGGAAATCTGGGAGGTGGGGGCCAAGCATGGGGTTCTCTACCCCTAGAGGGAGCCCGGTGCCGCCAACGCTCCCCCCTGTCCATCTAGTCCAAGGGTTCCGGCAGGGAAGGAGATTCTCAGCACTCTCATCCAGCTTTCGCTGTTTCCATTCAATTTTCTTGTGACCATCCACTCAAAGCTCATTTTATAAAATTTGTTTGTCTTGTTTGTGAAATGGAAGGAAGAAGGCATTTTAATCCCGTAATAAAGAGAGGATTCTATATCTCTTCATAATCCAAGTGGTGGAATGTCAATGGCTCTCGTGTCTCTGGTTAACAACTATGCTCCAAGAATATTAATGACTCTAATTGATGTGTATTTGTAAGAATATCAACTTCCATTTGGTGAACATGTTACAAGGATATTAGTTAGCCACATACTCTCTGACTTTCTGATTTTTATTCTCCCATTGTTAAATTCCTCATAGTATGGGTTTCTGGTTTTTCTTCTCCCTTTGCTAAGTTGCTCATAATATGGCTTTTTGGTTTTTATTCTGCCTTCACTAAGTTGCTCATAGGGTGCCTAAATCTAGCTTGAACTTTATTGATTCATCATTGAATAATGACAATTTTTTATCCACTAATGACTTCCATCATCATTTTTTCACCATCATCCGTAACACTCGCTCATGTCACCTTAACAATATGGATAATTGTCATTAAAATTGAAGTATATAAATAGGTGGGTATTTGTCTCATTCTTACCATTACATAGAACACATATTAGATATGTAGGAACCTCATCCCATGGGTGGGCAGGTGTGCTCTCCAAAAAAAGAAGAAAAGAATGTGTCTCATGTGGTCACTTAGTACCAAATGGGTATGGCATGGACTCGAGATAGTATGTTTGAACGGGTTAGAGTTACTACTAGCCAATGAAGGCCTAGAATATGTGGTAGGCTAGACTTGTACATTGCCTTGGGTTAGGGAATGGGAGACTACCTAACTTGAAGATGACACCTGGGCAAGGTCTGTGATCGCGAATTTTAGGTAAGGACCTTAATGATGGATAATGAAGAGGTTAGGTGCTCTTCTTTACCAGCACTTACATGCAGTTTCTACTTTATGTGATTTATGATTTTTACGGATTTTCAGAGTTCCAGATGGCCTTATACTAATTGATTAGACGGTTGCTGACAACATTAGAAATTGACTAATAAACCACTACTCACATGAATTAACACCGAGGAGATTGTAATGTCTCACATGGGTTAGACTAGAGGAGATGATAGTTGCAAAGGAGAAAAGGATGAACACAATGCGCTAATGAATAAAATAAAAATAAAAAAGAAAGTTCAAGCAACACTGGACTTCTGATACACCAATTTGAGAGTATAATAAGGTGTAGAGCATATAATCCAAAATTGGTTAAATTATAAGTAGGGGTGTATGAGAGGACGATATGTAAATGCAAAGATAGAAGATAAAAATAGATGGTCAGATGGCTGCTTGTGCACATGGTGATGTGTTGGGAGGAAAGGAGTGCTAAGACACTCCTCCTAAGAGGACATGTTTGTAGATTTTGGATCACTTCGTTGATTTTGAATTATAAAGATGGCTTAGATGCTTGTGTAGGCTAGGTTGTAAGGCTGGGATGAGTGGGGTACACCTCTTACTCTTATTGCTACTCTCACTCTACTATCTATTCTCTCTATTCTACTCACTCTCTCAAGTCTTGAAAGTACTTGTAATCTCCTCATGAGTATATTCTTTTAAGAGTATCTTGACATGAAAATTTGCAAATTTAATAACCCCCACTCCCCATGTCCAATGTCACTATTGCACCATTCTGAGTCATCATGGTTTCACCTACACTGAAAAGTGACTAAAGGATTCTACAACTAATGAGCAAGCAGCTAGGAAATCTTCTGAGCGCAGAGTACTTAGGTGCAAAGTACTTCCTCAACCCCTGTCTAAGGATTAAGAGCACAACCAACATGAGGCCAGTCTTATAGCCACCAAGTCAAAATTGTAAATTTGCGATGGATTTTATGATGGATTTGGTCCGTCGCAAAATAGGCTTGGTATTAACCATGACCAATGGTCAAACTCTAGTTTTACCACTTTCTTTTTAAAAGGTAATTATGGTTTTACCTTTTAATCCAAAGCTTTTTCTAAGGATGTAACTTAGGGCCTATACTAGATGGTGATGAAAGCCACCCGACTACTTTTGCGTGCATGCTAGGTATATCTTACATAGCTTTGCAACCATAAGCACTAATACTTCAACATAGTTCATAGATCAGAAGCTCCACCTTCACAAATGTCCTAAATATATTAGCTATTTGACGCCTCGCTAGTGAGGTAGTTATCTAATGTCACTACTTCCCTAGAAAAGTACATGACACCCTCCGGCTATATGAGTGCATGACACCCAATGGCTGCATGAAACACCATCTTGTCCTCAGTCAATCTCAATGACAAAAGACATTTTGTTATGAACAAAATTGGCAACTCTACTGATGTAGTAACCCTAGATTCTTGCACAATGTTCTTGTACATGCATACTTGTACACTCACATCCATCCAAGCATACACATGCATACATCCATACATTCATTTATGCAATCATGAATACACACATCCATCCATCCATCCTTACATACATTCATACATGACCAACTATACATCCATCAAACTAGTTTGTACAATGACAACACCATTAATTTGTGTATTGAAATTACCTAATTTTGACCATTGTTTATGTATTAAAATTTTCTAGGGTGTGATCATTGATATGTGTGTGAGATCTATCTTTTTAACAATTGAACTATATAGCAAAATTTTCCCACATATGACCATAAATCTAAGCCTAAATTAACCCAATTATGATAGTTGGCTTGAGCATTATATTTACACAATTATGACCACAGATCTATGCACCAAATCTATCCAAATTATGACCGTCAATCCATGTCCTGAATTTGTCCAAATAAGACTATTGGCCTAGGCATTAACCCCGCCCAATTATGACCATTGATTGTTCACTAAACCTGATGTAGAGCGGTCGCGGACAGTTTCATGGCCAAGATGGATTAGAAAAGGCCCGGTTGACGACAGAAGTGATCCAGACCATCAGACCTTAAATCAGGTGTATCTCGCAATCCAGAATGAGTTATGCGACGTACCATATATGATTTTGGGGTAGGATGAGCTATTTTAGCATCCAACCCCACTACGCCAGCTTTCCCACGATGAATTTGCAAAATACCATCAGATCGACGGTCGTTCCTGTTTTAATTTTGTTTTTACTATAAATAGTAAGTTTTAGTTTGATTATAACTCTTCAACGGTTGAGCTTTAGGAGTTGCGTCCAACGTGAAAAGTGCTTAGAATAATTAGGAGAACAACGTGATGAAGCCAAATAGGACACTTACTATTTTTGGCCAAAAACCTTGTGCACTAGTAGACATCACGACTGCCTATAAATAATAAGTGTACTATTTATAATAAGTTGCAAATTCTAGGAGTTTTAATTGTAGTTTGATTCTGAAATTTCTCTCATTGCTTAGTATTCATATTTAAAGGGTTGTGAACTCATTTATTTCATTCATCAATCAAATTACGAATTTTATAGATTTTAGTTATATTTTTCTTACTTTTTTTCCTTGTGGATTCGAGAAGTCTCTGTGAGGAGTCAAGAGAAGCTCCGTGGATTCGGAGTAGTTATCCTTGAGGAAGACGGTGCTCGACCTCATCATGTTCATCCCTGCGTCAATTGGTATGAGAGTTAGGTTTCCCCTCTGGCTGATAGCAAACAACATAGATATGAACCAAAATCCTTGGATGGTGATCCAGGGATTCATTATCTTTCAGAAAGAATGAAAACCTTCGATCGAGAGAGTCAATTAACTATGCAAGGACTGCAGGCAACCCTTGACTGTCTTATGGATTCATTATTTCCACCCCGAGCCCTAAGTGATGCTCCACCGCCTATGGTTGCTATACGACATAATCCTAATTTTCGTAGAACACTACCAGTGGTAAATCGTAAGGCTACACCAGGCGATTCGAGCTCTAGCGTCGAGCACCTTAATGAAGACTTTGTCCGACGACCAATTCATGGAGGCCATCATATACATCGTGCTAAAAGACACTATCGAGGTAAGGCCGAACTTGCTAGTTTTAACGGTTTATTATGCATAAAAGATTTCCTTGACTGGTTAGCCGAAGTAGAAAGATATTTCAATTACATGGACATGCTAGAGTATAAAAAGGTAAAATTAGTAGCATTTAAATTAAAATCTGGTGCTTCTACATGGTGGAAGAAATTACAACTCTTATGAGCCTGACAGAATAAGGCGACCATCTCATCATGGCCACGGATGAGATGCCTTCTTCGATCTCTATTCCTTCCTAGTGATTACGAGTAGGTATTGTTCCAACAATACTAAAACTACTGACAGGGTAATCAAATCGTCACCGACTACACCAAAAAATTCCAGCAGTTGACAATGCGAAACGATTTATCAAAAATCGAATCACAGAAGCTAACACAATTTATAGGTGGGTTACAATCGACGATTCAAGACCGAGTTCAGATGCACCCAGTCGAGATCGTGGATGAAGCAGTTCAATTGGCAAGTAGGGCAGAAACACAACTTGTAAGATTTCTACTCAGCCTTATCCTTCATCTCGACCCCCAGGACGGGTCCCACACAGGATCCAGTGCTAGTACTAGGAAAGAACCAGTAGGAGAACGTCATTAACCTCCTTCAACCGCAAACCATGATACGGGGAGTGACTCATCTAGGCCTCAACGTGTAGCACCCATAACAGCGGGCCCGAGTAGGATTTTAAATCCTTACATTCGGCCAAGGTCGAACAATTGTTACCGCTATGGCCAACCGGGCCACTTATCAAACACGTGTCCTCAACATCCTGCAACATACTTGACCATAAACGAAGGGGGCAATGAATGTGAGGCCGCAGAAGAAGACCCTAACTTTGGTAAATATGAACAAGCTACTAAGGAATGGGCAGATGATGATGAGTGGACGGGCGAGGATCGTGGCGAATCTCTAGTTGTGAGGTGATTACTGTACACCCCATGAAAGGAATTACATCCATAGTGACACAATATATTTCGTATGCTGTGCACCGTCAATGACAAAGTCTATGATGTAATGATAGACAATGGCAGTAGTGAGAACATCGTCTCGAGAGTGATGGTGGACAAGTTGCAGCTACCAACGACAAAACGTCTTTCCCCGTACTTAATTGGCTGGATAAAAAAGGTGAATGAGACCAAGGTAACTGAAAAGATCAAATATTTTGTGATGTGTTCAACATGAAAGTATGTCATATATCACTCGGTCGACCATGGCAGTTGGACCGTGATGCGACTCATTGAGGATGAGACAATGTTTACGTCTTCGTTAAGGATGGTCAAAAGATAATCCTTGTCCATATGGCACCAGAGAACTACCCTGAAGCTTCTAAAGTAGAGATGAGTTCCCTGACAATTTGAGATTTCATGGAGGAATCCAAGGAAATCGGCGAGATATACGTTATATTGGTGAAGGGCGATGAATCGAAGCCCTCAAACATTCCTCCATGTTTAAGGCTATTACTAAACAAATTCAAAGAAGTCTGGCCTGAAGATTTACCCGATGAATTAGTCCCCTATGAGGCACATCCAACATCACACAGACCTTGTCACTAGGCTAGCCCGCCCAACCGTCCCCATTATCGGATGAGTCCGAAGGAGTTTGAGATACTTCAGGGGTAGGTGGAGGAATTGATTCGTAAGGATCTTTTGATAGAGAGCATGAGCCCATGTGTCGTGCCAACATTGTTAACACAAAAAAAATATGGGAGCTGGCGCATGTGTGTCAACATCTGGACAATCAACGAAATCACCATCAAATATCGATTCCCAATACCGCAGTTGGACGACATTCTCGATATGTTAGAAAGGGCTAAGGTGTTCTCTAAACTAGACCAGAGAAGTGTGTACTATCAGATTCATATCCGACCCAGTGATGAGTAAAAAATGACATTCAAGACTAAGGAAGGATTATATGAGTGATTGACCATGCCCTTCTATCTATCGAACCCACTAAGCACTTTTATACGTTTGATGAATCAAGTGTTAAACCGTTCACTAGCCGATTTGTAGTAGTATATTTTGATGACATCCTGATATATAGCAAGGAAGAGACAGAGCACAGGGAACATCTCAGGCAGGTGTTGTAAGTCCTACAAGTTAACAAGTTGTACCTCAACTTGAAGAAGTGTAGAGTTTTAATGGACAGTCTGTTGTTCTTAGGATTTGTTGTAACATCCATGGGCATCCGTGTGAACGATAAAAAGGTGCGAGCCATTGGGGAATGACCAATCTTGATTCGTTAAAAATTTTAGCGCGATAGTTGCACCTATTACAAATTGCATGAAAAATGGATCGTTTCAGTGGACCGATGAGGCTGACAAGAACTTTCATGAGATCAAGCATTGGTTGTCCACAACACCTATCTTAGTTCTTCCTAATTTCGACAAGTTGTTCGAGGTTGAGTGTGACACTTCATATGTCAGAATTGGAGGAGTATTATCATAGAAAGGCAGGCTGGTAGCCTTCTATAGTGAGAAGCTCAGCGAAGTCCAAAAATAGTGGTCGACATATGAGCTTGAGTTGTACATAGTTGTTTAGGCACTGAGACATTAGCGGCATTATCTTATTCAAAGAAAGTTTGTTTTGTACATTGACCATCAAGCAATAAAATTTATTAATAGTCAGACTAACATGAATCGTGTGCATACTAGATGGGTTGTGTTTTTGCAAGAATTTATGTTCATTTTGAAGCACAGGTCAGGGCAACAGAATAAGGTGGTTGATGCACTTAGCCGTCATGCATCACTACTTGTTACAATAATAATGATGTGATTGGCTTCAACTGTCTCAAGGAGTTATATACCGAGGACGAGGACTTTAAATATTCTTCGATGAAGTGTCAAGAAGGTCATTCCAATGACCTACCTATACACGACGGTTTCATCTTCAAAGAGAATTAATTATGCATCTCCCAAAGTTCTCCGAGGGAGCATTTTATTCAGGAGCTACATGGAGGTGGCCTTGGTGGAAACCTTGGGTAAGAAAAGATGCGAACTCTTATGGAGGAGCTGCATTATTAGCCGCAATTAGTACGTGATGTGGGAAAAGCAATACAACGTTGTCATGTTTGTCATACCTCCAAGGGACAATCTCAAAATACAGGCCTCTAAACCCTATTACTCGTGCCTAATGGCCCTTGGGAGGATTTATCTATAGACTTTGTGCTTGGTCTCACATGAATACAACGCGGCATGGATTAAGTATTTCTGGTGGTAGGTAATTTCTCCAAAATGGAGCACTTTATCCCATGCAAGAAGACCCTCGATGCAACACACATGGTGAATCTATTCTTTAGAGAGGTCGTACAGCTACATGGGGTCCCCAAGACCATTACTTTTGACCGTGACATGAAGTTCATTAGACACTTTTGTCGAATTTTGTTGACTCAATTCGATACACGAATTCAGTTCAGTAGTGCTTACCACCCACAGATTGATGGGCAGATTGAATTGTGAATAACACATTGGGAAACCTCTTTCAATGTATTTCATGTGAAAAACTAAAGCAGTGAGATTTGACCTTGTTTCAAACAGAGTTTGCATTCAACAACATAGTGAACCGCTCGACAGGGAAGTCTCCGTTCCAGATTATTTATGGACAAATGCCTCGCCACACATTTGACTTGGTCCCTCCGCCCAAACTCACAGGCATGAGCATTGCAGTAGAACATATGGTAGACAAGATCATAGGCATTCATGTGGAGGTGCGGACCAAGCTACATGCCTCGAACGAGAAGTACAGGGAGCTAGTGAACAAGCATAGGGATGAAAAGTGTTCGAGATGGGCGACCACATTATGGTCAATCTACGTAAAGAGAGATTTTCTACCGGGACATACAAAAAGTTGAAGAGTAAGAAAATTGGACCAGTACTAATCATCCGAAAGATCAATGACAGCGCTTACATTGTTGATCTTCCAAATGACATATCGATCTCACGGACTTTCAACGTCGTGGACCTGACCGAGTATCATTACTAAAGCAGGACGAGTTCTTTTGAAGTGGAGGAGACTGATGTAGAGGGGTCATGGATGGTTTCATGGCCAAATTGGATCAGAAATGGTCCGGTTGACGACAGAAGTGATCCGGACTATTAAACCTTAGATCGGGTGTATCTCGCAATCCGAAATGAGTTATTCAACGTACCATATATGATGTTAAGGTAGGACGAGTTACTTTAGCCACCCAACCCCGCTACGCCGGGTTGCTCACGACGAATTTGTGAAATACCATTAGATCGGCGGTCATTCCTGTTTTAATTCTGTTTTTACTATAAATAGTATTATAACTCTTTATGTGTTGGCCTTTCGGAATTGTGTCAAACGTGAAAAGTGCTTAGAATAATTAGGAGAACAGCGTGGTGAAGCCAAATAGGACACTTACTATTTTTGGCCGAAAACCTTGTGCACTAGTAGACACCACGACCGTCTATAAATAGTAAGTTTACTTTTTATAGTAAGTTACAAAATTCTAGGTGTTTTAGTTGTAGTTTGATTTTGAAATTTCTGCCATTGCTTAGAATCCCTATTTAAAGGGTTGTGAACTCGTTTATTTCATTCATCAATCAAATTATGAATTTTATAGAATTTATTTATATTTTTTCTTGCTTTTTTTTTTTTGTCCTCGGGATTCGAGAAGTTTCTGTGAGGAGTCCAGAGAAGCTTCGTGGATTCGGAGTAGTTATCCTTGAGGAAGACGGTGCTCGACCTCATCATGTTCATCCTTGCGTCATGTTGGCTAACTAGTGTGAAACGGCCTTAGTGCTCAAAATTTAAACTGTAATGACCCTTGTGGATATTTCATGCATTATAATCGCATTCCTGATGCATGCCATATGGTTTTATTTTTAGAGCTTGTTCATGAAATCCTTAAATACTAGGTTTACATAAGAGTTTTATTTTGCATTTGAAGGTTGCATCGATTCATTTGTTTTATTTTACATGAAATTGCATTGAAATCTTTGGTTATTTAGCCTTTAGTTTTTAAGCGTTGTATTGAATTTACAGTAATTGGATTGAATGTGTTTCCAAACTTGTAAAGACATTGTAATATAATTTACATTGAAAGAGTGATTAAGACTTTAGATTATGGTGATGATGATTTGGATATTTTATTTTATATAAGTAATTGGTTAATTGGTTTATTTTATGAAAGTGTGGATTGATATTGTGTGATGGTTCATGGAATTGTGGTTTGTGAATGCTTAATATATGAGCCATGTCTATAGGTACAGAATCAGAGTCAAGCATACCCAAGTGCTGGCATGATAGTTGAGGACAGGTCGAGCCCTAGAATCTGTTATTTGTCATTTTCTCCCCATATGCAAAGATATACAAGTTATGCACCTAACACACAAAACGTATCTATTTTTGAATGGCTACCTTGGCACTACATTCGGGTGCCAAACTTGCTACACCCCCCCCCCCCCCCCCCCCGCTAGACATTCTTCATTTTTAGGGTCAAAATTAAAGGAAATTATCTTATTTTCTTAGGAATATGATCTAATCACCCCTTCCGGGGGTGCTGTTGTTGTTGATATGTTTGATAGGAATCATACCTTCAACACTCAGTTAAGAAATAGCCCTCCTTCACTCCTAACCATTTTCTCTTTTCCTCTTCTAAGGAGGTTTTGTGGTGGCCATACCCTGTTAACCTCCTATGCCATTCACCCTCACTCCTAATCAAGTTAAGGCCACCGCAGTGGCCAAAGTATCTACTCGAGACAAAAGCCCATGCAACGAACAAGGCAGCCACTAGGAACAATGCTGCCTCAACAGCAAAAGTTGGCTCAGCGGCCAAGGCCCCCTTCTGGGCTAACACTCTTGCAATGGCTCAGCCCTCCTCACCAAAACAACTATGCAGGCTAAGGTCGTAACCTCTATTATCACCCCTTTGAAGGTCCACCTTTGGGCTGCGGCTGCCTCTATGGCTAGGGTTTGTTAGGTTTTCTCCCAACTAGTGTTTTAGCCAGTTCTAGACCACAATCAACTGGTCCCAAAAGACACACCGCTGCCTCTAGCATCTCCACAAGTGTATATACTTCTGTTCCCTCTCATCGTCCTATGTATCTTCAATAACGCATCCTGAGCATGGAGGACCCATTTACTCGAGGGTCTCATCATCCTCGTCATGCCCTGCGCATGGAGGTCCCATCTACTTGAGTATCTCGTCGTCCCATGTGTCTTCAACAATGCACCTTACACATTGAGGGCCCGTTTACTCAAGAGAAGATGCGTGTATATTCTAACAAGCCTCTCTTACCAATCTCTCAACAGCTGGCCACATTTCAGTAGGCTCCACATGGTGGTTGGGGGCGGCAGCTTAGGCAATATAGGTCCAGGTGTACACCCCAAAACTCTCCTTGACAAGACGATCCAAACCAGCTTGTTTCGTACAAATATAAGCTTAAGAAAAAACATAATAATAATAATACACCGACGGTCCACGTGCAATGTCAGCGACTCCATCAGACCTATGGTTGGCTTACCAAACCTTACACTCCACTTCCGAAGCTGTGCCGATTAACTCACCAATCTCTTGACTTTTTGTATACACTGGTATGATATTAGTGCTTGACATCTTGTATTCATTGACAAGATCAGAACCGCTTATTGATTAGGTCCAACAGTGAATGGGTCAAAGAACTAAGTCACACTGTTTGGACGATCCTAACCCTATAATGGTGGCGTATAATGACCATTGAAAGAACAATCAGCAATCACTTACATTCAGGGAAAAATATAAGTTCATTTGTTTACATGGTTAGCACAATCTGATCAAGGAAACTTTTGGCCGCTGGATGGTTCAGATCATCATACGCAATTGTACAGAAGCCTGATCATCCTCAAACGCAAAGTGTAAGATCTGGGCTTTCCATCCGGTGGGCCACCGGCGGGAAAGCATATTCTCGCACACTTATCATATTGGCACCAAGAGTGTGGACCACTAGACCTGGCATAGATGCGGATTGGTACTTAGTACGCTATAGTGCACTGAGTATACTCTAATTCCATCTGTTTTTCAAGTTCATTTTATGGCATAAGTCTAATATTGTAGACACCCTGATTCATAGCTGAAGTGGTAGGCTGAGTGAAATATACCTAGTGTCAACACTGAGGTCTTGGTATCGATCCCCGGTGGGGGTGGCTAACAGTGAAGTGTATACTGACAGTAGGGTGTACTAACAAGCTAACAAAAAAATAGAATAATAAGTCCAAAATTGAAGCATGTCCAAAAGCTTAAGTGGACCACACCACGTGAATGTGTTCACCATTGAAACCTTCCTAGAGCTTAAGTGATGTTTATTTGTCATCCAACATATTTATAAGGTCATACAGACATAAACAACGAGAAAAAACTGATATCATCTTGATCAAAACTTCTGTGGTCTACAAGAAGCTTTCAACTGCGATTGTTCAATTCCCACCTTTTCCTATGGTGTTGTTCACTTGAGCTTTAGATATGGTTTAATTTTGGGATTATTTTTGAAAATGAGCAGGAAAAGCCAGATGGGTAAGACACATACATTACAGTGGGCCCACAGAATTTACAGAGTAGGAAATGGGACCCGGATTAGCTACCGACAGGTTGAGCAGCAAGATTCCTACTGAAGTGACGTCACCAAGTTCCGTGGATCCCACCATGATGTATGTTTTGTATCTACACCGTCCATTCATTTGGAGAGACCATTTTAGGGCATGATACAAAGAATAAGTCAGATCCAAAGATCGAGTGGACCCCACCAAAGAAAACAGTGGAGAGACTGATGCCTACCATTAAAAACTTCTAAGGGCCACAAAGGTTTTTGATCAAGCTGATATTTGTTTTTACCCGAGTTATGAATAAGTTGGATCTCAAATAAACATCACGGTGGACCTTAGGAAGGTTTCAATGGTGGGTGTCACTCTCTCCACTATTTTCATTGGTGGGGTCCACTATAGCTTTGGATCTGCCTCATTCTTTGGATCATGCTCTAAAATGATATCTCCAACTGGATGGAAGGTGTGGATACAACACATACATTATGGTGGGACCCACAAAACTTGATGAGGGCACTTCACTAGCGAGTTTGGCTACTCAACCTGTTAGTAGCCAATCCACGTCTGTAGGCTGTATAGCCAAGAGGAAAGCTATTTGATACATTGGCAGAGTATGCTTGATACTCTGGCACTGAAAAACATGGTCGATGATACGTATAATCTTTGAGCCAACAGTGGTATAAGCACAGATTCCGAAGTAATTACCGAGTGCTTGCCTAAGATCCATCACGCTTCCTTAGGGCTTGTTTGATTTTCCGGATGAAATAGTAATTATAACTACTTCACCGGTTTGAAAATGCACTTGCAGTCTGTCTTGAAAATAAATATTTGTTTAAATATTTGGGCCCCACCATAATATATATATATATATGTGTGTGTGTGTGATGTATCCATCCCGTCCATCAATTTTAGTGTAATATTTTAAAGCATGAGCCAAAAAATGAGCCTAATCCAACACTAAGGTGGCCCACACTAAAGGAAACAATGGCACTGCTACATTTTTAACGATAGATGTTCGATTTCCTAAATCTTGTGGTGTGGCACACTTGAGCTTTGTATCAGCCTCATTTTTTTGGTCAAGCCCTAAATTCAGCTAGTATAACAGATGGACGGTGTGGATAAGACACAGACATCCTAGTGGGCTCCCACATATATTTCACAGTTTCTCACATTTAGAGCTCAAAAAAGTAAATGTCAAATCAAACACCTATAACAACCCACATTTAGAGCTCAAAAAAGTAAATGTCAAATCAAACATCTATAACAACCCAGTGAAATAATTATTACTCTTGCGATGTATTTACCAAATGTTTAGAAAATCAAACACGCATACGGCCTGTTCGATTTTCCAGTGCACTGGTAAATACCAGGCAAAAGAGTAATAATTATCTCCCTATGTATTTATAAGGCACCTGATTTGACTACTTACTTTTTGACATGGAAATCAAAAACATTACAAAATATATATGGGTCTCACTGTGATGCATTTCGCTTATCCACACCGTTCATCCATTATGCCTTTCGAATTTATAGCATAAGCAAAAAAATGAGGTATATCCGAAACTCAAGTGGACCACACCATACGAAAACAGCAATCGAATACTTACTGTTAAAAACTTTGTGAGGCTATTATTTCTTTTGGTGTGGACCACTTGAGTGTTGGATCATCCTTATTTTTTGGCTTATGCCTTAAAATATTGTGATAAAACATATGGACGGAATTGATATATCATATACATTACCTTGAGGTTCAAAAATTTTAAATAGCTATTTGAACCGGCTCCCAATGTAGAAGTCACTACATGAAATACCCCTTTTAGCGACGAAAATTTTCATCGCTAAAAGTCAGATTTTCGTAGCTAAATACATTTAGCGATGAAAATTTTCGTCGCCAACTTCGTCGCTAAAAGACCGACGTGCATGGATTTTAACGGCGAAAAAATGAAATCGTCGCCGAAGCAATACTTTTAGCGACGAAAATTTTCGTCGCTAAAAAAACTGTACAAGACTTTTAGCAGCGAAAATTTTTGCTGCTAAAAATTCGTTACTTTTAGCAACGAAAAGTTTCGTCGCCACAAAAACTGTACCAGACTTTTAGCAGTGAAAATTTTCGCTGCTAAAAGTATTATTCAGTTTTTAGCGACGAATATTTTCGTCACCAAAAACATATACAGACTTTTAGCAACGAAAATTTTTACTGCTAAAAAATTCATTACTTGTAGCGACGATAATTTTCGTGGCAAAAACAACTGTACAAGGCTTTTAGCAGTGAAAATTTTCGCTGCTAAAAGTAGTTCAGTTTTTAGCGACGAATAGTTTCGTCGTAAAAAAAACTATACAAGACTTTTAGCAGCGAAAAGTTTCACTGCTAAAAATTCGTTCCTTTTTAGCGACGATTATTTTCCTCACAAAAAAAACTGTACATGACTTTTAGCAGCGAAAATTTTCACTGCTAAAAGTAGTTCAGTTTTAAGCGACGAATATTTTCGTCGCAAAAAAACTATACAAGACTTTTTAGCAGCGAAAATATTCGTTGCTAAAAATTCCTTCCTTTCTAACAACGATAATTTTCGTCGGTAAAGAACCTTTACATGACCTTTAGCAGCGAAAGTTTTCGCTGCCAAAAAATTCGTTACACCTTTAGCAACGAAAATTTTCGTCGCTAAAAAACTTTAGAGGCCTTTTTAGCAGCGAAGATTTTCGCTGCTAAAAATAAATTACAATACTTTTAGCTACGAAAATTTTCGTTGCTAAAGTCTTTTATTTTTTTTTAAAAAAATATACCTCTTAAAATTCCGCACAAAATTCCTGATATACACCTGTTAACAATATATTTCATCATATTCATCCTGATATACACCTATTATATATATATATATATATATATATATATATATATATATATATATATATATATATTTCATCATATTCACATTCACATCCATCTAATTAAATTAATCCAAACCCAAACATAAACTACATTCATCCAAACACAAACAATGTTATCCGCATCACATTCATTCAAAACTTAACATAATAAACAAATATAAAAAAAAATTCACACAGATGAAGGCGGAGGCGCTGGGGCATCAGTGGATAAGCGTGCAGCGATAACTTGAAACATCTCCATCATCCGTCGCTCATGCTCCACCCGCATCTCCTCCATCCTCCTCTCTTGCTCCTTCCTCTGCCTCGCCAGCTGATCGCCCATCCTCTTCTCCTGTTCCTCCCTCTGCCTCGCCAGTTCCTCCTCCATCCTCCTCTCCTGCTCCTCCCTCTGCCTCGCCTGCTCCTCCCTCTGTCTGTCCAGCTGATCTTTGATGTCATCGACGACGACCCGTAGCTGCCAAACCTCTCTCTCTACAGTATCAGCTCGGCGTACGGCGCTGTCGCCAACGACGATGGATCGGCTGGAGGCAGCTCTAGCGGGTGCCATGAGCTTGGCACCATGGCCAAACCCACGCACATATCCAGAACGGGTGCCAAGCACCTAACTCAGGATCTCTGGCTCCCTCCGCTGAGTACCATCGGGAGTGGGTTGACTGCGTAAGGTGTTCATCTCCTCCTGTAATGAAAACATATGAATTTTCATAATAAATGACATTATTATAATTTAATGCAAATAAATTTTACAATGTAAGGATCTTTACCCAAATCTCGCTGGCTCTAGGATGTACCCAAGATCCTGTCGCCTGCCGACAGTGAGTCCCTTTGTAGAAGTCTACTGGTCCGGGCTCCTGGCCAGTGACGGAATCTCACTGCGCAATCGAAAAGACAATAGAATTAATATAAATGCATGGAAAGAATATATAAACGTAATAATTACCAGTACTTTCTTACCATGTCGTGACGAAGTCGTACAAATGACTTTGAACCAGCTACGTGGTTCACTTCTAACTTTCCTCTATTGTCAGAATTTATTTTGCTCCTCTTCTAAACACATTATTCATAATACATTGTTATTAATTACGAATTTAATTATTATGTTAAGATATCATAAATATGTAAATATTACCTGAAAAGAATCAGACGAAAATCTATCGCAGAGTATCCGCCAGTCCTCATCGGTCACGTGCAGCGGTGCGGACTGTATGGCCTCCTCGTGGCTCATGCACCGCTTGTATTGCTGGTGTAACTTACTGCGGTAATCCTTGAATTGCTCCTTCATCATGTCGTCAACGGCATGGGAGATGTGCGGAACACTCAAATCCAAGTCAAATTTATCCTGCAGTTTCGTAAATGATAGATTAAGATAATAAACTTATTAAGAAAATAACTTAACTGTAAATAAACTTTTATAAAATAAATTTTAATTTACTAAAATTTACCTAAAGGCGCTGACGGATGAGCTGTCGCACATCATCTGTCATGTCTGCCCAACGAGAGGTGGTGGGGGGGATCAGAGATCGGCATAAGACACCGACCTCTGACGTAAACAACATGGCATTGTTCTCAACAGGTCTAATGCAGTCCTGTGAGAACTCTACCGTCACCCTACCCTCACGCGTAAGTCGCTCTAAAAGCAACCCACGCGTGAGTCCACGTCCTCGTCGGCTGGTCGACGACGCTGTTGCAAAAGAAATATATAAGTTTAAACATAAATAGAAATCATTAAAAGAAATATATGTCTAGACTTACATGCAGTGCCCGGTGTATGCGCGACTGAGGGATCAGACGCCTGCGATGCAACATGTGACGGTGATGCTGGCTCCGTCGCATCACGGGTAGAAGGGGTAGATCCAGTGCGCGAACGACGTACTCTCCCACCTGGTGCCATCACTGAATATGTGCGAGCTACGAACTTATAAATTTAAACAATGTCAATACAAGTGGAATATACTAAAACATTGTACAAGTAGTGTTGACGGTATAATGCATGTGTTTATGCTTAGAGAGATGATTAAAATATGATTAGACCATTACACTATAATGCAAGCAGAATATAATAAAACTGTAAACTTTAATTTATAATCATTGAAAATTCCATTATACATTGTCATTCTATATTAAATACACATATTTTGTTGTAATACGAAACAACTTTGAGGTAAACTATCCGAAGTACTCCCTGCGTAAGCTATCGTATACTTCAGAAGCATATGTCATTTCGTGTGAAGCACTCGACATATTTACAGCCAACATGCCAGTCACAATAGGAGATATCTTGTCTCTTGGGACTCCATTCAGATGTGTAAGTGACAGAGTCGCATCTTCCATATCTCGTTTCCCGCGGTTATATATCTCCATCAGCCCTGGAATTTCTTTGAGATAGCATAATCTTTCATCTAAGTCATCGTCGATATATTCCACTCTACACTCATCGACCAGACCGGGTATCTCTATGGCCCTACCAGAAGAAGATAGGACCAAAATATCTATCTGCAACAGCTGATGAAGTATGTTGTGTGATTCTGCTACGCTCCGGTTTAAGGAGGACATGATCAGAAATTGACTTAACTGCAAATGTGGATTATAAACAAGTCAATAAAAAGAATTAATCATGACTTGTAATTTTCACGTATACATGAAATACATAAATTATTCGAATTGAAAAATGACATGTAAATCATGTGTACATTTAATAATCGTCGTCTGTATCACTATCGCTTAGAGCTATTTCTTCACCATCACTATTACTGATCAGTATTTCATCCTCATTGTCCGCAACATCGTCATCAATGAAACCGCTATCATCTGTAACAATATCACGTACTATTGAGGCATCAACATGATCAGGTGGCACATCATCTCTATCTAATTGCACCACATCAATATCAACACTTGAATCAGTCCATGTATCCCTAGATGGCATGTCTTCTTGATATGCTTCTTCAACCCTAAACGTGTCATTTCTCCTGTCCTCGCTATTTTCAACTTCTGGTACGGGAATGTCAAATACGTTCCTGGGCTTTATTTTCTGCACCACGTGCCAAGAGCCGCCTAACTTGGTATCAGCGAGATAAAATACTTGTTTGGTTTGGCTGGCGAGGACAAATGGGTCGTCCTTAAACCACTTCCGAGATAAATTTACGCTCGTAAAGTAGTTGTCAGTCTGTATTCCCAACTTCTTATTTCTAATGTCCCATCAATCACATCTAAATAAGTACACCTGCTTTCTCATACAATAACTCAGCTCAATAATATCTGTCAAAATGCCATAAAAGTCAATTTCATCCTCCTCATTTGTTCCCTTCACAACCACCCCACTATTTTGTGTGGTCTTGTACTTCTCACGTTCTTCGGTGTGAAATCAAATCCCGTTTACAATATAACCTGTATATCTAGATACACGTCTATCAGGGCCACATGCCAGTGAGTATAATGCATCAGACGCATCCGCAGAGTTGCTTGTGCGCAACATCTTCATCTATTATCATGTACAGAATATAATTGTTTAGGAATTTTCATAAGTTGAAATAATGTGCAATACAACGAAAATGCTAAGTGTGGTGAGATACAATGTGAAATCTTACACGGTTGGCGAACCATTCTGGAAAATGATCCTGATGCATTCGATCATAATTTGTGAAAAATTTGGACTTCATCTCGTCTATGTGTTCGCTACACATAAATGGCACGTCATCAGCAAGAAACATTAAGATCATCATATGTAGAGAAAATAATAATCGAGGGAAGACTTACTCCAAGTACGACTCTATTTCTTCACAATTATGCAACACATACCACCGTGCCTTTGCTAGATCCCCAAGGTCCATATCCTGAAACGTCGGGGATCCTAAAGGATGAACGTTATGTGCAAATACAGATATGGGTCCTTGTTCATGCTCCTGCCCTTCATCGGCATTCCGATCTTCTCGGTTGAATCTAGTCTCTATGCCACGAAGATACATGGAGCAAAATGTAAGGCACTCATTATCAATGTACGCTTCAGCTATCGACCCCTCCGGTCGTGCCTTATTCCTCACAAATCGTTTCAGTGTGTGAAGGTATCTATACACAAAACCACTATGTTATACGTATGAAAACATGAATATATGTAGTTTATGGAATGAATAAAAAATTTAACATATTGGTACCACCTTTCGATTGGATACATCCAACGATATTGTACTGGGCCTGCAAGCTTCGCCTCGTGCGGTAAGTGAATCGCTAGGTGTACCATGACATCGAAAAATGCAGGTGAAAATATTCTTTCAAGTTTGCAAAGGATTACGGCAATGTCCCTCTCCAGTCGTTTAATAACATCTACATTCAACGATCTCGAACACAAATCCTTAAAGAATATCCCCAACTCAATCAGTACCGCACTGATATCCTTGCTCAAGAATCCACGAATCGCAACCGGCAGTAGGCGTTGCAGAAGGACGTGATAATCATGACTTTTCATTCCTGTTACCTTACAGTCCGTAACGTTTACGCGTTGAGATATGTTTGACGCATACCCATTGGAAAACTTCACCGATCTCAACCATTCACATAAATGCTTTCTCTCTAGTTTTGTCAACGTGTAGCAGGCTGATGGCATGGTATACGAATTTCCATGTGGTTGCAAGTGCAACTCTTTCCTTAAACCCATTTCTTGTAGATCCAATCGAGTCTTAAAACTGTCTTTTGTTTTCTTCTCTATGTTCATCAATGTTCCAAAGACATTGTCACATATATTTTTCTCAATATGCATGACATCCAAGTTGTGTCGCAATTTCAGATCACTCCAATAGGGCAACTCAAAAAAGATGCTCTTCTTTCTCCAATTATAGTCCAATATTGTACTTTCCTCTTCTTCAAGTGCGATGTCTTACCAAATCTAACCTCTCCAATGTTACTCAGTTGTTGCATCACGTCTTCTCCAGATAGCTCTTTCGGAGGTGGCCTATGATCTTGTTTGCCATCAAAGATCATCGTCTTCCTACGCCAACTATGATCGCTCGGAAGGAAGCAACGATGGCCCATATAACATGTTTTCCTATCATGCTTCAATGACAATGAACAAGTCTCAATACCACATGTAGGACAAGCCAACTTGCCCTTCGTGCACCACCCAGACAAATTTTCATATGCGAAAAAGTCATTTATTGTCCACAAGACCGCTGCATACAATCGAAATGTTTGTCCTGTAAATGTATCATATGTTTGTACACCTTGACTCCACAACTCGTTTAACTCGTCTACTAACGGTCGTAAATACACATCAATGTCATTCCCAGGTGACATGGGTCCAGGAATAAGCAATGACATCATGAAAAATGACTCCTTCATACACAACCAAGGAGGTAAATTGTAGGGCATAAGTACCACTGGCCACATACTGTACGAGCTACTCATATTACCAAATAGATTAAAACCATCACTTGCAACGCCTAATCGAATATTGCGAGTCTTCTGCAAACCAGCCATGTTGCTTGTCAAAATTTTACGAGGTTTCAGCGTCCGCAAGGTGCCTTAGTGTACTATCATCATGAACACGTTTCTCCTTATGCCACCTCATATCTTCAGCCGTCTTACGAGACAAACAATCTTTGCAATCTGGGTTTCAATGGGAAGTACCTTAACACCTTTCGCAGGATTTTCTTACCCCTGGGTTTGTCATTCTTCCACCTACACTCTCCACATTCTTGACACTCTTCAGCCTTACGTGCTTTTTTCCAATATAATAAACAATCATTTATACATGCATATATGAGTTCATAACCAAGGCCCAAGTCTCGCATCAATGTTTTTGCCTCGTAATGAGACTTTCGCAATGTCTCACCGTCCGATAACGCTTATTTCAACAACTCAAGCAACATGTCAAGCGATTTGTTACTCCAACGATTTATTGTCTTCAAATGAAGTAACTTTGTAAGAAAATTCAACTTGGAGAAGTTCTGACACCCCGGATAAAGTGGACGTTCTGCCTCCCTCAACAACCTACTAAACTTTTCTGAATCGACATCACCCATTGGAGGAATATCTTGGTTACTGCTTGTCGCTGCAAAATCAGTATCCGCAGTTGTTCCCCTGAATACATCCCTTATGATATCTTACATTTCGTCAACGTCTTCATCCTCGTCATCCGGCACAATCGGGTCAGCAAGGACTTTGGAGAGCTCAACTCTATGGGTCATATCTTCACCATGATAGATCCACCAAGTGTAACCCTGGTCAATCCCAACTATGAACAAATCATCCTCTACTTTGTCTAAAGTCTTATATATCATGTTCTTGAATTTTCGACATGGACACCTAATCCTATTCCTTGAATCTACCCGATTTCGGACAAATTCCATGAACTCTTGAGCCCCTTGCTTATACTCTGGGCCAAACCTATTCTTAGCTCGCATCCAACTCTTATCCATGTCTACAATGAAATGACTAAAGTCAGTTTACGAAAATAGCTTTAAGATTGGGCTAGGTTATAGGTTTAGGTTATATGTTTAGGTTTAGGGAATAGAGACTAGGTATAAGTTTAGGTCTAAGTTTAGGGAATTGGAGTTGAGATTAGGATTAGGTGTAGGTATAGGTTTAGAGATTTGAGTTAGGTTATAGATTATAGGTTATAGGTTATAGGTTTAGGTTTAGGTTTAGTATTTGAAAATACATTAAGGTTTAGGTTTAGGTTTAGGGATTTGATAATAGGTTTAGGTTATAGGTTTAGGTTTAGGTTAAGGTTATAGGTATAGGTTTAGGTTATAGTTATAGGTTTTGGGATTTGAGAATAGGTTTAGGTTATAAGTATAGGTTTAGGTTAGGTTATAGGTTATAGCTTTAGGGAATTGGTTATAGTTATAGGTTTAGGTTTAGGAAATCGGGTTCAGGTTCGAGACCGGGTTTAGGTTTGGGTTTTCAAGTTTAGTTTTAGGTTTAGGCTAGGGAGTTGAGATTAGGATTAGGTGTAGGTTTAGGTTTAGGCATTTGAGAATACATTAAGGTTTAGGTTATAGGTTTTGGGATTTGAGAATAGGTTTAGGTTATAGGTTTAGGTTTAGGTTTAGGGATTAGAGAATAGGTTTAGGTTATAAGTTTAGGTTTAAGTTAAGGTTATATGTTAAGGTTAAGGTTATAGGTTTAGGTTTAGATTAAGTTTATAGGTTTAGGTTTAGGCTATGTTATAGGTTTTTGGTTAAGGTTTAAGTTATAGTTATAGGTTTTAGGATTTGAAAATAGGTTTAGGTTATAAGTATAAGTTTAGGTTAGGTTATAGGTTATAGCTTTAGGGCATTGAGAATAGGTCAAGGTTTCGGTTTATAAAATCGGGTTCGGGTTCGGGACCAGGTTTAGGTTTGGGTTTTCAAGTTTAGGTTTAGGTTTAGGCTAGGGAGTTGAGATTAGGATTAGGTGTAGGTTTAGGTTTAGGGATTTGAGAATAGGTTTGGGTTATAGTTATAGGTTTAGGTTAGGTTATAGGTTATAGCTTTAGGGAATTGAGAATAGGTCAAGGTTTAGGTTTAGGAAATTGGGTTCGGGTTCGGGACCGGGTTTAGGTTTGGGTTTTCAAGTTTAGGTTTAGGTTTAGGCTAGGGAGTTGAGATTAGGATTAGGTGTAGGTTTAGGTTTAGGCATTTGAGAATACATTAAGGTTTAGGTTTAGGTTTAGGGATTTGAGAATAGGTATAGGTTATAGGTTTAGGTTTAGGTTTAGGGATTTGAGAATAGGTTTGGGTTATAGTTATAGGTTTAGGTTAAGGTTATATGTTAAGGTTAAGGTTATAGGTTTAGGTTTAGGTTAAGTTTATAGGTTTAGGTTTAGGTTAGGTTATAGGTTATAGGTTTAGGTTTAGGTTATAGTTATAGGTTTTGGGATTTGAGAATAGGTTTAGGTTATAGGTTTAGGTTTAGGTTTAGGGATTTGAGAATAGGTTTGGGTTATAGTTATAGGTTTAGGTTAGGTTATAGGTTATAGCTTTAGGGAAATGAGAATAGGTCAAGGTTTAAGTTTAGGAAATCGGGTTCGGGTTCGGGACCGGGTTTAGGTTTGGGTTTTCAAGTTTAGGTTTAGGTTTAGGCTAGGGAGTTGAGATTAGGACTAGGTGTAGGTTTAGGTTTAGGCATTTGAGAATACATTAAGGTTTAGGTTATAGGTTTTGGGATTTGAGAATAGGTATAGGTTATAGGTTTAGGTTTAGGTTTAGGGATTTGAGAATAGGTTTGGGTTATAGTTATAGGTTTAGGTTAAGGTTATATATTAAGGTTAAGGTTATAGGTTTAGGTTTAGGTTAAGTTTATAGGTTTAGGTTTAGGTTAGGTTATAGGGTATAGGTTTAGGTTTAGGTTATAGTTATAGGTTTTGGGAATTGAGAATAGGTTTAGGTTATAGGTTTAGGTTTAGGTTTAGGTTTAGGGATTTGAGAATAGGTTTAGGTTATAGGTTTAGGTTTAGGTTAAGGTTATATGTTAGGCTTAAGGTTATAGGTTTAGGTTTAGGTTATAGTTATAGGTTTAGGTTAGGTTATAGGTTATAGCTTTAGGGAAATGAGAATAGGTCAAGGTTTAGGTTTAGGAAATCGAGTTCGGGTTCGGGACCGGGTTTAGGTTTGATTTTTCAATTTTAGGTTTAGGTTTAGGTTAGGGAGCTGAGATTAGGATTAGGTGTAGGTTTAGGTTTAGGCATTTGAGAATACATTTAGGTTTAGGTTATAGGTTTTGAGATTTGAGAATAGGTTTAGGTTATAGGTTTAGGTTTAAGTTTAGGGATTTGAGAATAGTTTTAGGTTATAGGTTTAGGTTTAAGTTAAGTTTATATGTTAAGGTTAAGGTTATAGTTTTGGGTTTAGGTTAAGTTTATAGGTTTAGGTTTAGGTTTACGTTATAGTTATAGGTTTTGGGATTTGAGAATATGTTTAGGTTATAAGTACAGGTTTAGGTTAGGTTATAGGTTATAGCTTTAGGGAAATGAGAATAGGTTATAGCTTTAGGGAATTGTGAATAGGTCAAGGTTTAGGTTTAGGAAATCGGGTTCGGGTTCAGGACCAGGTTTAGGTTTGGGTTTTCAAGTTTAGGTTTAGGTTTAGGCTAGGGAGTTGAGATTAAGATTAGGTGTAGGTTTATGTTTAGGCATTTGGGAATACATTAAGGTTTAGGTTTAGGTTTAGGGATTTGAGAATAGGTATAGGTTATAGGTTTAGGTTTAGGTTTAGGGATTTGAGAATAGGTTTGGGTTATAGTTATAGGTTTAGGTTAAGGTTATAGGTTTAGGTTTAGGTTAAGTTTATAGGTTTAGGTTTAGGTTAGGTTATAGGTTATAGGTTTAGGTTTAGGTTATAGTTATAGGTTTTGGGATTTGAGAATACGTTTAGGTTATAGGTTTAGGTTTACGTTTAGGTTTAGGGATTTGAGAATAGGTTTAGGTTTAGGTTAAGGTTATATGTTAGGCTTAAGGTTATAGGTTTAGGTTTAGGTTATAGTTATAGGTTTAGGTTAGGTTATAGGTTATAGCTTTAGGGAAATGAGAATAGGTCAAGCTTTAGGTTTAGGAAATCGGGTTCGAGTTCGGGACCGGGTTTAGGTTTGGGTTTAGAAGTTTAGGTTTAGGTTTAGGCTAGGGAGTTGAGATTAGGATTAGGTGTAGGTTTAGGTTTAGGCATTTGAGAATACATTAAGGTTTAGGTTATAGGTTTTGGGATTTGAGAATAGGTATAGGTTATAGGTTTAGGTTTAGGTTTAGGGATTTGAGAATAGGTTTGGGTTATAGTTATAGGTTTAGGTTAAGGTTATATGTTAAGGTTAAGGTTATAGGTTTAGGTTTAGGTTAAGTTTATAGGTTTAGGTTTAGGTTAGGTTATAGGTTATAGGTTTAGGTTTAGGTTATAGTTATAGGTTTGGGGATTTGAGAATAGGTTTGGGTTATAGGTTTAGGTTTAGGTTTAAGTTTAGGGATTTCAGAATAGGTTTAGGTTATAGGTTTAGGTTTAGGTTAAGGTTATATGTTAGGCTTAAGGTTATAGGTTTAGTTTTAGGTTATAGTTATAGGTTTAGGTTAGATTATAGGTTATAGCTTTAGGGAAATGAGAATAGGTCAAGGTTTAGGTTTAGAAAATCTGGTTCGGGTTCAGGACCGGGTTTAGGTTTGGGTTTTCAAGTTTAGGTTTAGGTTTAGGCTAGGGAGTTGAGATTAGGATTAGGTGTAGGTTTAGGTTTAGGCATTTGAGAATACATTAAGGTTTAAGTTTAGGTTTTGGGATTTGAGAATAGGTATAGGTTATAGGTTTAGGTTTATGTTTAGGGATTTGAGAATAGGTTTGGGTTATAAGTTTAGGTTTAGGTTAAGGTTATATGTTAAGGTTAAGGTTATAGGTTTAGGTTTAGGTTTAGGTTAAGTTTATAGGTTTAGGTTTAGGTTAGGTTATAGGTTATAGGTTTAGGTTTAGGTTATAGTTATAGGTTTTGGGATTTGAGAATAGGTTTAGGTTATAGGTTTAGGTTTAGGTTTAGGTTTAGGGATTTGAGAATAGGTTTAGGTTATAGGTTTAGGTTTAGGTTAAGGTTATATATTAGGCTTAAGGTTATAGGTTTAGGTTTAGGTTATAGTTATAGGTTTAGGTTAGATTATAGGTTATACACTTAAAATAAGCTAGCAAAATGTATAGACAACATGAACATACATCAAGGTGGGCCCCACAATCATAGTCAGAACTCACAAATACCTAACGAAATCCGCTCGTCTTTGATAAGACTGTGGGCCATTAAATGAATAGGATTTTGAAAGTATCTATGAATTATAAATGATGGATATCTAAGGTTAAGGTTTTCATATGGTGTGGCAACCATCCATTACACATGCCATACATGTATATAAGTTCACACCATCCAAATCATCATCCCACAACAATTGAGGAGTGATAGGAGATACTCTTATAGGACTTTAGATGGAGCAAGTTACCAGGCAAGCACTATAGGAGATAGTCTTATAGGACTTTAGATGGAGCAAGTATGAAAGTCATAGTGGTAGGAAGCAACCCATCAAAATTTTGTCATATAATTTTAGATTATAAATAAAAAAATGAGGTAGATCTAACACTCAAGTAGACCACACTATACTGTTGAAACTTTCTTAGGACCCACCATAATGTTTATTTGTCATCCAACTTGTTTATAAAGTCATATAGACTCGGATGGAGGGAAAAAAAAAAAACAAATATCAGCTTGATCTAAACTATTATGGGCCTAAGAAGTATTCAACAGTAGGCAGTCAATCTCAATTGTGTGGTCCACCTAAGAATTAGATTTATTCATTTTTAGGTTCATGCAACAATATTTATAGGAAATACAACAAGCTCAGCATGAGTATGACGGTTGATACCCATGCCATCTCCCCTACATTCATACATGTGTACATGAACCCGGACAGTCCAAGAGTTGGATCCCACCTTTGATGGGTCATAACCTGAAAAATGATATGATCAAATGATCCTAGTATACTGATTGATGGACTTACACATATTGAATGTGTAATTTTGTAAATACTTTTTAATCATCCATTTAGAGCCCCTTGTTCAGACAGTTTGGATCATAAATCAGTGTAATGTTTAGCTAAGAAGTAAGAACTAATCATTGTGGAACCAACACAATGATATTGTCAGACATACACATGAGCTACATGTATGGAAGAGAGAACCCAATATCAACCATCTTGATTGGGCCAAGTATGCCCATTATTCCTATCAAAATGGGAGCCCTGTAATTTGAATTCTTTTAATTTTCTTTTCTTGTGTAGATGCCAATTAGATAGATCTCTAGGAATTGGCCTGATAAAATATCCAGTGTCCAAAAAGCAGCACAAAGACAGTTCTTACTGAGCCACCGGTATGGTAGAGGTCAGCCCTTATATCTACTATTTTGGTTGAGATGGAAAGGGGAACCTTTTAAGATGGAATTGATTTTCTTATCTTTCTTTCTTTCTTCTTCTTCTTCTTCTGTTTTAAAATTTTTTTTTTAAAATTTTAATTTGATATATCTTCAAGAATTTGATTAATAAAACACTTAACATCCAACAATAACTGCACTTTACGAAAACAAAGGTGGATTTGAAGCAGACACATGATATGCAGTGTGGGAGACAGATCCCAAGATATAGAAGCAGAATACCAAATAGACTGAGCACCTTAGAAGATTCATGTTACTAAGGTTATGGTAATGATGGTGACAGATATAAATACTGCAATACTAATGTTTAAGTTACAAGATGGAAACCGATCCAAAATGGAACCTTGAGAATGGCAGGGAGATAAATTGTTGTCGCATGTATTTCATGAAGAAAACAAATCTAAAACAAAAAATCCAATGGTAGTAGTAAATGTCAGAAAAAAACTTTATGTTAAATGGTTGAAAACTCATATTTTTAAAAACCTTAAAATGTAAAGTTGATACTGAATATTTCTTTATTGATTTTAACTTTAAATGGTGGTGTTTCTTTGTTAAAGTTGGTGTTGAACTCACACCATAAACAAACTAGAAAACTCATGTTAAAAGAAAAGAGTCTTAAAAAGGGGTTTTCGAAAACCCCTTTTTTGAACCCTAGCATGCGACGCAAGCTCTCCTCCATTTCTTTGATTCTCTCAATCCACAAGGACATTGAAGGGGAGATTTCAGCCGATCATTAGAGCTTGCAAGAGGGTCCAGTTGTTGTTTTTTTCAAGAGCATTGGAGTTGAAATGAAGGAGAAAATCAGATTTCCCCCTTTCCGCATACATGCGGCTATGAAATTGTAATTTTTAGATTTTTGATTGATTGAATCTCTCTTCTTGAGCTTGCAAGAGGTATGTTCTTGCTCCTTAATGAGTTCATCTCTCCACCCTCTCTCTCTCTCTCTCTCTCTCTCTTCCTCTCTCTCTCTGATCTCTCCACCCCACTGTTGCCGCCCGCCCTACCCACGAACGTGAGGCATCTCTCTCTCTCTCTCTCTCTCTCTCAATCTCAATGTTGATTTATGAATTTGGGGATTTGGTAATTTGTGGATTTGCAATTCGAATGTGTACCCTCATTTAGGGATTTACAGATTTTAGGGCTTACAGATTTGAATGTGGACCTTGAATTTGAGTTTTTCTGATTTTATAAATTGGGGATTTGGGGGTTTTAGGATTTTGGGAATCTGAGAATTTTAGAATTAGGGATTTCACCTTCCAGATTTGAAAGAGCAACTTTGGTCTCAAGTTGTGCAGTTTGGATTCACTCAAAGATTTTCCATGCATGTGTTTTATGCAAAAATGTTGGTGTTGTTGTTTGGCCATCTTCTGTATCCGATCAAGGACCATCAATGGGGAATTTGGCTATTTTTTCTTCACTTACTCGTTGTTGGGATGTGTTGAATCCTCTGTTGAATTCCATGGAACTCGAGATTTCCAATGTTTGAATGCCCCAAGTTCCATGGATTATTCCGAACTTGACCTTACTCAACCTGCATTTGCTCAACCCAAACACAGCCTGAATTCAAATTGGATTATTGTTTTCAAACCGAACCAACTCAATGACCTTGACAGCCTCAGCCAAAATGACCCAAACTCAGGTTGTCTCAAACCCAAGTTGAAGTCCTAATTGGGTATACCCAGTTCTCTAATTACAAACAGAGAGTCTAAATTTCTTCTTCCTAATTATGTTAGCCAAATAAAGAGGACCGTAATAGAAAAATATGAGAATCTCTACAACTTCTCCTGAAAATCAAGGTTTGTTGGATTACCTTGATTTGTTTGACCGAGTTTGATTATTTACTACCAATCTAGCATCAACCCCACTTTACCGTGCCTTGGGAATGGTTGGCCTGTTACTACCATGTGGAATTACAATGCTTAACTAATGTCTATCATACCATTTGGATTCCTCTAATATTTTATTTTGTAATTCTTCTATGATCTCTAGAATCTTGTATGCTTTGGAGAACTAGCCCCTCAGATGTTCTCTATAAGAGGGCAACATGCTCATTGATGTGTTAGCTAAGGGATGGAACTTAGACCTTTTTTGATTATAGGATTCATTTATTCATGATCTTAATGGATTGTGTTTCCTTTCCTGCATCTGTTTTCCATTTAGAAATATATTCCTTCAAACATAAAACCTTCTAACCATTTACTTATCTATGGTGCCATCATCGTCATCATCCTTATCATAACCTTGTCCCAGCTATTCGAGGTCGGTTTCTCATGATTTGCTTTGCAAAGGTTTTACCACTGGCTGTCCACCTAACATCAACTCTCTTTTGCCTGGGCTTGGGACCAGCTAGAGTGTCACTAGTAGGCAGAGTTGCAATGCTTATCTGTAGTGTTTATCATATTATTGGATTCCTCTATTGTCATCCATTATAATTCTTCATTATTCTCTAGATATCTCGCGTATTCTAGAGAAGCAACCTATCGGTATTCATACAAGTGGCCAACACAATCACCAATGTTTTAGCTGATGGATGGGGACTCCTTTTTTGTATGTTGCCAATAAAAGAAAATTGCTATATTTTGGTTGTGGATCAATTTTATTGTTTCCCGATGTCTATTGTTCTTCAAAATTTGCCATTTTTTAAATTTTTTAATTTTTTTTTTCCATTTTGGCAAAAACAAGGCATATCAGTTCTAAATGATGCAATTAAAGCTTGCACAGAAGAGATAGACCGACACAAGGGGAAACTTGTAGTGAAGGAGGCACCTAGAGCTGTGAGTTATATTCTCATTGATAAATCTCTATTTGAACATAAAAGTTTCAGGCTGCTTTTGGATGCACTACTGAACTGAGTTGCAATAATTAGTTTGTGTTTGGAAAGCTCCAAAATTGATGTTCAACGCTCTTTCCACCATTCTTAATTGAGGTTGAGGGTTGCAAATATTTGAAAAAGACCATGTACAATGGACAGTTCGCCTGATGTATTTTTTTCTATCCGGCAAACCAGTTTGAAATCACCATTCAGCTTTGTTCTTGTATAATAAGAGTTGAATGGGAGTTGAGCCAAGTAGGCTGATGCAACTAGAGTTGAAAGAAGGAAATCACTGGAACCTGAAGTTTTATGTGTCAGATCTAGAGTCATGGATAATCACAAAAGAAAGGATAATGTCTAGGGCTTGCTCCACACAAGCCTAATGCATCACACCCTAAGTCATTACACTAGTAGAAAAATATTTTATGTTGCTGTAAACACCTGTAAAATGCATCATTTGGTTTTGTTGTTCACATTTTACAGATGAATGTTGCAAGTCTACTTCTATTTTCCCATCTAATCAACTAGTAGAGTGGAAATTTATTAGAACCACCCCTCTGATTCACAAGCAGGATGACCCACCATATATGATCAATGGCTCAGATCATAATATCTAAGTGAATGGATGGGATGGGCCTGTTTAACGTTTACAAATTCAAATGCTTTTGGTTTTACTACTCACAATTCAAAATTATTTATTTATTTATTTATTTTTCTAGGTGTATTTGATTTTTCGAATTACCTTATTTTTTACAGCAAATAACCAATTATGTTTTATAACACAGGTTTTCAGGTGAGATGAACGAGTTTCAAAACAAAACAGTTTGCGGTTTTGAGAAGCGATTCCCAAGATGTATGTGTGTTTCAATGGCCATCTGCACCTTGAAAGCATACAATGGAAGGTAAGGAAAGCCTAAACCATTGGAGTGGCCTGGCCATTTGGACAGGCCGTGTTTATGTATTTGCTCAAAATTAATGGAGCAGACCCGGATGTGTGTCGGAGCTATCCGGATGAGCGGGGGTCCCTGGAAGGTGGGAACCGCTGTTATGACCATGATGAAGCTGTCCATTTCCTATGGACAGCATTGGAGGGGCCTGGCCATTTGGACAGGCTGTGTTTATGTATTTGATCGAAATTAATGGAGCAGACCCGGATGTGCGTCGGAGCTATTCGGAAGAGCGGGGTTCCCTGGAAAGAGGGAACCGCTATTATGACCATGATGAAGCTGTCCATTTTTTATGGACAACATTGGAAGGGCCTGGCCATTTGCGCCGGATGGCCGTGTTTATATCTATATTTGCAGGGACCATACCCTTAACCTAAACCAAAACCTATGACCTAAAACCTTAACCTATAACCTAAACCTCAACCTTAACCTAAACCTAAACCTTAACCTAAAACTTAAAACCTAAACCTAAACCTAAAACCTAAATGTATTCTCAAATCCCTAAACCTAAACCTACACCTAATCCAAATCTTAACTCCCTAACCTAAACCTATACCTAAACTTGAAAACCCAAACATAAACCCGATCCCGAACCCGAACCCGATTTCCTAAACCTAAACCTTAACCTATTCTCAATTCCCTAAACCTATATCTTATAACCTAAACCTAAACCTAAACCTAAACCTTAACCTATACCTATAACCTTAACCTAAACCAAAACCTATGACCTAAAACCTTAACCTATAACCTAAACCTCAACCTTAACTTAAACCTAAACCTTAACCTAAACATATAACCTTAACCTAAAACCTAAAACCTAAACCTAAACCTAAAACCTAAATGTATTCTCAAATCCCAAAACCTATACCTATAACCTAAATCTATACCTATAGCCTAAACCTAAACCTTAACCTATAACCTAAACCTAGACTCATAACCTTAACCTAAACCTATTCTCAAATCCCAAAACCTATACCTATAGCCTAAACCTAAACCTTAACCTATAACCTTAACCTAGATTCATAACCTTAACCTAAACCTATTCTCAAATCCCAATACCTATACCTATAATCCAAACGTAAACCCGATCCCGAACCCTAACCCGATTTCCTAAACCTAAACCCTAACCTATAACCTAAACTTATACCTATAACCTAAACCTAAACCTTAACCTATAACCTAAACCTAGACTTATAACCTTAACCTAAACCTATTCTCAAATCCCAAAACCTATACTTATAGCCGAAACATAAACCTTAACCTTAACCTATAACCTATACTTACAACCTTAACCTAAACCTATTCTCAAATCCCAAAACCTATACCTATAACCCAAACCTAAACCCGATCCCGAAACCGAACCCGATTTCCTAAACTTAAACCTTAACCTATAACCTAAACCTATACCTATAGCCTAAACCTAAACCTAGACTCATAATCTTAACCTAAACCTATTCTCAAATCTCAAAACCTATACTTATAGCCGAAACCTAAACCCTAAGATTAACCTATATCCTATACTAACAACCTTAACCTAAACCTATTCTCAAATCCCAAAACCTATACCTATAACCCAAACCTAAACCCGATCCCGAACCCAAACCCGATTTCCTAAACCTAAACCTTAACCTATAACCTAAACCTATACCTAAGCTTAAACCTAAACCTTAACATATAACCTAAACCTAGACTCATAACCTTAACCTAAACCTATTCTCAAATCCCAAAACCTATACCTATAACCCAAACCTAAACCCGATCCCGAACCCTAACCCGATTTCCAAAACCTAAACCTTAATGTATAACCTAAACCTAAACCTTAACCTATAACCTAAACCTAGACTTATAACCTAAACCTAAACCTAAACCTAAACCTATTCTCAAATCCCTAAACCTATACATATAGCTGAAACTTGAACCTTAACCTTAACCTATAACCTATAACCTATACTTACAACCTTAACCTAAACCTATTCTCAAATCCCAAAACCCACACCTATAACCCAAACTTAAATTCGATCCCGAACCCCAACCCGGTTTCCTAAACCTAAACCTATACCTATAGCCTAAACCTAAACCTTAACCTATAACCTAAACCAAGACTCATAACCTTAACCTAAACCTATTCTCAAATACCAAAACCTATACTATAACCCAAACCTAAAGCCGATCCCGAACCCGAACCCGATTTCCTAAACCTAAACCTTAACCTATAACCTAAACCTAAACCTTAACCTATAACCTAAACCTAGACTTATAACCTTAACCTAAACATATTCTCAAATCTTAAAACCTATACTTATAGCCGAAACCTAAACCTTAACCTTAACCTATAACCTATACTTACAACCTTAACCTAAACCTATTCTCAAATCCCAAAACCTATACCTATAACCCAAACTTAAACCCAATCTCAAACCCGAACCCGATTTCCTAAACCATTCCCTAAACCTATAACCTAAACCTATACCTATAGCCTAAACCTAAAACAAAACCTATAACCTAAACCTAGACTCATAACCTTAACTAAACCTATTCTCATAACCTATAACCTATACTTATAACCCAAACCTAAACCCGAACCCGATTTCCTAAAACTAAACCTTAACCTATAACCTAAACTTATACCTATAGCCTAAACTTAAACCATAACCTATAACCTAAACCTAGACTCATAACCTTAACCTAAACCTATTCTCAAATCCCAATACCTATACCTATAACCCAAACCTAAACCCGATCTCAAACCCGAACCCGATTTTCTAAACCTAAACCTTAATGTATAACCTAAACCTATACCTATAACCTAAACCTAAACCTTAACCTATAACCTAAACCTATACCTATAACCTAAACCTAAACCTTAACCTATAACCTAAACCTAGACTTATAACCTTAACCTAAACCTATTCTCAAATCCCAAAACCTATACTTATAGCCGAAACCTAAACCTTAACCTTAACTTATAACCTATATTTACAACCTTAACCTAAACCTATTCTCAAATCTCAAAATCTATGCCTATAACCCAAACCTAAACCTGATCCCAAACCCGATTTCCTAAACCTAAACCTTAACGTATAACCTAAACCTATACCTATAACCTAAACCTATACCTTAACCTATAACCTAAACCTAGACTTATAACCTTAACCCTAAACCTATTCTCAAATCCCAAAACCTATACTTATAGCCGAAACCTAATCCTTAACCTTAACCTATAACCTATACTTACCACCTTAACCTAAACCTATTCTCAAATCCCAAAACCTATGCCTATAACCCAACCCTAAACCCGATCCTGAACCCGAACCCGATTTTCTAAACCTAAACCTTAACATATAACCTATACCTATACTTATAGCCTAAACCTAAACCTTAACCTATAACTTAAACCTAGACTTGTAACCTTAACCTAAACCTATTCTCAAATCCCAAAACCTATACCAATAACCCAAACCTAAACTCGATCTCGGACCCTATTTCCTAAACCTAAACCTTAACCTATAACCTAAACCTAGACTTATAACCTTAACTTAAGCCTATTCTCAAATCCCAAAACTTATACTTATAGCCGAAACCTAAACCTTAACCTTAACCTATAACTTATACTTACAACCTTAACCTAAACCTATTCTCAAATCCCAAAACCGATACCTATAACCCAAACCTAAACCCGATCCCGAACCCGAACCCGATTTTCTAAACCTAAACCTTAACCTATAACCTAAACCTAAACCTTAACCTATAACTTAAATCTAGACTCATAACCTTAACCTAAACCTATTCTTAAATCCCAAAACCTATACTTATAGTTGAAACCTAAACCTTAACCTTTACCTATAGCCTATACTTACAACCTTAACCTAAACCTATTCTCAAATCCCAAAACCTATACCTATAACCCAAACCTAAACCCGATCCCAAACTCGTACCCGATTTCCTAAACCTAAACCTTAACCTATAACCTATAACCTAAACCTATACCTATAGCCTAAACCTAAAACTTAACCTATAACCTAAACCTAGACTCATAACCATAACCTAAACCTATTCTCAAATCCCAATACCTATACCTATAACCCAAACCTAAAGCCAATCTCGAATCCGAACCCAATTTCCTAAACCTAAACCTTAACCTATAACCTAAACCTATACCTATAACTTAAACCTTAACCTTAACCTATAACCTAAACCTAGACTTATAACCTTAACCTTAACCTATTCTCAATTCCCTAAAGCTATAACCTAAAACCTAAATGTATTCTCAAGTCCCTAACCTAAACCTAAACTTGAAAACTCAAACCTAAACCCAATCCCGAACTCGAACCCGAACCCGATTTCCCAAACCTAAATCTATAACCTTAATCTAAACCAAAACCTATGAGCTAAACCTTAACCTAAACTTATATTCTATAACCTAAACCTAAAACCCAAATGTGTTCTGAAATCCCTAAACTTAAATCTACACCTAATCCTAATCTCAATTCCCTAGCCTAAACCTAAACCTAAACTTGAAAACCCAAACCTAAACCCGATCCCGAACCTGAACCCGATTTCCTAAACCTAAACCTTGACCTATTCTCAATTCCCTAAAGCTATGACCTATAACCTAAACCTTAACCTATAACATATAACCTATAACCTAACCTTAACCTAAACTTAAACCTATAAACTAAACCTATAAACTAAAACCTAAACCTAAAACCTAAATCTATTCTCAAATCCCTAAACCTAAACCTACACTTCATCCTAATCTCAACTCCTTAGCCTAAACATAAACTTGAAAACCCAAACCTAAACTCGAACCCGATTTCCTAAACCGAAACCTTAACCTATTCTCAATTCCCTAAACCTTAACCTATAACCTAACTTAAACCTAAACCTATAACCTACACTTATAACCTAAAACCTAAATGTATTCTCAATTCCCTAAACCTTAACCTATAACCTAACTTAAACCTAAACCTATAACCTGCACTTATAACCTAAAACCTAAATGTATTCTCAAATCCCTAAACCTAAACCTACACCTAATCATAATCTCAACTACTTAACCTACACTTAAACTTGAAAACCCAAACCTAAACCCGATCCCGAACCGAAACCTGATACCTTAAACCTAAACCTTAACCTATTCTCAATTCCTTAAAGCTATATAGCCTATAACCATAACCTATAACCTAAACCTAAACCTAACGAAAACCTATAACCTAAATCTATAACCTTAACCTTAACCTTAACCTAAACCTAAAACCTAAACCTAAACCAAAACCAAAACCTATAACCTTAACCTAAACCAAAACCTATAACGCATAACCTATAACCCATAACCTAAACCTAAAACCAAAACCTAAACCTATAACCTAAACTTATAAACTAAAACCTAAACCTAAACTTAAACATAAAACCTAAATGTATTCTCAAATCCCTAAACCTAAACCTACACCTAATCCTAATCTCAACTCCCTAACCTAAACCTAAACCTAAACTTGAAAACCCAAACCTAGATCCGATCCTGAACCCGAACCCAATTTCCTAAACCTAAATCTTAACCTATTCTCAATTCCCTAAAGCTATAACCTATAACCTATAACCTAAACATAAACCTTAACCAAAACCTATAACCTAAACGTTAACCTACAACCTAAACCTTAACCTATAACCTGTAACCTAAACCTATAACCTCAAACCTAAACCTAAACCTAAAGCCGAAAACCTAAACCTATAACCTCAAACCTAAACCTAAACCTAAAGCCGAAAACCTAAACCTAAACCTAAACCTTAACCTAAACCTAAAACCTAAAACCTAAACCTAAACCTAAACCTAAACCTAAACATATAACCAAAACCTATAAACTAAAACCTAAAACCTAAATGTATTCTCAAATCCCTAAACTTAAACCTACATCTAATCCTAATCTCAACTCCCTAACCTAAACCTAAACTTGAAAACCCAAACCTAAACTCGATCTCGAACCCGAACCTGATTTCCTAAACCCAAACCTTGACCTATTCTCAATTCCCTAAAGCTATAACCTATAACCTAAACCTAAACCTAAACCTAACCTAAACCTATAACCTTAACTTAAACTTAAAACCTAAACCTAAACCTAAAGCAAAACCTATAACCTTAACCTAAACTAAAACCTATAGCCTAAACCTTAACCTATAACCTATAACCTGTAACCTAAACTTATAACCTCAAACCTAACCTTAACCTAAACCTAAAACCTAAACCTAAACCTATAAACTAAAACCTAAACCAAAACCTAAAACCTAAATGTATTCTCAAATCCCTAAACGTAAACCTACACCTAATCCTAATCTCAACTCCCTAACCTAAACCTAAACCTAAACTTGAAAACCCAAACCTAAACCCGATCCCGAACCCCAACCCGATGTCCTAAACTTAAACCTTAACCTATTCTCAATTCCCTAAAGCTACAACCTATAACCTAAACCTAAACCTAACTTAAACCTATAACTTAAACCTATAACCTAAACCAAAACCTATAACCTTAACCTAAACCAAAACCTATAACCTAAACCAAAACCTATAACTTAAACCTATAACCTTAACCTAAACCTAAAACCTAGACTTAAACCTAAACCAAAACCTATAACCTTAAACTAAACCAAAACCTATAACCTATAACCTAAACTTAAACCTAAACTTAAACCTAAACCAAAACTTATAACCTAAACCTAAACCTAAACCTTAACCTATTCTCAATTCCCTAAAGCTATAACCTATAACCTATACCTAAACCTAAGCCTAAAACCTAAACCTAAACCTAAAACCTAAATGTATTCTCAAATCCCTAAACCTAAACCTTAACCTATTCTCAATTCCCTAAACTTTAACCTATAACCTAACTTAAACCTAAACCTATAACCTACACTTACAACCTAAAACCTAAATGTATTCTCAAATCCCTAAACCTAAATATATTCTCAAATCCCTAAAGCTATAACCTATAACCTATAACCAAAACCTATAACCTAAACATAAACCTATAACCTAAACTTATAACCTAAAACCTAACCTTAACCTTAACCTAAACCTAAAACCTAAACCTAAACCTAAACCTATAAACTAAAACCTAAACCTAAACCTAAAACCTAAATGTATTCTCAAATCGTTAAACCTAAACCTACACTCAATCCTAATCTCAACTCCTTAGTCTAAATATAAACTTCAAAACCCAAACCTAAACCCGAACCCGAACCCAATTTCCTAAACCTAAACCTTAACCTATTCTCAATTCCCTAAACCTAAACCTATAACCTTAACCTAAACCTAAAACCTAAACCTAAACCTAAACCTAAACCAAAACATATAACCTTAACCTAAACCTTAACCTATAACCTATAACCCAATAACCTAAACTTATAACCTTAACCTTAACCTAAAACCAAAACCTAAACCTATAACCTAAACCAAAACCTAAACTTAAAACCTAAATATATTCTCAAATCCCTAAACCTAAACCTACACCTAATCCTAATCTCAACTCCCTAACCTAAACATAAACCTAGACTTGAAAACTCAAACCTAAACCCAATCCCGAACTCGATTTCCTAAAACTAAACCTAAACCTTAACCTATTCTCAATTCCCTAAAGCTATAACCTATAACCTATTACCTATAACCTAAACCTAACCTAAAGCTATAACCTTAACCTAAACTTAAAACCTAAAACCTAAACCTAAACCTAAACCTAAACCTAAAATCTAAATGTATTCTTAAATCCCCAAACCTAAACCTATACCTAATCCTAATCTCAACTCCCTAACCTAAACCTAAACCTAAACTTGAAAACCCAAACCTAAACCCAATCCTAAACCCGAACCCGATTTCCTAAACCTAGACCTTAACCTATTCTCAAATCCCTAAAGCTATAACCTATAACCGACACTTATAACCTAAACCTATAACCGACACTTATAACCTAAACCTAAACCTATAACCTAAATGTATTCTCAAATTCCTAAACCTACACCTACACCTAATCCTAATCTCAACTCCTTAACCTAAACCTAAACTTGAAACCCCAAACCTAAACCCGAACCCGAACTCGATTTCCTAAACCTAAACCTTAACCTATTCTCAATTCCCTAAACTTTAACCTATAACCTAACTTAAACCTAAACCTTAACCTATTCTCAATTCCCTAAACCTTAACCTATAACCTAACTTAAACCTAAACCTATAACCTATACTTATAACCTAAACCTAAACATATAACCTAAACCTAAAACCTAAATGTAATCTCAAATCCTTAAACCTAAACCTACACCTAATCCTAATCTCAACTCCCTAACCTAAACTTAAACCTAAACTTGAAAACCCAAACCTAAACCCGATACCGAACCCGAACCAGAACCTGATTTCTTAAACCTAAACCTTAACCTATTCTCAATTCCCTAAAGCTATAACCTATAACCTATAACCTAAACCTGATTTCTTTTCATTTGTCTGGATCACCTCTCATATGTTCTCTCTCTTTTCATTTATTTTTTTTTCCATAAGATTTTTGTGTTTGGATGGATGCAGTTTATGTTTGGATGAATGTAGTTTATGTTTGGATGAATTTACATAGTTTGGGTTTAGATGGATGTGAATGTGAATATGATGAAATATATTATATAACAGGTGTATATCAGGAAGAATATGATGAATTATATTCTAATAGGTGTATATATATAAAAAAAGAGACTTTTACCTACGAAATATTTCGTAGGTAAAAGTCTTTAGCGACGAATATTTTCCTCGCTAAAAGTCTTATCCACGTTTTTAAAATTGTTGCAGCCTTTAGCGACGAAACTTTTCGTCGTTAAAAGTCACATCTAGGTTTTTTAGCTACGAAACATTTCGTAGCTAAAAGTAATCTTAACTGTTTAAATCCTTGTTGCAGCTTTTAGCGACGAAGGTTTTCGTCGTTAAAAGTCTATTCCATGATTTTTAGATACGAATAGTTGCGTAGCTAAAAGTAATCCATTCAATTTTTTGAAAAATTGTTTGCAGCCTTTGGCAACGAAAATTTTCGTCGCTAAAAATCTCATTCACAAATTTTAGCTACGAAAAGTTTCGTAGCAAAAAGTAATCCATTCGAGCGGCTTCAAAAATTGTTTGCAGCTTTTGGCGACGAAAGTTTCGTCCTTAAAAGTCTGTTCCATGATTTTTAGCTACAAAAAGTTTCGTAGCTAAAAGTAATCGATTCAATTAAAATGAGAAATTGTTGGTAGCTTTTGGTGACGAAAATTTTCGTCGCTAAAAATCTCATCTACGATATTTAGCTACGAAAAGTTTCGTAACTAAAAGTAAATCGTTTGCACCCTTTCGGGGTGAAAATTTTCGTCGCTAAAAGTCTCATCCACGATTTGTAGCTACGAAAATTTTCGTAGCTAAAAGTAATCCATTCGATTTTTAGGAAAAGTTGTTTGCAGCCTTTAGCGACGAAAATTTTCATCGCTAAAAGTCTCATCCATGATTTTTAGCTGCGAAAATTTTTGTCGCTAAAAGTCTCGTCACTAAAAGTACACTTTTGGCGACGAAAAATTATTTCGTCGTTAAAAGTGACTTTTGGCGACGAAAATGTGTTTCGTCGCTAAAAATCCTCTTTCTTGTAGTGAGTTTCTCTGGATTTTCAAACGGATGAAATAGTAATAATTACCCATTTCCTGGGTATTTACCCAGGCTCTTGGAAATCAAACACGCCCTTAGAGTATTAATGCTTTCCTATCATGTTATTGGGTATTTTTTAAAAAGCTACCTAATTAATTAATATGGGATTTACATTATGTTGTCTTTTTCAAAAGTATTCAAAAAGTTACCGCATTAATCACAATAATTGGTACAATTATCATTCCACCACCTTTTTTTCTAGAGCAAGTGAGTTGGCGGAGGATGGAAAAAGTGCATACCACAATGTTTGCCTTCTAAACATTTTGGTTAGTTTGTCCTGCATGTATTACATACGGGTATGATTTTTTAGACAAAGGTCTAAATGTTTGTTTGGAATCTAATGAATGGAGTGGATTTCATATAATTATCACCGTGAGCCCTCTAAAAATCAAGGGTGAGCCTCATCTCCCAACTATTTCCTTTGATGTGGCCCACTAAAATCACATATCAGCCTGATTTTTTTTTCCACTGGACCTCATTGGTACTAGATATCTGTAGACACTCCACATTAAACATAATTAATCCCCGCCCGTCGACTTCAAATGGATCTCACTCAAAGCACTTCGCTTACATGGCTAACGGCAAGCCACAGAGACAACCATCAGGTCAGATCAGCCGATGCTACGACATATAGGTGGTAGGATAACGAAAGAGCATAGTCTTCAAAGAACCCTCAAATCCAATTCTATTTTTTTTAAGTGAAAAACCTAAAGAGAAATTTCCCATTATAAACTTCACTTTTGACTAACCAGCCTAACTAAACCTCCAAAACTTTACTTTCCATTTCTAAACGTTTACGGATTGACTTTTTTTAGACAAAAATACCTTTGTTTTTTTAGGTTATATTCCTTTCATTCAGCTATACCCAAAAACCCATCTTCTTGTCTTCATTTTTCTTCATAAAGTCTCCAATTGAAGCTCTAGTTATTGTCATTTTACATCTACAATCTTTCCGAAGGTTTTGCTCATTACTTCAAACTGGTCCCATTGATAAACTTGGAATCTTCCAAGTTTTGTCCATAAGGGTTTTCTACAATCTTTCTCCAGGTTCTATTTTGAAATTGTGTTTCACTTCACCACACTATTCTTTTTCTTCTTAAACTCATGTTTCATTGGAATGGCAGATGTGGAAGGTAAGAATAAAAAATGAATGTATTTTTTCACAGTGAAATTGATCGGTGAAAATTCACCGAATACAAGTGAAAATTTCACTGAGTAGATGTGCAAATTCACCGAGTACTCTGTCAAATTTACTAAGTACATGTGATTGATCGAGTACAGGTGAATATTGAGCAAGTACATGCGCAAATTCCCCGAGTACAGGTGAAATTTGTTTCACCGAGTACATGTGAATATTGAATGAGTACAGGTGAAAATTCACCAAGTACAAGTGAATATTGGCCAAGTACATGTGCAAATTCACCAAGTAATCAGTTAAATTCACCTAGTATATATAGGTGAAATTTCACTGAGTATAGGTGAATATTGACCGAGTACAGGTGAAAATTCACCGAGTTTTCTATTATGGTATGCTCTTATTGTTCAACAATTCGCTAAGACTATTTTGACGTGTTTGCTTTCAGTTCATGGCTGCGAGAATCATTGTATGCTCTTATGGTGGAGAGTTAATATGTGAAAACAATGGATACACATATAAGGGCGGAAAGTAAAAAAGTATTGCTTTGAGTATCGAGAATACATATGAGGAGCTTCTATCTTAAATGTACAGGATTATTAAGACTACACCAAAGGATTATGATATTAGGATTAAAGTATTGTACCCATACTTAAACCAATCAATTCCTCCAAGACAACAAAAATGTGCGAGTATTCTTGGCAGCAAAGTCAGAGCATACGAATACATACATGCCTTTAATCATAGAGACAGTGCAACACATTAATGAGACAATACACGAAGACCCTGTTAGTTGTAGTGGTATTGAATACGATGTCATCGTTGAACATAATGCCCCATGCAGTTGGAAATCTGTGTGAGGAATGTGGCGTTAGCTGGTAAGCTAACCTTAACCTGAAATGTGAATATATAACATCACCTTTATGAGTACGTCTAAGCGATATTCCACCGCCGAGTCACCTCAAACGTCAAACTTCATGACTAGTCAAGTTAACATGCCTTTTAAGGATGGAAATATGTGTCAGGAACATGGCGTTATTTGGGCAGATGACCTTAACCTCAAATGTGAATATATGGCATTATCTTTATCTACAAGAGTATATGTGCCTTCATCCTCCACCACCAGTGACGAATGTGTACGTCTTAGTGACATTCCACTGCCCGAGCTGCCTTGAACATCAAACTTCATAATTGGCCAAATTAATGTGCCTTTCTTAAAAGGCAAATTAACTTGGCTAGCTATGAAGTTTGATGTTTAAGGACAAGAGCCGATGCCAGTATGTTTTGAGTCAATTTGCAATTCGTAAAAACTTCCAATATAGAGTCCTATACTCATCATCCAAGAGATTCACCGTGGTGTGTTTCGAAGATAATTATGAATGAAGGGTTCATGCATATAGGGTGAATGATGTAGGGATATTCAAGATAAGGACTTACACCTCCAAACATACATGTGACATGTCATGGATGAAGAGGGATCACCTACAAGCAAGGAATAAGCTGGCCAGGGAGTTGGTTATTAGTTGTATTAAGCAACACATGGGATTAAGGCCGAGTGACATTATATTGGCTATGCATGAGAAATATAATATTCTTATTAGTTATAAGAATGCATGACAGGTTAAGGAGATCACAATCAAGCGCATAATGGGATCTTATGAAGACTTTTACAATGAACTCTCAGTCTATTTGCATGAGCTGAGGAGGGCCAACCCATGGATGGTGACTATTATAGGAAAATCTGAGCCGAACCTGACAAACGCCGACTTAGAGAAATCAATGAGCAGAGCCTCAGACTAATAGCACTACATCCGAACCAATCGTGCCCCCAAACTACGATTCTAAAACTAGGGCTTTTGAAGAAATGAAGATGGGCCACACCAATGATTGGAAATCTCATCCGAAGAACTTAGCCGTAAATCACGCACTAGAGCTTTGACACCGGCCTGGAATTCGGAAGAAGCTATTACATGCCCGACTTGTCAACTTCGACTAGTAGCTCGGAGGATCATAAGTGAAGCCCGGCTCAGATGAGAATATGGCATTACACGTTTGACTCGAATGCCAGAGATGGAGATCTAGTACTTAGTGACGATATGAGTCATCTGAGATCCAACCAAGATTAACTCGCTCATGGGCTCGGAGGGCCGTGGGCTAAGATCAACTCGGATGCATACGCGGCCGAGGATCACGCTAAGGGATTAACCCTAATAAGGGATGCTGGAGAGTTGTCCGGTGCACGATCTTAAGATAACGGTCGACATCAGTGCACGCGTAGCTCCCACTTGATGGAAGAGATCGTACCGAGATTGACGGGCACATCAACTTCGATCCAAAGGTATAAATAGAGGACATAATAACAGAAATGGGGATGCAACATCTCGCACCCTAACACCCATTTACACCACTTAGACCCAGATTCCTAGCCTGAATTTAGCATCGGAGGGTCCCCTGCTCTAGCCAGGGTCTCCTTTGTCCTTCTCTTGTGCAGGATTAGAGGGCTTGGAGCTAGCCGTTGAGGCACGGTTGGAGAAGCCAGATTTTTGTATCAACATTTTGGCACTGTATGTGGGAAAGAAATGAAAAGACTTGATAGCTCTACAAAAAGATGGTCAAAGGGAAGAAGAAAGCGCTCCCAGTAGCAACTATGGAACATGAGCCAAATGGGTAACCACGCTCGTCTTCAGTACTCCATACTGAGTTGGCTTTGACAGGGCTGTCCCAAAGGTCCCAAAGCCGAGGAAGCAAATACAGATCTTTGCAAAACTAGGTGCATGCGTTAATGGATGAGATCAATCGGATGAAGACACAGCAGGGGCAGCTGAAAGTGCCATGGTTTGTCAATTAGCGTGAGAGTTAAGTCGGTAAGGCAAGTGGGGCCTATATGAAGATCATCAAGTGTCTGCCTCAACTGGATGTATGCTCCTAACTCATCAAAGGTAAACTAAGCCTCACATCCCATGTCCCAAAACACCCAGGTATATAAACCCTTAAAATGAGTAGAACAACATAGGTGTTTTAGTATGAAAACTTATTTTGTAAAACAAGAAAATTTTTAAGTTTTCAGCCTTTCTCGATATATCGATAGCACATCGATATGATCGAACACCTTTTATCGATGTCCTCAGAAAGTACTCGATATTATCGAATTGAGGACCTTTTGTGTTTAGCAACCAACTTGATCCTTGGACAAAATTCTCAATGAATCGATGGACTATTCTATATCATCGGAATTCAAATTCCGATCACATCAAGACAGCTAGATATAATCAAATTCTGGCTAGTTTGTGTCTAGCATGTGGTTAAGGAAAATCTCATATTTATCGATGACTGGAAGCGAGCCTCGATTCCATCGGAACTCAAAATCTGATGATATCGAGGGAGTTTCGATGATATCGAATTCGACTAAACTAGTCTAGCGAGCTCAATAGGAAAATCTTCTGAAAATGACTGAGGAATCAATGATGTCTCGATATGATCGTAATTCAAATATCAATGAAAACGATATATGCTCGATATCATCAAAATGGATCAAAGATTGTCCAGCAAGCTCTTTTGAAAATCATGTGGAAGTGATCAATGTATCGAACATATTGTCGATGAAATCGGAATTCAAACTCCGATGACATCGATCCTCAGATAAAAAGTTTCAGGTATATACTTCAGTGGAGTTTGTATCATCGAACCTTGCTTCGGTAGCATCGAAAGTATACATTTGATGAGATCGAAGCAAACCTGATGATATCGAACTCAATCAGAATCTGACATCTTTATTACCGTTCAAACTTTTTGTCTATTTAAGGAGAGCTTGTTCTTAGTTGCTGTATTAAGAAAAAGAGAGAGAGCTTTGAGAGAGTAAGTACACATCATTTACCCTAAACCCTTTTTCTCATGGGAGTTCATCCTTCAATCCACCCTCATCATTGATATTTAATAGAGTGGATTGGGGAATGAACTTCCGCATTCAAGGATCATCCAGCTACAACCTTAATGACAAATCATTGAGCTAGGATCCCTTGAATGCCTAAGACCTTGGAATGTCTCCATTGTTTTAATAGGTAATATTTATCAGAGTAGATTCCGAGATAACCTTGACCCAACCTCGTCACCTTTATTGGTACATCTTCGAGTGTTGTGAATCAAGAGAGCTGGAGAATCTTCATTAACAAGGAGAAGATCTTGATCAACGTGTTGAACGGGGCTCACCTACTTATCTGTAAGTCATTAAAGTCTAGAGACCCTTTTGATCATTCATTTTATAGGTTTGGGTCAAAGGTGTTTCTCACCCCTTTCAAGTCCTCATAGGAGGCCTCCGATGGGAGAGTACGTGTGGGTGCTGTGTGTTGACCCTTGCTCTTATGTAAGGCATAAACTTAGGTCCTTAGTATACGTCCTTAGTCTATGTGGCCTAAAAGTTAGGTTCTCTATGTGGATCCTTTGCTCTTGTGTAGGGTATAAAACTTAGGTGTTGTGTGTTGACCTTTGCTCTTTTGTAGGGCATAAACTCTAGGGTCCTTGTGTGGATCCTTGGCCTGTGTGGCATAAAACCCTAGGTTCCTTGTGTGGATCCTTTGCTCTTGTGTAGGGCATAAAACCTGGGTGTTGTGTGTTGACCCTTGCTCATGTGTGGGGCATAAATTTGTGTCTCATAGAGACATGTTAGGTACCTTGTGTAGGTTGTACTGGTTTGAGGTAAACCTGATTTGAAACCTCTGTTAGTGAAATTCGGTACACTCAAGGGTTGAGTGCGTTCACCGGGAGTGGAGTAGGCATATAGCTGAACCACTTTAAAATGACTGTGTTTAAGATTGTTATTTGTATATTCTTTTATTGTGTATTTTGATCACATGATGCATGATTATTTAGAACTAATAAGTATCACATCTCACACACAGTTACTCAATGCATCCATCATAGACTAAATTTATATACTGTTTAGATATTGAATAGTCTTGTGATTGGATCCTCTATTTGGCTTGGAAGCCATTAGAGTTAAGTTGAAGATATCTTGATAAATTGTTATATTAGATCAAGATAATGGTAATAGGATTTTAAATTGTCATAAAATTGTATAAAGTCCTATTCACCCCCCTCTAGAACACTTTGACCTATTCCTACTTGTACTAGAGCGGTCATTACCGCATTTTCAGTTGGTATCAGAGAGGGTTTCTCTTAAGGGCTTAACTGCCTAGAGAGTGATCTTGACTGAAGTTGGAATTATGGCCAAAGGAGAGGGCTCATCTGTAATTAGACCTCCTGTATTTGATGGATCAAATTATACTTACTGAAAGGCTAGGATGCATTACTTCCTAAGATCTTTGGATCATGATATTTGGGACATTGTTGAAAATGGATATGTGCCCCCAACTGATCAAGTGATACTTGAAAATGGCACAACTATCTCCAAACCAAAATCCAAAGAAATGTGAACTGCATTTGATAAAGAAAAGCAAACCGTTGAAACTAAAGCAATGAATGTTATTTACTATGCTGTCTCAAGAAGTACTTAATCAAATTAGTATCTGCGACACATCAAAACAAGCATGGGATTTGTTGGAAACAACCCATGAGGGAACTAGCACAGTGAAAAGATCTAAGTTGTAGCTCTTAACATCACAATTTGAACATCTTAGAATGGAGGAGCATGAAACTTCCATGGAATTCTTTACCAAACTGAATATCATCTGTAATTCCATGGGTGGACTGGGTGAGATGGTTCCGATGTCAAAATTTTGTAGGAAAATACTAAGATCCGTACCGGAACGATTCAACTCCAAAGTAACAACTATTGAAGAGTGTAGAAATGTGGATGAAATGAAAGTAGAAGAACTCTTAGGTTCCCTACAAACATTTGAACTACACTTTAAACCTGTTCCCAAATCCAAAAATAATGCCCTCAAAACTTCAAAACACATACTACAAATGAGGACGATGAAAGTGAAAGGGAAAATGAAGATGAAGAAGTGGCCCTCTTAGCTCAACAGTTCAGAAAATTCTTCCATAAGAACCGTGGCCGACCATTTAAAGGGAAACAGTCGGACAACAAGCATTATATAGGTAAACCTGTTAAAAAGTCCAAAGAGCCACAATGTTACACATGCCAAAAGTTTGGGCACCTGTTTACTGAATGCCCCAATAGAAAAACAAAAGGAAAGGTGATGGCAGCCACTTGGGATGATACTGAAGAATCAAACTCAGACTTCAGTGGTTTAGAAAGTGATGGAGACCAGAAATCCCTGAAAATACTCATGGTCTCCACACACACAAACATTCCATTGGTTATCAAGGAAATTGATGAATCGCGAGTCGAAGAGACATTTCCATCAGATGAGGAGAAAGAAGAAGAAAAGGATAATTTACAGGATGCCTATAATCAACTTTACATACATAGCATCAACATCCTTAAAAGACTTGGCATTACTGAAAACAAGAATAAATTGCTACAAATGGATCTGGATAAAATTTTAGAGAACAATACACACATAATTAATGATCTTCAGTAACACCACTCAGATAATGATAGGCTAGAAAAAATCAACTCATTTCTGAAATCTGAGTCCGTGAAACTGAACAAACAGATTGAGTCATTGAAAGATGAAAACATGTGTCTTAAGAATGAAAATCACACACTCATGTTTGATACAGAAAAATCCAAAAAATCGGTTGAGTTGAGTTACAAATTCTCCCAAAGTAGTGAAAAATTAGAAAAACTTTTGGGAATGGGGAGACCACAAAAGGACGAAAGGGGATTAGGATATGAAAACTTCAAACCAATTCCTACCCCTGCAGCAACAACAACTAAGAAAACAGCTTCTTCAGGAAGTAATACAAGGATTACTCCTATTTTTCACTTATGTGGAGATTCAGGACATTACAAATTTGAATGTCATACCTTTGTTTGGACTCACGCCGATTTCGGTTTGAACTTTACTGGTAAATAGAAACCAACCGGAAGAACATTGCAAAATGTTAAGAGTCTACCAAGGTTCATACCCAAAGGTAAGACATATCCGTCCCCACCTAAGATGACCAAGAAAATAGAGGAACTACTAAGTCAGGTGGCTCAACTAAATCAGAAAATGAATGAATTAATGAAACGAAGAAAAGTGATTCAGTTACCCACTGTACCTAGACAAGTTCCTAGCAAAATGAAAGAACCATCCTCACAGAAACTTGCCACAAAATGGGTGGTTAAAGGAAAGAAAAATTGCCTAGTAACTCATTTAAGTCCAAAAATAGGCAATAATACTAAGTGGTACTTAGATAGCGGGTGCTCAAGACATGTCACAGGTGACAAGACACTTCTCTCCAACTACTCACCTCTTGCTAATGGGAAGGTCACTTTTGGTGATGGAAGCACCACTAAGGTACTAGGGCATGGAACTATTGTTGGATTAGAGATGCTCAAAAAATGAGAATGCCTTTTGTGTAGAAGGTCTAACACGCAACCTTCTAAGCATCTCTCAAATATGTGACAACAAGCATGTGGTAACATTCTCCACACAAGAGTGCAAGATCTTGGACCTATCAAGAAAACTAATTATGAACGGTCTTCACACTACTGATCAATGCTATATTATTAGAGAAAACAGGAAGGATGATCCTTCTCCCTACTAGTATGGAACACAGAGAATATGTCCAGGCTACAACATCTAAAGCCTACGACATACATATGTGAAAAGATGTATTCTTTTTGTGATTATCATGATATATCTGAGGATAATACTCCTCAAAAAAAAATTTGAATATAAACACTACAAGTGTTTATAATTTTGAAGGTTTATAATTTTGAAGGTTACAACTTTTTATATAAATTTTGATGTGTATACAAGTTGATATGAACTTATACTGTGATATGCATATGTGAAAGATCATCAAAGTGCTTAAATCAATGTCATACTTTTACTCTTCGATAAGTCAGTCAATGAATCGGACTAATCCTCGATTATATCAAATCGATATCAATATCATCAACAACCTTTCAGAATCCGAAGCATCACATGTTATAAAGTGTTATTGAAGACCTCTTCGATAACATCGAATGGGGCATATCGATATCATTGAATCCAAATTTGATGATGTCGAAGTTCACCGCCGAATAAAATGACGGACAAGCGGGAAAATTCTATTTTGTTCTATCCATCTTCCCAAGCCGTTTTTCCCTCTTTTGAAGACCACAAGCAGTCTAGCATGGCTCAAATCTGGTAATTTCTTGGCATATCCTTTTGATTCCTCAAGGTATTCTACATTTTTGGGTCTCCCTAGGTTGATTAAAAGCTCATTTCTTGGCATATTCTCTCTGGTTGGTCTCCATAGCTTTTTGTCATCTATCAGATTCCTTTCATCTGTTAGTTCGTTTTGAATTGTTGGTTGTCTAAATGAGTAAAGACAAGGGAAAACCACCTGTTATAGGGGAATCCTCCAGGCCTACCGGGATGAAAACCCTAGCCCCAAAAGAAAAGGCTAGGGCACAGGATCAGAGATCCTCGGCTCGCTAACAGAGCACCACTACCCGACAAATGTCGCACAGTGAAGCTCCGGCTACGGCCCCTGCACCTCAACCCTCTGTTGTAGCTCCTCCTCCACATATCCTTGAAAAATATATAGGAAGGTGACTTGTGTATGAGCGACGGCTTGATAGGGAATCGAGCAGATCTTACTGGATTTATGGCCATAATTTTATACTGCATTTCAACTGGTGTCAAGATTTGTCTGCCCACTTTAATTCTTCACCAATTAGCCAGCATCATTCACACTTCCAGAGCAACTTATCTACCCTTCCCTCATATCATCCATGTGATATGCGATAAAATTGGACTTCCTCTGACAGACGATCCTGAGCGTCCACTGCAACACTTCAACAAAGTCAACATCTGAAAAATGGACCTTAAGTTCCATGAGTTCACAAAAGAATAGCCTGAGGAAGAAATCCAAGGAAAAGGAGACATGGGGGAAGGGGCGGCTCAACTAGAAGGAGATCCACAGGAGCCTCAGCTAATTCTGACTCCGACGGACTCTACACCGACTCTATGGTTCCAATTTCATCAAGATTGGGTCAGGGCAACATTACGTGGAGTGGCACGAATAGAAGAGAAAGTAGAGAAGCATGAAGAGTGTTTCTCAACCTCGGATAAAATGGTGGTTGGAGTGCAGCACACAGTACAACAGCTCGTTGATCTAATGACATGCTATTGAGATGACATGACGCCATCTCACTCAGCCCCAGCACCATAATGACAGTTGCTCTTATGCCATCACATACACCGATTATGTATTTATACTTTGGGCATGAGTATCTTTTTGAATGCCCTACGTACCTATGAGTGTATGTGGTGGTCAGCTAACATTGGACAGATTAACCTTTTGTGGTGGTTGTTAGTCAGTTTTCTTTTTTCTTGTAGTTGTTCGTCCTCTGAATGAGGAAAATACTTTTTGTTTTGATATGCCCATGGATGGGCTGAATACTTTGATGGATGTTTGTTTTTAATGCTTCAAATACTTCCAAGCTTGGGCAGGTCTTTTGGATATTTTGGTACATGAATGATGTTATATATATTTCGTGCCTACTTCCTGCTAAGCCTATTTGCTCATATTATTTACTAATGATCTGTTTGAGCTTTATAGGAACTGTCTATGGGATGCATGTTATGTGACAAATGATAATTGATTCTCTGCTGATTATTGAATGCCCATAGAAGTGGTTTACTATGTGATGTGGTGATTCCCAACTTTACAATGCATATCTATCTTGAAATGTTTTACTGATTATATGCTCACATGGAAACTTACACCTCTCCTATTGCCTTAATTCTCCCAGTTTCTTTAATGTCAACTTCAGTCATTCGATCTGTTATTAGTACATTAACCTTTGTCAATGACTGACAAAAAGGGGGAGAACAAATCTCACCATGAGAATACATTGGATGTATGTTTTTAAGCATGGTGATGCAGGTGATAGGGGGAGCAGCTGCAAGATGATAGGGGGAGTAGCTACTTGAATCAAGATTGTGTGTAAACTCCATAGTATCTTTGTAAAATTGTGTAAATTTCATGTACACACAATTTAGGACGTCGTTCTAGGTTTGTTTTAGGTGTTTTGTCATGTAATTGACAAAGGGGAAGGGGAAGATTGAAAGTGCTCGGGTTTGTCAATTAGCGCGAGAGTTGAGTCGGTAAGACAAGTGGGCCTCATATGAAGATCATCAAGCGTTTGCCTCAACTGGATGTGTGCTCCGAACTCATCACAGGTAAACTAAGCCTCATGTCCCATGTCCCAAAACACCCAGGTACATAAACCCTTAAAATGAGTAAAACAACATAGGTGTTTTAGTATGAAAATTTATTTTGCAAAACAAGAAAATCTATAAGTTTTCAGCTTGATATATCGATAGCACATCGATATGATCGAACACCTTTTATCAATGTCCTCAGAAAGTACTCGATATCATTGAATTGAGGACCTATTGTGTCCAGCAACCAACTTGATCCTTAGACAAAATTCTCGATGAATTGATGGACTCTTCGATATCATCGGATTTCAAATTCTGATCACATCGAGACATCTTAATATAATTGAATTTTGGCTAGTTTGTGTCCAGCGTGTAGTTAAGGTAAATCTCATAATTATCGATGACTCGAAGTGAGCCTCGATTCCATCGGAACTCAAAATCCGATGATATTAAGGGAGCTTCAATGATATTGAATTCGGACCAAACTAGTACAGCGAGCTCAATAGGAAAATCCTCTGAAAATGACCGAGGAATCGATGATGTCTCGATATGATCGTAATTCAAATATCCAAGAAATCGATATCTACTCGATATCATCGAAATGGATCAAAGATTGTCCAGCAAACTCTTTTGAAAATCATGTGGAAGTGATCAATGTATCGAACATATTGTTGATGAAATCGGAATTCAAACTCTGATGACATCGACACACGCTCGATGACATCGATCCTTAGACAAAAAGTTTCAGGTATATACTTCAGTGGAGTTTGTATCATTGAACCTTGCTTCGATAGCATTGAAAGTATACGTTTGATGACATCAAAGCAAACACGATGATATCGAACTTAGTCAGAATTTGACATCTTAATTACTGTTGGAACTTTTTGTCTATTTAAGGAGAGGTTGTTCTAGGTTGCTGTGTTAAGAAAAAGAGAGAGAGCTTCGAGAGAGTAACTACACATTATTTACCCTAAGCCCTTTTTCTCATGGGAGTTCATCCTTCAATCCACCCTCATCATTGATATTTAATAGAGTGGATTGGGGAATGAACTTCCGCATTCTAGGATCATCCAGCTAACACCTTAATGGAAAATCATTGAGCTGAGATCCCTTGAATGCCTAAGACCTTGGAATCTCTCCATTGTTTTAATAGGTAATATTTATTAAAGTATATTCTGAGATAACCTTGACCCAACCCGTCACCTTTATTGGTAAATCTTCGAGTGTTGCAGATCAAGGGAGCTGAAGAATCTTCATCAACAAGGAGAAGATCTTCATCAACGTGTGGAACGGGGCTCACCTATAAGTTATTAGAGTCTAGTGACCCTTTTGATCATTCCTTTTGTAGGTTTAGGTCAAAGGTGCTTCTCACCCCTTTCAAGTCCTCATAGGAGGCCTCCGACGGGAGAGTACGTGTGGGTGTTGTGTGTTGACCCTTGCTCTTGTGTAGGGCATAAACTTAGGTCCTTAGTTTGTGTGGCCTAAAAGTTAGGTTTCTTAGTGTGGATCCTTTGCTCTTGTGCAGGTCATAAAACTTAGGTGTTCTGTGTTGACATTTGCTCTTGTGTAGGGTATAAACTCTAAGGTCTTTATGTGGATCTTTGGCCTGTGTGGCCTAAAACCCTAGGTTCCTTTTGTGGATCCTTTACTCTTGTGTAGGGCATAAAACTTAGGTGCTGTGTGTTGACCTTTGCTCCTGTGTGGGGCATAAACTTGTGTCTCGTGGAGACATGTTAGTTACCTTGTGTAGGTCCTAGAGTCAGCCTTGTGTAGGTTATACTGGTTTGAGGTAAACCTGATTTGAAACCTCTGTTAGTGAAATCCGGTACACTCAAGGGTTGAGTGCGTCCGCCGGGAGTGGAGTAGGCATATAATCGAACCACTATAAAATGACTGTGTTTGAGATTGTTGTTTACATATTCTTTTATTGTGTATTCTGATCACATGATGCATGATTATTTAGAACTGATAAGTATCACATCTCACACATAGTCACTCAGTGCATCCATCATAGACTAAATTTATATACTGTTTAGATATTATATAGTCTTGTGATTAGATTCTCTATTTCGATTGGAAGCCATTACAGTTAAGTTGAAGATATCTTGATAAATTGTTATATTAGATCAAGATAATGGTAATAGGATTTTAAATTGTCATAAAATTGTATAAAGTCCTATTCAGCCCCCTCTAGGACACTTTGACCTATTCCTACTTCTACTAGATCGGTCATTACCGTAATTTCAGCAACCACCTCTCAACAGGGAAGAGGTTACCCCAGCAAAAGCGGAAGAGCCAGCGCTTGTGAGTTCGCATGTCAGAGCATCCCAAAACTTATCCACTAGAGCTCCTAATCCCGCACGGAATGCAACGACTCAGGCCCTGACCTACGTATCAGTTACCTCAGCGCTAGCCCTGACTGACCTTCGCCATGAATTGGAGAGGATGAGAAGGGACAAAACGCCTGAGGTCAAGGCTCCTCAAGAAACTATTGCTAAAAAATGATATCCGTGGGAAGCCCAACTTAATGAACTTCGAAACTGAATTAAGACTCTGCAGTGGAATCAACAGACCCCGGCTCTGACTGCGGTAGAAGCAATGATGGAAGAAACTAAACCTCCATTCACCAGTGATATTATGAGCACAAAAATACCTCCGAGGTTCAGGATGCCCCCTGTCATTCAGTACTTAAGGTCCTTGGACCCGATAGAGCTGTGGAGTCTTACCACTCGTGGATGCAAATTCAATCAACGTAGAAGGCGATGATGTGTAGAGCTTTCTCGATAACCCTCACTGGGGCCACCAGGAATTGGTATCGACAGCTAAAGCCGAGGTCGATCAGCACCTTCGTCGAGCTCAGTAGATCGTTCCTGACGCAATTCATCGTCGAAAAGAAGAGTCGGAAACCATCAACCCACTTGCTTACCATCAAGAAAAAGAGCGGAGAGTCATTGAAAGACTACATCTCTCACTTTAATAAGGAGGCTTTGCAGGTGGATGACTACTCCGACAAAATGGCACTATCTGTAATGATCAGCGGACTCAAGGAAGGGAGATTCCTCTTCTCGATAAGGAAGAACCCGCCATCTACTCTTAGCAAGCTCATCAACCGTGCCCAAAAGTATACATATGCTAAGGAGTTCTTCAGCTTGCACAAGAGAAACCAAACCTTGGAGCACTCTTCTAAAGAGAAAAGATGAAAGGATGAAGTGTCATAACAAGCAAATAAAAGAAGGTCGGACAACAATGCCTCCCGAGACCGGAGGCCTAGCAGGAGGCCCGATAGCAAGTTCAGCTCGTACACTCCCCGCAACACGTCTCCAGAGCAAATCCTTCTGGATATCTGAGACTAGAGGCTACTACATTAGCCGAGTAGCATGAAGACGGAGGCTGGACAACGAGATAAACACAAGTATTGCTGCTTCCATCGTGATCATGGGCACAACACTAGTGATTGCGTCGACTTAAAGGAAGAAATTGAGACCCTCATTCGAAAGGGTCACTTGCATCAATATGTGAAGGAAGAGAAACAAGGCCGGAAGGATGACTAGCCGGGTAGAGCTGCAGATGAAGCTACAAAGATCCGAATAATCTATGGTAGTCCGTCCGGAGGCGGTGACTCGAATCGGGATCGTAAAGCCCATTCCCAAAGGACCGACCCCAAGCTCTATGTCTAGTCGGCCGACAGGCCAAGGAAAGAACTCTAAGTAAGTTCGTGCAACTTTACATTTATAGAGGATGATGCATGGGGAATTCAGCATCCCCATGATGATGCTTTGGTGGTCGTGATGATGATGGCCAACCACAAGGTCTATCGCATCCTGGTCGACACCAGGAGTTCAGCCGATATATTGTACTCGGAGGCGTTCAACAAAATGGGGATAGACAAGCCGTGTCTCCGACCTGTGAAGACACCACTGCACGGATTCGCGGGTGATAAGGTGATCTCCGAGGGTGCAATTTCTCTCCTATCACAGAAGGAGAAGGGAATAACCAGGTGACCCTACTGGTGGACTTCTTGGTGGTAAATGTACCATCAGCCCACAATGCCATCATTGGGTGACCGTCCCTTAATACCATGAGAGCGGTCGTGTTCACATACCATTTGATGATGAAGTTCCCTGCCGAAGGAGGAGTCGGCTATGTCCGAGGAGATCAGCGAAAAGCTCGGAGGTGTTATTCGATAGCAGTTAGGAAGGGATCAGCAAAGCAGGCCCTCACAATAAATGTACTCAACCCTAGAGTAGATGCTTCCACGGAAGGTTCCCCCACTGAGGGTCTAGTGACCGTTCCACTCGATGACTCTGACCTAAGTAAAACGGTTCAACTCGGATCGTCATTGAATGCCGAGTAGTGAAGCTAGATTCTGACCTTCCTACAACAGCACAATGACGTCTTCGCATGGTCCCACCAAGAGATGCCAGGTATCTCTCCGAAGGTCATGGTACATAAGCTAAATGTGGACCCAGAACACAAACCAGTGAAGAAAAAAAGGAGGCCTTTCGAGCCTAAAAGGTACGCGATAATAGCCGATGAGTTTTCTAAACTCCTCGGCGCTGGTTTCATCAAATAAGTCCATCACCCGGACTAGATCGCAAATGTGGTCCTTGTAAAGAAAGCCAACGGGAAATGGCAGGTTTGCGTGGATTACTTGGACCTAAACAAGGCATGCCCCAAGGACAGCTTCCCCTACCTCAGATCAACCAGTTGGTCGACAGCACGGCCGGGCACGAGCTTCTCACTTTTATGGACGCATACTCTGGTTACAACCAAATAGTGATGTACCCTCTAAACATATAAAAGATGAGCTTTGTCACTGACAAGGGGCTCTACTGTTACCGGTTCATGCCTGTAAGACCTGTATCCTAGTCCGTACCATTCCGTAGGCTTCTACGGTCCTTCTAATCGAATTCCGGTAATCCTCGACCCATATCCGATGTTTGCGAGCGATCCTAAGCCGGGTTCTACATACCGAAGTCAGCTCGAACCGAAACTTGTACCTTAGCTACCGCGCTGTCACTGAGGTTCCAACGCCATGACTCACGCACCGATCCGATACCTAGGCTAGAAGTTGTAGGCCGCGTTCAGTTCTAGGAAAACGTCGTGCGTTACGAATTCTGAGGAAATCTCTACGACATGTCACATCAATCCGTCAATCAATCAAGTCAAATGAACCCATACCTTACCCATACCTCTCTCACCCAAAGTCAACAACACCCATACTCATCTCATTCCTTTCTTACCAACAAGTCAACAAGTACCATATCCTCCATTTATTACTTCACATCTCTCTCTCTCTCTCTTTTTCAAACCAATTCTCAAGCAATTCATGAAAGCCAAAATGTCCAAGCTCCAAGCTCCATGGATAGAGCTTGTGTGGCCCACCTTCCTACCTCTCATCTCCACCATCCAAAGTCCATCTCAACCGTTGTAATTGTTCTTTTAGAGCTCTAGCATGCATTGGCGGAAGAAGGAAGGGGAGATCTAAGGTGGGTGTTTTTCTAAGGTTTGATTTTTGTGATTTTGATGGTTTGAGGGGCCACTTTTGGTGGGACCCATCTTGATGTATGTTTTGTATCTATGAGGGGCCCTTAGTGGCGGGGTCCCTCCATCATCCGATCTCCCTCTCTCTCTCTCTCTCTCTCTCTCTCTCTCTCTCTCTCTTCTTTTTTCTTTTTTTTTTGTTTGATGGCCCACTTGATGAGTGTGTGAGAGTTCTCCATGCTGTCCAAGTGGAGGACCACATGGCCGCCCTAATAGTAGGATCGACCCACCTTGCCACTCACCGTCCAGTAGTCTTGCTACCTGAATTTTTGGGTCGGCCTGGCTAAGGAAAAACCTCAAATATCAGCCTGATCTAGAGTAGTGTGGCCCACCATATGGACTCCACTATGATGCATGTGATGTATATCCACCTCGAACATCCCCTGGCCGCCCTACAGCGGGCCAGATGGGCCGTGATCGGCTGTCCTGATCGTCCAGCACATCTAGACTATTGAAACACAAATAGCAGCTTTTATCCAAGCTGGTGGGTCCCACACGTGTGGACCCACTTGAGATATGTTTTTAATCTAAGCCATCCAACGGCTTCCAGCTGCTGTAGCATTACGTCAGCGAGTGCTGCGAACCCCACCTTGAAGCATGTGAATCCGGTCCGTCCGTTGGACAGGCGTCCAACCATCTGGACACTGGACGCTGACTAGATGCTTGTGTTTATTTATTTATTTATTTATTTTTAAATAATAATAATAACGTAATTATAGTAAATATATATATTATTATATTCTGGGGGCCCATGTGGGACCCACCTATTGAGATAGTAGATTGGCCGGTCTGCCTCACACCAACTATATAGCTGTGTGTGGACATCAGCAACCTCACCGTCCATTCAGTTGGTGGGCCGCATGTGGACCCCACCATGATGCATGCGTTGCATCCCACCATCCAGGAAGTGGGATCCACCGTGATCTCAGTGTTTTATCCACGCTGCTGGCCCCACGTGGGATCCCACCTTGATTCCATATGTTGCATCCACACCGTCGAATCCATGGACGGTGGATGCAGTTGGTTGGAGTACCTCACATCCATGGTATAGCTACTGACTAGCGTCAGCATTTGTTGTGCCACCATGATGTATGTGTTTCATGGTACCGTCCATCCGTGGCCCACCCCACACGTGTGGGTGGACCCACGTTGATGTATTTATTATATTTACACCGTCCAGATCTTCTGGACGGTGGAAACTCACGTTGTATGTGAGTATACATTGACCAGGGGCAGAGATAGGACGTTTTTAAAATAATAATAATAATAATAAAATATTAAATATAATATAATATTGTATATATGTATATGCACGTGAGTGGTGGCCCCATGTGGGACCCAACTAGATGTATTTGTTATATCCAAACCGTCCATCCATATGGACAGTGGGTCCCATGCTGCATGATGTCAGTAAGTTCTGTGGGTCCCATTTGATGTATGTGTTCTTCACGTCATCCATCTGTTCTGCCGAGACCCACCATAGCACATGTTTCATCCACGCCGTCCAGGGGGTTTAGACGATGTTGGACGATGTTTGGACATTGCTGATCATCATTATTGGGCCATGTGCACCACGCAATGATAGTGTACAGTGGTACACATGTTACACCTACAACTATTAAAAAAAAAAATTGGCGTACTCCAGGCCCATTTGAGGCCCATTGGTGGGCCCATCCATGAGGCCCATCATGATGTATTTTGGCCCATGTGTGGGGCTTACTTGTTTGTACTTTTGGCCTATGTAATGGGGCCCATCTATTTGTGTTTGAAGCCCATATGATAAGGCTCATCATGATGTATATTTAAGGCCCATATGATGGAACCACTTACTTAAATCTAAGGCCCATGGGTTGAGGCCCATTATGATGTATTTGTGACCCATTTGGTGAGGCCCACATTGATGCATATATGCTCCACGTGAGAAGGCCCACTGTGATGTGTTCGTGACCTTTGGCGAGGCTTGACGTGATGATGATGTTGCCTTTATGATTTGGGTATACATGTGGTTATGCTTATTACGAGTTAAATGTACAAAAAAAAATCCTCCTTGTAGGATCCCAGGATCGGAACCTGGTGTATGTACGCTGGGGGCCGAGAATGGGGTACTATGGAGGCTGTCGGCACCGAGTTCGGTGATCGGGATTCCTGTGAATCCGATTTCCGGGTTTGGGGCGTGACAATACCCTTCGGCCTGAAGAATGATAGTGCAATGTACCAGAGGCTGGTCAACCAAATGTTTGCCCAACAAATCAGTCAGACCATGGAGGTCTATGTTAACGATATGCTCGTAAAGAGCTTTAAAGCATCCTACCACATTGTAGACCTCAGAGAGACCTTCTTGATCTTGCGAGAGTATCGAATAAAGTTGAATCTGGCTAAGTGTGCCTTTGGTGTGGGATCAGGTAAATTTCTCAGTTTCTAGGTTAGTCAGAGGAGTATTGAGGCAAATCCCGACAAGATTAGAGCTCTGCTCGACATGAGCTCGCCTTGGATGATGGAGATCCATTGCCTCACTGGAAGAGTCACCGCACTCAGTCGCTTCATATCCAAAGCCACCGATAAGTGTCTCCCCTTCTTCCAACAGCTGAAGGGCCACAAGAAGGCAGAATGGGCCTCTGGCTGCAAGTAGGCCTTTCAGCGATTAAAGAAATACCTAGGGTCACCACCGTTGTTGTTCAAACCCGAAGAGGGGGAGCCCTTATTTCTCTATTTGGCAGTTTCCGCCTCAGCTGTCAACTCGACACTTATCCGAGAAGCTGAGGGCAAACAATGTCCTATTTACTACACTAGCAAGGCTATGGTTCCAGCTGAGACCAGATACCTGAGTATGGAGAAACTAGCCTTGAGTCTGGTTGTCTCCGCTCAGAGGCTGCGCCCATACTTCCACGCACATTCCATCATCGTCGTCACAGATTCACCTCTCCGACAGGTGCTCTAGAAGCCGGAAGTGTCCGGACATCTGACCAAGTGGGCGGTGGAACTCAGAGAGTTCGATATTCAATATCAACCAAGGACAGCGATCAAAGGCCAAGCTGTGGCTGACTTCTTAGCTGAATTCACTGCTCCGAGTTGCGAGATTGGAGACACCAGTCCAGATGCACCATCAAGAGCATCTATTTTTCCCCTGACCCTTCCTCTTCTCAAGAGCATCTAGGTAGAGGCAAGTGATAGATGGACCCTATTCGTAGATGGGTCATATAATTCAAAATGAGGAGCAGGGATTGTTCTGGTCGTGGACGCGACCACCATTCAGTACGCGATCAGGCTCGGTTTCAAGGCATCTAACAACGAAGGAGAGTATGAAGCCCTATTGGCTGGACTCAGATTAGCTAATAGTCTGGAAGTCCAGCTCCATGATGTGCATTGCGATTCCTAGCTTGTTGTGAACCAAGTATCTGCCGAGTACGAGGCCAAGGAAGCAAGGATGATAGCTTACTTGGCCAAAGTTCGGAAGTTGTCAGAGAAATTCAAGGACTACATCATCAGTCAAATACCGAGGACTAAGAACTCTTGGGTTGACGCCCTCACAAAGCTTGCTTTAGCAATTGAGGGGAAGATCCCGAGGATCGTACCAGTAGAGTTTCTTGATAATCTGAGTATAAACCGAGCCGAGCAAGAAATGATCAATCCCGTGCAAACAACTACAAGTTGGATGGATCCTATCGTCAAATACCTCACCACCAGCAACGTCCCTCAAGACAGGTTGGAGGCTCGACGTCTGAAGGTCAGGGCAGCGCGATATGTGATCCTGAACAACATGTTGTACAAGAAAGGATACTCCCAGCCCTACCTCCGATGTCTCCGACCGAATGAAGCAGAGTACGTGATCTGAGAAATCCATGAAGGAATCTGTGGAAATAATTCTGGGGGTCGTGCCTTGGCTCAGAAAGTACTCCGCCAAGGGTATTTCTAACCAACGATTTGAGAAGACTCCAAAAACTTTGTCCAGAGGTACGATAAATGTCAGAGATTCACTGTCGTCCCGAAGCAGCCAGCAGAAGAGCTGACCCCCATAAGCCGACCATGGTCATTTGCTTAGTGGGGGATTGACATCATCAGGCCTCTTCCTCGTGGAAAGGGGCAGACCAAATTTGCAATTGTGGCTGTAGACTACTTCACCAAATGGGCTAAAGCCAAGCCCGTGAAGAAGATTACCGAACAGAAGATGATGGACTTTGTGTGAAAAAACATCATATGTTAGTTCGAAATCCCACGCACTATCGTATCCGATAATGGGAAGCAGTTCGACAACGATAGGTTCAGAGGCATGTGTTAGGGGCTCAGCATTTCCAACACATACTCATTGCTTTGTCATCCGCAGTTTAACGAACAAGCTGAAGTAGTGAATAAAGTTATCAAGCATCATCTCAAGACAAAGATGGAGAAAGCCAAGGGCAACTGGACCGATGAGCTTCCATTTGTCCTCTAGGCCTACAGGACCACGGCTTAGTCATCCATGTGGGAAACCCCCTTCTCTCTATCCTATGGCTCAGAGGCAGTCGTCCCAATCGAGATAGGGCTCCCCACTGCGCGAGTAAGTAACTATCAGGAAGAGAAAAACGCCAAGCAGATCGCAACAAACCTTGATTTACTTGAAGAGGTGCAAGACATTGCCAAACTCTGAGTTGCATCTCGGCATTAGTAAGTTGCTCGTTTCTACAACTCTAGAGTCAGGATGAGGCGGTTCCGAATAGGAGATCTAGTCCTTTGCCGCGTATTCCAGAACACTACAAAACCCGGGGTAGGGTCCATAGGTCCGAACAGGGAGGGACCCTATCGGGTAGCTGCCTCAGTTAAGCTAGGATCATACTGCCCAGAAGACTTGGAGGGACGTCCGTTACCCCACCCCTGGAATATCGAGCACTTGAAGATCTACTACCCCTGAAGGGGAAAGCCATGTATGGGTCAGATCTACTTGTTATTTCATCTCTTAATAAAAGATCGTCTATTTTCTACTTTAGATTATCTACTAAATGATCACCTCGCCATCTAAGTATGCTACGAATGACCATTTCTCATTTACAGAATTGAAATCCTTCGACGAACTAATCCCTTAAAGAAGAGGTCGGCTCGCCATTCAACAATCCAACAAGTTTAACGAAAGCAATCTACCGCAAGCATCCAATCATCATTCAAAAAGTAAGGATTAAAAGTTAAAAAGTTATGGGACATCCATTGTCTTGACATAAAAACATATCATTCCCTCTGAGAAGAGGGACCAGCTACTGAGCTGGGGGTTTGAGCATTAAGGGCCTCCTCGGCCTCGGCGATGGCAAGAGCCTCTCCAGCTTCAGCTACTGGAGCTTCCTCGGCGTTATCCATCACCAGGGAGTCGAGATCAATGTTGAGATCGAGACCTCTAACGTCGGCCAGACATGCGTTGTAGGCATAGTAATAGACACTGTCCAGTTCGACGGATCTCTCCGACAACGGCTTGAAATCTTTGACAACCGTAGTAACTTATGTTGCAGCCAAGGCTTCGAGTTCAGCCCGCTGCTTGGCCAGCTCCTCAGTAGCTTCAAGCCTCGCCACCCCGACCTCAGCTGAGAGGCATGTGTTGTCCTCCTCCACACACTTAGCGAGAGCCTTCACACACGCCATCTCAAACTCGGCAATGTCCAAGTGAGATTAGACCCCGTTGACCTCGCCTTAGAGCATAAGGTCCCTTAGCTGGCCTTCTCCCACCAGGCCTTTCAACTTCTCCTATTCTGTGACCGAGGCCTGCAAGAGCCCTTTAAGCTCAGCCTTCCCCCCCTCAATCTGAGCCATCACCCTCAGCCTTTCTCGGATCTGGACAAACATTGGCAACGCCTAAAAAAGTAAAGGGTTAGAGAATAAAAATGACAATTAGAGCTGACAAATAATGTTGAAAGCTTACCATGTAGTAGACTGAGACAAAGTCATTTACGAATGACTCGAGAAGATGGGTTTGAGTATTGGAAATCGACGCCTCGGTCGCGTGCTTAGCTGCCCAGTCGTTCAGCAATGACATATGGTAGCCTGGTGGAAGCACCTCCGATCCTGAGGGAGGAATCAGATCAACAACCCTCCCCACACTACTGACAGCTGAGGCCCGAGGCTCGACCTCAGGGACAACACTTTTTTCGGCTAGGACATTCGTCCTGCAGGCCAAAAAAATTACCTCAACACAGTGAGGTTGATGTTGATGTTGATGATCTCGTCTAAGGTGTCCCCTTCTTGAGAGAGAGCCGCTCCAATTGTCTCTCCGACCACCTCCCTCTCGATCCTAGGTGGATGGGTCGGAGCAGTAAAAGGGGCTTCGGGGGCTGAGGCGGGAGTTGAGACAGGGATTGCGGCAAGTTCGGCCACAGGGGATGTAGTCTTCTTCTTCTTCGTCGTGATTTTAACACGCGGCTTAGAAGCCATCATCACGCTTAGAGGAGGGCACAACACCGACGACCTCTTCCTCTTCGACCCCGAAGCCTCGGCCATACCTGACCAAAAATGAATCAACTCAGAAACATGCCTATAGAGAAGATAACTATATAAGAGGTCAGAATACTCACCCAGAGCCATCGGGAGGGGCTTGAATCTACAGAATCCGAAGTTAATGAGGCTATCCGGACTAATGATATCGTGTCAGACACACTGCGCTTCCTTGAGTACCCGAGCCCTAGCAATTTGAGCTTGGAGGAAGGGGGGATGTCGGAGAGCCCTTTCGGGTAAACTACAAACAAAGAATAGGTCAGAATGGAGAACGAGCCGGAAGTAGGAAGCACTATAAATTAAAGTAGACTCAACTTGGATTGAAAATTTTGGTGGGGACTCGGACCCATAGGTTACCGAGTTCAGAAGCAGGCGCCTCCCACTCCCCCGAGGCCCAAAACCACTTGCCTTTCTAGTTTTTATTGGAGTTAGGGAGTCTAGTAATCAGGCCCAGGGTACACTGGGGCTTGGCTAAGAAATTGTACCAAAACGGCTCGGATCTGTCGTGTTTAGCCTGGTATATAGCTGGGAACTCATCCGGCGTTAGGTGTTGGTTCTTTAGCTGGTGCCAGAGAATGTTAAAAGAGACCAGAATCCACTAGGCATTCAGAGCCAACTGAACCAGAGTAAGCTTCAGACATACGGTCATCAGGTGCACAAACGTATGGATGGGAAATTAAAGCCTGCATTGAAGGGCGCAAATGAATATAGTGACGTCCCCATCGGTAAGGTCACATAGAGCGTCAAAGGGAGAAGGAGCTCTGATATGCACCGAGTCGGGGATCTGGTACTCAGCGCGGAGTTGAGCCATCTGACGCTCAATCAGAACCGAGCCTCAGGGGACTACCGCTTCAGATCAGCCTCTCGAAGGCCCGGCCTTGGCCCTTCCTGCTAGATCACGGAGTATCCTCTTTAATCCTATGCCGCGGCTTTTGGCTTTTGTGCCCGCAGTCTTCTTGACCAGAGGGTGGAGTGGTATTGTTTCAAAGGGACTGTCGGAATCCCCTCGCTCCAAGTCTATGGTTTCAAGCTCAGAGTCCTCATTCGTTGCTCGAATCTCTTGGACTTCATCTGAATCATTCAACATAATGCTTTAACAAGAAATGGAAAAGGAGTTTGGGAAGAAAAAAACTCATAGAGAACAGCTCTCCAGAAGGCTTCTCGCTACGTAAGCTCTCAGAAGAAATGAAGCACAAGAGATGCGAATGAAAAAGCATGAGAGCCCAAATGAGAATAGGCAAGGGTTTATATAGCTGCTACTAACCAGATGCAATCATGATAGCAACTATCTCAGAAGCTGAAACGTCTCGGTTCCTAACCGATTGCACACGTGGAAGTAGGTTATTCGTCTAAGCCGACGCTCTCCGAACTGAACACTGCCAACACTGCGCAGCATTTATTATGCAGATGGCTCTTCACCTTTCAACGTCCACACAATGACATCTTGCTCATCTGGCTGATTCGAATCCTCAACCGTCGCCACGCGTTCGCCATCCAACGGCCAGTACTTCGAAAAACTGCAACCGTCGTACAACGTGCATATTTTGAAGCGCAATCATCATGAAAATTCATTTCAAGTTAGTCGATTCGTCATCAAGAGTAGGGTGGCGGTTCATTTTCCTAGATATTTACTCTCAGAGTCCGAGCTTAGACTCAGAGAGTAGGGGGTTTCTGTTATAGGAAAATCTGAGCCGAACCCGACAAAGGCCGACTTAGAGAAATTGATGAGCAGAGCCTCGGATAATAGCACTACATCCGAACCAGTTGCGCCTCTGAACTATGATTCCAAAACTAAGGCTTTTGAAGAGAGGAAGATGGGCCACACCAACGACTGGAACTCTCATTCGAAGAACTACGGCCCTGGATAATGCACAGGAGCTTTGACACCGGCCTGAAATTTGAAAGAAGTTATTACACGTCCAACCCGTCGACTCCTTCTAGTAGCTCAGAGGATCGTAGGTGAAACCCAGCTCAGATGAGAATATGACATTACACGTCCGACTCATAGGCCAGAGTCGGAGATCTAGTGCTTGGTGCCGATATGAGTCATCTGAGATCCGACCAAGATTAACTTGTTCATGAGCTCGAAGGGCCGTGGGCTGAGATCAGCTCAGATGCATACGTGGCCGAGGATCATGCTAAGGGATTAACCCTAATAAGGCATGCAGGAGAGTTGTCCGGTGCACGATCTTAGGATAACGGCCGACATCAGTGCACGCGCAGCTCCGGCTTAATGGAAGAGATCATGCGGAGATTAACGGGCACATCAACTTCGATCCAAAGGTATAAATAGAGGACATAATAACAGAAACAGGGACGCAACATCTTGCACCCTAACACCCAATTACACCACTTAAACCCATATTCCTAGCTTGACTTTGGCATCGGAGGGTCCCCTGCTCTAGCCAGGGTCTCCTTTGTCCTTCTCTTATGTAGGATTACAGGGCTCGGAGCTACCCGTCAGGGCATGGTTGGAGAAGCCAGATTTTGTATCAATAATGACTATCGTGCTTCTTAACACGTGGATGAGTAGGTTCAAGAGATGTTTTGTTGCTCTCGGACAGTGCATTAGAAGTTTTTAAAAGTCATTACGAAGGGTATTGGACATTGACGGGACACGCTGTTGAGTATGAAATATTGCATATTTTTCCCTAGTTATACCTTAATTTTATGAACATGATGATGCTTAATTGATCCATTTCTACATGTTTTTTCTTGCGAGGTGATTTTGAGAGCTTAAGGTGAAAAGGATGCTAAAAGCATGGATTTGATGCTCAAGAATTACCTAAGAAAGGATTGGATACTTGGAGGTCAAGATTGAAGATTTTAAGAGTCCAAGATCCAAGAAAACTAAGCAAAGAAGGAAGAAATTTGAGGTTGCAAAGTGTAAAAAACTGGAACTATTGAACTTAACAGTTCGATGCCATCGAACACAGCTTCAATGCTGTCGAAGTAAGTGTTTAATGCCATCGAAGGAGGCTCGATCCCATTGAAAATCAGAGAAAATCAAGTTTGTTTGCTAGACAATTGGGTGCAATTCTCGATCCCATTGAAGACCCCTTTGATCCCATCAAAGACACACTCGATGCCATCGAAGACAGTTCAATGACATCGAGATTATCATGAATTTTGGGGAGAACTCGTTGGATGATTTTAAATGTTTCTCGATCCCATCAAGCACATGTCTAATGACATTGAAGCCAATTTGATGCCATCGAAGGTTGGGCGATCTGATCGTAGGACTTATGCAGATGATTGTTAACAATTTCCAAATTCGAATCGAACTTGATGATGGAACTTCGATGCCATTGAATTCCCATCGAAGCTGAGATAACCGCATAAATTAAAGGCGGTTTTGAAGTCAATCCAAACAAAGCCTATATAAAGGAGTTCTCTGAGTTCTTCTAGGGGGAATTAAGGTAGAATGAGTGGAGCAAGGTGTTGTGGAGCTTCAAGGAGTCCTCTCTTTCTTCAATTCCTTTCATTCTAATTAGTTTTTATGTTTTTCTTTGAGAGCTATTAGTTTAACCATGTTTATGATTAGCTAATCTCTTAGCTAAAGCTAAGGGATGAATCTTGTAGTTAATTTCAGTCTTTAGTTTGTTGAAGTCAATGTTATTACTTTGAATGGTGATAATAAATTAGTTTAGTTTAAATTTACTTTAAAAGTCTTTGAGTTGTTTATTTCTGAATTTGTTGTGCACTCCGGGTACAATAAATGCCCTGATTTAACAAATTTTTAGCTTCAATCTAGAGAATGAATCAATATGTATAATTGATTGATCTAATGATGCCTAGGGGTGCATTGGATGTCTTTGATTCCCTGTGATTAATGGAAGAACCGGTCCATTGAAATCATATTCATCTTAATATTTGAGAATGGTTTAACTGCTCTATCATCTGACTGGATAGATTAAGATTTCAATTCCAGTTGTGTTATTTTATATTGAAGCAATAAATTGGTGTTGAGATTACTACAAGTGGATTCCTGGATCCTTAGTGCTTTATCATTATTATTTATTTTTCCTTTCACATCATTGGATGAAGAAACCCAGACAAAATAATTAGACTTAAATTGGTTCTAAACCGTGTTCCCCATTCCCTGTGGATTCGATCTCGATCTCACTGAATTATTACTACAGTGCAGCCCTGCAGTTGGGGTTGTGAATAAGTTTTTGGCGTCGTTGTCGGGGAGTGGCATTGAACATGATTATTTTTAGGGCTTTTAGGTTTGATTTCTGTTTTAGGTTATATTTTTTTAGTTTTCCTAATTTTCCTAAACTAGGATTTTTAGAATTTTCTGCATTTCAGGATTTATGTTTTGTCTAATTTTTTTTTCTATTTTGTTTCTAACATCACTAACATTGTTTTCTGTTTTATCGAATCCCCCACTCTAGCTCTTCTCTTCTGGTAACATCCTTCCTTACCTTCTCTACTTGCTTTCATACTTGTTGTAGGATTTAGAATTAGAATTTGGGTTTTGTGTGGTTCATGCCCAAGTGGGTAAGGGATCATACACTGAGACTTCTGAGTGAAGGGGGTTCAGTTAACGGCCTTATAATCCATTGACGAGTTAGAAAATACCTAAATGCTCCTGAACCATCATATGCAACTATGGCTAAAGATGAATAAAATTTTGATGAGAATCTCGTGCATCATACACTACCATTTAGGACGGTGCATGATGAGAACGAGGTGCACCAGGTGGAGCCAGTTCGAACTTTATGAGATTATTTAAAACTGGTGAGAACAAGTACACCTTCTTGTATGATTTTCCTAATCAATACAGGAAACGTGGACTTCAAACCTAGAATGATCGAATTACTTCATAAATTCCACAAGCTTGATTCAGAAAGTCTATATTTACACTTAAAAGAATTTGAAGAGATAATTGCGACCTTACACTTTAACAATGCTACTCCTGACACTATCCGACTACAATTATTCCCATTCTCATTAAAGGAGAAGGCCAAATCATGGCTTCACTCCTTAAGATTCAATATTATCCTCCAAATCTCATATTCTTCATCACCTTCAAGCTTGATATCTTTTTGAGCTTTAAATCATTCTTTTAAGTACGTATCAACTTTATCTTCCAAATTACCTTGCATGTATAAAACATATGTTATTAGATCAATTTAACTGTTGAATGAAGCTAAAACTATTGCAATTGGGAGGATAAATATGCAATAATATTTAGGCGTTATCATGGCCTAACTCAAAACTAATCCCGCCCAAATCTCAGTTTGGGAACTTCTATGCACATCTCAAACCTATCGAGAACTGTTCATAGAGACTCTGAATGACGCACATATCTCTCCTAAGGCACCACTTGAAATGGTCGTGACATGATAGGGCAACTCCTTGCCCCACGAGTCATTTATGTTTTCAGATGACAAGCTACCACAAAAAATCCATGACCATAGCCAATAGTTAAACATAATCGTCTATCACAAAGATTATAGTATCCCACTCATACTTATTAACAATGGTTCGAGCTTAAACGTATGGCCACTTCGGATTACCAAGTATCTTAGATTGAACTCTCCATGCTCAGGCCAAGAAACGTGAATGTCAGAGCATTTGGCAATTCCCAAAGACAAGCCCATGGAGAGATTGGCATCAAACTGTAAATCGGTCCAAACACAACTACCATCACTTTTTAGATATTGAACATTCCTCCATCATTCAATATCTTCCTCGATTAGTGATAAGACATAAATATTGCATTTTTATCCCTTATTATACATTACTTTTCCCATGTAATTTCATGTTAAAGTTGCTTAATTAGATTAGTTTTCTATTTACAGGAAGATTTAAGAGTCTAAGTCAATTTTATGCCTAAAACATGGGTTTAAAGCTAAAAAGAATTCAAGGGAAGAATTGAAGAATTGGAGCTAGAATTTAAGATTCAAAGTTCCAATGGACCAAGGAAATTAAGTGTCGAGGCTATGAAAATGATTGAAGTTCATGAGCACTACAAACTGGAATACACATTACAGTTTAATCGATCGACTATCCTAGTCCAATCGATCGACAATTCCTCAAGAGATCTAGATTGTTCGAGTGAAGAGATCGAAATTAATTTGAATTTATGCTTGAACTCGCTGGACAAATTTTGGCATGTTTGCTTGATCGAAGTCCAGGGCTTAGTCGATCGATAATTAATGAATTTTTGAATTCTGGTCGTTGGAAGTTATTGGGGACCATTGATCGATCCATCGACACATCGATCGATGGTCGCAGTGACTACGTAAGTTCATGATTTTTGAAGGTTGGTGTGAAAGTGCAGAAATCTAACTATTTAGAGGGAATTCCAATTAATCACTCACTCTAGGGTTTAAAGAGAGAAAAAGCTTGGAGGAGCGCTGACAACACCCTTCCACTTTTAGTTTTTTATTTTCCTAGAGTTAGCTATATCTGGCTAATCTCTTAGCTAAGTTTAAGGGGTGAAGCTTCTAGTTATTTGAATGTTCTAGTTTATTGATTCATTCTTTATGTATCATGATGAATATTTGATTGAATTATATTTGAATTTACTTTAAATCCCTCCCTTGAGTTGTTTATTTTTTAATCCGTTGTGAACTCTAGGTACATTGGATGCTTTGAAGTGCAATTGCTTAGATTGATTAGAGAATAAATCGATTTGTAAAATTAATTAATCTATTATAGACTCTGGGCACAATAGATGCTTTGAATTTTTTACGATCGATTACTGAGTGCTTCATGAGAGAATTGTGCAATTAAAATCATATATATTGTTGGATGTTTGAGTTGGTTTAACTATTTGATCTTCCTATTAGAACAAATTGAAAATCGATTCTAATTGAGTTGTAGAATATGAATCAATGAATTGAGAATTGTGATTGTTAGAATAAATCCTTGGATCCTTAGTGCTTTCTTAATTATTGTTTTTACCTTATCTCATTCACTGGAATTTCTTAGATCTTGATCTTACTTTAAAGTAGTTCTAATTGTGTTCTCACATTCCCTATGGATCAACCTCGATTTCACCGAGAATATATTACTTCCCATTCCTACACTCGGGATTGTCCAACAATCGGCCCTAACTACAAAAGTTTGGGGTCATTCCTTCAAGTCTCCACTGGAGAGTTAAGTACGTCCTAGGGGACAAAGTCCTCTCCACTGTGGCTGACCATGAACAACTCTTTCCTACCGAAGCAATCTATCCAGGAGAGCCTAACATCCCAATCATTGACACATGGCACCTAGCGAAAGACAACCCATACCAGAATTTTCATTTTGAGGCAGTGAATCATGTACCAGCAGCATGTGCCCTCATATTAAACTATATCTTCACTCCAGTCAAGCATCAAATTTTAAACTATCGACTTGAACACTAAGATACCACCAACGTAATTCATGTACCAAAAAACATAGGTAAGACTGGATTGGGATACGATTCTCTCTTGGAAGATAAGCCAGAGGAGCCAGATCCCAAAAGGAGATGGGAAGGCGAGGAGATGGATGCCCTCTTTTCCTCTCACCAATCAAACTCATTAGCACCGGATTCATTCACCAAGATGGAAACCTGGATCCCATCCCGCCGAACTACAACCACTATCTCACCTCCATGGAGTTGCCCAAGGAACAGGTGGGCAAGGGACAAGAGTTGCCCCAACTTAAATGGACCTCCATTATGATCCCGCTAGAGTTGCAAGAGCCTGATGAAAGCCTTGACCTTGGAAAAGAAGAGGAATCCACCTTGTTTGACACTAAGTCAAAGCCTAATCCCTGCTTCATCGTGATGGTTGAGCATGACAAAGGCCGACCAAACGTCTAAAAGTGTAAGCCTAAAAAAATGCCCCTGCAAATAGACATCAACGCCCTGGCCGAATTCGGGCAGCCCTTGGTTTAAAATGTCATCTTACTTGGTGTTCAATAAATTCAAAATTCCAAAAAATTAGAAAACTCACAAAATCCAAAAATAACAAAAAAAAAAAAAAAAAAAAAAAAAAAAAAAAAAAAGCAAAGAGAAGCGAAAAACATTCAAAAATTTTCAAAAAGCCAATAAATCAAAAAATCTTCAAAAACTAAGTAATAATGTGCCAGAATTGTCTAATGAACAACATGAGTTTGAATTTGACATATATGATTTTAACACAAAACTAGACTTTGAACTCATGAGTTAGAAAGAGGTCAAGGATGAGGGAAATGGCGATTCAACTCCCGAACTGGAGGACCTCCTCAATAAGTTCGATCCCAAAGCTAACATTGCACCCGTTAACTTTAAGATGGTCAATCTCGAAACTTCTGAGACTCCTTGGGAAGTACGAGTTTGAAAGAACATATTCCCTTACGATAAGTAGAGGATGATCGAGTTCTTGAAACCATGGTTGTCAAATTTTGCCTTCTCCTACGAAAACATGTTATGGCTTGACAAAGACTTAATCGTACATCATCTTCTTATGAAGCTTGAAATTAAGCCAGTCAAGAAAAAGTTAAGAAGAATGTGATTAGAATGGATCCTTAAGATATGGGAAGAAGTGATCAAGCAAAACAACGCGAGCTTTCTAGTAGTATCCAATTGCCTGCAATGGCTTGCCAACATTGTCCCTATGCCCAAGAAGGATGGCAAGGTTTGGGTGTGCATCAATTTCTGCAACCTTAAAAAGGCCATTCTGAAGGACGACTTTCCACTACCCTACATTAATACTCTGGTCAACAACACGATAGGGAAAAAGATCTTTTTCATGGATGGATTCTCTGGCTACAATCAAATCAAGATAGTCATGGAAGACCATAAAATGACATTATTTATTATGCCGTGGGGAACCTTATGCTTCTAAGTTATGTAGTTCGGGTTGAAGAATGCAAGAGCAACATACCAGCGAGCCATGATGACACTATTCCACGAAATGATGAACCAAGAACTCAAACTCTACATAGATGACAAGATCATCAAGTCTCGAAGCATCGAGGGACATTTTAGAGATCTTAAAAAGATATTCGACCATTTGGAAAAATTCAAACTCCACCTCAACTCATAGAAGTGTGTATTCGAGGCAATTGGGGGCAAGTTACTTAGGTTTATTGCCAACGAAGATGACATCCAAGTCGATGAGTCGAAAGTCAAAGCAATAATTAAAATGCCACCCCCAAGATCGAGAAAGAAAATTGAGGCTTCTTGTGCAGAATCCAATACATCAGTCACTTCATAGCCCAACTCATGCCCATATATAAGCCCATATTCAAGCTGCTCTGCAAAAATACGCCAAAAGAATGGAATGAGGATGGTCAGAAAGCCCTTGATAGAATTAAGGAGTAGTTGTTGGATCTACCAGTACTAGTCTCACCAGTACCAGGACGACCACTGCTACTCTACATCTCAGTAGCTACAGACGCCATTGAGTGCACCCTTGGGGAGCATGATGACACAAGAAGAAAGGAGTAAATGATCTACTATCTTAGCCACCAATTAACAGATTATGAGTCCAAATATTCTCCAATCGAAAAGAAATACCTCACCCTTGTATGGGCCACGCAACACCTGCGTCAGTACATGATCGCTTATCCTATCCTCTTCAATGCCCGTATGAATCCATTGAAGTATTTGTTCGAAAAACTAGAACTAACTGGCAGAACAGCAAAATGGCAACTGTTGCTTTCTGAGTTCGACATTACCTATGTCTCCCAAAAAACAATTAAGAGGCAAGCATTGTCTAATCATCTCGCAACACATTCTTTACGACTACCAGCCATTAAAGACCTTTCCTGAGAAGTACATCATATTCTTCAAGGGAGAAGAATGACCATAGGAGGACGAGTGGACCATGTATTTCGATGGTGCAGCTAACGCTGAAGTAAGCGGAGTAAGGTCAATCCTTTACCTTATAGATGATATCTCAGTCCCTATCTCAAGAAGGCTAGCTCTTAGATGTACAAGTAACATAGAAGAGTACGAAGCATGTATAGCGATATTACGAGAAGCAATCATCCTGGGAGTGAAAAAGTTGAGAGTCTTCGATGATTCTCAGCTCATCATCAATTAAACCAATGGTGACTGGAAAACAAAGGATGAGAAGATAATTCTGTGTCACGTCTATCTCGAAAATCTCATCGATGAATTCTACAAAGTCGCCTTTACATACATGCCATGCACCAAGAATCAATTCGCAGATGCTCTATCTACATAGGATTCTATGCTAGAAATTCCAAAAGGAGCAGTCTAATGAAAAATCACATTCAAACTTTAGGAAAACTCGACACTCTGCCTACAAATTGAGGAAGTTGAAATGTCCCTTGATGGACATCCTTAGTATACTGACATCAAGAAATACATGGAAGATCGGGTATACCTAAAAAGCATCACGCCAACGGACCATAGCACAATTCAACGACTGGCTGCACAGTTCACTATTAACGGCTACATCCTATATAAATTGTCCTTTAACCAGGTCCTGTTACGATGTGTGGATGAGACAGAAGTTGCAAAAATCAAGTCTTAATTTCATAATGGAATTTGAGGTCCGCATACGAATGAGCACATGATGGCTAATAAAATCCTACGGCTGGGATACTACTGACTAACTATGAAAACAGACTGCTGCCTTCGTGTTAGGACATGCTTCAAATATCAGGAGCATGCAAATAGAATCCACACACCTGCTTCTGAATTATATAACTTGATGACACCTTGGCCCTTCTCAATGTGGGGGTATCGACATCCTCGGTAAAATCAGCCCCAAAGCATCTAATGGCCACGAGTACATCCCGATGGCAATCGATTACTTACCAAATGGGTGGAGGTAGCATCCTATACCACCATAACAACATCACATGTGGTATGATTCCTAAAAAACAGCATCATCAATCGATATGGAGTTCCATAGGTCATTATCACAGACAAGGGGACACCCTTCGTAAATCAAAGGGTAGATAACTTTGTTGAACAATTCAAGTGAAAAGGCATCAATCAAGTCCCCATCAACCGTAGATGAATGGAAGGGTTAAGGCTGCTGACAAGATGTTCATTCACATCCTCGAAAACATAGTGAAAACATATCATGACTGGTCAGAGATGCTCCAGGCACTATTTCATACGAGCTTACATACGAAATGGATCGTTGTCCTAGCAATCGAGGTTGAGATTCCATCATTATGCATATTATTGGAAAGTGAGGTCAAAGAAGGAGAATGGTCATAGGCTCACGACGATTGGCTACATCTGGAAGATGAAAAGTGCATGCGAGCTATATGTCATTCTCAGACTTACAAGAAGAGGATTGCACAAGCGTACAACAAAAGGGTCCACACGAGAACATTAAGAGTATGACACATGGTAATGAAGAAAATCCTACCTCCTCACTTGCCTAATCCAAGGAGCAAATTCAAGCCCACCTGGAAACGTCCGCTCATCATTCGAGAAGTACTCTTTGGAGGCGCACTCCGCCTTGCCAATATGGAAGGTGAAGATCTTCATGAGACAATCAACACCAACCATGTTAGAGTTCACCATGGAGAGTAGGATAGTTACAAGAAGCCACCTGAGGTCGAGCCCCATCCCTTACTACCAACATGCCCTAAAAAAGAGAAAAAAAACATGTGTACAGAAAAAGGGAAAAATAAAAAAAGAAACCCAAAAATTATGAAAAATAATAAGGGCATAAAAAAGAAAAAAGAAAAAAAAAAGTATTCTTGGGAGAAAACCCCACCAAACCTCCCCCACCCTTGGGAAGATCTCAACCTCGGGGAGCGCATTTCAAAGCCTCCCACTTCGTTAGAAGCTTCCGTCGGCCGACAATGATGGAATTTCTGACCACATAAAAAGAAGAGAGAGAGAGAGAGAGAGAGAGAGAGAGAGAGAGAGAGAGAAGTGCTTCTAAAGTAAAATGGCGATGTGAAAATCTTCAAAGGCATCTCGAGTAAAAACAACGAATGAACAACAAACTTGGTGAAAGCTTAAAAGGGTGTTGGGGGCAAGAAAGGAAAGTTTCCAAAGAGTAGACAAGAATAAATACTTGGGGATGTGGTGAAAACTCGAAAGGCCACCACGGGCAAAAATGAAGGGCGAAATAGGATGTAGTGAAAATCCGAAAGGGCGCTACGGGTAAAAATGGTAACAAATATATATATATATATATATATATATATATATATATATATATATATATATTTTAAAAAAAAGGAAGAAAAATGAAACAAGATGGTTTGTGACCCCAGCTGGGTTCATATCTTGAAGGCAAAGCCTGAAAACCATGACATTTTAGGAACTTTCAACTTAGCCCAAATTTAGGAAGGAACTTCTAGTACATACTTCTAAGGGTCTTTTAAAACCCTCAGGAATCAGTTCAGAGCTCGTATAGGACGGATGTTGGAATAGTCAAGTATCTGGTCCCTACAATCCAATGCACTAAAATCCAAACCACAGATTGAATAGACAAGACTGGCATAGAAAGCTTTTCATTCAATTTCTTCCATCGAAAGTTATATTTGCCTTTAAAAAAAAACAAAAAAGTGCACATAGATGTACGTAACAAAAAAAAAAAACCAATATTCATCTCTGCAGGTTGTATTACTCAAACCATGGGCGTCTCTCCAAAATGTCTAACTAGACAACAATCTCATCTAACTACCTAGGTGAGTCTCACTCTCTCTACTCTAACTCTTCAATGCTCCAGCTGATGCGATCTCTCTCTCTCTCTCTCTCTCTCTCTCTCTCTCTCTCTCTCTCTCTGCAGGTACAAAAGCACCATTGATAGTAAAATCATTGCGTCAACTAAAAACACGCCTAAAGTTGGACACCGAACAGCGAACCCGTCTTCATAAAAGCTTATCTTAATCGCACCCACTAGATTGCAAGACGAAAAGTCAGATTTATTTTTTAAAAAAATTTCAAAAATGTACTGCAATAAAAGTTGACTCTAATCGCAACCATTGCAATCCCTAGTCAAAATGAGAGCAAGTTAGATTTATTTGAATTTTTTTTAAAGGACAAATAAGAAACCGCATGACAACGCTCACTCGCAAGATCGGGTAGATATTTTTAAAATAAATGGCATAGAAAAATCCTTCAAAAATATTTTACAATACAAATCCTATGGAACAATGTTCTACAGGTAGAGATCTTTCCAAAAAATAATAAATAAATAAATAAAAATTCAACATCTTCAAAAATACCAATATGTACGACATTTGAGGCACTAGGTGTTCTTCCATACTTCCCAATGGGTGCCGACGCAACACCAATAATTGATTTTAGGTTTTTTTACTTGTCGATTTTCTCTGAGATCATATGCGAAACATGGGCTGGCCGGCTTGAAGTGTTAATGTCATATCGATCATCTTAGAATACGAAATGTTTAATTCTGGATTAATGCAACCACACCTCTGGCTACAACAAAGCCTATTACAACCAAAGTGACGAAATCAAGAACTCGAATAGCAAAAGAATAACCCATATGGCTCTAGTCTAGGACACTTGTAAGCCTAACACATTGTAATGTGAAAAATCCGTAAAGCCACAAAATGCGTAAGAAACTGCCTATTACAAACGACTTGTCTTACAATCGATCTTAGGAGATCGTGCAACATCGAAAACTATCATTTTTAAATCAAAGTGTGTTATCCTCGTAAGGCCATAAAAAGTGCACGGGCTTTAACCACCCACAATCCAAACTCCCAGACTTCTTCAATGAACACATGTCGATCACGGTGTGAAAGGGTTGCAATTTGATGCCCCATAAGATGCAAAACAAATAGGGAAAAAATTGTAACATTTTCTCTAACCCCCATGGAATGTTCAGGATAAACTCTAACCAGACTAGCCTCTCGACAAATGACACTTCGATTGTACTCCAAATTTTCAAATAGGGGCATTTGTAGACACCCCACATTAACAAGATTGAATCACACCCATCGACTTCAGATGGGCCATAGTCAAAGCACTTATACAGCTAAGGGGAAGCCCAAAGATAGGCATCAGTTCAGATCGGCCGACGCAGGGATGTGCAAGTGGCAAGACAATGAAGAAGCATGGTCCCCATAGCACCCTTAGACCCATTTTCTATTTTAAAAAAGGTTACGGTCTTTCAAGGACTGGTTTTACGTTAAACTGATTCTTAGCAAAATCGGTCCCTGGTCGACCGGCTCTGGGTAAATGGTGCACTAGGTTGCTCTTATTAACTAGGAAACTATGTGCCACGCTTTGATTCGTGTCATCTCCTGTCGTCTTTGGAGAGTTCTTCCTATCAATGTTGCTCTGATAGTCAAAGCAAAGCCAGAGAAATAGTGAAGCCAACTAGTAGAGTCAGAATTTGGGATATTTGGTCGTCCCTTTTGACCAAAAAGTGTTGTTTGATTTATCATTTTCCTACTCACATATCGAATAAAGTCGTATTACATTCTGCACATAATTGAACACCAGCAATACACGCACTTACTTTTTTATTTTATTTTTGCAATCCTCTATCCAAACTAACTGGCTTTATATATATATATATATATATATATATATATATATATATATATATATATATATATATATATATATATATATATATATATATATATATACCTAGGGTCTTAAGACTTAGGAAGTAAGGCTAATTAAATTACATTTATTTTCTCATTGCCTATTGTTGCGCAGCACGCCAACAACGCAGTGAACCAAGATCCAATTTCCGGTCTCACCCACAAACGATAAACAGAAAGAAATATAAACTATAAGAAGAATCAAAGCATTCCAAACAAACTACAAAGCAAGATATATGTGAAAAAACCTCAAATAAGGGTAAAAAACCACGGGTGCAAACTTCCACTACGAAGAACACAAGATTACAAGCAATATACTAACCTTTTCCCTTAAATGTATAGAGAAAACTATTTGCCCACACTTTAGAATAACTCTCATTATCTACCTAGAAAAGCCCTAGGGATCCCTATTTATAATTTAGGCAACTTCCCTTTCACACCTCTGCGAAAACCGACTAAAAAATCCGCAATCCGTACAAGATCCGAACTCAAACTACGTAAGCTCAACTGGTCGTGTAGAGTCCTCGACCAGTCGAGCAGCACCCTCGACCAGTAGAGCACATCCCACGATTGGTCGAGTACCTCGAAAATCCAAAACCCCAACTCGTTGGAAAACGAGTCGATCCAGTCCACGATCGGTCAAGCAGCCCACTCGACTAGTCAAGTGGCGCTGCCCAGATGTGACTCCACATCTCAACACCTACCGGGGTTTTAAAACTTGTGCAGTAAAGTTAGGTGCAATTTATTTTCTCTGTTAGCCTGCTTTAAGTCTTAAACTTTGCGAAGCATGTCTATACACAATAACACTAGAATTTCTTTAAATCCTCCTAAAACTGTATAATCTTGTAAAGTAGAGACCATGCATTGCCCGGGCGGAAAAGGGTTCCTAAGCATTTTCTTTTTTTTATAACTGAGACCCTTACTTAGAATCTATAGTCGCAAACCAACTATAAGAGCCACTTGAGTTGAGGAGTCTTACAATTCCCTGACCTTTAGGTGATTTTACGGTTTTTAATCTGCTGTAGATTCCAAGTTACTTTGGGCTAGTTGTGAGTTCAAGTCAAACAAACTTTTATACCTAAGTGAACCTCACACTTAAATCAAATCAAAAATAAGACAAAAAAAAAAAAAAAAGCATCATTCCACACCCGTCTTCATGTCGTATGAGGGCGTTTATAATATCTCTAGTAGGGATGGATCTTACGTAAGCATCACAGGAGGCCCCTTCATAATCAAGATTGGAATGCCACGCCAAGCTTCTTTTTTCTTGTTAGCCTTTGTCCAGTTAGAAAGGGATGACGGGGACTTTGATTTTTGGTAGGGCCCACTGTGATATTAATGTAACATCTCCTCCAACCATTAGTTCCCTAATCCTAGTTTAGGCCTAGATCTAAAAGATTAGAATAATTTATGATTTAGCTAGGTTAGCCATACCAAAGAAAATAGTTAGGGGAGAGATGTCCACCTTTGATTTTTATAGGGCCGGCTATGATGATTATATGCCACACTAATATTTAGGTCCGGGGCCTAAAAGTCAGGCTCAATTGTAATTCATTGTAATTCAGGTGGGCCATGCCAAGCCTCTACACTTTTTCTAATCATATGGTCCACTTGAATCACATATAAGGGTTGTTTTCAGGGCCTTGGCCTGAGGTGATGCTTACATGAACATCACAATGGGGCCCACCCAAGCAGCCGACCCATTTGCTGGTACGCAAACCCAACCGGCCCTTTAAAAAATGTCAGGAAGGTAGCGGGATGATAACCATACCAATTAATGAGGTACCTGTTTGAAAACCTTTTTAAAAGGTACTGGAACGTAAATTCTATATTAATTAGGCGTGTCTTTGTAAAATTTCCTACATTAAAAGAGGTCTCAGTGCAGCCCGTTGAACTATTGGTTACGGTTCACCACTGGATACTTCCAACTTAAGTGCTCCAGCACTGGCAGTGACCCACCCACAAACTCAAAAGCGATAAATGCATGTATGCCATCTATCTAGGCAGTGGAAAGCCAGTAAGCTAACAGGAATTCATCCATGCCATCCAACTTACTTCATCCTATGGTCCAAAATGACACTGATCATAGTATATTAAAATTTGATTTGATGGATTAATATGGATAATCTGAAGTGCGACTATACTTCTCGACGGTGGTAAAATAGTTAAATATTTAATTATAAATTTCCTTTTCACTAAAACAATAATTTCACAACTTGGTATAATTGTAATTTTTTATTACATATTTTAATGATGAAAGATCAACTTAGTTAACTTTATAAAAATTGTATGCTCCACGTGCACTTGTGACGTGCTACGTGACTATCTATATTTAAAGGGAAGGTCTCGAGTCCAAACTGTCGGTCATAAGCTACTGTCCACCCGGTGGATAACTTCCAACCCGTCGTGTTTGTTGCATCCAATCCATCAAATAGATTGTACCCATCATCATAGACCATATTGTGAAAAGTTATCTACAGGAACTCATCAAGTAGATTAAAGATTATTTTTTTCTCTCAATGTCTATAAATTTTTTTGTATTTTGTCCTAGATAATGACTTATATAGGGGATTTATTATTGTACTAGGTGATCCTCATGTGGGACTGACCTTTTTACACGGGTTGGATATTACATAAATTTCACATGTCGTAAGGTATCCGCCGCTTGGACTATACATTGTGGTCCAACGGGTTGGACCCTCAAAATTGATTAGGCCTCAGGTCCAACTAGTTGGAGTATTATCTACTGTCCACCGAGTAAATAATTTCCAACCTTTCATGTTTGTGCATAATCTAATCCGTTCATTAAATATTTTGACCCTCACAGAAATCTCCTTATGGAAAAATCATCCATATACACTCACATAACGGAATATATAATATTTTTATCGGCATAACGACATTTGTCGTTTATTTTGACCCATAGGAAGTATATATAGGGTTTATTTTTGTATTAGAAGATATTCATAATGGGATTGACCTATTTAAAGGGTTGGATTTAAAATAAGAATTAAAAGTATGAATTTATCCTTGTATGGACGGTACAATTTCGTCCAGCAGGTTGGACTTGAGACCTTAACGACTTTAAAAGATTATGATACGGACGCGCGTTTACTGCGAAAGGCTTTGGCAGGAAGCGCTGGGAACCTATGTAGGGCCCACCTGAGAAATCCACGCCGTCGGACGAGGATTTCCTGCGAAAGGCTTTCGAAGGGAGTTCCTGTGCGGGATGCTACGTGGGGCCACCGTGATGTTTATGAAAAATCCACCCGTCCATCCGTTTTTTCAGATCATTCTAGCACGTTAGACAAAAAAATTATGCGGGTCAAAAACTCGAGTGGACCGCACAAGAGGAACGGTGGAGATTCACTGACCAACGTTTAAGCATTTATATGGCCACAAAATTTTAGTATAAGACTAATAGTTTTGTGTTTTCACTTCATCTAGTTGGGAATGAACTTATAAACAGTTTGGACGGCATGTAAACATAAGATGGAGCCCAGGAAGGTTTCAACCGTGGAAAACTCGTTCTTCAGTTTTACTTCTCGTATCGCCGCCTTGAGTTTTTGGATTCACCTGATTTTTATTTTAATGTCCTAAAATGATCTGAAAAAACGGATGCACGGGATGGATTTTTCCGAAACATCATGTAGCCCCACGCATCATCAAGGAACTTTGTACTGAAGGCTTTCCCAAAAAATCCCCCTAAAATGAGCGGGATTAAAGAGTCAAGCAGGAAATAAGATGAGAAACATTAGGAATTGAACAATCACAGTTGAAATATTCATATGGCCAGTAAAATTTTTGTACCAGGTTAAGTTATTATTATTATTTATTTTTATGTGTTTTCCGGTTCATCCTGCTGGAAATGACCTTATAAAAGGGTTTGGTTGTCACGTAAACATGAAGGTGGAGTCCAGGAAAGTTTCAACAGTAGTCATTTCTTTCCCAATTTTCCCTACCGTGTGGCCCAAACGAGTCTTGGATCCGGCTCATTTTTAAGTATAAATCCTATAATGAGCTCACAAAACGGATGTATAGGGTGGATTTCTCACAAACATCAGTGTGGGCCTAACCTAGGTTGCAGCGCACGAACTTCATGTGAAAGGCTTTGGCATGAAATCCGTGTCCTTAGAGATAGCGAACACCGACCAAACTAGCACACATGAGAGAGAGAGAGAGAGAGAGAGAGAGAGAGAGAGAGCGACCAAACCCCAGAGTCGAAAGATAAGTAGCCCGCGTTTGAGAGAGAGAGAGAGAGAGAGAGAGCGCGACAAACCCAGAGTCGAAAGATAAGTAGCCCGCGTCTCAGAGAGAGAGAGAGAGAGAGAGAGAGAGAGATGGGGGTCTTGTTTTCCGGGGTATTGGTAGGATTGTGGAGCATGTTTGTATACGTATATTACATGTTATGGTTGATGCCTGAGAAGATTAGAGGAAGGCTGCAAAGGCAAGGGATCAATGGCCCTCTCCCTTCTTTTCTTTATGGGAATATACACGAGATGCAGAGAATCTTATCCGTTGAGAAGGATATGGCGCTCAGCCGTACTTGCAATGGTGGACACGTGGCCCACAACTACGCTTCCACTCTCTTCCCTTACTTCGACAGGTGGAGAGAGACCTACGGTACGATTTCAATGATACATGCACACCTACGCTTTCATGAATACTCCTCTTTTTCTTTCTGATTTTTTTTTTTTTTTTTTTTTATAATCCAGACAGTTGGTCGAGGATGAGGTTTTCTGGCCCATTCTACCCCATCTATGATGATCTAGACCGTTCATCTTGAAGTTCAAGTTCTATATACCCCATGTGGGAAGTGTCTCACTGATTAGAGATCTTTACCGTCCATTTATAAGTCAGTTTTCATGAATTGTGAAGATATCTTATCTGTGCGGATTTTATTGGGGGACGCCGATTGCCAGCAGACCCGCTCACCAGCGGTAGCCCTGATGACCTGACTGTGGGCCCCACCGTAATGTATGTATTTTATCGACGCCTTCCGTACGTTTTGCCACAGGTGGATCACACCACCGTTGAAAACTTTGTAGGGCCCACCATGATGTTTATTTGCCATCTAACCTGTTCATATGGTCACACGGATCTGGATGAAGGGACAGCGGAAATATCAGCTTAATCCAAAGCTTCCGTGACCCTTGTGAAGTTTTCAACGGTAGTCATTCGATCCCCACTATTTCCTGTCCCTAAAATGAGACAGTAAAACAGATGGACGGCGTAGATAAAACACATACATCAAGGTGGACCCCGAAGGGGTATCAAGGCAATCCGCGTCCTTTATTGGCTGGGCTATACCTTAATGTACGGTCTGGATAGAAGGGGTGAACCTGGTGGGGATGCCCGTAGGGGCCTCCTTTGCGATCATCTAAAATAGAAAAGCAGGTGTACTTGTCAAAAGTACATCTTCTACTTTTAAAATGGTGGTGACTCGTTCTACTTACACGTGGCATTATTTACAAGTGGGTCTGCTTTCCGATGGAACATATATCTAAATTGTCATGCTTATCAGGCAATCCCAACCGTCCAACTCATGGCTATTAAATGAATGGTTAAATGGAAAATTGTGAGCTTTTCAGAGTGAAAGGGTCGAATCGGACGGTTATCATCCTACCACAGTGGGATAAATGATTTGGACATTACAGATTGTCATACAGATATCTTGTTCGGGTTTTTGAGTTACTTTTCATGACTGGTAGTAGTCAGACTCGTTGGCCTTGAAAACCGTCACATGGCAAATAGCCGGTGACTCAGACAAACATGCTTTTGAATGACACGGGTTTCTTTTTTTTCTTTTTTTTTTGTTGGCTTGTTAGTACACCCACGGTCAGTTCACTGTTAGCCACCCCACTAGCTAATCAATGCTTGGACCGCAGGGTTCAAACGAAGTATCTTTCACTCAGTCTATCCCATAATAACATTTTCCATAAAAGAATGACACGGTTGTTCGCGAGTCAACCCCGCGATTTATCTTCTACTTTTGTTCTTCTTTTTTTTCGTACGTGCCTTTTCCTTTGATAGCGGTAGAAAGGACTTTTATCTGAATTATTTGTACTCCGGCTGGGTGATGCTTGATACACAGGCACCGTGAAATTGTACACGTGGAATTATTGAATCAAGTTCAACTGTCCAATCATAGGATACACAGTGAATGGGTCGCTATCCAAAATCATAGTAGTAAAGCTATTATTAGACACTTTGATAGTGGTGCCAGGTTCACTGCATGCCGACCATTCCTTTTTTTAAAAGAAAGTTTAAACCGTCTATTAAATTTCCACACAATCGGCCATTTTTTTAAATATCAAATCAGTACGATTGTTTGTTATCTAGTCTATCTAAATATTGTCCCACAACTCGAATGGTTTAATCGTATTCCAGGTGTAATGTTTCTTAGTGCCTGCGATCAAGCATCATCCTCAACCAGAGTATCAAACTTTTTCTCTATTTGTTTTTTTTTAATTGTAATGTGTCCCTTGTTTTCTTGTAAGCGTGTGGGACCCAGTTGGGTGGAGAAATGATGTGGCCCACTTGTTACATGTCAGACATTGATGTGTGTATTAAAGGCAAGAGCTCCCCAACTTAGACAAGTGGCCCCCCTCGCTTCCACCAACTGAATCATACATTGAACCAAATTTTGGGAACGTGGCTTCGCTTGATCCCTGACCGTGGGCCTACCATTATGTATGTTACTTACATCCATGCCGTCCATTAACAGCTTGTTTTAGGGCATGATCCCAAAAATGAAGCAGATCCAAATCTCAGGTGTACCATACCACAGGAAACAGTGGTGATTAAACATTAGAAACTTTTTGTGGGTACAAATGTTTTGGATCAAGATAATATTTGTGTGGTCCATTCATCCAGGTCTTTTTTGACCTTATCAACAGGTTGGATGGAAAATAGAAATTCCGGTCACCCTCTCAGAAGTTTTTAATGGTGGGTATTCAATCACCACTGTATCCTATGGTGTGGTTGGCCTGAGATTCGGATATGCTTCATTTTTGGGATCATGCGCCAAAACGAGCTTTCAAAACAGATGGACAGTGTGGATTTAAGGAATATACATCCCCACAGTCAGGGATCCACTGAAGCCGCGTCCAAATTTTGGCTGGCTATATTGTTACCAAACGGCACTTCCTTCCGCACACACGTGTGCGAGACCTGGGCCGATCATTAGGTGGGGTCCACCACATGCTGCGTTGGCACATGATACCCTCACCAAGCCTTTAAAGGTGCGTGATTGGGTCTACCCACAGGATATTGATGTGATCTGGATCGTTCATTTGGTGGCCATTATTGGCCCTGAAGCCACCTGATGTAGAGCGGGTCGTGGACAGTTTCATGGCTAAGATGGACCAGAAAAGGGCCGGTCGACGACAGAAGTGATCTAGACTGTCGAACCTTAGATCGAGCGTATCTCACAATCCGAAATGAGTTATCGGGCGTAAAATATATGATTTTGGGGTAGAATGAGCTACTTTAGCCAACCAACCTGCTATTCCAAATTGCGTAAGCCGGAATTGCAAAATACCCCTGGATCGACGGTTGTTTTCCTATTTTAATTTCATTTTTACTATAAATAGTAAGTTTTAGTTTGATTATAACTCTTCATCCGTCAAGCTTTAAGAGTCGTGCCTAACGTAAAAAGAGCTTAGAATAATTAGGAGAACGTTTTGGTGAAGCCAAATAGGACACTTACTATTTTTGGCTGAAAACCTTGCTCACTAGTAGACATCACGACCATCTAAAAATAGTAAGTTTACTATTTATAGTAAGTCGCAGATTCTAAGAGTTTTAGTTGTAGTTTAATTCTGATTTCTTTCCCATTGCTTGGTACCCCTATTTAAAGGGTTGTGAACTCGTTTTAATCAATTTTGAATTTACTAGAATTTATTTCTATTTTCTGCTTTCTTTCCTCGTGGATTTGAGAAGTCTCTGTGAGGAGTCCGGAGAAGCTCTGTGGATTCAGAGTAGTTATCCTCATCACATTCATCCCTGTGTCAATTGGTATCAAAGCGAAGATTCTCCTCGGGCCGATGACAAACAATGAAGGTATGAATCAAAATCCTGTAGACGATGATACAGGGATTCGTTATCTTTCGGAAAGAATAGAAGTTTTCCACCGAGAGAGTCAGTTGACCATACAAGGGCTACAGGTAACCCTCGACCGTCTTGCGGATGCGCTACTTCCGCCCCGAGCCCTAGGCAGTGCTCCATCACCTATGGTTGCTCCACCACCCGTGGTTGTCGTACGACACAACCCCGATTTTTGTAGAGCACTACTAGTGACAAACCGTAGGGCTACACTAAATGATTCAAGTTCTAGCGACGAGGATCTTAATGAGGGTTTTACCCGACGACCAATACATGAAGACGATCATCTAGATCGTACTGAAAGAGACTATCGAGGTAAGACTGAACTTCCTAGTTTTAACGGTTTATTACGTATAAAAGATTTTCTCGATTAGCTAGCCGAAGTAAAGAGATATTTTGATTATATGGACGTGTCAAATCATAAAAGGGTAAATTTGGTAGCGTTTAAATTAAAATCTGATGCTTCTACATGGTGGGAACAATTACAACTCTCACGAGCACGTCAGAACAAGGCGCCCATCTCATCATGGCCACGGATGAGACGTCTTCTTCAATCACGATTTCTCCCCAGTGATTATGAGCAGATATTATTCCAGCAATATCAAAATTGCCGACAAGAAAATCGAACCATCACAGATTACACTGAAGAATTTCAACAGTTGGCTACACGAACCGATTTGTCAAAGTCTGAGTCACATAAGGTGGCACGGTTTATAGGTGGGTTGCAACCAACAATTCAAGACCGAGTTAAGATGTACCCAGTCGGGACTATGGATGAAACAGTTTATTTGGCGGGTAGGGCAGAAACACAACTTGCAAGAGCTCCTGCTCGTCCATATCTTTCAACTCTACCCCCCATGACGGGTCCCACGCAGGATCCAATGCTGGCACGAGGAAAAGATACAGTAGGAGAACGTCCTCAACCTCCTACAACTGCAAACCGTGATACGGGGAGCAACTCATCCAGACCTCAATGTGTAGTACCCACAACAGTGGGCCCGAGTAAGATTCCAAATCCTTATACTCGGCCAAGGTCGAACAATTATTACCGCTGTGACCAGCCAGGCCACTTATCAAACACTTGTCCTCAACATCCCGTAGCACACTTGACTATAAACGAATGGGGCACTGAAGATGAGGCCGTAGAAGAAGACCATGACTTTGATGAACATGAACAAACCACTGAAGAAATAGCAGGTGGCGATGAAGTGACGGGCGAAGATCGTGGCAAATTTATAGTTGTGATGCGATTACTGTATGCCCCACGAAAGGAATTACATCCATAGCGACACAATATATTTCATACTTGGCGCACTGTCAACGGAAAGGTCTGTGATATGATCATAAACAATGATAGTAGCGAGAACATCGTCTCAAGAGTGATGGTAGACAAGTTGCAGCTACCAACGATGAAACATCCTTCCCCGTACTCAATTGGATGGATAAAAAAGGCGAATGAGACCAAGGTAACTGATCAATGCACTATCTCATTTTCAATTGGTAAAAATTGTAAGGATCAAATACTTTATGACATGGTCGATATGGAAGCTTGTCATATGCTACTCGGTCGACCTTGGCAGTCGAACCGTGATGCAACCCATCGGGGACGAGATAATGTCTACATATTCTTCAAGGATAGTCGAAAAATAATCCTTGCTCCTATGGTACCAGAGAACCACCCTGAAGTATCTAAAGTGGAAAGAGTTCCCTCTTGACCATTTAGCATTTCATTGAGGAATCCAAGGAAACCGGTGAGATATACGCTGTAGTGGTGAAGGGCGAAGAAGCGGAACCCTCAAACATCCCTTCAAGTTTAAGACTGTTTCTAAACGAATTCAAAGAATTCTGGCCTGAGGATTTACCTGATGGATTGCCTCCCATGAGGAACATCCAACATCACATAAACCTTGTTCCTGGGGCTAGCCTGCCCAACTGCCCTCATTATCGGATGAGTCTGAAGGAGTGTGAGATACTTCAGGAGTAAGTGAAGGAATTAATCCGTAAGGTTCTCTTGAGAGAGAGCATGAGCCCATGTGCCGTACCAACATTATTAACACTAAAAAAATATGAAAGTTGGCGCATGTGTGTCGACAGCCGTGCAATCAATAAAATTACCATCAAATATCGGTTCTCAATACCACGGTTGAACGACATGCTCGATATACTAGAAGGGACCAAGGTGTTTTCTAAACTAGATCTAAGGAGCAAGTACCATCAGATTCGTATTCGACTCGGTAATGAGTGGAAAACGACATTTAAGACCAAGGAAGGGTTATATGAGTGACTGGTCATGCCCTTGGGCCTATCAAACGCACCAAGTACTTTTACGCATTTGATAAATCAAGTTTTAAAACCGTTCATTGGCCGATTTGTGGTAGTATATTTTGATGACATATTGATATATAGTTAGGATGAGGCGGGGCAAAGAAAACATCTCAGACAGGTGCTGCAAGTCTTACAAATTAACAAGTTGTACCTCAACTTGAAGAAGTGTAGTTTTTTAACTGACAGCCTGTTGTTTCTAGGATTTGTTGTAACATCCACAAGCATTCGTGTGGACAATGAAAAGGTGCGAGCTATTAGGGAATGGTCGATCCCGATAAACATTCATGAGGTGGAGTTTTCACGGGTTGGCAACTTTCTATCGTCGATTTGTGCGAGATTTTACCATCATAATCGCGCCTATAACAGATTGTATGAAAAAGGGACCGTTCAAGTGGATCGATAAAGCTGACAAAAGCTTTCATGAGATCAAGCATCGTTTGTCTACAACACCAGTCTTGGTGCTTCCTAATTTGACGCTTCACACGTCGGAATTAGAGGAGTATTATCACAAGAAGGTAGGCCGATAGCCTTTTACAGCGAGAAGCTCAGCGAAGCCCGAAAGAAGTGGTCGACTTATAAGCTTGAGTTGTACGCAGTTGTTCAGGCGTTGTGACATTGGCGGCATTATCTGATTCAAAGAGAGTTTGTTCTGTACACTGACCATCAAGCATTAAAGTTTATTAATAGTCAGACTAACGTGAACCGTGTGCATGCTAGATGAGTTACGTTTTTACAGGAATTCACATTTGTTTTGAAGCATAAGTCAGGGCAGCAGAACAAAGTGGCTGATGCACTTTGTCGTCGTGCATCACTACTTGTTACGATGAGCAACAAGGTGAGGGCTTCGACTGTCTTAAGGAGATGTATGCTGAGAATGAGGACTTCAAATATTCCTAGATGAAGTGCCAAGAAGGTCATCCCAGTGACCTTCATATACAGGACGATTTTCTCTTCAAAGGGAATCGATTCTGCATCCCCCAAAGTTTTCTGAGAGAGAAAATTATTCAGGAGCTACATGAGGTAGCCTTGGTAGATACCTTGGGCGAGACAAGACGCGAGCTCTTGTGGAAGAGTGGTATTACTGACCGTAATTAGTACATGATGTGGAAAAAGCCATACAACGTTGTCATGTTTGTCAGACCTCTAAGGGGCAATCTCAGAATACAGCCCTCTACACCCCGTTACCTGTGCTTGGGACGATTTATCAATGTACTTCGTGCTTGGTCTCTCACGAACATAACGCGGCATAGATTCGGTGTTCATGGTGATAGATCGTTTCTCCAAAGTGGTACACTTTATCCCATGCAAGAAGACCCTAGATGTAACACACGTGGTGAATTTATTCTTTAGGGAGGTCGTACGACTACATGGGGTCCCCAAGACCATTACTTTTGACCGTGACACGAAGTTCATTAACCACTTTTGGAGGACTTTGTGGACTCGATTCGATACATGACTTCAATTCAGCAGTGCTTGCCACCTACAGACTGATGGGCAGTCTGAAGTTGTGAATTGCATGTTGAAAACCTCCTTCGCTGTATTTCATGAGAAAAACCAAAGCAGTAGGATTTAGCCTTATCTCAAGCAGAGTTTGCATTCAACAACATGGTGAATCGCTCGACAGGAAAATCACCGTTTCAGATTATATACGGACGAGTGCCTCACCACACACTTGACTTGGTCCCTCTGCCCAAGCACCCAGGCACGAGCATTGCAACAGAACATATGGTAGACGAGATTATGGGCATCTATGCGGAAGTGCAGACCAAGCTACATGCCTTGAACGATAAGTACAAGGAACAAACAGACAAGCACCGACGACAAAAAGTGTTTAAGGTGGGCGACCGCGTTATGATCCATTTGCCAAAGAGAGATTTCCTACAGAGACGTACAACAAGTTGAAAAATAAGAAGATTGGACCCGTCCCAATCATTCGAAAGATCAATGACAATGCTTATGTTGCTGATCTTCCAGATGACATGACGATCTCACGGACTTTCAACGTTATGGACCTAACCGAGTATCATGAACTTGAGCAGGATGAGAACTCGAGGACGAGTTCTTTTGAAGTGGAGGGGACTGATGTAGAGTGGGTCACAGACAGTTTCATGGCCAAGATGGACTAGAAAAGGGCCGGTCGACGATAAAAGTGATCCGGACCGTCGGACCTTAGATCAGGCGTATCTCACTATCCGGAATGAGTTATTGGGTGTAAAATATATGATTTTGGGGTAGAACGAGCTACTTTAGCCAACCAACCTGCTACATCGGGTTGCGCAAGCCGGAATTGCGAAATACCCCTAGATCGACGGTCGTTTCCCTGTTTTAATTTCGTTTTTACTATAAATAGTAAGTTTTAGTTTGATTATAACTCTTCATCCATCGGGCTTTAGGAGTCGCGCCCAACGTGAAAAGAGCGTAGAATAATTAGGAGAACGGTTTGGTGAAGCCAAATAGGACACTTACTATTTTTGGCCGAAAACCTTGCGCACCAGTAGACATCACGACCGTCTATAAATAGTAAGTTTACTATTTATAGTAAGTCGCAGATTCTAGGAGTTTTAGTTGTAGTTTGATTCTGATTTCTTTCCCGTTGCTTGGTACCCCTATTTAAAGGGTTGTGAACTCATTTTTATTTATTAATTAATCAATTTTTAATTTATTAGAATTTATTTTTATTTTCTGCCTTCTTTCCACGTGGATTCGAGAAGTGTCTGTGAAGAGTCCGAAGAAGCTCCGTGGATTCGGAGTAGTTTTCCTCATCAGGTTCATCCCTGCGTTACCACTCATATCGCATGATCTTAACCATCTGATTGTAAGAAATTTCCACGCGGAATTCATACAGTTGTTCTTATTTTCTAATCATCCCTTCTTCGGCATCTGATCGGTTGGTTAGCATGGTCCGCGGCTCTCGTCCGAGCAATTTTGCTGCGATCAACAGTTCACTGTGGGGTCCACCACATGGAAGGCCAGATCATATTGACGTCACGCATGTGGGCCCAGTCATGCACGTTATATGGAAGGTCCTAGAGAAGGTTGGCAGGTTGTTTTTTGACCGGACACGGGTTGGCCTTTATGAGATTTGTCAATTCCGCGCACATGTGGAGCCATACGTGTCCACACGTGGGTACAAGTTCAAATATAAGAGAAGTGTGTGAGATGTGAACTTTTCATCAGGTGAGATACACTGTTTAGATGTTCTGGCATAAAAATCAGGCTATTTCACGGCTCAAGTGGACTATAGCATATCAAAACAAATGAATGTTTACAAAAAATTATGACCGTCAATTAACTTTGCACATTGTCATGCACCTGAGTATTGAAATCGTCTGATTTTTTAGGCAGAAGATCTAAGGCATTATTTCCAACCTTATGGAAAGCTCGGATCTCATACAGGTTTTTTCATATTTGCACTTGTGCCCGAAGGTGGATAGGTAGGGTCATAGATGGGTGTGTAATTTGCGAACGTTCCAAGAAGATTTAATGCATTGAAAAATTTCAATATGTTAAAGGAACATATGTGATATCTAAATTAATTTTAATATATTTAATAGATTGATTGTAATAAACCTATTAAAATATATAATTTAGTAAAAAAATCCTTGAACTTCGCTTGGGCCACAAACATAAGGATCACAGATAGTTAATTTGTCAATGTTTTTTTATTATCTATTTAGATAACCAACCTTTAGATGGTTTGGATCATTTTATTAATATGATTTTAGTGATGTAGCTAGTATTTGGATGGTTTTGGAACATCACTAGCATGTGATGTGTAGCGCCCACCTTTCTTAGGCGCACGCGACTCTCTAATAGAGCTCAAAAAGACATTTAACTCCAATTTATTTCTGAATCTTGGCTCGGTATTTCATTTACAAGCATTTATTTCAATTTCATTTCATATGCATACATTTACTTATATCCAAATATACTAAAAATTGTTGGGGGCCTTGCACAAAACCTTAGGATCTAGCCTCCCGAAATAAACAAGAATTATGGAATAATAATGTAATGAACTAAATCCAAACATAAACCCCACCACACCAGGGATTTTTACGTGGAAAACCATCAAAGAGGTAAAAACCAGAGGACCTCGTCCAAATCAACAATCCACTATAAAGCAGAACGTTACAACCGATCACAAGCACACACCGCTTGGATCAAACCTTCTTCACTCACGCAGGAGTGGATAAACAATAAGAGAAACAAAGAAGACGGAGAGATCTCACCGATTACGAGGACGTGGAAGTGCTGAGATATGGTAGATCACCTCTACGAGCATAGCCTCCCTTCCACAAGCTTCCTCTCTCTCTCTCTCTTTCTCTCTCACACACACCTTTGATAACCCTAAGCCCTTTAGCAAATCCTTGCAAAGCTTTAGGAAATCCTAGAATACCATGGAATTCACCCCAATCCTGCATACACCCCTTTATATAATAATAAAAAGAGGTAGAATCAAAATAGGAAACACAATTTGTAAAATCTGTATTTCTGCAATCGCATCTGCGGAACTCTTCGATGATATCGACACTCTTTCGATGACAGCCTTCAATATCATCGACGGTTTTTCGATGATATCAAAATAGGACCAAAAACTGTCCAGCAACCAGTGGTGAAAAATTCAACAATTATCGATGTCATCGAAGGTCTCTCGATGACAGCCTTTGATATCATCTAAAGTCCATCGATGATATCGACAGAACCAAAAAACTGTTCAGCAACCAGCGGTGAAAAATTCAGTAATTATCGATGATATCGAAACTGGTTCGATTTCATCGAACCCAGCAATGAGGAGAAAATCCTCATCAAATCTCCCCCTTTTCGACTCAGGAGGAATCCACCTTCTTCAAGCCAGCCCGTTTTCTACAAACCTCAAACTTACCCTTGAGCAAAGCCTTAGTCATCATGTCTGACCCATTATCGTACGTGTGAACCTTCTCAAGCTGTAATACCTTCTGTTCCAAAGTATCCCTGATCCAGTGATATCGAATATCTATGTGCTTCGACTTGGAGTGCTGACTTGGATTCTTGCTCAAGTGTATAACACTTTGACTATCGTAATAGATCACGTGTTGCTCCTTCTTCAGGTTAAGTTCCTTTAGGAACCTCTTCATCCAAAGCATCTCTTTACATGCCTCTGTGACTGCAATGTACTCGGCCTCTGTCATCGACCATGCTACGACCTTCTATAGCTTGCTCTACCAAGAAACTTCCCCTGCAAACGTGAACATGAACCCCGATGTAGACTTCCTGAAGTCTATGTCACCTGTCATATCTATATCTATGTAGCCCTCTAACACAGGTTTTCCGTCACCATAGCATAAGCTCAACCTGGATGAGCTTCTTAGATACCACAGTATCCACTTCACCGCTGCCCAATGCTCTTTTCCAGGATTGGCAAGATAACGGCTGACAACACCAACCGCATATGCTATGTCTGGGCGTGTGCACACCATAACATACATTAAACTTTCTATTGTTTACGCGTAGGGTATCTTCTGCATCTCTTCCACCTCTGCCTTCGTCTTGGGACACTGTCTGTCGCTCAATCTGAAGTGACCATCCAATGAAGTATTGACTGGCTTCGTTGCATTCATATTGAACCGCTCTAGGACTTTCTCAATATACCGCTCTTGTGACAGCCAAGGCTTCCTGCTGCTTCTGTCACGGGTTATCTCCATTCCTAGGATTTGTTTAGCCGAACCCAAGTCTTTTACCGCAAACGACTTGCTCAACTCCTGTTTCAATTTGTCGATCTTCTTGATGCTTTTTCCATGATGAACATGTCATCAACGTATAACAAAAGAACTAAAAAATCACCATCTGAGAACTTGCACGTGAACACACAGTGGTCCGACTCCGTTCTGTCATACCCATGCTTTAGTATAAACGAGTCGAACTTCTTGTACCATTGCCGTGGAACTTGTTTCAGCCCATACAAGCTCTTCCTCAGCCTACACACCATATGCTCATTGCCCTTGATTTCGAACCCCTCTGGTTGGTACATATAGATCTCTTCTTCCAGGTCACCATGGAAAAAAACAGTTTTAATATCTAACTGCTTTATTTCCAGATCCATGCTAGCCGCCAACCCAAGCAACACCTGTATGAATGTCATCTTCACCACTGGTGAAAATATCTCCTCGAAGTCTATACCTTTCTTCTGACCGAACCCTTTCACTACAAATCTGGCCTTGAACCTCGTCTGTGAATTCTTTTACTCAACCTTCTTTCTGAACACTCACCTGTTGTTCAAAGCTTTCTTGCCCTTAGGCAATTTCACCATATCATAGGTGTGGTTCTTATGTAGGATTTCATCTCCTCTTGCATAGCTTTCAACCACTCCCGCTTATGCTCATTGGCTAGGGCCTCAGAATAATCTTCTAGCTCTCATCCATCAGTGAGCATAATGTACTCATGCGACGAGTACCTCTTGGACGGCTGTCTATCCCTAGATGACCTCCTCACCTATGGCTCAACAAGTGGATCAAGTGGGGGATGCTCCCCTGGTCCATCTTTTGAAGGAACTCCCTCGTCTTCTGCACCTTTCTGTACTCCCCCGTCATCAGGCACCACGGGAGGAATAACCGGATCCATGTCCTCTAGCTCACCACAACTAGGCTGGTTCTTCTCTGGCTTACCAATGTCTTCTATACACTGATCTTCAAAGAAAACCACATCTCTGCTCCTGACGAGCTTCCTCTCGGTTGGATCCCACAATTTGTAACCGAATTTTTCATCATCATACCCCAAGAACACATACTGCCTGATCTTCATATCGAGCTTGGACCTCTCGTCCTTTGGTACGTGAACGGATGCCCTGCATCCAAACACCCCGAGATGACTGTACGATGGATCCTGTCCAGTCCACACCTTCTTAGGTACTTCTCCATTCAATAGGGCTGATGGAGACCTATTTATCAAATACACCGCCGTGTGCATTGCTTCTCCCCAGAACGTCTTAGGTAACTTCGCATAGGATAACATGCATCTGATTCTCTCAACAATGGTGCGATTCATTCACTCAGCTACACTATTATGTTGGGGGTCTTGGGAACCGTTTGTTTATGCCGTATACCCAGGGACTTGCAGTACTCATGAAAGTCGTCAATGTATTCACTACCATTGTCAGTGCGAATGCACTTCAATGATCTATCTGTCTCTCTCTCGACCATAACATGAAATAATTTAAACACACCAAAGACTTCATCCTTGGATTTCAAAGCATAAACCCAAACCCTCATAAATACATTATCTATAAAAGTGACAAAATACAATGCCCTACCCAAGGTTTTTGTCCTTATAGGACCACAAACATTAGAATAAACCAAATCTAATGCATGCATTTTATTAATATGAGAAGCAGTTTTAACGAATGAAACTCTATGTTGTTTCCCTGGTAAACAATCAAGACAGGTTTTGAGAGGTGTACCTGTCACGTATGGAAGGAGCCGCTTCATCGCTAGTACTTGAAGCCCTTTTTCACTCAGGTAGCCTAGACGCGTGTGCACATATCAATAGTTGAATCTTTCGCTGTGTTCAACCCACCCTTGCATACACTGACACTTGCCTTGTAAAGGGTGCAACAATTCTTTCCTCTGGCTACGATCAACGAACCCTTGATGAGCTTTCAGCGCCCACCAGCAAACCGGCTTTCATAGCCATCATCATCCAGTCTTCCCATCGACATCAAGTTGATGCGAAGGTCTAGGATATGCCTCATATCCCCGAGAACCAATGTGCAGCCCACATCGGTCTTCACACAAATATCACTGACCCCTACGATCTTCGATACGCCAGAATTCCCCAACTTCACGGTCCCATAGTCACCTGACTTGTAGCTTATGAAGAAGTCTCTACGTGGAGTCACATGAAAAGAAGCTCCTAAGTCAATCACCCAGTCGGTGTCCTGACTCATAGTCATGAGACATACATGATCTGCTGAAAGAGTAACTACAACGTCGCCATCTAAAGCGACCGCAGTGGAATCTGATTCATTTGCCTTCTCCTTTCATTTTCCTTTCTTGTCAGTCTTCTTACCACGGCATTCGTGCTTGTAGTGGCCCTTCTTGCTACAATTCCAGCAATTAACATCTTTCCTGTTCTTTCATTTCTCCCGTTTCTGTGTCACAAGGGCCTCTTGCTGAGTAGACCCCTGAGACTTCCTCCTTGTCTCCTCATTGAAGAGACAGCTAGTAACTTGTTTCATGAATATCTTTCCGTCTGACACGGAGTTACTTAGAGACACCACCAATGTCTCTCAACCGTCAGGCAATGAACTAAGCAATAGCAAAGCCTACAATTCATCATCCAGGACCATCTTTATAGAGGAGAGTTGGTTCACTATATTGCTTATCTCATTCATATGCTCGGCCACAAAACCACCATCTTTGAACTTGAGATTCACAAGTCGTTTTATCAGAATGATTTTATTACCGGCTGTCTTCCTCTCATACAGCCCTTCCAATTTCAGCCATAAGCTAACGGCTGAGGTTTCCGTAGACACATGGTGGAATAAGAAATCGTCCAACCATTGTCTAATAAACTCCACCGCCTTTCAATCTATCTTCTTCCAATCATCATCAGACATATCCTTAGATTTTGCTGATATGCCTAAAATTGGAGAATATAAGTCCTTGTAATAAAGCAAGTCCTCTATCTTAGCCTTCCATATGGTTCAGTTAGAACCATTGAGGCTGATCATCCTTGATGAGGCACCTTCCATAATTCAAAACCAATCCTACCCGTTCAATGAACTTAGCTCTGATACCACTTTGTTGGGGGCCTTGCACAAAACCTTAGGATCTAGCCTCCTGAAACAAACCAGAAATATGAAATAATAATGCAATGAACTAAATCAAAACATAAACCACACAACACTAGGTATTTTTACGTGGAAAACCCTTAAAGAGGTAAAAACTACGGGACCTTGTCCAGATCAACAATCCACTATAAAGCAGAACGTTACAACCGATCACAAGCACACACCGCTTGCATCAAACATTCTTCACTCACGCAGGAGTGGATAAACAATAAAAGAAACAAAGAAGACGGAGAGATCTCACTGATTACGAGGACGTGGAAGCGCTTAGATATGGTAGATCACCTCTACAAGCATAACCTCCCTTCCACAAGCTTCCTCTCTCTCTTTCTCTCTCTCACATACCTTTGATAACTCTAAGCCCTTTAGCAAATCCTTGCAAAGCTTTAGAAAATCCTAGAATACCATGGAATCCACCCCAATCCCGCATACACCCCTTTATATAAGAATAGAAAGAGGTAGAATCAAAATAGGAAACAAAATCCGCAAAATTTACGTTTCCGCAATCGCATCTGCGGAACTCTTCGATGATATCGACGGTCTTTCAATGACAGCCTTCGATATCATCGACGGTCCTTCGATGATATCGAAACATGACTAAAAACTGTCCAGCGACCAGGGGTGAAAAATTCAACAATTATCAATGTCATCAAAGGTCTCTCGATGACAGCCTTCGATATCATCTAAAGTCCATCAATGATATCGGCATGACCAAAAAACTGTCCGGCGACCAACGGTTAAAAATCCAGCAATTATCGATGATATCGAAACTGGTTCGATTTCATCGAACCCAGCAATGAGGAGAAAATCCTCATCAAATTGGCATTTGCCTTATTTACTTTCAGTTCCCTCCTTTTTCCTTCATTTACTTCTATCCAAACCGATAGGCTTAATATATCAATGGCCCAACTTGAGGCCGGTTGGTTGGGCCACTGAAACATGGGCCCAACTTGAGGCCGGAAAGTGTGGGACTGGTCCACTGGCCTAACAGGGCTGGCTGGGGCCTGAGCATAAAATCTTTGGGTCAGGGCAGATTTGACAACTTCAGTTAGTTAGCTGATAAGACGCTGCCCTGACTGTGGGTGCCACCTTGATTTATTTATTGTACATCCATGTCATGCATCCATTTTACCAGCTTTAAAAAAAAAAATTAATTAATTTTTTTTTTTTACTATATGAGGTAAAAAAATGAAGCAGATCCAAATCTCAGGTGGACTACCCAAAGTAAACAGTGGCTATTGACAATTAAAAACTTCTTGTAGGCCACAAAAGTTTTGGATCAAGCTGATAATTATTTTTTCCCTTCATCTAGGTCTTTATGACCTTATGACCTTATCAATAGGTTTGATGGCAAATAAACATTACGGTGGGCCCTTGAAAATTTTTAATGGTAGGCATTTAATCACCACCATTACTTATGTTAAGGTTTACCTGAGTTTTGGATCTGCTTCATTTTTGGGCTCATGTCCTAAACTGAGCTGGCAAAACCCATGAACGGTGTGGATATACAATACAGACATCAAGGTAGGCCCACGGTCAGGGTTGCACCGTGTTGGGTGAGGATTAGGCCCATTTTGGGTGGGCGGATTATGGGCTTTTCTTCCGGACCCAGTTAATGAGCGGACTAAACGCAAACTGGTCCACCAGTCCCGAGGACACTGTATTCTTCGGTTAAAGGATTATATAATTCCTCCATATTCAGCCGAACTGTACTGTGCTCCATGTATGTGGGCCACATGTTGGGTGATCCATCCATTCATACGGGGGGCCATGCCGTCGCTGGAGACTGGTGAAAACTTTCTTCCAGATTAGAGAATATCATCCCTACAATCTATGGCCTTTTCCTTTGTGTTGAATGTTGACATTTGCTATATTTTTAGGAACTTACTCTATTGAGGATTATGGGGTGTTCCATGGTGTGCCCACCAGATCAACAGTCTAGAATTCTAGATCGTCGAACCATGGATCCCAACACCCAATAATTCCTCATCCATAGTGGTAGTATGAGGTAGAGATGTAGGCTTAGGGCTGGGATGGGTTGTTGAATTCCAGTCCAGGAACTGTTGGAAATGGGCCAGGCTTTATTTAGATCAAAGGCCCGATAGGTTTGTCTAGCCCGGCCTAATCAGCCTAGGCATTTTAATGGTAGGTGTGGCCTGGGCCAAGCCTTATTCTCAGATCCCGGACTGGGCTAGACAGGAGGTGGCCCTTTTCATTGGCTAGCTTTGCTTAAAGAAGGAAAGGCCCACTAGGTTGTTACGTGTCACAATCTTCTGTGTTCCTATCATCGGCTTCGATCACTAACTCTACCATTTCATGGGTTTGATTCTTATAGGTCCGCTATTTATGTACTCGACCGGAACCATGCAACTATTGTATGTGAGCGACGCCGATCTTGTGAAGGAAATAAGCCTCCAAAAGTCTTTGGATCTTGGAAAGCCCACATACATGCAGAAAGAAAGGGGCCCATTATTTGGTGAGGGCATTCTAACATCAAATGGGTCCATTTGGGCCCACCAGAGGAAAATCATAGCCCCTCAGTTCTTCATGGACAAGGTCAAGGTAAATTCAACTCACATTTATCTCCTCCCTTGAAATTTGATTTACTAACCTCTTAATATTGTACAAATCAACTTTTTAAAAATGGAGGTGACTCAACCATGCACATGGCTTAGGTGCATGACAATATAGACCGTTCCACTGCCACATAGCTGACTCAATTTGAATTGTGTGTGTGTGTATAGGTACTATGAGGCCGACCTTATGGGAGCTTCCCATGAGGTCGAGTTGTGTGGGCCCCACCTTGATGTGTGTCGAACATCTACCCCATTAGCCAGATGCACCATTACATGATGGGCCACCGGCTTAAAAATCAAGTCAATCCATGACTTTTGTGGGCCACACCACATACAATAGTTGAGAGGGGTTACCCTCCCATTAAAACATTCATAATCATTTATTGAGTCCACTGAGATGTGGTTCACAAATCCAACCCATCCATTGTGTGTGTCTCACTTGGATGAGGGGTCATACTGAGTTTCAGGTACATTCAAAACTCAAGTGAGCCCCACCAAGTGCTTTTATATATTTTAGGCATGTCTTTACATGATTTTAGATGGTATGGCTCACCTTAGTTCCATATACAGCTGATTTTTGGGATATCCCATAACCTAAAGGGGACCCATCAAATGCATGGTGTTGATGTTCCACACACATCATGGTGGGGCCCACACAGCTCGACCTAATGGGAAACCTCATAGTACCATTTCCATTTCCTCTCTCTCTCTCTCTCTCTCTCTCTCTCTCTCTCTCTCTCTCTATATATATATATATATATATATATATATATATATATATATATATATATATATATATATATATACACGGAAACGCTCACTTGCGAACCAGTTCGTACCTGTTACATACGAACTTTTTTGAGAACCCATAATATGTGATATGGATCCAAAATCTGAACCGTTCATGTGAAGCAACACCTCGTGAAACCCCCCCAAACCAAGTTTTACTTTGATCTAGAACTTTGATGGGCCATGAAAAATTAAAACAGTTTCCTCCCTTGATTTGCATTTCTCTTTGCTATGGCCCACCAGAATTTTAGATTAAGGTGAAAATTTCCTACATGAGGTTTCATGGGATTCCGCATCACATGGACCGTCCAGATTAGACACCCATGACACGTGTGCAAAGGTGCGCACGTGCATAGGTGCGCAGGGGAGCATGACTCTCTCTCTCTCTCTCTCTCTCTCTCTCTCTCTCTATATATATATATATATATATATATATAGGAATGCTCACCTGCGCACCTTCTAATGTGAGCACCCGTGCGCACCTTTGCACATGTGTCATGGGTACAGAATTTGAACAGTTCATGTGATGCAGTACCCCTTGAAACTTTATAGGTCCAATTTGTAGCCTAACCCAAAACTCTAGTGGGGCATAGCAAAGCGAAATGCAAATCAAGGGAGGAAATTGTTTCCTTTTGCCATGGCCAACAAGAGTTTTGTAGCGGGCTGAAAGTTGGGCTAGTGAGGTTTCAAGGGGTGCCGCGTCATCGTGGACTGTTCAGATTTTGTGCCCATGACACATTTGCAAATGACTTTTGCACATGTGTCATGGGCACATAATTTGAATGGTCCATGTGATGCAGTACCCCTTGAAACTCTATGGGCCCAATTTTTAGCCTGACCCAAAACTCTAGTGGGCCATAACAAAGAGAAATGCAAATCAAGGGAGGAAACTGTTTCCTTTTGCCATGGCCCACCGGAGTTTTGTATCGAGCTTAAAGCTGGGCTAGTGAGGTTTCAAGGGGTACCGCATCATGTGGACCGTTTAGATTCTGTGCCCCATGACATGTGTGTAAAGGTGCGCAGAAGTGCTCACGTAAGAAGGTCCGCAGGTGAGCATTCCTCTCTCTCTCTCTCTCTCTCTCTCTCTCTCTCTCTCTCTCTCTCTCTATATATATATATATATATATATATATATATATATATAAACACACACACACACACCGATATATATATATATATATATATATATATATATATATATATATATATATATATATATAGACACACACACACACACCGAGCACGTGGAACTGAACCATAAACCGATGGGTACCCAAACCAACAACCCTTGGGAAAACTGTAGCCAGGAAACCTTGTTTTGGCATCCGTTCACTCCCTAAAATCTGCAAGGCAACTCCATAGACCAATCCAAACTGACCTAGTGCCCCAACAGGACCATCCAAACCGTAAAAACTGGCCAAAATAACCACGGTCTGCCAGCAAAAATTGGATTTTCATTGGTACCTTTTGACCAATCAAGGGCAATCAAGGGCCGCCGAAGGACACCTAAGATTACAACAAAACAAGTTGCAAGTACAGAAGTGAGTGTAACTAGGTGATAAAAATCCAATTTCCGCTATCCTAATAAAAGTCAACCGTTCTTCCAGAAAGCTGCACATGGATCCCTAGACTAGATGCCTCAGGATTCGGTTACTCCAAGCACTAGTAGAAATCCATTTTTTTTATTTTTTATTTTTAATAATAGACCCCAAGTCTTGGTGAAATTACAAATTCTACAGCACTCCTAGTCAACCAATGGTGCCATATGTCCAGCAGCTACTCAAACCATCCCACATGGCAATTTTGCCCTTTAAGTTCCCACTATTTTAAAAAATGAATACCCCCGCTCTCATTTCAAGAAGTCTTGAATTCTCTACCAAGCAGAGAGAGATAGATAGATACAGAAATAAAGAGAGACTAAGAGAGAGAGTGTGTGAGAGACCAAGAAGAAAGAAGTGAGGGTGTGTTCCTATCTAAGCCGTCCATACCATCCCAACCATCAAATCTAGTCAATACTTACATTCAAGCTAATGGCTTATCTCATCCAAAGTAGGGTTGGGATTTGAAATCTATGATCTTCTTCTCTAAAGAGGAGTGTTGTAGCTCTCATTTCTCTTCTCAAATCTCCCACATCACAAGCAGTTTTCTTACCATCCATTTACTTACTTGTCGCACTATTTCCTTCTTATACTTTCCCTTGCTTCTCTAGGAATTATCCCTTAGGCGTATGTTTTGTATCTTGTTGAGTCCTTGGATCTTGACACAGTAACCTAGGGTCATCTGATTATTTGTGTCTTTTCTTTCAATAATCATCTCCTTGGCTATGATTGATGCGAGCAAACTGTCTCTACGATTATAGCCCGTAGTTGAGCCATCATTGATTCCTAGGTGGTGCTTGAACTTGAACAGTTGGTTTCAATTAAGCTTTGAATATTGTCCACAACCACTTAGACAATATGACATCTGGGATCCTTTAAATCCTCACGAATCCCAAAATTTCACAAAGTAGAGATCTCATGTGAGTGCGGGTAGAGAAGGGTGCCTAACACATTCCAATAAGATTATTTTACCCCCAACAAGAAATTATTTTATTGTAGAATAGATAATAGGAAATTATTAAACAAACTCCAAGAAATTATTTTATTGTAGAACTCTAGGAAAGTTGTATTAGATCTGGCCCTTGTTTTATTTTTATTTTCTTCTTCTTCTTCTTCTTCTTATGTGTCTATCACTTTCTATACCTTGGTAGGGAATGGTGGATATAATGGTGGAGTCCATCATCCCATTATTGAAATCATGGGAGAGTAGAGTTGACAAAGAGGGTGGGGTTGGAGATATAAGAGTTGATGAGGATTTGAGAAGCTTCTCTGCAGATGTAATCTCAAGAGCTTGTTTTGGGAGCTCTTATTTTAAAGGAAAAGAGATATTTTTAAGGCTTAGAGCTCTACAACAGGCCATGTCTACGAAAAGTTTACTTATAGGGGTTCCTGGCTTGAGGTATTCTATCTATTCTCATTTTACTTATATTTTTTTATAATTTTAGTTGTATTTATAATTTTCATAATCTAGAAAACCTAAGCATCCTTAATCTCCTCCATTTGAGGCACTTATTTCATAGGTTAGTCAATAATGTGCATTGGCTACAACTACTGAGGCAACATTCAAGCCAATCCAGACACAAAATCATGGGCCTCAATGTGTGAGAGAAAAGCCCGAAAATCAGTTCTCAACTAATCTTAACCATCTAATTTTCTGATGAATTTGGAATATTGACAAATTTCTTTTCAACGATCCAATTGACGATCCTTGGATGGTTAGAATTGTTGACCAGTACGATCCACAATGAGCCTTGGGATTCTAAGGTCTAATTGGCATGTATATATGCTACTTGCACTGTGGATGTGTTGCTACAACTACACTGTGGCAGAAGCCAATTATTGTTTTTATATGGACATTAACTTCTTCTTTATAAATCCCACACTCAAAAAATTATCATGATATAATCTAGTTTATGATCATAACCTTAGTTTATACCACTAAAAAAAAAAAAACCATCTGCTAATGACCTTATTGAAGTTTATTTAGATGGGTCCCAACAGGGGTTCTAGACATTTGAGTGCATTAATTTTCCAAGGATTAATGTCATTCAAATTCTAAAAACAGCATGTGGGAGTTTTGTGCTCTCATTGCCAGTCCCAAGCCTGATTAAAAGAGGAGGGTTGCATCAGGTTGACAGATGACATGAAACTTCTGCCACAATGATGCAGGACAATTAACCAGTTGCTCTAAAAGCTCGAACTGTTAGAGTATGATGAATTAAGACCTCCCCCGTGGGCTCCAAATCACATGGGTCACCCACCCCGAGTGTGTCTACGCATCTCACTGGCTACCCCACTCAAGCCCGGTGTGAAAATGCCCCTGCATTAATCACCTCCGGTGAGAAGTCTCTCTTGTACCAATTTGATGCAGGGCAATTAACCAGTTGCTCTAAAAGCTTAAACTGTTAGAGTACGACGAATTAATCCCTTTATCTCATAGCCCAGGCCTCACATCTCATGGGTCAGGACCTCGGCCGAACCCCCCTTGTGGGCTCGTGGGCCTCGAATCACATGGCCTGCCCACCCCGAGTGTGTCCCCGCATCCCACGGGCTACCCCACTCGAGCCTGGTATGAAATGCACATTAATCACCCCCGGTGAGGAGTCTCGAACATGAGACCTCCCTTGTGGGCCCCAAATCACATGGGTCACCCACCCCGAGTGTGTCCCCGCATCCCATGGGCTACCCCACTCGAGCTCAGTATGAAAATGCCCCTGCATTACACAACTTTGATCATTAGTCTTGACAATATGACAATAGATATGGTCTGCGATAGAGTGGAATGGCAAAACAAGATTCTTTTAGTAGACCCCAATTAGTTGGGATAAGGCTTATACGATGATAATGATTTTCATTCAAATTCTCTATCATATACCAATTCCATATATAGTTTGTTTTTATTATGGTTGTAGAAGCAAAAAGGAATCATTTTACCTTTTGCCAAATTCATATACAAGAGGTGTTTCTCGTCAATCCAACAAATAACTTAAGACTAATAAATTCAGATAGTTTTCTTAACTAGGTTGTTTGTAACGATCACTTGGATCCCAAAAAACATTAGTACCACCGTCCTCATTGTTGAGTGAATCACTCTTACGAAGAAATAATTGTAGAGATTTAAAACAATGTTGTTGGCCATACTTCTCATCAAAATTAAAAACAGAACCCTTTATCTCATTGCTTCATCTTAGCCAGCATCAAGTTTTGATGAGCAGTGTTTGTTCAATATTGTAATGGTTGAGATTACAAACTCAACTTTTTTATTGTGTTGTGTCTTTTATTTATTGACTTGTGTGTTTAGTCCTATACTGGATACTTATGAGAAAGTGGGTTGCAACTTCTAAGGGGGCTCAAGGCATCTAGTCTACTGTAAAGAGTGTCTAAGAAATGTATTGCATTGTGCATCTGGCAATCTATTTTAGTAAGAATGCCCTAGCTCCTCTTAATATAAATGATCTATCCTTCTTTTAATATAAATATAATACTCTCTCTCTCTCTCTCTCTCTCTCTCTCTCTCATTAAAATGATCAATTTGCAAGGCCTGAGAACGTATATCCTCAATCGGCTGCCTTGTTCTCATTAAAATGATCAATTCACAAGGCCTGCGAACATTTCTCCTCAATCGGCTGCTTCTTAGGGATCCAAAAATTTGCATGTGCCGCATCCTCCTTTCTGATTTGGACTGTTAATGGGTTGGCCCCATGCCAAAGGAAAATCAAAATTGTTGATAATCCTGGCAGGACAGACCCATATAATTCAACATTTGGGGTAAATCTGACCCCAGTCCCAGTCCATTAAGAGCCCGGCATTTTTTGGAGAAGTTCGTTTCCATGGTTTATCACAGTCCAATAGGAGCCACCATCTGCCACAATTTTAACACAAATTTCATTAATTTTCATCCCTTGTATCATTGTCGCCATTTGTCACCAGTATGGTATACGTAGTGTAGTTCAACGAGTATCTTTAGGAAATTGTAAGGGCCCATGTAGATGTTGTTAACGAATTTGTTTTGGAAATTGCAAGGGTGGGCCCATCGCTTTTGGAGAAGTTTGTCTTCATGGTCGATAGCAATCCAATGGGAGCCACCGTCCTCCATGATTTAGCACAGATTTTGTTGCTTTTTATCCCCTTTCTTCTTCATTGTTACTACTCGTCACCAATGTTGTCAAAATCCTACGATTTACGATTTGAGTCGAATCTTAAGAAAAACGATTTGAATCCCACTTTTGAATCCCTTTTTATATGAATCCTACAATTTTATGATGTGAATCCTATGTTTAGGATTCAAATCCTGATTTATGATTTAAAATATACATATTCTCTTCTGTTTTAAGCTTCACTTAGCTTTCATTGTATGTTTTTAAATTGATAGGGGCTTTAAGAATCATCTAGAAAAAACCTTTCAAAAAACTAAAAATAAATAAATAAATATTGTTTAGAAAAGGTAAATTATTTTATTTTATTCTTTATAAGAGACTAAATGATATATATTCTTTTCAATGTTGAATCATAGAGCCTTTTTATTTTTTAATGATTTCTTACTTCTTAATTGGTTGAAACACCAAATTGATGTATGACTTATCTTGAATTTTTTTTATGGATTGTTACGATCATGTTGAATTAGATGTATTGTGGAATGATGGTTAGAAATCAAAATATCTTTATTTTTATTTTTATTTTTATTGGTCTACAAAATCAAATGCTGCCTTTCCAACGCGATTCTACATTCAAGAAAGTTGACAAGAATATAAATGATCAAAGGATCCTCATATGTTTTTGAAGAAAAATTCCTTGAAAGACAAAAAAAGAAAAGCAAAAAAGAAGGAAAGATAAGAATCCCTTAACCCTATCATGGCATGGTATTGCTTGGTGCATATTGACAAAATTGCTCGTCACCAGTGAGGTCTGCATAGCTTAGTTTAAAAAGTTTTTTGGGACATTGTAATGGTCAATGTAGATGTTGCTTAACGAGTTCCTTTTGAAAATTGTGAGGGCCGACACCAGGCCAAGTCCCCTAAGAGCCTGTCATTTTTGGAGAAGTTCATCTTTGTGGTTGATCGTAGTCCAATGGGAGCCACTGTTCACCATGATTTCAGCAAATTTCATTGCTTTCATCCCCTCACTTCTTTCTTGTCATCATTTCTCCAGTGTGGTTGTAGTGTAGTTTAATGAGTTTATTTTAGAAATTGCAATGGTCATTGTCGATGTTGTTTAACAGGTTTCTTTTGAAAATTGTAAGGGCCGACACCAGGCCAAGTCAATATAAGAGCCTGTCGTTTGGAGAAATTCATCTTTGTGATTGATCACAGTCCAATGGGAGCCACTATCCACAAAGATTTTAGCACAATCTTCACATCGTTTCATCCCTCTCTCCTTCATTGTCACCAGTTAGTCTGCGCATTGCAGTTTAACGAGTGTCTTTTAGAAATTGTAGTGGTCAATGTAGATGATGTTTGTTGAATTTCTTTTGAAAATTGTAAGGGGTGACACAAGGGCAAGCCTGTTAAGAGCCCATCATTTTGGAGAAGTTCGTCTTCGTGGTTGATCACGGTCCAATGGGAGCCACTGTCTACCACCATTTTAACACAAGTTCCATTGCTTTTCATTGCTCGCTTCTTCATTGTTGCCATTCGTCACCAGCACGGTCTGCATAGTGTAGTTTTAGGAGTTTCTTTTAGAAGTTGTGAAAGGTCGATGTAGATGTTGTTCAATTGTCGCGTGCTGAATTTGGAGCTATGGGAGTCATGGATTACCTTGCAAGGACAGACTACCATTCCCAACCTTGTTTTTGTTCAATGAAAACAAATTGTTTGACATATTGCTTGACCCAACTTAACATGGAGGATATCAAGCGGAACTAGAGCTTCCATTGATTGTTTCTTCCTTTATTAGGTTTTTCTTATCTATTGTGGTTGTAGTTCTATTGTGTAGTATTGCACTTGTGTCTTCATGTGCCTTTATGTGTGGTTACCCTCTCCACCATTATGTACTTTACTCGCTATGTGGCACTAGTGTCTTAGGGAGGTTTTTTCATGTGAATAATGGTTTGGTAGCTCAATCATTGTCGAGTTCACCTTTTCCCTTCTATGTCAGGAGAAGACTCAATAGATATCGACAGTTCAATCTAAAAAGTTGTAATTGAAGATCTTAAATCCCACCATATTGAGTGAGAATGAATGTTGAGAACACAAATCTCTTACTTGTGTTGTCTTATGTTTTTTTTTTTTTTAATGTTTAGTCCTACACCAGATGCTTGTGAGTGGGTTGTAACTCATTTCTCTATAGAGTTCAAGTCATCTAGTTTAGTGTGAAGTGTGAAAAATCTAGTAAGAGAGACCTTGCCTTCCCTCAATAAAAATCTTGTGTTTTCTTTCATTAGTTTGACCAACTTTAATATCATTAGTGAGATTCGTCTTCGATATTATTTCCATTGGTAGAGTTTTTGGTGGTGAATGGTTGCAATTGTTGCCATAGAACTAGTAGCTTTCCTTCCTTTAATTGCGCAAGTTCAGTCCATAATAGTATCAAGGGGGAGTGCGATTCGTGAGTGTTGTAACTTGTCCTTAAGACGAGTAATGGAACACTTGCAAAGAATAACCTTATGAAGCCTATCAATGCAAACAAATCACACATGCCCAATAACTCACACTCAAACCTTATTCTAACAAAATACTCACGAAAACCCCTTTCATTGAGAAATAACTGGACTTCATTGTATCTAAGAAGCAGGTCACTACTAACCTAAGTAAGCTAATCTGCAATTTGCTTTCAAACTGCTTACCTTAGGGTCCATTCTGGGTTGAGGGTGAATACCACAGTATTTGTGCAATTGAATGACTTGCATTTCATCAATTCAATACATATAGAGTTTATCTCTTTCTCTACTGAAGTCTTCTCCAATACATCCCTACGTATTACAATAAGATACGTCTACCTGTTGTATTTAAGTCTTTTTCGGTGATAAAAACTGGGGCTCCGTTGGATGGGCGACCTCAAGGAAACATCCCCCCCCCCCCCAACGAAAAAAAAAAAAAAAAAAACTCCTCTATTGATTATTTCAACTCATTGACTATACAAAGGTTATGGAGACCATTCATGTTCAAATCAAACGGGTTGAAATAATCTAATTGAGATCTTTTATCTGTTGTCTTTCCACCATACAAAGTGAGACTTGTCATGTAAACCCGTTTGAGTCATTGGAAGATAACCCAGATTCAAAGGCTTAACTCTTGACTCGTCGTATTGCAATATGTCAGGATGAATTTGAGCAAATCTCTTGCCCATGAGTTTCTTAACTTGTTACATTTAATAGTGGAGGCACAAATAAGTGTTTATTAATTCTTTTTGTGTGTGTGTGTGTGTGTGTGTGTGTGTGTGTGTGTATTTTTCATTAAAACAAGTATGGATTCATTTTGTTATTGGATTTGTAAATAATGACTTAAGTGTGTGCAAGGTATCTTCCAACCAAGAACAATAGAAACACTTGGAGGTTAGACAGAGAGATCCGGTCATTGATTTTGAAGCTAGTAAAGGAACGCAGAGAAGAATCCCTGGCAACGTCAGAAAAGGACCTGTTACAAACTATTCTCGAAGGCGCCAACTCTGATCAGATCAAGCCTGATACAACCGACCGCTTCATAGTTGACAATTGCAAGAACATCTACTTTGCGGGGCATGAGACAACGGCCGTAGCTGCCACATGGACCTTGATGTTACTTGCATTGAACCCAGAGTGGCAGACCCGTGCTCGTGCTGAGGTTTTAGAGGTTTGCGGGGGCCAACTTCCAGATGTTGATATGATCCGAAAGATGAAAGTGGTATGTGCATGCTTCTATGTAAAAATATTCACCGTCGTGCCTTTCGTGTCACGCTCCATGCACATTCTAGGACCCTAAAAGCACCATGAATGGTCGCATCGATGATTGTTACCATGTTTGATGTACCACTTGGATATTGTTCCCTAATTGCTGGTGAAGTGGTCATCCAAGGGAAATTGATTAGTACCAATTTCTCCATGTGTTTGGGGCAGCTGGAAACAGTTAGTTTACTTGGAGTTCCCCACAAATCTGTAGTGAAAAGAAAGAAGGAAAGAATTAGATCACAATCCAATGGTTGAGATTGAGATCAGATTTATTGAAAATATTGAGATTTTTGAAAGATGATCCGATCTGTCATCTTACGATCCAACAATTGTGATCGATATCGGACTTACTGAAAATATTTTTTGAAAGAAAAATGATCGTGCATATTCTTATCTTACTTCAATTTGGGGGCGAGAAGCAAGTGGCTACAAACATGGGCCTAGATTCATTCAAACACAGCTTAGACATATGTGTTCACATAGAGCATGTTTGGATCATCATGCAATAGCTATATGATTTGATGCATGCAGCATCTGGGTTGAATTTTCGTCCACCTTTGATTTCATCATATAGCCCAAGATTGCGTCAAAAATTACGAGCCTTTGAATGGTCAGATAATGGGTTGTGCTGAAATCAATGGTGGAGGAAAATTCAACACAAATGGTTCCTACATGATAATTTGAGCCATTGTCTGAAACCATCAATGATCATTGTTCTAAAAGAAATTTAATAGTATCACTCTCACCCCTTAAACACAAATGGTTATGATCATATTCAAGATATGAATTCTATTTTTATTTAAAAGATTTTGACTGTTAGTAACCGTTAGTTCGGTCTCAAGGTCTTGGGCTAGCCAGCTCCAATTCTCACAGTTCGCCTGTAAATCGTTATATTCAACAGATGAACTTTGGTGGTCTTTGTTAGAGGAATCATTAAGCTTTTTTCCTACAATGCAGGTGACAATGGTGATTCAAGAGAGCTTGCGTCTATATCCTCCGGCCGCATTTCTATCAAGGGAGGCATTACGGGACATGGAATTAGGAGGCATCCATGTTCCCAAAGGCCTCAAGCTATGGATACCGATCCTGACCTTACATCAAAATCCTGACATCTGGGGCCCAGATGCACATGAGTTCAACCCGGAGAGGTTTGCGCATGGCATTTTCAACGCTTGCAAGCTTCCACATGTGTACATGCCGTTTGGGGCCGGGGCCCGCACATGTGTGGGCCAGAACTTTGCCATGGTAGAATTGAAGGTGGTCCTTTCAGGGATCTTGGGTAAGTTTTCATTCTCACTTTCTCCAGGCTATTGTCATTCACCAGCATTTAGATTGACTGTAGAACCTGAGCATGGGCTTAACCTCATCATAAGGAGGGTGTGATTTGAATTGATTGTAAACAGGTATAAGAAATTGTTTGATTTTGTTTACCATGGGCCCACACCTATAATTCATGTATGACAGTTTAAATGAACAGTTTCATTTTTTTACAGGTGGAGCTCATTGTTCAGTGATCCTGAGCATTGATTGTTTGGGCCCCACTGTTGATGGGACTGGAATACGAGGCCTATTTTACACAGCCCGTGCAACAATCAATCAGTGGGCCCACTATGTTGTTTGTGTGAAATCCATTTCGTCCATTAGGTGCAGTCCTCGATAATAGGCCATGGGGCCAAAATCATCTAGATACACAACTCAGGTGGGCCACATCACAGGTAATGATGGAGATGGGACAATAACCATAGGTGGGTGCACTTCTTTCATCAAACCCATGCCTCAGGTGTGGAATATAGGTGTTTTAAGCACAGGTGTTATAGACCATTCCTGTTGGATGTACTGTTCACAAGATCCCACCCAAGATCTGTCGCTTTTCAGTTGAAAATGGACCTATGCTATGTTTCTCCTTGACCGTCCATCGGCCAAAAATTGGATTCTCCCATTCGAAAGGTGGGGAACTCAGGGTCTGGGTCACCGAACCATGGGATCCGCACTTGAGTATCCGGTTTGTACAGGTGGGTGCCATAGTTCAATGATCCAGACCATTGGTCTGTTGGGCTCACCATTGACAGACCATGCCCTAAAATTTCCTAGGTATCCAATTCTAAACGTTCAATTTATAGGCTGCAAATGGATGGTTAATGATGTAGAGCGTGCGCAGTACCTATTCTTGACACCGTTGGCTTTCTGGTTTGTTTTCTGTCACTAATGTGTGCGGGCGTGCCGGAATCCATAAAGCGGCTCATCCAAACCGATCAACTTTGACCCCCAAGCCTTGAAATAAGCAAATACGTCTTATATGAATGTATATGACCAGATTTTGAGAAGATTAATCACTTGCTCAGCCACTTGTAGAATTTTATAATGATCAAGTGATACTCGGAAAGTAGAGTTTTTCCTACGAAGATGAATTGCTTTGTGCCTTCTATAAGAAATGACTCTTTAGAATACCCGTACAATCAAATAAAAAGAAAAACTCATAATCAATCACTATGAGCGACTACAAGAACACATCTCTTGAAAGAACTGTTGATATTGGATAGAGGTCACATCTAATGTATGAGCATAGATTTGGATTACAACTAGAGGCTATAACTATGAATTACCGCTACTTGATTATTGCTACTCCTATGATAAGTTGAGATAAAGAAAATTGATAGATTTGTTTGATTTGATTTGTAAAGGATTGATGGTTGGATTCTTGCTCAGTTAAATTTCTCTCTTATTTATAGAGTTATGTTGTAGTTTGTTCTTCCAGATCTTTCTTCTATTACTGCAACGGTTATAGTAGTTGAAAAAACTTTCTCTAGATCTTTCTTTTGTTATGTCTTCCTTTCGTAATTGTTCCTCTTCTATCGGTCAAACTTTGTTCCTCTTGGTTACTTTTTATATCTTAAACTACTTGATCACATTTCTCTCTTCTCGCATTAGACTTTTGGATAACTCGACCACATTACTTCGTTGACCATCCGTTGATGTATAAGATTGCATTTACGTCAACTATGATTTTACAAAAAGCACTCCAAGTATCTTGAAGATCTTTTCATCCACCTCGTATTTCTCGTGTAATGCCACGTGTCGCCCTCCTATTGACTTTCTCCAAAATAGCCAAAAATAGGGTACAACATTGCCCCTTATGTTGCTCGCCTTTATGGAAAAATGTGAAAGTGACGTTGTTCCATTGCCCAATGCACTAATGCAATCGGCCGTTTGTCAACGTGTTGTCTCCCCATTGGTTTTCTACCTAATCGAGGTCGTACCGAAAGATATCTTTTGCCTCTCTCACTTCTAGGTTGTCTTTATGATACGTTGCATAAAATCGTATCGTACGAGGAGTTATGATTATCCTTTCATTAATGGGCATGTATTGCGGCCAATACATAAACACAATTCTAAGTCGGTGTTGTTCTTCCTTCACCTTTACTTCTTCTCTCTTGTATCAAAACCCCCTTTCCAATTTTCTCCTCTCAATTATCATGGCTACATCTTTTTTTTTTTTCCTTCCATTGCAGCCTTCCACTTAAAATTGTTCATCAAAGACCTAGATGTTATGTCGTCAAGAGTGGCCAATGACCTCTTATTCAATACTCCTATCAAACTAGACAAGTCATTGTTGACACTTGCTTCACCATTCCATCCCGTAGTTACTCGCGAACAGTTTCGTGAGATCGAACCTAGTTTTCCAAAGTTCCTTGATGAAGTTCTTCTTGTCCAATCTAATAATTTCTCAGATCCTTCTAACATGTTTAAGTCTCTAAGAGCATGGCCAAAACTGATGAACAATTAAGAAGAATGGTTTGCTCGCGTTGAAGCACAATATGGTGATACATGGAGGCAGGCAAGAATCCATGAATGCATCAAAATGTTCTTGCGTGATATCCAACCAATACCTTCCTCTTTGCGGCGGTTTCAAGTTTCTGAAGTCAGTCAACCAATACATTCCATTTAAGATGTGGCCCCATGGGTCCAACAATCATGGATGTATGTGCTCTGACCCATCTTTTGTCTTTTTGTGAGCTTATTTATCAGGGTTTCGCTTTGAAGAATCAATACCCCTTCACCCTTTCGGACAAGACTAGTAAGGCATATTCCACTTTCATGGCTCTACAACGCAAATCTCAGGACAATGAATGAGCAAGAACACACGATTTTTCCTTCTTATGTAAATTTGCTGATTTCTGATATGTGTGAGTGCCCTGCAAATTACTAAGGAATACATTTATCTGACCGATGCACTCGCTCAAAGACGTCAGCTTGCTCTTGCCCATTTCGTGCTCGACCACCTTTACCGTATCATGTTTGAATTAAAAATGAAGGGTTTTTACTACTCTGGCGGGCCTATCTAGCTTGTCCAGATATGGTTCTATGAGTACTTTGGAGAAAAATTCATTAAATCTATTCCAACAGAAGTGGAATTCACCTTCATTGGCCATCGCAATATCCTTTGCCCTAAAATCAATTATTCTTTTGCTGAATATACGAGTTTTCTGTTCTTTTACCCTTGATAATTCTAACCATTCTTTTTGTCCCTTTAAAGATAAATAGTTCAACCCGACCTGATTCACTGAAGACTACAAGTCGACCAACACCGAGATAGTAAACGTCGGGGATATGGCTTGGAAAAACTATCTGATCTGCAGAGATCTACTATATAACGACACAATAAATATGGGTGTCAATACCAAGGTTCGTATCAAACAATACTGCCCCAATCTTCTTGCTTGTCAATTTGGTTTGGCTTAAAGAATCCCCCTTCCATTTATTCACTAGACTTGTAACCAACTTTTGACTTATTGACCAGTTGCAGACTCAGTCATTACTTTTCAGACTCTCTACAGAGTGTTTAATTCTATAAGCTCTTCTTTCACGCTTCCCCTCTTTACCAACTATCCACAACAACTAGAGTCATCCTACTCCTGGTGGAAAAACTACTATGAGACTTTAATTAGTGGATCTCATAAATTAATTATTGGTCGGCTTTCTCCTTCTTCAAAAGTTGAGAAATCTATGGCTAAGAAGAAGGTGAATAGAGAAGGCACCAAAAAATTGACTACTCCTCAGTCGGTCGTCTCCTGTCTAGAGGAAGATGACTTCGATCGCGTCGACCGTCCCATCCCCAACACCAATAAAGATGGTCAAACATTCTTTCACATTAATAAGAACGGTCGAGCTAGCTTAACCTGAATTAAAGTGTTAAAAGACCACAGTGGCAGGTCCAACTAAGGTGGTTCCCATCTGCTGCTTTAATCCCAACACCTACAAATCCTTTAACCATTTTGAGGAATTTTAAGCTTGGGCCTCTCTCAACTGAGGATTTCTCAATCCCATCCCAGCTCCAGGTATTTCTTCTTCAGTTAAAGCTATCGCAACCTTTAAAAAATATTACAAAACCAAATTATGGTAGGGTATTCCACCTTCAAAATACTCTTGGAAGATGAAAGAGGTGTATAAAAGACATAAAGATGCTCACTTCAATGAGGTCTTTAATAAATGACAGAGTGAAAAGGAAAGATTAAACGATCCTAACCTTTCTTTTGATTGATTTCTCAAGCCATATCGTCCTAATCCTCCTCATTTTCCTCGTTCCAAATGAGTTTTGGCTTTGGTCATCAATCCCACCAAAATTTCACCAACGGTCGATCAATTTACCATTGTTGCTGTTTAGTTAGATTTATGTGGATGTTGCTTCAACATTTTTATTCCCTTCCTTTTAATTATTTTATAATTTTTTTTTGTCTTTCTTTCTCCTTTCTTTGTCACAGTAACCAGGGAGCTCTCGGCCTCTGAAAAGTTGGTCTCTGTACCAGCTTCTCAATTTGAGGTATCTATTCTAGACACTATGGTTGATGTTGCTCAATCTTCTATAGAAAGATTTGAAGTTTTTGACTCAAAAGAGACTATGAGTGACATTCGTTAATCAGAGAATCAGACAGAAGGTCAAGCTCAAGAGTAAGCAATAATATTCCAGCCTGTGGAGTCCTTCAGTTTCCTTTTGCAATCTATAACTTCCACACTAGTACCTGATCAGGATTAGGGAGTTATGGAATCGATCGCACCGACAACCTTCTCTTCCATTTAGCATGTGTCATCCATGAAACTGACTGATCAAGTAGTCCTTACCCTGGTCCATGAACACAAGATGGTGCCTTTGGATGAAATAGAAATACTGGAAGAAGAATCTCAACCAACTGAAGCCTCTCCTGGTCGAGCCATGGAAGTTCCTACAATCGACGTTTTTGTCTCTCTGGCCCCATTGACCAATATTTCTTATGCCTTGTATTCTTCTTCTGAGGAACTAGTTCTGATAGAAGACATCTTATCCTCCTTTGATTAGGCCTTTCCATGTGATATCGTTATGGACGAATCCCTTGCACCTTCATTAGAGATCCAATAACTTTAGAAGGAATTACAAGTTCTCCTAACATCATTGCATTGGGATCGATGAAGAGACTCAACTTTCTCATTCATCAGTACTAGTGTAACGCCCCAAATTTTCACAGCCCAAGTACATACTCGAACCCGAGAATTTCAGACGTTAATAATGTAAAACTTAGATGCTTCGAAATCGCACCTTTTTTTTTCATTTAGATCACATTCAGTTACATTCACAAAAGTAATCATTCACGAGAAAAAATCAACTGTATTTATCATTCCATTAGAGTAAAAGAATTTAACAAATTATCAAATGCCCTCTCAATGAGAGCTTATTAGATTATCAAGTTTGCAACAGAAAATAAATAAAACTAAGCGTAAAACTATTTTCTTATTTATTTAGTATAATCTTCCATAGGGAGATGGTCCTCTGGGTTTTCAGTTGTACATCACCTGCATCATCTATATGGTTGGAGATGGTCAATGCCCTACTCATAGTGATGGTTATCCTTTAAGATTAACAATAATTTAAGATATTCACAAAAGTAATGTAAGGGTTCTGATACACCTCATACTCCACCACTACGAGAGGTATCAGTATGCACCACTAATATATATATATATATATATATATATATATATATATATATATATATAATATATATGAATGTATGCCTATTAAAGTGTGTGCGGCTCATTATACGTAGTGATCATCACAATATGGAATATAATTCATAGAAAACCTGGCTAGCCTCGCATTCTCACACTACGAAGATTCGTCGGCATGTCCAACCTATAAAGGTTATCATTCTATTGTACTTTCATCACCATGAATGACCCCTTTGAAACTTTCGAGACACGATCAAAATTGGTGAATTTACACTAAATTGCCCCAAAAGCTCCTAAAGAGTTCAGATTCTTTCATAGATTAGAAATATGTCTCACATCTGTCAGAATACGTTCCATCCCATTGTTGAGGGTCAAATATTACATATTATCCCCCATTTATTACATGGTTTTATGAACAAGATAATGCTTAATGTTCTATTTTAATCATGTTTGTGTTGCAAGGTGAATTTAAGAGCTTGGATTGAAAAGGATGCTAAAAGCATGGATTTAACACTTAAGAATCACCAAAGCCAAGGATGAATCTTATGAAACCAAGAATGAAGAATTCACATGCCAAAGATTCAAGAAAACTAAGTGAGGAATGAAGAGCATTGAAGACTTGAAGGGAAGAAAAGGAACCCTAAAAATGTACATCCTTCGACTAGTCTAAGCTTATCTTCGACCTGTTGAAGGATTCCGCTCGACCAGTAGAAGATTCCTTGACTCGAACTCCAACGACAAAATTCTCAAAAAACCGGTCATCCTTGACCAGTTGAAGGTTGTCCTCGACCAGTCTAAGGTCACGCGGACAGCACACGGATTGCGTAAATTTGAGGCGGTTTCCGGATTTTTCTAACTCGGTGCAAAAGTTTGAGTTGCAAAACTATAAATAGGGGTCCCTAGGATGTTCCTAGGCATCTTCTAGGGTTTAAGAAGTAGAGCAAAAGTGTGGAGAATCCATCGCTAAGAGTTTTTCGTCCTCTTCCTTAGTCGTTTTTATGTTTTTCTTAAGAGTTCTTAGTTCAATCATGTCTATGGTTGGCTAAGCCTCTTAGCTAGAGCTAAGAGGTGAAGTTTGTAGCGTGATTGGAATGTTTGCTTTATTTTGATTCTTGTTTTGTTGAACTCTCTTGGATTATAGTTTGATTATAAGGAATATTTTTAGTTTTTAATGGTTTGTTGTGACAAATTATAGTAGATCTGTGATAGCTTTGAATATCTTCTTTTTCTGATTTGAGATTGTGAAATTAGTAAGTCTCGTTATTCACCATCGTCCCTTGGGCATGGTTAGGTGACAGAATCACTTCCAAATCCTCTCATCTCTCATCCATTGATGATTAGATCCGCGAGAAGTTTAGAGATATGATAAATCTCTTCTTACCAATTGGATAAGATAGGACTCTGATTTTAATTGTGTCCTTGAATCAAGCAAGGTAGCATCCTGAGAACCTACAAGTGGATCCTTGGAAACCCTATTTACCACTTTTGAATTTATTAATTTTAATCACTTTAATCACAATTACTCTCTATACTTTCCTGATTTAGGTTATATCTTCTCCTAGTTTTGATTCTAATTACTTTCAGAATAGACACACGAGATTAGTCCCTGTGGATTCGACCTTGGTCTCACCGAGATTATTACTGCATCGCGACCTTACACTTGGGGTTGTGAACAAGTTTTTGGTGCCGTTGTTCACACCCCAAGTGCAGGGTTGTGATGTAGTAATAAACTCGGTAAGACCGAGGTCGAATCCACAGGGACTGATACCTGTACGTTATCTGAAACAAAGTAGAACTAGAACTAGACTAAGATGCTATCTAAATCAAATAGAATTTAAGAAATAATTGTGGAAGAATTATCTAAAACTTTAAGGAATTCAAAGGAAAGGAACTAGGGATTCAGAGGATCCACTTGTAGAGATCAGGGAGATCTTATGCCTGCATCAAGGATTATGGAATTCAACTGAACTTACTTGATTTGATTTTCAAGAGATGAAAGGTATATGAATTAGAATGGATTCCATCACCAAACCATGCCCAGGAGACAAAGTAAACAATAGAATTAAACTAATTACCAACCAATCAACAATGTATGAAGATCAGGAAGGTACTGTCATCCTACCATGCCCATGAGACGATGGTGAACAACAGGGCCTCCTGACGTCATAAACATCAAAAGAGAAAAGAAATATTCAAAGCCATTGCAAACCCATTGTAATTTCAGTCACAACAGACCATTAAAGACTAAGAAAAATATTCATTTAATAATTAAACCACAATCAAGTTTAATTCACAATGAAATAATTAAATAAAGTCTCCCATCTCAATACAAGCTTCACCTCTTAGCCCTAGCTAAGAGGTTCAGCCTAGCATGATTATGCTAGAACCAAAGAGAAAAAAAAAACATTAAAGGAAAGAAATAAAATAAAAGGAAAAGAAAAAGGAAACCTCTTTCTTCCTATCTCCTCAGCTTTTTCTCCTTTTCTTCTTAGCTTTTTTTCTCCTTTTCTTCTGATTTCTCCCACCGAGCACAAAACCCAAAACCGAGCTCCCTCCTTCCCGTTTTTTTTTTCTCTTCCTCTCTTCCTTCCTTTTATCCCTTGCTAGGGACGGAGGAGCGAGGTTGTTGTATTCGAAACGGAAACAAATTCGTTTACGCAGACACAGCTGATGCAGCCGAGAATTTCGCAGAAAAGTACTTCTGTTTAGCTTGAGATCGTCCAAAATCGGAATCAGACTTCTTGGTGGGGTTCAGGATCTCCTACTCTATCATTTGAACGGTCTGGATCATTGATCCGGTCGTGATTGACATCACAAAAGGGGCCACGGAGAGCGGCAGCGTCCGGGCGCTGTTTGGACTCTCTGCCTGCGCAGGACTTGCGCTGAGCTACTAGTGGGGCCCACTTACCTTGTCGCTTGAGAAATCCAAACCGTCCATTAGATTCGTGACAAAATTTTGGTAAGAGGGATGGATTTTGGATCAGATTCGGCGTGACCCACGGAAGAAATCAGCTGCAATAGTTGTAGGGCAGTCCATTTGTGACCATTGAAACCAACAAGTGTGCATGCATGAGTGCATAAAGTCAACATGGGTTTGGCTAAATCGAGCCCCTCTGCATGATGGACGGCTCGGATTGAGCATTTGGACCATGATGATGGCCCACTGAGATCATCCTCAGTCTCTGTTTCACGACAGAAACGGAGTTCACGTAAACAGAGTTCACGTCCCTGTGTTGCCATGCACTCTTAGTGCAAAAAGTGTAGTATATACACTGTATAATGATTATGAGAAATCCACACCATTCATCTTGTTCTCCATTTCATTTGAACCGTGGGGGCCAAAGTTAAAGCGTATCTGGACAGCGGGTGGGCCCCAAATCAGGATTTTATGGACTGATCTGTTAGTTCAGCCACTTTCACGAGGATCCAATGGCTGAAATTTGACGTGTACGGTTAGTTTTTGGTCCTCGAGCCATGTATAAAGTTTCGAGCCAAACAGATGATGAAAACCCAGTGATCTTGCATTCTGGCTGACTTTCAGGCCGCTTGAGCTTCAGTTTCTCAATTTTCGCGGATCCCTGGCGTGTAATTCCGTCGATCTTGGTCCCTTGGAGTCCGTCCCTTGCCTTGGTGCATTCTGAACGTTAAATCCATGCTTTTAGCATCCTTTTTCAGTCCATGCTCGTAAATACACCTTGCATCACAAACACGATTAAATTGGTGCATTAAATAGTATCATGTCCATAAATTCAGGTAATAATTGGGTCTGATATGCAATATTTGACCCTCAACACAACCCCCAACCAGCATATTGCTAGTCCCGAGCAAGGTATGCGAAAGATAAATTAAGAATTACAGGACAATTTTTATAACTCAAGTGATTTATGGAAAAAAAAAAAAAAACAATTCAGATACTAGAATTCTAAGATTCATGAATGCTGGCATTACTTTCTCTCCTAGACTTAAGCACACGGTAACTTCATAATTAAGTTCAAAATATTAGTCCATCAATTAGAACAATTCTAAACATTGAATTCCATGGATGCATAGTCTAATCTCGAATTATCAACATTAAGATTCACCTTGATATTTAAGGATATCATTAGTAACAAATAAGAGAAATCACGATAACCCAACTTGGCTTACACCTTATCTTTTTATTCTTTTATTTTTTGATTTTTTTTTTCATTAGAAGTAACGCCAAGAAGAGGGATCAAATCCTCACCTACAGGAAGCAAACCTAAGGTAAAGACTGTACACCCAACTTTTTCACATATCATTCATGGGGAATCGAATCCTCATTTATAGGGAGCAAACCTATGGTAAAGACTATTCGCCCAATCCATTCAATTTCTCAAGTTGGTTCCTTTCATGTTTAGTGATTACCAAGTTAATCCTTTAATATCGAACTGAAACCTTAATGTGCAAGTGAGATGTGTCCTGCGAATTCATGACTCAACCAATGTTCACAATTCTAATAATGGATTAACAATTCAAACTTAGCTGTGAAATTTAATAGATAACTGAATCCAAGAGTCATGAAGTACCAACATCACGCATCTTGAAATTCTAAGTGCCCTAGATGGCCTGTCAAAATCACTTCGACTTCATCAAAAATCCTGAAAAATTAAAATTTTTCACAATTTTTGCTCAAGATGAAGAAAACACTGATTAGGTAACCTAATCTCCCACCCCCAACCTAAAAGCTACATTGTCCTCAATGTAAAAGAAATAAACATGCGATGTACATGGGACAACGGAAATATAAGAAGAGTGATGGAAAGATAGTACCTGGACGAAAGAATCAAGAGGCTTTCCAAAGATATCTACGTAAGAGCGGGTCAGCACAAGAGAGAAACCAACAAAAATAAAATAAAAATAACAATAGCACAAATGAAATCCTACCTACACCACTTTCGCAGGTACTCTCGATTGCATTTAGCATATGCAACAAGCCTTTAAACCCATAGGTTGCCCCTAGTGGACGAGTTGTAGTCTCGTGAGGGTTTACAGTAATGTTACCCACAAACATTGAACTAACTAATGATAAAAAAGAAATGAAATGAAGAGCTGGGTTACCTTCCAGGAGCGCTAAGTTTACCGTCTTCAGCCAGACAAATAAAGCAACTACCCTAGTCCTAAGAAAGCAAGGAAAAACTACTGAGTCAAGCCGCAAGGTTCCTCTTTCGGCCAGTATCTTGATAAGTTTCTCAGTAAGTTCCTCAACAGGATCATCCAAAAGCCCTTTTTGCAATAGGCTTGGACGCCTTGGAGCTTGACTTTCCAGAGAAACTTATGTACCTCATTAAAATTTTGCTGTTGATTCGCTTGAGGTATCCAAAGTATATATGATTCACCTGTGTCAGAAAAAGTTACAAAGTTAGTATCCCATGGTGAATCAGAGACTATAGGTAGATCAAATTGAGAAAAATTTTCAGGAAGTGGTGTAGTCTCATCACATTCCGAAGTAGCAGACTTCAGTTCAATTTTCAGCTCCTCCTCCTCTAATGGTAAACATTCAGGATCTGTGGAAGAAGGGGCTTCAGAGTAAGGGTTCTCTCGGTCAGTGATGACTACCGAGATGTTGTTTTGCAAGGCATTCACTATGTCTCTTATCATGGGATCATTTGAATCTGCAAAGTGTGCCAAACAATCATCAAAAGAGTTGGGACATTCAGCTGAGGGTGACTCATTTTCCACATTAAAGCTTGTGATGATCTGCCCAAGGAATCCATTGTCTTTAAAGGTAAACGGAGGTGTGCTCTCTTGCTCCAGCCCTACACAGATAGATTGAAAATCAATAGGGGAAGCATCAATGTGATCACTTTGTTCATTGAAACTACTCAATCGAGGTGTTGAATTGTCAAACGTGTACAACTCAGATGGTGGCCTCAACTTAGTGGTTTCAATTTCCAAGGTCGTAGCGAGCAACTCGTCCTTCTCCCGAATCACATCATCATTTAATTCAGAGGAGTGGTCCAAACATGTTTCACAAGAGTTAAAAGAGTCGATTGTAAGGGGCTCATCTTCCACCTTAAAATCAGACATGTCAGGTGAGGGGAGTGGCTCATTATGACCGACCACTTCATGTACATCTTGATCATTGACCTGGACCAAACTTGAGATTGATTCTAGGGGACTTTGGGCTGTATATTCATGATGATCATCCCAATAAGCATCATCGTCTAATTCCGTGCAGTACACACTTGGGATGTGGTCGCTCTCCTCACATTCTACACCTAAGTTTGGTTGAGGTTTGAAAAAACTAACCTCTACATCATCATTGAGATCCTGTGTGTCATGTGAGGAAAGTGTATCATCATCACTGTATTTGAAAGATACCCACGCATCTTGACCATTCTTTTGAACAGTCATCGAGATCAACTCATCGGGAAATTGAACCATATGCTCATTGATAGAATCCAACTCCTCATTTGTAATTCCAGAGTTCTTCCAAAACGAGTTAGGATCACTTTTCTCGCATTGTATTTCTAGAATGAATTGTGGTTGAGATAACCGAGCCTCCTCTATCTTATCAAGGCGCGAATTAAGCGCTTCCAACGATTTTCTCATTTCCGTGAGATAGGCCAGGCTACGCTGAGCTAAATCCTCTTGGATTGTTTCTGGTTGGATATCAATGGTAGGGTATCCAAGAGGATAATCATTATAACATATAGTTGGTTCATCTTCCAAATTTTGATGTTTCCCCTGGTAATAGTCATACTGATCATACATGGGAGAATAAAATGGTTGATAATAATCCTCGTTTCCATAATAACGATCATATACGGCCCTATTAACCGATGGAACATAGCGTTCTAGTCGGTTCTCAATGTTTGTTCTTGATGGAGAAGAATCTTGAGGTATACGTTGAATTCCACAACCCTCAGGCATTCCCCAATATCTCTTATCCATCTCGGCATATGCACATACCCACGCTTCCATGGTAGAACCCTAACTCTGAGTCTAATCTTAGAAAAAAGAAAAATCCTACAGCAATACATCAAGTAAGAGGAGAAGTTAGAAAGATGTTACCAGACTAAAGATTCTTATATTAAGATCCAATTTATGGACTTATGTTAGGATCCTACAAAATATGGAAACAAGTTAGTTTCTAAGAATAAAATAAAATAAAAACTTTTAGCCTAAAGTTAGTAAAATCCTAATCCTAACCTAATTCTAAAACTAATTAATTTTAGAAAACGTAACCGTCAATCCCCGGCAACGGCGCCAAAAACTTGTTCACACCCCAAGTGCAGGGTTGTGATGTAGTAATAAACTCGGTAAGACCGAGGTCGAATCCACAGGGACTGATACCTGTACGTTATCTGAAATAAAGTAGAACTAGAACTAGACTAAGATGCTATCTAAATCAAATAGAATTTAAGAAATAATTGTGGAAGAATTATCTAAAACTTTAAGGAATTCAAAGGAAAGGAACTAGGGATTCAGAGGATCCACTTGTAGAGATCAGGGAGATCTTATGCCTGCATCAAGGATTATGGAATTCAACTGAACTTACTTGATTTGATTTTCAAGAGATGAAAGGTATATGAATTAGAATGGATTCCATCACCAAACCATGCCCAGGAGACAAAGTAAACAATAGAATTAAACTAATTACCAACCAATCAACAATGTATGAAGATCAGGAAGGTACTGTCATCCTACCATGCCCATGAGACGATGGTGAACAACAGGGCCTCCTGACGTCATAAACATCAAAAGAGAAAAGAAATATTCAAAGCCATTGCAAACCCATTGTAATTTCAGTCACAACAGACCATTAAAGACTAAGAAAAATATTCATTTAATAATTAAACCACAATCAAGTTTAATTCACAATGAAATAATTAAATAAAGTCTCCCATCTCAATACAAGCTTCACCTCTTAGCCCTAGCTAAGAGGTTCAGCCTAGCATGATTATGCTAGAACCAAAGAGAAAAAAAAACATTAAAGGAAAGAAATAAAATAAAAGGAAAAGAAAAAGGAAACCTCTTTCTTCCTATCTCCTCAGCTTTTTCTCCTTTTCTTCTTAGCTTTTTTTTCTCCTTTTCTTCTGATTTCTCCCACCGAGCACAAAACCCAAAACCGAGCTCCCTCCTTCCCGTTTTTTTTTTCTCTTCCTCTCTTCCTTCCTTTTATCCCTTGCTAGGGACGGAGGAGCGAGGTTGTTGTATTCGAAACGGAAACAAATTCGTTTACGCAGACACAGCTGACGCAGCCGAGAATTTCGCAGAAAAGTACTTCTGTTTAGCTTGAGATTTTGGACGACTGATCGTCAAAAATCGGAATCGGACTTCTTGGTGGGGTTCAGGATCTCCTACTCTATCATTTAAACGGTCTGGATCATTGATCCGGTCGTGATTGACATCACAAAAGGGGCCACGGAGAGCGGCAGCGTCCGGGCGCTGTTTGGACTCTCTGCCTGCGCAGGACTTGCGCTGAGCTACTAGTGGGGCCCACTTACCTTGTCGCTTGAGAAATCCAAACCGTCCATTAGATTCGTGACAAAATTTTGGTAAGAGAGATGGATTTTGGATCAGATTCGGCGTGACCCACGGAAGAAATCAGCTGCAATAGTTGTAGGGCAGTCCATTTGTGACCATTGAAACCAACAAGTGTGCATGCATGAGTGCATAAAGTCAACATGGGTTTGGCTAAATCGAGCCCCTCTGCATGATGGACGGCTCGGATTGAGCATTTGGACCATGATGATGGCCCACTGAGATCATCCTCAGTCTCTGTTTCATGACAGAAACAGAGTTCACGTCCACTCTTAGTGCAAAAAGTATAGTATGTACACTGTATAATGATTATGAGAAATCCACACCATTCATCTTGTTCTCCATTTCATTTGAACCGTGGGGGCCAAAGTTAAAGCGTATCTGGACAGCGGGTGGGCCCCAAATCAGGATTTTATGGACTGATCTGTTAGTTCAGCCACTTTCACGAGGATCCAATGGCTGAAATTTGACGTGTACGGTTAGTTTTTGGTCCTCGAGCCATGTATAAAGTTTCGAGCCAAACAGATGATGAAAACCCAGTGATCTTGCATTCTGGCTGACTTTCAGGCCGCTTGAGCTTCAGTTTCTCAATTTTCGTGGATCCCTGGCATGTAATTCCGTCGATCTTGGTCCCTTGGAGTCCGTCCCTTGCCTTGGTGCATTCTGAACGTTAAATCCATGCTTTTAGCATCCTTTTTCAGTCTATGCTTGTAAATACACCTTGCATCACAAACACGATTAAATTGGTGCATTAAATAGTATCATGTCCATAAATTCAGGTAATAATTGGGTCTGATATGCAATATTTGACCCTCAACAGCCGTTGCTGGGGATTAACGGTTGTGTTTTTCTGAGATTGATTAGTTTTAGAAATAGGTTAAGATTAGGATTTATTTACTTTTTATTTTTACGATTAGGGTTTTTCTAGATATTTGTTTTTTTTTTTAGAAACTAACCTAACTTTCCTGTTTTGTAGGATCTTAATATAGAAACTTCTAATTTAGTAATCTCTTTCTAATTTTTCTATCTTTCTATTTTTATATTAGGGTTTGTTTTCTGTTTTTAGAAACTTTCTAATTCTATAATTGTTTTTTTTTTTAAAAGAAACTAACTCATCTTTCTATTTTTATTTTTAGAAACTTTCTAAGTTTAGAATTTCTGTTTTTAGAAACTGATTTCTTTTGTTTTGTTTTGCAGGATATTAAATTAGGAACTTCCAATCTGGTAACTTGTTTCTAATTCTCTTCCTTTCTTTTTCCAGAATTCTTATTCCCTCCCTTTTTAGGTTTAGGTTAGGAGGATTGGTTGAGGGGTTATCTATCCATCACAGGATTAGATACCACTCAAGGTCCTCAGAGTTAATTGAGGTAATGGCTGCCAATCAACCAGTCAATCAACCGGGAAGACAACCTCGACCTTGGGTTGAGGAAGTCTAGGATGAGAATGAGGTGCTTGCCCCGCCTCGCACTTTGTGAGATTATTTACAACCGGCGGAGGTGAACACCCCTTCTTGTATGGTTTTCCAGAAAACACAAGAAACATGGATATCAAGCCTAGAGTGATCCAACTCCTTCCAAAGTTCCTTGGACTTGAATCTGAAAGTCCATACCCGCACTTGCAAGAATTTGATGAGGTTATAGCCACCTTATACTTTCCTAACGTGTCTGAGGACATAGTCAGGCTAAAACTCTTTCCTTTCTCCTTAAAAGAGAAAGCTAAGATGTGGTTGCACTCACTACGTCCACGATCTATTAGCATATGGAATGACATGATGGAGTTCATAAAAAAATTCTTTCCATACCATAAGACGAACACCATTAGGAAGTCGATCATGAACTTCGCCCAAAAGGAAGATGAAACATTCTTCCAATGTTGGGAGCGGTTCAAGGATCTTGTCAGTTCATGCCCACAACACGGTTTTGAAATGTGGCGCATAACAACTTTCTTTCACGATGGACTAACATCTTCCATGCGTCAATTCGTCAAGACAATGTGCAATTGGGATTTCATGAATAAACATGTCAATGAGGTGTGGGATTACTTTAACAAACTTGCTGAAACCGTACAATCATGCGACATCTCCCCAAAATCGAGTACCATCTCTAGGCCTACTCAATCAAAGGAGAGGGGTGGAATATACCTTTTGAAAGAGGATGATGATATCAATGCTAAAGTAGCTAATCTCATAAGGAAATTTGAGGCAATGGAATTAAAGAAGGATAAGGCTAAGGAAACTGTTTGCGGTATTTGTGCTTGCAACGTTCACACAATTGAAAATTGTCCAACAATACCTGCTTTTCAAGAGGCACTAAATGAGTAATCTAATGCTGTGAATAGTTACCAAAGACCTTTTAATGGACCCACCTCTAATACATACAATTCTAGTTGGAGAAATCATCCAAACTTCAGTTGGAAGAATGGACAAACTGTTACTCCTCAAGGATTCCTTAAACAAATTCCAAATCAAGGGAAACCTCAAGAGGAACTGGTTCAAAATTCCACATAAACTCAGGAGCTTACTCAATCAACATGAGAATTTACAAAATTTATACAAAAGATGGATTCACGCGTTACGATTATAGAAATGGGGATGCTTCCTGCTCAACCTTTCCTGTAATGCTCTGAAAATCAAGGGTTGAGTAGAAGTTCAATTCCCAAGTTCCAATGCATCACCTATGCAACATGGATAATGATGATTAAATGTTGTCTGTGTTAGTGCACTAAACATGAGTGGGATTATACCAAATCAACATATCATACCCCAGAGGCAGTTAAATTATGCAAGTGGAAGACCATGATAGGTATGTATAAAATGTATAAGTGGTGGTGCGTCTCCAAAGTATAATCATGTTCCAGGTTAAACAATTACATGTATCATTTCAAAATACAAAATATCAAAATGTGTAGGTCCACCTACATCATGAAATCCCTATAGCCCCGACGATCAGAATGCGGCTTACATGAACCCGCCAGAATACTTCATATACGAGAACTCCTCCTCGTCGTCATAAAAATCAGGCTCCGCTTCATAAGCTGCGCCATCATCTGCAACTAAGACAGAGTCTGGTTGGTGTTTTAAAACACCATCCCAGAGTGGGAGTGAGTGTTCAACTCAATAGGTAATGATAAATCAGTACAGCAATCATATCCTAGATTACTCTTGTTAATGCAAGAATGGTATGTGATAATGATGCATGCCCTCACCTACACTCCCTCAACGACTTCATCTCACGTTTGCGCATGACATCCTCCCGAAACATGCGCTTCCTCGCCAAAGCACATGCAATGCGGTGCATGATCGTGTTACCCAATACTTAATTAAGTTTATTCATACAGCAGGTTGGGAAGCTAATATACCTCCCTTAAATCATTTCCCAAACAATGATCCATCTAGGGTCATCAATCCTAGTTAGTCTCATACGATAAACAGTTCCAGGTTGTTGCGGAGAGGCTCATCACCATCAGTGCAGGCCTAGTTTGTACCGAAGTAACTACGGAAAGGCTCGTCGCCTTAGCGTAGTCTTAGTGTATACTCGAGGTCACTACGGGCTCGTCACCTGATCATAGGCCGACAGCTCGAATACAGTATCCCATACCACCGTATTCGACTCACGAGTTTGTTTGCTCATTGGACACTATGGGGAGGCTCGTTGCCCGAGCGTAGGCGATAGCTCGACCACGGTGTCCCATACCACCATGCTCGGCTCATGAGTCTTAGCGGATCGAGGTACTAAGGTTAAACGGGCTTTTCCACTGGTAAGTTGGTACCTTAGATTTAAGTAGTAGCGTCCATACATGGTGAACATACATTGGACATATCGGGTTACTTGACAAGCTCGGCTAGTATGAGCGTACGTTGAATTAATCGACATGGAGCGTATACGCATCCCTCGTGGCACAACCACTGTTGGTAATCACCGTACGACTCGGATTCATCGGACGTATCTTTCATGGCTAAATTAACTCAGCCACTCGATCAGGAGTTGTTACCGATAGCCTGGACTATGTAGCAGTCCCAAACATACTTAAACAAAATAGGAAAACATATGCGATAGGCATATCAGCAATAAACAATTAATTTAAACAAGGGAACCACTTGAGCATTTTTATGAAGTATAAATAAACATGCTTTCACACCTATACATTGCATACGTAAATCACATCAAATAATCTAAGTTACATAAATGGATTTATACACATAGCTAAGGTAGTTGAGAATCTTATCTCAATACCCATATAAAATACAATTTACCAAATAGTTACTCATTTAGATATTTCTACAAACACTTAGACTACACACTTCAACATACATGACGTATGTTGGTCATAACACGTATTAGGGCAAATCCTTTCACCAAGGAGTTATCACATATACAACAATTATATATCCATGACGGATAATCATGGTAAGCACGAATCCAAATTCCAAACCCATTCAAACATTTCAACAAATACATAGAATGCATTTAAAATAAACATAGTTTACATATATATGAAATATACGGAAGACATTGTATCTAGGCATATGTGATAGCGATCAAGTCAGACATAAATCATTGCTGACATTGAAAGTCTTGAAAACCATAACCTAAACATTTATAGTCCGCACCTTTCGCCGGTAAACTCGTAATGGATTCAGTTTGAACACTCTCACCTTGTAAACTAGACTTTGGATACCTAATCAATAAAACGGGTTAGCTATTTCACCGATCTACGTATTCGGATTCCTAAAACAAGTTAGGGTTAGGGTTTCTTATCCAAGAACGGAATCAGAATCACAGGTATGGCGACACGGAAGTGGTAGTTACGTACGTGGAGTAATGGGATCGAATCCCAAGAATTATCTCACACTCGCTTTCTCACTTCTCCACTTTTTCCTTCACTTTCTCTCTCTTTTCTCTCTTTGGGTTTAGAATTCATATGGAATGAGAGAGGGGAGGGTAAAGGCCCTTATATAGGCCCAGAACTGAAGGGAATGGCCCCAGGGCCATGGTATACTTAGGTTATAGCCAAAGAGTGGCTGTTTCGGTCCAACGGAGCACATCTGGAGGCCCCTTTTCTGTATACGATCTAGGAAAAGTTTCCTGACATTGGATCTAGGTCAGGTTAAGTTTTCAGTCTGATCGGATTTACGGAACGACCACAGAGGATCAGTTTCAATTCAACGGTCACCGCCACTCGATCAAGGCCACAAGTACACTAACCTGCGTATGAAATTTTTCCTAATCTAATAGTGTATTTGGGTTAGATTCTGACGGTCTGAAACCTTAGAATTGGCCCGTAAGTGAACAACCCAGTTTACTTAAATCTGAGTACATTTTCTAAAGATATTCGCATTTCTCACACACTTCGCTCTGGGCTAAAGTTGTGTGTTTCTGGTTACTATCTGGACTTGATTTCCGAGATGGTTGTCAAGCCCAGTAAGGCGGTCATATTCGTATAGTCTCGTGGTAATCGGACTTTCGACGTGCGGTACAGGTCCGATACGGAGTTTCTATGTGCTCCCGAGAGCAACCGAGTTTTGAGATTGATTGTAAGTTTTAGGTTAATGTAGCGTCAACGATTCTACATGTTTTGGGTCTTGCAGTTCTTATTTAAAGTGGTTTAAGCTAATTTCATAAATAATTTAGTTTAGCACTTGATTAATTTTCGTCTAATTTAGATTTGATCCTGAGCGATTTCTGCCTGAGGTGGAACTCGGGTCTTTATACGAATTTTTTTCTGAGACGTTACATTTCCCTAATCCTAAACCGCAATACAAAATAAGTGATCAAAGCTCTTCAAATCAAATTAAGTAAGCTAAGTCTATCACCACTTTTAGGAGTGGGAAGACCATTAACAAAACTATTTCGGTTAGGGCTGAAAAGACTAAGGACCCAAAAGAAGACAACGATGATAGACCTAGCACTGCTCCACAAGAATTAGAACCGGAACTTTAAGGCAAGCCGATTGCCCCATTTCCCCAACATTGATAGCATCAAAACCTCCCTCTAATTCTTAGGACATTCTAGAAGTGCTTAAGCAAGTGAAAGTCAATATTCCTTTACTGGATGCAGTTAAACAAATACCTTAATATGCCAAATTTCTTAAAGACTTGTGTATGGTTAAAAGACGGTAAAATATTTAAAAGAAAATCTTTTTAACCGAAAAAGTGAGTGCCATCCTAAAGCAAGATGTGCCACAGAAATACAAAGATCTCGGTAGCCCAACCATTGCTTGTGTAATTGAGAATTACCACATTGAGCATGCACTTATTTACTTAAGAGCGAGCGTAAATATGATTCCTTACTCGATTTATGAACAACTAGGTTTGGGTGAATTGAAACCCACCCGAACCACGTTATAACTTGCTAATCACTCAATTCCTGTACCGAGAGGGATAATTAAGGATGTGTTGTCCATGTTGACAAATTCTACTACCTGGTAGATTTTATTGTCTTGGATACTCAACCTATCAATGACACGATCACTCAAATTTCAATTATTCTTGGTCGCCCATTCCTTGCCACATCAAATGCAATCTTTAATTACAAGAATGGGGTCATGATTTTGTCTTTTAGAAATATGATATTAGAGTTGAATATCTTTTTCAATATGGGCAAACAATTAGAGGATGATGATGATTTCCATGATATTAACATGATTGATTCTTTCGTGGAAGGTAGAATACTTCTTACCTTATCCTCTGACCCCCTAGAGACGTACCTGGACCACTCCCATGATTTTGATGATGACATGATTTGGAAAATGGGGACCATGCTGGATACCGTGCCGGTTAACTTCGAAATGGGGACCATGCTAGATACTGTGCCGGTACTTGAAGTTAACCGGTAGAGGCCACAATTCAAAGAATTGCCCCAAACTGATGTAGTGCCTCTACCGTCTAACCTCAAGGCACCGAAGCTTGACTTAAATTGAAATATATTTATTTAGGTCAAGATGAGACATACCCGACGGTGATTTTTTTCCACCTTGAGCAAGAACAGGAGAGTATGCTCATCTCTACTCTCATTGAGTACAAAGGAGCCCTTGGATGGTCGATTGCAGACCTCAAGGGAATTGACCCTTTGATTTGTACTCACCGAATTCATCTTGAGGATAATGCGAAGATCTCACGACAACTACAGCGTAGACTAAATCCGAACATGAAGGAAGTGATTAAGGCCGATGTTCTTAAAGTATTGGATGTGGGTATCATATACTCGATATCCGATAGTCAATGGGTGAGTCCAACTCAAGTAGTTCCCAAGAAGTATGGAATCACCATCGTAGCTAATGCCAATAATGAACTCATGCCAACTAGGATCACTACTGGTTGGAGAATATGCATTGACTATAGGAAGTTGAATACCGTCACAAGGAAAGACCACTTTCCTTTACCGTTTATTGATCAAATTTTGGGAAGGCTAGCTGGTCACTCTTACTATTGCTTCCTTGATGATTATTCGGGCTACAATCAGATCGAGATGACCCTTGAAGATCAGGAAAAGATCACATTTACATGTCCTTTTGAAACTTTTGCTTACCGAAGTATGCAATTCGACTATGTAATGCCCCTGTCACTTTTTAGTGATGCATGTTGAGTATTTTTTCTGACATGGTGGGACAATATTTAGAGGTCTTCATGGATGACTTCTCGGTCTTTTGTCCATCCTTCAACGAATGTTTGAAAATTTTGAAAAATGTGCTGAAGCTATGCGAGGAAAAGAATTTGGTACTGAATTAGGAAAAGTACCACTTCATGGTTCGTAAGGAATTGTCCTTGGACACATCATCTCATCTATGGGAATTGAGGTAGATAAGGCTAAATTGATTTTATCTCTAACTTACCTCCAACCAAGAATATACGAGACATGCGATCTTTCTTAGGACACGCTGGGTTTTACAGAAGATTCATAAAGGACTTTAGTCGCCTCTTTCATCCTCTATGTAATCTACTTCAAAAGGATGCACTATAGGAGTAGACTAAGCAATGACAGAAAGCTTTTACTAAGCTCAAGGGCATGTTAACCACTGTACCTATCATGTAGCCACCCGACTGGAGCCTTCCTTTTGAACTTATGTACTACGCGTCTGACTATGCTCTTAGGGTGATTTTAGGCCAAAGAAAAGAAAAGAAGCCATATATTATTCATTACGCAAGTAGAACTCTAAATCCTGCCCAAGTGAACTACTCTACTAAGGAAAAGGAACTCTTAGCCATAATGTTTGCTTTGGACAAATTTAGGTCTTACTTGATCGAATCCAAGATCGTCATTTACACAGATCATGTGGCGCTTAATATCTTCTTTCTAAGAATGATGCTAAGCCCCGCCTAATAAGATGGATCCTCTTACTCCAAGAATTTAATTTGGAAATAAAAAATAAAAATGGAGTAGAGAACGTAGTGGCTGACCATGTTTCCCTCCATGATCTCTCTAATTCCCTTGAAATGACACTTAGAAATGACATGTTCCTTGAAAAATAATTGTTCAAAGTCTCCCATTCACCTTGGTTTACTGATATTGCTAATTATCTTGCCACAACTTTCATGCCGACACATTGGACTGCGCAAGATAAGGAAAAAACTTCACCGAGGATGATCCGTATTTATTTAAATATTACCCAGACAAAATCTTAAGGAGATGTGTGCCAGACAATAAACACCAAAGTGTTATCTCCTTTTGTCACTCTCAAGCCTGTGTTAGTCACTTTTCTGCTAAAAAGACCATGGCCAAGATTCTGCAGTGTAACTTTTACTAGCCCACTATGTTCAGGGACACTCATGAGTTTTGCAAGGCTTGTGAGTGTTGTTAGAAATTGTGAGCATTGTCCCATCGGAATATGATGCCTTTGAACCCCATTTTGATCATTGAAGCATTTGATTGTTGAGGCATTGATTTCATGGGACCATTCCCCCAATCCTTTGAAAATTTATATATTTTGCTAGTAGTAGACTATGTCACTAAATGGTTAAAGTGATTCCATGCTGGAACAATGACTATCAAATGGTCATTAAGTTCTTAAAAGAAAACATTCTTTCCCGATTCAGAATGCCTCGAGCCATCATTAGTGATGATGGCTCACATTTTTGTAATAGGCCATTCACAAACTTAATGAAGAAATATGGCATATCCCATAAAGTGAACACTCCGTACCACTCACAAACAAGTGGGCAAGCTGAGATTTCCAATAGGTAAATTAAATATATCTTGGAAAAGACGATTAACACCGACCATAAGGATTGGTCAATCGGTGCCTTATGGGCTTATCGTACCGCATTTAAGACCCCTATTGGAATGTCTCCTTTTAGACTTGTCTATGGGAAGGCTTGCCACTTGCCTGTGAAGTTGGAACATAGAGCCTACATGGCGATCAAAAAATTAAATTTTAATCTGCACAACGCTGACTCACTACGCAAACTTCAGTTGAATGAACTCAAAGAAATCCGGAATGATGCGTACTAGAACTCAAGAATTTACAAGGACAGGATGAAGGTGTTTTATGACCAACACATTCTTCAGTAATCCTTCACACCAGGTCAGAAAGTCCTCTTATACAATTCTTGGTTACATCTCTTTCCGGGCAAACTCTGATCTCGTTGGACCGGCCCCTTCACTATTACCAATATTTATCCTTATGGGGCTGTTGAGATAAAGAATCAGAACAATGACAATGAATTCAAAGTAAATGGACATCGATTAAAGCCATTTGTTGAGAAATTTGATTCAGAGGACATGTCCATACCTCTGATTGATCCTGTTTACCAGGATTGATCTCCCAATATGACGGGGGTATAGTTAGATTTATTGCTTTCATAGAATTTAGGATTAGGATAGTTTGCTTCCGCTGTTTTAGGATAGTTTACTTTCTGTTTGTTTAGGATAGTTTTCTTTTCGGTTGATTAATTCTTATGCTAACCCACCTTCACACTGAGATTCTTTGAAAAAAACCTCAAAATTCCTTCATTAGGTACTATCGTTCCATCACTTCTTCTTCAATTATGTTGTCTCTTTTGCAAATCATGCTTATTTCTTTTACATTGAGGACAATGTAAATTTTAGGTTGGGGATGGGAGATTAGGTAAACTAATTAGTGTTTTCTCAGTTTTGAACAAAATTTGCAAAATTTTTAAAAAATTTTCAATGTTTATCTGTTTGGAAAGCAATAAGTTGTGTATTTAAGACTGTTTTGAGTGTAAAGATAAGCTAGGAAGCGAATTTTGAATTATTAGAGTTTGATTAATTAAATAGCCTATCACTTATGGTCCTTGCACTTAATTGATTAAGAGGAAGTTTGAATATTATGTTAATTTAAATTACAAGACATATTCAAATTGTTTTCTGTGAATAGTACTAGATTTTCTGATTGTTAGTATGATGATCATTGAAAGATATTGAGAACCGAGTTTGGAGAATTTTATTCACCTTAAAAGAAGAAAAAAACCTGTTAAAAAAATAGGAGATCGACAAAAAGGGTCATGTATGGTGAAAATATTGAAAAAGTCTGAAAAAGAATGAAAAATTTGAAAGAAAAGAAAAAAGATGAAAAGACTGAATGAATACAAATAACTGTCAATATAAAATAAAAACTGGAAAAAGAAGGAAAATGGAATATGTTCGGAATCAGTACTTGAGTTTTCACCCAATCTTGAAGTGATGAGCATGGCTAACATTATGAAAAGATAGTATTTTCATAGAGCACATTGAAAAACTTGATATATGAACTATGTTTTGACTTAATGGATAACGAACTTATTTGATTGATTACTTATGTGATTTGGCTCTAAGTTTTCAGAATTTCACTTTCTCATCTTGAGTCTACTCATTCATACTTGATTACAAAAAAGATTATTTTCTGAAAAAAGGTTTGAACATTACGCATTGAAGTTCATTTTTTGCATACTTTGCTCGAGACTACCAAAATGCTAGTTGGAGATTGTGTTGAGGGTCAAATATTACATATTATCCCCCATTTATTACTTGGTTTTACGAACATGATAATGCTTAATGTTCTATTTTAATCATGTTTGTGTTGTAAGATGAATTTAAAAGCTTGGATTGAAAAGGATGCTAAAAGCATGGACTTAACACTTAAGAATCACCAAAGCCAAGGATGGATCTTATGAGACCAAGAATGAGAATTCACATGCCAAAGATCCAAGAAAACTAAGTGAGGAATGAAAAAGATTGAAGACTTCAAGTGAAGAAAAAGAACCCTAAAAATCTGCATCCTTCGACTAGTCTAAGCTCATCTTTGACCAGTCGAAGCTTCCTCGACTCGAACTCCAGCGACAAAATTCTCAAAAAAACTCGTCATCCTCAACCAGTCGAAGTGACCCTCGACTAGTCGAAGGTTGTCCTCGACCAGTCTAAGGTCACGCAGACAGCACATGGACAGCACACGGACTGCATAAATTTGAGGCGGTTTCTGGATTTTTCCAACTTGGTGCAAAAGTTTGAGTTGCAAAACTATAAATACGGGTCCCTAGGATGTTCCTAGGCATTTTCTAGGGTTTGAGGAGTAGAGAAAAAGCATGGAGAAGCCGTCGAGAAGAGTTTTTCTTCCTCTTCCTTAGTCGTTTTTATGCTTTTCTTAAGAGTTCTTAGTTTAATCATGTCTATATGGTTGGCTAAGCCTCTTAACTAGGGCTAAGAGGTGAAGCTTGTAGCGTGATTGAAATGTTTGCTTTGTTTTGATTCATGTTTTGTTAAACTATCTTGGATTTTATTTTGATTATAAGGAATATTTTTAGTTTTTAATTGTTTGTTGTGACAAATTACAATAGATCTGCGATAGCTTTGAGTACTTTTTCTGATTTGAAATTGTAAAATTAGTAAGTCATGTTGTTCATCATCATCCCTTGGGCATGATTAGGTGACGGAATCACATCCAAATCCTCTTAGCTCTCATCCATTGATGATTAGATCCATGAGAAGTTTAGAGATATGATAAATCTCTTCTTACCAATTGGATAAGATAGGACTCTGATTTCAATTGTGTCCTTGAATCCAGCAAGGTAGCATCCTGAGAACCTACATGTGGATCCTTAGAAACCCTAGGTACCACCTTTAAATTTGTTAGTTTTAATCACTTTAATCACAATTACTCTCTATACTTTCCTGATTTAGGTTAGATTTTCTCCTAGTTTTGATTTTAATTACTTTCAGAATAGATACACGAAATTAGTCCCTGTGGATTCTACCTCGGTCTCACTGAGATTATTACTGCATCGCGACCCTACACTTGGGGTTGTGAACACCCATCAAGCATCCTGATGTGCACTGATCCGATTCTAGCGACCTTATAGGCAACATCATTGCCCATAAATACATGGCCACTATCACACTCTTTGTATGTGGTGAACCAATCTTAATGCAAGGTTATGTGGTATGATGCCCCAATATCCAAAATCCACTCATTATTAAGATAGTTAGATTTGAATGTGGTCAAAACATCACTAGTGTATGCATCCTCAGTCGATTCAGCTATGTTGGCCTCCTTCAATGCTTCATCTACTTTATCTTTCTTTTAGGCTTTAGGATTTCGGTAATTCTTCTTAATATACACTTGTCTTTCATAGTTCCAACACTTCATCTTTCCTTTATCCTTAGACTTGGATCGTGAAAGCGACAAGTTTCTTTTCTCTCGCTCAGAATTCCTTCCCCTGTTTACTTATGCATCCATAGATGACCCCGCGTCGTTGTCCTTCTTTCTTAACACCCTTAACTGAAGGGCTGAAATGACAATCTCAACATCAATGGTCTCTTTACCATGGCACATAGTGTTTACGAAACTATCGTAATACTCTAGAAGAGAGTTCAACAGAATTAAGACTTGATCTTCTTCGCCAATCTTTACTTCCACACTCATCAATTTGTAAAGGATCTGCTTAAATGTGTTGTTGTGATCATTAAGATCCGACCCTTCCGCTATATTCAAATTATAGAATTTCATTTACAGATACAGATGATTCAACAACGATTTCATCATGTACAAGCTATCTAACTTCTTCCAATCCTGTGGTGGCCTTTTAATCAATGACATTGTAAAGGACATCATCCGCCAAATACAGTTGGACCGAGGTTTTCGTTCTTTCATCCAACTCTTTCCACTCTTCTTTGCTCATAAATGTTAAACGTTTCTCTACACCAAGGAGTGCATGTTGTAACCCTTGCTGAACTAGAAGGCCTCTCATCTTCACCTTCCATAGTTTGAAATTATTTTTCATGATTAACTTCTCCATTACATACTTCACGTTTGATCCATTCGATGACATATTTTAGATTCAAACTTGAAACTCAACGATATCTCTTATACCACTTATTGGGGAATCGTGGAAGCAAATCATGAATTCAAATCAAACAAGAGACAAATAAATACAAACAAGCACAACAGAGAACACCTAAATTTACATGGAAAAACCCTTGTGGAAAAAAACCATAGCACAAAGTGACTGTGAATTCACTATTAAATACAAATGACAAGAGATGGATAAACTTACCGATTTGAAAAGCCATCAAAATCCATTTGTAAAACCCTATCTTTGCCCTAGAATACCTTAGGAATGTCTTAGCCTTACCCTTATCCCAATTACACCCACTTATATAGTGTTACAATTGAATTAGGAAATAAAATACACACTTTCACAAAATTGCATAATTTTGTTGATAGGACCTTCAATAGGATTGACAGCCATCTAGGCTGTTTGATTGGATTGAAGCCACCTTTGATGGGATCTAAGAATTCCCTAAAAATGGTCTAGCAAGCATAGGGGAAAATTGGGCTTTTCCCGATATGATTGACTAGTCTATCGATGGGATTGACAGATGCTCGATGGGAACGAGTGGTTTGTTGATGACATCAACAGACCCCTGTTTCAGTCAAATTGAAGACATCTGACAATAGTGTTATACAATCCATTTATGCTTTTACACTAAATTGACCGATCTTAGGAGCAGTGTAATTCTCTTCGTCTATACCCACGTCGCTGGACAAAGGAAGATATTTTTTTTTTCTTTTTTTTCTTCTTTTATAGTGCAATTCTGTTATCTACATCCAAGTCATTGGACCAAGGACGACCTTAGCTTTAGGACCTTGTCTTCTATACTGCATGATGATTCTCTTTATTATAAATTTTTATCTTTATTAATGTAATTTCATTCAATGTACTTTCACGCTATTTTAATCGATCAATCTTCACTATCACGGTAAGAAAAAGTCATTTTAACGAAAAGATGAAAAAAAATCTATTAGAAAGATAACCCCTACAAATCACTTACTTTCATTTATGGGTGTTTGAATAAATGGCAGAACTACTTAGTTCTCAGTCATAAGCAATAACTTATAGTCTTTCTATCTATCTCAATGCTTATAGTTAAAGATATTTGGTTCAAATTGAGCTGTATTAAGCTCTAGCATGCTGGCAACACTACTGTAAGGCCCATGTCCTAGACTGTATCGTTCCGTAGGCTTCCGCGTTCCTTCCGGTCGAATTCCAGCGACCCGCGATCTGTTATTGGCATATGCGCGCGATCTTGAGTTGTGTCAAGTATATCTGAGTCGGCTCGAGTCGAAACTTGTACCGTCATGACCACATTATCGCCACGGTTCCAATGCCGCGTCTCGTGCGTCAATGCAACGCTCGGATGACTAGTGATGGCCCACGCATTGTAATGACTGTTGACTGCACGTTGCGGGACCCACCTATTGCAATGACACAATTTTCTAAGCCTTTATGGGGTGATGTGCTAGGTAATCATTCCCTCACCTTTTCCCAAAAGTCAACATCTACCCTTACCTAGGCATTAATGATGGCCTTACACCATTATGACAAGCCATAATAACCTCTCTCTCTCTTATCTCTCTCTCCCTCCCTCTTTCTTCCTTATTCTCCAACCTTTGCTAGAGCCATGGACGTCCCAACCCATCTCCATGGCTAGCCCTCTTACACCTTAGATCCCCTTCAATCCTGCCATTAGAAGCCCATCTTCACCGTTGAAAAGGATCCTAGAAGGCTTGAAGACCCGAAGGATTAAAAAATGAGTCGATCTAGAGGTGGGTGCTTCTCTCTCTCTCTCTTTTCATTTTTATTGGGATGTGTGGCCCATCTCTCTCTCTCTCTCTTTTCATTTTTATGTGATGTGTGGCCCACTTGGATGGACCCCACCTTGATGAATGTTTTATCCACACCATCCATGCATATGGTGGCCCACCTAAACCGTACGTGTGAAGGTGGGGCCCACTTGAACATGTGTTGCATCCAAAACCGTCCAGGACGCTGGACGTCAGTGAAGCATGGAATGATGGAGTGGTTGCTTTCAAGACAGCACAAAGATATCAGCTTGGTTCAAGCTTTGGGGTGGGCAGCTTATGCAGGCCCCACGTTGATGTATGGACCTAATCCAAACCATCCATTCCATTCTTGAGTTCATTTTAGGCATTGAGCCGAAAAATGAAGCTGATCTGAGTATCTGGTGGGCCATAGCATGAGAAACTGCAGTGGTTACCGTTGAAAAATCAACTGCTATGTCTATTCACCAAAATATATTCAATATTGGGCTCGTTTGCCTTGTATTAAGCCATGGGACCAACAGCAGGGTCAGATTCCACTGATGCGGGCCCCACATGTAAAACCATGGTTTCTTATGATTTCAAAAAAAAAATCATAATATATAGCAGCAGCAATGCTGCTGTCAGACGCGCTGATAGTGCCTGTGCCAGCGGGCGGGCGGTCGCTTGGCAGGGACCCACGGTCCCAGCCGTGGGCCCCACCCTGATGTATATTTTCCATCCAACCCGTTCATATGGTGGGCCACCTCCATCAGTAGGCCCCCTCCAAATTTCAGCAACACTCAAGACTCAGGTGACCCACATCAGAAGAAACAGTGGGTTGAATTGTTTGCCATTGAAACCTATTTTTGGGTCCACAAGTCTTGGATCAAGATGAAATTTGTCTTTCGTTTTCATCCAGGTCCGCCTGACCTTACCAACGGGTTGGATTGCAATTGAGCATTATGGTGGGCCCAAAGTGGGAGCCACAATGATGCATGTACTCTACTGCCACCGTCCAGGCGGACGGTGGATCCCACAGTAATGTATGTGTTTTATTCAAACCGTCCGGCCATTTTGCTGGCTACTGTATGGGTATTGGACCCCACCATGATGCATGTGTTGCATCCAAACCATCAATCCATCTTGCAAGCTCATTATTGGGTATGAGTTAAAGAATGAGCCAGATCCATCCATCTATGGGATCCATCATGATGCATGTGTTGCATCCAAGCCTTCCAACCATTTGGAAAGCTCATTTTTGGGCATGAGCTGAAGAATGAGGCAGATTTAGGATCAAGTGGACCACATTGCAAATAATAGTGGGGATTGAGTCCCTGCCATTGAAATCCTTTGTTGTCACAAAAGTTTGGATTAGTAGGAAATGTGTTTTCCTCTTAATCCAGGTTTGCGTGACCTTATGACCGGATTGGATAGAAAATAAATGTTAGTGTGGGCTCTAGGAACCTTAATGGTGGAAAAATCACTATCTCCACTTATATTTGGGTGTGGCCCATTTGGTATGCATGGGGCCCAATTGGTGTGGTCCATTTGAGATATATAAAGCCCATGTGATGTGGCCCATTGTGATGTATTAGGGCCCATGGGTTGAGGCCCATTGTGATGTATTTGGGGCCCGTGGGTTGAGACCCATTGTGATGTATACAAGGCTCGTTATTGAGGCCCACCTTGATGTATATCAGACCCGTTGTTGAGGCCCACCTTGGTATATTTATGGGGCCCATTTTGATTTATTTATGGCCGTCCATTGAGGCCCACCTTGGTATGTGTATGAGGCCCATCTTGATGTAGTTATGGCCCATCTGTGAGACCCACCTTTGATATGTTTGTGGCCCATCTGTGAGGCCCACCTTTGATATGTTTGTGGCCCATCTGTGAGACCCACCTTTGATTTGTTTATGGTCCGTTGTTGCAGCCCACTTGATGTATATAAGGCCCATGTGGAGGGTCCACATGTTATATATTTAAGGCCCATGTGCAGGGCCCACCTTTGTGTATATGAGGCCCGTTGGTGCGGTCCGTCGATGCGGCCCACTTGATGTATTTGAGGCCCATGGGTTGCGACCCATCATGATGTACTAAGGCCCATGGGTCATGGCCCATGGAGATGTATTTAAGCTATAAGTCGTGACCCATTTTGATGTATTTTCGGCCCATTTAGTAAGGCCCAATGACATGTATTTTCCAGCCCATTGTGATGTACTCGAGGCCCATGGGCGTGGCCCATTGTGATACACTTGTGGCCCATGAGTGAGGCCCATGGCGATGTATATTAGGCCCTTATGTAAGGTCATGGGCCCACTATGCGTATGGCTCTATGTGGGCCACTCCTTGGGAGCAATGTTGGTTAAATGACGACATTGATGGGCAATGATGGTTGGATGTCCACATTGTGACCTTCCCTTAGGTCTTGTTTACTGATTATGATTATTGATTGATCCAGTTGTCGTGACCGATTTGCCGATTCTGATTATCGATCGATCCGATTGTCGTGACCGATTTACCGATTCTGATTAGCGATCGAGGCTGATTATCGTGACCGATTTACTGACTTTGATTATCGATCGATTCCAGTTATCATGACCGATTTACCGATTCTGATTACCGATCTATCTGATTGTTGTGACCGATTTGCCGATTCTGATTATCGATTGATCCGATTGTTGTGACCGATTTGTCGATTCTGATTATCGATTGATCCAGTTGTCGTGACCGATTTGCCGATTCTGATTATCGATCGATCCGATTGTCGTGACCGATTTACCAATTCTGATTAGCGATCGAGGCTGATTATCATGACCGATTTACTGACTTTGATTATCGATCGATCCCAGTTATCGTGACCGATTTACCGATTCTGATTATCGATTGATCCGATTGTCGTGACCGATTTGCCGATTCTGATTATCGATCGATCCGATTGTCGTGACCGATTTACAGATTCTGATTAGTGATCGAGGCTGATTATCGTGACCGATTTACTGACTTTGATTATCGATCGATCCCAGTTATCGTGACCGATTTACCGATTCTGATTATCGATCTATCCGATTGTTGTGACCGATTTGCCGATTCTGATTAGCGATCGAGGCTGATTATCGTGACCGATTTACCGATTCTGATTATCGACCGATCCCGATTGTTGAGATCGAGTATCAAAGCCGATTCCGATTGTCGAGACCTTTATGATGTATATGTGAACCGTAGTTGAGGTCTAATGTGATATATTCATAGCCCATGGGCAAGGCCCGTTGTGGTGTATTCGTGGCCTATGGGCAAGGCCATTGTGATATGTATTAGGCCCAGAATATATGACGCATTTGATGTATTCGTGACCCATGTGTAGGGCCCAGAGGTCATATATTTGAAACCCATGAGCAGGGCCCACCTGTTGTGTATATATGGCTCTTGAGTGAGGCCCATGGTGTTGTATATTTAACCCTTGTGAGAGGTCATGGGTCCATTATATGTTAGGATCTATGAGGGCCATTCCTCAGGGGCAATGTTGGTTAAATGTCCACATTATCGAGGTCGATTGTCGATGCCGGTCATTGATACCGATTATGAGTATGTGACTGCATAGCATCATGATGCATGCCCATACGCATCATCTGCATGTTTGTTATGAGATGTGGTTGACCATTGCATATTTCATTAGGCAGATTGTTATGAGACTCCCTGATAGGCGGAAGTTATCTCACATGAGCGCACGGTATGCACAGAGTTGATGCATGACTGGATTGTATGACTCATGCATCTTGCATTGTGAGCCCTAGCGACATCAGGGTTGTAGCCTCCACAGGCATATCGTGGATGGCCAGACAGGACACCGGAAATCTGTTCTACATAGGGTGCTATAGATATCCCTGGGTGAAAGTCTCTAAACCCTCTTGGTTCCAGAGGTTGCTCCAACGTCTAAACCGAGTGGATGCATGAGCGCATGAGGGCCATATACCGTTAGGCCGCGTCTCCCACTGTGTCGTGGTCGGTTGGAAGGGGGTACGGCCTTACCTGCCCGAGAGGAGGGGGCAATGCTAGGCTGAGTCTGACCAGCTCGAGGAATGGGTCCGCTATCGACGAGCCGGGCCCGATATTGGCAGGCGGATAGTGAGGTCTCTTCCACTCACCTTGTTGCGCGCGATGGGGCGGCAATCTGGTTTGGAGTGTAATAGACCCCGGTGATTTTTCAGAGAGGAACCGTACTGATATGTGGACTTATTGAGCAGGTATTGCATACTCATTCATTCATTCATTCACTATCCACTCGGGCGGATGGTGCGCAACCATTTGTTACGTGTACATTCGCATGACCAGGATTTCGGTTGGGCGCACGACTAACCTGAGATCAGGAGTTTATCACATTGAGTCTGACTATCCAAATTTAGGTATGGGAATGGTTTGGATAGAAGTCCCTTGTGATGGACCCCGTGACCTGCGATACTACGTACTATCATCCCGACTTCACACTCCAGCATGGTCATTCCATTCGCACCACATATCGCATTACATCCGACGCATATGACATTTCGGGTTACTATGTTTATGCATTTATATGACCTAGATACAACTGACGGTATTCGTGGACTCATCAGGATTTGTATATTGCATTGCATCAGCGGCATCTGATATTTGGCTTGTTGTCTCCGCATTGCATAATTAATCTACATTGCTTCATCAGTATATGATATTGTTTTTATTATATTTCTGCGTCGTATAGCCTGGATAAGGATATTTGGCTTGTTGTCTCTGCATTGCATAGTTGATCTACATTGCTTCATCAGTATATGATATTGTTTTTATTATATTTCTGCGTCGTATAGCCTGGATAAGACTGATGGTATTCATGGGCCTATCAGCATGTTTTCGCATTCCTCTGATTTCGTATGATTTATGATCTTGCTAGTGTTTCTGATATAGTATGATTATGGGTTTATCAGTATTTTCACTTACTCTGATTACTCTGATATTGCTTTCTTGGCACTTACCTTATGCACACACTTACACCACCCTCTAAGCTTTCTATAAGCTTATGCACGATAGATGCGTGCAGGTGATGTTATGTTGCCGCAGTGTTGAGCTTGGAAGCGTGCAGCGACCTTCTGGAGCTTGATTTTCGATTTATGTATTTCCTTTTAGCATTGTACTCAAATGATTATATTAGTGGATATGTGATGATAATGTTGCCTTTGTGAATTGGGTAATTTTATGGTTATGCTTATTATGAGTTAAATGTACTTTGAAAAAAAAAATCCTCCTTGTAGGATCCCAGGATCGGAAATCTAGCGTTTGGACACTAGGAGCCGAGAATGGGATACTACGGAGGCTGTTGGCACCAGATTTGGCAATCGGGATTCCTGTGAATCCGATTTCCGGGTTTGGGGCGTGACAACTACACGTTCCAACTATCAAAATCTTCAGCCAATAGGTTTTTTTTTTTTTTTTTTTGCCTCCGACTATCTTTACAGTGTAGTTTACATTTCTCATGGCTTGGATGCTTCACACATGTGATAGATTGTTCGGCCAAAAGAATACAATATATTGAATCATGTGATATATTTATAATTTATAATTATTAAAATATTAAACTATTTTACTTTATCGTGTTGTGCATGTATCTTTGTTGTGCTTCCATTAGAGACCGGATGCAATACAAATATTTTGCTAGGTTTGTGGCGAAGAGATAAAAACTAATCACTTAAAGATAGGTTTAAGGCGCGTTACGATGTCGCTATCTTTAAGATGATATTCACACCCTACTGGTGATTAAACCAATTTGCAAGAGGGTTACAGTAAATTCGTCTCCAGGATACAATAAGTCTCTTCTCCAAGATCGGAGAAATGTAGGCTTCAGCTTGCAAAACTGAAAAACCATACCTTGAACACACTTTTACAGCGTATACCCCTGACTTCTGTGTTGTTACAATTTAACCCCTAAAAACTATTTGCAATTTTCTCTCTGAAAAACTATTTGCAATTTAGTGCCTGAAAACTTTAACTTTTCAAAAAACATTCAAAACTGAAAATGGAGAAGAAGAAGAAGAAGAAGATGGATAGGAGATTGTTGGAATTGTTATTTTTGGATTGACCTAAAGATGGGTTTATATAGAAACACAAGAGATGCTTTAAGATCCTTTTCATGGAAAGGCATATTCTCCATGGTGTCTTTTCAACAATGACATCTCTCCACCATTGATGACATATTTTCATCACCATTTTGAATTCAAATGATGCTTCATTTACCAAGAGGCACCAACATTCACAAATGAATGGTGAGCAACAATCACCAAAAGCCATAACCCTTTTTCTAAATTCTCTTTTATAAGTTTTTTTTTAAAATTTTATTTTGAAAAAACCCAACATATTTCTGCCTTAGCTTAATGTACCAGTAGACGTGTGGTCAACTTGATGTTTTAATGACATATGATTCATCCATAACGTGCATCTCGGTTCTCAGCTCAGTCCAAAATTCAGATGGGCCATACCATTAGAGCTGTGCATGAACCGAGTTAGCTCGGTTAACTTGCTCGACTCGACTTGAAAAGGCTCGATTTGACTTGGTTCAAAACTAAGTTCGAGCTGAGTCGAGCTGATTTTTGGAGCTCAAAAAAATTTCGAGCCGAGTTCAAGCTTGTCCAAGCTCGAATCGACTCGGATTGAACCTCAACTAGAATCGAACTCGGATTAAATCAATTCGGTGACTCAGTTATTTTGATATTGATGTTGCTCACCAAGTGTTTGATTAAATGACTCAACAAAGTGTTGTTTCAGGTGCATACATTGTAAGACCCGTATCCTAGCCCGTACCATTCCATAAACTTCCGCGGTCCTCCCAGTCGAATTTCGACGATCCGCGACGTGTAGATAGCATTGGCGCACGCTCTTGAGTCATATCCTGTAAACCTGAGCCGGCTCAAAATGAGACCTATGTCATTGCGACCGCGCCATCACCGCGGTTCCGACGACGCGTCTTGTGCGACAATGCGACGCTCAGATTATGAGATCCGATCGTGCATTATCTCGGCCGTTGATCGCTTGATCGTGAGACCCACCTATCCCTGTTATTGTACTTCCCTAGAAACATAATTACTATGATGTCACCCTAGGGGTGACATCACCCTACCGTACCCTTAGCCTTAACCCCTTACAAGCAACCACCCCTTCCCTTTTCCCCATAAGTCAAACTCATTAATTGTCATCACATCTCTCTCTCTCTCTTATCTCTCTCCCTCCCTCTTTCTTTCTTATTTCCTAACAAGAGGAAGCTCCCCACGTCCATGAGAGCTCTCCATTTCCAACCCTTTTGCATGCTTTCCACTCCCCAAATGCAACCCTCCAAAATCAATCCCAACCATTGAATCTTGTTCCCTTGGAGCTCTAGATCACATTGGTGGAAGAAGAAGTCCAAGATCTAAGGTGGGTGCTTCTCTCTCTCTCTCTCTCTCTCTCTCTCTCTCTCTCTCTCTCTCTCTCATTTTTTTGTGTGATGTATGGCCCACTTGGATGAACCCCACATTGATGTATGTTTTATCCAAACCGTCCAAGTCATGTGGACCCTACCTTATGGCGGTGGAAACACATAAGTATCAGATTGATTTAAATCAGGTGGGCCACATTCATGTGAGGACCCACCTTGATGAAATGTGGACCACATCCGCGTGGGACCCACCACTGTGTTTATCCATGCTGTCCAGCGTCCAGGGACACTAGACGTGAGGGTGGCTAACGTGAAGTGTGTGTACTGGCATGGGCGTGTACTAACAACTATATATATATGCATTACTTTTTAAAGTTTAGGGTGGGTCACTCATACAGGCCCCACCTTGATGTATAGAACTAATCTACACCGTCCATCCCATTTCTTAGCCTATTTTAGGCGTTGAGCCAAAATTTGAGACCGATATGACAATCAAGCGGGCCATACCATAGGAAATAGTGGTATTGCCATTAAAACCACCGTGATTCTTCTATTCATGGAAAACATGTCGTATATTGGTCTTATTAGGTCGATTTGGGGCCGTAGAACCCAGTGGTCGGGTTGGATTTTTCATACGCAGGCCCCATCTAGGAAAATCTATAGAAAAACAGATTTAAATAGATATATATATATATATATATATATATATATATATATATATATATGCCGCCATATCTCCTGCGCTGGTGGGCGGCGGACGGACGGGCTGGGACTCACGGCCCCAGTTGTGGGCCCCACCGTGATGCGTTTTGAACATCAGCGCCGTGCATTGGGTGGGCCCTTAAAGCAGTGGCCCCCCGCCAAAAATCAGCCGTATACGGAACTCAGGTGGGTCATACCATCTAAAATCATGTGAGGACATGCCTAAAACATATAAAATCACTCAGTGGCGCCTACCTGAAATTTAGATGCAGCTGAAACTTGGTCTGAACCCTCAGCCAAGTGGGACACATATAATGGGTGGGCTGAATTTGCGAACCACATTACAGTGGGCCCCTGGTCAGTTTGGATGACAAATAAATATTACAATGGGCCCCCTAGTCCACGTGACCTTATGAACAGTTTGGTTGGCATACAAACATTGTGGTAGGCCCTAGGTCTATGTGACCCTGCCAACAGGTTGGGTACAAATTAACGTTAGGGTAGGTCCCACCAGCAGTTGACGTCACCAAATTCTATGGGACCCACCTTGAATTGCTTCAGATCGTCCATATGCTGGTGCGGAGCGCACCATGATATGTGGGTTTTAACCCACCCCACGTGTGGAATACACGTTGATGTGTATATGTGTGTGTGTGTGTGTGTGTTATATTATATTATATATATTATATATTATATTATATAATATATATATATGATGGTGGGCCCTACGTTGGACCCACCTCTGCCTTTTTAAGTGCAGCAAGCTGCATGAACATCAGCTATATTGTTGCTCCTCTTGACAGTAGTAGGCCGCAGACCCCACATTGATGTATGTATTTCTACACCGTCCACTGTTTGGACGGTGGAGCCCACCATAATGCACACGCTGTATCCATACTGTCCAACCACCTGTGAGATCATTTTATGGCATGGGAAAATGAGTGAGTCAGATCCCAAAGTTCAAGTGGACTCCACCATTTAAATAGTGGACAGCGTCATCCACCGTTCAAAATTCCTAAGGGGCCACAGTAGTTTCCAATTAAGTTGATATTTGTTTTCACTTCATCTATCCATATGTTAATTTATGAATAGGTTGGATCTCAAAATACATCACGGTGGGCCACACCGTGCAATTTTGCCATGGTATGGTATAGATGATCTGTCGACTTAATATTTTGAGGGTCATGTGCAGGGCCCACTTGTTATGTAGTTGTGGCCCATTTGATAAGACCCATTGTGATATATTTTCAGCCGATTGGAGGCCCACCTGTAATTTATATTTTAGGCCCACTGATAATGTATATTTGAGGCCCATATGATGGGGCCCACCTGCTTGAATCTGAGGCCCATGGGTAAGGCCCATTATGATACGTATTAGGCCTATGGGCAAGGCCCATTGTGCTATGTATAAGGCCCATGATGCGTGACCCATTTAATATATTCAAGACCCAGATACGTGGCCCATTTGATGCATTCGAGACCTATGTGTAGGGTCCACGTGTTGTATATTTGAGGCCCGCGAGTAGGGCCCACCTGTTGTGTATATGAGGTCCATTGGTGCGGTCCATATGATGTGGCCCCCTTTGATGCATGTTGGTCCGTTGGTGCGGTCCATGTGATGCGGCCCACCTTGATGTTTATGAGGCCCATTAGTGCGGCCTATTGATGCGGCTCACTTGATATATATAAGGCCCATCGTTGCAGCTTATTGTGATGTATTTTGACCCGTGCGAGAGGCCCATTATGTTGTAAATGAGGCCCACGTAGGTGGCTTGTGGTGATGCAATTATGGCCCATGGGATGAGGCCCATTATAATGTATTTGGAACCCATGAGCAGAGCTCACCTTATATGTTCCACCCTAACCGTCCAGGTCATATAGGGCTAGCCTCAATGTATGTTTTACTCACACCATCTGTGGGATGTGTGACCCACTAGATGTATGCATTCTATATCCACACTAATCATCTAGTGGGGCCCATCTGCTGCATGTGCAGGGCCTACCTATTGTGCATTTGTGCGGCCCATTGATGCAACCCACTTGATGTGCATGAGCCCCATTAGTGCAGCTCATTGATGCAAGGCCCGTTATAATATGTTATAGGCCCATGGTTGAGGCCCATTAGGATGTGTTTATGGCCCATTTGGTAAGGCCCACAGAGATGTATTTTCGGCCCATGGGTTGAGGCCCATTGCGACGAATTTCTGGCCCGTATGTCGTGTCCCATTATGACATGTTTCCAGCCCAGTTATCGAGGCCCGACATGATGTGTATAAGGCCCATTAGTATGACTCATTGATGTGGCCCACTTGTTGGATTGATGCCCATTGATGCGACCCAATGATGCGACTCACTGTGATGTGCATATTAGGTTAATGGTGCAGCCCAATTTATCGACCCACCGTGATGTGTAGGCCCACGTGCTGCATGTGTAAGGCTCACCTGTGATGACTATTTGAGGCCACCTGTTGGATATTTGGGCCCACCTTATGTTTGACTCTACATGGGTCACTACTTGGGAGCAATGTTGGTTGAATATCCACATTAATGGGCAATGATGGTTAGATGTCCTCATTGTAACCTTCCCTTAGGCCTTGTTAGGCCCATTCTCTTCGTGGGTTAACCCAAATAAGTGGGCCCCATTCACCATAGACAGATGACTCTGTGCTATCGGATTGATATAACCACAGCCGAGAGCCGATCTTTACATTATTGTTGATTAGTTGTCCATCTATAGACCCCGCCTTGTTAATACATGCTGATTATCGGTACCGATTATCGAGGCCGATCTCGAGTGTCGATTCCGAGTATTGAGGCTGAATATTGAGGCCGATTGTTGAGGCCCAATGCAATGTATATGCAGCCCGTATTTGAGGACCGTTGTGATGTGCATTCAGGCCATGTTTAAGGCCTAGTATGATGTATATGAGGCCTATGCAATGAGGCCCACTAGGATGCAATTGAGGACCAGGCTATGGAGCTCATTATGATGTATGTTAGGCCTATGAGAAAGGCTCATTGTGATGTATTTATGGCCCATGATGCATGGCCCATTCGATGTATTCAAGACCCATGTGTAGGGCCCACATGTCATATATTTGAGGCCCATGAGCAGGGCCCGCCTGTTGTGTATATGTGTCCCTTGAGTAAGGCCCACTGTGTTATATATCAGGCCTTTGTGTGAGGCAGTGGGCCCATAATATATTTGGCTCTATGTGGGCCATTCCTTGGGGGCAATGTTGGTTAAATGTCCACATTATCGAGGTCGATTGTCGATGCCGGTTGATGATACCGGTTATGAGTATGTGACAGCATAGCATCATGATACATGCCCATACGCATCATCTGCATGTTTGTTATGAGATGTGGTTGATCATTGCATATGTCATTGAGCATGTTATTATGAGACTCCCTGATAGGCAGAGATTATCTCACATGAGCACGCGGTATGTGTAGGATTGATGCATGACTGGATTGTATGATTCATGTATCTCGCATTATGATTACTGTACGCCCTAGCGACATCAGGGCCGTAGCCTCCACAGGCATATCGTGGATGGCTAAATGGGACACCGAAAATATTTGGTTCTAGCATACGGGCGCCATAGATGTTCCTGGGTGAAAATTTCCAAACCTCCGTGGCCAGGAGACGCACCAACGTCGAGACTGAGTGGATACATGAGCGCTCGAGTGCCAAATACCAGGAGGCCGCGTCTCCCAATATGTCGTGGTCGGTTGGGAGGGGGTGTAACCTTACCCGCCCAAGGGTAGGGGGCAATACTAGGTTGAGTTTGACCAGCTCGTGAATGGGTCCGCTATCGACGTGCTGGATAGGTATTGACAGACTATTGGCAAGGCGGATAGTGAGGTTTCTTACACTCACGTGCGGCTAGGAGAGCGGCAGTGCCATTTGGAGTGTACTAAACCCTGGTGATGATCCTAGAGATGAACTGTACTGATATGTGGGTTTAGTGAGCAGGAGTTGCATACTCATTCATGTATTCATTCATTCACTATCCACTCGGGTTGGTGGTGTGCACCTATTTGTTACGTGTGCCTTCGCAATGGCCAGGATTTCGGTTGGGGCGCGCGACTAACTTGAGATTAGGAGTTTACCACATTGAGTCTGACTATCCAAATTTAGGTATGGGACTACTTTGGATAGAAGTCCCTTGTGATGGACCCCATAGCCTGCGATACTGCGTGCTATCATCCCGACTTCACACTCCAGCATGGTCATTCCATTCGCACCACATATCGCATTACATTCGCCACATATGGCATTTCGGGTTACTATGTTTATGCATTTATATGACCTAGATACAATTGACGGTATTCGTGGACTCATCAGGATTTGTATATTGCATTACATCAGCGGCATCTAATATTTGGCTTGTTGTCTCCGCATTGCATAGTTGATCTACATTGCTTCATCAGTATATGATATTGTTTTTATTATATTTCTGCGTTGCATAGCCTGGATAAGACTGTTTGTATTTATGGGCGTATCAGTATGTTTTCATATTACTCTGATTTCGTATGATTTATGATCTTGCTAGTGTTTCTGATATTGTATGATTATGGGTTTATCAGTATTTCTGCTTACTCTGCTTACTCTGATGTTGCTTACTTGACACTTACCTTATGCACACACTTTCACTACCCACTAAGCTTTCTACAAGCTTATGCACGATAGATGCGTGCAGGTGATGTTAGGTTGCAGCAGCATTGAGCCTGGAGCGTGCAGCGTTCTTCTGGAGTTTTGATTTATCTTATATATGTATTCCCCTTTCAGTATTGTACTCAAACGATTATATTAGTGGATATGTGATGATGATGTTTGCCTTTGTGATTTGGGTAATCTTGTGGTTATACTCATTACGAGATAAATGTACGTTGGAAAATCCTCCTTGTAGGATCCCAGGATCGGAATCTGGCGTATATACGCTGGGAGCCGAGAATAGGGTACTACAGAGGCTGTCAGCACCGGATTTGGCGATCGGAAATTTTGTGAGCCCGGTTTCTGAGTTTGGGGTGTGACATACATTCTCCGCAAGATCGGCTGGTGGCGAGTAAGATATAGATATAAAATAAATCACGAAAAAAAAAGTTTACATAATAAAACTACCCATTAATTTTGATTTTGATGTTGTCTATCGAGTGTTTGATAAAATACATGTAAACTGCTACTTCTGTTTTGCATATGTGAGAAAATGAAGGTGCACTCCATGTGTTTGAGAAAATGCCGCATAGGCTCAAACTTGGCACCAACTGGCCCGAGCTACTAACTGAATTGAGTACAGCTGGCGGACCGAGCCAAGCCCAGTTCAAGGTGGGATCAGCTACTAGCCCTAACGTGTATAGCTCAACTTATCATGTAAAATCATACCTAGAATGGACGTGGATTCGGTATGAGTGTGTAGAGCTGTACAGGAGTCGAGTTAGCTCGTTAGCTCACTCGGATCGACTCGGAAAAGCTCGACTCAACTTGGATCGAAACTGTTTTCGAGCTGAGTCGAGCTAGACTTAATGAGTTTGGAACATTTCGAGTCGAGTCTGAGCTGGACCTAGCTCGACTCAACTTGGTTCAGCTTGGACTCGACTTAGATCGAGTTTTGAGTCATATATATATAACTTTAAAAAAACAAAAAACCCTTACTTCGCCCGAGCCTAACCCGTTTGCCCAACCCTAACCCAACGACTAGCCCCCAAATCGTCCGACTCTCCCCCTTTCGCCCAAATCGGCCAGCAACCTTAACCTGTTCGCCGCCTCTCGGCCATCCGTTCGCCCAAATCTTATTGTCCGTTCGCCTAAATTCAAGAATCCCGCCCAAATCCATCGTCATTCTCCAGCGCCCGGTGATTACTCTCCTTCCAGCTTTTGTCTGGACGACTGACATCTGAAAGTGAGTTCTCTCCTCCTCTCTCTCCATTTTTTTGGCGAGTAGCGTCCGTCTGATCAGCGGAACCCATCCGACCAACGACTACTGGCCGGGTGGCTCTGGTAGAGTCGGATAGTGGCTCTGGCCCAATCGGACGGTCAGTCATCTTAAACCCCGACCAATTGTGGCTCTGGTACAATCGGACGGTCGGACGCCATTGGCCTGGTGGTAGTGGGCTGTGGCCCACTATTATATATATATATGTATTATTAATTTAAAAATTATTAAATTGTTTATTTGATGAATGGATTATAGATCACCGTGGGATGCTTAGAACTCGAACTCAAACTCGACTCGAAAATTCAGCTCGAATTGGACCGAGCTATTGGCTGAGCTGAGCCGAGCTGTTGTTCCAAGCTCAAAGGCCGAGCCAAGCCAAGCACGTGCTGAGGACTCAAGTTGGCCGAGTTGAGCCGAGCGGGGTAAACAGCCCGTCGACTCGTGTACACCTATGGGAGTGTGTATGTGAAAAAAGGATAAAGAAAAACGGACGTACGTGGATTAAGTACTACTGTGCCACCAGTCCCTTGCTAAAAAGGGACAGGATCTATGACGAGCCATAGTCATCTATAAGTTTTATCCGCACCGTCGATCTATTTTTCCATATCATTTCAGGGTACCAAGGCTCAGTGGCCCACACAATGGGGATTAAACACTTACCGTTGAGAAACTTTTTAGGAGCCACGGAAGTTTTGGATATGCTGATATTTGTGCTTTCCCTTCATCCAGGCCGACGTGACCTTATGAACAGGTTGGATGGCAATTAATCATCATCGAGGGCCCTCGAAGGTTTCAATTGTGGGTGCCATTATCACTACTGCTTCCTGTGGTGTGGTCCACTTGAGCCTTGGATCTGCCTCGTTTTTGAGCTTTTACTGTAAAATGATAAGGTAAAATGGATGGACGGTGTAGATAAAACCCATGATGATGGTGGCTCCTCAGAGCCCCTGTCCGATCCTAGCCAAGGACGGGCAAGGATAGTAAATCTGCATCCGCCTAAAACTTCTAAAATCATGCGTTGTTGCCCAACTGATTTTGAAATGGCCTTATCTTTTGGGTGTCCACATCTTTGTCAGGTGCTTCTTATGAATGGATCAGATGAAATATACAAAACATAGTGGGACCCACACACAATTGGAAAGGTTTTAAATGGTTGGGCGGCCCTATCAGCTGTCACCCGTCTATCCTACTTGATTTTTGGCTGGGGAGAGAAATAAGGGGCGGGAATGATGGAAGGATTAGATGTCATTAAAACATCACGGTGGCTCTCCACATTACATTAATTTGTATGTTAAGCTTATCATAGACGTATTTATATAGGAATTGGCCGCCTCTATTATTTTATTGTATTCTGACCAAGAAGGGTCCCACATCCATCATACATGTGACATAAATGCATGTAAATCCACATCATTTGTCAGTCTTATCATGGATGTGGCAATGCCCAAACACATGTTAACATGCTTTTAACGTTTAATTAAACTAAATTGGAACAAACCAAGAATCGGATTGCGTGCACGTCACCAAGTTCTGTGGGCCCATCACAATGTATGTTTATATCCACATCATTCATGCATTTTTTGAGATTATTTTAGAGCATGGGCTCAAAAATGAGGCAGATCCAAAGCTCAAGTGGACCACACCACATAAAGCAGTGGAGACTGAACATCTGACGTGTGTGTATAATGATCGAATCAGGCATTTATAGTGCTTGAATCAAACTGCGGTGAGATAATAAACACCAACAAATAGATAATCAAACTCACGCAGCAGCGGGCTTTCGCCACCTATGGATACTCCCTTCACCGGGTGTTGAAACTCCCGAGAGTCTACCACCTGAGCAAGAGCAAGGATCTACACCAACAAATAGATTATTATTCAAGTTATTCACTGAATCTACTTTTCTACACCAACAAATAGATTATTATTCAAGTTATTCACTGAGTCTACTTTTCTTTTAACAATTGATCTTGATTGCTCTTTATTAAGAGAGACTTAGTCTCATTCCATGTTTGTTGAGATTCAATATAATCTCTTTGATTTTTCTTTTTTTATTAGCCACTGAATAAATGCTCAAAATGATATAATTAAGATGATTTTTAAATGGTTGCCTGTAGAATCTATGTTTTAGCTAATGGACAGATGACTCTACTATATTCCTATTCCTATTCCTTCTTTGAATAGTAATAATACGATGGATCGAAGTTTACCTCTACTGAGAGAAGCTTAGTTCTCTAATGTTAATTTTATTTTATATCAAGAGAATGGATGATGACCAAGGCAGTCCAGCGCTGTGGGGCCCACTATTATGTGGGCAAGATGTACCAATGTCATGCACAGATCACAATGGGCTCGACGGAGTAGTTCGACTCGTGATCATTAATTGAACTTAGTTATTGAGAATTTAGTTTCTCTACATTGCCCATTAGTGTGACCCACAGTGCCAATGGATCACATGAACCAAGACATCTGACTGGCACCATTGTATTAAGGTTGGATCACCGAAAAGGATGACTTATATCATTGGATCATGGAGCCTTGTGGGCCCATAAAGCAGACCGGCATGAGTTGAATTTGCTACTCAAGCAAAGTCCATTGTCAATGTAATATTCTTGCGTGCCTTGCAAAGATTATCCGAACGTAGCTTTCCCTCTCGAGTAGAGAGAGAGAGGATTATTGTTGGGTCTGTTTTAATATTGGAAAGTAATTCAGCCTCTTATAACAATTATGGAATTGACCAAAAACATGAACAATGCAGACAAGGTGGTGGATTATTCTAGATGAAATGTTAGATAATTGGTAGAAAGTTCACAAGTTTCGCATAAAAGATTAAAGTTGTGTTTTTCTTTTCTTTTCTTTTTTTTTTTTTTTGTGAGAAAATAAAATATGCAATGACCTGATTAACACGTGACCATATGTATATGCTTTGAATTTGGACTTCGCAACTAACATAGTAGTAAGGACGCTTTTTCAGTCTAGAAAATAAAGCCATCAAGCCTCACATCCACCACCAATGGTATAATGAGCCTCTTAAACCTTTTAGAACACAACGAGTAGGAAAGAACATAACAAGAAATTTAAATTGTTCAGTACGACAAATCACTGATAGTTAAATATTAGGAAATAAAGGGACAAAAAATAAAGGCTTCATAGAAAGAATTAACTGAGAAGATCCTGTTTTAACAAATTGTTGCATATTTGAGCTGAGATGGGCCCATCTTTGTATTACTATCCCACCCATGGTCCAAGGCCTATTAATTCTCTCTCTCTCTCTCTCTCTCTCTCTCTCTCTCTCTCTCTCTCTCTCTCTCTGGATAACCGCTCCAGCACAGAACCTCTCTGTCTCTCTCCATCTCAAATATCCTAACACAAGGCACGAAAAACACCCAAGATCTGTGGGGCCAACCATATTGTATGTATGACATAACTCCGTCCATCGTGTTCTCACCTTATAGTAGCTATACATCCAAAATATAAGATTGATAAATAATAATAATAATAATAACATGGGTCACAACACTGGGAAACGTGTAATTTGGGCCCTCTTGAGTTTTAGATCAAGCAGGCGCTGGAGTGCTTGCTTCTTTTTTTTTTTTTTTTAATATATATATTTTCAATTCATCTAGGTGGTCACACATTGATCTGGTTGCAGGAAATATACCCACCATGATGGCCCCAACACCAACTTATGATTGATGTCCTATCCCCATTGTTCCAAAGAAAATATGGTTAGTCTATAGTCATTTTAAACTATGAGCTCAAAAATGCAGCTGATCAAAATCTTAGGTGGACAACACTATAGAAACAGTGGTGATTAACCATTAAAAAATTCTATGGGGCCCAAAAGTTTTTCATCAGGCTGATGTTTGTGTGGTCCTTTCATCCAAGTCTTTGTGACCTTATCAACAGGTTGGATGGAAAATAAAGAATATTCCAGTGGCCCCCAAGAAGTTTTTTATGGTGGTTGTTCAATCTACTGTTTCTTGTGATGTGGTCCACTTGATATTTGAATCTGCTGAATTTTGGAATCATAGCAAATGGATGGACGGCATGTATATAAGACACATGCATCATGGTGGGCCTCACATTTAGGGATCCGCCAACCTCAGTGGATCTGGGGATCAAACGAAGTTGTGCCCAATCGATTCCATCCATGCATGAGATCATTAATTGAACTTAATTATAGCCTCGTTTCAACACTTGAGGTCTTGGTATCGATCCCTAGCAGGGGTGGCTAACATGGAGTGTGTGTACTGACATGGGTGTGTACTAACAAACTAACCCAAAAAATGAAAAAATAAATAAACAAATAAATAAATAAAAATTGAACTTAATTATAGAGGTTTTAGACTCTCTATACTGTCCACTTGTGCGATCTACCATGGCAGTGTAAAACCAAGGGATCCAACCGGCATGATTTGCACGATGCGATCCCCGAAAAGGCCGACTTTGATCATTAACCATGCAACCTTTTGGGCCTCATAAAATCAGATTTACGTAGTTAAATATGCTTCCCAAACAATGTTTGTTAATAAAATTTTCGTGCGTGGCCGACAATGATTACCATTGAAATGAGCAAAATGGTTTTGGTGCATTTGTGCAAAGATGTTTTAATATTGAAAAGTGGTTCAGTGCCCTTAGAACGGTCATGGAACATACTGAATTTGTCACCTATGACACCTGCTGTACTTGTCAAGTAAGACACCCTAGCTCTCGGAGGCCCACCATGTTGTATGTTTGACATCCACGCCGTCCATTAGGCACTACAACAAAAAGCGGTAAAAAAGGCATTTGCGCTGTATGTTTAGCGGCGCTAACGAAGACCTAACGACGGATAAAAAAAAAAAAAAAAACTCTCTCACATCTCTCTCTCTCTCTCGCTCTCGTACCATATTAAAAAAAAAACCTCTCTCTCTCTCTCTCTCTCTCTCTCTCTCTCTCTCTCTCGCTCTCTCTCTCTCTCTGCAACTCCACGACTCTCCTATTTCCTACCCATCTTTCTCTTTCTCTCTCTCTCTGCAACTCCACGACTCTCTCCTTCTCTCTCTCCTCTTTCTCTCTCACGGCTGCTTTGGGATCTCTCCGTAGTATCTAGATCTGCTACTCTCTTGTTTCCTAGGGTTTTGGATCTGTTTTCTGCACTCTGCTGCAGTTCGGTCTTCTGCTGCTGGTGAATCTCAGATTCTCAGGTATGATCTATTTTAGAATACTTGATTAGGAATATGTTTTGTTAAATACAAATCCCTAATTAGGGATTTGTGTTGTAGAATCCATTTTTAGGGATTTGCATTGTCGAATCCATTTTTAGGGATTTGCATGGTCAAATCCCTAATTTAGGAGTGCTTATTACATCTGCAGATTCTCGAATCAGGGTTGTTGATGGTGTTGATCTGATTCACAAGTTCAAAGGTATTAGCTAAAACCTTCATATATATATATATATATATATATATATATATATATATATATATATATATATATATATATATATATATATATATATATATATATATATTGTTCTTGTTTGTATCTTGTCCATCATTTTCTGTTGAAACTGTTTTAGGATTTGAGACGAATCACCAGCAGATAGTCCATTATGGAAAACAAATCATTCTTCTTCGTTAGTCTTCCTGTGTGCATGACATGCATTAGAGCAATATAATAAGGATGAAGAAGTGGAGATCTAGCAAAAGTTTGTTGTAGCCATTGATTTGTTTCATGCACTGTGGCATCATCCTCTGAATAGCCACATCTGTTTTATGGGCCAGGAAATCTAGATGGTGGATTGTGATTGATGGATGGCTTGGAATATTGGCACCTATGCTGCCATAGCTTAATGGTGTGGACGATCAACCATCCTCTGTTTTGGGGTGAGGCAACAACATCATTGAAACCATTTGCCAATGTATTAGCCACGATTGATGGGAAAAAGAAAATGCAAGTCCCATTGTGGTTTTGCAGGACTGTTTAAAAGAAGAAAAGAAGAATTGTCTGATTTTTCCTATTTTTTCACTCTAGCCCATCCATGGGGTGGATCCCACCAGATAAATTGTTTAATCACCGAGGATAGTTGCGAAGAATGATGAAGATTGCGCGAAACTGAAATTTATGTGAGATCTTCAAGCATTATACTAGTCCTTTAATCCTTTAAGATATAGCCATTATGTAATGGCTGAATCAAGACAAGATTTGGGGAAGATCAGAAATCAGGTCGGGCAGATGGATATGATTTTGGTTTCCTTCGTATAAAGGTGGTAACTGTTGAGTTATACAATCCCTTTATTGTTCCCTGTTTTCCTAACAACCATGAAAAGGCTATGTGGTTCAAAATGCAATGAGAAATGTTATGTCTACTTGTAAGAGTAGGGTTGTGAATTCTTCTCTCCTAGAAAGATTTAAGTTGTTCATATGGTGTGCCCCACTGGGGATATGTGGCTTGACCTGAAAATCAGGCTGCTCGGGTCAATCAGGTCTACCGCACATGCATGACCAAAAAAAGAATAAATAAAAAAGGCATGGACTATACCAGGCTGGCCTTTTGGGCCACATTATATCCACATTGGTGCCCACCTGATGTACTGTGCATTGATTGTATCACAATAGCACATATGGGCAGTGTGGGGTTCAAAAGAGAGTAGCCATAGCAGGGATGAAATCTATTTTCTGTTTCAGCTGTCTTTTATTTATTACACGTGTTCTTTGTTTTCATGTTACAAATGAGGTATAAACTTACTTGAAAGATTTCTTGTAGTTGATTATTATAATAAAGATTTCTTGTAGTTGATTATTATAATAATAATGTTACAAATTATGTTTGACCTATCAAGTCTTATAATAAAGATTTCCTGTAGTTGATTATTACAATTCTGTAATTAACTGTTGAAGGACGGTTGCTAGCACAGCAGGCATTATCTCAAATATACAGCTGTTATGGCTATTTAAAAAAAAAAAAAAAAAATTTGTCTAGGGAATTTTTCTTTGGAGAAGTAAAATGTCAATAGCATTTCCATTTCAAAATCCAAGTGTTCTACATTAAAGAAATATGCTTGGAATTTTTTTTCTCCTCAAAGGATGTTTTTAATATGGCAAGTATGTCTTACTGAAAGTCAAATGGTAGTAGGTATGTGCACTTTTTGATTTACGAGGAGAACGCTTTTGTAACATTATTATTATTATTTATTTTTCTTACTGAATGCAGGATCAGTATATACTGGGGTGGATTTTTGTAAAAGGCTATGCGGTGTCTCAGTTATTAGAAGGTAGACTGTCATAGTTTGTTGCGAGTTCTATTATCAGTATTATTTCCACCTTTTAAGTACTGAATGTTGAGGGTCAAATATTACATATTAGACCCCAATTATTACCTGGATTTACGGGTATGATACTGTTTAACGCCCGGTTTTAATTGTGTTTTGTTGCAAGATGCAATCAGGAGCTTAAACTGAAATTGGGTATTAAAAGCACGGATTCGGCACTCCGATGTCACAAAAGCAGGGGACGGACTCCTGGGGATTGGGATCGACGATTTTACACAGCCGAGATCCGAAAAAATCGAGAAACTGAAGTTCAAGTGGCCCGAAAGTCAGCCAGAATGCAAGATCATAGGTTTCTCACCATCCGTTTGTCCCGAAATTTCATACACGGCCTGAAGAATATAAATTAACTGTACATGTAGAATTTCGGCTATTGTATCCTGGTGGAAGTGGCCTAATGGATAGATCATCCCTCGGAATCATGATTCTGGGCCCACCTGCTGTTTGGATATGCTTCATCTCCGGTCTCCATGGTCTAAATGATGTGATAGAGTGTATGGACGGAGCGGATTTCATATATACATCATGATGGACCCCACAAGGAGCATGCGAGTGCATAGACGGTGCACTCCTGTGGTGCACCGAATTCCTACAAAGGGTCAGCCACCGCTGACCCGCGTCCTATTCAAAAACGCAACAACGTTTAGACGGCCGATTCCGGTTTTTTTGACTGTGGGACCCATCCATCACATATGCTGAAAATCTGGACCGTCCAAGGTGATAAAAAGGGGGTAATTACCCTCGCCTAGGTGTCAGATATTTGGTGTCCTTGAAGGATCCAAACGGAGAATGGACGGCTGAATGAAAACTACGTGGGGCGCACCGAAATAGATTCAAAATTAGTCATTTCCGACCGAAATTGCGAGGGTAATATAATGAACGGAGTGGATTATCTGGAGAAACCCGATCGTGGGCCCCACCATCAGTACAGCGTCCGAACCGCGCAAGCCCTGTTGCGCGCAGCCGGGACTTCCGGGCGGTTCCTTGATCAAGACGGTGGTCGGATCAGCAATCCAAATCATTCATTTTCATCAGCAGGGAACCGTGACCACCCCCAAGAAGTCCGATTCTGATTTTTGGACGATCAGTCGTCCAAAATCTCGTTCCAAACACAATATATCTGCGTTCCACTGCGCATACGAACGCGGTTTGCGTTCCTGACTGCGAAGCTTTCCGCAGCCTAATCCCCTCAGGACTCTGCAGCAGCGCCAGAGGGAGTTTTTGGTCTTTAAAAGAGAGAGAAGGGAGGACGGCTGGGGTGTGCGGGAATTTGGAGGCTGGTTGCTGGGTGGAGACGTGAAAGGACGTGCTGGGAGGTAGTTTTGCTGCTGCTATACGTGGAAACGGTAGTTCTTCTGCTGCTGCTGTGCGTGGTGGGGAAAAGGGCTGGAAGAGTGAAGACAGGAGAAAAAGCTGGGTTTTCTCTCTCATCCCTTCTTGTTCTTTTCTTTTTCTTTTCTTTATTTTATTTTGTTTAACCAACCCATCCATGTGTAGCTAATCCTATTAGCTAGGGCTAAGGGGTGAAGCTTGTAGCCTGATGGGAGAGATGTTGCCGGTGCCCTTTGATTAGATTGAAGAGATTATTTTTGATTTAATTTTATGGGAATATTTTTAGTTTTTAATGGCATGTTGTGATTGAAATTACAATGGGCTTGCAATGGCTTCGAATATTTCTTTCCTCTTTTTATATTTATGAAGTCAGGAAGCCCTGTTGTTCATCATTGTCCCATGGGCATGGTAGGATGATGGTACCCTTTCTAACTTGCATGCACTGTGATTGATTGGTAATTAGATTAATTCTGTTGTTTGCTTTGTCTCCTGGGCATGGTTTGGTGATGGAATCCATTCTAATTCATACACCTTTCATCTCTTGAAACCTATATCAATGGCAGTTCAATAAATTTTCATAATTTGTGATCCTGGCATACGATCTCCCTGATCTCTACAAGTGGATCCTCTGAATCCCTAGTTTCCTTTTTCTGAATTCCTTAAAGTCTTAGATAATTCTTCCACAATTATTTCTTAAATTCTATTTTGTTTAGATCGCATCTTAGTCTAGTTCTAGTTTTACTTGATTTCAGATAACGTACAGGTATCAGTCCCTGTGGATTCGACCTCGGTCTTACCGAGTTTATTACTACATCACAACCCTACACGTGGGGTGTGAACAAGTTTTTGGCGCCGTTGTCGGGGACTGACGGTTACGATTTTCTGAAATTAATTGGTTTTAGGATTAGTTTAAGATTAGGATTTTACTAACCTTAGTTTTTATTTATTTATTTATTTATTTCTATTTGGGTTCAAAACTAACTTGTTTCCTATTTTATAGGATCTGGACATAAGTTTCTCAATTGGTAATTCCTTCCTAATCTCTCTACTTTTTCATATTTTTAGAATTAGGGTTTAAATTTTAGATATTTTCTAATTCTAGCACTTTTAGAATCTAATTTATTTTCCTAATTTATTTTTAGAATATTTTTTAGGAACTAACCTTCTTATTTTGTAGGCCTTTAAGATAGAAATTTCTAATTTGGTAAGCTCTTTCCCTACTTCCTATCTTTCAGTTCTCTTTTAATAATCTACTTTCTAGTTTAGATCTTTCCTAATTTATTTTAGAAATCTCCACTTTCTTTTAAAAATTCTTTCTTTTAGAAATTAATTTACTGCTATTTTTCTTTTTAGAATCTAACTTATTTTTGTTTTATTTTGCAGGTTTTTAACTTAGGACTTCGATTTGGTAACTTCTTTCCAACTCTCTCTTTCTTTCTAGATTTTCTTTTCCTTTCTTAGGATTAGGTTTTTAATTGAGGGCTGCGAGTGTTTTCATGCCCAAGTGGGCCCGTGACGACACTCGACGTCTCTTGACTGAAGGAGGATTGGTTGAGGGGTTGACTATCCATCGCAGGACTAGACACCGCTCGAAATCCCCTGAGTTAACTGAAGTTATGGCTGAAGACCAACCTCCTCTACTTCCACCCAGGGTGGAGGATACCCAGGATGAAAATGAGGTGCAACAGGCACCCCCGCCTCGTACTTTACGAGATTTTCTACAACCGGCGGGAGTGAGTACGCCCTCATGCATGATTTTTCCTGAAAATACAGGACAAATGGACATCAAGCCAGGAGTTATCCAACTCCTTCCCAAATTCCATGGACTTGAATCAGAGAGTCCATATTTACATTTGAAAGAGTTCGATGAGATTATAGCTACATTATGTTTTCCTAATGTATCTGAGGATACAATTAGGCTGAAACTCTTTCCTTTTTCCTTAAAAGAGAAAGCTAAGACGTGGTTACATTCACTGCGTCCTAGATCCATTGGCACATGGAACGACATGCAGAGGGAATTCATAAAAAAATTCTTCCCACATCATAAAACGATTACCCTCAGAAAAGCAATCATGAACTTTGCCCAAAAGGAAGATGAAACATTCTTCCAATGTTGGGAAAGGTTCAAATATTTGGTTAGTTCATGCCCACAACACGGATTTGAAACGTGGCGCATTACAAATTTTTTCTATGATGGACTGACATCTTCCATGCGCCAAATGGTCGAGACAATGTGTAATGGAGAGTTCATTAATAAAGATATCGACGAGGTATGGGACTACCTCGACAGTTTGGCTGAAAAAACACAATCTTGGGACTATTACCCAAAGTCGAACACCATGTCTAGGCCGACTCAATTAAAAGAGAAAGGTGGATTATATCTCTTGAAAGAAGAGGATGATCTCAAGTGTAAAGTGACTACGCTCATAAGGAAAGTTGAGGCCATGGAAGGAAAGAAGGAAAAGGTCAATGAAATTGTTTGCGGCATCTGTGATTGCAACATTCACACAACTGAAAACTGTCCTACAATACCTGCCTTTCGAGTAGTGTTGAATGAACAAGCCAATGCCGTAAATAACTATCAAAGACCTTTTACTGGACCTAACTCCAACACATACAATCCTGGCTGGAAAAATCATCCAAACTTTAGTTGGAGGAATGGACAAACGGCGATTCCTCCAGGTTTCTTCAATCAAAATCCAAATCAAGTGAAACCTCAAGAGGAACCGGTTCAAAATCCCATACAAGAGCTGGCTCAGGCAATGCGGGGAATCACAGATTTTATGCAAAAGATAGATTCTCGTATGACGGTTATAGAAAAGGGGATGCTTCCTGCACAACCTCTCCCCAATCCTAAACCGCAATACGAGAATAATGATCCCAGCTCTTCAAATCAGATGGGACATGCTAAATCCATCACCACTCTTAGGAGTGGGAAGATCATTGATAAAACTCTTCCGGTTAGGCCCGAAAAGCCTCAAGAACCAAAAGAGGACAACAATGATGGATCCAGTGATGCCCCACAAAAAGTGGAACCGGAACTTCTAGAGAAGCCAGTTGCTCCATTCCCCCAACGGTTGGTTTCACCAAAACCTCTCTCTAACTCTCAGGATATCCTAGAGGTGTTGAAACAGGTGAAAGTCAACATTTCTCTACTTGATGTCGTTAAACAGATACCATCATATGCCAAATTCCTAAAAGACTTATGCACGACCAAGCGACGGAAAATTATTCAAAAGAAAATCTTCTTGACCGAGAAAGTGAGTGCCATCCTAAAGCAAGACATGCCACAGAAATTCAAAGATCCCGGTAGCCCAACCATATAATGTGTAATCGGGGACCATCGAATTGATCATGCACTTCTTGACTTAGGAGCAAGCGTCAATCTGATTCCATACTCGTCATACAAACAGTTAGGTTTGTGGGAATTAAAACCCACCCTAACCACACTACAACTTGTCGATCGCTCTGTTCGTGTACTAAGAGGGATAATTGAGGATGCGTTGGTCCAAGTTGATAGATTTTACTACCCCGTAGACTTTATCATCCTGGACACCGAACCCATCAATAACATGAGCACTCGATTCCCGTCATTCTTGGTCGCCCATTCCTTGCCACGCCAAATGCAATTATCAATTGCGGGAATGGTATTATGACTATGTCTTTTGGAAATTTGACATTGAGTCAAACATTTTTTCAATAACGGCAGAACTGAGAGGATGATGACGATTTCCACGACATTAACATGATTGACTCTTTCGTGGAAGATACGACACCTCGGACCTTATCCTCCGACCATCTAGAGACGTGCCTAGCCCACTCCCATGATTTTGATGATGACATGATTAGGGAGACGTGCGCCTTGCTTGATATATTGCACCGGTACTTGAAGTTAACCGATGGAGGCCACAATTTGAAGAATTACCACAAACCGATGTAGTGCCTCTACCGTCTAACCTCAAGCCGCCGAAGCTTGACCTAAAACCTTTGCCCTCGATTTGAAATATGCCTATTTAGGTCAAGATGAGACATTACCGGTGGTGATCTCTGCCCACCTGGAGAAAGAACAGGAGAGTATGCTTATATCTACTCTCATTGAGCATAAAGGAGCCCTGGGATGGACGATAGCGGACCTCAAAGGAATCGATCCCTCGATTTGTACTCACCACATATATCTTGAGGATAATGCAAAGACCGCTCGGCAACCACAACGTAGACTAAATCCAAACATGAAGGAAGTGGTTAAGGCCGAGGTTCTTAAACTATTGGATGTGGGTATTATATACCCTATATCTGATAGTCAATGGGTGAGTCCAACTCAAGTGGTCCCTAAGAAGTCCGGAATCACCATCGTAGCCAATGCTAATAATGAACTCGTGCCAACTAGAGTCACTACTGGTTGGAGAATGTGCATTGACTACAGGAAGTTGAATACCGTCACAAGAAAAGACCACTTTCCTTTACCATTCATTGATCAGATCCTGGAAAGGTTAGCTGGTCATTTCTATTACAGTTTTCTTGACGAGTATTCAGGATACAACTAGATAGAGATAGCCCCTGAAGACTAGGAAAAGACCACATTTACATGTCCCTACGGCACCTTTGCCTATCGAAGGATGCCATTCGGACTATGTAATGCCCCTGCCACTTTTCAGCGATGTATGCTTAGTATTTTTTCTGACATGGTGGGGCAATATCTAGAGGTCTTCATGGATGATTTCTCTGTTTACGGTCCATCTTTCAGCGAGTGCTTGGAAAGTCTTAAATGTGTGCTGAAAAGATGTGAAGAAAAGAACCTGTACTTAATTGGGAGAAGTGCCATTTCATGGTTCAGAAGGGAATTGTCTTTGGACATATCATCTCGTCCAAAGGAATCGAGGTAGATAAGGCAAAAATCGATCTTATCTCTAACCTACCTCCACCCAAGAACATCAGAGACGTGCGATCCTTCTTAGGACACGCAGGATTTTACAGGCGATTCATAAAGGACTTTAGTCTCCTCTCTCGTCCATTATGTAATCTTCTTCAAAAGGATGTTCCGTACGAGTGGACTGAGCAATGCCAGGAAGCTTTCACCAAGCTTAAAGGCACATTAACCACTGCACCTATCATGCAGCCACCCGACTGGAACCTTCCTTTTGAGCTTATGTGCGACGCTTCTGATTATGCTCTTGGGGTGGTCCTAGGCCAGAGAAAAGACAAGAAGCCCTACGTCATTCACTACGCAAGTAGGACTCTAAATCCTGCCCAAGTGAACTACTCGACTATGGAAAAGGAACTCTTAGCCGTAGTGTTCGCCTTGGACAAATTTAGGTCCTACTTGATCGGATCCAAGATTATTATCTACACAGATCATGCAGCACTTAAGTATCTTCTTTCTAAGAATGATTCTAAGCCCCGCTTAATACGATGGATCCTTCTACTCCAAGAATTTGATTTGGAAATTAAAGATAAAAAAGGAGTAGAGAACGTAGTGGCTGATCACCTTTCTCGCCTTAATACCTCTGAGTCCCTTGAGGCGACCCATATCAATGACATGTTCCCTGATGAACAATTTTCGAGTCTCCCATTCACCTTGGTTCGCCGATATTGCTAACTATCTTGCTACAGTGCCATACCGACATAGGACGCAAGATAAGAAGAAATTCTTCACCGAGGTGCGCAACTTTTCAGGATGATCCTTACTTATTTAAATATTGCCCGGACCAAATTCTAAGGAGATGTGTACCAGACGATGAGCATCGAAGTGTCATCTCCTTGTCACTCTCAGGCTGTGGTGGTCACTTTTCTGCTAAAAGACCACGGCCAAGATTCTGCATGTGGCTTTTCTTGGCCCACTATGTTTAGGGACACTCATGAGTTTTGCAAAGCTTGTGAGCGTTGTCGAAATTGGGAGCATTGTCCCGTCGAAATATGATGCCTTTGAATCCCATCCTTATCATTGAAGCATTTGATTGCTTGCTGGGGCATCGATTTCATGGGACCATTCCCCCAATCGTTTGGAAATCTGTATATTTTGCTCGCAGTGGATTATGTCACTAAATGGGTCGAAGCGATTCCGTGTCGAAAGAATGACCATCGCACGGTTATTAAATTCCTAAAAGAAAACATCCTCTCTCGATTCGGAACGCCTCGAGCCATCATTAGTGATGGGGGCTCACACTTTTGTAATAGACCATTCGAGAGCTTAATGAAGAAATACGGTATCTCTCATAAGGTGAGCACCCCATACCATCCACGGACAAGTGGACAAGCTGAGATTTCTAATAGGAAAATTAAACACATTTTGGAGAAAACGGTTAACTCAGATCGTAAGGATTGGTCAATCCGACTGACCGATGCCTTATGGGCATACCGTACTGCCTTTAAAACCCCTATTGGAATGTCTCCCTTTAGACTTGTCTATGGGAAAGCTTGTCACTTGCCGGTAGAGCTGGAACATAAAGCGTACTGGGCGATCAAAAATCTTAATTTCAATCTGGACAACGCTGGCTCGCTGCGCAAACTTCAATTGAATGAACTTGAAGAAATCCGGAAAGATGCGTACGATAATTCGAGAATTTACAAGGACAAGATGAAAGCGTTTCATGATCAACATATTCTACGAAAATCATTCACGCCAGGCCAGAAAGTCCTTTTGTATAATTCTCGATTACATCTCTTTCCGGGTAAGCTTCGATCTCGTTGGACCGGCCCTTACATTGTTGTTACTGCTTATCCTCATGGGGCCGTCGAGATAAGAGATCCCGACAATGGCAAGGAGTTTAAAGTAAATGGACATCGTTTAAAGCCATTTGTCGAGAAATTTGATTCCGAGAGGACATGTCCATGCCTCGATCGATCTTGTTTACCAGGATGATCTCCTAGTCGATGGAGGTATAGGAAGATTGATTAATTCATGGACCATTCTTGTCTAGTTGAAGACGTTAAACTTAGCGCTCCTAGGACACAACCCAAATTTTCATTCCATTTCACTTTTCTCATTAATTAGTTCAATGTTTGTTGGTAGCATTGCCGCAAACCCTCACGAGACTACAACTCGTCCACTAGGGGTAACCTAGGGGTTTAAAGGCTTGTTGCATACGCTAAATGCAATCGAAAGCACCTACGAAAGTGGTATAGGTCGGATTTTATTTTGTGTTATTTTTGTTGACTTGTCTCTCGTGATGACCGACGCCCATGCTGTGATCTCTTGGAAAGTGTCTCTCTATGCATCATCCAGGTACTATCTTCCCATTACTTCTCATTTACTCATTTTGTCCCATGTGCATTGCATGCTTATTTCTTTTACATTGAGGACAATGTAGATTTTAGGTTGGGGGTGGGAGATTAGGCTTCCTAATCAGTATGTTCCTAGTCTTGAGCAGAGATTGTGAAAATTTTTAAAAATTTTTCTAGAATTTCATATGAATTCGAAGCGATTTTGACGGCCATCTTGGATTTAGAACTACAAGATGCGTGATGTTGGTACTTTATGACTCTTGGATTCAGTCATCTATCAAATTTCAGAGCTAAGTTTGAATTGTTAATCCATTACTAGAATTTGTAGACATTGATTGAGTCATAAATTCACAGGACACATCTCGCTTGCATATTAAGGTTTCAGTTCGATATTAAAGGATTAACTTAGTAATCACTAAACATGAAAGGAACCAACTTGGAAAATTGAAAGGATTGGGCGAATGGTTTACACCATAGGTTTGCTCCTTATAGGTGTAGATTTAATTCCCCATGAATGATAAGTGAAACAGTTGGATTTACAGTCTTTACCATAGGTTTGCTCCCTATAGGTGAGGACTCAATTCCCCTTCTTGGCATTACTTTTAATGAAAAAAAAAAAAAAAAAACTAGAAAAATGAAAAAAATGATCTGTGAGGCAAGTTTTAGTTATCATGAGTTCTCTTGTTGATTACCAACGAAGTCCTGAAATAAAGAATTGAATCTCTTGATGATGGTAAACCGAGATTTCACTATACACCCATGGAACTCAATGTTTATTATTCTAGTTTATGGATTAATATTTGAACTTGATTATGAAATTCACCGTGCATAAGAGGCCAGGAGAAACTGATAATCAGCATTCATGAATCTTAAGATTTCTCATATCTGGATTGTTTTTCAAAATATCACTCGGCTTCACAAGAATTATCTCGTAATTCTCAACTTAATTTTCGCATATTTTGCTCGGGACTAGCAAAATGCTGGTTGGGGGTTGTGTTGAGGGTCAAATATTACATATTAGACCCCAATTATTACCTGGATTTACGGGTATGATACTGTTTAACGCCCGGTTTTAATTGTGTTTTGTTGCAAGATGCAATCAGGAGCTTAAACTGAAATTGGGTATTAAAAGCACGGATTCGGCACTCTGATGTCACAAAAGCAGGGGACGGACTCCTGGGGATTGGGATCGACGATTTTACACGGCCGAGATCCGAAAAAATCGAGAAACTGAAGTTCAAGTGGCCCGAAAGTCAGCCAGAATGCAAGATCATAGGTTTCTCACCATCCGTTTGTCCCGAAATTTCATACACGGCCTGAAGAATATAAATTAACCGTACATGTAGAATTTCGGCTATTGTATCCTGGTGGAAGTGGCCTAATGGATAGATCATCCCTCAGAATCATGATTCTGGGCCCACCTGCTGTTTGGATATGCTTCATCTCCGGTCTCCATGGTCTAAATGATGTGATAGAGTGTATGGACGGAGCGGATTTCATATATACATCATGATGGACCCCATAAGGAGCATGCGAGTGCATAGACGGTGCACTCCTGTGGTGCACCGAATTCCTACAAAGGGTCAGCCACCGCTGACCCGCGTCCTATTCAAAAACGCAACAGCGTTTAGACGGCCGATTCCGGTTTTTTTGACTGTGGGACCCATCCATCACATATGCTGAAAATCTGGACCGTCCAAGGTGATAAAAAGGGGGTAATTACCCTCGCCTAGGTGTCAGAAACTCAGAAGACAGTGAGGATTGCAATCCAACTGTCCAAACGGAGAATGGACGACTGAATGAAAACTACGTGGGGCGCACCGAAATAGATTCAAAATTAGTCATTTCCGACCGAAATTGCGAGGGTAATATAATGAACGGAGTGGATTATCTGGAGAAACCCGATCGTGGGCCCCACCATCAGTACAGCGTCCGAACCGCGCAAGCCCTGTTGCGCGCAGCCGGGACTTCCGGGCGGTTCCTTGATCAAGACGGTGGTCGGATCAGCAATCCAAATCATTCATTTTCATCAGCAGGGAACCGTGACCACCCCTAAGAAGTCCGATTCTGATTTTTGGACGATCAGTCGTCCAAAATCTCGTTCCAAACACAATATATCTGCGTTCCACTGCGCATACGAACGCGGTTTGCGTTCCTGACTGCGAAGCTTTCCGCAGCCTAATCCCCTCAGGACTCTGCAGCAGCGCCAGAGGGAGTTTTTGGTCTTTAAAAGAGAGAGAAGGGAGGACGGCTGGGGTGTGCGGGAATTTGGAGGCTGGTTGCTGGGTGGAGACGCGAAAGGACGTGCTGGGAGGTAGTTTTGCTGCTGCTATACGTGGAAACGGTAGTTCTTCTGCTGCTGCTGTGCGTGGTGGGGAAAAGGGCTGGAAGAGTGAAGACAGGAGAAAAAGCTGGGTTTTCTCTCTCATCCCTTCTTGTTCTTTTCTTTTTCTTTTCTTTATTTTATTTTGTTTAACCAACCCATCCATGTGTAGCTAATCCTATTAGCTAGGGCTAAGGGGTGAAGCTTGTAGCCTGATGGGAGAGATGTTGCTGGTGCCCTTTGATTAGATTGAAGAGATTATTTTTGATTTAATTTTATGGGAATATTTTTAGTTTTTAATGGCATGTTGTGATTGAAATTACAATGGGCTTGCAATGGCTTCGAATATTTCTTTCCTCTTTTTATATTTATGAAGTCAGGAAGCCCTGTTGTTCATCATTGTCCCATGGGCATGGTAGGATGACAGTACCTTCCTAACCTTCATGGCATGTTGATTGATTGGTAATTAGATTAATTCTGTTGTTTGCTTTGTCTCCTGGGCATGGTTTGGTGATGGAATCCATTCTAATTCATACACCTTTCATCTCTTGAAACCTATATCAATGGCAGTTCAATAAATTTCCATAATTTGTGATCCTGGCATACGATCTCCCTGATCTCTACAAGTGGATCCTCTGAATCCCTAGTTTCCTTTTTCTGAATTCCTTAAAGTCTTAGATAATTCTTCCACAATTATTTCTTAAATTCTATTTTGTTTAGATCGCATCTTAGTCTAGTTCTAGTTTTACTTGATTTCAGATAACGTACAGGTATCAGTCCCTGTGGATTCGACCTCGGTCTTACCGAGTTTATTACTACATCACAACCCTACACTTGGGGTGTGAACACTGAACATGAAGAACATCTTATTTATGCAATCACTGTCAAGTGCAATGTCACATACAGGAGCTCATTTATGCTTTTTTCACTGTTTCCTTCTGCAGCTGCTGCAGTTCTTGTAAATGTTTTAGCAGTTGTTGCCATCTTAGTTGCATATCAGTGGCTCCTGTATGTGACAAGTGCAATGTCAGGCCTGCCGACCAATTCTGTGAACAAATTAGTCAGTTGTCACCATCTTAGTTGAAAATTGTTCTCTGTACTCCTCTAAAGTTTAACTCATCTAATACCTTAATTTCAATCATTTTCCGTTATGCTTTGGCATTTTGGAGGAACTGACAAGATGTCAGTGATTGAAAATGTTGCCTGAGGACTTAACCTCTTCAAAGTAGGCATCTCCCATTTATTCCCATGTTATCAAAGAACTGAGTTCAAAGGTTGAATAAATGGAATTTATTTTTTTTGGTTACTTCACCCTCTTTAAAATTTCCAAGTATCTCATCATCATCTAAACTTTATCCCAATTAATTGGGGTCAGCTAGAAGTTAAAATTTCCAAATATCTACTTTGTTGAAAAGATTGTATGGCTTGTGCATTGGTGGTTTTTTCGATTTATGCTTGTTATGCCGTGCATGGTTCTTCTGATGTAGCCTGTGGTTAGTGCTTGGAATTGTGAATATCAAACACGTGAGGTTATGAGAGTCTTTTGTCGGAGATGACATCGACAAACTAAATTTTGACATCATATTCCTTCAGGCTTTTCATATTCCATAAGATAATCAGTTTTTAATTGTTAGATAATCAGTTACGAATCTTTCTTCCTCATATATAATGCATGTGCATGGATCAGATTCTGATTGAGCAAATCTTATACGATCATCTCGAAATTTTTTTGTTTGTCCTATGTTATTTTACATAGCTTGGTTGTAATAGAAGAGCCAGTGATGTTACTTGCAACATGAGCAATATCTAACCTTGGGTGTTCTCACAAATTTTGAGATGGGGCGTCAAGTGTCAACGTTTCGTAATTTGCAGTGTTGATTTGAATGTAAAAAAAAAAAAGAAAACTGCAATTTATGAGAATCCTTAAAGCTTCACATTGACTTAAAAAAGGACTGTCAACTGATTAACATCCTTTTAGCGGGTATGCTACAATTCTCTATTTGTTGTTCCGTCATTTTTGGTGCTTAATGGAGAGCAAAACTGAAAGTTGTTGTCCATATGTTAAATTTTCAAACAAATTTCCAAGTTCTATGTTAGTATCTTCTAGAATTTCAGCTGTAGATTTTTTTCCTCTTTTTAGATGAAATTCAACATGATCTTCCAAATTGCATATCTTTGATTCTTAGAACCAATACAAGCAATCTCTTCCTATATAGCTCTACAAAGTAAGTCAGCGGGTTTCTCATATATGCAAAGATGGAAAGCCTGTGGATGAGGCCTCATCAGTAGTAATGGTATGTTAATGTATTTACATGCAAGAAGAGCTCCATATAAATGTGTAGCAGCAGCTAGAGTATTTACACATTAACTGTTACCATGTGATAATTATTATTGCAGACAAAACTCAATGAAGAAATATCTCAGCAACCCGGGGCCTCACAGAGTAGCACGGCAAGGGATGATTTATTATCTCAAGTTATGGGAGAAGACAAGTATGGTCGTGTCCGCACTTATGGGTTAGGACCATCTCCATCTGATTTGTGGGGTGCAACATCTAGCCAACAAAGGATGACTTCCATTGATCAGAGGAGAGATGAAAGATATGAAGAACTACATGCTGATATAGTCTCTCTTAAAGAAAATATAGCTGCACTCTCATCCTTAAGAGAAGCTGAAATGTCATCCCTTAAAGAAACTATGGTTGAAATCTCATCCGCAAGAGATGCTGAAATTTCTTCCTTGAAAGAAACTCTGATGAAATTGATAGCCACTATGAATAATGCAAACAATAACCCACCCACAGTATTCGGTGCTGCAGCTAGTTCTAACATGAACCAACAGTCCTCATCATCAAGCCATTGGGTGAACTCTCAGGTAATTATATTATATAAATGTCTTTATTTACATATGCACTATGTCCTAGATTATATATATAGTTTAGTTGGTATTTAATGATTGATATTGATTTATCATTTGCAGAAGCACTCGACGAATAAGGGGAAGACCACGAGTTGCACTAGCGCTGGGGTAATTCCTTATACCAAGTGAATAGTTCTTTTATTATATTTTGATGTTATTGTGTTCTTAATTATATGTGGTATACGGATGAGTGTTTATTCAATACAATGCAATTTGTCAAATAGTGAATTTTATTTTGTAGGATGTGACTAGAGTTCTTCTTACAAGTATTGTCAAACCCGGGGTTACTATTGCTAAAGGAATTATTTTGAGCAAGGATTCGCTCACAAAAGTAGGGGGGCACGAACTTGGAATTGATTTTTGGGAAGTATTAATTCATGTTGCAATAGTACGGGAGGAGGTTTTGATAAGACCCTATGGACGATATAAAACAATTGGGGATGCTATTGGAACGAGTATTGTTTGGCCCTCTATTATGTGTAAGGTCAGATTTTTTTTATTTTTATTTTCTATATACAATAGAATTTCTTGTACAAGAATACGAGTACTAATTAATTTCTTTTTATTGTTTTGTTTTGTAGGTTTAAGGAGAGATGGATTGAGCTAAATGAAAGGATCTCTCTCTCTCTCTCTCTCTCTCTCTCTCTCTCTCTTTCTTGTAAATGTTTTATGTTTTGTGCATGGGTTTAGGACTGATGTGTGATTGGTTTTGGATAGAAAGTGTTTAACTCTCATTTTGGAATTTGGATTGACTTAAGATCCAATGCATATGACAGGTTGGGTAACTAAATCAATAAGTTAGCCAACATGATTTACTCTTGTTCTTATCAATTTTCTTTATAACTCAATGCAACTCTTGTTCTTTCCATGTTTCTTTACAACATTAATAGGATGGCGTTGACCTTTTTTAGCATGTTTTTTGTGGCAGTGTTAGATGATGGAAGCCAAGCGAAGGAGAACAACTACATTTATGTAAGTATTATAAGTCTTAAGCTCCATTTGGTCATCACATCAATCTTTATGAATATAATTTTTTATCAAACCAAATGGATCTTAAGCCCCTTTTTGAACTCCGCCAATGCAACTACTTGCATTGCCGGTCCCAAGCCCGGGTAAAGGAGGAGGGAGAAAGGCTTGAGCGTCAAGGTGAGTTTTCTGGATCTATGATTGTCTCTGTTTTTCCTTTTCATCCCTCTTTTTTATTACTTTGATTGTATTGTGTTTGTCCTTAGGCCATGGCAAAAACTGTAGAATTTTGGTTTTGTAATTGTTTTCCTGCAAATCAGTTTGTGATTTTTTCCTTATTTATAGTCTTCTATCATTGCTGACTTTTTCCTTATTTCACTTTCCATTATAACTGACAGTTCTTATTTTTGCACTGCCAGTGGGTACGCTTTTTGGAAGATGGGTCTGTGAATTACATAGTTGGTAATGGATCTTATTTCTAGTCTTTTATCATTGCTGACTTTTCTTTAATACCGATTCAAGTGACTCACCTAGCTTTTAAATGATGCTTCTGACATCAGTATGTATGTTCTTCCTTACTTCAAATGATGCTTCTGACATCAGTATGTATGTTCTTCCTTACTTCAAATGATGCTTCTGACATCAGCTAATTTTATTTTTTATTTTGGCGATTTTCACTGTTGTATCTTCTTCTTTGAATTCGTTTATAACAGTTAGCATGTTGGCAAATAGTTCTTTGTGGCATTGACAAAAGTCACATCTCTGTGTGTTTTGTGCTTACTCTATGTTATTTGACTATTCAGGTATTATCTCAATTGTATTTTGAAAGTTTTGAGTTTGTTGTTTATTTCATGCAGGAACCTGCATCAGAGATACAGGACAAGATTTTATTTATTATTAATAATATTTCAGCTTCAAATATGGATGGGAAAGCAAAAGAATTTACTGATGTCCTGAAAGAGTAGTACTATCCATGGTTTGCTCAGTATATGGTGATGAAAAGGTGAGAAAAATCTTATGAATAACCTTTAGTTTCATCAGGTGATTTTTACTTTACTGGGACATTATATTTGACAGAGCAAGCATTGAGCCAAATTTTCATGAGCTGTACTTGGAAGTTCTTGGAGAAAGTTAATTCAAGATTGCTGAATAAGGAGATTGTCAAAGCTACTTATGAGAATTGCAAGGTGCTACGTGTCCTAATTGTCTACGTTCATTCTTTTACTGATATATTTCTTTTATACAAATGTGTACTTTGTATAATTTCTACAAGTGAGGGGAAGTGATTATTTATAATTCATTTGACCCATTGTGGGCAATGACACTAGGTCAGGCCAGTTGCATGGCTTTCCTTGGTCTTGTATCCTGTGGGAAGAGTTGTCACTTTTCTCTCAATGGGGATGCTGAAGATGCTAGGTTTGAAAGGCATAAGGTTTCTGTTTTCTATGATTTTCCTTACTCAGTTTCTGTTTTCCCCCAAATTTCTATAGATTTTGGTTTTGATCATTTTGCATGTTCCAGACTGTTAATCTGATGTGGACATGAATGGGTTTTTTTCTTGCATATCCCTAATAAGATTGTTTTCCCCCAAATTTCCATTGTTGTTATTATTATTATTTTAAAGGAGTAAAGGTGATTTAGAGACCTTACTAATCCAATCCTCAATTACAAAGATACTAAGTTGTATGATAACAAGCGTATGCCACATTGGAATTTAGATATATTTAGTCCTATACTAGCTGTGGAAATTTTGTCGACTTCTTCAATTGGTTCCTTGTTTTAGTATATCAGTTTTGATTTATCAGGAGAATTAATGGATTTCCTTGTTTTAGTATATCAGTTTTGATTTTCTAGAAAGTTGAATGCTGCATACAAGTCATGCAGGTGCTTCTCCCATCTTGTTGATTGATCTTGCAATAGTCTTTCTAATCAAGACATGCTCTTTTATTTGTCAACTTCTCCCATCCAGAGATGCTTTTGTTTATTTCCATTGACTCATATCAATTTGATCTGTGATACATGGAACTTCTTCATTGGAGCCACATAGCATATACTTCGCGATGTTGTACCAGATACCTGGATACATGCACAATGGCACCCTGTGAAATTGGTTTTTGATGCAGTGCTTTCACAAAGCCAAAGTAATATATTGTTCCTTGAAAGTAGTACTTGAAACAAACAGAACAATATTTCAGGGGGTTCTCCTGTCTAGTCTTTATTTTCCACATCACAACACAATTTCATTACTGGTTGATCTGTTTTCAGTTTTGACTACTTTGTTTAGATGAATATGTTAACAATGACTGCAATTGTCATATGTAGATTTGGTTTTCCTTATTTGGTAGCTCATAGAACTTTTATTTCAAAAAAATTTTCTTATGTTTGTAATTATAATAAGTATTAATAGGTTATGTTATAAAAATTGATGTAGATGGTCATGAATAGAATTTACATATATGGTTTATTGGTAGAGTCAGTTGACATGGAGCATTAGTTGAGTTGAGTGACTCAGATTGAGAAGTTTAGGCCAGTCGTGATTGGATCAAGCTAGCACTACAACAAACATGTGCTTACTCGGCACTTTGGGTGCATCTTTCACCGGCGCTATCTAAAACAGCCCATTCATATCACTGTGTGTGTGTGTGTGTGTGTGTGTGTGTGTGTGTATAAACCCTACTCCCTCGTTTCGTTCCCAGGCCCCGACTGTACAGCATGCCATCTTCTTTCTCAGTACTATTGCTAAGGTAAGTTTTAAGAGCGAGAAATGTTGAACAATATTCTCATGAATAGGATTGAGTGTTTTTTCAGTGGTACACACAGATGCCAATGTGGGTAGGTATGTTGTCTAGGCCATTCATCAGGTAGCGCCCTTTAAAATGTTTTCTTGGAATTTTGTGTTATACCGGTAAATGGGTTCATTCGTCTCATTGACTTATCTAACAGAATTGCTTCGGGCCCTCTGCTTTTTATGGACACCAGTGGCTTGTATTCTTTGGTGAGACCTTTTCTTTCATTAAACTGCTAGTTTTTCTTTGTCATATTGTTATAGAGAAATGCTTGTACAATGGGTGTTTTCATACAGTTCCATGAAGTGTGCACCATAAGTGTACAACTTCAGTTGGGTCAACTTGAACCCAATTGGCCCAACCTGAACTCTGTGTTTCCAATTGAAGGCCATTGTCCATTTGTTCAATCTGAGCATCCTATGGTTGTGCCGTTTTTAGAAGCCTGTAACCTTAATCCTTGCCATTTTAGTAGAGCATGTCAGTACTACCAAGTGAAAGAGAGAAGGCAAAAACCCTAACTTACCAAATAAAATAATCTCTTCATGAAATACTACTGGATGGTGAGATCGCCTTCTCACATCCATCTAGAAATGATAAAATTAGTATTTCTGTTTCCATCACACCACAAACCCATCTCCCCCACGCTTGTGTCCAAAACTGCCACAGGCATATGTGCTAGCTTGAAACTTCCTTGTCTGCATTTCTATCATCAACCCGCATCCAAAGTAAGATACATGAATTTGTCATGGGGCATGTATCGGATTTGCTTTGTTTACAACAAAATCCATGTGTTTTACTGTCAGGGGAGTATTCGGCCGATGATACCTGGGAATTTGTAGAGCTGCAAGAACAGATCACTAAAGGCTATATAAATGTCTGGGCTCTTCATAAGAAAGTAAGCTCTCAACTTTGTAAAATATTAGTATGTTCATCTTTATTTATAAGTTGATTTATCTTTCAATTGATTGTGTAAAGCATAGATGTGCTGCGACATTCGTTTATTTGTTAGCATGTTGGCTTTCTATTTTACCTTCTTTTTTGTTTTGCTTGTAATGGAATTCAAGTTACAACATTTGTTGCCTTGATAGTTTTTGATTTTTTAAGGTCGGGATCAAAGGATTGATTGTTTCCCATGCATCAATTTGTTGAATGCTACTTTTTAACTTTTCTTTTTTTCCTTGTGTGCAGGATTTTAATCAATTGTGCCTAAATTTAGGCCTACAAGCACTTCAGCCTTTTGACGCCCCTCGTGCTAGGAGTAGACCATACAGAGGATTTGTTTTTTTTTTTTTGTTAAATTTATTTATTTAAATTCAAGACCATTTTCAATTTATTGTAATAAATATTATATATATTTTTTATTATGTAGTACTATAAATTTTGTTTAACATTCAGTTTTATTTGTATTGCATCATTTGCATCATTTTTATGTTTCAAATATTTAAAAAATATAGGTTTCGATTGAATTTTATATAATAATAAAAATTACCGGCATGCTAGGGCCTCTTTTCCATACAAAGGCTTTTAGCGGCGTTTCTGTAGAAATCTTACGGCGCTTTCCCAGGAGAAAAAGTGTTCTGAAACCACGTTTAACGGCGCTCGGATTGAATTTTGCCGGCGTTTATTCACGTCGGGAAAAAGCTGCATTATCGGCGCTCAGACAAGCGCTGCAAGAAAGTATCTAGCACCGACATAACTTTTAGCGACATACCCATTTATCGGCGCCTGTATAGCGCCGTTAAATCTATTTGCAGCGCTTTCTGGGGTTTTTACCGGCGCTTTTGAGCGCCGCTAAAAGTTACATTTGTTGTAGTGAGGTTTTGACTCTTATGTTAGCCCTACATCAAAAATATCAGCTTGATAATAAGGCCCAAGTGGGTCACACTACTAAGAATGTTATAAAATGTTAGATTAAAATGATTTAAAAAGAAAGATTTGAAAATTTCAGAAAATTTGATTATTTCCTTTGTTAATTATTTATCTTAATCGTGTTTAGTTTTGTTTCATGTTAAAAAGTTGTTAAGAAAACTAAGCCTTTATATTAAAACCCCTTGTTAATCTTTTGTATTAATAAAAAATGATATGCCATGAGAAAAACCTTGGATGCGTGCAGAGGCTGCGGTCAAGGCGTGGTGCAAGGCACTTTTGTTTTCTCTACGTATATTTTATCTTACTGCATATGAAGACAAAGAGTCGTCTTACACCTACATAATCATTAATGAGCCAGCATGCGTCCACTTGCATTTATTACGCCGCCCGCATGCGCCTCGAGCCCTAATAGCTACCTACTTTAAAGACATTTACTCTATATTAAAAATCTATCTAAAAATTTTCTCTTCTCTCTGATTTTTCTTCGAATTCTTTCTACAACCTCTGTTTAGGCAAATCAGTTCAATCATTCTTGGGTTCGTGTAGTTGAGATTGTGAGTGCACCTAATCAAAGATGTTCATCTTTGAGGAGAGTTGTTGTATCCCAAAGGCCGAGTTACTGAGACCCAATGCATTAGGGATCATCTTCATGTGGGGGGCACAAATCTGTATTTAACACAGCGACTGTAATGTGCATAGTTCTTTATATATATATATACATATAGGGGCATGCTCACCTACGGACCTATGCACGTGCGTACCTTTGCACACGTGTCATGGGTGTCGAATCCGAACGGTCCATAAGATGCAGGATCTCATGAAACCTTAGGGGGTGAAATTTCACCCTGATCTAAGATTCTGGTGGGCCATAGCAAAGAGAAATTCAAATCAAGGGAAGAAACTATTTGCATTTTTCATGGCCCACCTAAGTTTTGGATCAAAGTAAAAATTCATATCAGGAGGTTTCATGGGTTCTGCTTTATGTAGACCGTTCAGATTTGCAAGACTCATCAGATATGATGAGTTCTCAAAAAAGTTCGTATGTAGTACGTACAAACTGGTTCGCAGGTGAGCGCTTCTGTGTGTGTGTGTGTGTGTGTGTGTGTGTGTGTGTGTGTGTGTGTGTATATATATTTCTGATTTGATATTTTGGAATTTCTACTATATCTTTGTATTTTAGAAGTAACATAAAATTATCCTTGAAACCTCTAAGTTCACACAATCTAGCATTCTTGAGTTTAGGATAATTTTTTTTCTACCTTTTGGTGAATCACATACCATGAACAGATTGGATGAAATATACACACCATTTGGCCTAACACACTAACATATGGTTAGTGTCTTATCCCCATTGTTCCTCATGGTATGGCCTACTTAAGTTGTTGATCAAGCTGAACTTTGGCCCTATAATCGAGAATCAATGGACATACTGATGGATGATGTGGATGTCACAAAGATAGCATGGTAAGTCTACAAAGCTTTATTGTTGTACCCATTGTGCACAATAATTGAGTATGATGGGGTTTTTTCCCTGTGCTCGACCGGTCGTGAGCCTTACACGACCGGTCGAGGGCTGGTGCACGATCATTCATGGAGTCGAGCCCTGACTTGACTCAAAGTCCAGCGACTTTGGGTTATTTTTCTTTGGGGTGCTCGACCAGTCGTGGCCTCATCTCGACCGGTCGTGGTTACGCAAATTCATTCCGCGTTTTGTGGATTGCGAAAATTTGAGTCCTTTCACAATTGGGATGCGGAAAGGAGTTTCCTAAAATTATAAATAGGGGTTCCTAGGGTTTTTCTATGATATGAAAAATACAAGAGGGCTATCAAAGGTGTGAGAGAAAGAGAGAAAGAGATAGAGATGAAACTTGTAGAATGGAGGTTATGCTCGTGGAGGTTATCTACTGTGCAATTTATATCTCAGCACTTTTATGTCCTCGTAATCGGTGAGATCTATCTGTTTTTCCTTTTATTCTCTCATTGTTTATCCACTCCTGTATGAGTGAAGACAGTTGTAACGTTCTACTTCATAGTGGATTGTTGATCTGGACGAGGTCCCGTGGTTTTTACCTCTTTGAGGGTTTTCTACATAAAAAATCTCTTGTGTGGTGTGTGATTTATGCTTTGATTTATTTCATTGCTTTATTATCCATAATTCTGGTTTGTTTCGGGAGGCTAGATCCTAAGGTTTTATGCAAGGCCCCTAACAAAGTGGTATCAAAGCTAAGTTCATTGAACGGGTAGGATCGATTTTTTGAAATATGGAAGGTGGCTCATCAAGGATGATCGGACCATATGGAAGGCTAAGATGGAGGACTTGCTTTATTGCAAGAACCTATATTCTCTAATTTTAGGCATATTAGTAAAATCCAAGGATATGTCTGATGATGATTGGAAGAAGATAGATCGAAAGGCGGTGGGGTTTATTAGACAATGGTTGGATGATTCTGTGTTCCACCATGTGTCTACAGAGACCTCAGCCGCTAACCTATGGCTGAAAATAGAAGGGCTGTATGAGAGGAAGACAACCAGTAATAAAATTTTTCTGATAAGGCGACTTATGAATCTCAAGTTCAAGGATGGTGGTTCTGTGGCCGAGCACATGAATGAGGTTAGCAATATAGTGAACCAGCTCTCTACTATGAAGATGGTCCTAGATGATGAATTGCAGGCTTTACTATTACTTAGTTCATTGCCTGACAGTTGGGAGACATTGGTGGTGTCTCTAAGTAACTCCGCGCCAGACAAAAAGATTTTCATGGAATAGGTAACCAGTTGTCGCTTCAATGAGGAGACAAGGAGGAAGTCTCAGGGGTTTGTTCAACAAGAGGCTCTTGTGACATAGGAACAGGGGAGAGGAAAGAATAGGAAGGGTGGAAAAGCTCGAGATAAATCAAGAGGCAAGTCGAGTAATAGAAAAGATGTTGATTGCTGGAATTGTGGCAAGAAGGGCCACTACAAGCATGAATGTCGTGGTAAGAAAAACGACAAGAAAGAAAAAGGAAAGGAGAAGGAAGATGAATCAGATTCCACTACAGTTGCTTCAGATAGCGACGTTGTAGTTATTCTTTCAGCAGATCATGATGTTTGTCTCACGGCTATGATTCATGACACCAACTAGGTGATTGACTCAAGATCTTCTTTTCATGCGACTCCACACAGAGACTTCTTCACAAGCTACAAGTCTGGTGACTATGAGACTGTGAAGATGGAAAATTCTGGCATATCGAAGATCACAGGGATCAGTGATATTTGTGTGAAGACCGATGTGGATTGCACATTGGTTCTCAAGGATGTGAGGCATATCTCAGACCTTCACCTCAACTTGATGTCGACGGGAAGGTTGGATGATGATGGCTATGAAAATCGGTTTGCTGGTAAGCGATGGAAGCTCATCAAGGGTTCGTTGATCACACCCAGAGGAAAGAAGTGTTGCACCCTTTACAAAGCAAGTGCCAGTGTATGTAAGGGTGGGTTGAACGCAGCAGAAGATTCAGCTATTGACATGTGGCACAGGCGTCTAGGCCACATGAGTGAAAAAGGGCTTCAGCTACTAATAAGGAAGCGGCTCCTTCCAGACGTGACAGGTACACCTCTCAAAACCTGTATTGATTGTTTATCAGGGAAACATCATAGAGTTTCATTTATTAAAATTGTTTCTCATGTTAATAAATTGCATGCATAGATTTGGTTTATTCTGATGTTTGTGGTCCTATGAGGACAAAAACCTTGGGTGGGATATTATATTTTGTCACTTTATAGATGATGCATCTAGGAGGGTTTGGTTCTATACTTTAAAATCCAAGAATGAGGTCTTTGGTGTGTTTAAATTATTTCAAGTTATGGTCGAGAGAGAGAGAGAGACAGGTAGATCATTGAAGTGCATCCACGTTGACAATAGTGGTGAATACATTGGCGACTTTCATGAGTATTGTAAGTCCCTGGGTATATGGCATGAACAGACAGTTCCCAAGACCCTCCAGCATAATGGTGTGGCTGAGCAAATGAATCATACCATTGTAGAGAGAATTAAATGCATGTTATCCCATGCGAAATTGCCCAAAACATTCTAGGGAGAAGCAATGCACACGGCGGTGTATTTGATAAACAAGTCTCTATCAGTCCCATTGAATGGAGAAGTACCTGAGAAGGTGTGGACTAGACAGGATTCATCGTACAGTCATCTCAAGGTGTTTGGATGCAGGGCATCCATTCACGTACCAAAGGATGAGAGGTCTAAGCTCGATATAAAGATCAGGCAGTGTGTGTTCTTGGGGTACGGTGATGAAAAATTCGGTTATAGATTGTGGGATCCGACCGAGAAGAAGCTTGTTAAGAGCAGAGATGTGGTATTCTTTGAAGATCAGTGTATAGAAGACATTGGTAAGCTAGAAAAGAACCAGCCTAGTTCAGGTGAGCTAGAGGATATGGATCCGGTTATTCCTCCTATGGTGCCTAATGGCGGGGGAGTATAGCAAGGTGCAGAGGACGGGGGAGTTCCTTCAGAAGATGGACCAGCAGAGTAGACCCCACTTGATCCACCTGTTGAGCCATAGGTGAGGAGGTCATCTAGGGATAGACAGCCATCCAAGAGGTACTCACTGCATGAGTACATTATGCTGACTGATGGGGGAGAGCCAAAAGATTATTCTGAGGCCCTAGCTGACAAGCATAAGGGGGAGTAGTTGAAAGCTATGCAAGAGGATATGGAATCCTTGCATAAGAACCACACCTATGACATGGTGAAATTGTCTAAGGGTAAGAAAGCTTTGAGCAATAAGTGAATGTTTAGAAAGAAGGCTGAGCAGAAGAATTCACAGACGAGGTTCAAGGCCAAACTTGTGGTGAAAGGGTTTGGTCAGAGGAAAGACATAGACTTTGAGGAGATATTCTCACTAATGGTGAAGATGACATCCATACAGGTATTGCTTGGGTTGGTAGCTAGTATGTACTTGAAAATAGAGTAGTTAGATGTTAAAATTGCCTTCCTCCATAGTGACCTGGAAGAAGAGATATACATGCATCAACTAGAGGGGTTCGAAGTCAAGGGCAAAGAGCATATGGTATGTAGGCTGAGGAAGAGCTTGTATAGGCTGAAACAAGCTCCACGACAATGGTACAAGAAGTTCGACTCGTTTATGTTGAAGCATGAGTATGACAGAACAGAGTTGAATCACTGTGTGTTCACGCATAAGTTCTCAAATGGTGATTTCTTAGTTCTACTGTTATATGTTGATGACATGCTCATCATGAGAAAAGATATCAAGAAGATTGACAGGTTGAAACAGGAGTTGGACAAGTCTTTTACGATGAAAGATTTGGGTCTGATTAAATAGATCATAGGAATGAAGATAACCCGTGACAAAAGCAGCAACAAGCTTTGGCTATCACAAGAGCGGTATATTGAGAAAGTCCTAGAGCGATTCAATATGAATGCAGCAAAGCCGGTCAGTACTCCACTGGATGGTCATTTCAGATTGAGCAATAGACAGTGTCCCAAGATGAAGGTAGAGGTGGAAGAGATGCAGAAGATACCTTACGCGTTAGCATTAGGAAGCTTGATGTATGCTATGGTGTGTACATGCCCAGACATAACATATGCAGTTGGTGTTGTCAGCCGGTATCTTGTCAATCCTGGCAAAGAACATTGGGTAGCGGTGAAATGGATACTATGGTATCTAAGAGGCTCATCCAGGCTGAGTCTATGCTATGGTGACGGAGAACCTGTGTTAGAGGGCTACACAGATGTAGATATGGCAGGCGATATAGACTCCAGGAAGTCTACATCGGGGTTCATGTTCACGTTTGCCGGGGGAGCAGTTTCTTGGCAGAGCAAGCTACAGAAGGTCGTAGCATTGTCGACGACAGAGGCCGAGTACATTGCAGTCACAGAGGCATGTAAAGAGATGCTTTGGATGAAAAGGTTCTTACAGGAACTTAGCCTGAAGCAGGAGGAGCACGTGGTCTATTGCGATAGTCAGAGTGCTATACACTTGAGCAAGAATCCAAGTTAGTATTCCAAGTCAAAGCACATAGAGATTCGGTATCACTGGATCAGGGATACTTTAGAACAGAAGGTGTTACATCTTGAGAAGGTCCACATGAACGATAATGGGTCAGACATGATGACCAAGGCTCTGCTCAAGGGCAAGTTTGAAGTTTATAGAAATCAGGCTGACTTGAAGAAGGTAAATCCATCCTGGGTCAAAAAATAAGGAGATTTGATGGGGTTTTTTTTTCCCGTGCTCGATTGGTCGTGAGCCTTACACGACCGGTCGAGGGCTGGTGCACGACGAGTCGTGGAGTCGAGCCTTGACTCGACTCAAAGTCTAGTAACTTTAGGTTATTTTTCTCCTGGATGCTCGACCGGTCAAAGGCGGTTCTTGATCGGTCGTGGGTGACGCTCGACCAGTTGTGGCCTCGTCTCGACTGGTCGTGGTTACGTAGATTCATTACGTGATTTTGCGGATTGTAAAAATCTGAGTCCTTTCGCAACTGGGATGCGGAAAGGAGTTTCTTAAAACTATAAATAGGGGTTCCTAAAGTTTTTCTATGATATAAAAAATATAAGAGGGCTATCAAAGGTGTGAGAGAAAAGAGAGAGAGAGAGAGAGAGAGAGAGAGAGAGAGAGAGGAAGCTTGTAGAAGAGAGGTTATGCTCGTGGAGGTTATCTACTGTGCAATTTATATCTCAGTGCTTTTATGTCCTCGTAATTGGTGAGATCTCTCCGTTTTTCTTTTATTCTTTCATTATTTATCCACTCCTGCGTGAGTGAAGACGGTTGTAACGTTCTACTTCATAGTGGATTGTTAATCTGGATGAGGTCCCGTGGTTTTTACTACTTTGAGGGTTTTCCATGTAAAAAATCTCTTGTGTGGTGTGTGATTTATGCTTTGATTTATTTCATTGCTTTATTATCCATAATTCTGGTTTGTTTCGGGAGGCTAGATCCTAAGGTTTTGTGCAAGGCCCCCAATAGAGTATACTTCTTGTTGTAAAGGATTTGGGTCCTCATGGAGCTACTAATTTCATTGTTACACTCAATGTAATTAATCAATTGGTTTAATTGTCCATTAGGTGCAATAGTCTACCATGGAAAAATCACACTTATCAAATCATCCAACTCATCGGTCCAATGGTGTTATTATAGTGTGAATGCATCCCACAGGAGTAGTCGCTTTCACTTTTGCTTTCAATTGCGGAGATGTCGTGTGAAATTGACTTAGAGGTGAAAAAATGCATTTGATTTTTTATAGTCGCCACTAACCAAATAAATCTTAGAATATATGGACAACTAGAAATTGTAGAATTTCTTATGAGTTGGGGAACCATGAGATTCACTAACTCAAATCACTCAATTATAGATTTGGAGTAAGGGTTTTGGTAACAGAAGAGAAAAGGGTCAGGCACTCTCTTCTTCTCACACATTGTGTGGTCTTTACTCTACAGGATTTTATGAGTTTTAGAGAGATTTAACAAAACTTTAACAATATATATTTAGCTATGCTTCACATAATCAATGAGGGGCCGAATAGGCAAAAATAAAAAGATCTTAACCTTACTTTGCAGAGTCAAATGACTCTAGGTAGGTAAATCTAATAAAGAAAAAGAAATGTAGTGAAAGATAAATAAAAGTACGAATTGATAATACATATATATTAGAAATGTATGGAGTAGAATGCATGCGATCTGAGCTTAATTGAGATATGAGGAAAAAAGAAGAAGAAGAGATTAGATACATTTTTTTTTTTTTCAAAAGGAATGGTTTAATATTCTCGATTCCAACCTTACTCTTAATTTTTCTGACTCTTTTATTGGACTTTTTCCTAGAGCTAGCCTCCTGAGTTGGACAGGACCTTTGCATCAGTTAAGAATCTCCGAGGTTTTCAAATCTCCGAGGTTTTCAAAGAAGAGAGCTCACTTGGATGTACCCTCCTCAGCCTCTCTCTGACTCTCTGTCTCTTTTTATATCTCCAGAATAACAGATGTTGTGCTGTGTTTATAGAGTGATATTGTTGGCTCGTAATGAGCTGACTGTGTGACACGTATCCTTACTTTAAGATTTTGACATCGAAGAAGCTAAGACAGGATCTTGGTTAAGTATAAAACATACCAGGGGTCTGTTGACTTGCGGTGGGCCGACGGTCCACGAGACACTATTTTGTTTGTCAAAATGGGTTTCTTAACACTGATTGAAATAGAAAATATAAGTAGGGATGATGACATCACTATTGGCTTGTGGCAAGCCTATTGTTTTTATTTCATTGATTGAGTCCATTGGTCGCTTCCGGGAGATGTCAAGGACCCTTAATATGTGACTCGTTTGGATTTGTGATGCTTTATAGGTCGGATAAAGACATATTTTATCAAAATAAGGGGTAAAAAGGATTTCCCATTGAGTCTGAATGATCGCCAGGATTTATTTAGTCGGGTTTGTTGGGATGTGGAGTTACATCTGGACAGGGCTGCTCGACCAGTCGAGTGTCTTGCTCAACCGGTTGAGTGGCCCACTCGACCAGTCGAGGGCTGACTCGACTTAAAGTCCAGCGAGTTATGATTTTTTGGGTCCGAGGTGCTTGACTAGTTGAGGCCCTTGATCTACTAGTCAAGGGTCCGCTCGACCAGTCGAGCAGCCTGCTCAACCAGTTGAGGTTATGAAGATTCATTTTACGGATTTGATACGGACTACGGATTTTTGAGGCGGTTTCGCAGAGGTGCGAAAGGGAAGTTGCCTAAACTATAAATAGGGGTCCCTAGGGCTTTTCTAGGGTGAAGGTGAGACATTCTATGGTAAGGGAAAAGAGTTTTCTCTATACATCTAAAGGGAAAAGATTAGTATATTGCTTGTAATCTTGTTTTCTTCATAGTGGAAGTTTTGCACCTGTGGTTTTTTACCCTTGTTGGGGCTTTTCCACGTATATCTTGTCTTGTGGTTTGTTTGGTATGCTTTGATTCTACTTCTAGATTATATTTATTTCTGTTTATCGTTTGTGGGAGAGACCGAAAATTGGATCTTGGTTCATTGTGTTGTTGGCGTGTTGCGCAACAACTGGTATTAGAGCTTTTGGTTTAGTTCAAGTGGGAGCGAGACGGAAGAAGGGAAGACTAGAATTCAGAAGTTTGATGGCTCAAACTTTACCTTCTGGAAGATGAGTTGGAGAATTATTTGTATCAGAATGACCTCTATATTCCTCTAGGAGGAAAAGAGAAGAAACCAGAGAATATGATAGATGGTGAATGGTTTTTATTGGATCGGAAGACTTTAGGAACGATCCGACTCTCTTTGTCTAAGAGCGTCGCCTTCAATATATCCAAGGTAAAGACCTTAAAAGAATTAATGGAAGCCCTAGCTACAATGTATGAAAAATTCTGAGCATCCAACAAGGTTCATCTTATTAAACAGCTATTCAACATGAAGATGTCAGATGGTGGGAGCGTGGCTGAACATCTAAACGAGTTTAATACAGTCACGAGCCAATTGGAATCCGTTGGCATTATTTTTGAGGACGAGGTCAGGGCGTTATTGATCTTGTCTAGTTTGTTAGATAATTGTGATGGTTTGGTGATTCCTGTGAGCAATTCTTCAAGGTCGACAAAGCTAAAATTCGATGACGTGGCTAGTCTAATTCTTAGCCAAGAATCTAGAAGAAATGCATCAGGAGTTTCAAGGGATTCAGGGAATGCTCTAAACGTTGAAGGAAGAGGAAGATCGCTAAACAAAGGAGGCAATAAAACAGACGTTCTAAGTCAAGAAAGAAGTCCAAGGGACCGAAAGATAAAGACACGTGTTGGCATTGCGGTAAGAAGGGGCATATAAACGTGATTGCAAGGCGCTTAAGAAAGAAGAAGGAAGCTCTCAAGGCGGGAAGGATTCAATGAATCTATCTGAGGAGTGTAACACAGAGGCGTTGATCTTGTCTCTTGATGCGAGGAATGAGTCTTGGGTCATAGACTCGGGTGCTTCATTTTATGCCACTTCGTGTAAGGAAGTTCTACGTGATTATGTATCAGGTGACTTCGAAAAAGTCTACCTGGGTGATGATGAGCCATGTTGTATTGTTGGAAAGGGATACGTTCATATAAATTAGAAAGACGGAACGACTTTGAAATTGAAGGATGTCAGACATGTATGGAGTTTGAAACGGAATTTGATCTCAGTGGGGCAGTTGGCCGATACCAGATATGTGACAACATTCACTAGTGATTCCTGGAAGATCACAAAAGGTGTTTTGGTGATATCTCGAGGCAAGAAGGAAGGTACTTTGTACGTGACTTAAGGATCGTATAGTTCACTCGCAGTCTCATCAACTGGAGCGAATGGGGAGTTATGGCATTAGAGGTTAGTACATATGAGTGAGAAAGGGATGAAAGTGCTATTGTCAAAAGGGAAGCTATCAGGGCTGAAGTTTATTGACTTGGAATTCTGCGATGACTGTGTGTATGACAAGCAGAAGAGGGTAAGTTTCAAGAAAACAGGATGCGCTCTAAAGACACATCTGTTGGAACACACTGATGTGTGAGGACCGGCACAGGTATCATCTCTTGGTGATTCACATTATTTTGTTTCCTTTATTAATGATGTTAGTAGAAAACTGTGGGTCTATTTCTTAAAACATAAATCTGATATATTTGATGTATTTAAGAAGAGAAAAGTAATGGTAGAAAATGAGACAGGTAAAACAACAAAATGTCTCAGATCAGATAATGGAGGAGAGTACTGTGATAAGAGGTTTGAGGAGTATTGTACAGCAAATAGAATCAAATATTAGAAAACTATTCCAGGGACACTGCAGCAGAATGGTGTGGCGAGCACATTAACAGGACATCCTTGAGCGCACTAGGAGCATGAGGTTATATGTAGGGCTGCCCAAGACGTTTCGGTTAGATGCTGTAAATACTGCCTCATATCTCATCAATAGAAGTCCCTCAGCACCATTGGATGGTGGGCTACCAGAAGAAACGTGGACTGGGAAAGAAGTGAACCTTATACATCTTAAAGTGTTCGGTTGCACTTCATATGTTCATATTGATGCAGAGCATAGAAACAAGCTGGATGCAAAGTCCAGAAGGTGCACGTTCATAGGCTACGGGCAACATAATTTTGGCTACAGGTTTTGAGATACAAAAAACTGAAAAATTATTAAAAGCAAAGACATAGTCTTCAATGAAAAAGTGATGTATAAAGATAGTGTGCAACAAAATAAGGCCGAGGAGAAAGAATTCGTACAGTTGAAAGAGTTACCGGACACGGGTGTTACAGCGCCACAGGATAAACATGCACAGGAGCATTATGAGGCAGAACTGCAGACACCGGTTGTGAGGAGGTCTACTCGGGAGAGGAGACCCACGGTCCAATACTCATCCTCCTTATATTATCTACTGCTGACAGATAATGGTGAACCGGAGTATTTTGAAGAGGTATTACAGTCAGATACACGGGTTAAGTGGGAGCAGGCCATGGATGATGAGATGGACGCTCTCGAGTCTAATCGTACATGAGAGCTAGTCACTCTACCTAAAGGTAAGAAAACTCTTCATAACTAGTGGGTTTACAGACTGAAGGAGGACCATGATGGTTCGAAACGGTACAAGGCTAGATTGGTGCTGAAAGGGTTCCAACAAAAGGCAGGTATCGACTTCACTGAAATATTTTCGTCAATGGTAAAAATGTCTGTGATTCGCATGGTCTTGAGTATAATGGCTACAGAGGACTTACATATAGAGTATCTAGATGTTAAGACAATCTTTCTTCATGGGGACCTTGAAGAAGAGATATATATGCATCAGCTGGCAGGATACATGACACCAGGAAAGGAGAATAAGGTGTGTAGACTGAAGAAGAGTCTATATAGCCTGAAGCAGGCCCCGAGGCAGTGGTACAAGAAGTTTGACAGTTTCATGTCGAAAAACGGTTTTAGGAGATGTCATGCTGACCACTGTTGCTATTTGAAGAAGTTTGATACGTCATATATCATCCTTCTTCTATACATCAATGATATGCTTTGGTCGGATCAAGCATGAAGGATATCTCAAATCTCAAAAGACAACTATCAAGAGAATTTTCCATGAAGGATTTAAGAGCTGCAAAACAAATCCTAGGCATGAGGATAAAGCGTGATAGGAAAAAATAAGAAACTAGTTTTATCACAGGCAGAGTACATAGCAAAGGTACTTGATCGATTCAGTATGAGAGGTGCTAAGCCGGTTAGCACTCCATTAACCAACTACTTCAAGCTTTCTAAAGAGCAAGGTGCAAAGACGCATGAGGAACGAGACTACATGGCTAAACTCTCATACATGTCAGCTATTGGGAGTTTCATGTAAGCTATGGTGAGCACGAGGCCAGACATTGCTCAAGCAGTGGGAGTTGTTAGCAGGTTTATGAACAACCCCGGGAAGAAACATTGGGAAGTTGTGAAGTGGATCCTTAGATACCTAGTAGGTACTGTGGATGCAGGGCTGTATTATAGAGGATCGAAAATCAAGTTACAAGGCTACGTAGATTCAGATTTGGCAGGAGATATCGACGGCAGAAGAAGCACTACATGTTATGTCTTTACTCTGGGTAGTGCTGCAGTCAGTTGGGTCTCTCAGTTACAGAAGATAGTATCTATTAGTACAACAGATGCAAAATATGTTGTAGCTACAGAAGCGTGCAAGGAGATGGTGTGGATGTGCGAGGTTTCATGTAAGAGTTGGGTAAGAAGCAAGCAGATTGCAAGCTGTACAGTGACAGTCAGGGTGCAATACACTTGGCTAAGAATTCGGCCTTTCATTCAAGAACCAAACATATTAGCATCAGATATCACTTCATACGTTCATTACTGGAAGATGGATTGATTGCTCTAGAGAAAATTTATACTAATGAGAATCCTACGGATATGCTGATCAAGACAGTCACATGGGAGAAGCTGAAACTCTGCTCAGCTTTGATTGGTCTTCAGGCTTGAAGACGGGGAGGTGGTGCACTCTGGATGTAGAAGACAAAGGTTTATGGTGATGTATCTCTAAGTGGGAGATTATTGGGATGTGGAGTCACATCTGGACAGCGCTACTCGAGCAGGTGCTCGACCAGCTGAGTGCCCTACTCGACCAGTCGAGTGGCCCACTCGACCAGTCGAGGGCTGACTCGACTCAAAGTCGAGCAAGTTATGATTTTTTAGGTCCAAGGTGCTCGACCGGTCGAGGCCCTTGCTCGACCAGTCGAGGTTACACAGATTCGTTTTGCTGATTTGATACGGACTGTGGATTTTTGAGGCGGTTTCGTAGAGGTGTGAAAGGGAAGTTGCCTAAACTATAAATAGGGGTCTATAGGGCTTTTTTAGGGTTAAGGTAAGATATTCTATGGTGTGGGAAAATGGTTTTCTCTATACATCTAAAGGGAAAAGGGTAGTATATTGCTTGTAATTTCGTTTTCTTCATAGTGGAAGTTTTGCACCCGTAGTTTTTTTTTACCCTTGTTGGGGTTTTTCAACTTATATCTTGTCTTGTGCTTTGTTTGGAATATTTTGATTCTACTTCTAGATTATATTTCTTTCTATTTATCGTTTGTGTGTGAGACCGGAGATTGGATCTTAGTTCACTGCGTTGTTGGCGTGCTGCGCAACGGGGTTCTAAATCTACTAATCAGGCATGTTGGTTGCTCTTATGATGGGTAGAGGGTCCTACCTATTTGATGATTGGATTTTCAATTGTCCTCAAACTGCCTAAGGATCTAAGCTTAGCTAAAATCTAAAGAATAGTTTTGTCACATTTTAAGTGGAGTGTCTACATGTAGCAATTTTTTTTTTAATAGCTATTGACGGAATGCTTGGGTTGATCTAATAGAAATGATTCTTGGGAACCATATTTGTTGATCTTGATTGTTTATTGTACAAGCAACTAAGCAGATGGTCAAGATGGTTGATTGGTGAGCTTTCTACATGGTTGCCGTGGCATGTATGCATGAGCTAATGGATAGATGGCTAGCTAAGACATATTCCTGTTCCTTCTTTGAATTGTAATGATGCAGAGTTCTTTCTACAATGGATTGAAGTTTGCCTCCTTGATTCAGGTACATTTAGTTCTTTAATCTTAATATCATTTTAAGGGTACTATATATTAAGAGAATGAGTAATGTTCACATGGACTCGATTCCACGGTAACATTCCATGGAGTCAAGCTTTGTGGGGTCTACCGTGATCTGTCAATGACATCCAAGATGTCATGCAAAGGTCACGGTGGGCCCCACATTTTCGACTCCATGGCAAGTTACTATCGAGTCCACTCCATGTGATCATTAATTGAACCTAGTTATGAAGAATTTCGTTTCTATATAGTGCCAACAGGTGAGGTCCAAGATGCCAGTCTATCATGTATTTCTTCATCAAAATTCAAGAACCAAGATATCCAAGTGGCATGATTGCAGTAAGATTCGATCACCATAAAGTCCGACTTAGATCGATCATGGGACCATTTAGCATTGTGGACCCCATAAATCAGATAATCTTGAGTTGAATTTGCTACTCACACAATGTCCACCATTAATAAAATTTTCTTGCGTGCCCACAAAAGATTACCTAAACGTAGCTTTCCCTTGTCGATATTACAAAGAGAAGGAGAGGGAGTTGACTAGCGTTCAGTCTCCATCAAGACGAGCACAATGGTTCAAGTCCATTTGCTACACAAGATATTTAAATATTGAGAAATGGTAATGATTCAATGCTGTTAGGTCATTTGGATACATCTTTATGAGGTGCATTTGAGGCCTAAAAGATGATGTGTGCAAAATCCCTTTTCATTCTGTGGTATGATTCGTTTTGAAAACTCCCACTTTTCCATCAAGTATTAAACGGATGAGGATTATCTGCTAAAGTACTTCCTGCGACAGAAAGGTAGGTGGGGCCCACAGTGATTTTTGTGAGATATCTACCATTCCATCCGTTTTGCCAGATCATGTTAGGACATGTCCCAAAAATGAGGCAGATCCAAAACTCAGGTGGGCCGTATGAGAGACAACAGTGAAGATTGAATGTCCACGCGCGGTTAAAGCATTTGTGGGGCCATAGAAGTTTTGGGTCAGGCTAATAATTTTGAGTTTCCATTCATCTCACAAGGAATGACCTTATGAAGGGTATGGATGGTATATAAACATCAAAGTGAAATCGGAGGTTTCAATGGTGGGCATTTTCCTACCCACTTGAGTTTTGGATCCACCTTGTTTTTGGGCCAACATGAACTAACATAATATGAGAAAAGGTGGATGTATAACAAACATTACATAATGTGGATGTATAACAAACATTACAGTAGGCCCCACCCACCTTACCGTTGCAGGAAGTTCCTGTCAAAGCTTTTCTGAGGCAATCCCCATCCGTATTAAACAGCCCAATCGCTCAAACCAATCAGATTGGTTTTGAAATATATATATATAGTCGGTATACACTTGCTTCTGGGGGAGGCCAGTGAGCTGTTACCCGGGTAGCACTAAGTTACCCTAACTGCGTGGGGCCCACCTTAATATATTTGTTGTTTATCCACACCGTTCATCTGTTTTTTTCCATCTCATTTTAGGACAAGAGATCTCAAACCTTAAGAAGATCCAGTTCCAATCTGGACCACACCACTTGAAACAATGACAAATGACCGTTAAAGACTTTCCGTGGGTGACAAAAGTTTTGAATCAAGCTTATTTTTGTATTTTCCTTTCATTCAGGTCTTCTTGACATTGTCAACAGGTTGGATGATGTTGTTGCTGCCAATTCAATCAAACTAGGCTAGATGTGTAAGCAAGGGCTTGGATTAGTTATTTGTGTGAGAGTAAGATGTGCAGCTTGCCAAAGTCTATTTGATTAAGAGGTTTTGATTAAATTGTTGGTGTCTCCCGCCCTTGATTAAGAGGTTTTGATCAAATTGCTGGTGTCTCCTGAGTCTAGCACATCTAGGAGACGGACTAGGATTGAGTTATCTTCTCAACCACCGGTTTGCGCTATTTATCGAATAATTTGTGAAAGGATAGGGGTTAGTCCTTCCAAATGAATTATTTTTTCCTTAAGATAGTAGACGTAAGTCTATGGATTTAAGGACTTTCTTTTCAGCATGATTCGCTACCATGGTTTAATAGTAAAAATAATGGAGAAAGAAGATAAAAGTTGAAAATGTTTTTCTATTAAGGATTTTTACAATAATGGCACTCAAAATTAGCTTGAGGGACAACAATCCATTCATTGTCCAATCGGAATTGAGCTTTGTAGTGGAGCAGTAGTGATGTAAGGGATGGTCGTCTGCTTGTTGCTCGGTCAAAAACTAGACCTCGTGGTGAGATGGTCGGTAGAGGGTGGATCTTCGATAATTTATTTATTGCTCGGTTGGAACTGAGCTTCGTGGTGAGATAGTCGGTGAGGTGACAGTCTGTTCATAGTCTTAGTAGGAACCAAGTATGTGGAAAGACGGTCGTGATTCGACTATTCATTCATTATCTGGTGTGGACTAGACTTCATGGCAAGATAGTCGGCAGAATCACTTAGCAGTAGTAGGAATACCCCCAACTTTTTATTCGAAACTCAGCTATTTTTCTTGCAATCTAACAAGATACAGTGGATAAAGGGTGGATAGATAAACTAACTATTAAAATTAAGGGGCCCCATGCTATGAGTAGTGAAGGAGCTGAAACTAACTAAAAAAAAAAAGATAAATGTCTATGGTGGACGGATAAGTAAAGATAGGCTTGGTTGTATTGGCCTGAGGCCTGGCACTCTTTGTGGAGTGTTGTTTATATAGGCTTCTGAGATGTGGTGGCTTTGTGTCATCTTTGGCATCATGAAAGATTTGAACGTTCAACTGTATAAATCTCCTTAATTCTTCTACATTAGCGTAACGTATGGCGTGTGACCAGATATATAAGAGAGAGACTCTCGCGTGCGTCGATTGAAATCTTTGTCACTAGACTATCACATTGGAAATTCGATAGGGTCCTTATGTCGCTTGGCTTTGGCATCAGCATCTCTAGAGAGTTGCTTTTCATAAGACTCTAACATTTAATGATAAATAGAGATCTCATTTCATAGGATTCTGACATTTAATGTTGAGAAAGATAGACTTACTTTTTGGAGAGAGTACTTTTGATAGGACTCTAGCATTTAATGCTCTCACATATGCATGTCTCTAACTCAAATTGAAGTTAATGTACACCATACATAGCATGACTACCTAATAGCATATTCTAGATTGTTTGATCTGAGCATACTAGATCAAGTGTACACAATGCTCCCAATACATGAGTAGGGTTTTGTTTGTCATTTTGCATATAATGCGAACACATGGTGGCATCTCATTAGTCCACATAGGTGTTGTATCATATTCCTGACCATTCTTGAGAAACTCAATCAGAAAGGACAGGTGTTAAAGCAATGGAAAGATATTACAGGCTAAAGATCTCCAAGGATGCTTAGAGGGCATTTTATAGAATCACAACTGACAGGATGACAGGACAGGAAGTATTTGGGAAGAATTCAAAAGCAAACCAAGCAGTTGTCCTAGCGGCCAAGTGTAATCCTGAAGGTCGACCAAGTGGCTGATATTCATCCAAACAGTCGATTAAGCGGCCGATGGCCATCTAGGAGTCAATAAAGTGGCTGATGGTCATCTAGGAGCTGTTCAAGCAGCCGATATTCATCCAAGTGGTCGATCAAGTTGTCAATGGCCAGACAGGAGGTCGATAAAGTGGTCAATGGCCATTCAGGAGGTCTGTCAAGCGGCATATGGTCATCCAGGCGCTCAATCGAGCAACTAAGCAGAATGCCATCAAGTCAGCAAAAAAGACCTGAAGTGGTTACTAGGATAAGTGATAAGGAAACTCTAGAAGGCAGTAATGCTAAATAGTTATAAGACAGATGAAAAAGGGAGACACAAAGGAAGTTAAGTAGTGATGCTAAGCAGTTACATCAACCGTTAAAACGTGAGACGCATCCAAAAGCTAAGTAGTGGAGAACGGTTATAGTAACCATTGAAACATGGGAAGGATCTCAAACAGTTAGATCAAAGCTATAAATAGAAATGGATTACAACAAGAAAAATTATTTCATAATAACCCAAACAAACCAAATCTATCTTTCAATTACTTTTCAAATTATCAGTCAAGTTACATTCCATAGTGTAATCATTTACCGTTCTTGTCAAGTAAATTACATTTCTTAATGTTATCCTTTACTTTCTAGCCTACTATTTACATTATGTAGTGTAATCCATAACATTAATCGAGTAGCTAATAATCTTTATCTATAATTTGAGCTCACGCTCTCATATTGGATTCAGTTCATCTATCGGAAATGAGTTCTTTAGCTAATCTTTGAGATTGATTGTAAGGATTTTTTTCTCATTTAATTTCATCTATATTAGAAAGTCCTTTCGTATGGAAGGCAATGGAGTAATCCATCATCAAAAGATGAACCCCACCCTTTGAAAATTGTCTAATCCAATTTACACATCGAGCGAGTGGCTGAATAAGCGTTCGATCTCTTTAGATCTGCGTCATACACTACGTGTCTGCCTACTCTGGCATTTGGGATCATTATAGTTCAGTTCGAATTGGAGCTACAAATACAATTCTAGCAAGCTCGCATGCTTAGTGTGAGAAAAACAACGCCAAACAAATTTCTGGTTACATTCCATAATGTAATCTTTTACTGTTCCTGCTAAGCAAATTACATTTCTTAGTGTAATCTTTTACTCTCCAGCTTGTTGTTTACATTTTGTAGTGTAATCCATAGCGGTAATCAAGTAGCTGTAATTTGAGTTCACGCTCGCATGTTGGATTCAATTCATCTATCGAAAAGGATTTCTTTCTCATTTAATTTCATTTGTATTGAAAAGTTTTGTAACACTCCGCCCCTCTGGTACATGGTTGTTACCATTAAAACCTGAATTGTGAACCTAATTAAAAAGAAAATGGTTCTAACGTAAACCAAGACAGAGAGAAACCTTCAACTACTTGTTGGAACCTTCTACCAACACCTAGGCTAGCCATCAAATCCCCTAGAAACTAAACAGGGCCATACACTATACCACGAAGATAAAACTCCACTACCACTTAGGGTCCCATTTAATTGTTGAATAGAATCTTTAAACCAATCTAGTCGTGGGATCAATAGGAACCCATTATATAGAGTCTAGGACCGCATAGTGCAGCCCACCTGAGTTGTAGATATGGCCAACCTCCCATCAAGGGTGATGGTTGGAGCAAATCCCCAATAAACATCACGATGGGCCCCACATTCAGAGTGCATGTGCACTTAGGACGTGCACCCGCCCCACACCGAACGCGTCATCTGGTCAAACAGCGTTTGACCCGATGGAAATTTCAAAGAGAGGAAAATCCTCTCTCACCTTCCCACCAACCGTAGGATTTGAATCTGGTGACATCATTCATCGAAACTAGGGCCCACTAACATGATCCAATCTGTCCATCATGATCAGACGACCCACATTACCAGAACCCTGTGGTGCACTGGCCTCCATGCATGCGTGCATGTGCGCAGACAATGGCGTAATCAGACCACTTATGCTACACATCTGGATGAAGGATCTGCACCCGATCTTGAACCCGCCAGCTTGGCAATCCATGGCAACACCACACCTCCTATCTTGGCCGTCCATTGAGGGTGCATCTCAGCGCTCCTCTTGGTGCCAAAAACGGGCAGGCACCTGTCTGCATGGTGGAAAGGTCAGGGCAGACAATGCCATTTTAGGAAACTCTGCTGGTGCGATCTGGGCCTCCCACTGTGCCACGTGGAGTGATCCTTGCCTTCCCCGCTAAGGCAACGACCTTTTTGCTGGAGGAGATTTCTCATCTCATGAGAAGGAGTGGTCAGTAGAAATTCTCACAAGATGGTTGAAACATCAATGAACGGCTAGAAAAGTGGGCCCCGTAGTGATCAACGACTCCATCTAATCCATTCAAACGGACCAGATTATGCCAATATACCGTAGATAAAAATCAACCATTGATGGTCATGTCATCTTTCCCGTTAGATCGCCAAACCCACCATCACGACGTGGGCCCCATTTTAAGATTGAAGTTACTTTTCTAATGGGCCATGATGAGTGGAATCCATCCCTCATGATGGATAAACCTCATGCATTAAAAAACGAAGGTGTGGACGTGAACTCGACCACTAGATTTCGACCGTTGGATGGGCAGCTCCAGCGTGCCTCCAGCCTATAAATTCAGGTCGGTCGCCTCACTGCGGATCTCCACCCAGAGCTGAGAGAGAGAGAGAGAGAGAGAGAGAGAGTGACTGAGTGCGACTGAGTGGACTCGGTGCCACACTGCACCAACTCAGCCCGCATAGCTCGGGCCAAGTTGGGTCAGTACAAACCTATAGCACCACCGCGAGAGTGAGAGGGTGAGAGAGTGAGAAAGAAAGAAAGAAAGGGAGAGTCGTAGGGTGCAACTCACCACGGAACTCGTTTCAGCGAGTTTGGTGTAGAGCTACTACTACCAGGGTAGTGTTATCCAAGCTACTGTAGCAGCTGTGTAAGACTCTGAGTCGACTCAGCAAACACGTAAAACAATCCAGGTAATGCCACTCTATTTGATTGAATACTGGATCAACTGCAATGGCTGGACCCATTGTCCTCTAGGCCAGGGCAGTAAGCCTAACACCATGGTCAGGATCGGCTGGTCCCACCCATGACCAGGGCAGCTGAGTTAGACACTTACTCACCCACAGTGTTATGTCGGGCTGGCTTGACTCACTTGTGCAGAACCTGGTGTGGGACCTCTGTGTCTTTGATCGGGTTCTGAATCGAAACCCATCCCCTCCACTGTCGCTGGTCACCCGAACCAACCCAAACTTGAACTTATCGAGTCGAGTTGGTGAAACAACTTGAATCGAGCAAACTCAACGGGCCATGTGGACTGGCCTCCGGTTCAAATCAACGTCTGTCGGGGACTGCTCGTTTGATGGCTTTAAAATAACAGCGTCGGATGGGTAGTTGTTTGAGTTCGCTCGCCTCCAGCATCTGGACGATGCAGACTCGGTAACTCAGACTGAGTTCAGTAGCTCAAATGGCAGCAAATAGGCTGCTCTAATACAAGCTGAGTTCTAACTCGGTAGGCCCCATAAGTTTTGGAACAACCCAGTCTCTGGGCCACCTTTGGAACAACCGAGCTGGGCTGAACCAAGATGCATTTGAGTCCAGTCTTGGGTTGCAGTTTGGGCAGCAAGGCTGGGCTGAACTAGGTCTAGTCTAGCCCATTTCCTAGGCTACCAGTGGACAGCTACGGTTGGGCTGAAACAGGTCCAGCCCAGGCCAGTTCTGGGCCATCGTTGGACATTAAATGATGGGCCAAACCAGGCCAAGTTCGGGCCCAGTTTTAGGTCCCAGTGTTGGGCCACAACTGTTGGGCTTGATCAAAAGGGGTGCAGGCCCAGTTCCCACTTGGGTGGGTCCTTATAAACCCCCCACCTACTTGCAATGGCCTAGGTAACTAGGAGTTTTGGAAATCATTTGTCTAATGTGGTTATTAATCTCAAGCTCTTGTTGGGAATGACCCTAGGTGATTAATCTTGTGGCATTGGATTGTGACTTAATCATGGGATTTTGGATCATTAAGAAAGGGAGAAACCACGTAAGGAAAATTGACGCGAAAGGTGATGACTTCTCCCCTTGGGCTTTCCATCTTCAAATTAGATCAAGGGTAGCTTTTACATTGACTATAAATGATATCTTAGACTTTGATTAATCATTTGATTAGCTTACCCAAATATATGTTTGAGAATTGATAATCCATGATCATGAATATCAAATGCAAATGCTAGACCTTGATCTGTTAAGTGACTCTTGAATTATATTTGCATGTGTACTTAAGTTTTGCTTTAATTATTAGAATGATACCTTAGTCACTTAAGATGGTTCGTTACTTGATCTCTATATCATTCTCACATGCTATTAGATTGTTTGCAAGACACATATGGAATCAAAATCTCTCTAGGCAAAGGGGGGAACCTCTATCTATGAAAGAGAGTCCGTACTTCGGGTGTAATAAGACTGGTTATGTTGAGAATAGACCCTCAACATGGAGGTTAAGTTAGTGACAAATTATTCATGGGATTAACCATCTATGGGATGATTTCACCTACCTGACTATGGGATGAACCATTTACATTTTTATCGCCGTTGCTTATTTGTATTTGTAGCATACATACCGACTCATTTTATTCGTGTAATTTAGTATCTTCGACGTTTCATTCCCACTCAACATACGATGGTAGCTACCCCATATATTGAGAATTGATTGGTCACATGTTGACGGGTTCTATCAACACCCTAAGGCAGTAGACTTATGGGTTGGGGATGGTGGTATGGGATACTATGCCCGAGTTGTCGGCCTACGTTGGGTGACGAGCACCTTGTAGTGACCTTAAGCTTCATTAAACTGGTTGATTGTAATTGGACTAATAATGGCTTGGCTAATCATGCATACATGGCATATTGGTGATGACAGGTGGATATTTTTGAATGTTGTAGCACGTGCCCTCAGGTTTATTGGGGTATCGTTTCACTAGTTGCCAGACCACCAGCTATCGACCTATGTACGTGATGTACGATGGCTTGGTCATTATGTGGTATGTGATGTATGGACAGGATGTGCTGCGTTGGTGACCAACCTTTTTGCATGGGTGACGAGCCCAAGTCCGACTGGATGAGCATCCCCAGGTCGATGAAGCATTCATGCATCCATGCCTATAATAAGACTGCATCTTATTATGTTTCGTATAGTTTTTGCTTTTCATGCTATATCTGTTTAAGGCGGCGGTGTGTAATCTTGAGGGGAATTCACACTGAGCTGGCCACTCATTCATCCAATGTTCAACTGTATAGAGAATGCAGGTGTGAGCAAGGACGACTACGACACGAATTCCAAGTCGATGCAGCCGCAGCGGAGGAAGAGTTCTACGAGAAGGAGTTGCATCAGGAGGCGGCAGAATATTTTGGATTAAATCAGTAGTTATTATAGTGGATTTTATTCGTTGGTACAGTTGAACTTATTGGTTTTGTATTTGGGTCCCTAGCAAAGTGGACCAAGATATTACTATTTAGTTTCATGGCTTTATCCATGCTTAGTTTCGCTATCACGCTTTGATTTTACTATTGTTGCCACTGATTTGATCATTAACACCCGGGTTTTCAGGGAATGAGTTGTATACTCAAGTTCTGAAAACCAAGGCATTATAAGTTTATTCATACGAAAGGTAAAGGAGTAGCCCATCATTAGAGTGAAAATCACCTGATCCAATTTACAGATCAAGTGAGTGGCTAAATAGGCGACCAATCTCTTCATATCTCGATCATACACTATGTGTCTGCCTACCTCGGCGGTTGGGGTCATTGTTGTTCAGTTCGACTTGGAGCCGCAAATCCAATTCTGGCATGCCCGTATACTCATTTTGAGAAAAACAACATCAAACATTTTTCTGGCACGCCAGGTGGGATCCTATAACATAAGTCGGTATGACAGTAATGAGAAAGCGAGATGGCCAAGAAATTTTTTTAGATAACAATGAATTGGCTATGTGATATGCAAAGGGAAAATCGGCATATAGAAGACTAGTTACGAGGTCAGGCCGAGTAGTTAAGAATTCGGGTTGAGACCATCAACAGATGGATGGTCAGCCAGGCCAAAATCCTGAATATGATGTTTTCTAAAAGAATACTTACCGTGCTACAAGAAAATGTGCCTCAACCAATTATTGATATTAGTTATGTCAGAAATTTAGCGTAATTACCTCTTTTATCACAACAGAATATTCATCCGGCTCTAATCTAGGAGATATGGAACTCTCCATTGTCCGCTGAGTTCAGAGGACCAGAGAGGGAGGACAGGAATTTTATTCATGTGCCATTCCCTGGGAATCCAATGTATCATGAAAAATAAAACTAGGAAGGCCTTAAACCACCTTCAAGGCCCAAATTGCACTATTTGAATCGTGACCAAATTATTTAAATGGTTTAGGAAGTAACATGCTAAGTTCACGGTCGTATTACTACCTCAGTCAACAATAAGCCTTATTTGGAATGGATCGATCGATCATCTCTATTACCACGTCCGAATTTACCATTTTCCGATCAAGACAGCCGAATTTGACTAAGACGTCTGGATTTGTTGTCTCTCGATCAAGATGGCCGACTTCGACCAAGATGACCCATTTTGTCGTTTTTCGATCCAGATGGCTGAGTTCGGCCAAGTCGGTTGACTTTGATGTTTTCCGATCAAGATGGTCGAGTATGCCCAAGTCATTTGACTTTGATCTTTTCCGATTAGGACGACCGAGTTCGACCAGGGTGGCTGATTTTACCATTTTTTAATCCAGATGGCCGAGTTTAGCCAAGACAACCGAATTTACAATTTTTCGATCAAGATGACTAAGTTCGTCCAAGCCATCTGACTTTGCCGTTTTCCGATAAGAACGGTCGAGTTCGACCAAGACAGCCAAATTTGTTGTCTCTCAATTAAGATGGCTGAGTTCGACCAGGATGACCAATTTTACCATTTTTTAATTCAGATGGACGAGTTCGTCCAAGTCAGCCGACTTTGATAGTTTTTAAATCAAGATGGTTAAGTTCGACCAAGATGTCTGAATTTGATATTTTTATATGACTAAGCAATCAAACTTATTGAACTAAACAATGAATTAACATCGCATTCACCTTCTACTAAAGGTGAAGTAACGTGGGGGAGCAATGTTGTACCGGATTCCTAACCGTTCTTGGGAAACCCATTTAGAAAGGAGATGTATTAAAGAAATGGAAATATATTGCAGGTTAAAGATTTTCAAAGATGCTTGGAGTGCATTTTATTGAATCACATATGATAGGATGACAGGATAGGGAGCAGTTTGGAGGAATTCAAAAGCAAACCCTGCAACTATCCAAGCGATCGAATTTCATCTTGAAGGTCGACCAAGCAGTTGATATTCATCCAAGTAGTTGATCAAGCGGCAAATGGACATCTAGGAGGTCGATAAAGCTACCGATAGTCATCCACGAGCTGTCCAAGAGGTTGATGTTTATCCAAGCGGTCTATCAAGCGGCCGATGGACATATAGGAGGTCGATAAAGCGATCGATGGTCATCTAGGAACTGTCCAAGTGGTTGATGGCCATTCAGGAGGTTGATCAAGTGGCATATGGTAATCCATAAGCTTGATTGAATAGGATCCATCTAGGGTCGTCAATCCTAGTTAATCATATACGATAGGCAAGTTGAAGGGCATTATTCCTAAAGAAAAGCAGTCGATAGGCAAATTCAAAGTTTATACTCGCAGTCACTACGGGGAGGCTCATCACCTAAGCATAGGCCGACAACACGAACACGATGTCCCATACCACCATGCCCAGCTCACGAGTTTGGGTTGCTCACTGGTCACTACGAGGAGGCTCATCACCCCAGCGTAGGCCGACAACTTGACCACGGTGTCCCATACCACCATGCTCAGCTCATGAGTCTTAATGGATCATGATACCATGGTTAGAGTGGGCTTTTACATCGGTAAGGGGTACCTTAAATTCAAGCAATGATATCCATACATAGTAAATATACAATAGGCCAATTGGTTTATTAGACAAGTTCGATTGGTATGAGTGCACGCTGACTTAATCGACATGGAGTGCGTAAGCACCCCTCATAGTCTAACCACTGTCAACAATTGTCGTACGACCCGGATTCATCGAATATATCCAATGTGGCGAGACTAATTTGGCCACCCGTGCAAGACTATTACCGAGTACCTGAACTATGTTGTAGTCCTAATCTTACTCAAATGTAATAGGTAGACACATGTGATAATCATGTCAACATTCAACAACCAATCTAAATAAATTCCTCATTTGAGCATTTCATCAAACACATTGATCATATCACCTAAGACTTGCATTTTATTCATAAATCGCGTAGAGGCAAATAAGATTACATGAAGGACACTATACGTATGAATAAGGTAATTGAGAATCCTATCTTAATACTCTGAATAAATACAAATCATCAATAATTTCTCATTCAGACAATTTATCAAACACTTATGCTACACTTTACTAAATATGTAAACTAGGTTAGTTACACCATATATTTTAGCAATTCCTTACATAGGAAAGTCATCATGCATATGACAAACATGAATCCTAGATTAGTAGTCATGGAAAGAACAAATCACATTTACATGTTCATTCAAACATTTCAACAAATACGTAGGATGCATATTTGTTCAATATAGTTCATACGTGTATAATATGTCGAAAACGGCGTATCTAATACAATATGACAGCAATTAAGTTAGACATAAATCATTAGCTGACATTGAAAGCATTGAAAACCATAACCTAAATGTTTATAGTCCGTATCTTTCGTCGGAATACTTGATTCGAACTCGGTTCGAATTCTACATTCTCGAAAACAGAACGTCGGGTACCTAAATGGTGAAATTGGTTAGCTAGGTTAATAAATAACCATTATGGATTTCAACTACAGTATTAAGGTTATGATTTCTTACCAAAATCGCAGCCGAAACCGATTGTGTAGTGAAATAGGGAGGTGAATCAGTACGTGGAGTAGTGGGAGAGAATCATGGCAACGATCTCCCAAGGTTTCTCTCCTCTCCTTACTCTTTTCTCTTCTTTTCTCCCTTCTCTCTCCTAGGGTTTGGAGAAATTCGTATGAGAGAGAAGTGGGGTGGTATTAGGGATATATATATATAGGCCCATCAGTGATGTAAATGGCCCTAGGGCCCTTCTATACTTAGGTTATATCCAAAGGGCGTCTGCTTTTAAAAAATAAGGCATATAGGGAGGCCCACAACTCACATATGTCGTAGGGTAAGTGTTCACTCCCCAAGTGTAGGGTTGTGATGTAGTAATAAACTCGGTGAGACCGAGGTCGAATCCCAAGGGACTGATACCTGTACGTTGTCTGAAACTAAGTAGAACTAGAACTAGAAAGAGATGAAATTTAACTTGTATGAATTTGAGGGAATAATGGTGGTATATTAATCTAAAACTTGAGAGAAATCAGAGATAAGAAACTAGGGATTCAGAGGATCCACTTGTAGAGATCAGGGAGATCTTTATGCCTGCTTCAAAATTATGGGATTTAAACTGAATTTCCTCTGATATAACTTTAAAGGGATGAAAGGTATTTGAATTAGAATGGATTCCATCACCAAACCATGCCCAGGAGACAAAGTCAACAACAGAATTATACTAATTTCCAACCAATCAGATGATTATGAAGGTTAGGAAGGGTACCGCCATCCAACCATGCCCAGGAGGCGATGGTGAATAACCGGGCTTCTTGACGTCATAAACATCAAAAAGGGAAAAAGAAATATTTGAAGCCATTGCAGACCCATTGTAATTTCAGTCACAACAGACCATTAACGATTAAGAAAAATATTCCTTTAATAATCAACACAAATCAAATTCAATTCATAAATTTAAGTTAAAAGCTTGAAATAGTATCTCCCATCTCGCTACAGGCTTCACCTCTTAGCCCTAGCTAAGGGGTTTAGCCACACATGAATGGGCTAAAATAAACAAATAAACCAAAGAAAAAGAAGAGAAAAAAAAAACACAGTAAGGAATTTTAAAGTAAAGGAAAAACATCTCTCTCTTCTCCCTGTCTTCACGTTCTAATAGCCAAGCCGATCTCTCCGTCTTTCTCCTTTCTTTTTTTTTTCCTTCTTTCCTCCCACCCCTTTATAGAATTCCGGCAGTGGTGGCCGAGTCGATCACCGACTTCTCTTTCGCAGTCCGTTTGCAACGGAGCCGGACTCCCTGTTTACGCCAAAAGAAACAAGGCCTTGCATCTGTGATGATTGGTGGGCCTAGGATTGATGTCGGATGAGAAATCCGACCCGTCCATTAGTTTTCCCTCGAAAAACTAGTGAAACCTGATTGGTTTTGGATCCGATTCGTGGTGAATCACGAATTAGTTCAATTCACCATCAGTCTTTCGATTGGACGGTCGAAATCCAATTAAAGCTATCTTCTGCCATTCGACCACCTAGGCGAGGGAGGTAGGGCCCGTGGGTTCCTGAAGGACGGTCCTGATTAGCCTTATGAGCCCTGATGGTGGCCCACAAAGATCAACCGCCATCCCTGCTGTGAAACAGAGTCACCGCCGTCCCTGCTACGAATCTCGTTAGCATTTTTCTTGAAGTCAAGTGGAAAATCCACTCCGTCCATTGTTTTCAGGACGAAAAACCATCTGGAATTGCTCGGTTTTCGATCCAAACTGTGGTGTCTCATGAGATTGTAGCTCAGTCATCCATCCTGCGTTTAAACAGATATCTACGCATATGTTTATGCATGGGACCAGACAGACAGCTAGGAGTTGGTCTTGGCCGTATCCTGAGACCGGTGAACGGTTCGGATCATCGAGCCATATGATGAGTGGGGTCCACTAGTAAAAAACGGATGGACAGCGTAAAGACGCTGTCTGTTCTTTCGCAGAGGAGAGAGGAAGACTTGTCAGCGTGCGCTGACCCGTTTCTGGTTTTCGGTGCACGGTGTGTGCGACTGTGCTAAGCACACGCACACCCTCCAGGTAGGGTCCATCGTGATGTTTATGAGAAATCCTCTTCGTTCATCTATTTTTTTACCATATTTAAACGGTTGGGACTAAAAATGGAGCATATCCATACATTAGGTGGGCCCCAAATCAAGATTTTAGGGCTGATCTATCCGTTGGGACACTTCCACAGGGATTGAACAGATGAAATATGACGTGTATGGTTAATTTATGGTTCTCAGGCCATGTATGAAGTTTCGAGCCAATCGGATGGCGAGAGCCCTATGATCTTACATTTTAGACGTCTTTTGGGCCACTTAAGCTCCAATTTCTTGATTTTCTCGGATTTCCGGCGTGTATATCCATCGAACTCGGTCTCCTGGAGTCCCTTCTTTGCTCTGGTGACTTCGGAGCATTAAATCCATGCTTTTAATACATTTTCCCAGTCCAAGCTCATAAATACACCCTGCAACATAAACATAATTTAAATCGGGCCCTTAAACAGTATCATGTTTGAAAATCCAGGCAATAATAGGGTCTGATATGCAATATTTGACCCTCAACAGTAAGCTCCCTAACAATGGATCTATGCTAGGAAGTGATTTTAGTGCGATTGGATAAGCTGATCGACCGTGGAGGACTTGTATCAGATCAACGGTCATACTTACTCGATCGGGGCCCACAAGTGTATTGATATATGTAGGGAAATTTCCTTTTCCCATAGGTGAAGTTTAGTCAGAAATTGATGGTCCAAAATCTTCAATTTTTCTTGTGAGTGAATGACCCAATTCACTTAAGTTTCAATACGTTTTCTAAATATATTTGCGTTTCTCACACACTTCACTTAGGGCTCAAGTTATACGTTTCTAGATACTATCTGGGCTTGATTCTCGCGATGGTTGTCAAGCCCAGTAGGACGGACATAACCTTATAGTTTCGCGGTCATCGAATTTTCGACGTGCGGTCTAGGTCCGATATAAAGTTTCAATGTACTCCCGAGAGCGACAAGCTCTTAAGATTTTTCCTAGGTCTTTGTGCAGTGTTGAGTCAGTGGTATTAATTGTTTTAGGTCTTCTCGTTTACGGAAATGGTGGTTCATGTTTAAACCATCAATTATCTAGTTTAGTACTTAACTAATTTTTACCTAAATTACGACGGGATACGGTCCTTAGGTATTTTTGCCTGAGGTAGTGCCCGGGTCTTTGTACGAATTTTTTCTAGATGTTACATAATTTAAGTCACAATAAACCATTAAAAACTAAAAGAATTCTTTATAATCAAACTAGCATCATAGAGAGTTCATCACATGAATCAAAGCTATAGAAACCGACCTATCACGGACATGATCAAACTAAAATTTAAAGGAAAGAAGAAAAAGAACAATGGAGAAGAAGAAAAAATCGAAACCATCCACAATTGGTTGCTTCTCTCTCTCTCTCTTGTGCTCTTTTCTTCACTTCACGCCTCCACGGCTGCCCTGGATGATGCCCCCATGTCCTTCTCTCCTTCTCTTTTATAGGTGTTACAAGGTTAGGTCGGTTGGAGTGGAGAACCGACTCCACTTTCGCAGCTCTCTCTTGCGTAGCGAAACACAAAAAAAACTTGCGTTTGGATGAGATTTTGGGACAATGATCCTTGCAAACTTGGAATCTGACTTCATGGTGGGGTTTAAGACCACCCTTTGCATCTTCTAGACGGTCCGGATCATAGATCCAACCATCTCCACGATCACACAATGGCTCACGGAGGGCCGAACATCTGGACGCACGTTCTTGGGAGGTTTCTTGCGCTGAGATGTTTGGTGGGCCCCACAGTGCTGTTTTTGGAGAAATCCACCCCATTCATTAGATTCCTGGAGAAATTTCAGTCGAAAAGGGGTGGTTTTGGTCGAGTTTGGTGCGGCCCAAAGGATCGAATCTTCCCGCTGTTCATCTTGTGTTTGACGGCGATCTACATGTGTACACGTGCGTGGGATCAAAAAGACTCCATGGCTAGGGTCGTGCCCCTCCTCTCCCCTGGATTGAATGGACGGTCCCGATCGTCAGGATGGATGATGATGGTGGGCCATTAAATGTCCTAGCGTCCGGTTGTGAGGACGCTAGAGATTTTTTTTAAGAAAGAGATGGGTCAACCATCTTTGACAAAGATCGGTGATCTAGTGTGGCACCGGTGTGCGTCGTCTGTGCACATGCACCACTTCATGTGGGGTCCATTGTATTGTATATGAGAATTCTGCTCCGTCCATCCTCCCTCTCATCTAATTTAAGGGGTTGAGACCAAAATTGAAGCATATCCAGATATCATGTGGGCTCAGATTAGTGATTTATGGGCTGATCTGTCCGTTGGGCCACTTCCACAGTGATCTAATGTCTGAAATTCGACGTGTACGGTTGATTTAGGGTCCTCAGGCCAGATATAAAGTTTCGAGCCAAACGAATGGTGGGAACCCTGTGGTCTTGCATTTAGGACGATTTTCAGGCCTTTTCATCTTCAATTACTTGATTTTCTCGGATCTTTGGCGTGTAAATTCTTCGATCTCGGTCTCTTACGATCATCCCTTACCTTGGTAATTTTGTAGCATTAAATCCATGCTTTTAATACCATTTTTCAGTCCAAGCTCCTAAATTGACCTTGCAACACAAACATGATTAAAATAGAACATTAAACATTATCATGTACGTAAAACCAAGTAATAACTAGGGTCTAATATCCAATATTTGACCCCCTCAACACCTTCCACTATTGACTGTACCAGGGAGGCCTGATGAGGCCACCAAGGGGATATCATCTCAACACTTATTTCGACTTGGACTTGTTCCCTACCGCAGATGAGTTGGGTAAAGTTAGCATATGGATATGAGAAAAGGTATTCAAAGATACTCGGGTTTGCCGAGTGTGCAATCATGAAGATTTGCTCATCATCGTCAACGGGTGTCTTCATTTTCGCAATCATGGCTTGCCAATCTAATGTACGCTAATAATGACTCATCTTCCTTTTGCCTTAAGGCAACAAGATCCACCTTTTTTGGGTGTTGAGTTAAGATTATACTTGAAAAGATCGACAAATGCTTGGGAAAGTTGTTCACAAGTTTTGATTTGATGGTAGTCCAGTGACATGTACTAATCTAATGCGTCACTTTTCAAAGACTTCCGAAATAGGCAGATCAACGCTCCTTCATTGCCTACCATGACATTAAGCTCTCTACATAATGCTCTCACGTGGTCTATAGGACACCTTTTATTATCGTAACTTTTGAGTTTTGGTACCTCAAAGCCTAATGGTAAATTTACATCAGGGAAGGGACAGAGATCCCTGAACTTAGTAGATGGGAGATCTACCCCATACTACTTTTGCAACTTCCTCTTCATCTTTCATATTTGTTTTCAAATTTATTCAGTTTCGGATGGACCATATGGGAGGGATTTTGCCCCTTGCCTAGCTTGATCTGCCCCACTCTCATAATAAGAAGCCTCATTGGTGCCCCTGTGACTTAAGCAAGGAGGAGATTGGACTCGGTGATTACTCTCATTATATGAAGTCTGTTGAACTGGGAATGGGAAATGAGACTTTAAAGAAACTGTCATTTTAAGAGGATGTTGAAATTGACAAGAATTCCCATTAGGAGCATATCGGAATTGTTTGAGAATCCCAATTGTGCAATGTGATTGGAAATGACTCCCATTTATGGGAGAATACTAGAAGAAACACCCTGAGGTGGAGGGTTTTTCGAGACGCATGGTTTTTCTAGTTGAAGGTCTCCGTTTGGGGGGGGGGGGGGGGGCATTGGACGTCATGCGTGAATAAGGCTACAGTTGGATCGAACTGGAGGCTAGAAGAAATGCGAGAGCATGCGATTGTTATTGTTGAGATGGACTACCTTGAATGTTGACTGCCGGAACTAGCACACTTCTACTTTATACAAGTTGTAAAAGAAGTTCTTACATGGTCTTCATGTTTTGTGTTAGTTCTTGAAGGTAAGAAACTGGCATAAGCGTTGCCAGATGTGGTTGCGGAAGAGTAGCATTTGTCATTTCAAGAGCATGGAGAGGGAGAGAGATGGTTGTTTTAGATCTATACAGATTGAGCTATGGAAGGAAAGGTTTTTACAAGAACGCCTAACTCGTGGAGGTGCAATGGTTGGGATTTTGATTTTTTTCTTTTTTCTTTCTTTTTTTTAATGATTTTTTTTTTGAATTTTTGAATCGAAATGGATGCAAATGAGAATGCAAGCATTCAAGAACCATTTATCCCTTAGGAATAGGTGAAATCCTATTTTTGAAGTTGGATCACAACGTGTGTGGCTAGCATCATCCCTAATAGAGTCATCATTCTGTGGACGTTGGGATCCCAGGGTTGGAATCAACTCGAGATTGCTTTCCCACATATGGGTCACTTCTTTTGAGGGCTTTGCATTGTGATTAATTGATTATTTTTTACTAGAGTTGCCACTAGCCAATTTTTTCATATCTACAATTGGTTTGACCCTATTGAAACGTTATGGTAGGGATCCGAAGATTTGTCCTAAGATGATGACTCTTTTATTTTGCGATCATAAATTCTTAATAAGGGATCGCGGTTATAGAGAGGAAAGGTGTTATGCACTCGCTTTGTCCATATAGATGTACGATGTTTACTTCATATGATCTGATTGTTCTTAAGGGTTATGATTCAGTTCTTGTATATGAATGTGTGTAATGCTTATGACAAAATGTGAAGTAATAGATAAGTTTTATTATGGGCAAAGTTTGATTAAATTGGTAAGCCTTAGAGCATACTTTTAAGGAAATTTGGTGTAACATTTGTTGAATAATGAGATAAATGTTGCACTATACAAATGTTATGGCTAGACGAAGCTTGATTAAAAACAGTTGGGTAGTGTCATAAGGATCATATCGAGTGGTTTGGATTGAGCTTGGGTCGGCTGAAGAGAGTAGTGTAGGGGCTGGACTTAGGCTAGGTTCTCTTCCTTGTCCTCACTCTCCTTGATAGGGATGGCTAAGGGGGTTTAAGATGCTTCTAGATTAGTAAGGAATGATTGTGGATACTTAGGAATTCATTAGAGGTGATTGAAATATGAAGGGAAGATGGGTATTTATAACCCTGCGACCTGATTTTCTTGTAATTCCTCCAAAGCTTGAGGTTAAAAAGGGTTTAAATTGCTAGGATTTAATATTGCCATGTGGCAAGATCTCATGTGTTAGTTTGGATGACATAAGGTGTAATTTTAACTCAAGAGATGGGTATCAGAGTAATTTTCAAGTTTTGCACATGTATGAAATAGGCACGGAAGACAATTTTATATGAGTAATCAACTTGCCAAAATACGGTTTGTGCCACGTGGCAAGCGGCACCCTGAGCGCTGCTCATATTCCTTTTTTTACTTCGGATGGAGGTTTGTCTTGTACATGTGAACAACTTTGGTCTTTCGAAACTATCTTGCTCTCTTTCCTTCCCTCTAAATTGGGCTTTAGAATGGGCATGGGCCAAAATGGGTTTATGGATTTGGTTTGACAAGGTGAGTTGACTGGATAAGTTATGTGGGCTGATCGGGTGATTTGACTCCGCAGGGTTGACTCAAGGGTTAACTCTATAAGTTAGATTTTTCCTAAAGTTTGGGTTTGGTAGCAGGTTTAGGATTTTGTCAGGTTACTGTGATTGGGTTAACTAGGCTTTAGGGTTGATTCCTTGGATTTCAGGGTTACTTTATAAAGTTTTAGGATTTCTAGGAATATGAATTATGGTTTCCAAGTTAATTTATTGACCTGAGGTGGCGTGTCTACACCTTCTTCTTCTTCTTTTTCTCTCTTTATTTTAATTTATTTTATTTTATTTTATTATTTTTTTCTTTTTTTTAACACACACACCACCACACAGGCACACACTCACGCCGCAGTGGGATTTCACCAACTATGGGTACTCGAACCCTCAACCAGGTGTTGAAACTCCCGAGAGTCTACCACTGGAGCAATAGCAAGGACCTGGCGTGTGTCTATACCTGTCGCAGTGGATTCATAGCCTCATTAATCTATTAATTGCATTGGTATACTCAGTCCAATCGATCGATCAATTCAATCCCATTAGGTGTAAGCCACATCAGGTGTAGCTAGCCCACATTTCACGACCCACTAGGGAAGAAATCACACTGATTAGATCATCTGATTCATCTGTAAGTTAGCCTTATTTCTATAGTTGTTCATTTTCCAAGCCATGGATGGGAGGTTCGATATGGACGGATGGAATTGATTCTTGGGACCACAGGCGATTCACAATAAAAACTAATTAACAAATAGATAGTTGAATTTATGGATTGTACCTACTTTTTTTTTTTTAATGAACTTGATTGTTTGGGAACCATTAAGTTATCTATGATAAGGACTAATAACAAAAAGGTAGTTCAAATTATGGAGTAGACCTACTTTTTTAAGTGATCTTGACCGTTTATTTTATAAGCACCGAGAAAGGATCTCGGAATCATCTGATTGGTGTGATTTCTACCAGGTAGCCCATAGAATGCATGCTTCAGCTAATGGACAGTTTAGATTGATCAATTCGATTGTACGACAATCCTAATGCAACCAGGAGTACCATAACTTATAGTGCTCTGGCACCAATGAATAATTTCTCTTTAATATTAGTGGCATCAGGAAGATTCTACATTAAGGAAGCGGAAAGTACTGAGTTACACAGCACGCTTAAGCGTATTGAGTAAACTCTCTGGCCCCACCATGGATACATGTATCTTATCCACGCCGTACATCCATTTCTTCAGATCATTGTAGGTTATGATTCGAAAATTGAATCGTACCCAAAGCTCAAGTAGACAACACCACAGGAAACAATAGAAATAATGATGTCCACCGTTGAAACTTTCCTAGGACCCACGGTGATATTTATTTGTCATCCAACCTGTTAATAAGGTCACACAGATATAAATGAAGGGAAAATACAAATATCAGTTTGATTCAAAACTTCTGTGGCCCCTAATAAGTTTTCAGCAATAAGCGTTCAATTCACACTCTTTACTGTGGTGTGGTCCACTTGAGCTTTGAATATGCTTAATTTTTTGGATCCAGAACTAAAATGATGTGGTAAAAAGGATGAATGGAGTGGATAAAATATTTAAATCAAGGTGGGTCCCACTTAGTTTGAGCGTACTGAGTTACTCAGTACGCAATCCGCTTCCCTACATTAATACTTTTTTTAATCACAAAAGAGGAATGGAGAGAGATGATGATCACATGCTCTTACATCAGCCCAATACAATGGTTAAAAACAACGACTTGATAGAATAATAACAACTGTATTATATTCGACCTGAAGATATGTTACATCTGCAATCCATGTCCTGAAGATCCACACGGTTGATATGATGGGACCACCATGTATGGACTATAAATCCTAGCCATCCAATCTTTGATATTTCCTAAAATGAATATGGACACTAATACGTTCCTTTACTTAGCATCTATTTGTAGGTCATCAGGTTAGTCTTGTCCATCTGAGCTGGGGCCGCATCATATCAACGGTCCAGATAACTGGACCATGCTCCAACATGCGCACGCTGGGGCTGGAGGATACATACGTATCCTCGGGCGGAAGGGTCAATATAATTCCTCGAACAGCAATAACAAGTTGGAAGAATTAGAAGAGAAAGAGATCATGGAACTAGTTTTCAAGATCTTCTTCTCCTTGTTTTTGGTGGGCCTTTGTAGCTTACCTGCCTACTTGTACTGTATCTTATGGATGTTCCCTGGAAAGAATCGAGAGATCTTACGAAAGCAAGGGATCAAAGGCCCACCACCTTCTCTTCTCAATGGGAATATCTCGGAGATGAAATGTATGGGATCAATGGAGAAAAAGCCCGGGGAGGACAGCAGAGATGTGTCGCACAACTACGCTTTGACGCTCTTCCCTTACTTCGAACGGTGGAGAAAAGATTACGGTATTATGGGAATTCTATCATTTTCTTTCGAGTTATGATTCAGTATTGAACACCAATAAACAAAAACTTGTAAATTTTCTCATCATGGTCTGATCAAGATCAGATGGTGATTGGATGGCCGCGACAACCTTATAAAATGCAAAGGTGGGGCTTCTTCTTTATATTCCCATCTTGGCTGCTCAATAAGTTTTATTGTTGGTATTTAACACTGAATCGATACCGCTTTTAATTTATTATCGCTATTCATATATAATCAACTCAAGTAGCATAAAATCATGATTCTGTGACTAAGGTTCTTGAAATAAAATTATCTACTGAAAGCTTTTATATTGACTATATCAGTTTTGTCTGTAATAAAGCCTGCAAAATTTTGAAGTGGGTCCCGCTTTGTAGACTGCCATCTTCCATGGATGGTGATGAGGTCCACCAACAAAAAAATCTTTCTATTGGTGTTTAAAATCTGATCATTCCTCTTAGTTTGTTTTCAAGTCTTAGAATTATTTTGGTTTGTCTAGATATCACTGAGTCATGACTCGAGCGAGTTTAAACCTAGTTTTCACCAGAAGTAATCCACTAATCATGACATTCATTGAGAAAGATAATATATCCTGGCACAACCGCATCTTGGTACTATCTAAATGGAAAGAAAAAAATATATATATTTGAAGGACTCAAAAAAATTGAAAATTTCGATAACACCTATAACATAGGCGGTAAAGCTAAATTCAGTCTTATCATCTATGGTTTGCCTATAGTTCGCCAAACTTCATTTTAAACTCTATATTTGTTTTAAAAATTAAAAAAAATCAAAAAATCAAAATACAGGCTGCTAGATAGAACTTTTGAAATTTAGAGTATTACAAATACGAGGTGCCAAACACAACCAAAGTATTCCAAAAATAGAATATTCCAAAATTCAAGATATTCCAAATACAAACTATATATTAAACAAGACATATTATGATTAATTAAAAATGAAAGACTTAAGAGAAGCAAAGGATGATATTAACCCACCATTTAATTAAATAGTATGTATGCTAGTATTTACACTAATAAAAATTTATCTATTTTAATTTAAGTTTCATATTTTAATTTTATTTATATACAATACATACATGCATGCATAGATGCATCTAATGCCCTTTTATCACAATTTTTTTTTTTCCTTTCCTTCTGAATTGAAGCCGTTTTCCATTTTTTGCTAAAGTTTCAACTAACTCGCTAGTGTAAGAGCATGAACAACTCTTAAATGTGCACTAGTAGATAGCAAGTGAGATGCACCTGAAAAGGACAGGATGCCATTAATTACATGGCCTCGAAATACATGTAAATGGCGGGGCCCACATGATAATCGGTCAAGATGTCATAGAATGTTTCCATATTCAGGACTGTAGGATTCCACCAGTAGACCTTGCAAATCCCATATTTGCCATCTATGCCAAGCAACTTGGGTCACAAGGTTGCAAATGCACCGGACGCTTGTGCAAGATTGTGGTCTTGACCATAGATCTAAAACTTGGTGATTCAACTCAAAATTCCATTGAGTCAACTCGACTTCCCTAAACTTTGAGCTTTAAACTCAGCTCCAAAGTGAAGCTGGTGTAACTCAGTCTTGTGTTGACCAGACTAGTCATGGTGCTGACTCACCCCAGCCCAATCTCTCGAAATATTTTATATTGAAGGATAGACCTGCCATCTGCTTTCCTTTTAAATATTCATAAGCATCTTAAATATATTTAATTGGATTATTAAATACCAAGTCAAGCTGACACTTGATTGACAAATTTTCATTCTTTGCAATTTATCGGCATGGAGATTTCTTGGTAGCTTTTCATATTTTGATATTTTTCTGGTTGGAAATAAAATACCATTTTTTAATAAAATTGAGATAAAAAGCTAAAATTTCTGAGATTTTGAAATTTTTGTTATATTCTCTCACTAATGTCAGTTGATGAATTAGCAAGGAAAAGATGGGAGTTCTTCAAAATCTCAACAATATTTTTTATAATCTTGCTTAATAGATGAGTTGAGTTCTCCATCATGGAATCTTTGTTTTAAGCTCTTGTATATTTGACAAAAATAAAAAATAAAAATAAAAATCATGTAGATCAAACATTTAAAACCCATATAGTTTGAAAGATAGGTTTTTTTTTTTTTTTTTTTGAAGGGCTCAGGTCCAATCAGTTGGACCACAAATTATGGTCTACCCGGAGGATAATTTCAAAAACATTGAGTGAATATGACATCTAACTCTTCCAATTGGTTGGGCCTACTATTAGGATCATATGATACAAAAACCAACCACATCTGCTCATCAAATGGGTCACAACAAAGAAAACAATACTATCCTTTGATATGTGGTTCGTTTAATAAGTAAATTTAGCTGATTTTTTCATACAAAATCCTCATAGTGGGTCCAAGTTATTGAATGGATTAGATTTTGCACCCACATGCAAGCTTAGAAGTTATCCATTCGGTGGACAGTAAGTTGCAGTCCAACTGTCCGACTTCAGACCACCTCTTTCTTAGTAAACCTAATTAAACACGTTTTCTTTTCATAAAATACTTTTTATTCCAAAAAGAAAAAAAAAAGAGAAAAAGAAAGAAAAGAAAAGACTTCTTTAAGCAATTAAAAATAAAGTAGAGATTAGCAGCCATCACACATTAATACAATTGAATATAAGGAAAAAAATAAAAAATAAAAAAATAAAGACTTACTGTTTTACACCAGGATTCCTTGGAGGGGAGGGGAAGGATTCAGGAGACCCAAAGGATATTATCCAACTACGCACACATCATTCTTCATGCACATAGGATTTCTAAGTATGTTAATTAAAATTTATATTTTTATGTTATTTATGCACATATATAACTTTTTCTTTTTTACTCATCTTATTCATTTTCAAGATTTTGATATTTCTGTTTTATACTAAATCTTTCATCGTTTTTTAAATGATCAAAATTGAATTAAACATGAATATATTTCCTCTCATAACGTTTTTTAGTCACATGTCGCTTTGTTAACTGTGGGCCAACCATCCAAGGCGTTGACCCTTTTATAACTTGTGGTTTCTTACGTGGCATACAAGCACTTTGATCCGAACCATTCAAATTGTATGGCCCACTGTGGATGGATGTGGCATGAAAATCAAAGCGTCATCGTACCGTTCCATTGATGACTTTCAAGTGGATGATAAAATTCAGATAGTTAAGATCATTCAATCTCCTAAACTTTGGTGGACCACAACTTTTAAGGGTTTGGATCACTACGCATGTATGCGGCTTGTACAGTTATGACCTATAGAAAATTAAAAAAATTTAAACTTGCTGAAAATATCACCCTAGGAAGAAAAAAACATATATACAGCTGCATTTCCGTAATTTCAGAAGTCCATGTCACAATTAGGTTCTCTGCTCGTTCCAAATGAACCATGAATCATCTGTCAAGGTCGATGTACGATCCAATAACAAAAACCTTAACAGCGGATCCTGACCATCTAGAATGTGGGTCCCGTTGTGCATAATTATCTAATGTTTAACACTCATTCGATCATTTAACGAAGTGTGGATGGCTCTGATTACTAATCAAGGTGACTTTCAGACCATACTCCAGACACAATGGGGCACATGATTTGGACGCTCCAGATTAGATTGGAAGTGTGTAGATGGGGCACGTGTTCGTTTCAGTGACTCTAACAAAGAAATAGCTAGGAATTAATGGAGAATGATATTGGTATACGTGTAGCCCATCTATAGGTGATCCAGACCTTGATCCGGTGGGCCCCACAGTTAACAGAGAATGATTCTGTATTAATATCCTCATCTATCAAGTTTCATGTCATATCAATCCACAGGTCGGGACCTACAGATCAAAGATCCAGAATAACTGAGCTATACAGGCCCACTTCTACAAAACAGGGACCCAATCCGATCAACTGAGTCGTTCGAGATGAGCGTCCGAGATTGTTTAATATGGGATGGGACCGCCCGGGACAAACAAAATTTTTAATGGATCCAGCCCTAAAAGTTCAAAATCGTTAATGGACGTGTGGGTGGATCCTTGACTATAGGGCCCACTGGGATATATGTGTCTTACATCCAGGCTGCATCCCATTTGACAGCTCATTTTAGGATATGATTCCGAAATATGAACCAGATCCAAATCTCAAGTGGACCACACTGTAGGAAGCAGTGGTGATTGACACTTAATTTTTTTTTGTGGGCCACAAAATTTTTGGATGAATCTGTCATTTATGTGGTCCCTTCATCCAGATCTTTCTCACCTTATCAAAAGGTTGGATGGAAAATAAGCATTCCGGTGGCCCCCCAAGAAGTGTTTAATGGTAGGTATTCAACCACCATGGTTTACTATAGTGTTGTCCACTTGAGATTTAGATCTGCTTCATTTTTTTGGATTATGACTTAAAATGAGCTGTCAAAATGTATGGACAGAATGGATGTAAGCCACATATATCACGGTGGGCCCCACAGTCAGAAATCCACCGACCTCCGTTGATCCGGGGATCCACGAAGCCACGCCCCAGTAATCAAGTCTACGTTTTTTAAGTCCATCGCACAAAATGTTCTTTTTCATAAATGATGAAATTATCTGCATAGACCCAACAGACATGGGACACCTTTGTTGTGTGTGGGTCCCAGAGCAGACACTTAATTATCCCACAGAAGTGCCTAACCATGTTATGTTACTCTAATAGATGACAACAACATGGGATTCTACTACTACAAGCCACGTATGGTGTGAGCTTTTTCTCTCTCTCTCTCTTATATATATAGAGTCATGCTCCCCTGCGCACCTACGCACGTGCGCACTTTTGCACACGTGTCATGGGTGTCTAATCTGAACGGTCCATGTGATGCGGAATTCCATGAAACCCCATGTGACAAATTTTCACCCTGGTCTAAAATTCTGTTGGGCCATAGCAAAGAGAAATGAAAATCAAAGGAGGAAAATGTTTTCATTTTTCATGGGCCATCAAAATTTTAGATTAAAGTAAAACTTAGGCCCGGGAGGTTTCACGAGGTGCTGCTTCACATGAACGGTTCAGATTTTGGATCCACATCACGTAGGATGGGTTCTCAAAAAAGTTGGTACGTAGTACGTACGAACTGGTTCGCAGGTGAGCGTTTCCTTATGTGGGGCCCACTTCATGTCAACAATCACAACGCTTCTGCGTCTACGTCCCTTTGATGTTGTTTGTGCCTGACTTAACGTTCAAGACACATTATAAAAAGATCTTAACCATTCACCATGTGGACCTTAATGTGGAGAGTCCATCTCTCAAACGTCAAATTGAAAAACGACCATCCTAACCATTCAACCGTAGGTCTTAAATGGAATAAAAAGATATTGTACCATATTCAATCTAACGCTAGGATAATCCTAAATATAGAATCTGCCCAATGGGGGCCACCTAATGAAATTATACCATCTCATCAACGTGTGCCACGTATGCAATCTTGGAGTCCATATTCTTTAGGGAGAGTTGGCAGTTGCATGTCCTTTTCAAGACATCCCATTCTTAGCTGTTACCTATACGTGCACGTTCTTGGTACTTTCTCTCACACGTACCAATATCATACACACGTATTAGATCACCACTTGCCATCTTTGGGCCTACCATGGGCACCACCACTCTGCTTATCAAAGGGTCGTATGTGTACAACGCACGTGGCTGCTGGTCTTTCTCACCCTCCATTTTCAGAGGTGAATCGGGTACGAGTAATTCAATAAACTCTGCGGGGCCTACCGTGATGTATGTTTCTTATCAACGCCATCCATCTGTTTTGCCGGCTCATTTTAGGGAATCATCCAGAAATTGAAGCATATCCAAAGCTCAAGTGGACCACACTACAGAAAACAGTGGGGATAATGGCATCCACCGTTGATTTTTTTTTTTTCAGGTCCACCGTGATGTTTAGATGCCATCCAAACCGTTAGTAGGGTTATTCCCACCTGGATGAATGGAAATCACAAGTATCAGCCTGGCACAAACTTCTCTGGCCCTAAAAGGATTTTGGTAGTTGGCGTTCAATCCCCAATGGTTCTAGTCGCGTGGCCCACTTGACTTTTGGTCTGCCTCATTTGTGGGTCCATGTGCTAACATGAAGCGGGTGAAACTGATGGACGGAGTGGATATAACACGAATGTGGCGGTGGACCCCACAGAGATTCCGTATACATGGACATGAAGGCCTGAACTCCTGGAAAATGTCTCACAAAAACAACGGTTAAGGAGACAGCCCATGTTCAAAGAAAACGAGTAAAAGATCAAAATGGTTGAAAACTTCCAGTCTGATAATTTCCTTTCTGGGTATCTCTTCCACGGCATGGTCCATCCAATGAAGGGTTTGGATCATTGAAAAATGAACTCCATATCCAACAGCTTGGATCATATTATAGCAAACTACAGCTGAAAAATCTAGAATCGACAGCAACAGTTGCATTGAATTCTGAAACATGCAAAATTCAACCCATTTAAATAATACTACCTCATTGATATAGTATTTACATTTCGGTACCTATTTAAATATACTTTTCAGGAACCCAAAAAAAAATGCTAGGAAGGGTGGCCCAAACCCATCTAAGAAGGGGGGTTGGGCCATCTGACCCACAGGTAGACCCTACACATTGGCAGTACTAGTCTTGAACAGTTAAGGACAGTTCATACTGACGTTTTAGCTTGTGCAAGTGGGACCCATTTTTTACTGATCAAGAACATTGGCTCATTAACTCCCACAGTTGATAGACCATTCACCACTCGATTGATCAATCCTGACATTTCAATTTGCACCTTTGAATAAGACAGAACTCAAAATATGTAAATGGTCAGCAATAAACTGAAAATGCCCACGATTGATGGTTAGGATCTTTTGATATGGAGATTTTTGAGGCACGGTCCATCTGCAATTCCAATCCACTAACAGTCTAGATCATGGGCCTTTGGCCCCAGTAATACAACCTGAAAACCCGATTATCCCTATCCTCTTGAGGATTACATACTATACTAGTGGGTTACACGAGGCTGGGCCAGCCTCTTGGGTCTTTGGGATGGCCTATCAAAGGTCGGGTTTGGGCCTAGACTCCTAGCCCATCAAGAATTATCTAAATCTTTGTGCACCATTAGTAGTTATTGAGCAACCAGGTTGGGCTTTGGTTGAGTTCCCGGTCCTTTCGGCAATGGGCTTGATGTCATGATGGGCCTGCAAGGCCTCGTTTGTAAACTCAGTTGGCGTTTGAGAAGTTGGGCCATGCTAGCATTGAGCTATGGCCCAAGAAGGCGACTATGGGAAATGCCCATCAACTTGAACGGACCGGTTGATGGACCACCTGATACTGGGGCAGCCAATGCTCAACAAATTAGCACTTTTAGGGCATTTGTGACCTTTTGATTCATGTCACTTTTCTGGCCCACCATACCTCGCTTGTAAAGTCCATACCGTTCATTGCATTTAAATAAATAAATAAATAAAAACCTTGTGTTTACTTTCACCAAATATACTAAAATTTTCATGGGCCCAAATGTAACAGGCCCGATATTCATGTACTCGCTGCGAAACGTTTTGATACTGCATGTGACCGACCCGGATCTGATAAATGAGATTGGGCGATCCACATCTCTGGATTTAGGAAAGCCTTCATATCTACAAAAGGATCAGAAGCCTTTGTTTGGCCAAGGCATTTTAAGGTCAAATGGGCCATCTTGGGCCCACCAAAGGAAAATCATCGCGCCAGAATTCTTCATGGACAAAGTTAAGGTGACGTTTTACTAGTCAATTTTCTCTTTTCCTTTGGAAAATTAATATAGTAATTATTAGCATAATCAAGATGTATCTTAGTAGGAATAATTTGAGTGTATTTTTTAATTTTTATAATAATATGGTATTAGAGTTATGGTTCTAATCTTTCCTCTCTTTTGTTGATTTCTTAACATATCACCTTTTTGAATTGTATTCTTTGATGTTGGTTTTGTCAAATCACAACTTGATCTAAAATCTTGAGATGTATATCGAGGGACTTTAACACTCCTCCACACGTGCGGGGTGGAACCCCTCACAAGAACATAGTGAGCAAAGGTGGAAGGATACACAACTCATACCTAAGTAGAGGGACATTCACAACTCATACCATAAACGACCACCATGAGAGAATATATTCTAGTGGCATATTTGCTAATCCCGAAATTTGAACACAAGACCATCCACTCTTATACTATATCAAACAAGCAAGTTCTCTAAAAGCTTCGAGCCTCCACTCTGATACCATGTCAAACAACTTATTTATTTAAAAGCTCGAATTGTTAGAAGATGTGTATCAATGTATATTGAGGGACTTTAATACTCCAACTCCAATAGGTTCAAATTTTGTATCAAATCTAAATTTGCTATTATTTGTTGTGTCTCTATCTAACTCACATTCTCTGCCTGTGATTGATTTCAAACCTGATGGGCTCGTACCTCGGAATCAATTAATTAGAGTGGGTGACCTACTTTGGACTTATATCTAACATCTCGAGAGGTGTGATCTTGGCCTTAATTGAGTTATTGTAGTCACCAAACCTTAGCCCTCACTGATTTCTAGCAAAGTGGCTTTGATATTATATCTTACCATTTGAACATCGCAACCACCATTTCCACCTACAACCACCATTAGATTTGATGACATTTTATGTAACCATCATCTCTAACCTATATCTTTGCCAATCCAACTTAAAACCTATCTTTTAAAATACCCTTCTTTAGTCAAGATCGATTATCATTATCTCTACATGAACCTATTCGTTGGACATGTTTCAATCGTTGGAACTATCATTTCCCATTTAAGTATTGACCTCAGCTATGCTACCTATCATCATTCATTTGACACTGCCATCAATACTAGTTGTGTTCGTCAGTACCAATTGCTCATCCAATCCATATTCCCCAATAACACCATCAATCAATGTTTGAAATTAGATCTATCATTTTCTCCAATCTAGAAATCAGACCTATATGTGACCAAAACCTCTTCCTCTGGTTTTCTTTATGAAGATTAGATAAATAAATAAAACCTACTGAAATGTCTATTCCCACTGTTTAATCTATATATGATAATATTTATCTATGTAGTCTATTCATCAGTTTTCGCTAATGTGTTAAAAATTACAAAAATACCTCTTTTACTTAAGTGACTTAAATAATAATATAAATTTTCGATTAGGAAGCCCATTTTGTCAAGTGAGTTCCCAAGCATGTTTTGGATTTATATTAGAAAGTGATGAAGCGTGCACTCTTGATAACTATGAGCTTAAAATACAATCCAAATATCCATATTGAAAGCTAAAATGCCTAAGAAGCTCAAATGCTTAATCATTTACATTTAACAATATAAAATATTTCTCCTACTTGTATTCCTTTTTTTTTTTTTTTTCCTTCTTTATTTTTGGTATAAAATAGAAATAAAAGTTTTTTTTTTTTTTTTTCTAATTTACATAAACTCATATTACCAAAAAAAAAAAACCAAGTTTTGCAAGCGATCAAAAAATGTGTTTAGATGATGCCATCACCTTCATGACATCATTAAAAATATTTTTGAAAACATATTTTTTCTATTTTTTTGTTTTCTTTTTTGTGTAAAAACACACAAAAGAATATTTTAATGTGCATTTTACACCCTATAAAAGAAGATGGATGTACAAGTGTTATAAGACAACTTTAGATAATATTATCATCTTTAATATTATTAATAACATCATTTTAAATGATCTTTTGCACATTCATTCCTTTTTATTATATTAAAAAATGATACAATCTTTTACTGCGAAATAATATAATAAAAATAGTGATGTTATTTAAAGTATTTATATATATATATATATATATATATATATATATATATATATATATATATATATATATATATATATATATATATAAAATTACAAATAACAGATCCATATGATATTAATGTATTTAAAATACTAATCAATACTGTACAGTATTATAAATTTCCAACTATATGAAAGAAATTTATCATTTTAGTACATATCATGTTCATTAGTACAAATGAAAGTGGAATTGCTATTAAAAAGTAAACTTCAGAAATAGTACTAATAAAATAAGAAAATCAATTAAAAGATAATTGTTTATTAATTGACTTAACATTTTTTTCACAACAGAACCAGTTTCATCATAAAAATATATATTATATAGTTATGTATATTTTATACCTTATAAAAGCCGACATATATATATTTAAAAATGAGTCATTTTCTTTCATACATTATTAGTGACATTTTTAAAAATATCATTTTTATATTCGTACTCTTTCTTATAGGGTGTAATCGCTAAAAGTAAGTTTACACTAAAGTTTACCATAGATTTCTGTGTTTTTCATCTTATATAAAATAATATTAGTGCAAAAACACAAAATTAAATAAGTTTATCTTCACTATGATTTCTTCATTAACATAATTTAAGTGTTTTTAAAACCTCAAGTCCTTGGCTGTTGAGTGAGTACATATATTGTATATCATAAAAATGGGAGTGAAAATGTTAGAAATTGATTTTAAATTATGTCATCACTCTTAAAATATTAACTGTGACATTATATAAACATTTTTCTTTTCATTTTTATGCTTTTTTTTAATGAGGTACAAAATGCACACTAAAACATGTGTGTTTTGTTCTTTATAAAAAATATTGCAAGTGTTAAAAGATGAGTTTAGATGATATTAATGCATTTATGAAATTATCTATGATATTATTTAAAATATTTTTTATTTTTTATATTTCTTTTCTTTAAGTAAAAAATGTTAAAAATATATATTTAAGAATAGAAAAAATAATTTTCTTTTGTTTTGTGGTTTTATATTTCACCCTTTTATTTTCTAATGTTGGGTTTAATACCACATTAAAAAGAGATGAGAATTTTAAACATGTATATTAGAATCCTTCACAAGTTGTTTGTATTGGGAACTAAGAGTATGCAATAAGTGTAACGTCGCACAAGTGCATATACAGGCCTCGACCACGGTCGTAACATGACATAGCGCAGTGGTGTATCTTTGAGTCATTCACTTTTACATTCATGTATACACACATAAGTAGAGAGTCGTCATGCACTAATAAATAATTAATGAGTTGGCATGCACCGACAAATATTTAATGTATCACCCAAATATGCCTAGAGCCCAACGAGCATCTATTGATTCCTTCAGTTTTTCTTAACAACATACTGAAAAATCTCTCATTTTCTTCTCTCTAATTTTCCTCTTAGTTTCTTTATACAAATTTTCTTTCGGACAAAGTATTACGAGCTAGCTTAGATTCGTGTGATTGAGATCGCGTGTGCACCTAATCGAATCCATCTATCATGGATGAGATGTCACGGCTGAGGTTTCGAGTATTTAGCATGTACTTTGGACCTGAGATCCACATTATGACCTGTATGCTAACTATACTTAAATTATTTGATATGCTTAGAAAAAATTCGCCTAACTAGTGGTACTACCATAGATCTAAGTTCCATTCATACTTAGCTACATTTCATGAATAAGAAATCGACTATCAATTCCAATAATAATCTAAGAATAACAAATAGAATGAAAATGATAGGCATGATTGGTCTAGGGCAGCAACTTCTTCCTTTATCAAGTAGGGCGACATGTATCTTGGGTCATTTTCTAACTCGATCACATACTGTTGTTCTTAAACCACTGGCTCACCCTCAATCATATCTATACAATTTTACATCAATACAGGATAAGCTAGTCAGGCCTAGTGAGAAGTCCCGACATGATTATTCATATTCACATTCATATTAAATTAGAATAAAATAACAATAATCATATAAATATAAGTTTAGAAAGAAAATGCAAATGTTATGTAATGTGTGAATGTATGAATGCGTCAAGTGGAAATCTGTTCACTCGCTTGAGTTAAAAACCCGTTAACCCGCATCTGCTCTTTGACAAGCTTCTACCATTTGGTAGGCATAGGCAAGGCCTACATCTACACCTTGAGTAGGCTTCCATTAGTATAGAGGGCTTCTGGTAACAATTCTACCAGGTATACCATCCAAGGAGATTCTCTAGGAATTCAGCACATATTATGCATATAAAGGATGGATACACAAGTATATAAAGTAGTCGTGAATGATATATCATGTAATCATTCTCATTTTCAGATTTGAATAATTGTAGTTTGATGCTAACTGGTAACAATATCTAACCATCAATTTATAGTTATATATATTCATTAATTCAGATCACTAGTTTTTTTTTTTTTTTTTTTTTTTTTATGTGTGTGTGTGTGTGTAAAACAGATCATAAGTTCACCAACATAGTAAATCAGATCATTAACTATACTAACATATTGAACAAATCACATCATTAATAATACATTATCAAAATTATTCGTTCAATCAAATTTAATAAGAGATCATAATAACAATATTAAAACATACATACAACACATCTTCAACAAATCTATTTTAACTTGAGAGAGGGAAAATATATTGGGATAACTCACCTAGATGCAGTAGAGTTGATTCCGTAAACCAATGATTTGATTTGAATTAGAATTTCCTAAAATCACATAAATGAAAATTATTTTCTAATCTTACTAGTTCACATGGTGGGCCCCATATTTGATCGATATAAATCCATTTAAATAATAATATATCTCATTTAAATGAATTCATAAATTATGAAATAATATTACAAAATTAAGGTGTTGTTAGAATTAGGCCCGTAGAATTTCTGCAGATTCAGGTTGTTTTCAATAATAGTTTTAAAAGTTTGGGTGACATTCTCTAATATTCTAAATTTTATACCAGAATCCCTTGACTTCGCAAAATATTCTATTTTAGCCTTAAAATTCTGAATTTTTACATATTTTGTGATGATTTACATGAAATATTGGAGATTTATCTTTTTTAATAATTTAAGGTTTGAATCACATTTGATAGATGGATCAAAGCCAACAATTGATCGTCACTTGATCAATTTCAATGGACAACCGATGATCATCTTAATCTAACCATCCATACATTAATTGATTATAATTCTTAATAATTACATTGATTGCTCAATGTGGCCCATTAGATAATTAGATCGATCATCAAATTTGAATATCGTCATTATCTAATGTCTGGATTTTGATAGTCAGTATAAATTGAATTAAATTTTAACCATCCAATGGTTTCACATAATAAATTAACATATGATTCATTGTCTACCATTTCGTCAGATCGATACAGCCCATTCAATGGTCCGATCGGAATGAAGTTTAGGAATTTAATTAATTTTATTCTTAAAAATATGATAAACGGCAAGGATTTAATTATATGTTTTAGATCAGGTTATACAATTCTCTGTGCCAAGTTGTAGCTTATGCAGATAATTATTATTCTAATATTAATTTAATTTCTTTAAATTAAGAAAGAACCTTGGTAAATCTATGATCGGTACGGTCCATTGAGGTGTCGAATATATCTAATTTTTAAGTCATTACATGATTGACCTTAGAAAATTCGTAAATTATATAAATCATATCGATTGTTGTCCATCATGAAAAAATCCCTCTTTCTAGACATTAGCCCTAAAGGCATGCATATGAGTGTACCTTTCTATATGGATGAATTAGACGTACACAATGGATACTTGATTGATCCAATCCATCTAATGTATAAATCAATGCCAAATTAAACTATTTCAGAAAGAAAACAAAGAAAAGATCATTATACTAACTTGAATAGGCAAATTCCAAAAGCTTTTCTCTAACTTTCTCTCTTTAAAAAAAAATGATTTTTTCTTTGGTTCTTTGAGTCGCTCTTACACGCCCTCTCTTTAAGAGAGAGGGTTTGTTGGGAGACTACGAGATATGAGAGAGAATTGAGATAAGGAGAATGAGAGATAAGATGAGATCGACAGATCTGTCTCACTCACTTAAATTAAAAATAATAATAATTTATTTTTAAAAAAATCAGGCATTATAAGAGAATTGTTGTACCCCGAGGGCAAAATTATTGAGACCTAGTGCATTAAAGATATTTGTTGTGGGGACAAATCCATCTTTAAGACATCGACCGTAACTTACCTCAACTCTCTAGATAATTCTTTTAGCATTTATTATTTGTATTTTTAAAATTTTCTACTATATTTGTATATTACATTTAACAAAAAAATGCACATAAAAGTCTATTCAAATATGAGAGAGTTTTGCATGCATTTTGCATCCCATAAGCATAAGAGTTAAAATATAATGCGTGCTCCTTGTGACATAATAAAAATATCATCTAAGGGGGTGTTTGGCGCATGGTATTGGGAAGGATTAGGTGGGATGGGATTCAAAAAATGTAATTATTACATATGGTAGGGATTGTCCCCTGTTACCATGTGATAAGCTTAATTCCATGCTATGTTTGTATACGGTGGTACATTGAATGGATATACCCACTATCATTTGAAACTATTGAGAATAACACATATGTGTTATATCCAAACCGTTCATATGTTTTGTAACCTCATTTTATGGCATGGGCTTAAAACTGAGGCAGATCTAAAACTTATGTGGCCCCAAAGAAGTTTTCAACGGTAGGTATTCAATCCCCGCTGCTTTCTATGGTGGGGTCCACTTGAGCTTTAGATCTACCTGATTTTTTGGTCCATGCTCTAAAATGATCTCGAAAAATAGGTGGACAGTGCGGATATAGCCCACACATCATGGTGGGACCTACACAACTTGCTAACATTGAGTGGAATTGGCACGGGATCCAATGCGATTCCATCTAATCTAATTTCAAGCTTTTCCATTCTTCCCAAACATTGAGTGGAATTGGCACTGGACCAAATGCAATTCTGTCCCACTTAATCCCATCTAATACCATGCGCCAAACGCCTCCTAAAGAAAATTTTCTTCTAACCTCTTTACTATGTGCATAACTCTCATTAGAATATTCTTTATGAAATATTTGTAGGTAATGGTAGGGCTTATGGTGGAATCTGCAATTCCATTATTGAGATCATGGGAGCATAAAATTGAGACAAATGGTGGCATTGGAGAGATAAGAGTTGATGAGGATTTAAGGAACTTCTCAGCTGATGTAATCTCAAGAGCTTGTTTTGGGAGCTCTTATTCAAAAGGGAAAGAAATATTTTTAAGGCTCAGGGTCCTTCAACATGCAATGGATAAGCCTGGTTTATTTACTGGGATCCCATGTTTAAGGTGCGTTTGTTTACTTTCTTAAATGAAGAAGCATGCTTCACTTGTCATGTGACATTTATTTATTTTTACTATAATTTCACATTTATATGATAGGCTAACCTATCATGAAGATGGAATAGGGATGATTAATTAATTAAGTGGTCAACACTATCAAATTTAATTATCAATTAATTTGACCAACATGCATGTGTGACCCACCCAATGAGTTTATCAAGGTAATGTTTACCGCAAGTATTCTTCATGAGAGGCTTTTACTTTTAATATAGTTTGAATATCAAACACATGTGACAAGTTGAAAGGTACACGTATATCATGATTAGTTTATATCATGGTTGTAAATGATTGTTCCTTTTTTACACTAGTCATTATTAGCTCATTTCATCTCCATTTATATAGACCAATTAACTTATTTATATGGTCCAATCATTGTGTGTATGACATCGAACTTTTCTAATCTCTTCATTAAATTGGGACACTAAAAAATCATGTTAATCTAACCATCATGTGGGTAACCATGTGAATGTGGAGGTTTTTCGGTGGTTGTACATTATTTTCTACGGTATGTTACACGATGATTATATAGGCTTGCTTTTTAGGGCATCTATCAATATTTGTTAGGCTACCTGGATACATAAGTCGTAAAATAACTTCTACATGTAATTCAATAACTTTTAATGTACATTTTTAATTAATTCAATAAAATTTCAAACATAGTTAAATAATTTTTACATATATTTAAATATATATTGTGGAATAAGCTTATTTTATAAGGATGTAGAGGAACAGACATGCCTTATAGCACATTTAATTCCTTTTAAGTTAAGTGGTAATGCACGTGAAATCTAGGTTGCTCATCACTTGGGATACAACATGCATATGATATGAGCACATGGGTGTCGACCATCAACTAATTAATTTAAATATCCTTTTTTTTGGTACATGTTATTAACAGATGTCTTTAATCTTTCAGTTGAGGGTTCGATGACATTGAACCAGCTTCGATGTCATCGAAGGCAGTTCGATGAAATCGAGGCCGGTTGATGCCATTGAGTTTTATTCAAAATTTTACCCCTGCTCGCTGGACAGTTTTGGTCCTTCTTCGATGACATCGAACTAGGTTCGACATCATTGAAGGTTTACGCGGATTCATTTGCGGAAACGCAGATTCTATGAAATTTTTTTTCGATTTTGCTTAAGTTTCTTTCTAAACCTATAAATAGGCATGTATATGGGATTTGGAGCTATGTTAAGAGGTTATAAGTATTTCTAAAAGGGTTCTAGTGTTTCAAGGGGTGGAAAGAATGTGAGGTTTGAGGATTGCTCAAGCCGGGTAAGTCCTCCATCTTTATAATTTGTGCTTTCATAGTGGAATTCTCCATTGCTTGTGCCATGGTTTTTTCCCATAAGGGATTTTTACATTAAAATCACTGTGTGCTCTTGTGTGTGCTTGTTTCTCTTGGATTGCTTTCCTAGATCTAGATCTATGTGATTCCGCAGGCCCAAATCCCAACAAGTGGTATCACATCAATCGTTGGGGCACATATCTGAATTTGCAGGATTAGCAACAATGAGAAATTCTAAGTTTGACATTGAGAAGTACTCGGGCAAAAATAATTTTGAATTATGAAAGGTTAAGATGATTAGTCTATTAACCAAGCAAGGCGAAGCAAAGGATCTTGAGGAGCGGAAACCGACTATGAAGGATAAGGAATGGGAAACCCTTGATAGTAATGCTTTAGCCTTCATTTGTTTATGTCTCATGAATAAGGTTCTTTATAATATTTTGATGGAGAAAACTAAAATAAGTTTATGAGCGAAGTTAGAGAACATCTATGCAAGGAAGTCCTCTGAATCACCTACACTTGAAGCTACAATGTTATACCTTCAAGATGGAAGAGAGTGGAGATCTAGAAGCCCACATTAGCAACTTTAATAAATTGATGTGTAAATTGTTGGATATGGAGGAAGTAGTCAAAGATGAGGAACATGCATATATATATATATATATCTATATATATATATATATATTGTTGAATTCTCTTCCTGCATTGTATGAGTCATTAAGGGACACAATGTGCACCGTAAATAAAACCTTGAGTATCGATACCATTATCTCAGCCTTTCAAGGGAAGGCTATGAGAAAGTTAAACGGCGTAATGGGGACATCTTCCGATGCACTGATTACGAGGGCAAAAATTCTAAACGAGGTACAAGATCTTTTAGACCTAGATCCAAATCCAAGGGTAAGGGTAAAGAAAAATTAAAGCGCTAGAACTGTGAGATGTCTAAACACATGAAGAAGGATTGTAGAAATCCTAAAGCAAAGCAAGAAAATTTAGCGGCTTCTTCCAAGGAGGCCAATGTTGTCACATTTGATGAAGAAATAAGTGGTGGTGATGTTCTGTCTGTTTCTATGATTAGTTACTTATATGACAATCATAAAGATGAGTGAATACTTGACACTCAAGCATCATATCACATGAATCCTCAACGGAGTTGGTTCACCAGTTATAAGGAATGCAATGGTGGATAGGGTTTTATGGGCAATGACAATGCCTGTAACGTTGTGGCTATTAGTATGGTGAGCATCAAGATGTTTGATAGGATGGAGTGTACCTTGACTGATATCAAGCACATTCCTAATATGAAGAAAAGTCTGATTTCTCTCGGTGCACTCGAGGCTATAGGGTGCAAGTTTATTGGTATTGATGGTGTCCTTAATATTTCAAAAGGGACACTCGTGGTTATAAGAGCGGAAAAGTACGGAAACCTTTACAGGTTGATCGGGAGCACTTCAGCAAGTGGAGCAGTAACAGCTATTAAAGACTCTACGTCTCTATGTATGTGGTATGCTCATTTAGGCCACATGAGTGAGCAGGGCATGAAGGTACTTTCTGATCGATGTTTGATTCCAACTTTTAAAAATTTTGATTTAGATATATGTAAGCATTGTATATGTGGTAAATAATCTATATTGTTTTTTAAATCTGAAAAATATGTATGTAAGGGAGTGCTTTATTATGTGCACTCTGACGTATGGGGGCCCTTGCCAAAAGTTTCCATTGAGCGATCGTCATGGTTTGTCTCATTCATTGATAACTACTATAGGAAAGTTTGAATTTACTTCATGAAATATAAATCTGAATTTTTCATCATATTCAAACAATTAAAGGCAATAGTGGAAAATCGATTAGGGCAAAAAATTAAGGCTTTAAGGACTGACAATAGTGGAGAATTTACTTTCACTGAGTTTAATGATTATTGCAAAGATGAATGGATCATCAGGCACAATATAGTGTGCCATACGCCCGATTAAAATGGTGTGGCTGAGCGAATGAATTGGACTCTCCTAGTAAGGGTTAGATGCATGTTAAGTATTGCTGCATTGGGCAAGGACCTATGGACAGAGGTCGTTAACATAACTTATTATTTGGTGAACTGGTCTTCTTCAATGGTAATTGAATGTAAAATCCCATAGGAAGTATGGAGTGGTTAGAAAATCAACTACTCAGATCTACGCATATTTCGTTGTGAGGCTTGCTCTCATGTACCGTCAGTTGAGAGGGAAAACCTAGATCATAGAATCAGAAAGTACATCTTTGTTGGTTATGGCATTGGTGTGAAAGGTTACAAGTTATTTGATAAGGTCACATGCAAGGTCATCACTAGCCATGACGTCAGATTCGATGAAAGCTCTATATTCTACAAGAATGATTAAAAGGAGCAAGAGGAACTAGAAAGTTTAACCGTAGACATCGAGTTTGACATAGATGATACTCAAGTAGAGACAGATGCGCAGATAAAAGTACAAGATCAGGTGGAGCAGCCACTTGTGAGAAGAAACCCACTACGTGATCGCATGTTACCGGCAAGATACAAGGATGACTCTAATATTTCATATGCCCTCATTACATATGAGGAGGACCTATCTACTTTCAGGAGGCTCTTAATGAGCTTGATGCAGAAAATTGAAAGGCGGCTATAGATGATGAGATGGACTCATTGCACAAAAATCACACATGGGAGCTGGTGAAGCTACCAGTGGGTCGAAAAGTGATTGGATGCAAGTGGTTATTCAAAAGGAAATAAGATAGATATAAAGCAAAGTTAGTAGCAAAGGGTTATGCTTAAAGAGAAAAAATTGACTCCACAAAGATATTCGCATCAGTGGTTAAGTAGGTGTCTGTCAGATTCGTGTTGGCGTTAGTTACCCAATACGTCTTGAGCTGGAACAGATGGATGTCGAAACTGCATTCCTACACGACAAGTTAGAAGAGTAGATATACATGAAGCAACCAGAGGGCAACGAAGTTAAAGGGGCAGAGAAGAAAGTTTGCAGGTTAATGAGGTCGTTGTACGACCTAAAACAGTTGCCTATACAGTGGTATAAAAAATTTGATTCTTTCATGTTGACTTAGAAATTTACTCAGAGTGAATACAATCACAGTGTCTATTACAAGACACTGAGTGATGACAAATTTATCATCTTAGTATTGTATATTGATGATATGTTGATCGCTAGTGATGATATGTTTGAAATCAACGTACTGAAGACTCAGTTATCAGGGCATTCGAGATGAAAGATCTGGGGGCTACAAAGAGGGTTCTCGGTATAGATATTCATAGAGACTGGAAGAGGAGCAGGTTTTGGTAATCACAGGTAGAATACCTTGTGTAGGTATTGATCAAGGATGTGATGGACCAGGTAAAGCCGGTGCGCGTTCTCTACGCAGTTCACTTCAAGTTTTCCTCAAGACATGTCCCAAAACAGATGAGAAAAAGCAAGATATGTCTAATTAGCTTTATTCGATTGCGGTTGGCAATGCATGCCGTTGTCTTTATTTCACAAGCTATCGATATTGTGAGTAAATACCCCAGCTAACAATATTGGATGGCGGTGAGATGATTACTTCAATACATACGAGGTATAGAAGACTTCGTCTTATTTTGAGAAGACAGGAGCAAAGGTGGTTGGGCACGTGGATTCAAATCCGGCATACATGCTCACCAAGATCGTTCCTTCGGAGAAGTTCAAGTTATGTGCAACTTCTCTGGGCTTGGCGATGGCGAAAAAGGAGGACGGAGTGTGCACAAGCTGTATTGATGAAGCTATGATACGAGGCAGAGATAAGAGAATAGGACAAGAAGCTACATGCCTGAAGATTGAAGACATGGTGGAGATTGTTATTAATAGATGTTTTTAATCTGTTAGTTGAGGGTTCGATGACATCGAAGCCGGTCGATGCCATCGAGTTTTATTCAGATTTTCGCCCCTGCTCGCTGAATAGTTTTAGTCCTTCTTCGATGACATCGAACTAGGTTCAATTTCATCGAAGGTTTACACAAATTCGTTTACAGAAACGCAGATTCTGCGAATATTGTTTCCGATTTTGCTTAGGTTTCTTTCTAAACCTATAAATAGGCATGTATGTGGGACTAGGAGCTATACTAAGAGGTTTTAAGTATTTCTAAAAGGGTTCTAGGGTTTCAAGGGTTGGAAAGAGTGTGAGATTTGAGAATTGCTCAAGCCAGGTAAGTCCTCCATCTTTGTAATCTGTGCTTTCATAGGGAATTCTCTGTCACTTTATGCCGTAGTTTTTTCCCGTAAGGGTTTTCCACGTTAAAATCGTTGTATGCTTGTTTATCTTAGATTGCTTTCCTACATCTAGATCTGTGTGATTCCGCAGGCCTAAATCCCAACAGGACATGCATGGCCATAACAGAACTTTCCTAACTTTTGGGCTAGCTACAATGGGCGACTAGATGAATGTATTAGATATCAAATATAAGTATCTCTTAGTTTGTCCTAATATACTTAACATGTCTCTAATTCTTTATCATATATGAAAATTAGTATTATTTGACATTGTTTGAAAAAAAATAAGAATGATCCACTAAATAGTAAAAAATAAGATGAATAGATCTTGTGACCTCTCTCTCTCTCTCTCTCTCTCTCTCTCTCTCTCTTCCCTCCTTTTCACATTCATTAGACATGCCATACCCTTAGTTTATTTAATGGTAGCCTACTATCATGAGATTTGCTACAAACATTAACATATTATAGTTAGTATAACTGTCACGCCCCAAACCCGGAAATCGGATTCATAGAAATCCCGATTGCCGAATCTGGTGCTGACAGCCTCCGTAGTACCCCATTCTCGGATCCTAGCGTTCACACGCCAGATTCCGATCCTGGGATCCTACAAGGAGGATTTTTTTTTTTGCCAATGTACATTTATCTCGTAATAAGCATAACCACAAGTATACCCAAATCATAAAGGCAACATCATCATCACATATTCACTAATATAATCATTTGAATACAATGCTGAAAAGGAAATACATAAATCGAAATCAAAGCTCCAGAATACAACTGCACGCTCCAAGCTCAACGCTGCTGCAACCTAAAAACACCTGCACGCATCTATCGTGCATAAGCTTATAGAAAGCTTAGAGGGTGGTGTAAGTGTGTGCACAAGGTAAGTGCCAAGTATTCGATACAATGCCATTATCATACAAACTGGAAGTACTGGTAATCCATAAACCGTACAATATCGGAATAAGCAAAGATACTAGCAAGATCATGAATTATCTGAGTAAACAGAAATACTCACAAGATCATAGATCATACGATAACAGAGTAAGCGGAAATATGAACAAGTCCATGAGCCAATCGATATATACGCAATATATAACAGCTACGCAAACGAGGAGTCATAAAGAGCCAAATATCAAATGTAGAGGATGCAATACAATATACATTTCTGATGAGTAACACAAATAGCATCAGTCGTACCTAGACTATATAACCATATAAATGCAATTGGGTATATAATTCCTTATGTGTTCACAAACACGTCAGCCATATCTAAACCATATAAATGTAGAAACACAGTAACCCAAGATGTCGTATGCCACGGATGTAATGCAACATGCGGTGCAAATGGAATGACCATGTTTAAGTGTGAAGTCGGGATGGTAGTACGTAGTATCGCAGGCTATGGGGTCCATCACAAGAGACTTCTATCCAAACCAGTCCCATACCTAAATTTGGATAGTCAGACTCAATGTGGTAGACTCCTGATCTCAGGTTAGTCGCGCGCCCCAACCGAAATCCTGGCCATTGCGAAGGCACACGTATCAACTAGTTGCTTACCACCAACCCGAGTAGATAGTGAATGAATGAATGCATGAATGAGTATGCAACTCCTGCTCACTAAATCCACATATCAGTACGGTTCATCTCTGGGATCATCACTGGGGTTTAGTACACTCCAAATGGCACTGCCGCTCTCCCAGCCGCACAGTCCAAGTGAGCATAAGAAACCTCACTATCCGCCTTGTCAATAGTCTGCCAATACCTATCCGGCACGTCGATAGCGGACCCATTCACGAGCTGGTCAAACTCAGCCTAGTATTGCCCCCTACCCTCGGGCGAGTAAGGCCACACCCCTTTCCAACTGACCACGACACAGTGGGAGACGCGGCCTCCTGGTATTTGGCACTCGGGCGCTCATGTATCCACTCGGTCTCGACGTTGGGGCGTCTCCTGGCCACGGAGGTTTAGGGATTTTCACCCAGGGACATCTATGGCGCCCGTATGCTAGAACCAAACATTTTCGGTGTCCTATTTGGCCATCCACGATATGCCTGTGGAGGCTACGACCTTGATGTCGCTAGGGCATATAGTAATCATAATGCGAGATGCATGAGTCATACAATCCAGTCATGCATCAGTCCTGCACATACCGTGTGCTCATGTGAGATAACCTCCACCTATCAGGGAGTCTCATAACAACATGCTCAATGACATATGCAATGATCAACCACCTCTCATAACAAACATGCAGATGATGCGTATGGGCATGTATCATGATGTTATGTTGTCACATACTCATAACTGGTATCCACAACCAGCATCGATAATCGACCTCGACCATGTGGACACTTAACCAACATTGCCCCCAAGGAATGGCCTACATAGAGTCAAACATATAATGGGCCCACGGCCTCACACAAGGGCCTAATATACAACACAATGGGTCTTACTCAAAGGCCACATATACACAACAGGTGGACCCTGCTCATGGGTCTAATACATATCACAATGGGCCTTGCCCATAGGCCATGAATACATCACAATGGGCCTTGCCCATAGGCCTCAAACACAGGACATGTGGGCCCTACACATGGGTCTTGAATTCATTAAATGGACCATGCATCATAGGCTTAATACATATCACAATGGCCCTCAACTACGGGTCACATATACATCATGCAGGTCTCGACAATAGGCCATGGCAATCGAATTCGATACTCAGAATCGGCCTCGATAATCGGAACCGGCCAATACAATCGACCTCGACAAATCGACACCGATAATCTACATCGATAATTAGCACCGACAATCAGCTTCGATAATCAACACCGACGACCGGTCACATAGACAAGACTGGGTCCATAGATGAACATCTGATCAATCATAATATAAAGATCAGCCCTCGACCATGGTTATATCAAATCTGGTAGCATGGAGCCATCCGTCCATGGTAAATGGGGCCCACTTATTTGGGTTAACCCACTAAGAGAATGATGAGAATGGGCCTGATAAGGCCTAAGGAAGGGTCACAATGTGGACATCCAACCATCACTGCCCAGCAATGTGGACATTTAACCAACATTGCTCCCAAGGAGTGGTCCACATAGAGTTAAACATAAGATGGGCCCAAATATCCAACAAGTGGGCCTCAAATAGTCATCACAGGTGGGCCTTACACATACAGCACGTGGACCTACACATCACGGTGGGTCGATACATTGGGCCGCACGCCACACCAATGGGCCTCAATTCAACAAGTGGGCCACATCAATGAGCCAAAAATACATCTCAATGGGCCTCATCACAAGAGTAGGAATATTTCACAATGGCCTCACTAAATGGGTCGGAAACACATCTCAATGGGCCACAATGTATGGGCCGAGTATATATCACAATGGGCCACGACCCATGGGCCGCAACCCGTGGGCCTCAAATACAAGTGGGCCACATTAATGGGGCCCATATATAAACCTCAGGTGGGCTCTGCTCATGGGCTTCAAATACATAATATGTGGGCCCTACCCATGGGTCTTATACACATCAAATGGGTCACGCGTCATGGGCCTAATACATGTCACAATAGGCCTTGCATCAATGGGCCGCCCTAATGGGCCTCGTACACATCAAGTGGGTTGTATCAAATAGGCAGCACTAATGGGCCTCGACCCATGGGCCCTGATATATATATCATAATGGGGTGCCTGCCCTGGATGGCATGGATAAAGATACATCAAAGTGGGCCTGACAAATGGGCCACAACATACATCAAAGTAGGCCTCATAACATGGTCATACATACATCAAATTGGCCACATCAATGGGCCCCATGTATGTTAAATGGGCCACACTCAATATAAGTGGTGATAATGATTTCCACAACTAAAATTTCCAAGGTCCGCCATCACATTTATTTCCCATCTAATCTAATCATAGGGTCTCAAGATTTCAAAGATAGCCGTTCAATCCTCACCGTGCACTATGGTCCACTTGATAAGTAAATCTGACTTATTTTCGTCCCAAACCTAAAAAAAAGGATCATTTTTCAAAAATGGTTGGACGGCTGGATGAAACACATGCATCATAGTGGGTCCCATAGGGATGGAAGGAATAGATAAGTCACATGTTCCATGATGGAGGTCCACAGTTGTGGACACAACACATACATAAATAAGTCTTAAGTAAGACCCACCAAAATGTTTATTTTCCACCCAACCTAGGGCCCAACATACTGTCCATCCAAAATGAGGCCAACATGATGTTTATCTTCCATCCAAACTAGTCATAGGGTCACATGGGCCTAGGGCCCACTGTAATATTTATTTATCATCCAACTTGGGCCACTATAACATCTATTTGCATCCAACCTGTTGATAAGGTCTTATAGACCTGGGGCCCACCAAAATGTTTATTTCCATTCAAACCTGTTGATAAGGTCATACAGACCTGGGGCCCACTACAGTATTTATTTTATTTATTTATTTTTATTATTATTATTATTATTATTATTTTTTTTCAACCTTGTGATAGGGTCACATGATCATGGGACCCACTGAAATGTTTACTTGCATCCAATCTGTTGATAAAGTCGCATGGGCCAGGGGCCCACTGCAATGTTTACTTACCATACAACCAGTTCATAAGGTCACGTGGGCCTTTGGCCCACTGTAATATTTATTTGTCCACCAAATTTATTCTTTTTTTTTTTGGGTATGGTTATGTGGTCCTGGGGGTCCACCATGATGTAGTTCACAAATCCAACCCATTCATTATGTGTGTCCCACCAATTTAAGGGTCCAAACCGAGTTTCAGGTGGATCCAAGCTGCATGTGGACCCCAGCAGTTGATTCCATGTGGCTTGGCATACCACCGCATGAAAGGTGATGGTGTGGGCCATTCGAGAACTTTTTGTGACTGATTTTTGGAACCAACGCATCATAAAAGGGGACCTATTAAATGAACGGCATGGATGTAGAACATACATCATGGTAGTGTCTACAACTGGGGCCAAGGGGGGCCTCCCTGTTTAACGTTAGACGTCCAGACTCCTCTGGACGTCAAGTAGCAAATGCATGCCACATACATACATTTATTTATTTATCCTAGGTGGGACCCACATTAATCAGATCTACTCCGTCCATTGTATGTGTCACACAAAATTAGGGGTCCAAAACAAGTTTCATCTGCATCCAAATTTCAGGTAGGCCCCACCAAGTGATTTTATATGTTTTAGGCATATCTTCACATGATTTTATATGGTGTGGCCCACCTGAGTTCCGTATACGGCTGATTTTTGGGGAGACCACCTGGTCCGAGGGGACCCATCAAATGCATGGCGTTGATGTTCGAAAAGCATCACAGTGGGGCCCACAACTAAGGCCGTGAGGCCAGCCCGTTTGTCCGCCAGCAGCACCCACGCACGCTGCTGCTAACAGCAGCGTGTCCTTGTGGTTTTTTTTTTTTATTTTTTTATTTTTATTGTTCTCGAGGTTTTTCATATGTGGGGCCCGTGTCTTGAGAATCCACTCCGTCCATTAGATTCCATGGCCTAAGACGGATCAAACGAGTCCGCTATGCAGTATGTTTTTGGCGGGTAGGGACATCAAGGTGGGTCCTAATGGATCTTAAAGGTAAAAAAGTTGTTTCCCCCGCCAGGGCCCGCCAGAAAATCGGATTGGATTCATTCTTTGGCTCAATGCCTAAAATTGGCTTGGAAATGAAATGGATGGTGTGGATTCGATTTTTACATCAAGGTGGGGCCTACATAAGTAGCCTGCCCCAAAAGTTCTCCCCCCTCTCCTTTTTTTTTTTTGGCAGACAGTGCATTGCTCCTACTTGTGAAAAACGTCCAGCGTCCAAGGACGCTGGACTGACCGTGTGCACGTATTGTTGAAGGTGGGTCCCACGTGTGGGGTCCACATGGACATGGCCCACTTGATTTGGGTCAATCTTATATTTATGTTTTCCAATTGCCGTTAAGTGGGGCCCACATGGCTTGGACGGCCGTAGGGTCCATTAGGTGGACGGCTTGGACATCACATACATCAAGGTGGGGTACATCCAGATGGGCCACACGGCCATATTATCATACCAAATTAATGAGAGAAAAAGAGAGAGAAAGAAGCACCCACCTCGAGATCTCTTCTTCCTTCTTCCGCCAATGCATGATAGAGCCCCAAAGAAACAATTTCAATGGTGGAGATGATCATTGGATGGTGGAGATGGGAGATAGGGAGGTGGGCCACACTAGCTCTCTCATGGGAGCCATGGACGTGGGTTGCTCCATGGAGGGATTGCTTGGAATGGAGAGAAGTGAAAGAGAGAAATGATGTAAGGGAGTGATGGGAGAGAGGGATGGTGAGGTAATGGGAATTAATGAGTTTGACTTATGGGGAAAAGGGAAGGTAAGGTGGTATGGTAGGGTGATGTCACCCCTAGGGTGACATCATAGTAATTAATGTTTCTAGGGAAGTACAACAATAGGAATAGGTGGGTCCCACAATCAAGCGATCAACGGCCTAGATAATGCACGGGCCGGATCTTATAATCTGAGCATCGTATTGACGCACAAGACGCATCGTCGGAACCGCGGCGACGGCACGGTCAAAATGACATAGGTCTCATTTTGAGTCGGCTCGGGTTTACAGGATGTGACTCAAGAGCATGCGCCAATGCTATCTACTCGTCCCGGGTCGCCGAAACTCGACTAGAGGGAACCGTAGAAGTTTATGGAATGGTACAGGCTAGGTTACGGGTCTTACAATAACTTGAGATTCTATTCTTTGAACTTGGGGTCATATTGGGTGATCCAAACCTTTAGACTAACGATACGCGGCTAATGGTGACTATCTTAAAAATGTTAAAGATTTAAATTGTTGATAAATTGCATACAAAGCAGTGGTCAGAAAGGATGTCCATATTCAAAGAAAAAGAACTATTTGATTAGAGAGTTGAAACATCTAATGTGAGAGTTTTCTTAATTTCTTAATACATGGTGAAGCCCATTATATAAATGGGTTGGATCATTGAAACATGACCTCAAACTTAATATATTTGATTATTGTATAAAACATCTATAACATTTTTAAAAAATGCACATCCACACACACCCACACCACATGGGCACTCGATCCCATGATCTCGGTGTTGAAACAAAATCTATCTACCACTAAGCCATGAAGCTATATCCTATAACAATTCAAATTATTCTTTTTTCATTGAGTTTTACTAAGTTCACATGAATTTACAAGTCAACTAATACACATGCTACCATATATGCCCAGGGGTTGTAATGATTTGGGTTTAGGTTGGACTAGGTCCAACACTTATGACCCATGGCTTGAGCTCAACCCAAGCTTGCATAGTAGGCCCAGCCCAAAAAACTTAGTTGGGGAAAGCCTAAGGCTCCGTTTGTTAAATTTGAAGTCTAAAGCCTGAATCTGAAATCTAAAGCCTAAATATGAAATCTGAAGGTTGCATCTGAAATCTGAAGTAAAAAAAACTTGTTTGGTAATTATGGCAGAAGTTTGAAAATTAAGTACCGAATTTAAAACAATGTGTTTGTTAACAAACATCTGAAATGTCTGAAATACGTTAATTTGACACATTTGCCCCTATCTCCTGTTTGGAAATGTTTTACAAATTATTTTTTATTAAATGAAAATAAAATTATTCTATTTAATTCAAATCAACTTAAGTAATTAAGAGAAAATTAAAATATCATTATTCATAAAAAAAATAGATAAATTCCTTATGTTGTCCCACAAATATTTCAAATCAGGAGTTCAATCCTCACGTTTTGGGCCCACTTGATTATTGGATCTACCTCAGTTTCAGTCCCATGTCCTAAAATAAACTCATGAAATCGATGGGCAGGGTGGATTTCTCACAAACATGAAGGTGGGCCTCACCTACGTCTCCAGCGTAGGGAATTTTGCAAAGAGGCTTTAGCGATAAATCCGGCATATGGAAGGACACGGATTTCTTAACGAAAGCCTTTAGCATGAAGTTCCAGTGTAAGGATTTTGGGAGGGGCCCACCGTGATGTTTGTGAGAAATCTAACACGTCCATCCATTTTTCGAGCTGATTTTAGGACATTCAACCAAAATAAGGAGTATCCAAAACTCAAGTAGGCCATACAAGATGAAACAGTGGGGAAAGGAATGCCTACTGTTGAAACCTTCCTACACTCCATCTCAATGTTTATATTCCATCCAAAATGTTTATAAGGTCATTTTGACTAGATGAAGTGAAAACATGTTTTAACGGTGGTAAACAAATCCTGACTATTTCCTATTGTGTGGCCCAATTAAGTTTTGGATACATCTTATTTTCTGTCACATGTCCTAAAATGAGCTCACCGGAGGCGGATTAGATAATTACAGGTTGAGTAGCCAGACTCGCTGCTAAAGTGATGTCACCAAGTTCTGTTGAACCCACCATGATGTATGTCTTGTATCCACACCATCCATCCATTTGGAGATATCATTTTAGGGCATGAGACAAGGAATGAGTCAGATCCAAATCTGGAGTGGACCCCACCACAGAAAACTGTGGGAAGAGTGAAGCCCACCGTTGAAACCTTCCTAAGGTCTACTATGATGTTTATCTTAGATCCAACGTGTTCATAAGTTAAGACTGACATGAAAGAAGGTAAAACACAAATTTTAGCTTAATCGAAAACTTATGTGGCCCTTAGAAATTTTTAATGGTGGACGACACTCTCTCCACTGTTTTCTGTTGTGGGGTCCACTCGAGCTTTGGATCTTCCTCGTTATTTGGCTCATACCCTAAACTGATATCACCAAATGGATGGACAGTGTGGATACAACAGATACATCATGGTGGGTCCCACATGACTTGGTGACGTCACTTCTGTCACGATTCTCCCTAATCAACATGTCAATAGCTAATCCGCGTTATTGGATGGAAGCAGATTGGATGGTGTACCACACACCAGCAAGTTCTGTGGGTCACATCATGAAGAATGTGTTATATCCAAACCGTTCATTCATTTTTGGAGCTCTTCTTAAGGCTTGAGCCGAAAATAGGGCAGATCTAAAGATCAAGTGTCCCACACTGTAAAAAGTAGTGGGGGATTGAACGTCCACCATTGAAATCCTTTTGGAGGTCACAGAAGTTTTGGATCAATATGAAATTTGTTTTCACCTTTCATCTAGGTATTTGTGACCTTATGAACAGATTAGATGGAAAATAAACATTATGCGGGCCCTATGAATTTTTTAACGGTGAAAATCATTTTTCCCGCTGCTATTTTTGGTGCGGTCCATTTTAGCTTTGGATATGATTCATTTTTTGGCTAATGCAAAATGATCTCGAAAAATGGATGAACGGTGTGGATATAATAAATACATCATTGCGGGCCCATGTAACTTGGATCTCCTTTGAACCGTTCGCACAACTCGGAGCTCGAGGAGCGTAGGCGCTCGTCTTCCCACGACACGTATCTACCCTGCCACCAACCCTGTGGCTGGTGGTCGGTGAGCTGTGGGCCCCATCATGATGTATGTGTTTCATCCATTCCGTTCATCCATTTTTACTAATCATTTTAGAGCTTCACAAAAATAAAAATAAAAATGAGAGGGATATATCTCAGGTGGACCACACCACAGGAAAAGAATTGTGATTGGATATCGACCATTAAAATTCTCCTAAGGCCCACTGTACTGTTTATTTAACATTCAATCTGTTAATTAGGACATACACGCCAGATGAAGGGAAAAAAAAAAAAGATCATCTTGATCCGAAACTTTTATGGCCCCTAAAAGGTTTTTAATGGTCGACTTGAGTTTTATTCAATTTCTATTGGTTTTTATGGTGTGGGCCCATTGAGTTTTACATATACCTCATTTTGGGCTCTGCTCTATAATGATTTGAAAAAGTTGATGGACGGTGTGGATCAAACACATAAATCATGGTGGGGCATAAATAAGTTTTGCAAGTTAAAAGTTAGTTCTCTATTACGCAACCAATTTAAAAGAGAAAATTTCCATAGTAAGGGTAATTTTGAAAGATTTTTTTTTTTTTTTTTTTTTAAATAGAAAAATTTATGGAGCGCATTCCGCATTCACCGTTAAGCTAGACTCCCATCGCCAAAAGAATTCAATGAAATATTGCAGAAAATCACCTAGCGCTTTCCGATTCTGACTTTAACAAACAGCTCTTGATATGGGGCATTTTCTCAATTCCGTGTTAAGTGTTAATTTTAAGAGTTAACAAACAGGCCCTAACTCAATGTAACTTGAAAATTGATGAAACCTCTATTTTCCACTTGAATTTATTGATTGAGCCATTGTTCAGGTGAGACAGGTAGAGGCTTTAGAGGAATGAAATGAACCGTCTATACTCAAGAAGAATGAGTTACCTAACATTAATTGAAATGATATATTTGCCGGATATGACACACACGTATACATTGAGAGAGAGGAATGCTCACCCGTGGACCAATTCTCGTGAGAACTTGTGAGAGCTTTTTGAGAACTCATCTCCCGGTATATGAGCTCACATTATGAACTTTCCAAGTGATGTAGTACCCCATAAAAACCCGAGGTCCCAACGTTTACCTTTATTCAAAACTTTGGTGGGCATAGCAAAAGAGAGAAAATTCGAGGGAGGAAACTATTTCATTTTGTCATGGCTTACTAAAGTTTTGGATTAGGGTAAAAGTTGGGCTCTAGGAGTTTCATGGGGTGCTGTATCACATGAACGGTTCAGATTTTGGTTTCATATCACGGGAGATGAGTTTTCAAAAAGTTATCACGAGAACTGGTGCACAGGTGACCATTCCCCTCTCTCTCTCTCTCTCTCTCTCTCTCTCTCTCTCTCTATATATATATATATATATATATATATATATATATATATATATTCATGTTGGGCTAGGCCAAAATGAATTGACCTTCAACCGACCTTGAAAATTGATCGGCCCATGCATTTAGGCCCAAAATTAGCCCACGAGGCAAGCTAGCAGGTCCAAGCCTGGTCCAAAGCTGGTCCAGCTTGTCGGGCCATGCAAGCTATAATCCAGCCCATAGCCACCCTTACATATGTCAGGATGGCAACAATATCCAAGCCATCCACCGTGTAGACCTCACGTGTAGATGCTACTACCATAAGATAAAGGTGGTCTACTCGGTGTGCCATGATATTAGAACTAACTGGTCGACCGACATATGGGCAACCTGATGACGGATGACTTGGATATTGTACCTGTATGACACTTTTGGCATATATGTTATGTGCATTTGCTGACTTATACATCTTGATGTGGGAAGTGGATTAGGTGTGGCCTTGAGCGTGGGCTCACCTTGATGTATGTATTGTATATCTACGTTGTCTATATATCCGTTTTGCTACCTTTTTTTAGAGCATGATCCTAAAAATAAAACACATCCAAAACTTTTGTGGCCCATAAAAAGTTTTTAATGGTCATTCACCATTATTTCCTGTGGTATGGTCCACATGAGATTCGGATCTCCTCCATTTTTGGGCATAATGATCTGTTAAACAGATGAACGGCATGGATGTACATTACATACATCAAGGTGGGCCCACGCTCAGGACCTAATCCACTGCCATCCATGTGGGCTTAGCAAAACTCTCGATTATTATTACGAAAATGAAAATATCATTTTAACAAATTGTTTTTACTCTCCTTATGCAAGATATCTTCCAACTAAGAACAATAGACACATTTGGAGGTTGGACAAAGAAATTCAGTCATTGATATTGGATCTAGTTAAGGAGCACAAAGAAGAATACACGACTACATCTGATAAAGATTTATTACATGCTATCCTTGAGGCATCCACCGTTGATCATGGTGGGCCTGATGCAGCTACCCGCTTTGTCGTAGACAACTGCAAGAACATCTATGTTGCTGGGCATGAGACCACCGCGGTCACTGCCACGTGGTGCTTAATGCTCCTTGCCTTGAATCCTGATTGGCAAGCTCGTGCGCGCGTTGAAGTGATGGACATTTGTGGTGCCCACACGCCGGATGCAGATATGACCCGTAGGATGAAAACGGTATGTTATAACTTATTCCCAAATACTTTGGCTCTATGCTCACAAACAACCACTCAAAGCTTATATATGCACCTACAATAATACCTTGTGTAGTAAGAGGTATTATGCAATGGACACGAATACAGACCGTGGGCCCACCTTTATGTAAGATGTTGTATATCCATGATGTGCATCCGCTTCTCCAGCTCATTTTACGACATGGCCCAAAACTGAAGAAGGTTCAAATCTTAGGTGGATTGAACACCTACCATTAAAAACTTCCCAGGTCCCACCGTAATATTTATTTTCTATCCAACCGGTCGATGAGGTCAAACAGACATGGATGAAGGGAAAATATAAATATTAGCTTGTTCCAAAACTTTTGCGGCCCACAAAGTTTTTAATGGTCAACCACCATTGTTTCCTGTGGTGTGGTCCAACTGAGATTTGGATCTGCTTCAGTTTTGGGCCCATTTCCTAAGATGAGCTGTAAAAACAGATGGACGGAGTGGATATACAACACATGCATCAAGGTTGGCCCCATGGTCACTACCTGACCGATTCAGCACCCTTATACAACAGGTTTTAGAGTTGTACAAGTAGGGTCCATTGTTCAGTTATCCAAACCATTAAGATCGTACGACACAATCAGTATGGTCTATTCATAGCGGATCTCCTTGATGGAAAATCCTAAACCTTCCAAAGGTGGCCAATAAGGAAACAATAAAGAAAAGAAATATAGGAATGATTCCCCGACAACCAATGTAAGGCTGCATATTTGATAGATAAGATATTCTAATATGGAGATTTTTTTATATTTTTGCATGGTCCATCGATGATGAATCCCATTGTATCGAAGTTATGGATCATTGGACCATAATCTCCACTTGTAGTACACATTGTGTTTAGATTTAATAATCTCAAATTACAAATTTATAATTACTACAAAAATAGAAAGAAATAAGAAATCGAAAAATGTAATATTAAGTATAAATTGAAGCATGTGTGATCAAGCTGTTCTTAAAGCATTATTCATATATATATATATATATATATATATATATATATATAATTGAGACTACTGACAGGTTGCAAGAAAATAGCTTCCAAGATACGATGAGTTTTTGTGTGGTTTTGTGTTTAAGAACCATGTAGAAACCACTAACGGAACTCTATAAACACAAATTTTCTTATAGATGAAAACAAAAAAATAAAATTTTGAAATGGAAAAGGAGATAGAAATTAGAAGATTGGCTTTACTGGATTAGACCACTACAATGGTCTGGTTCTTGTGAATTTGTTAGCCCAGGTTTGTATTGAACCTGCTAGCTTGATTAGAGAACACTTGGAGCTTACTAGTTCATATGAGAAAATGATTCGAATTATTTGTGATGATGAAATGAACCAGCCAAGCTCTATTTATATAAGCAATGGTGGCTGGATGTTTTGGTTCAGGGTCATTATTGTAATTGAATGTTTTGACTGTTAGTGAGAAACTAGTTGTTTTTCAGCAATTTCTGACCGTTTTGCATGTGGGAGACTAGCTGCATGTTAGTCGTTTAGACACAGTGGCTAGCAGCCTTTGGGCTAGCCACATGCAACAGTTCCTGTATGGTCTAGTTAATTACTGCATGAGCACTTACACTAGGTCTCTTAAATGGCTCTAAAGCTCCTATATAAGGCAGAGAAGCATTTCTCAAACTTCTTACCTACAACACTCCGAACCTAGCCACCTAACCCTTCTCTCTTGGGGCATTGTTGTATTGCAATTCACACCTGCCTCATGCTAGTTCGTGTAAGGTCATGAGGGAGCGACCCATCTGCCACACGTGCGCAACCCATCTCTCTTAGTGATTATCACACTACGACTCGCACCTGCCTTGCACCGGTTCACATAAGGTTGTGAGGGAGCAACCCATCTGCAACATGATGCGCATGTGTAAATTGCAAAGTGTAAAACTGCTTCACTAACACCTTTACAACTACACTGCCTCACATGGCCATGCCATTATATCAAGTTTGATCTAAGACCGTAACTGTGCCCTATTTTGAGCCCTATCTCACCAAGCAAATATTAAGGTACTCAACACCTTACTTATTAAGATGATTTTTTCTTCTCTCCTATTCAATATGGGACTATTCCCAAAAGTGAGAAAACTAAGTTTTTTTTTTTTTTTTTTTACAAACAATAATATATATATATATATATATATATATATATATATATATTAAACAAATATCATTTTCCATAACAATCTCCCACTTGGTTGAAAATTAATTTTTAAAGATAATATATCTGCCAGCCTAGACACAACTTATAAGCATAAAAAAAGATATCTTTTGATTTGAATCTTTCCTTAGTGTAAATATCTCAAAGTTATATAAAAAAATTCTGTTAGCCGCAGCTTTGAACCAGTTATTTTTAGATGATAGAACCGGAGATACTACACACATACTCACTTTGTGTTATTTGAATTCCCATAAATCTTGCTCATTACATATAATGGCCATGTGCTTATCTTGTTTCATGAACAATCCCGAGAGAAACTCTAATTCGAATGATAGACGACACCACTTCTATGTTTATATAGGTGAAATCCTTTTAGCGTCTCTATTACTACTAAGACACTTGTCCTTTTAGAGTAGATTTCATTAAGAGCTCTAAGATTTAATTCTTTATCTATAACACCCAACATTACTTATTCTGGATGATGTTATATATAATTTTAGTGCTGAAACTTTCCTCGTGTCGGTAACTTGTTTTTACCCATTGAACTTGAACTTAAAGATTTTTTTAATATTACATTAGGTTATCATTACTGGTGGAATTGGTTGAAGAGTTTCAACCCTGTCCATTTAGATGTTGTCCTTACTACTTCACTCCTTAGAGGTTTAGTAAAAAGATTAGCTAAGTTATTACTTGATTTCATATAAGAAATTACAATAATTCCATATTGAATCAATTGTGTCACATAGTTGTGTCATAGGCTTATATGTCTAGTTTTTCCATTATAAGTATCAATGTAGGCTCTAGCTAATGTGGATTCACTATCACAATGTAGTGAAACAACTGATAAATGTTTTAAATAGAACAAGATTTCTAATAAAAGATTCCTAACCCACTTAGCCTCTTTGCTTGTCGTAGCTAAGGCTATAAATTTAAATTACATAGTCGAGTGAGTTATGCAGGTTTGTTTCTTATATCCTTAAGATACGGCTGCACCTCCTACAGTGAAGACCCACCCCATATAGTGGACTTGTTGTCCCATGCACTCAATATCCAACTCACATCGGTATATCCTTCCAATACAATTAGAAACTCTGAATACAACAACTCTAAGTCTTTGATTGCTTTCAAATAACCTAAAACTCTACTGATTGCATTCCAGCATTCTACACTAGGATTGTTAGTAAACCTACTGAGTTTACTCACTGCATATATAACATTTGGTCTAGTGCATTGCATAATATACATTAGACTGCCTATAGTACTAGCATATTCAAGTTGTGTAACTGAAGTTTCGTTGTTCTCATTTAGCTTGATACTTAGATCAATCGAGGTTTTTGCCTACTTTATATTTAGATGATTAAACTTGTTTAGTATCTTTTCAATGTAATGAGACTGACACAACGTATGACTCCCACTATGTTTCTTAACTTTGATACCTAGAATAATATCCATTTTTCCAAGATTCTTCATTTTGAATACGGAAGACAAACTTCTTTGTTCCAATTACACCTTTCATTTTATTACTTATTATTAACATGTTATCAACATATAGACAAATAATAGTTATACAATTACCGTTAACTTTAAAATATATGCATTTGTCAGCTACATTATACATGAAACCATGAGATATTATTTTGGAATCAAACTTCTCATGCTACTATGTGGGTGCTTATTTTAATCCATATAAAAATTTAATCAATTTACAAACTTTCTTCTCATTACCTGGTAGGATGAACTCTTTAGGTTGTTTTATGTATACTTCCTCGTTAAGGTCATCATTTAGGAAAGCTGTCTTTACATCCATTTGGTGAATGTGAAGATGATGTATGGATGCTAGCGCAAATAAAATCCTAATGGATGTTATTCTAGCTACTGGAGAATATATGCTAAAATAATATATCTCTTCTTTTTGTCTAAAACCCTTAGTTACTAATCTAGCTTTAAAGGTTTGGATAATTCCATCAGTAAGGTATTTCTTCCTAAATACCCACTTACATCGTATGGGTTTATAAGGTAAGTCCGTCATTTTCCATGTTTGATTTGACATTATCGAGTTCATCTCATCACCGATGGCTTCCTTCCAAAAATCTAAGTCTCTAGAAGACATAGTTTCACTAAAGTTTTTAGGGTCATCTTTTATATTCATTACTATAAGTATCTTCCTAATAACATTCTCTCTATCACCTTATACGAGATTAAAAAAAAGAATATATGTTGACAGTCTATTTGTTCAGAGTCAAGACTCTTCTCTACTCTTACCCTCTAGCTCCTATAAGATTCACTTAGAGCTTCAACCTCTTATGGAGCTTTACTTATTAGTTCACTTTAAGGAGTTTGGATTTTATTATCCTTTGACTCTAAGGATAGTGAGTTCTCAAAGAAATCAACGTCTCTAAATTCTATGATATTGTTAGACTTTAAGTTTAGGAGTCTATAGGATTTGCTATTTTGTGCATACCCTACAAATGCGCACTTGATAGCTCTAGGTCTTAACTTGGTTCTTTTGTTATCATGTGTCTTGCAATACAGGAGACATCCCTACATTTTAAAATACCCTACATTAGGTTTCCTACCTTTCTATACCTCATAGTGAGGTTTTGCTTTTCTTAAATGCAATCCTATTTAAGATGTGATACACTGCAAACAGGTGGCAACTTTTCTTGTATTAGTATTGAATTGACCATCTCTACTAATATCTTGTTCTTTCTTTGTACTACGCCATTTTGTTGTAATGTGTATAGTATAGTGCACTGGTGTATCAAGCCGTGTTCTTCACAAAAGTTAGAGAATTCACTTGAGAAGTATTCTCCTCCTTTGTCACTATGGAGAAATTTTATTTTCTTATTTAATTGATTTTTCACTTCCCCTTTATATAGAATGATCATGCTTAGTGCTTCATCTTTTTTCCTTAGTAGGTAGACAGACACGTATCTAAAGAAATCATCAATAAATATTATAAAGTACCTTCTACCGCTACAAGTAAGAATGTTGTTCAACTCATAAATATCAGTGTGCACAAGATCCAATATTTAAAATGATCTCTTAACACTTGGAAACGGTTTCTTTGCCATTTTGGACTGTATGCACACTTCACATTTATCATTCTCATTATTAGTGTATGAGATTAGGCCACGCTTGGCCATGCATTTTAAGGTATTATATCATATATGTTCTAATCTACCATGCCACAATACTACAGATTCAACCATATACACAGGAGTGCTACTTTCATTCAAGAAAAACTTAATCATGCCATTACAAGCTTATCCATTTCTGACAAAGTTCTCATTCTTTAACAAAATCATCTTGTCCGATTTATACACTACTTGCATCCCAAGTTTTTCCAAAAGATCTCAGAAACTAAGTTTCACCTCATGTATGGGACATGCAACACGTTAGTCAATATCACATTCTTACCAGAGGTAGACACCAGTTCCACAGTTCCTTTTCCCATGACCTTCGATTGGACTTCATTACCCATTTGGACTTCTTGACCATTGGCCACATATTCATAGGTTTTAAAGGCTGGCCTATCATAACAGACATGGATTGTGGCAGCCGTATCGCAACCGGGGACTTTTCCTTGGATCGTGTTAACCTCAATGATCATAATAACTATTTCATCCTCAACTGCACTTGCTTCTTTCTTCGATTTATGAAATCGACATGCTCAAGAATAATACCTGGTTTTTCCACAGACATAGCAAGGGTCTTTAAAATTTTCGTTCTTCTTCTGTGATTTCTTGAATTTTACTTTATTTGGTTTTAGGGAATCATCCTTCTCGGGATTCTTATTTTAGGTCTTTTCTACTGCTTGTACTTTAGACGAGGAATTCTCATTTTCAACTTTCTTATTACAGTTGTGGGATTCTTCATCAATTCTCAAATGTTTATGGATTTGTTCAAGTATGTATTCATCGGTCTTATGCAGCAACTTCTTCTTGTAGTCTTTCTACATTAGGAGCAATTTTACGATTATAGCCTCGACTTGAAATGATTCAAAGAAATTAATTTTAAGGGCATTAATTTTGTTTACAATTAACAATTCTTGGATTTAGGGGCATTATCAGTTTATTATCTACCATCTTGAAGTCGAAGTACCTAGCTATTAGAAACTTATTGATTCTTTTTCTAGGTTTGTATTTGAACTTTAGGGCGATTCAAATTTCTTTTACAAATATAGTTTCCGTGTACAAACCATATAAATAGTCAGATAGCGCATTCAGAATATGTCAATGACACAACAATTCATGTTCAGCTCATTTGTTACGTTCAACAACTTGTTCGGGTGTGTCCTCATCAGTTGCTTCAAATAGTGGGTGAAGATTAGGATCCAAGATATAGTAAATCTTTAATGCCCTCAGTAGAAACTTTATCTTGTCTTGCCACCTTGTAAAGTTGGTTCCGTCGAACTGGTCGTGCCGAATCAGATCTTGGTTCATTAATTTAATTGAGGATATGCCTTCAATTTCCATTACAAATAACGTTTTAAGAATGTTGAGATTTGATAATCTAAAGTTACAATTTTATCATTACTATAAAATAGAAGGAAATAGAAAATTAAAAAAATATAATATTAAGGATAGGCTGAAGCATGTGTGATCACATTGTCCTCAAAGTGTTATTTTTCCCTTTTAAAAATACTTAAGACTGCTTATAGATTGTAGGCAAATAGCTTTCAGGATATGATGAGCTTGTGTATTGTTCCGCATTTAGCAAGTACGAAGGAACCACTAATGGAACTCTATAAACATAGTTTTTCTAATCGAAAAAAAGAAAAAAAAATCTCAAATGAAAAGAGAAATAGAAAGTAGAATATTGGCTTTGCTGGATCAGACCACAATACTGGTTCTGGGTCTTGTGGACTTGATAGCTCAAGCTCATATTGAACCTGCTGGCTTGATTAGAGAACACTCGGAGCTTACTAGTTCATATGAGAGAATGATTCAAATTATTTGTGATGATAAAATGAACCAGCCAAGCTCTATTTATATAGGCAAGGGTGGCTGGATGTTTTGGTCGAAGGTCATTATTGCGATTGACTGTTTCTAACTGTTGGTGAGAAACTAGCCATTTTTTGGCAGTTTCTGACCATTTTACATGTGGAAGACTAGCTGCATGCTAGTCGTTTAGATAGTGGCTAGTCGTTTCTGACTATTGAGCTAGCCACATACAACAGTTTCTGCATGGTCTTGTTAATTACTTAATGAGAAGTTACACCAGGCCTTTTAAACAGCTCCACAGTTCCTTTATAAGGCAGAGAGGTCTCCCTCAGACCTCTTACTCATAGTACTTTGAAAAGTACAAAGCGCACAACTAGTGCCTCTATAACTACACTACTTCACCTGCTCACGCCCTCACATCGAGTCCGTGACCATGCCTGATCTTGAGCGCATGCGCACACTGGAACATGCAAGTCTTGGTACTCCTCTATCTCACCAAGCAAATATTAAGGCACTCAATACCTTATTAAGAGAAAATTTTCTTTTCTCCTATCCGATATAAGACTATTCCTAAAGGTGAAAAAAAACCAAGCTTTTTTCACAAATAATATATATATATATCATTTTCCATAATACAATTGTACAATCCACATACCTTAGGTTTGTGTGTAGGGCCACTATGGTGTGCATCTTTCATCAAACCCATTAATTAGTTGAACTCATTGGGATGAAGTGAAGATACTATCATCCTGATCCAAAACTAAGGTTTGCCACACTGCGTGAACTCGAAGATTCTAATAGCAATTTTATATGGCTCCTATTGGTGTGGTCCATTGGAGTTTTCTGTCAAGCTGATATTTTATATGCACAGTTCAAATAATGGTTCTCCCCATAGTAGGTTTCCATAAGAGGTAAGCCGCCTATAAAATATTTAGATAAATGTTAACCATTAAAGTTAGAATATAGAACTTCAATAGTTTTCACATTGTAGACAATTCATTATAAAGTTCGGATTTAGAGTACATCAAACATATATACATGTATAACAAGAAAGATCATTAAGAAAAAAGGTGCATGAAATCCATGTTACTTAAGGGATCTATATGCCGCTTCTTCTGTTTCAAGGTGAGGTGGATTTTAAAATCCTTTACCCAAGAAAAAAGGACAAAGGTGAGGTGGATTTTAAAATCCTTTACCTAAGAGAAAAGGACAAAATACCTATCTATGAGGCAAGGATGTAATCTTGATTTGGAACATTATATGTCAAACTACGAAGAAAGAAGAAACAAAAACCTTACCTACATTTTTTGCCATTAATGGTGGTAGTCGTATCTTGGTAGAGAAGATGAACAATGCTTTCAACTCGAAGCTTCTCTTCTTCCTCTCCTGAATACATGATGTAAAGAGATGACGTTGCAGTGCAAGTCATAAAGAGATTTAGGGACTCTAGGATAATTTTTATAAGGGCAAAGAGGCTCTCTATCACCAACCTTTTTTCCCATTTTCTAAGCTTCCACGCTTCCTCACAGGGGAAGAAATCCATCCAAATTCTAAGTCTCTCAAAGGGAGTTGGTTATGGTACTCCATGGGTGTATAGAGTTATTATATGCACCTAAGCTCTGTAGGCCCCACTTGTTACCCCCTAATTAGGTGATTCGAATCATCCATTCCATTTGCAAATGGGAAATGCTCGGCAAATGCCATGTGTGGCCCATTAATGTTAACAGTCTTCCACTTAAGTCACTCATGACTTTAACATATATAAAATAGATTATTATATCTAACACATGTTTCATGAGCTCAAAGTTTTATCAAATTTCTTTAATGGATCAGATGCAATATCTTGAATAATCCTATCCATTAGGATTATTAATATGAATCATAGTAGTTGTCACAACATTTATTTAAATGGAATCAGGCATGTTCACAAATATCAACACCTTCAATGACTATATCTTAATAGCGTAGGTGTATGATATAGAAATCTCTCGCTAAGTGTGGCTATGCATGCAGTCTTTCAAGATATCATATCATCTCTACTAAGAAATACAACTTAATAAAAGGTAAAATGCATTGTTCATTTTCCTTACGCATGCACAATGAATATAAACAAGGAATACAAAAATATAAAAACTTTAAAACTTGAATTTCGATCTAATTCTAATAAATTGAAATGTGTACGCAATGGTAATGTTTATATACCTCCACTGACCCAATGAATGATGATGCTTTGATCAATAGGATCCTAGAGATCCATAAACACTTGACAATTATGAGTGGTTTGGATCATCAACTGAACCCTAGATCCAACAATTACAAGTCAAGAAATAGTTTAAAGTTGTTCATCGACTCATGCATGATTGCACAACACGAGAACTTTTAGTAACGAGAAAGAGGGCATTGGGATGGTTTAGGATATTACTCAAATGCCTTTAGAGGGCATTGGGATTGTTTATATATTACTCAAATAACCTTAAAACCTCAATGGGTAATAATTTTTAGGGAAATTATAATTTTTCTTGCATGATTAAAAGTTACTTTCCTAATTTTAAAAGGATAAATATTTGAGCAATCAACTTTAGGGAGCAGGATAGATTACTCATTCATCATCAGCATCATCATCATCATCATCTAAGCCTTATTCAAACTAATTGGGGGTCTACTACATGAATACTTTTCCAAGTCAAAAGAACAAAAAAATGAATTTCATTAAAATTAGAAAAAAGAAAAAATATCAATGAAAATTTAAAATTCTATGTAAAATGAAACTTTCCTTCTTCAATTTCAATAAATCAAAAGTGGCCAATAAGAACAAATATGATTGTATATACAGTTACATAATATACTAAAATAGTAGACTACTATCTATAGTACAATAGCACAATGTATGGAGTTATTTAGATTTAGGCAAAGTTGTATCTTGATTGATAGTCATGTACAATCTTATAATTCCATGGTTTGTGAACGCCCTTGTGCATGACAAATAATTAAGGATACATGACTCTAGTACTATAGATTGAACTACTTATCATTGACATTTTTTTTTAATTTCAATGCACATGAGGATCATATTTTTCATACATATGCATAACATGTTTCCATGTGCCATGTGTGCAACCGTCTAAGTTTAAGCATTCTATAAGTACATATGTGCCACTATCAATTTTCAAGTACTAAAAAATGTGGTATATCTATCAATATTCACATTGTCAAATTGTCATATGCACATGTGTAATTAAAAATTCTTTCTTAAATTAAATTTTATTCTTTTTATATGTGTCACAATCTATCCATATTATGATCCAAGTGTTTGAGAAATAAAGAATGAAATAACTAGTCAACAACATGTTCGTAACCAAAGGCTTAATATCATGCCATGGAGTGCCATAAGTTTGCCCAAATTCAAATAAGCCGATATAGAACAATATCATTTATGAAAGATAGAATCTCCCTTAGTACAATTTCATAAAAGCACAATCATTCAGTGAGCTAACTTAATGAGTCTTGCTTTCCAGTTTTTAGTGACTCGGTTGGAGATGTTGTCAAGTTAACTCACTGAGTTTCCAGTCATGTCATTGGCTTTTAGAACTATTGTTGTACATGCTCCCCAACCCTTGATTTATCTACATGTATACATATGCAGTTGACAATGGTGATCCAAGAGACGTTGCGCCTTTACCCTCCATCTACATTTGTAGCAAGAGAGGCCTTGCAAGACATGAAGTTCGGCGATATCCACATTCCTAAGGGCATCAACCTATGGATATGCATACCAAAATTGCATCAGGACATCGATATATGGGGCCCGGATGCCTCGGTATTTAATCCAAACAGGTTCGCAAGTGGAATCTTTGGTGCATGTAAGCTCCCGAATGTGTACATTCCATTCGGGCTCGGGCCTCGCACGTGTCTGGGCCAGAACTTTGCCATGATGGAATTGAAGGTTCTCCTCTCTCTGATCTTGTCCAAGTTCTCTTTCTCCCTCTCTCCAAAATATTGCCATTCACCTACATATAGAATGGTTGTAGAGCCTGAACATGGATTGTATCTTACTATAAAGAGAGTTTGATTGTAATACTCCTAGTTGTAATTGGTCACTTGAATAGTCAAATCAATCGATCTGAACTGTCCATAATGTTCAACATACAATTCATGGGTTGTTTTTGTGTAATGATCTTGATTGTCAATTTTTAAGGCCATTGATCAAATGGTTAGTGTTTGTAAGATTGATGTGGTGTTTCCAATGGTAGCTCATAAAATGTGCAGGGGGCCTAATGAACGGTATAGATTAGTAGATAAGACTGTCCAAGTGTACCAATGCAAATACGACCGCTAGAACTTATAACAACACTTGAGTATTTCTCTTAATTGTATGTAATAGAGGAAAAAGTATGTTTAATTTATGAACTTAGCATGCAATGGTAGCCCACGAGTCGATGTGTCAACTGTGTTCAACATCTAAGGAGTGAAATTGGTGGGCCCCACCATGAAGATTACTAGTTACAGGTCAACTGATGATGGGAGCTATTAGCAACTTTGATTAAACCGTCCATTTTCTTCATACTAGGTAGGTGGCCTGTCCATTGAGTGAATCGGCTAGATTTTTATGACAGGCGTTCTTTTATGGTGGGCCTATCTTTTCCATGGTTCAGATGGTGTAAGTGTGACATGCTTAAATGTAGTCCACATGCAACACTTTATACGTGGACATGGCTCTTTTTTTATGTTTGGAATTTTCTTTCATATAAATCCCACTAAAAATAAATCTGGATCATCTGCTTGCCATAAGCAGAAAAATTATGCTTGTTGAAATCTAATTAGACCACATTATCACCCACTGCATTTAATGCAGAAGTGTTGACAATGTCAATGATGATATGGACCAATTATGATGCAGGAAAGCAAGATTTTCCTGCTTGTGGCAAGCAGAGGATCTGGATTCAAAATGAATCTGAATCCACTAAAAATACTTTTTTATTATAAAAACAGCCTCTCTTAGGTAAAATGACCAAAATAACCCTACCTAACTATAGTTTAAAAGCCCAAAAACCTAACTTGACTTGATATCCTACTCGGTTGAGTAGATTCAAAGACTCGATGAGTCTTTATTTAATTGGCTCAATATTCAATAAATTCAACAAGTGACGTTTAAGATAACAATAGCATTTAAAATCCAATAAGTATTAAAATGGACAAAGAAATGCAGCATGCAATACTCTTAGGGGGCATTTGGATCGTGAGTTACTTTGGATAAGTGACTTATGCAAAACGTAGCTTATCTTGGTTTCTACTTATTTAACCAGTAAGCATGTTTGGCAAACAACATATTAACTAAAAAAATAGAAAAGCATGTTTGGTTTCTAACATTATAAGTAATTATCTCTCAAGGCTGTTTGATGCCCCTCACATCCGCTATCCATCATGTGGGGCTAACCTTAGATCTGGATCATTCATTATGTGGCACCCACCTTTGATGTGGGTGGTCCATCATGCAGAGCCCACTTTGGATGCCAACCATTCATCATTATGGCCTAACCTTTAATGTGCATCATTCATTATATAGGCCCACCTTAATTTGATGTTGGTCATCCATTAGGTGGGGCCCACCATCAATGTTATTGTCCATCATGTGGGGCCCACCTTCAATATTCATCGCCCATCATGTAGAGCACGCCTTTGATGTGGACTGTCCATCATGTGGGCTCCACCTATAATGTGGGCCATCCATCATGTAGGGCTTGCCTTGGATATGGGCCACTCATCAGTAGGCTTGACCTTTGATTTGAACCGTTCATCATGTGGTGCCTACCTTGATGTGGATCATCCATCATCTGTGGCACACCATTATTAATTGCCTATCATGTGGAGTCCACCTTTGATGTGAATTGTCCATCATGTGGGCCCCAGCTTCAATATGGGTTGGCCATCATGCTATGGGTCATTCATCAATAGAGGCCAACCTTTGATGTGGATCGTCCATCATGTGGGGCCACCTCAATATGGGCCATCCATCATGTAGGACCCAACTTTAATGTCCACTCTAATGTGGAGCCCACCTTTAACGTGGAGCACTCATCATGTAGGCCCCACCCTTGAAGTGTGTCATCCATTATTCCGGCCTGCTCTGAATGTGGGCTTTTAAACATTATGGGTTGAGCATTAATGTAGACCATTCATATGTGGGCCCACATTAATATGGGGCCGTCCATCATGTGGGCCCCACCTTTTATGTTGACCACACTGTGTGAGCCCCACCTTCAATGTTGATAGTTCCCCATTTAGGGCCACCTATGATATGGACCATGAGAGAGAGTTTTCTTTGGCATGGACCTTGAGAGAGAAGTAGAAAAGTGATAAGTTAAAAAACTAAAACAAATAACTTATTCAAATAACTTTTAGAGACAAGTTACTTTTACCGTAATCCTTACCAAACTAACTTAAGTGAAAAAAGTAACTTAATTACTTAACATAAGATAAAAAGTAACTTAACGGTATCCAAACTGGTCCTTAGTTGAGATTGGGATTTTGCACTTCGGCCTCCTCAACTCAGAATATTCACTTAGCCAAGTTTCGAGTTGACTCCTCTAGTTTTAGTGAAAAGGAAAGCTAGAGATGTCCTGAAGGGGGGTGAATAGGACAATGCCAAATAATCAAAATAAATGCAGAATATGTAAAGAATACAAAATCTCAATTGCCTGAGTATTGAAACCTTGATTCTAAATGATTCGTAGGACAACCTTCACCTAAAATATTAGGCAGAACAACCTTATTTTACGAATGTCTTTAAAATCAATCTTTCAAATTACTAAGAGAATATAAAATGATTACAACATTTACCATAAGAATGAAATAAATGACATCCACCACCAACAGATTGAAGCATTTACCACAAGGCATAAGGAGTTATAATAGTTCGGTGCTTAAAACAACCACTCCTACTCCACTTCCAAAATTACTACCCTCGTAATTTTGACTTTCACTATAATGTTTTCACAAGTTTACCTTAACAACGTAATACAATTCCTTATGATTTTCATGAGCTATCATAATAAAAACCCCTTTTGTGATTTTGACGGACTATCACAAATAAAAACCTCTTTTGTGATTTTGATGGGCTATCACAAATAAAAACCCACTAAGATTTTCACTAGCTATCTTAGAAAAAACCTAAATGAAATAAAGTAAATAATGTATTTATCTTCAAATGTAGATTCGAAGATATGGTAGAAGCTTGTAGTAGATGAACTTCTTTCTTGAATGTAGATGACACAGTGTTCGATCAAACAAAAAGAGTATAGGGTTTTATAGATTTTAGAAATGAAAAATCCAAATGTTACTTAATTCAATTCTCTTAGATTTCAAAGAAGGGTATAGATTATTATTTTAGAATAAGATTAAAAATGATCTTGAGAAAGGGAATTGAATAAGTTAAAATTAAATTATAAATACATCACAATTAGCTTGCCGAGGACTTGAGCTTCTTTCTTTCTTACAGAAGGATAATAGTGAATTTTCATTGTACTTTAGAATGAGAGAAAGCCTCTATTTATAGCCAAAGAAGATGGAAATTTGGCTAGCCTAAGACTGGCTTTAGTTGGCCGAATTCCATTGGATTCGTTCTAACGACTATCTGATCACGCGGGATAAGATCTATCTAAAATTTGGCTAGCCCGAGGTCAAATTCAGCTGGTCGAATTTCACAATTCAATTGGCCGAATTCTCGTAAAAATTAAAAGTTTGCATTGCTGGAATTGGACCCAAACTCACTTGGGCGAGCCAAATTTCAAGCTTAGGCTAACCAAACTAAAACTTAGGCTAGCCGAATTTTTAACAAAATTTGTTATTTTACCCAGGCTTGAAGTTAGGGTGGCCAAACCAGAAGTTAGGCTAGCCGAATTCCAAAGAAAAACATTATTAAAAACCTAAAATCAATGACTTTTTGAAAGATCCTAACCTAAGGTCTTTCTAAGATTATACCACCTGTGTTTTAGCAAATATATGAGACAACTTGTCTTCAACTTTGACTTGATGTAGTCTTGAAATTGGGTGATGACTTCTTGAGAAGATGTGTCAATCTTGAGCTGATCATAAGCCGATCTTGAGATGATCTTTAGGCATGTAGAGTAGTTGTGATTCCATACTTATGATTTGACCTTGAAGCACATTAGTCTTACGAAATTTGACAATCCATTTGTGTTAAACATAAAAGCACTCACATTTAGAATTATAACCCTGGTTCAGTCATCTAAACTATTGATCCAATCACATAGACTACAAAAGTGATCAAGACTATAAATCTAAGTAGGGGCCACCATAGCATGTCATCTTAGCCATTTTCAAGGATTAGATGCAAATGGGCAATTTAGAAGAGGAGTCATTTGAAAAGTATAAGCCTAACGTAGTATCAATAGAAGATCATATGTCCACTCCTTAATATGGTAAAGGTGCAAGGGAAAAGGTTCTATGAGGTCAACCTTATGGAAACTTCCATGAGGTTGAGATATATGGGCACCACCGTGATGTGTGTCAGACATCTACTCCATTAATCAGATATATCCTTTAGTGGTGGACCATGCGCCTAAAAATCAGGCCAATCAATGACTTAGGTGGGCCACACTACAGACAATAGTTGAGAGTAGATATCCACCCATTGAAACTCTCATGAACATTTATAGGGTCCACTGAGTGTGGTTCAAACATCCAGCCCATCCTTGGTGTGTGTCCCACTTAGATGAGGGGTCACACAAAGTTTTAGTGGTATCAAAAGATCAGGTGGGCCCCACTGAGTGGTTTTAGATTTTTTAGGCATAATTTCACATGTTTTCAAATAGTATGACTCACTTGAGTTTTGGATACGGCTGATTTTTAGGATATCTCATAGCTTAGAGAGGTTTTAGTGGTATCAAAAGATCAAGTGGGCCCTACCGAGTGGTTTTGGATTTTTTAGGCATAATTTCACATGTTTTCAAATAGTATGGCCCACTTGAGTTATGGATACTGTGGATTTTTAGGATATCTCATAGCTTAGAGGGCACCCACGAAATTCACAGTGTGGATGTCTGTTGATGTTTAACATAGATCACGATAGGGCTCACGGAGCTCGACCTCAAGGGAAGCTCCCATGAGGCTAACCTGATAGTACCATCTCCTAATATGTAATGTAACACACACACACACACACACACACACACACACACACACACACACACACACACACACACTAATAATTAAAGCTAACCATAACCTTAAGTTTAGTGTTGTGACTGGGGTTAAGTTTCAAAATAACTAATCATTACACATCCACGTCCAATCCATAGAATATAATAATCATCACCACTAAAATTATTTAATTAATGTAAAATAAATAAAGCATCTTCCATTATTGTTTCCAATCATCCATCCCAACTTATTATCAATGTATTAAGTATTAAACCCACATAACAAGTTCCACTACAATAATAAAATATCCAAATTCAAATTCTACTCTAGTATGAATTCTACGTCAATAAAAAACATATAGTCCATGTTATCAAATTCATCTGGCCAACTTCTTAGCATCACAACCTGCTCCTTAGTCTGTGATTTTTCCATTAATAAAATTTATGAGCAAAAATAGCCCAATAAATGGTTCTATATACAAGTAATCAATAGTTTTCACAATATTAAAATTGTAGGAAAATATAAAGAAATAATTCATGATTTAGAATATAAATTATCATTTCAAAAACCAAGACCAACTTTCTTACCAAAAAATCATTTTCTAGTTCTCACTCAAGTAACTCCTTTTCACTCATCATTAAGTCATCGCTAGTATTTCATTCACTTAGTATCAAATCATCACTCATATTTCACTCATTTCCAGTTGGATAGACAGATTTCTATTTCTTGACCACACTGAATTCCGTAAAGGAATATATTACTCATGAACATGCCTTTCAAGCTTTCATGCCACTCATAATTTCATTTTCTCACCATCACTCATAGAACAAATTTATCCTCATCATTTCCCTCTATTAAAATCAATCATCACCATCACTCATTAGCACTCTTAAATCAATCCTTACCATTACTCATAAGCACTCTTAAAATAAATCCTCATTGTCACTCATCAACACTCTTAAAATCAGTCATCACCATTTCTCTCTATTAAAATCAATTCTTACCATGTAAAGCCCCGATTTTTCACCAACTTGGGTTTTAAAAATCCTCATGCATTACTATTTGAACTTTAAATAGATATAGATGTACATGCATGTCCACACTCAGAATTCCTAAAACCCTGCACATGAGAAACCTATCTTTGAGTATAAAACCTTGACAAAACTTCGAACAAAGTTGGTAACGATAAAATCGAATCGTATAAGTTCAATAAATTACCTTTAGGAAGCTATTGAATATGCTGATCATAAAAAAAATAATCATGGGCCTAACCTTGTGATCTTATCCATAAAGGGCTCAAATCTAGACAACTCACTGCTAATTAATCAAGATAACCATCACTTAATGAAGATCTACCTAAAGTTAAGATACTCGATGGATTAGATCTTGATCGTCCTATGCACATAAATTGAATTGACCCAATTACATTGTGGCCTTCAAATCAATGATTTAAAGAAATTAGGATCAAATCATCATTTTTACAAATTGTAGATAGGTCACATTACGAACTTAACTAATTCAAAACATAATCGTCATGCATGAGAAATGTCGCTACTTAACTTATTACAGAAATGCCTTGATTAACTAAATAAGCTGTAAATCACTCATTAGTGCGAAAATAAATCTGAATTTATATAAAGACATTCGTCTTAATAGGCTTGACGTCCATCACGAATGTTGAGTCGAGATCAAGCCTCGAATTGTTCAACTTGGGCTCATAGGGAGAGTGCATGGGACGTATGAATGCCCTTAAAATTGTTATGAACTTAAGCTAAATGTTCTCGTCCAATCTTTGTCAAAGTTATGTCTTTCAAACCGTTAGATCACGATCAAATTAAGAACACTAATATACGTAAATATCCTATACATATCCGTATAGTCGTGACCCGATCGATGATCAGTAATCATTGAATTGAGTTAGAATTATACCCGTTGATCGACGTATCCAAATGGTGGGCGCGATCATAACCATACGTAAATCACCACTACAGACAACTATCTTGTGACGTAGATCAACCCATACACCTCCTAGTGGGCCTCAAGTGTTAAAACTAACCCCCATAGGGTTACCTAACCAAAAACCTAACCCTTAGGGCCAAACAAACCACATCTTGCACTATAAATACCTCACTAAAAGCCCTTCACCCCCAAATTCGAATTTGCTATGGTTTGTGACAAGAGAGAGAAAGAATAAGAGAAAGAAAGAGAGAGAGGGAGGGATTGAAAGCTTGGATTGTTTGATCCTTGTTCTTGAGTGTTGTGATTGCCGCAACAAATCTCTCGTCATTTCCTTCGTCGAGTCCATTTTCCCTGGCAATTGGAGGTAAGAAATGTATCTTACTTTCCGATCTAAATTTCTTTAGTGATAAATCTAATGGATCTAACATAGTTCTTTTGAATTTGATTTAAGGATCAACTTTTTTTCAAAAATCATAACTCTATGTACGATTAGTGAAAGTGCCCTTATTTGTCAATTAGTGTATCGGTTGAGTCAGTAAGTCAAATGAGCCACATATGAAGAGCATACGAGCTGTTGCCTCAACCGGATGGGTGATTCAGGAACGTCAAAGGTAAATTAAACCTCACATCCCATGTCCAAAACACCCAGGTATATAATTCCCTTAAAAAATCGTAGAACAATAAAGGAATTCAATGCTTGAAAACTTGGTACAAATAGGTAAATTTTTTAAGTTTTCTACATGTCACTTCAAGTCATCAAGCTTGGGTCAATGACATTGAACACTCCTGTTCGATGACATCGAAAAGTGATCCTCATATGTTTAACAACCACATATATATTTGGATAAAAAATTCGATTCATCGAACATACCTTCGATGACATCGAACATGTGTATTTGATAACACCGATGGTGATTCGATGACATCGAAGAACTTAGAGTTTTGTCCAATAAGCTTCTCAGAAAATATTGTGGAAATGGTCAAGAAATCGAACTAGTTTCGATGTCATCGAGATTTAAACTCCAATGACATCGAAGTAGTTTCGATGACATCGAAAAAGGACAAGAAAATTCCTAGCGAGCTTCCAAAGGAAAAACCTTATGAAATTTCAAGGAATCAAACTAGACTCGATGTCATCAGAATTCAAACTTCAATGCATCAAACTAGGTTTGATGACATCGAAAAAGAACAAGAATATGTCCAGCGAGATTTCGAGGAAAATCTTCTAAAAAGTTTGAGGAATCGAACTGGATTCGATGACATCGAGATTCAAACCTCGATGGCATCGAATCAGGTCCGATGTCATCGAAGAAGGACATAAAATCGTCCAACAAGCTCTGGTGAAAAATCACGCATAAATACGAGGGATCAAACTTGTAAGACCCTTAACCTTAGTGTCTATTTTGTTCCATTAGGTCCCGCGGTCCTACCGGTCAAATTTCAGAGACCCGCAACCTATAAATTTAGTTTGTGATCATCCTTAAGTCGCATCATGTAAATTCTACCCGAATCAACCGAAAACCTATACCGTTGCAACTGCATCGACGCGGCGGTTCCAACGCCTCGTCTCATGCGTAAATTCGATGTGTACATCAAAAGTTATAGGCCGCACATTATTTGGGCCATTAATCATGATGTGGCTTGTGCACATTTTCCTAGGTGGACCCACCCTAGTTCCATCATTTCTTATGAGAGCTATCATTACCTACAGTCATCTAATCAACTCTCTCTCTTACAAGCCATCATGGATTTTCTTCCCAAAAAGGTCATCATAAGCTTTCTTCCCAAAAAGCAATGATTTCCTTACATTGCAATGATGAGTTCTATAACGCCCCAAATTTTGAGCGTCGAGCAAAGCTCGAATCCTAAGATTTTGAACATCACTTATGTCCTGTGGAAGATAATGTTCTGATTTCTTCCATATTGATTGATTAAGCATGCATAGAATTTTACTAAACGGTGTATCATACTCCAGATTTAATGAAGTTAAGCCAATGCGTAAATCCAAAACATATCTATATAAATAGGTACATGTCTCAAAAAATTTCTTCTAGAATATAAGTCCGCGACTGGGTTCAATATATACATATACAATTTCAGAATGAACAAAATGTGATAGTGTAAATGTAGTATCCAACTAAGCCTAGATGCCTAGTGTTCCTTGCGTAATGGTACATAGCCTACATTGGCCCGCTTGAGAGTTGGAAATAGGAGAATTCCTCCTCATCCAAGAAGTCCTCCTCCAATGCATATACGTCGTCCGTACCTGCATCTACATCAACATTTTGTTGGTGTTTTAAAACACTATCCCAGAGTGGGAGTGAGTGATCAACTTAGTGGTACTATAAGGCAAAAGTTACACATGTTATCAAGTCAATCAATGCAGTAATGATAAGGCAATCATAAACAATCACTTTCTAGCTATTCTTTTTAATGTGAGAATGGAGTGTAGGTAATGATGCATGCCCTCGCCCATCAACACTCCCTCAACATGCAACTCCGACCGCCTATTTCGCATATGACAACACTTCCTCAAAGGTGTGACTCTAATGCATTTTCACCACATTCTAACTAATTCAGTGCGATGCATGGTCATGTTAGTCAAGCAATTAAATGTTCATTCATCCAGTAAGTTTGGGAAGCTAGGGTACCTCCCTTTTTAATATTGACCCAAATCGAACATTAAGCATCAAACAACTACAATGGTTCTATTCCTGTGTTCTGGATCCATTTAGGTTCGTCACTCCTAGATAAATGCATATAATAGGTAAGTTGCAAGAAGTGGTACTCGCGGTCACTACGGGGAGGCTCTTCACCCCAGCGTAAGCCGACAGCCCGAACACGGTGTCCCATACCACCATGCCCGGCTCATGAGTCTTGAGGATTGCGGTACCATGGTTGAAGGTGGATCTTTACATTGGTGAGGGGTACCTTAGATTCAAACAGTCACGTCCATACATGGTAAACACACAATAGGTCAACTGCTTCACTAGGCAAGCTCGATAGGTACGGGTGCACGTTGACTTAATCGACATGTAGTGCATAAGCACCCCTCGTGGCCTAGCCACTGTCGGTAGTTGTCGTATGACCCGTATCTTTCGGGTTTACACAAGGTGGCCAAACTAATTCGGCCACCCAAACATGGCCGTTTACCGATTGCCTGGACTACAATTGTAGCCCCATTCCTATCCAAATGCTATTAACACCCATGTGTAACATATATATATATATATATATCAGCATTCGACAAACAATCCTAGTGAATTTCTCATTTGGGTATTTTGTCAAACACATAGACCATGTTAACTACAACTTGCATTTTATCAATTGGTTACATAGAGAAAAATATACATATGCATAAGGCCACAAAGAATCCTACCTTAATAATCATAACAAGTACAAATCATCAACTATTTCTCATTTAGACAATTTATCAAACACATGAACTACGTTAGCTACAACTTACATTTTATCAATTCATTACAAAGAGAAATACATGTACATATGACAACAATGAATCCTACATTAACAATCATGGCAAGCACTGATCATTTTGTATTCCCCATTTAAACATTCATCAAACACATAAGTTGCGTCATTTACTTATTACAAGTCATATGTGTATCACATATAGAAACCGAAGTGTTTAAGACAATACGGTAGCAATCGTGGAAAACATACATCATTAGTTGTAATGAAAGCATTGACAAACCGTAACCTAAGCATTTATAGTCCGCACCTTTCGGTAGTACGCTCGACTCAGACTCGGTCCTAGGACTATATTTCCAAGGAAAGAACATCGGTCGCCTAATCGAGTAAACAGGTTAGCTAGGTTGGGGAAAAACCATCCGGGAGACTTACATCACTATAGGGTTTAGTATTTCTTACCCTAAGTCGCAACCAAAAGAGTTTTGGTAGTGAAACATGGCAATGATTAGTAACGTGGATCCATGGGAGAAGATTTCCCACAGTTGCAACGATCTCCCAAACTTCCTCTTCTCTCTTTTCTCTTTTCTATTCCTTCTCTCCTTAGGGTTTAGCAAATTCGTATTTGAGAGAGAGGGGGTGTGTTGGGAGCGATTTATAGCCCTAGACAAGGTGCAAATGGCCCTAGGGCCACTTTGTACTATGTTTATACCCTGTAGGAGGCCATTTCTGATGAACATGGCTCTTAGGGAGGCCCATGGCTCATCTACGACATGGGGTATGCTCCCTGACAATGGATCCACTTTAGGACACGATTTTGGTGCGATCGGATAAGCCGATCGACCGTGGAGAGCCTATGTCAGATCAACGGTCAAATGTTTCTAATTGGGGCCACAGTTATACGGATATATGCAGGGAAATTTCCTTTCTCCTAGTGTGAAGTTTTTTCACAAACCAACAATCCAAAATCCTCAACTTTGCGTAAGAGTGGATGGCCCAATTCACTTAAGTTTCAGTTCATTTTCTTAGGATATTTGCATTTTTCATGTTCTTAACTCACGGTTCAAGTTGGACATTTTTGGACACTATCTGGGCTTGGTTCTCGTGATGGTTGTCAAGCCTAACAGGACAGACATTGTCCTATAATTTTAAGGTCATCGGACCCCCGACGTGTGGTCTAGGTCCCTTACAGAGTTTCTGTGTACTCCCGAGAGCGACAGGCCCTTAGGATTTCTCCTAGATCTTCAGGTAGCATTAGGCCAGTGGTACTCCTGATTGTAGGCCTTCCCACTTGTGAAAAATGGTGGCCCAAGCTTAACCCACCAAATGCTTCACATTTAATTAACTCCCACCTAAATTATACAACTGGGTGTTGTCCTTGGGTTGTTCCACCTGAGGTTGTACCCGGGTCTTTGTATAGTTTTTTCGGGACGTTACAAATTCTCTACAGCACTCCATCTTCTTCTCATTTCCCTTATTTCTCTCCTCCTTTGCTAGAGCACCCATGGCCGTCCCACCCTAGCTGAAAATTCCAGCACCTTTTCCCTCATTTCCCTCCTCATCAAACCCTCAACTTTTAATCTTAACCATAGATCCTTGCACCTTGGAGCCTAAGGAGTCCATTGCTTGGAGAATCTTACAGATCCCTTGAGGTGGCTGCACACTTAGCTTAGGTTTTCTGATTTTTATTTGTAGATCTCCTTCATCTCATCTTTAGGAGCTTGTGGGGCCCATCAAATGATGGTGGAGGTCCCAAAGTCTCCATGGGTGTGGCCGATGGCCCACCCCTTTTTGCATCCATGTTCCATGGATGGGACCATCCTCCATGGACCCCATTATGCCTTTTTTTTTCTTTGATGCATGTCATTTTGGGGTCATCTAGACCCTAGATCTCAGTGGGGATGGCATCCCCACCTTAGATTTGATTTTTTTTTTAATGCATGCATGTGATAGATCTAAGTTGTAAATGATATAATGGATGATATGTATGTGATGAAGGGAGGGCCTCAATAGTGGCGGAGACCCTCTCTTGTGGCTGGATTTTTATTTTCCCCATATTTTATTCTTGATTCCTGATGTGTGTGGCCCACTTAGTGGTCCTGGAATATCCAGACCATCCAAGCAAGGTGGACGCCTATTGTTATCCATTCTATGGATGTTGGCATCCCATTTGCCCCATATTGGATACATACAATGAGTTTTATGAAGGGGGTATAGCCTGGATGTTTGTGGGGCCCACTAAGGTGGACCATAACATAAATTTTGTGGGGTATTTTCCCCTTTACTCAGTAGTTATGTTCAGTTATTTTCAGACATACCTTGCTATCCAGAAAAATTCTGGACTATTTTTGGGTTGTTTTTGGCATGGATTATGGATTGATTAGAGGGACGTTTTACCCCCATTGTTAGATTATTTCTAGAGGTGTGGACCTCACCTAGAAGTATGCTAAATTTCACCTCCATTCGTCCTTTTTGATCACCCAAAAGAGTGGGCCAAGAGGGGTGGACGGTCTAGATTTTTTGGACTATCTAGCCACTCTCCATATTGTGAAAATCAAAATATCATTTTGATCTTGAGTTGGTGGCCATTTTTGTGGACCTCACTTTGATGTATACTAGTAAAGGGAGGTTGGCCCCATATTTTCCCAATTTTTGGCAGACCTGGGTCCACTTTAATGAGGTGTACAAGTTGGGGGACAACAACATTATTTTTGCAGAAATTTATTTCTAGACCTTGCTGTTCATTTTTATAAAATGTGTTTAATTGAGTTTATGGCTTTACTCCTTACCCATTTTGTGGTCCACCTTGTGGGGACCCATCTCAGATGCATGTGGGCCACTTGAACTTACAAATTTTGGGGACTGGAATAGCAGCACCATGCTGGACGCCTAGCTGGGCTGTCGTCCAGCCATAGGCTGGCTGTCCTCCCCCCCGGGCCCACCTTGATTTATGTATTCCCTCCAAACCGTCCTCCCTGGTGTGGCCCACTGATGTGTGGACCGTTCCCTGGTGGGACGTCCACCTTTGGAGCCCACCTTGATGTGTATTTTGCTAGCCGTCCAGGCCCTTGGGATGCCCAGGCCCACCTGGGATGTCTAGAATTTCCTGGGGTGCTGCTGGACTTGTAGTCCAGTAGCAGGCCCACTTGATTTTGTGTGTTGTATCCATCCTCTCCATCTGTTGGGACCCACCATGATGACCAGAGACCACTATAAATATATATTTTTTCCCAAAATTATTATCTGCTAGACCTCACCAAGCCTAGGAAGCTGGGTGGGCTGAAAGTCCAGCAAGGTACTAAGAAAGAAATTGTGTATGTGGCTAAATATTCGAAGGATGTGAGGCCCACCAAATGGAGAAGTATTGTGTGCATATACTATATTTTTTATTCTAAGGCTTTTTGGGCTTAATTAGTGCCAAGTAAGGCCCACCTTTTAGTTGATTATTTGGCCCCAAATAAATAGACTAGATTTTGGGATGTCCAGCAGGCCCAGATGGGTTGGGGACGTCTAGCCTTGGCTCGGTTGTGTATGTCGGCTATTTTCATCATCATGTTGGACTTATGGGCTGATTTGTATGTGTGATCGGGTCCTTGATTGCCCACCTAATTTACCCAATTTTGGGCTGATGTTGTAAGGCCTATTTGGCCCATCTCGGATATGTGTTTGCCTATGTACTTGGGCTCATGGATTGCCCACTAAGTCCAACATAATGCATGGATTTGGTGGTTTTGTTCTTGGGCTATAGTTTCCCCTATGGGCCCGTAATGCTGTATGAGGGCTTTGGGCCGTTCCTTGAGTCCCATTATGTGGGATAACGTATATGCATGTTGCTGCCCATTTTATTTTTATAGTAGTACTTGGACCTTGGGCCTTGCTTATAAGTAGATTTTAGTTGGGCCGCCTTCTAGGGGACAATGGTGGTTGAATGTCCCCATTATGGACCCCTTTAGGCCCATTTGTTAGGCCTATTCTCATCTACTAGTGGTTGAATATCCACCTTAGACCCTTTGTTAGGCCCATTCTTATCATTTTATGCCCATAGTATTGCTCTCTTAGTCTTTGTGGTCTACCCCAAATTGTTGGGCCCCCACTAGTAGTTGTGCTCTTTCCATTCCATGTAAAATTGTCTAAGTACTTAGACCCTACCTTGTCATGAGAAGAGTACAACATCAGCACATGACATACTTAGTTATCTTCATGACCCATTCCCATGTGCATCATGTGTGTTTGGTTGAGATGTGATTGGTCATGGTTTATGCCATTGGGGAGGCTGTTATGGGACTCCCTAAGTGATGGAGCAGCCCCTCTTGAGCGCGTTATATGCGTAGGACTGATGCATGGTTGATTTGTGTGATTCATGCATCTAGCATTGCATAGCACAGTTGATATCCACCCTAGCTTCATCAGGGCTGTAGCCTCTATAGCCATATTGTGGATGGCCAGATTTGGACACCAAAAATATTAGTTTGAACACTATGGGCACATAAGATGTCCTTGCGTAAAAGTCTCAGAACCTTCATGGTACTTAAAGATACTCCAACATCGAGACTGAGTGGAAAATATGAGCACCGGTGCCTTTACCATTAGGTCGCGTCTCCCATTATATCGTGGTCAGTTGGAAAGGGGTGTGGTGTTATCCGCCTAAGTGAGGGAGCATTTAAGCTAGGCTGAGTTTGACCAACTCGTAAATGGGTCCGCTACCATCGAGCCTTGTTGGTGATTGGCTATTTACAGGTGGGTAGTGAGGTCTCTTATGCTCACTGGGCTGCGCGGCTAGGGAGGCGGCAGTCAGCATGTAGTGTATTTGACCCCGGTAATTTTTTAGAGAGGAACTGTACTGATATGTGGACTTAATATGAGGATCAGCATGATCGCATTGCATATTGCATATGGCACTTGGCTATATAGCCCCGCATTGCATAGCCTTTGATTGGTAGATGGTATTCCCACCTTGCATTGCTTAGCCTTATGACGGCTAGGGGTATTCAAGGTCTTACTGCACTTTTTCGCATACTCTGATATGGCATTTATGACACCTATCCTGCGCACACTTACATCACCTTCTAAGCTTTCTATAAGCATATGCACGATTGATGCGTGCAGGTGATTCTAAGCAGCAGCAATAGCTGAGTAGGATCGTTGTGAGACCCGTATCTAAGCCCGTACCGTTTCGTAGGCTTTTGCGGTCCTCTCGGTTGAATTTCGGTGACCTGCGATGCGTAGATAGCAGTTACACGTGATCCTAAGTTGTATCCCATATTTCAAAGTCTGCTAGACACAAGACTTACACCCTTGCGACCGCATCATCACGGCGGTTCCAATGCCGCGTCTCACGCACTAAGGCTATACCTGGGCCACGAGATGTGGGCCCGTGTTTAGTTTAAGGAAAATACCGCGCATTACAAATCCCAAGAGAATATATCCCATCAATCAAGTACACATCACATATTAAATGTCAAGTACAACACCGTCCCCAAAGTCAACTCTCTCTCTTACAACCCTTACATGTCAAGTACACCCATCCATCACACACCATCCCTCTCTCTCATCACTTCTCTCCCATCATCTCCCTCTCTCATTCTCTCTCTCCATTTTTGAGCAACCCCATGAGAGTAATCGTTCAAGCTCCATGGATAGAGTTTGTGTGGCCCACTTCTTACCTCCCATCTCCACCATCCAAGCTTCATCTCGACTATTGAAATGCATTCCATGGAGCTCTAGGACGCATCGGTGGAAGAAGAAGTTCAAGAAGGTCTAATGGTGGGTGTTTTCTTGAGTTGATTTGTATGATTTTGATGATTGAGGGCCCACATATGGTGGGACACATCTTGATGTATGCATTGCATGGAGGAGCTCATAGTGGCGGAGCTCCTCCCACCCCATTCGATCTCTCTCTCTATCTCTTTCTTCCATATTTTGTGGCCCACCATGATGAATGTATTTTAACCATATCGTCCACCGAGTGGGCCCACTCGACAATCCATTTGGACGGGCATGATTGAAGGAAAGCACAAATATTAATTTGATCAGTGGAGTGACCCACTGGTGTGGACCCCACCATATATATATGTGTTGCAGGTGTACCAGCACTGCTGGACATAGGCAAAACACAAACGTTAGCTGATCTAAATGCTATGGTGGGCCACACCACGTGGACCCACACTACTGCTTGTGACATCCAAACCATCCATTCAGCGTCCAGACTCTCTGGATGCTGGGCTGAACCATGTTAAATGTTATATATTATATAATATATATATTATAATATAGATGTGGTGGGTCCCACGTGGGACCCACCTGTACTGAGAAACAAACCGCATACCAGCTACAGAGCTGTTGTAGGTGGGATAAATCCACACCGTCCGTCTAGCTGGGACGTGGACCCCACTACTGATGTATGTATTGCATCTAAACCGTCCCTCCATTTGATGATCTCATCTCAAAGCCTGAGACCAAAAATAAGACAGATCTAGTATCAAGTGGACCACACTTCAGAAACAGTGGGATTGAACATCCACCATTGAAACCCATTTTTTTGGGAGTGCAGAAGTTATAGATCAATGTGAAATTTGTTTCTCCACTTAATTCAGGTCTTTATGACCTTATGAACAGACTGGATGAAAAGTAAACGCCATGGTGGGCCCAGCGGAGTTTTGGTGGTGGAAATCATTGTCACCACTATTGTTTGTGGTATGGTCCAGAAGATCTTTTGATATGATTCATTTGTTTGGATAATGCTCTCTATACATGGATGAATGGTGTAGTTGTTGTGACCCATTTGATACGGCCCGTTGGATGTATTTGGGGCCCATTTGATGAGGCCCGATGTGACATATTTAGGGCCCATTTGGAAGGGCCCTATGTGATGTATTGAGGCCCATGAGTTATGGCTATTGTGACGCATTCGAGGACCAGGTGGTGTGGCCCATTGTGATGTATTCGAGGCTCGTGGGACGTGGCCCATTATGATATACTTTCGACCCATATGATGAGGCATGACTTGATGTATACAAGACCCATTGTGATTATATGTGGCCCTTGAGTGAGGCCCATGGGGTGTATATTAGGCCTCTGTATGGGGCAATGGGCCCACTTTATATTTGGCTCCATGTGGGTCACTCCTTGGGAGCAATGTTGGTTAAACGTCCACATTGATGGGCAATGATGGTTAAATGTCCACATCGTGACCTTTCCTTAGATCCTTTGTTAGGCTGATTATCGAGGCCAATTTTGATTGTCGAGGCCGATTTCGATTATTGAGGCCGATTCTGATAATCGAGGCCGATTTCGATTGTCGAGGCCGATTATTGAGGCCAATTTCGATTATCGAGGTTGATTCCGATTGTTTAGGCCGAGTCTGATTGTCGAGGCCGATTATCAAGGCTGATTTCGATTGTCGAGGCCGATTCTAATTGTTGACGCCGATTCTGATTGTTGAGGCTGATTGTATAGGGCGATTATTGAGGCCGATTTCGATTGTCGAGGCTGATTATCGAGGCCGATTCTGATTGTCGAGGCCAATTATCGAGGTCGATTTCGATTGTCGAGGTCGAATACGATTGTTGAGGCCTATTTTGATTGTCGAGGCTGATTATCGAGGTCGATTTCGATTGTCGAGGCTGATTCCGATTGTTGAGGTCTATTCTGATTATCGAGACTGATTTTGATTGTTGAGACCGATTCGGATTATTGAGGCTGATTCTGATTGTCGAGGCTGATTGTTAAGGCTGATTCTGATTGTCGAGGTCGATTATCAAGGCTGATTCCGATTGTTGAGGCCAATTCCGGTTGTCGAGGCCGATTCCGATTGTTGAGGCCGATTCCGATTGTCGATGCCGATTATCGAAGCTGATTTCGATTGTCGAGGCCGAATATCGAAGCCGATTGTTGAGGCCCAATGTCATGTATATGCGGTACGTATTCGAGGCCCATTGTGATGTGTATTCAACTTGTGTTTAAGACCCAATGTGATGTATATGAGGCCCATGTGATGAGGCCCATTATGGTGCATTTGAGGGCTAAGCGATGGGTCCCGTTGTGATGTATATTAGGCCCATGTGAGAGGCCCATCGTGATGTGTATTAAGCTCTGGAGTAAGGTCCATGGTGTTATATATTAGGCCCTTATGTGAGGCCATGGGTCTGCTATAAGTTAGGCCTTATGTGAGGCCATGGGTCTGCTATAAGTTAGGCTTTATGTGGGCCATTCCTTGGGGGCAATATTGGTTAAATGTCCACATTGTCAAGGTCGATTATTGATGCCAGTTATTGATACCGATTATGAGTATGTGATAGCATAGCATCATGATACATGCCCATATGCATCATCTACATGTTTGTTATGAGATATGGTTGACCATTGCATATGTTATTGGGCAGGTTGTTATAAGACTCCCTGATAGGTGGAGATCATCTCACATGAGCGCACAGTATGCACGGGATTGATGCATGACTGGATTGTATGACTCATGCATCTTGCATTGTGTGATGTGATTACTATATGCCCTAGTGACATCAGCATCGTAGCCTCCACAGTCATGTTGTGGATGACCAAATGGGACACCAAAAATCTGTTACTAGCACTGGGCCCCCATAGATGGCCTTGGGTGAAAATCCCTAAACCCTCTTAGTACTAGAAGACGCCCCAATGTCAAGACCGACTGGATTCCGCGTCTCCCGCTGTGTCGTGGTCGGTTGGGAGGCGGTGTGGCCTTACCCGCCTGAGGGAGTAGGTATAACTAGGCTAAGTTTGACCAGCTTGAGGAATGGGTCCGCTATCGACTAGTCGGACCCTATATTGACAGGCGGATAGTGAGGTCTCTTTTACTTACCCAGTTGTGCATTTGATGTGGTGACAACTGGCGTAGAGTGTACTATACCCTAGTGATGATTCTAGAGATGTACAGTATTGATATGTGGACTTATTGAGCATGCGTTGCATACTCATTCATTCTTTCACTATTCACTTGGGCTGGTGGTGCGCAACTATTTATTACGTGTATCTTCATAATGGGCAGGATTTCAGTTGGGGTGCGCGACTAACCTGAGATCAGGAGTTTACCACATTGAGTCTGACTATCCAAATTTAGGTATGAGACTGGTTTGGATAGAAGTCTCTTGTGATGGACCCTCTGCGATACTACGTACTATCTTCCTGACTTCACACTCTAGTATGGTTATTTCATTCACATTGCATATTGCAGTGCATCCTCAGCATCTAATATTTGGCTCTTTTGACTCCTCATTTGCATAGCTGATCTGTATTGCGTACTCTGATATCATAAGATTCATGATCTTGCTAGTATTTCTGATACTGTATGATTATGACATTGTTGCACTTACCTTGTACACACACTTACACCACCCTCTAAGCTTTCTATAAGCTTATGCATGATAGATGCGTACAGGTGATGTTAGGTTACAGCAACATTGAGCTTGGAGTATGCAGCGGTCTTCTGAAGCTTCTGATATTGTTGTTGTATTCCCTTTCAACATTGTATTCAAAAGTTTATATTAGTAGATATATGCTGATGATGTTGCCTTTGTGATTTTGGTAAACTTGTGGTTATACTTCTTATGAGACAAATGTACGTTGAAAAATCCTCCTTGTAGGATCCTAGGATCAGAATCTGGCGTATGGGCGCTGGGAGCCGAGAATGGGGTACTACGGAGGCTGTCGGCACCGAATTCTGCAATAAAAAATTTTGATAGCCCGATTTCTAAGTTTAGGGCTTGATAGAAGATGGTATCAGAGCATAACTTGGGAGTACCTGAGGATAACATTACATATCTACTGATAACTACCCTGCACTCTATAATTGTTAAGAACTTAGAATGGTTAGATCCCCGAGTTTGAATAACTTAAAGATTTTCTGATATAGCTCTACACCGTTAAGATCGTGAGGCTGCATAGCATTCCATTTTCGATCATTTCTGATTAGGAATCTGAGGATCAGTGGGGTCATCATAGCATTTATGAGGCATCCTGAGGGCGCGAGGTCCAGATTAGAGAGCGTTATTTGTTTATAGATTGATTATGCCTTGTATGGTATTGATCAGTATATGTATAAGTCAATGCTTCCTCTTCCCTTGCTTTGTCCTGCATGATAGTAAATTTTGAGGATGAAATTTTTATTAGGAGGGGATAGCTATGAGACCCGTATGCAACCTGTACCGTTCCATAGGCTTTCGCGGTCCTCCCGGTCGAATTCCAGCGACCCGCGACGTGTAGATAAGTAATTACGAGCAATCCTGAGTTATATCCCATATTTCAGAGTCGGCTCGACTTGAGACTTGTACCCTTGCGACCGCATTGTCGCCGTGGTTCCTACGCCGTGTCTCGCGTGCTGAGGCGATACCCGAGCTAGGAGATGTGGGCCCACGTTCAGTTCGAGGAAAATGCCATGCGTTGTAAATCCCAAGAGAATATATCCCATCAATCAAGTATATATCATACATCAAATATTAAGTACAACACCATCCCCAAAGTCAACTCTCTCTCTCTTACAACCCATACATGTCAAGTACACCCATCCATCACTCACCATCCCTCTCTTCCATCACTTCTCTCCCATCATCTCTATCTCTCACTCTCTCTCTCTCTCTCTCCATTTTCAAGCAACCCCATGAGAGCAATCGTCCAAGCTCCATGGATAGAGTTTGTATGGCCCACTTCCTACCTCCCATCTCCACCATCCAAGCTTCATCTTGATTGTTGAAATGCATTCCATGGAGCTCTAAGACGCATCAGTGGAAGAAGAAGTCCAAGAAGGTCTAATGGTGGGTGTTTTCTAGAGTTGATTTGTGTGATTTTGATGATTGAGGGCCCACATATGGTGGGACCCATCTTGATGTATGCATTGCATGGAGGAGCTCATAGTGGCGGAGCTCCTCCCACCCCATCCGAACTCTCTATCTCTTTCTTCCATATTTTGCGGCCCATCATGATGAATGTATTTTATCCATGCCATCCACTGAGTGGGCCTACCCGACAGTCCATTTGGACGGGCATGATTGAAGGAAAGTACAAATATTAGTTTGATCAGTGGAGTGACCCACTGGTGTGGACCTCACCATATATATGTGTTGCAGGTGTACCAGCGTTGCTGGACGTAGGCAAAACACAAACATCAGTTGATCTAAATGCTATGGTGGGCCACACCACGTGGACCCACCCTACTGCTTGTGAGATCCAAACCGTCCATCCAGCATCCAGACTCTCTGGACGCTGGACTGAACCATGTTAAATGTTATATATTATAATATATATATATATATATATATATATATATATATATATATATATATTATAATATAGATGTGGTGGGCCCCACGTGGGACCCACCTGTTTTGAGAATATGTTATATATTATATAATATATATTATAATATAGATGTGGTGGGCCCTACGTAGGACCCACCTGTTCTGAGAAACAGGCCACATAACAACTACAGAGCTTTATAGGTGGGATAAATCCACACCATCCGTCTAGCTGGGATGTGGACCCCACCACTGATGTATGTATTACATCTAAACCGTCCCTCCATTTTATGATCTTGTCTCAAAGCCTGAGACCAAAAATAAGACAGATCTAGTATCAAGTGGACCACACTGCAGAAACAGTGGGATTGAACATCCACCATTGAAACCCCTTTTTTTTGGAGTGCAAAAGTTATGGATTAATGTGAAATTTGTTTCTCTACTTAATTCAGGTCTTTGCGACCTTATGAACAGACTGAATGAAAAATAAACGCCATGGTGGGCCTAGCGGAGTTTTGACGGTGGAAATCATTATCACCACTGTTGTTTGTGGTATGGTCCAGATGATCTTTTGATATGATTCATATGGTTGGATAATGCTCTCTATAGATGGATGAATCATGTAGTTGTTGTGGCCCATTTGATACGGCCCGTTGGATGTATTTGGGGCCCATTTGATGAGGCTTGATGTGACGTATTTGGGGCCCATTTGGAAGGGCCCGATGTGATGTATTGAGGCCCATGGGTTATGGCCATTGTGACACATTCGAGGACCAGGTGGTGCGGCCCATTGTGATGTATTCGAGGCCCGTGGGACATGGCCCATTATGATATATTTTCAGCCCATATGATGAGGCTCTACTTGATGTATACAAGGCTCGTTGTGATTGTATGTGGCCCTTGAGTGAGGCCCATGTAGTGTATATTAGGCCTCTGTATGGGTCCATGGGCCCACTTTATGTTTGGCTTTATGTGGGCCACTCCTTGGGAGCAATGTTGGTTAAACGTCCACATTGATGGGCAATGATGGTTAAATGTCCACATTGTGACCTTTCCTTAGGTCCTTTGTTAGGACGATTATCGAAGTCGATTCCGATTGTTGAGGCCAATTTTGATTGTCGAGTTTGATTATCGAGGTCGATTTTGATTGTCGAGGCCGATTCTGATTGTCGAGGCCGATTCCAATTGTTGAGGCCGATTCTGATTGCCAAGGCCGATTTCGATTGTTGAGGCTGATTGTATAGGCCGATTATTGAGGTCGATTCTGATTGTCGAGGTCGATTATCGAGCTCGATTCCGATTGTCGAGGCCGATTCTGATTGCCGATGCCGATTATTGAGGCCGATTCCTATTATCGAGGCTGATTTTGATTGTTGAGGTCGATTCCGATTATTGAGGCCGATTATCGAAGTCGATTCTGATTGTCGAATCTGATTCCGATTGTCGAGGCTGATTCCGATTATCGAGGCTAATTCTAATTATCGAAGCTAATTTCGATTGTTGAGGCCGATTCTGATTATCGAGGTCGATTTTGATTGTCGAGGTTAATTGTTAAGGCTGATTTTGATTGTCGAGGCCGATTATCGAGGTCGATTCAGATTGTCGAGGCCTATTCTGATTGTCGAGGCCCATTCTGATTGTCGAGGCCGATTGTCAAGGCCAATTCTGATTGTTGATGCCGATTATTGAGGCTGATTCCGATTGTCAAGGCCGATTATCGAGGCTCATTCCGATTGTCAAGGTTTAATGTGATGTATATGCGGTCCGTATTTGAGGCCCATTGTGATGTGTATTCAACTCATGTTTAAGGCCCAATGTGATGTATATGAGGCTTACGTGATGAGGCCCATTGTGGTGCATTTGTGGGCTAGGCGATGGGGCCTATTGTGATGTATATTAGGCCCATGTTAGAGGCCCATCGTGATGTGTATTGAGCTCTTGAGTAAGGCCCATGGTATTGTATATTAGGCCCTTGTGTGAGGCCATGGATCCACTATATGTTAGGCTCTATGTGGGCCATTCCTTGAGGGAAATATTGGTTAAAGGTCCACATCGTCGAGGCCAATTGTTGATGCCGGTTATTGATGCCGATTGTTGATGCCAGTTATTGATACCGATTATGAACATATGACAGCATAACATCATGATACATGCCCATATACATCATCTGCATATTTGTTATGAGATGTGGTTGACCATTGCATATGTCATTGGGCGGGTTGTTATGAGACTCCCTGATAGGCGGAGTTCATCTCACATGAGCGCACGGTATGCTTGGGATTAATGCATGACTAGATTGTATGACTCATCATCTTACATTGTGTGTTGTGATTATTGTATGCCCTAGTGACATCAGGGTCGTACCCTCCACAGTCATGTCGTAGATGGTCAGATGGGATACTGAAAATTTGTTACTAGCATCGGGCCACTATAGATAACCCTGGGTGAAAATTCCTAAACCCTTTTGGTACCAGAAGACGCCCCAACGTCGAGATCGAGTGGATATATATGAGCACATGAGGGCCGTATACCAGTAGGCCACGTCTCCCACTGTGTCGTGGTCAGTTGGGAGGGAGTAGGCATAGCTAGGCTGAGTTTGACTAGCTTGAGGAATGGGTCCGCTATCGACGAGCGGGGCCTGATATTGGCAAGCGGATAGTGAGGTCTCTTCCACCTACCCAGTTGTGTGCTTGATGGGGCGGCAGCTGGATTAGAGTGTACTAGACCCCGGTGATGATTCCAGAGATGTAAAGTACTAATATGTGGATTTATTGAGCAGGCATTGTATACTCATTTATTTATTCATTCACTATCTACTCGGGCTGGTGGTGCGCAACTATTTGTTATGTGTATCTTCGCAATGGCCAGGATTTTGGTTGGGGCGCGCGACTAACCTTAGATTAAGAGTTTACGACATTGAGTCTGACTATCCAAATTAGGTATAAGACTAGTTTGGATAGAAGTCCCTTGTGATGGACCACGTAGCCTGGGATACTACGTACTATCATCCTGACTTCACACTCCAGTATGGTTATTCTATTCGCACCGCATATTACATTGCATCCTTAGCATATGATATTTGGCTCTTTATGACTCCTCATTTGCATAGCTGTCTGTATTGTGTACTCTGATACCGTATGTTTCATGATCTTGCCAGTATTTCTGATATTGTATGATTATGGCATCGTTGGTACTTACCTTATACACACACTTACACCATCCTCTAAGCTTTTTATAAGCTTTTGCACGATAGATACGTGTAGGTGATGTTAGGTTGCAATAGCATTGAGCTTGGAGCGTGTAGCGGTCTTCTAGAGATTCTGATATTGTTATTATATTCCCTTTCAACATTGTATTCAAAAGTTTATATTAGTGGATATGTGATGATGATGTTGCCTTTGGGATTTTGGAAAACTTGTGGTTATGCTTCTTATGAGACAAATGTATGTTAGAAAATCCTTCTTGTAGGATCCCAGGATCGGAATCTAGTGTATGGGCACTGGGAGCCAAGAATGGGGTATTAAGGAGGTATCGGCACCAGATTCGGCAATTGGAAATTTTTTGAGCCTAATTTCTGGGTTTGGGGCATGACAAGCATGGAGCGTGCCGTGAACCTTTTGGAGTTGTTCTTATATAGTCTTTGTATTTCTCCCCTTTAAGCCTTGTAATTGTGAAAAGTTTTAACTCTTAATGGATCTTGTAATGTTGTTCCTGTAGTTATTTTCTATGGTTATGATCTTGGTTATGCTGATTATGAAACAGACTTATGTTATAGAAATCCTCCTTGTAGGATCCTAAGATCGAAACTTGGTATGTGGGTGGCAGGAGCCAAGAATGGGGTACTATCAGGGAGTCTCATAACAACATGCTCAATAATATATGCAAGGCAGAACTAGATTTGATGACATCGTAATTCGAATTTCGATGAAATCGAATCAAGTTCGATGTCATCTATCATATGTCAAAAAGTGTCCAGTAAACTTTATCAGTAAAGTTTGTATCATCGAACTAACACTCGATGTCATCGAAGCCTACACTTGATGACATCAAATGCAGTTAGATTCTAATTATTATGTTACCTGTCATGCCCCAAACTCAGAGATCGGACTCATAGGAATCCCGATTGCCGAAATTCGGTGCCGACAGCCTCCGTAATACCCTATTCTCGGCTGCCAGCGGCTATATGCTAGATTCCGATCCTAGGATCCTACAAGGAGGATTTTTCAACGTACATTTTGATAGGCCCATAAATACCATTAGCCTTATCCATGCTATGCGATGTAAAAATATAATAACCAATATCATATATTGAGGAAGCAATGTAGATCAACTATGAAAAGCGAAGACAGTAAGCCAAATATTATGTGTTGAGGATGCAATGCAATATGCGATGTGAATGAAAAGACCAAGCTGGAGTGTGAAGTCAGGATGATAGTACGTAGTATCGCGGTACTCAAGAGCTACTAACTCCCCGACTCGACGCGTGCCCAACGAAATCCTGGCCATGCGAAGGTACATAATAATTAATTGGCACCACCACCCCAGCCTCCTACTCAATAAGTCAAATATCGATGCGGTTCCTCTCGGGAATGGGCTATTACCTCCAAACCAGATCGCCCCATAACCTCACTATCGCCCGCCAATATGTGCCTATCATAGCACCCATTCCTCGGTTGCCTCGGTGTAGCATTGCCCCCTTCACTCGGGTAGGTAAGGCCACACTCCAACCGACCATAGCATAGTGGGAGATACGGCCTTGCGCTCAATCCACTATAGATCCTGGCCTCGGGGACTAAACGTAGAATTGGCCTCCGGCCAACAGGCTATCGCTAGGGCATATAGTAATCGACACAATACAAGATGCATGAGTCCAATCATCAATCTTGCGCATACTGTACGACAATCGGGGAGTCTCATAGAATACTTAGTGCGAGATGATGCATATGATGTATCAATCACATACTCATAATCGATATCAATAACTGGCATCGTACCCCCAACGAGTGTCCCACATAGGGTCAAACATATAGTGGACTCATAGCCTCACAAAGGGCCCGATATACAACACCATGGGCCACTCAAGAGCTTAACACACATCATGATGGCCTCAATAGGCTCCATCGCCTAACCCTCAATGCAACAATGGGCCTCATCACATAGGCCTCGACAATCGGCCTTGGCAATCTAAATCGACAATCGCCATCGGAATCGATCAATAATTAGAATCGGCAAATCAGCCATGATAATCGGCCTCGATCGTTAATCGGCAATCGGCCACGACAATCGGAATCAATCGATAATCAGAATTGACAATCGGTCACGACAATCGGAATAAATTGATAATCAGAATTGGCAAATCGGTCACGTCAATCGGAATCGGCAATCGGAATCAATCGATAATTAGAATCAGCAAATCAATCACGTCAATCAGAATCGGCAATCGATCATGATAATCGAAATTGATTGATAATCAAAATTGGCAAATCAGTTACGTCAATTAGAATCGGCAATCGGTCATGACAATCAGAATCGGTCGATAATCAAAATTGACAAATCGGTTACGTCAATTAGAATCGACAATCAATCATGATGATCGGAATTAGTTGATAATCAGAATCGGCAAATCGGTTACATCAATCAGAATCAGTAATTAGTCATGACAATCGGAATCGGTCGCTAATCAGAATCGGCAAATTGGTTACGTCAATCAAAATAGGCAATCGGTCATAACAATCAGAATCGGTCGATAATCAGAATCGGCAATTGGTCATGACAATTAAAATCGGTAAGAATGGGCTTAATAAGGCCTAAGGGAAGGTCACAATGAGGACATCTAACCATCATTGCTATCAATGTGGACATCTAACTAACATTGCTCCTAAGGAGTGGCCCACATAAGGGATTCATGCGTAACGTAACGGCCACACATACATCACATCGGGCCTTGCCCATGGGCCTTAAATACATCACAATGGGCCACAACCTATGGGCCTCAAATACACAATAGGTGGGCCCTACACCTGGGTCTCGTTTGCATCAAATGGGCCACGTATCTAAGTCTCAAATACATCAAATAGGCCATGCATCATGGGCCTAATACACATCACAATGGGCCACACGATAAGGGCCTAATAAACATCATAATGGGTCTCGTGTACATTAAGGAGGGCCTCATCAATAGGCCTCATATACGCCAAGTGGGCCGCATCAATGGGCCGCACAAATGGGCCTCATACACATCAAGTGGACTACATCAATGGGCCGCACTAATGGGCCTCGCACAAATGGGCCACAAATACATCAAATGGGACGCATCAATGGGCCACAACAATGGGCCTCATATACCTCAATTGGGTCGCATCAATGGGCCTCATACACATCAAGTGGGCTACATCAATGGGCCACACTAATGGGCCTCATAAACATCAAGTGGGCTGCATCAACGGGTCGCACCAATGAGCCTTAAATACATCAAGGTGGGCCTCATAAATGGGCTACAAATTACATCAGGGTGGGCCTCGTAAATGGGCTACAAATACATCAAGGTGGGCCTTGTTAATGGGCTACAAATACATTAAGGTGGGCCTCGTTAATGGGCCTCACAGCAGGTGAATGCACACCTTCCAAATGGGCCCACCATCTGAACAGCATGGATGTTCAATACATACATCAAGTGGGCTGCATGTCCAGCGAACTGGACGGCGTGGCTAAAACAGAAATCATGGGCTAGCCTCACACAAAGGCCTCATCACCATGTGGGGTTCATGGATTGGATGGTGCAGATGAAACTCACACATCATGCCGGGGCCACGAGGAAGGATGATGTGAATATAAAATGCACCACAAGGCGGGCCCCACCCATCCAGCCTATGGATGGTACAGATAATGCACATACATCATGGTGGATCGCACTTAACTGGCAAGTGGATGGTGTGTATAAGACACATACCTCACAGCTGGCTCCTACATGCATGGACGGTGTGGGGACAAAATACATACAGCAAGGTGGGTTCCCACCCCCACACGTGCCATACATGTGGGGTGGGCCCACATCCAAGATAAATGGACAGTGTGTATATAAACACATACACCAAAGTGGGGTCCACCATCCCAAAATAGGTGAACGGTCTGGATGGAAGAATACATACATCAAGGTGGGTACCCACCCCACATGTGTGATACGTGTGGGTGGGTCTCCCATTCAAGGTAGATGGTTGGATGGTGTGGTATAATACATACCTAATGGGGACCACAGAACTTGGTGACGTCAATTGCTGGTGGGACCCATGGAGCTTGCTGTGTCAAAGCAGCAGCTGCAACTGCTGGCACATAGCTAAGTGGATGGACGGGATGTAACATATACGTCATATAGGTCCCACACACGTGTGGCCTACACCAAGGTGATAAAACACCTACATCACTGTGCGTCCATCACATATGGACGGCGTGGATTCTGCATACGTGCATGATGGTGGGCCTTGTAGATGGAGGGCGTGGATGAAATACAAACATCGTGTGGACCACGTCCACAGAACTTGCTATCGTAGTACAACATCTTTGCTGCTGGGATCCACCGTCCCTCCAACGGATATCGCGGATACATAATGCATACATTGATGTGGGCCCCACCTCCACACGTGCAGCACATGTGAGTGGGTCCCACGACAACAAAAAACGGATGAATGGTATAGATATGACATATGCATCATGGTGGGGTCCACACATGTGGACAGGACGGCATTGGCTAAACACATATATCATGGTGAGGCTCCACACACGTGGCCACACCTGATATACATATATGTATGTGTGTGTGTGTGTGTGTGTGTGTATATATATATATATATATATATATATATATATATTTATATTTTATTTTATTATCTTTCTTTTCTTTGCAAAAACAACATCGAGCGTCCTTCCAGGTCTGGATGCTGGATGCACACATACATCATGGCGAGGTCCACCATTCTCAAACGGTTGGACGGTAGGGTACAAGGTGGACCCCACGTGTACAGAATACATACATCTGAAGTGGGTCTACTCGTGTGGACCCACAAGCTTTGGAGGAAGCTAATGTTTATTTTTTACCCATCCACACATCAGGTGGGTCCTGTCCAATGGACGGACGGTTATGGATGAGACACCCATCGAGGTGGGCCATTATTAATAGGGAAAGAGAGGGAGAAGGAAAGAGAGAATTAGAGAGATCGTGATGATGGAGGGGCCCCGCCACTATGGGCCCCTCTTTAATACAAAGCATACATCAAGGTGGGTCCCACTACATATGAGCCCTTAAATCACAAAACTAAAATAGAATAAAATGACAAAGATGTAGATCTAAGATCACCCACCTTTGATATCCTCTTCCTTCTTTTGCCAACACGATATAGAGCTCCAAGGGGTGCGATTCAATGGTCAAGATGGACATTGGATGGTGGAGATGGGAGGTAAGAAGGTGGGCCACACCAAGCTTCTCTCATGGAGCTTGGAAGCTCATATGTTGGAGCTTGGTTTGCTTGAAAAATGGAGAAAATGTGAGAGATAAGAGAAATGAGAGAGAGAAATGTAAGAGAGAGAGGGATGGGTGAGTGATGGGGTGTGATGGGTGAGTGATGGGGTATGATGGGTGAGAGATGTGTACTTGTGTAAGAGAGAATGTTGACTTTTGGGGATGGTGGTTGTACTTGGGATGGGATGGAGTGATGGGTTGTACTTTGATTGATTGATGTGACATGTCGTAGAGATTCTTTAGGAATTGCAATGCATAGTGTTTTCCTCGAACTAAACGCGGGCTCACATCTCCTGGCCCGGGTATCGCATCGGCATGCGAGACGCAGCGTCGGAACCGCGGCAACGGCACGGTCGCAGGGGTATAGGTTTCGAGTTGAGTCGACTCTGATATGCGGGACTTGGCTTAGGATCATGCGCAAACATCAGATACAGGTCAAGGGTTACCGGAATTCGACTGAAAGGGCTGTGGAAGCCTACGGAACAGTAAAGGCTAGGACACGGGTCTTACAGCTCTCCTTTCCTAATAAAAATTTCGTCCTCGAAATTTAAACATGACACAACTAATACAGTGTTCACAAGGGTGGGAAATCCTATCGCTCGAGTTATAATTAGAACACAATATATCGACATCATCAAACACCCAAGAGATGGGGATAATGCCCACGAACCTCAGCCGCGTGCTCCCAAAATGCCTCATCAGTACTACGATGACTCCACCGAACCTCGGATCCTGGATCAGAAACGATCGAAACTGGAATATTATGCATCCTCACAATGTCAACAGTAGGGAGCTATATCAGAAAATTTCTAAGTTATTCGAACTTGGGGATCTAATCATTCTAAGTTCTCAACAATCATATAGTGAAGGGTAGCTATCAGCAGATATGTGATGTTATCTTCAGGTAATCCCAAGCTATGCTCTGATACCAACTTCTGTCACGCCCCAAACTCAGAGATCGGACTCATAGGAATCCTGATCGCCGAAATCCGGTGCCAACAGCCTCCGTAATACCCCATTCTCGGCTTTCAGCACCTATACGCTAGATTCCAATCCTAGAATCCTACAAGGAGGATTTTTCAATGTACATTTATCTCGTAAGAAGCATAACCACGAGTTTACCTAAATCACAAAGGCAACATCATCATTACATATCCACTAATATAATCATTTGAATACAATGCTAAAAGGGAAATACATATATCGAAAATCAAAGCTCCAGAGGTCCGTTACATGCTCCAAGCTCAACGCTGCTGCAACCTAATGCCACCTACACGCATCTATCGTGTATAAGCTTATAGAAAGCTTAGTGGGTGGTGAAAGTGTGTGCATAAGGTAAGTGTTAAGTAAGCAATATCAGAGTAATCAAAGTAAGCAGAAATACTGATAAGCTTATAATCATACAATATGAGAATAATGCAAAAATATGCTGATAGGCCCATAAATACCATCAGCATTATCCAGGCTATGCGATGTAAAAATATAATAACCAATACATATACTGAGGAAGAAATGTAGATCAGCTATGCAATGTGAAGACAGTAAGCCAAATATTATGTGTTGAGGATGCAATGAAATGTGATGCGAATGAAATGACCAAGCTGGGGTGTAAAGTCAGGATGATAGTATGTAATATCACAGGCTACGGGGCCACCATAAGGGACTTCTATCCAAACCAGTCCCATACTTAAATTTTGATAGTTAAACTCAATGTGGTAAACTCCTAATCTCAGGTTAGTCGCGCGCCCAACCGAAATCCTGGCAATGCAAAGGTACACAATAATTAATTGCGCACCACCAGCCCGAGTGAATAGTGAATGAAATGAATGTATGAGTATGTAACTGCTACTCAATAAGTCCACATATCAGTACGGTTCCTATCTGAAAAATCACCGGGGTCTATTACACTCCAAACCAGGTTGCTGCCCCATCACGCCCAATAAGGTGAGTGGAAGAGACCTCACTATCTGCCTGCCAATATCAGGTCCAGCTCATTGATAGAGGGCCCATTCCTTGAGCTAGTCAGACTCTGTCTAGCATTGCCCCCTCCTCTCGAGCAGGTAAGGCCGTACCCCCTTCCAACAGACCATGACACATTGGGAGACTCGGCCTAACGGTATGCAGCCCTCATGCGCTCATACATCCATTAGGTCTAGACGTTGAAGTAACCTCTGAAACCAAGAGGGTTTAGGGACTTTCACCTAGGGATATCTATAGCATCCCATGTAAAACAGATTTTCGGTGTCCCATCTGGCCATCCACGAAAAACTTGTGGAGGCTACGACCTTGATGTCGCTAGGGCGTATAATAATCACAACACACAATACAAGATTCCTACGCATACCGTGTACTCATGTGAGACAATCTCCACCTATCAGGGAGTCTCATAACAATATGCTCAATGACTATGTAATGGTCAACCATATCTCATAACAAACATGCAGTGATGCGTATGGGCATGTATCGTGATGCTATGCTGTCACATACTCATAATCGGTATCAATAACCGGCACCGACAATTGGCATCGACAATCGGCCTCGACAATGTGAACATTTAACTAACATTGCCCCCAAGGAGTGGCCTATATAGGGTCAAACATATAGTGGACCCATGGCCTCATAAAGGGCCTGATATACAACACCATGGGCTTTACTCAAGAGCTTAATACACATCACGTTGGGCCTAACATACATCATAATGGGCTCCATCACCTGGCCCTCAAATGCATCACAATGGGCCTCATCACATAGGCCTCGACAATTGGCCTCGGTAATTAAAATCGACCTCGACAAACGAAATCGGCCTCAACAATCGAAATCGACACTTGGAATCAGCCTCAACACTCGGTCTCAACAATCGACTTCGACAAATCAGAATCGGCCTCGATTCTCAGTCTCGACAATCGAAATCGGCCTATACAATTGGCCTCGACAATCAGAATCGGCCCCAATACTTGGCCTTGATAATCGGAATCTATATCGACAATCGAATCGACCTCGACAATCAGAATTGGCCGCGATTATCAGAATCGATTGATAATCACCCTCGATCACAAATCGGTAATCGGCCACAATAATCGGAATCGATCGATAATCAGAATCAGCAAATCGGTTACGTCAATCACAATCAACAATCGGTCATGACAATCGGAATTGGTCGATAATTAGAATCAGCAAATCGGTTACGTCAATCAGAATCGGCAATCGGTCATGACAATCGGAATTAGTAAGAATGGGCTTAACAAGGCCTAAGGGAAGGTCACAATGAGGACATCTAACCATCATTGCCTATCAATGTGGACATCTAACCAACATTGCTCCCAAGGAGTGGCTCACATAAGGGATTCATACGCAACGTAACGGCCACACATACATCACATCAGGACTTGCCCATGGGCCTTAAATACATCACAATGGGCCACAACCTATGGCCTCGAATACACAATAGGTGGGCACTAGACCTGGGTCTCATATGCATCAAATGGGCCACGTATCTGGTTCTCAAATACATCAAATGGGCCACGCGTAATGGGCCTAATACCCGTCACAATGGGCCACACGGTAAGGGCCTAATACACATCATAATGGGCCTCATGTACATCAAGTTGGGCCTCATCAATGGGCCTCATATACGCTAAGTGGGCCGTATTAATGGGCCGCACTAATGGGCCTCATACACATCAAGTGGGCTGCATCAATGGGCTGCACTAATGGGCCACAAATACATCAAGTAGGCTGCATCAATGGGCCACAACAATGGGCCTCATACACATCAAGTGGGCTGCATCAATGAGCCTCATACACATCAAGTGGGCTGCATCAATAGGCCGCACTAATAGGCCTGATAAACATCAAGTGGACTACATCAACGAGTCGCACAATGGGCCTCAAATACATCAAGGTGGGCCTTATAAATGGGCTACAAATACATTAAGGTGGGCCTCATTAATGGGTTACAAATACATCAAGGTGGGCCTCATTAATGGGTCTCATGGCAGGTGAACTCGCACCTTCCAAATGGGTCCACCATCTGAACAACATGGATGTTCAACACATACATCAAGTGGGCCATATGTCCAATGAATTGGGCGTCGTGGCTAAAACATACATCATGGGCTGGCCTCACACAAAGGCCTCATCACCATGTGGGGTTCGCGGATTGGATGGTGTGGATGAAACTCACACATCATGCGAGGGCCATGAGGAAGGATGATGTGAATATACAATACACCACAAGGCGGGCCCCACCCATCCAGCCTATGGACGGTACAGATAGTGCACATACATCATGGTGCATCCCACTCAACTGGCAAGTGGATGGCGTGTATAAGACACATACCTCATAGCTGGCTCCCACATGCATGGATGGTGTGGGGACAAAATACATACAGCAAGGTGGATTCCCACCCGACACATGCCATACGTGTGGGGTGGGCCCACGTCCAAGATAAATGGAAGGTGTGTATATAAACAGATACACCAAAGTGGGGTCCACCGTCCCAAAACGGGTGAATGGTCTGGATGGAAGAATACATACATCAAGGTGGGTTCCCACCCCACACGTGTGACACATGTGGGTGGGTCTCACATTCAAGGCAAATGGTTAGACTGTGTGGTATAATACATACCTCATGGGGACCACAGAACTTGGTGACATCAATTGCTGGTGGGACCCACGAAGCTTGCTGTGTCAAAGCAGCAGCTGCAGCTGCTGGCACACAGCCAAGTGGATGGACGGGATGTGACATATACGTCATATAGGTCCCACACATGTGTGGCCTACACCATGGTGATAAAACACCTACATCACTATGTGCCCCTCACATATGGATGGCGTGGATTCTGCATACGTGCATGATGGTGGGCCTTGTAAATGGAGGGCGTGGATGAAATACAAACATCATGTGGACCACGTCTATAGAACTTGCTATCGTAGTACAACATCTTTGCTGCTGGGATCCACCGTCCCTCCAACGGATAACGTGGATACAGAATGCATACATCGATGTGGGCCCCACCTCCACACGTGCAACACGTGTGGATGGATGGTATAGATATAACATATGCATCATGGTGGGGTCCACACACGTGGACAGGACGACATTGGCTAAACACATATATCATAGTGAGGCTCCACACACGTGGCCACACCTGATATACATATATGTATGTGTGTATATATATATATATATATATATATATATATATAAATATAAATATAAATATATATATATATATATATATATTTATACATATATATATATATTATAATATATATTTATATTTTATTTTATTATCTTTCTTTTCTTTGCAAAAACAACATCCAGCGTCCTTCTAGGTCTGGACGCTGTATGCACACATACATCATGGTGAGGTGCACTATTTTCAAACAGTTGGACGGTAGGGGATAAGGTGGACCCCACGCGTATGGAATACATACATTTGAGGTGGGTCTACTCATGTGGATCCACAAGCTTTGGAGGAAGCTAATGTTTGTGTTTTACCCATCCACACATCCGGTGGGTCCTGTCCAATGAACGGATGGTGATGGATGATACACCCATCGAGGTGGGCCATTATTCATAGGGAAAGAGAGGGAGAAGGAAAGAGAGAATTAGAGAGATCGTGATGACGGAGGGACCCCGCCACTATGGGCCCCTCCTTCATACAAAGCATACATCAAGGTGGGTCCCACTACATGTGGGCCCTTAAATCACAAAACTAAAATATAATAAAATGGCAAAGATGTAGATCCAAGATCACCCACCTTTGATCTCCTCTTCCTTCTTTCGCCAACACGATCTAGAGCTCCAAGGGGTGCGATTCAATGGTGAAGATGGACTTTAGATGGTGGGGATGGGAGGTAGGAAGGTGGGCCACACCAAGCTTCTCTCTTGGAGGTTGGAAGCTCATACGTTGGAGCTTGATGCGGCCCACTTGAGAGAGATAAGAGAGATGAGAGAGAGAGGTGTAAGAGAGAGAGGGATGGGTGAGTGATGGGGTGTGATGGGTGAGTGATGGGGTGTGATGGGTGATGGATGTGTACTTGTGTAAGAGAGAGTGTTGACTTTTGGGGAGGGTGATTGTACTTGGGATGGGATGGAGTGATGGGTTGTACTTTGATTGATTGATGTGACGTGCCGTAGAGATTTTTTAGGAATTGCAACGCACAGTGTTTTCCTCAAACTAAATGAGGGCTCACATCTCCTGCCCGGGTATCACATCGGCGTACGAGACACGGCGTCGGAACCGTGGTGACGGCGCGGTCGCAGGGGTATAAGTTTCGAGTCAAGTCGACTCTGATATGTGTGACTCGGCTTGGGATCGCGCGCAAATGTTGGATACAGGTCGAGTGTTGCCGGAATTTGACCGGAAGGGCCGAGGAAGCCTACGGAATAGGAAAGGCTAGGACACGGGTCTTACAGCTCTCCTCTCATAATAAAAATTTCGTCTTCGAAATTTAAACATGACATAACTAATACAGAGTTCACAAGGGTGGGAAATCCTATCACTCGAGTTATAATCAGAACACAACATATTGACATCATCAAACACCCAAGAGATGGGGATAATGCCCACAAACCTCAGCCTCGCACTCCCAAAATGCCTCATCAGTACTACGATGACTCTACTGAACCTCGGATCTTGGATCAGAAACGATCGAAACTGGAATATTATGCAACCTCACAATGTCAACGGTAGAGAGCTATATCAGAAAATTTCTAAGTTATTCGAACTCGGGGATCTAATCATTCTAAGTTCTCAACAATTATATAGTGAAGGGTAGCTATCAACAGATATGTGATGTTATCTTCAGGTATTCTCAAGTTTTACTCTGATACCAAATTCTGTCAAGCCTCAAACTCGGAGATCGGACTCATAGGAATCACGATCGCTGAAATCCGGTGCCGACAGCCTCCGTAATACCCCATTCTCGGCTCTCAGTGCCTATACGCTAGATTCCGATCCTGAGATCCTACAAGGAGGATTTTCTAACGTACATTTATCTCGTAAGAAACATAACCACGAGTTTACCCAAATCACAAAGGCAACATCATCATCACATATCCATTAATATAATCATATGAATACAATGCTAAAGGGGAAATACATATTTCAAAAATCAAACTCCAAAGGTCTGCTACATGCTCCAAGCTCAACGCTACTGCAACATAATGCCACCTACAAGCATCTATCGTGCATAAGTTTATAGATAGCTTAGTGGGTGGTGAAAGTGTGTGCATAAGTTAAGTATCAAGTAAGCAATATCAGAGTAAGTAGAAATACTGATAATCTCATAATCATACAATATCAGAATAATACGAAAATATGCTGATAGGCCCATTAATACCATCAGCCTTATCCAGGCTATGTGATGCAAAAATATAATAACCAATATCATATACTGAGGAAGCAATGTAGATCAGCTATGCTGTCACGCCCTAAACTCGGAAATCGGGCTCACAAAATTTCCGATCGCTGAATCTGGCACCGACAGCCTCGGTAGAACCCCATTCTCGGCTCCCAGCGCCCATTCGCTAGGTTCCGATCCTGGGATGCTACGAGGAGGATTTTCTTACACCAGTTTGATTCGTAATAAGCATAACCAAAGGTATAACCTACAAACAACAACCAAAAACTCCATCACATTTCCACTATGATAAAAAACTTTAAAAGTACAATGAGCATAAAAGGGAAAATACAATGATAATAAACAAAAAGTTCCAAGATGATCTGCAAAGCGCTCCTCCCTCAGCGCTGCTGCGCTCTAACGTCACCTGCACACAACGGTCGTACATAAGCTTATGGAAAGCTTAGAGGGCAGTGAAAGTGTGTGCACAAGGTAGTAGTTATGCAGTATCAGAGTAATGCAGAATATGCTGATGAATCCATGAATGCTACTAGTTGTGCCAAGGCTATGCGATGCGAGGCATGAATGATGTCGGCCATACCAAGGCCATGCGATGCGAAATACAACTTAAGCATACGAATCCTCATCTAAGTCCACATATCAATACAGCTCAACTCTGGAATATCACCGGGGTCTAGTACACTCCAAGCCAGATTGTCGCCCCATCGCGCGCAATAAGGTGAGTGAAAAAGTCCTCACTATCCGCCTGCCAATATCGGGCTTGGCTCGTCGATAGCGGACCCATTCGTCGAGCTGGTCAGACTCAGCCTAGCTTTGCCCCCTCCTCTTTGGCGGGTAAGGCCGCACCCCCTTCCAACCGACCATGACACAGTGGAAAGTGCAATCATCTGGTAATCGACACTCGGCGCTTATGCACCCACTCGGTCTAGACGTTGGAGCAACCTCCTGGTACCATAAGGGTTTAGGGACTTTCACCCAAGGATATCTATAGCACCCCATGTAGAACAAGATTTCCAGTATCTAATCCTGCCAACCACGATATGCCTGTGGAGGCTACGGCCCTGATGTCGCTAGAGCGTACAGTACCATATCACACAATGCGAATGCATGAATCACACTATCTAGTCATGCAGCAGTCCTGCGCGTATCATGCGCTCATGTAGGGTAGCACCGCCTATCTGGGAGCCCATAAACAATCTGCCCCAAGGCATATGCTATGATCAGTCACTTCTCATATCAAGCATACATATGATGCGTATGATCGTGAATCATGGAACTATACTATGCATGCTATATGGTAATGGATTTTGTTTGCAACGAAGATGGGCCTAGATGGCCTACACATTATATGTACGGGCCTATCATTGGGCCCTAGGGAGAGTCATAATGTGGACATTTAACCAACACTATACTTGCAATGTGGACGTCAAACCACCATTACTCCCAAGGCATAGCCTGTCGTAAACATCATTACATAAACCATGTTGGGATCACACATTGCAATAGACCTTAGGTACATCCCATTGGGCCTTCAATATATCAAATGGGCTGTATCACTTGGGCCTTACATTGGTCAAATGGGCCGCATTAATGGGCCTCACCAACGGGCCTTATGTACATCGCAATGAGCCATAGCCCATGGGCCTTAAAATACATTACAATGGGCCTAATCACATGGGCCTTATGTATATCAAATGGGCTGCACTAATTAGGCCACATGCACATCCAATGGGCCACAAATAAACTAAGATGGGCCTCGTACATATATCAAGGTGGGGTCTCAATGGGTGGCCACAATTAACTCAAGATGGGCCCCATACATATAACAAGGTGGGGTCCACTTGATCTATAGATTTGACTCATTCCTTAGCTCATGCCATAAAATGAGCTTCTAAGATGGTTGGACGGTTTTAGATGTAACACTTTCATCATGGGGGGGGGGCGGGCATCCACATGAAGGCCCACCACCCAGTATATTATATATAATATAATATATAATTTATATATAGTATATACAATATTATATATAATATAATATTATATATATATATAGATACACACACACACCCACACACACATGCACACGTATACACCCACCGTCCCCTGGACGGTCGGGATAGAACACATATATCACAGTGGGCTCGACGGTGGGAGTAAAACACATAAATCACTATGGGTTCCATGTGGGGCCCACCATAATGTTTACATACCATCCAATCCGTTGATAAGGTCCCACAGACCCAAATGAATAGGAAGAACAAATCTCAGCTGGATCCAAAACTTCTGTGGCCCAGAAAAAGGGGTTCCAAGGGCAGACGTTTAATCCCACTGTTTCCTGTGGTGCGGGCCATCTGAGCTCTAGATCAGGTTGATCTTTGGGGTGGGTCCACTTCAGGGAGTGGCCCACCCAATGAACGGGTTAGATGACAGATATACATCATGGTGGGGCCCATAGCTGGGCCCGTGGGCTGCTGCCCGTCCGCCCGTCCCTGTGCGTAGGCAGCGCCTGCTGCTGCTGATGTTTATATATATATTTTTGATTTCTTGTGATTTTTCATAGGTGGGGTCCACATCTTGAGAATCCACTCAGTCCAATGGCCCTCCATGGCTCAAGACAAGCAAAAAAAGCCCAATATTGAGCCTATTTCGGTGTATATAAACAACAGGGGATAATTCAACGGTAAACCCGCTGTTTGCCATGCTATGGCCCGCCTGAAAGTCAGATTGGCCCCATTTTTCAGCTCAACGCCTAAAATAGTCTGAGGAAGAGGATGGATGGCGTGGATTGAACACATGCATCAAGGTGGGGCCTACATGAGTGGGCCACCCATAAGCTTGGAAACAAGCTGATATTTGTGTTTTCCAAACCATGTCTGGACGTTGCACGTAACAAATACATTAGAGGTGGGCCCTGCTTAGGTGGTCCACCTCATGGAGGATGGTGTGATACAACACACACAAAGTGGGCCCCACATGTAGATGGTTTGGATAAAATACATGTCTCATGGTGGGGTCCATTCAAGTGGGCCACACAACCATATCATGATCTCATAAAAGAAAATGAAATAGAGAGGGAGAGAGAGGGATATAGAGTGGGACACGCGTGATGGAGGGACCCCGACACTATGGGCCCTCCCTTGCAACCAATCATACATCAAGTGGGTCCCATTACACACGGGCCCATTAAATCAAAATCCAACGGTGGAGATCCCTTCTCCACTAAAATAGGCGGTCTAGATGACCCTAGGTATACAAGAAAAATAAACATCATAATGGGGTCCATGGAGAATGGCCCCATCATGGAATGGTCATGATGATCAAAGTGGGCCATCGGCCACATCTTAGGGTCCCAAGTGAGATCCAAACCATTGGTCAGTTGGCCTCACTTGGCCCATCTTAAAAACATTAAAACTACTCTATCAAAGCACCCATCGCTTGATCTTCTTGCTTCCTTAGCTTCCTTAGCTCCTTAGCTTCGATTCCAACGGAGGAGATGAGGTTTGGATGGTTGAGATGGGAGATGAAGGGGTAGGAAAGTGGGCCACCTTTGTTGCTTGGGAAAGCTTGGAGAGGCTCATATGTATGGTGCTCTCTTGCTTGGGAAAGTGAATTGAAAAATGAAGGAGAGAGAGAATTGTAAAGGGAGAGAGAGAGAGTGATGGGTGATGGAGTGATGGATGTGGTGAGTGATGGGTGTAAGGGACTTTTTTGACTTTTGTGGCAAATGGTGTAAGAAAAGTACGGGTTTTATAAGAACTTTTTGACTTTTGTGGTTGCTTGGGAATGGGTGAAAGGTGATGTGTACTTGACATGTACTTAACATGTTGAGATTGATGTATTGATGGATTGATGTGACAAATCGTAGAGATTCTCTCAGAATTCGTACGCGCGGCGTTTTCCTCGCACCGAACGCTGGCTCACATCTCTTAACTAAGGTATCGCCTTGGCGCGCGAGTCGTGACATCGAAACCGCGGCGACACCGCGGTCGCTATGGTATAAGTCTTGGGTTGAGTCGACTCGGGTTGACGGCGTGTGAATCAGGGTCGCACGCAAATACCGGTTAAGGGTCGAAGGTTGCCGGAATTCGACCGGAAAGACCGCGGAAGTCTATGGAACGGTACGGTCTAGGATACGGGGCTTACATATGCAATGCGAAGACAGTAAGCCAAATATTATGTGTTGAGGATGCAATGCAATCTGCGATGCGAATGAAATGACAAAGTTGGGGTGTGAAGTCAGATAATAGTACGTAGTATCGCGGGCTACAGGGTCCACCATAAGAGACTTCTATCCAAGCCAGTCCCATACCTAAATTTGGATAGTCAGACTCAATGTGGTAAACTCCTGATCTCAGGTTAGTCGCGTACCCAATCGAAATCCAGGCCATGCGAAGGAAATGGGTCTTACATTACCGTTGGACTTTTTGCCTTTATAATGAGGAGCTTGGTTCTGGTTACTGTATTGAGAAAAAAGAGTAAGCCCTGAGGGAGTTGTTGCTTATCTGACATCCTTTACCTTTTTCTCATAGGAGTTCATCCTCCAATCCTCTCTAAATCATTGATACTCAATAGCTTGGATTGAAGAATGAACTTCGCCATTTAAGGATTCTCCAGCTACCTTCTTAATGGCATATCATTAAGCTGGAATCTCTTGATTGCATAAACTCTGGAATCTCTCTGTCTCTTAAATGATCAACATTCATTAGAGTAGATTCCACAATATACCTTGACCTAACCCCAGCTACTTTTATTGGAGCATCTTCAAGTGTTGCGGTTCAAGGGAGCTGAAGAATCTCTGTCATCAAGGGAGATCGTCTTCATCAGGTGTTGAATGGGGCTCATCTACTTACAAGTAAGTCATTAGAGTCCAGGGATCCTGTACATCATTCCTTGTGTAGGATTGGGTCGTAGGTTTATTTTAAACTTACCAAGTCCTCAGTGGAGGCCTCCAACGGGAGAGTACGTTTAGGTTCTTTGTGTAGGACCTTTGCTTGTATGGCCTAAACCTAGGTTCTTTGTGTAAAACCTTGGCCTGTGTGGCCTAAACCTAGGTGCTTTGTATAGGACCTTTGTTCTTGTGTAGGACATAAACTGTTGAGTCCTTGTGCTAGACGATTTTCCTTGTGTAGGCATCCTTAGGAACCTTGTGTAGGTCCTAGTGTCAACCTTGTGTAGGTTGTAATAGTTTGAGGTGAACCTGATTTGAAACCTCCGCTAGTGAAATCTGGTATACTCAAGGGTTGAGTGTGTCCGCCGGGAGTGGAGTAGTTACATAGTCGAACCATTATATATGATTGTGTTTGGGATTGCTATTTGCATACTCATTTGATTATGCTTATCTTGAATGCTTAAAATGATGCATGTGAATGGTTAGAACTGATAGGAATCACATCCCACACACTCATTTACACGATTCTACATAAACTAATTGCTTAATTTGTTCAACCTGAGTAGTCTATTGTTTGGATCCTTTACTTGGCTTGGAAGCCTGTAGAGTTAAGATTGCTACATTTTGATTAATTACATATTAGTTCAAGATTAGGGGATTGGGATTTTAAATTAGCATAAATTTTATAAAGTCCTATTCACCCCCCTCTAGGATACTTTGAGCTATTCCATACTTCTACTATAGCGGTCTAAACTGCAATTTTAATTGGTATCCAAGCAGGTTCCACTTAAGGGTTTAACGACCTAGAGAGTGATCTTAACTAAAGTTAGGAATTATGGCCAAAGGAGAGGGATCATCGGTGTCTAGACCTCCTGTCTTTGATGGTTTAAATTATGCGCATTGAAAAGCTAGAATGCATTATTTTCCGCAATCTCTAGATCATGATGTTTGGGAAATAGTTGAAAACGGATATGTGCCACCAACTGACCAAGTAGTACTTGAAAATGGTACAACTATCACCAAACCCAAATCCAAAGAGATGTGGACTACTTATGATAATGAAAAGAAAACATTTGAAGCCAAAGCGATGAATGCTATCTACTGTGCTATATTAGAAGAAGTTTTCAATCAGATCAGTATGTGTGGTACATCAAAAGAAGCATATATGGGATTCGTTGGAAACAACCCATGAAGGAACTAACATAGTAAAAAGATCAAAACTGCAACTTCTGACATCGCAATTTGAACACATTAGGATGGAGGAACATGAGACCTTTATAGAATTTTTCACAAAGCTGAACATCGTCTGTAACTCCATGGGTGGATTAAGAGAGAAAATTCCGGTACCTAAAATTTGTAGGAAAATTCTGAGATCCTTACCGGAACGTTTCAACTCCAAAATTACAACCATTGAAGAATGTAGAAACATGGATAAAGTGAAAGTAGAGGAACTAGTAGGTTCCCTACAAACATTTGAACTACACTTCAAACCATCTCCAAAATCCAAAAGTAATGCCCTTAAAGATGCTAAACACATAACCATGACTGAGGAGGAGGAAAGTGATAGAGAAAATGATGATGATGAAGTGGCTCTCTTAGCTCAACGGTTCAAAAAATTCCTTAACAAAAATCGTGGCAGACCATACAACCACAAATGCAAACAATAAGACAACAAGCGCCACATAGGCAAACCTTTTAGAAAGTCCAAAGAACCTCAGTGTTACAATTACCGAAAATTGGGAGACTTGTCCACTGAATGTCCCACTAAGAAGACTAAGGGACAAGATATGGCAGCCACATGGAATGACACTGAACAATCAAATTCAGAATTCAGTAATTCAGAGAGTGATGGAGACCAAAAGTCTTTAAAAATACTTATGGCCTTCACTTCTACTAGCATCCCCAATCCAAAGGATAATGAGGAAATGGATGAACCTCAAGCCAAAGGGACACTCCCCTTAGATGGTGAAGAAGAAGAAGAAGAAAAGGATGACATTTATGATGCCTATGATCAACTTTACATTCATAGCATTAATATTCTTAAGAAGCTTGGTATTATTGAAATCAAGAGAAGATTGCTACAAAAAGATTTAGATAAGACTCTAGAAATTAATACCCAATTGATAAATGATCTCTAGCAATACCATTCGGAAAATGATAAGCTTGAAAAAATAACATCATTGCTTAAATATAAGTCATTAAAATTAAACAAATAGATTGAACTTTTAAAAACTGAGAATATGCATCTTAAGAATGAAAATCATATGCTCATTCTTCGTGCAGACAAATCAAAACAATCTGTTTTAATATTAAAATAGGAGAAAATATTGAAAATTGAAAAATTAAAATATTAATTTCTGTGTCAGAAGTGGGATTTGAACCCACGCCCTCATCGAGGACCAGAACTTGAGTCTGGCGCCTTAGACCACTCGGCCATCCTGACTTGAATGCATCTTTTCTGTTTTAATATTTAATATACGAAAAGTTCTAGTGACCCAACTTGCTACGTCGCCACATATCATATGAGTTCACAACCTAGAAATCACATTCAACGGATGTTTCCAACGGTGTGATTGCTGTACATCTAACGTACGTTTTTTTTTTTTTTTTTTTTTAAAAAAGGCAACGGTCGGAATTGAACTATAAAATATCCATTTTTTAGAGGTTATGATCGTCCAACGAGTTTGATTTTGGATCGGAGCTCCCTCGCAGTGTCTCTCACTGTTCAAAGGATTTGGATCCCAAGAACAGGTTTGCACGTGTACGTGGCTGAGATCATGCCTTTGGCTTTCCTAATGTACAGACGAACATGTAATAGTTTCAATCAGTTAGGCATAGCAACGGCCCTGATCTCGGCATACCAGGCTAGGCCCAGCCTGACACTTAAAGGGCGGGGATTGAGTACTACCCCACCGGGAACTGGCTACTGACGGACGGTCCTGTCAGGGGCTCTAGGTGGCCGGCCCTTCCATTTTGAAAAATCAGTGTAGGTGATAAGCCAAAAGCGAAGCATATCCAAAGCAAAATTGAACCACATCACAGGAAACAGTGAGAGGAGTAAATGCTTACCGCTGAAAATCTATTGGAGACACATGTTTTGGGATCATGTTGATATTTATATTTCCCATTCATCCGGATCTATGTGACCTTATGAACCGGTTGGATGGCAAATAAACATCACGGTGAGCCGTAGAAAGATTTCGATGGGGAGGTCATTGTCCACGAGCCTACTTTTTTGGCACATACCCTAAAATGAATTTTTAGAATGGATGGATAGCCTGGATAAAATAAATATACCATGACGGCCTGCAAAGCCCTTGACAGGACTGTCCTGGTAGGTATAGAGATTATCCGTCTCTAGCTAAGCCCTGGCGGGGGAAGTACCTGAGCAGGACACAAACCAAGCCCGCCTGAAAGCTTGGCTGGGATTGATTGGAAAAAGCTTGGCTTGAATTGGTTTGAATTGAAGTTTAAATCAAACCAAGCCTCGGAGTCAATCTCATTTAAAAAATAAACCAAGCTCAAACAAGGGCAGTATAGGCTCGGCTCGAAACTCGGCTCAATTCAACTCGGTTTGATTCAGCTAGATTTAGCTTGTATATTGTATGCACACTGTTTCCTGTGGTGTGATCCACTTGAGCTTTGGATATGATTCAATTTTAAGATCATGTCCTAAAATGATATTTAAAAATGGATGGACTACGTCGATAATACATATACATGATGACATGGATAATACATCATACATATACATAAATGCACACTGTTTCCTATGGTTTGGTCCACTTGAGCTTTGGATATGATTCAATTTTGGATCGTGTCCTAAAATGATATGTAAAAACGGATGGAGGGCGTGGATAATACATGTACATGACGGTGGTCATTGATGATGGCCAAGGCGAGTCCCTTTTTTTTTTGCATGCACTGAGATGTTACCTCCATGTAATTATATTACTTGGTGGCCTTTTGCAATTGGAAACTTTGAGACTCATATATGTTTTTGTTTCAAGTCATAAATTTTTTATTGGTATTGTCCAATGGAGGATATTAAACTTTATGTTATTTTATAGTATTGTTAATTTTGCATCGGCCTTTTTTAATGTTATTTTCTAGTGTTGTTTTTGTATAGAAAAAAGTTCATATTATATATAATGTTTATTTAATTTTTTTTTTTAAAATGAGCTGACCCTTGTTTGAACTTGGCTCAGTTCGGCTTAGATATTTGGACCAAACCAAACCAAGCTCAAGCTTGTATAATCTGGACCATAGCAAGCTCAAACAGTAGGGATAGGCTTGAAGCTTAGGTCATGTAAAGCTTGAATAAGAAGGTGTCACATAAACAAGATAAACCAAACTTGGGTCAAACTTGGCTCGACTCAGCTCATGTACATCTCTACCAATCCTGTAACACCCCGTCCATTCTGTACTATTTTCTATGCTTATGTACATGATGATCGACGCCCTTAGCTAGACATGGATTGGCCGTTCATAGTACACACCCAACTGACCGGAACCCCAAGACCTCGAAACCTATCTCATATCGACCGCCCCGTCGCCGCGATCGTGGAGGTACAACCCGTGCGTCTGTACGATACTCCGTTTGTGAGATACGCCGTGAAGAATAATTAGTGTATCATGTGCGCATGGCGCCATGTACTCCCCTCCACACATGTGCACAACACATGTCATACACACATGCACATGCCACACATGGGTGAGAGAATCTCTACCCATGTGTGTGATGTCACACACCCATACCTCCCATCTCTCATGTCTCCCCAAAGTCAACACCTCTCCATTCCATACCTTAAGCATGACATCATCACACCATGCCATCCCATGCTCCTTTAATCCACCATTAATTGCAAATCATGAATTAATTGATATAATCCTAATCTAAGCTAACCAAGATCACATTAATTAAATCTAACCACATTTTTAACAATTTCTCTACATATATCCCTTCAACCCTTAGCATTTTTACCATTTTCCTACACATGGAGAGAGAGAGAGAGAGAGAGAGAGAGAGAGAGAGAGAGAGAGAGGAGTGATCTTGGTGGGCCATCAACTCCATCAATCCCATCCCTTCCATCCATCTTAACCATCAATTCCATCTCTTCTATCCATCTCAACCATCCATCTAATTCATCAAGGTGAGTACACCCACTCCACTCTTGGTTTGTTTTCTTTTTGATTATTTGTATGATTATTAGTGGTAATAATTTGATGATAATGATGTGATCAATGGTGTGGATATATAGGAGAGTACATATAAAAAGATGATTAAAAAAATAATAATAATGAATAAAATGGTGATGATATAATGATAATGATGTGTTTAATGGTGTGGATTCATGAGAGAATACGTATAAAAAGAATAATAATAATAATAATAATAATAATAATAAACAAAATAATTTATAAAATTTATGTGGGACCCACTAATTGTGGGCCCTACTAGAATTTTGTAGGCTATCCAAATCATCTAAAGTGTGGTCCATTGTGTTGGCCAAACACACATACACTCACACCCATGCACACACGTGCACACAACACCACACACACACACACACACACACACAGAGGACGCTGTAGCAGCAGCGTCCAGCTTGGGTCCACAATGGGCCCCACCCATGATGTATGTATTAAATCCACGCTGTCCATTCAATTTTTTAGATCATTTTAGGCGTTAAGCTGAAAAATGAAGCCAATCCAGTTCCCTGGTAGGCCACACCATCAAAAATCATGTGAAGACATGCTAAAGCATATAAAAGTACTTCCTGGGGCCCACTTGAAATTTTTATGCATCTGAAACTTGGACTGACCCCTCCACCATGTGGGACACACAACAGATGGACTGGATCGTCCTGTTGTGGGCCCCATATATGAAAAATAAAAAAATAGAAAAAAATAAATACAAAACAGCACTGACGCTGTTGATGCCAACGTCTGATGCTGCAGCAAGCAGCGCCTCTACTGACGCTTGAAGGAGGTGGGCCCCACCACAGGCTCCACCATGATGTGTGTCGAACATCAGCCCCATGCATTTGATGGGTCCTGTTTAAAAATGGGTCACCTCCAAAATTCAGCTGTACATGGAACTCAGGTGGCCCACACCATAAAAAAATAAAATAAAAATAAATTTATGAAGCTGAATAAATCAGCAATTTTCATGGGTCTGATCATGAGGTATATGTTATGTCTAAACCATCTATCCATTTGGTGAGCTTGTCTTAAGGCTTGACGAGAAAAATAAGACGGATCTAACTATCAGGTGGTCCACACTACAAAAAAAAAAGTAGTAGGGATTGAACGTCTACCATTGGAACCATTTTTGGGTCAGAAGTTTTGGACCAATATGAAATTTGTTTCCCCCCTTAAATTTAGGTCTTTGTGACCTTATGAATAAATTGGATGGAAAATAAACGTTATGGTGGGCCCCGTGAATGGTTCAACGGTGAAATCATTATCCTCACTACTAATTGAGGTGACGTCCAAATAATCTTTGGTTATGATTCATTTTTTTGGATAATCCTCTATAATGATCTCTAAATAAAGATAAATAGTATAGATATAGTAAGTACATCACTATGGGACCCCATGTAATTTTGATGTCCTTAAACCGTTCATGCAACTTGGAGCTCAAGGATATAAAAGCACTTGTGGGGTCCATTTGAAATTTATATGCATCAGAAACTTAGACTGACCCCTCAATTCAGTGGTACACACATAATGGATGGGCTGGATTTGTGATCCACGCGTCAGCGGCCTGACAAGTAATCATGAATGTTTTAATGGAGGGCAATCCTCTCAATTTTTGTGTGTGGTGTGGCCCACATGTGCCATAGATTAACTTGATTTTTATTAGCCCCAGGCCCACCATGGATTGGTGGCCTATTAATTATGCAAATTGGATTGAAATGTGAATGGTACCGATCTATGTTAAAATTTCTCCACCACATAGAACCCATTTGAATTCCAATGATGTGTGGGCCCAAGAATGTTAAGGCCCATTTTGAGTGAATGTCATGTGGGCCCATCAGTAGTAGTCTTGTTTGGGCCAACCATTGGCCCTCTTCGGCAAGAGTTCGTGATCCACATGTATTAAATGTATGCTATATTGAAACATGTGAAATTGTGTTATGTGTATAGCCCTTCACCACTTGGTATGTGACACACATTGTATTATGTTGCTGCCTTAGATTACCTAATTATATAACGAGTGCACGACCTTTCACCACTTGGCACTTTGGTTAGAGTACGGTCCTAAGTAGTAGAATCATATGACATGTGTTTAAACACATAAACATGTTCAATTATAACAATTAGGTAAACTCTAGATGTGTGAGGGTGCGATATGTATTTGGCCGCTTAATCATGTGGGCATGTGACGTATGTATGGCAACCTAATCAAATGCAATTGTGGAGTATATGTGGGCGGTTAACCGTATGATTTCGAAATTCACACAAGTTCAACCAACTATATGAAGTCAGGTGACATTATTGACCACCCAATGTTATGACCATGTGCTTATGTGCATAGCCATAGTCACCCAAACCATGAACAATCGGGTTGTATGTGCAGGTTTTCTTAGTCATGAGAATTATGATATAGGTTGGATTATACAACTTGATAATGGAGTGGCCCTCAATTCGGTGTCATGCGACATAAATACAACCCTTACATTATGCTTATAAAAGAGGCAGATGCGGGGACCACTAAACTATATCTGATGTGATGGAAACTAGTTTTTGGCCTCTTGATTATGTGACATTGAATCTGAGTCATTCTCCATATGAAGTATTGAGTGGTTACAGTTTAAGAGTTAGTGTAACCGGGAATAGTGGGTATGCTTATGATTGTGCCTTAGATGCTTTGAGATACGGTCATTAGACTAGGATACTAAGTGAAATTATGGCATCGGCAACCTGACCATGTGGGAGCTTAATAAATTGGTTGCCTATAGATGTGTGAGTTATGATAAGTAACCATGTGACCTTAAATCATTTAATAATGGCAAGTAGAGTGAAATTGTGTGACTACTCAACCATATGATTATGTGGTGCTTAGGTGACTGCTAAACTATGTGAAAGTTTAGTAAAGCAGTTGGCACATTAGTGTGGCCCATTGATGTAGCCCACTTGATGAGTATGAGGCCCATTAGTGTGGCCCATTGATGTAGCCCACTTGATGAGTATGAGGCCCATTTGTGTGCGGCCCATTGATGCGGCCCACTTGATGTATATTAGGCCCATGTGTAGGGCCCACCTATTATGTATTTATAGCCCATTAGTGAGGCTCATTGTAATGTAATTCCGGCCCATATGTCGTAGCCCATTGTGATGTATTTGGGACCCATGGGTCATGGCCCATGGTGATGTATGTTAGGCCCGTATGAGTGGCCCATTGTGATATATTTCTGGCCCATATGATGAGGCCCATTGTGATGTATGTTAGGCCCATGTGAAAGACCCATCGTGATGTGTATTAAGCTCTTGAGTGAGGCCCCTGGTGTTGTATAGTTGGCCTTATGTGAGGCCATGGGTCCATTATATGTTAGGCTCTATATGGGTCATTCCTTGTGGGCAATGTTTATTATATGTCAACATTGTCGAGGTCGATTGTCGATGACGGTTATTGATACCGATTATGAGTATGTGACTGCATAACATCATGAGACATGCCCATATGCATCATCTACATGTTTTGAGATGTGGTTGACCATTGCATATGTCATTGGGCAGGTTGTTATGAGACTTCTTGATAGGCAGAGGTTATCTCATATGAGCGCACGGTACGCGTAGGATTGATGCATGACTAGATTGTATGACTCATGCATCTTGCATTGTGTGCCCTAGAGACATCAGGGCCGTAGCCTCTACAGGCATATCGTGGATGGCCAGACGGGACACCGAAAATTTGTTCTAGCATCAGGCTGCCATAAATGGCCCTGGGTGAAAATCTCTAAACCTCTTGGTACCAGAGGACGCCCCAACGTCGAGACCGAGTGGATACATGAGCGCCTGAGTGTCGAATACCAGGAGGTCGCGTCTCCCATTGTGTCGTGGTCGGTTGGGAGAGGGTGTGGCCTTACCCGCCTGAGGGTAGGGGGCATAGCTAGGCTGAGTTTGACCAGTTCGTGAATGGGTCCGCTATTGACGTGCCGGATAGGTATTGGCAGACTATTGGCTAGGCGGATAGTGAGGTTTCTTACACTCACTTGGATTGTGCTGTTGGGAGAGGGGCAGTGCTATTTGGAGTGTACTAAACCCCGGTGATGATCTCAGAGATGAACCGTACTGATATGTAGACTTATTGAGTAGGAGTTGCATACTCATTCATCCATTCACTCATTATCCACTCAGGCTGGTGGTGCGTAATTATTTGTTACGTGTACCTTCACAATGGCCAGGATTTCGGTTGGGGCGCGCGACTAACCTGAGATAAGGAGTTTATCACATTGAGTCTGACTATCCAAATTTAGGTATGGGACTAGTTTGGATAGAAGTCCCTTGTGATGGACCCCATAGCCCATGATACTATGTACTATCATCCCGAATTCACTCCAGCATGATCATTCCATTCACACTGCATATTGCATTACATCTACGGCATATGACATTTTGGGTTACTTTGTTTCTGTATTTAGATACGGCTGACGGTATTCTTGAACTCATCAGGAATTTTATATTACATTACATCCTCGATATTTGATATTTGGCTCTTTATGACTCCTCATTTGAATAGCTGATCTGTATTGCGTACTCTGATATTGTATGACTCATGGACTTGTCAGTATTTCCGCTTACTATGATATTATATGATTCATGATCTTACCAGTATTTCCGATATTGTATGATTATGGCATGACAATACGATGATGATGATGTGATTACAAATGCATGTAATACGGTTATGGTTGTGGTATAGGAGAAATGAAAATATGACTTGGTGATGCTGGTAGCATTGACTCCGAGTATTACTATGATGCATATGTATTGCATTGGCATTGGCATTAACATCATACCTTACGTACTATATTACTATGATCATATTTATCACCCTAAGCCTTTAAACCAATGAGTTCTATGTCATCTTCCTTGAGATTAACACTCTAATGAGGATTTTGATCTCCACCTCGAAGATGAGCTTGAAATCTACCATTTTCTAAAGTTTGAACTTATTATAAAGGGCATTCGATTCTTGAACATTTTGATGGGCTTTTAGTCTAGTAAAAGCTTTGGTAATTTTGTAATCATATTCATTACCCTAAACCTTTAAACTAATGAGTTCTATGTCATCTTCCTTAAGATTAACACTTTAATGAGGATTCTAATCTCTACCTTGAAAATGAGCTTGAAATCTACTATAAGACCCGTATCCTAGCCCGTACTATTCTATCGACTCCCGCGATCCTCTCCGTCGAATTTCGGCAATCCGCGACATATAATCGATGTCTGTACGTGACCCTAAGTTGTATCCCGTAGACCTAGGTCGGCTTAATCCAAGACTTATATTATTGCGACCGCACCGTCGCCGCGTTTTGCATACCGATTCGATACCCTGACCAGGATATGTGGGCTTGGACTCAGTTCGAGAAAAACACCGCACGTTTGCAATCCTAAGAGAATCTCTACAACATGTCCCATCAATCAATCAATCAATCAATCACCTCATGTCAAGTACAAGAGCAACCCCAAAGTCAACTCTCTCCCTCTCTCTCTTACACACCCATACATGTCAAGTACAACTATCACCTCACATCTATCAATCACACCCATCACCTCTCTCTTACAACCACCCATTCTCTCTCTCTCTTTCTCTTCACAATTTTCAAGCAACAAAAAATGGTGAACGTCTAAGCATTTCCAAGGAGAGAAAGTGTGATGTGTGTGGCCCACTTCCCACCCCAAGATCTATCATCCTAGCCCTTCATTTCTCATCATCTGCCATCAAAGAGGAACACAAGAAGATTGATGTTCCATTGGACCAAGAAGATCGAGCAGTGGGTGTTTTATAGGCCTAGATTTCATGCTTTGATGATGGGCCAAGTGAGGCCTACCGATTGATGGTATGGATCTCACTTTGGACCTTAGGTGTGGCCGATGGCCCACCTTGATTCTCATGATCATTCCATGATGGGGCCATTCTCCATGGACCCCATCATGATGTTTATTTTCCTTATATGAAAAGAGGTCATCTAGACCTTCCATTTTGGTGGAGAAGGAATCTCCACTGTTGATTTTTGATTTGGTAGGCCCACATGTATTGGGACCCACTTGATGTATGATGAATGCAAGGGAGGGCTCATAGTGGCGGAGCCCTCCATCACACGTGTCCCTCTCTCTTTCTCTCTCTCCCTCTCTTTTTCATTTGTTATTGTGTGTGATGACGTGGCTATGTGGCCCACTCGGATGGACCCCACCTTGATGTATGTATTATCCACACCATCCAAACTTTTGGTGGCCCATGTCTGTAGGTGGGGCCCACCTTAAAAGGATGTTGCAACCAAACCGTCCAGCGTCCAGGGACGCTAGACGTGGCTACAAGTGAAGTATGGATTGATAGCGTGGTGCACTGATGTGCAAACCAAAACAAAAATATATCATTTTGATTCAAAACTTTGGTGGACCGCTTATGCAGGCCCCACCTTAAAGTATGGGTCTAATCCACGCCGTCCATCCCATTCCCCAACTCATTTTAAGCATTAAGCTGAAAAATGAAGTTAATCCGATTATCTGGCGGGTCATATCATCGAAAATAGTGAGTTTTAATGTTAAAATCCGCTACGGCCCACTCTGATGTTTCTACACCCAAAAACATGTTGAATATTGGGCTTGTTTGGTCGGTCTTGAGCCATGAAATGCAATGGCTGGAGTGGATTCACTTGATGCGGGCCCCACCTACGAAAAACCACAGAAATACCTTTTTTTAAAAAATAACAATAGTAGCAGGCACTGCTGCTCATCCAGAGGATGCTGCAGCAGCGTCCTGTGCTGATACACTGTGGACGGTCAGGCAGGGAACACGGGTCCCAGCCATGGGCCCCACCGTGATGCGTGTGAACATCACCATTGTGCATTTTGATGGGGCCCCTTAGGGAAGTGGGCCCTCCAAAAATCAGTCGTATGTGGAACTCAGGTGGCCCACACGGCAGGAAATAGTGGGATTGAGCGTCTACCATTGAAACCCTTTTATGTTGTCACGGAAGTATTGGATCATTATGAAATTTGTTTTTCCTCTTTATCCAGGTCTGTGTGACCTTGTTAGCAGATTGGATGGCAGATAAACGTTATGGTGGGCCCCACTGATGAAAGTGTTTTACCCACATCATCCCTGCATGTGGAGGTGGGACGGTTGGTGTACCTCACTCCAACTACATGACTGCTGTAGTGGCGTCACCAAGTTCCATGGGTCCCACCTGTTTCATCCACGCCGTCCATCTATGGGACCCACCATGATGCATGTATTGCATCCAAACCGTCCAACCATTTTGAAAGCTCATTTCAAGGCTTGAGACTAAAAATAAGACAGATCTAGGATCAGGTGGACCCACCATCAATGTGGATAGTGACATCCACTGTTCAACTTCTAAGGGCCATAGTAGTTTCTAATAAAGTCGATATTTGTTTTCACTTCATCTATCACTATGTTAACTTATGAATTGGTTGGATCTCAAATACATTACGGTGGCCCACACTGTGACGTGATCATCCATTGATCAGGTGGACCACACCATAGAAACAGTGGAGGATTGAACATCTATCATTGAAACCCATTTGGGTCACGAAAGTTCTGGATCAATGGGGAATTGTTCTTCCTCTTAATCCAGGTCTTTATGACATTATGATTAGATTGGTTGGAAAATAAACTTTATAGTGGGCCTTGTGAATTATTTAACTGTGAAAATTATTATCTCCATTTCTATTTGTAGTATGGTCCAAATGATCCATCAAAATGATTCTTTTGGGGATGTGATGAGGCCCATCTTGATATATTTATGGCCTGTCCATTGAGGCCCACCTTGATATATATATGGCCCATTTGAGGAGGCCTATCTTGATGTATTTGTGGCCCGTCCGTTGAGGCCCAATGGGATGCACATAAGGTCCATTGCAATGTGTGATTCCACCATAGTTTATGTGATGATGTTTATGGTGGGTTATGCCTTGGGAGCAATGATGGTTTGACGTCCACATTGTAAGAATAATGTTGGTTAAATGTCCACATTATGACTCTCCATAGGGCCCATTGATAGGCCCATACTGGTTGTGTGTAGGCCGTCTAGGCCCATCTTTGTTGTAAGGATAGTTGATCATTTTATAACATGCTTAGTATAATTCCATGACTCATGTTATACGCTTCATATGTATGCTTGATATGAGTAATGACTAATCATAGCATATGTCATTGGGCAGATTATTTATGGGATTCACTGATAGGAGTTACCCACATGAGCGTGTGGTACGCACAAGATTGCTACATGACTGACAGTGTGATTCATGTATCTCGCATTTTTGTGTCGTGATCATTGTATGCCCTAGCGACATCAGGGTTATGGCCTCCATAGGCACATCGTGGATGGCCAGATGAGACACCAAAAATATTTGGTTCGAGCATTTGGGCACTTTGAATGTCCGTGGGTGAAAGTCCATAAACCTCCAAGGCCAAGAGATGCCCTAATGTCTAGACCGAGTGGATACATGAGCGCCCGAGTGTCGAATACTAGTAGGCCGCGTCTCCCACTGTGTCATGGTCGGTTAGGAGGGGACGTGGCCTTATCTGCACGAGTGAGGGGGCTGTAAGCTAGGCTGAGTTTGACCAGCTCACAATGGGTCCGCTATTGACGAGCTGGGTAGGTATTGGCAGACTACTAATCAGGTGGATAGTGTGGTCTATTCCGCTAGCTGGGCCGTGCGACTAGGGAGCCGGCAGTTAGTATGGAGTGTACTAGACCTCGGTGATGATCCCAAGGAGGAACCGTATTGATATGTGGACTTATTGAGTAGGACTTGCATACTCATTCATTCACTATCCACTCGGGCTGGTGGTGCACAACTATTTGTTACGTGTACCTTCGCATGGCCAGGATTTTAGTTGGGCACGTGACTAACCTGAGATTAGGAGTTTACTACATTGAGTCTGACTATCCAAATTTAAGTATGGGACTAGTTTGGATAGAAGTCCCTTGTGATGGACCTCCGTAGCCTATGATACTACGTACTGTCATCCCGACCTCACACTCTGGCTTGGTTATTTTATTCGCATCGCATATTGCATCCGCAGGCATATGACATTTTGGGTTGTTATGTTTTCTATACTTATATGGCCTAGACGGACTTAGCAGGATTTACATATTGCATTGTACCCTCGGCATCTAATATTTGGCTCTTATGACTCCTCATTTACATATTTGATCGGTATTGCGTACTCTGATATTGTATGACTCATGGACTTGTCAGTACTTTCACTTACTCTGTTATCGTATGATTCATGATCTTACCAATATTTTCGATATTGTATTACATTGAATACTTGACACTTATCTTGTGCACACACTTTCACTACCCTCTAAGCTTTCTATAAGCTTATGCATGATAGATGCGTGCAGGTGGCGTTAGGTTGCAGCAGCATTAAGAATGGAGTGTGCAGTAGTCTTCTGGAGCTTTGATTTCGATATATGTATTTCCCTTTCAATATTGTATTCAAATGTTTATATTATTGGATATGTGATGATGATGTTGCCTTTGTGATTTGGGTAAACTTGTGGTTATGCTTATTATGAGACAAATGTATGTTGAAAAATCCTCCTTATAGTATCCCAGGATCGGAATCTGGCGTATGTGTGCTCGGAGCCGAGATTAAGGTACTATGGAGGCTGTCGGCATCGGATTCGGTGATCGAAAATTTTGTGAGCCCGATTTTTGAGTTTGAAGGGTGACATCTACCATTTTCTAAATTTTAAACTCAACCTGTATAGGAAAACCATTGTTTAAATCCTCTAGAAGACCCATCTTGGTGAATCCTCTAGGAATTACAATTTCTAATTAGTTGTAGGAGATTCAACGAACCTCCCATCACATTGGTCACCTTAAAGGAGAACTGCATGTAAGGTGTTTGATCTTGGAGCTAGCGCATTGGCAAAGCATTGACATCATGATCAAGGGAGTAAAGGGGAGTTAATTGAAGCATTAAAGAGCATCAATCAAGCAACCCAGGATGATGCTACAAAAGTGGATCAATTAAGTTGTTAAGTTTAAGAGGATGTTTGCTCTCTTTTCTTGTGTAGGATTGATGATAAGAGTTTGTGACCCAAACCCGACTAGGTTCTTTGGTAGGACTTTGACCCTTGTGTAGGGCCTAAATTTAAGTTCTTCTGTATGGCCTTGGCTCTTATTGCAGGGCCTAAATCTAGATTCTTGTGTAGGGCCTAAAACCTAAGTTCTTATGTAGGACCTTGACTCTTCTGTAGGACCTAAATTAAGTCCTTATGTAGGCCACCAGACATAAGTGCATTTATGTTAGTCTCTATGAGAGCCTCCAACAGGAGGACTAGGACTGTAGTTGTTGGTTAGCTTAAGAAAAATCAACTAAAGTCTCTTGTGGGACTATATGTTAATAGGTTCTTATGTATGACTAAGGTTTGTGGCGAGCCTATAGAAAACCACATAAAGTCTCTTACGGGAGCCCTTCATTATGTAGGATTATAAAGGTTAGAGGTTAACCTGATTTAAAACCTTCGATAGTGAAAGCTGGTATACTTATGGGTTGAGTGCATCCGCCGGGAGTGGAGTAGGGAAACTAAACTACTATAAATGCTTGCATTTTGAATTGTCATTTGTGCAGTTGTATAATTATACTTATGTGATTGAGTGTTTAATTATATATATGTATGATTGGAAGAATGCTATGAATTGATAATTAGTACATTCTACACATGTGTATGAAATTGTGGTAGTACCACTACTATTGAAGTATGGATATATGTCCATGTGTCTTAGAAGGGGGTGAATAAGACTTTTAAAACTTTATCCTTCTTAACTAAAAATACTACCAATTTTTAGTATGAGTTAAGCAGGATTATCAAGAGGTTATTCACATTCAATCTTCTGAAATAGTGGAAATATAAGTGCTGCATTAAATCAAACATGTATTGTGCATAATGTAAACATTTAAACAATCAATATATAGGTAAGATCAATCATCACAAATGCAACAATATATAGTGGCTTGGCTACTTGCCTACTCCACTCCCGGCTGATGCATTCCTCCCTAGACTGTGCTAAATTTCGCTATCTAATGGTTTTAAATTAGGTTAACCACAAACCTTTACAACCTACAAAGGGTTAGCGAAGGAGTCTACACAAGACAACCTTAGGAGCCTACACATGGCAACTCACTATGCCTACACAAGGCAAACATACTATGCCTACACAAGGTAAAAGGTCTTACACAAGAACACTATACATATTCTCCCATCGAAGGCCTACAAAAGTTCTTAGCGAGTTTGAGAAGAAACTTTGAAACCAAATCCTACACAAGGAAGAGGCTTCAGACTCTTTGGAATCTTATACTTGTAAGTGAGTAAGCCCCTTGTCAGTACATGTTGAAGATGATCTTCCTGTTAAGACGATCTTCCTGTTAATGGAGAGTCGTCAGTTCCCTTGAACCGCAACTGTCCGTTTGGTGCTCCAATCAATGCTTTGAGGTTGTTGGTTTAGGGTTTGGTTTGATCTTCGCTAAGAATTTAAGAGTTCCAACACAATGATTTACTATTAAAGGTTGCTACTGGAAACTCAATGAATGCCAGAGTTCATAATTCAATCAAGGTAATGAAGAAGATAATAAAGCTTATGTTATGGATTGAATGATGAACTCTTATGGGAAAGAGAGCTTGAGGATGAGGGTATTAACTATCATAATAACTCTCTCAAGCTCTCTTCAATTCTAGCTCATTTTATTAAGAAGCAACCTATGGGTATATATAAAGTTGAATCCCAATGGTTAAAAAAGGACAGAAATCTAACATTGTCATTACCATCGAAATTTGAATTTCGATATTATCGAACCTCCTCCAATTGCATCAACTTTCTATACCAAGATATTCAGTTAGGTGCAGGACAGATTTTGTTCGATCTCATCGAGCACCCTTCGATGTCATTGACGTGCACTTTGATGTCATCGAGGGATGTTTCGATGCCGTCGGGATTCCATTGAAAAATACACTTTGGTTGCTAGATAGTTTCTTCCCTTGTTCGATGCGATTGATCAGACCTTCGATGCTATCGAAATTTGAATTTCGATGCAATCGAAGTCTTCGATGTAATCAAAAATATTAGATTTTCTTGGAAAGCTTTCTGGACAAACTGGTCCTTATTTCGATGCAATCGAACAGTCTTAATGCCATCAATAACTTACTCTCGATGTTATTAAAGAAGGTTTGATTACATCGAGGAGCACCTAGAGTATTTTTGGATTTGGAGGAAATAAGCCCAAGGTCGATTCAATCGAAATAGGTTCGATATTGTCAAAACATAAGTTTCGATGTCATCGAACTGCATTCGATGCAATCGATAATTCCCCACATTTATTCAGTTTATTGTTGGACTATATGGGCTTGATTTCGATGCGATTGAAACATGTTCGATTCCATCGAAGATGTCCTCGATTGCATATCGATGCAATAGTTAGGACATTGGTTTTACCTATACATTTCATACTTCGTCCAACACTCAAATTGCAAAGAGTAACCCAATCTTATCGGAAGTTCTTAGAAGTAGTCGTGGATAAGTTAGTTCTTTTAGGGGCGTATACTTGTCAGGGTTTGTTTTGGGTAGATGAGGCTTAGTTTACCTTTTAAGCACGATCGTATGCCTTCATCTTCGATGAGTCTTCAACTTGATGTCTTCAACTTGGGGCTCACTTGACTGACAGACTCAACACTCACGTATATTGACAAACAATGGCACTTTCAATCTCCCCCTTTGTCAATTACGTGATGAAACAACTAACAAACCCTAGATATTACATTCAACTCAAGATATTACTAATTTTCCTATTTACAGCTTGATTAAACACTTGATATCTCTTGAGTTGCTTATAGCTCCCCCTTTGTTCATACTCCCCCTAGCTTCCTGCATTTGAAGGTTTGCAAAAACACAATAGTAACCACACATACACGAACATTTGGTGGGAGTATGCTTCTCTCCCTTTTTGTCAGTCATTAGCAAAGGGTTAGTAATATAAGATATATGCCAAGATAACTAAAGTGTGGAATTTAGCAATTATATTGGAAGATATAGGGATAAAGATCACATACGTTCATAAGATAAAGAAATACAAAATTTGAACGTAATGTGCAGATATCATGCCATAGAGATATATACCAAAAAGAAGTGGCATCAACAACCAATAGTAACACATAACAAAAATATATCATCATTCATCCAATAAAAACAACTACCCCAAGCTTGGGTAGTATGATAATTCAAAAATCTCTTATGGGCATAAATATCCAAAACAAAATACATCATTATGCACAACCCAAAAAAATACTTATACATCCCTTAATATTTCACACACGCAAATCTGATGATCATAGATGTAGAAATAGAAACCGATTGGCTCGACATCCAAAAAATAACCGATGCACGAACCTGTGACCTTGGATATGTGTTAATAGATCATCCTAGGCTGAGGGACCAGCTCCATGCGAAGCGGTATCGTCGCATCGACATGTGACTTGTCACGCCCCAAACTTAGAAATCAGGCTTACAAAATTCCCGATTGCTGAATCTGGTGTCGACAGCTTCCGTAGTACCCCATTCTCGGCTCCCGCCACCCATATACTAGGTTTCGATCCTGGGATCTACAAGGAGGATTCTCAATCATCAATTTGATTTATAATAAGCATAACCCACGAACAGTAACCAAGACACCATCACAAAATCCATTATGATAAAAAAAACTTTAAGGTACAATGCACGTAAAGGGAAATACAATGATAATAATAATGGAAACTCCTGAATCTCAACTGCATGCTCCTGCTCCTACTCTCTCCAAACCTCTCTGCATCGTTCCGGTGACTCGCTCCAACTATGACAAATGCTCATCCTGTTGGCGAAGGCATTGTAGGATTGAATCTCGATGCTCACGCTGACCAAAGTGACGGCAGGTATGAGTGACGGGGGTGTGTGGAACACCACTAGTAGGATGTCGATCATCTTTCGTTTCGGCCGCCTCTCTCTCAATTGCCCCAGCCTTTATGGCCTTAGTCTCAGTTTCTTCCAGAATGTCATAGGGGCGAGGAGGATAGGAGGATGCTGGTTTGTCCTTTAGATTCATCCTCTTGGTATTTAAGTGTGTAATCTTAGGAGGAGGTCTGGGGCATTCGGTACTAGAAAGCAAATCCACTTGTCGAGATAGGAGACAAATAAGGTGAGGAAATGGTATGCGAGTATCCCGAGTGCCCTGAACAATGACTGCCAACTGATGAAGAATGAGGGTTGGTAGACAGAGATGCACACCTTGGTAGACACCATAAAGAATACTTAACATGAATGGCATCAAATCGACCTTGTTCGTTCCCCAAGGATAAACATTAGAGCTAAAAATCACGAGGACTCAGAATTTTGGAAACATGTGTGCTGCACGCAAAGCGTTCCCTTCATGCCAAGGGACGTTTATGCCATCACATAGATAGATAATAACTTCAGAACGAACCTCCAATGAATTGAAATCATACTCAGCAAACCCTTATGGTTTGGTAGGCATACCAATGACTTGAGTAATTAGAGGTAGGGTGAGACGGGTAGTCGTTGGACCAATAGTGACATCTAGAGATGGGGGATCAAGGACAGGGAAGCGACAATATGCAAGGTAATGATATACCTGTTCATTTCGAGATATGCCTCCAAACTCAAGCACTTCGCTCCACCCCACAACCTCTGGTATTGGTACAATGCCATAAGGCTCAAGACTCTTTTTGTCAACTGGTCTTTCGAAGACCATCTTTCTTATTCTAAACTTGTCATAGAGTGTCTCTGGTGGAGGTAGCTCAATCGAAATCTGGATTTTCGATTCGGGAGCTCTTCTCCGCGGCATCTCTTGCTGTAAGGTGGGAGACATGAGTGCAGAAGGGTCCACTGGTGCTGGTGGCCGTGCGAATTTTCTCCGTGCACACATTTTGGTTCGTTTGGCCCGGGATGATTCTCCTTGAACCACAGTTTTGCCTTTATCATTGTCCATTTGGGGTAATCTCAACAATGACCAGGATATAAAAAGAAGGAATAACAACTCAAGAGAAAAACTCAAACTGACCAAAAACCCTAAAGGACAAGATGCCCCTATTCAGAGAAATAATACTTAAGTTTAGACAACTAGGGATATCTTACAAATATTTGAGCACAAATAGTCGAGAGGAATCGTCTTTGGAGTTTCAGCAACGTTGAGAAGACGAGACGCCGCAGGAAGAGGATGGAAAATGAGAATCCTTCTCGCGCAGTATATATAAATCCCGATACTTTGATTCCATCGAAGTGTGTTCGATGCCATCGAAGAAGGAACTTCGATTCCATCGAAACATGTTCGATGTAATAAAAAAGAATCTAGATAGGTTAGTGAGATTTAAGAGTTCTTTGATGTAATCAAGTAGTGTTCAATTCCATCGAGGTGAGCTCGATGACATTAGAAGTCCCTCGATTTCATCGAAGTAGTCCAAAAACAATTTTCTACTAGTTCAGCTTACACTAACCTATTCTCAACGATGTACACTTATATTTACCAATAAATTAGTATTTTGTACATCTAAAAAGGAACACGGACAATTGAAAAAAAAAGAAGAATATACATGTATTAAAAAAGAATGGTGAGGCCACAAATCCTCAAATATGACAATTTAAAACAAGTAGGCCACTAGATAAGTTTAAACCGCGCACACTCTAATAGACTTTTGGAGATTTCCAAATCTATTGGCATCTAGTGGTTTTGTTAATATATTGGCACGTAGTTGCTCGAGAATGTTTGACCATAAAGTGCTTTACTCAATCGGTATACGTTTCGAAAAATCCCTTTATTTGTTCAATGTATACTTCTTCATTAAGTACACCATTTTAGGAAAGCGCTTTATAGTTCTATATGGAATAATTGTAGAGCACATACCAATTTCATCAAAAATAGAGAGGAGAGGTGGATTTGTGACAGATTTACCTATTATGTATGGTTCCACATCATCCTCTACCTTGGTTGAGGGACCAACTTTGTCATGAGTTTGATCAACCATATTGACTGTTACTTATGCATATGTATTTATATTCATTACCTATGAGGTTCAAGGTCTTATACATAGTTTTGATCAAGATGATAGTGTAGTACTTAATCATTGATCTAGGGAGATATTGTAAAGATTGTGTTTTGATCCCTTAATCATTGAAGCATCTTCAGTCCTTAGGAAGTCCAAACTCTTTGTTCTTAGCTTATTTTTCTTGATGGAGTTCCCTTTTTTATGTGACTGACCCATTATCACATTTCAAAGTTATCACGGGAATGGGTCATGGTCGCCACTTGTTTCACTTGGAGCAACCACCACAAGTTCCCAAGTTAAGTTTATCATAACTCGTCGAGCAATTGTTTTTATTTGAAATCATCCATTTGGTAACCACTTTCTTTGAACATGAAGTTTTGATTTCCTTTCTAGAGTAGTTATCCATTGGTTCTTTGACTTCTTCAGGTAACTAATTTAGATATTCTTGTTTTGGAGAATTTTGTGATTTCTGCATCATTTTTTCATTCATATTGGGTTTGCACAACCTAAAAAAGTGAGACTGTTTTAGTGCAAGGCATTCAAATTTGTAGTGCCCCATCTCTCCGCATGTATGGCAGAAGAAAACTTGCATGTTTGCTACTTGAGGCAGTTGTTTTGATCATCACAGGTAGTATGGAGTTCGATTTATCTCTTTCATACCCTAGGCCTTTCATATTTTTAGAATTCCTTCCCAAGCCTAGAAGTCTATCTAACTTTTCATTACTTTTAGTAAACTTATAGGTAAGTTCTGCTATGAGATCGGACTTTTCTACATCTAGTCTCAGTTTTTTGTTTTCTCTTTTTAGTTTCTCAAGTTCTGATTCTAGATGATCAATTTTTTGATTAGTTTCTTAATTGTAGGATTGTCATCAGTAGTTTCTTTTTCAATTTTGACATCCTCAACATTGTACTCATCTATCTAATCATTATTTTTTGAATTTGGAATGACTGTAGTGGTGGAAGCCATGAGTGTTTTTAGTGACTTTTGGTCTCCATCACTCTCATACTCACTAGTTTCTAAGTTAGAGTCATCGGTGTCATCCCATGTGGTTGCCATAGCCTTTCACCTTGATTTCTTTGTGGGACATTCTGTAGATATGTGACCATACTTCCTGCAGTTGTAACATTGAGGTTCTTTGGACTTGTTAAAGGATTTGCCTCTTTGACGCTTGTGGTCCAATTGTTTCCCTTTGTTGTTGTATGGTTTTCAATGGTTCTTGTTAGAGAATCTTTTGAACCTTTTAGCCAAAAGTGCAACCTCCTCATCCATATCGTCATTCTCACTTTCTTCTTCCTCTATTGTAGTTATGGTTCTAGAGGCCTTAAGAACATTATTTTTGGATTTTGTGGGTGGTTTGAAGTGTAGTTCAAAAGTTTGTAGAGAACCCACTAGTTCTTCTACTTTCATTTCATCAATATTCCTACATTATTCAATGGTGGTGACTTTAGAGTTAAAACATTCTGGTAAAGATTTCAAAATTTTCCTACACATTTTAAGTACCGAAATTTTCTCTCCAAGTCTCCCCGTGGAGTTACATTGATATTTAGTTTAGTGAAAAACTCCATAAATTTTCATGTTCTTCCATTTTTATGTGTTCAAATTGTGTTGTCAAGAGCTGCAGCCTTGTTGACCTCTTTACTATGTTGGTTCCTTCATTGGTTGTTTCCAATAAATCCCATGCTTCTTTTGAAATTCTACACATACTAATCTGATTGAATTCCTCTTGTGAAACTGCACAGTAAATAACATTCATAGCTTTGGCTTCATATGTTTTCTTTTCTTTATCAAAGTCAGTCTACTTATCTTTTGGTTTAGGTTTAGTAACACATGTGTTGTTTTCGAATACCGCTAGTTTAGTTGGTGTCATATATCTATTCTCAACAATTTCTCAAACATCATGGTCCAAAGATTGCAGAAATAGTTCATTCTTGCTTTCTAATATGCATAATTTGAACCATTAAAGATAGGTGGTCGAGAGACGGATGTTCCCTCTCCTTTGGCCATAATTCTAGCTTCAGTTAGGATCTCCCTCTAGGTTATTAAACCCTTCAAGAGGAACCCGCTTTGATACCAATTGAAATTACGGTAGTATCGTTACTATTAAAGTATGGATATATGTCCAAGTGTCTTAGAAGGGAGTTAATAAGACTTTTAAAACTTTAATCCTTCTTAACTAAAAATACTACCAATTTTTAGTATGAGTTAAGCAGGATTATCAAGAGGTTGTTCACATTCAATCTTCTGGGATAATGAAAATCTAAGTGCTGCATTATATCTAACGTGTATTGTGTATAATGTAAACATTCAAACAGTCAATACATATAGGCAAGATCAATCATCACAAATACAACAATATATAGTGGTTTGGCTACTTGCCCACACCACTCCTAGCTGACGCACTCCTCCCTAGAGTGTGCCGAATTTCACTATTTAATGGTTTTAAATCAGGTTAACCACAAACCTTTACAACCTACATAAGGTTAGTTAAGGAATCTACATAAGACAACCTTAGGAGCTTACACAAGACAACTCACTATGCCTACACAAAACAAATATACTACGCCTACACAAGGCAATAGGTCCTACACAAGGATACTATACATATTCTCTCGTCGGAGGCCTACAAAAGGTCTTAGCGAGTTTGGGAACAAACTCTGAAACCAAATCCTACATAAGGAAGAGTCTTTAAACTCTTTGGACTCTTATACTTATAAGTGAGTGAGCCCCTTGTTAGCACATGTTAAAAATGATCTTCTTGTTGATGAAGAGTCTTCAGCTCCCTTGAACCGCAACCATCCGTTTAATGCTCCAATCAATGCTCTGAGGTTGTTGGTTTAGGGTTTGGTTTGATATTTTCTAATAGATGATGTCTTTAAAGTTTATAGAAGATTCCCATGAGCTAAGCATTCAAGAGTTCCAAAACAATGATTTACCATTAAAGGGTGCTACTAGAGACTCAATGAAAGCCAGAGTTCATAATTCAGTCCAAGTAATGAAGAAGACAATAAAGCTTATGCTATAGATTGAATGATGAACTCTAATGGGAAAGAGGGCTTGAGGATGAGGCTATTAACTATCACAATAACTCTCTCAAGCTCTCTTTAATTCTATCTCATTTTACCAAGAAGCAACCCATGGGTATATATAAAGCTGAATCCCAAAGGTTAAAAATGGATAGAAATATGACATTGTCGATGCCATCGAAATTTGAGTTTCGATGTCGTCAAACCTTTTACAATTACATCGACTTCCTACACTAAGATATTCAGTTGGGTGTAGGACAGATTCTGTCATATCTCATCGAGCACCCTTCAATGTCATCGATGTGCACTTCTATGTCATCGAGGGATGTTTTGATATAATCAAGATTCCTTTGAAACATACACTTTAGTTGCTGGATAGTATTTTCCCTTGTTCGATGCAACTGATTAGACTCTTGATGCTATCAAAATTTGAATTTCGTTGCAATCGATCAATCTTCTAAGTGATCGGAAATATTGGATTTTCCTAGAAAGCATGTGGACAAACTAGTCCTTATTTCAATGCAATCAAACAGTCTTCAATGCCATCGATACCTTACTATCGATGTTATCAAAGAAGGTTCGATTACATCGAGGAGCACTTAGAGTATTTTTGGATTTGGAAGGTCGATTCAATCGAAATAGGTTCAATGTTGTCGAAACATAAGTTTTGATGTCATCGAATTGCATTCGATGCAATTGATAATTCCTAGCATTTGTTCAGTTTGTTGTTGGACTATATGGGTTTGATTTCGATGCAAACGAACCATGTTTGATTCCATCGAAGATGTCCTCGATTGCATATCGATGCAATTGTCAGGACATTGGTTTTACCTGTACGTTTTATACTTCCTCTAGTACTCAAAGTGCAAAGAGTAACCTAATCTTACCAGAAGTTTTTAGAAGTAGTTGTGGGTAAGTTATGTTCTTTTAAGTGCATATACCTGTCAGGGTTTGTTTTGGGTAGATGAGGCTTAGTTTACCTTTTAAGCATGATCGTATGCTTTTATCTTTGATGAGTCTTGAACTTGATGTCTTCAACTTGGGGCTCACTTGACTGACAGACTCAACACTCACGTATATTGACAAATAAGGGCACTTTTAATATACATTATCATGTTTATAGACTAATTACGTAATTGACATATCATTTATAGTCAATGTCATTGGAACCTCTATTGGCTTGGAAGCCTTAAAGTTAATTGTATTGCTTAGCTTAATTTACATATTAGCTTAAGTAGGCAATTGTGGTTTGAAAAGATGAAAACTTTATTTGGTCCTAATCACCCCCCTTTTAGGACATGGCCTTCATTCTTTAGCTTTGCCAAGCTTCTACACGTGCAGTTGTGGTAATCTCATTACACCACATGTGAATTTTCATGAGCAACCCTCGATCGATCGAGCCTCCATGTTCGATCAATTGACCATACTCAAAAGTGTTCAAAGAGTTAATTTGATTTTTAAAATTTTTTTTTTCTGATCGATCGAAACTACCAAAAATTGTCTAACGAGCAAACTCATATATTCGGAGTATTAACGATCGATCAAACTAGATGATCGATTGATCGAAATCCCTTGTTATAGCGTTGAAGAAGACACCAATTTCAACACATTCGTGTATGTTGCAAGATCAAAGATGCTGGGTTTAGTGCTCTTAAGCTAAGATTCATGGAAAAATGAAAATAATATACAAATAAATAAATTTACACAATAAATATATAATTAAGAATGCTTACTTTATTATGGGTTACGGCTTATAAGGACTTGATTTATAGATATGGGGAAAATAAGAAGAACCTCGCAAGATTGCCCGTGTCATAGGCAATTAGACACCTCCTCCAAGGGTGAATCGAATCCTACATGTATAAGGAAGAATCCTAAAGTTCTTAAATATCGATTCTACTCTATCTTGATAAATGGGGGATTTTTCCTATTCTTGTTCTAATTGATCTTGATGGGTGTGCCTAGATTGGACAATTGAGGGATGGAGGAAGAATGTCACAACTCTCTTAAGTGTTGGGCAAGGGGACATGCCTTGTGATGCGGCCTAGTTACCTTATCAATCGACTGCTTGATATATTACTACATGATTAATGTCATCAATTTAAAAATGTGGTTTCTTTCCCATATCTGAAGGGAGACTTTAAAGGTCTTAGACCTTTGCACCCTCCACGAGGTGGTAAGAAGGAATGATGTGGCACAAAGGTGGGGTGGCAAGGAGTTGTAACTATGGGTGCTAACTAAGGTGGTGTGGCTAGTAGGGTGGCAATGGGTAGATCTATATCCAAGGCTGAGCTTGGACATGGACCAGCCCTAGTCTCTTAAGTCCTGGCCCTAGCTTGGCCCTGGCTCCAATCAGGATACAAAAGCCCTTAGCCGTGGCCGTATAAGGCTGGGATAGGCCAGGGAAGCCCTAATAGGAAAAGATACATAATTAATGGTTTGAAATAGTCAAAATCTAAGAAAATTTTTATAGTGCCCTTCCAGCCATGGCGAATCCTATGGTACAAATAGTTTTTATAATTTTTATAACAGAAGCACGACTCAAATCTAAAAGGTGCCTTTAAATAACACATAAAAGTTAAATATAATCCTCAAAAGTGTCTTCAAATCATCCATCCTTTTGTATAATAGTAAACCATTTGATTATTAGATCACGTTGAACCATTCATCATTGGGCTTAGGTTAGCCTAGGTCATTCATCATTTGCCCTAGACTGGCCCAGCTTAGTACTCGACCTAGATTTCAAGCTCGAGCTTTAGCCGTACAACGCTGGGCCACTAGGGCTGAACCTATTGCCACCCCCGATGACTAGATTGTGATGAGCATAGGGCATGCAACTAAGGTGAGAATTGGGGTGATGTCTAAGGTGGTGAGGCTAGTGAAGAGGAAGTGGCTAGGGTGACGGCTAAGGTGGTGGTTAAGAAATGGTGTGGCTAGGGTGGTTATTAAAGGACGATGAGTCTAGAGTTATATTTAAGGGATCTTGCTGCAAGAGGATAGTAGAGGATGAGGATAGCTACAAGATCCCTTATATATGATGTCGTAATAATGATGTGTACCAAGCGGAGATCCAATTTCTGCATCCTGGTATGACTCACCAAATGATGCATGTGTGTATTCATGTGGGTTGAGATGTTTGAATGACACATGTGAGTTGGCATTGGTTCGGTGCGGAGATAGAATTATTGCTTTTATTCCTTTTTATTGTTTAGGAATATTGCTTTCACATCTTTTATTGTGGAAAATTTTTACATGTTGGGCAAGCGAAAAGTTAGTTTCCGAGATATAGGGTAGGCAGCTGTATACCTCCCTAATTGAGCCTGGTCAAACGACATTGTTGACTTTGAGTTAGGTTAGGTTACTATTGATGCCCATCTTTGGTAGGGGTTGCATGCAACTAAAAAGGATTTTAAACACCTAAATCAAGAAATCTTTGTCCAACAAAAATGCATTCCTCATCATTAATATGTTTGTTCACAGTAGTGATGGCACTACTACATGAAAACACAAAAAACAATCGAAAAATTTGATGGCATTTGTCGTCAGATGCGGTTTTAATTACTCTATGACATTTATTTGGGTATAAAAAATCGAGCAAGAAATTCCTAATCACTTCTTGCCCTCTCTCTCTCTCTCTCTCTCTCTCTCTCTCTCTCTCTCTCTATTCATCCCTCCCTCCCCTCTTGCACTGCCCTCTCCCCACCTCGTCTATCCCTGTCATGTCCCAAAATTTGTTCCAGGGTGTGAAATTAAATTGAGCATACATTATTTTCATTTCATTCCACACTTCACATATTTAACTAAACTTAAATACTTTCTTAAACTATAACTAAATTTAAAATTTAAATCTCAAACTAATCTACAATTACTTACTTCCTACTGAAAGGAAATTCCGCTAATGACTTATTACATCAAGTTTCAATGGAAAAAAATAAATCTAAACTACGGATGGCTCCTCAGTAAAAATATCCATCCAAGTACTCAGCTTCTCCTATTAAGTCATTTTCCTACAAACCTATACTGTTGTTTATTTTGGTGATCTAAAAGCCCAATGAGATCATATTTGTCCTAATTAAATTCTAAAGATAGTGTAGGCAATTCGATAAGGCAGAAACTAAATAGGATAGAGATATATCTAACTTTACCCCAAGATACCATGCATGACTATGATGCCAGGGTTGTGAATGCATGATGCACAAGTAAATTAACTTCATCCTAATTAATTTAATAGAGTAGTTTCTTTCCATAACTCCCATGGCATGAGGTGTGTACTTATATATAAGATATCACTGGCATTGACATTAGGAACCCTTCACAATCCTAACATGCTCACCTAACCGGTTTAGTGTTGCAGTAATTCTAATATGTGCATAAGTGAGTAATCCTCGCATACTCATAGACTGATCCCACACGACACTAACATTAGGAACATTTTACAATCCTTTCATGCTCATCTAACCGGCATGCGTTGGAGCAATCCTAACATGCACAGAAATGGGCAATCTTAACATGTCTATGGATTAAATGTTCGGATCTCGCATGACACTGACATTAGGAACCTTTTTTTTATCCTTACATGCTTACTTAACTGGCATGCGTTGTGGAAATCCTGACATACAAGTAAATGGACAATCTTGACAAACTATGTCCCAAAAAAGAAAATAAATTCAATTTTTTTGGTAATAACATTAACTTTTCGTTGTAGTATGGTAAAGCAATCCATTCATTCAAGCAGTCATAAATGTAAGTTAATAATACACTTTTAAGCACACACATATATGATGTATGTCATGATCATGAATAAACAAATCTATGAAGAAAATCATGGTGAGACCTAACCGAAGGTGTACATTCTAAAGTAAATTGAGAGTATTAACTAGAACAACACTTGTAGATCATTGTGAGATCTAAGGTTCTTCCTAACCCTCGAACGGTGGACACACACAGTTATAGAAGCGAGTAAGGAGATGGATAGAACCTTTTCCAAAGTGGAAATAATCTTCCGATGAGGTAGAGATGGAATAAAGACTTATACATGTGTATGGAGTATTTTAATTCCAATCAGAACAAAGAAATGATGAATTTAATAGAATGAACGATAAAGACACGTGAGATAAGCTAGGGATTGTCTAAGAAGGAATTAGAAATAATTAAGAGGAATCACTCACTGGGTAACGATGATTTCTTGCTCCAAAGAGACTCGGTCCAGATTTAAATTGAGTTAATAAGTCAACTCAATGAGTTAACTCGCTTGGTTAACTCTGACAAATATTTATCTTATGATCTTCCTTCTTTCTTCTTCTTATGCTTTACTGAACTTCTTGTGTTCAACAAGTTTTTTGGAACCCAACCAACTAGACCCAACTCAGTAAGACTGTGAGTTGAATCAACAATTACCTCTCTCTCTCTGTCTCTCTCTCTCTTTCTGTCTCTCTCTCTCTCTCTCTCTCTCTCTCTCTTTGTTTTCTCTTGAGTATCCTTATGCATGTTATGTGGCTTCCCCCAGTTGAGAGGGGAGGATTTTATGGCTGCACAGAGACATCTGGAATTGGGTGGGTTCTCATATCACATTATATGAATATTTGCACGTTTTTAGTTCAATTGAAAAGTGCAATTATTTTGGATTGGTCTGACTAAAGGTATCATTTGGTCTAACCGAACATATTACACAGATTAGCATAAATCGAGGAATTTGAGTCCAATCATGATTAGGGTTTGTTAATATGAGTGTTTTCTCTTTAAGGGCAAGGGTTTTGCCAAGAGAGAGGGTTTTAAACACTTGTAAGGGCTTAAGAAAGGATTTTCTCAAGGGGTTAAGGTTTCTGTAGGTGCAAATTATAAGGAGAGATCCAAGTTTCATCTATAATTAAAGAAGGTGAGTGATTTAATTTCTAAGGCTTTAATTATATTAGATTTCTATCACTTTGTGCCATGATTTTTTCTGAAAGGGTTTTCCACGTAAAATATATTGTGTTTTGTTTGCTTGCTTTATAGTTTGGTTATTTTGCTTCATTCTATTGTTCTATCTTTATTGAATGTACTTCCTCAAAGTACATAGATAAACGGTGGTATTAGATCCAAATTTCTAATACCTAGGGTTCATCTAGGTTTGTTGAGGGCTAAGAATTTCAACACTATCATCTTTATGAATGATTTTTCATAATTATTTGATGAGGCAAGCTTTATCTACGATTTCAAGGGGGATAATTCCAAGGTCCTCTTCACTTTTTGCCCTATAAATTTGATCATAACAAATGGAGTGAATTATAGAGTTTTCCCACAAGAAGTTCCCGTTAATTCTCATTTCTAAAATATCAAAACAATATTTTGGAAGAAGGAAAGCATGAGACCAATAGATATGAGGAGTAGAAAGAGTTGATTTAATTGGTCCCAACCTGTTAGGAAAAGTGGAGAGATTTTCTTTCCACCCTCCCAGTTTCACTGTTTTGACAAGAAACAAATGCATTTGATTTGGGGGAATTATCTTACTTAATAATGATGGAAGAACATATGAAGAGAATAATCATCAAATTTATTCATTCTGAGTTCAGTACATCCTTTTGATCCTTTGATTCCAGGATAGAATCTTTATGATATAAACACAAGTACTGAATATATTCAAATATGAATTTCGGCAGCACTATGGCTCATGTCATTCATGTCTCCATAAGAGATGAGTTGTGCGGGTTTTCTCCACGCATGCATCTCTCTCCCTTAATATGATAAAGGAAATGCCAAAACCCCTTGGAACACTTGAAATGGCCTGGAAGACTTCTGAAAATCAACATATCCATCACTCCATAGAGTATCCGCGCAACTCATAGGTGAGTTGCGTGGCCGAGGAGTTGTGCGGGCCTGCGCAACTCATAAAGAGTAGCGTGGCCCTGACTTCCATTCTCTCTCTCTCTCTCTCTCTCTCTCCTATAGTATTTGTCAGAGGCACTAGTCTTCTGAAAAATCTTTGATCATCCAAATGAGGGGGTAGGGGGTATTTATAGGCTTCCGTACGTGTGGGTCCTCGAATCCTGAGCTGTGGACCCCACTTCACATTCCTGATCCAACCAACCATAAATGGAATAGTGCGGACCCGTGCACCCATGATGAGTTGCGTGGACATGCGCAACTTATGTGTCAGCACAACTTGTCACCCGCACAACTCTCCACCCGTGCAACGTGCCTTTCTTCAATCTTATTTGATCATCATTATCATCATCATTTTTTATGCTCCAACATTCACGTTAATTTTACCAATAAAAAGTTAACAATATTTAATATAAAGTTTGAAAGAATATAAGAGAGGCGACGATACCTAAAAGGAAAATGACCCTCCTTTATTTTAAGGATGGATTGAATAAACTGCTTTGATTGGCAGGAACCTAAGAAGATGATAACACTCTTTTGAAAGTTTATCCCAAGCCTGAATGACTGTTAAAATTGGAGAAAAGGCACTTGAGATCCATGGTCGTTTGTACATCAGCATTTGCAAAGACCTTAAGGTTGTCTACAAAGAGAATGTGTGAAATGGTAATTGACCCTGTCAAAATTGGGGAGCCAATTAGGCCATTAGCACTACTATGAGATAAGAAAGTAGAGAACATGTCTATGGCTATGGCAAAGATGAAGGGAAAAGGGAGTCCCCTTGCTAAAGGCTATAGTTGAAAAGGCCTAGTTATATGTCCTGGGGGGGGGGGGGGGGGGTGACTATACCAAATTAAAATAATAACAGCAGAATAAAACAATAAGATAGCCAAGAACAGGAAAGATAATAATTCACAATACAGAATGTAAAACAATCATAAAATCTAGTTATTCTAAGGACAACCTTTCACCATAAAAACCTAGGGTTTATGGCAGGACAACCTTACTAGAACAATTAGAGAATTAAAAGCTAAAACTATAAAGGAACAGAAAGGAAATAGTAAGAATTGAATTCTAAACTATTACAACAATCCCTACAGTGCTTGAAATGTAAATATTACAACAGTCACATCCACACATACATCCCACAATTTTGAATGATAAATGATATAGAAATTAAACAAACATTCAAACCACAATACACAAATAATTATAGTGGTTCGCCTGTGTGTTCACCAACTGTTAAACAACAGCCACACAGATTGCTACTCCACTCCTAATATCCTCACACAGGGGATATCAGCGTTCACTATGAAAATAGGTTTCACAGGTTCACCTAAAACCTTCACAATTGTGTCTTTCAATGGGCTTACACAATTCAAAAACCCCACTTCTGAGTTTTCCTGGCTTTCCTCAGATAACCAATAGATTGAGATTTTTCTACCTTAATATCAAATAAAAACCAAAATGAAGGAAATTTACAATATAGTACAATATCTGGATTTCTCCTTTTGTAGCTGCCCGGAAGAACCAATCGGAGTAGAAGTTCGAATGTGGAAGTTCAATGTCCAATACTCACTTTGAAATGGTTATAAGTTCTAATTGATTTTAAATTAAACCAGTTGGGCTAGCTATATTTGATTTTGATTCTAAGAAGAAGGAATATAACAATTCCTCTTTTCAATTCAGATTAGAAAATAGAAACAAAATCAAATTAATAAAGCTAACAAAAGAGAATATTAAATATGCATAATTAGCTTAAGAATGAACACAAACTTATTTTAGAGTGATGCCTTGATTTTACTTGAATTCGATATAAAACTCTGAAATTCGTGTTCTATTTATAGTGGCAGAAATCGCATCTACGACTGGTCGTAGACCAAAAAAATTTTTAAAATTTTAAGTATGATTAGATAAAACCATTTCACGACTGGTCATAGGGTGTCCACGACCGGTCGTGAGCCCTCCACGACTGGTCGTGAGCATCCTACGACTGGTAGTGAGGTACCTGATTTGATCACTGTAGTTTGAGTCGAAGGTGCACGACTGGTCCTAGAACGAGTCGACATTGTTCTTACGACTGGTCGAGCAGTCTCCAGGACTGGTCGTAGCTCAAACAAAAAATTTTGAAAAATTGCAACAACTTAGGACTAGTCTAGGAATTTCTTGGATTGGTTGAGCCAGAGCTAGGACTAGTCGAACAGAGTTCAAGACTAGTCTTAGAACAAACCAAACATCTATAAAATGATTTAATTCGAATTATGTATACAAAATGTCCTACCCCAAGGTCAATCATACCTTGAAAGTGAGGTATGAACATTGAGACTTCATTTCTTTAGATGGTAGTTGACAATTGAAGATTGTGAAGCTTGAGATCTCTATACTTGATGTAGCATTTGAACTTGAGATATTCTAGAGCTCGAATTACACTTCATCTTGCATTGTACACTAACTTGAGTCTTTGAACAAGATCACTTCTTTCGTTGTAGCTTGTACTTGCATTTCTTGAAATGGTTTGAAGTAGTTCTTCATTCTTGACTTGAAGTAAAGTGTTTAGAGAGGTGATGCAATGTCTTGATCATATATACCAATAAGCTACACAAGACATAGATTGATGTTTTGGCACCACAAAATTTGACAATCAAAGGAGCATAAAACCATAGCACTTACAATAGTAACTTTTAAAAAATCATAATTTTTTCCATTGGCAATGACTGAAAAAGGTGTGGAGATGCAGGAATTGATTAAGTTAATCCACTTTTTAAAGGAAATTTAGGACATGAATACTAGCTATTAGAAAGTCCCACTTTAAAGAGCCTCGTCCCTATTCTTAATTTTTCAAATTCAAGAGGAAGATTGTCTAGCCTTAATTGAGGAATAAAAATATTTAGAGTTAGCATTGCTCAAATTTAGTTTAATATCCCTTGCATTTTGTTTCAGCATAAATAATTCTAAACTTGAAGGTGATCCAACTATGCTTGGCCTGTTTTTCGATATCAATATTTTCGCTAAAATGGTCTCCTTAGAGCACAAGTTGTACATGCTCAGAGTTCTTTTTAGCATTGAAAACCATCGAAGGAATCCTAGGCATGTTAGCTAAGCAGGCTTTTAAAGCTACTTTAACTATATGTAATTTAGTAGTGACCACATGCATATGAGTTCCATAAATAGGTAAGGACAAGTAGGGGTGTACACAAACCGAGCTAGCTCGGTTAGCTCTCTTGACTCGACCAAAAAAAGCTCGATTCAACTCAGTATGAAGCTGAGTTCAAGCTGAGTCGAGCTAATTTTTTTAACTTGAAAATGAGTTCAAGCTGGCCCCAGCTTGACTCGACTTAGATCGAACCCAGCTCGAATCAAACTCGGATCGAACCAGTTCGGTGACTCGATTACTTTGATATTGATGTTGCTCACCAAGTGTTTGATGAAATGACTCAAAGAGTGTGGCTGGTGGCAAGGAAGGTATGTATATGAAACAAATACCCTTTTTTTCTTGATTTTTATGTTACTTAGAAGGTGTTTGATGAAATACCTATAAAACGATTGTTGTTGTTTTATATACAATGGGATTTTGAAGGTGTAGTCTAAGTGTTTATGAAAATGCTGCACAGGCGAACTCAGCTCTATCTTGGCTCAAACTCGGCTCGAATTGGCCCGAGCTACTGATCGAAACGAGTCGAGCTGGCCAGTCAAGCTCGAGGACTGAGCCGAGCTGAGTTCCAGTTGAGGTTAGCTACTGGCCGAGCTGTGTCAAGTTGAGGCTAGCTCGACTCGGTTCGACTCGATGTACACCCCTAAGGACAAGGCATCAGCTCACACTCTTAAAAACCCCTTTAGTTTACACCAAAAGTGGAAGAAGCATAAATGATTTTTTTTTTTTTTTTAATGAAAAGGCCTATAGTTTAAATCAATGAACATGGGAGAGTGATCTGAAATGCTTGGATCCAAATAGGACATTTTATAGTTTCCAAAAGAGTTAAGTTGTTATTTTCAAAGAGCTTATTTAATTTACATTCAACTCTTTACGGCCCTAAGCTATTGACCAAGAAAAGATTTACTAATAAGCTTTAAATTAACAAGCCTAGGATGAGAGAGACAATTATTGAAATCCTCAATGTGTCTTATATTTGGGTCCCCACCACCTCTTTTCTCATGGAGGAGAGAATATAGTTAAAATCACTCAAAAGCATCTAAGGGTCACTAAGGCCAACACCAAGGGTAGTGATATGTTCCCATAGAATAGTCCTTTGGGGGGCATCATTAGAGGATTAAAATTTTGTTTCTTAATAGAACAGATAAGGTTAAAAAGCCAAAAATATCATATTAAGTCAATGACCTTAAACCAATCGTCCATTAGTACTACCATATTCTATGCTTCTATCATGTACTGTTCCTTACTCCTTACTAATGTGCACTTGTCCTTGGCTTCACTTTCCTCTTTTTTTTCTTTATTTACTTATGACCGTCTGCACAAACAATATATCAATTTATTAGTCTATGTCAATAAATAATCACAACCCCAAGTAGAGGTGGGCATTTTTGACCCGATCCGCTGGATCCGACCCGATTAGACCTGATTCGACCAGTTCCGAACCAAACCGACGGCCTGGATCGGGTAGGATCGGGTAAGATCGTTTAGATCCAACTAGTTTTTGGATCGAGATCAGATAGTGGTTAATCCGGATCGTTCCGATCTGAAAACCCGATTCGAATAGATCCGGACCGTTCCGATCCGGCTAGATCCGGAGTAAAAATCAATATTTTTACTTTTTCTTATGGTGTGGTCCACTTGAGCTTTGAATATTCATCAATTTTGGGTTCAACAGCTAAAATAATCTGAAAAAACAAATGGACGGCATGGATACACCACATGCATTCAGGGTGGGCCCCAACAGAGTTCACTCACATATGAGAATGAGTTACTTGCACGGCACGTCAACAGGCGGGCAATAATTGCTTACTTGCTTTGCACGTCAATACGGTAGGTTGTGAGAATATATATTAAAGTGGCTTAACCAAGTTACTTGGGCCCCACCATAATGTATGTTTTATATCTAACCTTCCATCCATTTGGAGAGATCATTTCAGGGCAATATCAAAAGAATGAATGAAATCCAAAGCTCTAGTGGACCCCAATATAAAAAGTTTTATGGACAGTGACGCCCACCATTAAAACTTTTAAAGGCTACAAAAGTTTTAGATTAACCTGGTATTTATTTTTTTCCCTTAGTTCTTTATTTTTCAACTTTTGAACAGGTTGGATTTCAAATAAACATTACGGTGGGCCTTAAGATAGTTTCAACGGTGGGAATCATTCTCCCCACTTTTTTCTGTGATGTGGTCTACTACAGATTTTTATCTACATCATTATTTGGCTCATGCCGTAAAATGATATCTCAAAATTGATGGACGGTGTGGATATAACACATACAGCGTAGTGGGTCCCACAGAACTTGGTGATGTTACTTCAATAGCCTGCCCGACGGGACAACACATGCAGCCCGATGGGACAACACATGCAACAGGCATTTATATAAATTTTTTATAGTCATGTGGGGCCCACCTTGATGTATATATGCTATCTAAGCTGTTCATCCATTTTGACATATCAATTTAGGCGCTGAACAAAAAATTATGATACATTGAAGTTTGAAGTGGACCACACCATATGAAATGATCCGAATAGTGTCCAACCTGATCTGACTCGGTTTCCCTCACCCAGACAGACTCGGATCGGGTCAAATAAATCAAGCATCGGATCTGTCCGAGTAAAGTGACCTGGACTCGGTCTCGGATCGGATCGATTTCGGGTCCGCCTGTTAGAATCTCGGATCTGACCGGGTTAGGCTGAATTCGGTCCGACCCGGACCGATGCCTAGCTCTAACCCCAAGTGTAGGGTCATGATGTTGTAATAATCTTAGTAAGACCGAGGTCGAATCCACATGGACTAAACCTTGTACACAATCTTAAAGTAACTAGAACCAGAACTAGAAGAAGATGTAATCTAAATTAGGAAATTTTAAGAGAATAATAGTGAAATCTTAACTAAAATTTGTAAAATTCAAAGGTGGGAAACTAGGGTGCCAAGGATTCACTTGTAGAGATCAGGGAGATCTATGCTTGATTTATGAACACAACTAGAATCAGAGTCCTATCTTCATCCAGTTGGAAGATATTTCATTAAAAACCAATTTGAACTTCCTTTGATCCAGTTTTTAAGAGATGAGATGTATGAGAATTAGAATTGATTCTATCACAAAACCATGCCCATGAGACAAAGCAAATAACAAAATTTATCCAATCCACAACCAATCTAAGAGAATTATGAATGTTATGAAAGGATTCCATCATCCAACCATGTCCAGGAGACGATGGTGAACAACAAGGCTCCCATGTTGACAATTCTAATAATGAAAAGAACATCCTTAGAGCCATCATAGATCCATTGTAATTTAAGTCACAATAAACCATTAAAAACTAAAATCATTCTTTATAATCAAACTATAATCAAAATCACTTCAATCGAACATGAATCAAAGGCATAAAAAGCATCCCATCATGCTACAAGCTTCACCTCTTAGTCCTAGCTAAGAGGTTTAGCCAACCATGATCATGATTAAGCTATAAACTCTTAAAAACATTAAGGAAGAAAACTAAATAAGAAAAGGAAACAAAACTGTTTGAAGATTGTCGCCTCCACACTCTGTCTCTCCCTCCCCTCTTCTCTTCACATCCATCCTTTCCTCCATGGTTGCCTGCATATCCAAAGATCTCTCTCTTCTCTCCTTTTATAAGCAGTAAGGGCCGGTGGAGGGCTGGAGAACTTTTGTAACTTCTTTCGCAGCAGCGTGTGCAGGAAACAGGAGCAGCGCGTTTGGAGTTAATTTTTGGGACGGTTGCTATCCAAACTGATGATTTAACTCCATAGCTAAGGTCATGACCCCCTTTTAAAGATTTTGGACCATCCAGATCGACCATCTGATCGTGCCCTTGATTATAGAACAGCCCACTCCGTCCGGTTTTCACGGACGAAGGGGCTGTAGAAATAGAGGCCACTGACGTGTTCGGTGGGCCCCATAGTGATGTTTTTGGAAGAATCCACCCTGTCCATTAGATTACTGGTGAAAAACTAGTCGAGAAGGGGTATTTTTGCTCAAGTTTGGAGTGACCCATTATATCAAATCACCCTGCCGTTCATCCTGCATTTGACGGCAAACTGCGTGTGTACATGTGCATGAGACCAAGAAGACGCCATGGTACGGTCATGGCCAACCCCTGAGTTGAATGGATGGTCCTGATCATCCATCGAGACCATGATGGTGGCCCACTACCAATCGTAGTGTCCGATTTTCACACGTCCGGTTTGACCCGACTTTGCGTCCAGTGCACCTCCAGTGCATGTGTGTTGTGCGCGCACACACACACACACCATGTAAAGTGGGTCCCACATTGATGTTTTGATAAATCAGCTCCGTCCATCTGCTTCCTCATCTAATTTAAGTGGTTGAGACCAAAATTGAAGCATATCTAGATATTAGGTGGGCCCCAAATCGATGATTTATGGGTTGATCTATCCGTTGGGCCACTTCCATAGGGATCCAAGAGCTGAATTTTGACGTGTATAGTTAATTTAGGGTCCTCATGCTAGATATAAAGTTTTGAGTCAAATGGATGGTAGGAACCCTGTGATCTTGCATTCAAGATAACTTTCAGGCCTCTTTATTGTTGATCACTTGATTTTCTCGGATCTTTGGCGTGTAATTTTGTAACACCCCGTACTTTTGATACTCGGGTGTTACCATGTAACTAAATTTAGAATAACACAAGCCTGGCTAGGTGAACATTCACGTTCATCTTAGCCTAAATCCAACTGTTGAAAACAGTACCAATCCATACGTCAAGTTATCTATCCGTCAATTTTCAAGATGGATCCTCATACCGCTAAAGAGACCTATCTTCTTAGAATCCACTATCTGAAAACATAGATCGGGTTAACTGGTTTCATATTCAACTCCCGGATCACACCTAAGCATTCTTTAATATCCCAATGGTTATTGAAAATTGAATGTTAGTCAATCTAATCGTTGGATTGTTTGAATGCTCAGTAAATCATGATTTAACAATTAGAGATTCAGATGGTGTAGTTCGCACTAATGCAACCAACCCTAAAGTTAGGGTAGGTAGCTGAATGACGTAAAATGAGTAGTCTCACATCTTACATAGGTATAATAATAATAATGAATAAATAAATAAATAAAGATAAATAAATAACAATGCATATGTAATATTGGTTAAATATTAATAATATAAAATCCTGAGATGGGTAGTCCTGCAAAGTGGGACCCACAACATGACTAAAATTGATTGCATATGTGGGGGAAATAATAATAATAATAATAATAATGGTAATAATAATAATAATGATAATAATGTCTAAATTATTCCAATAATAACATTTAATGTTCTAAATTCATAGAACAGGTGTCCTAATCATCTAAATGAATTCCTAGGGCCCTTTTAACCGTTGACGATCAATTTTGGGATGACCTGATCGTCAGATTGGTTTGGATCCACAAATAGGACCTAAATCAAGCTGTGGGGCCCACCTGAGCTTCGAGACTATATGATTTATGGTCAGGGGACCCGATTAGGGCCACCAAGTGGGATGAATGGAGTGGATTCATCGCAAACATTACAGTAGACCCCACTTAGCAGGGTGCGTGTACACAGCTGGTGCACACCCATTGTGCAACAGACGTGCCATCCCACCTGATCGGCACTGACCCGCAGTTTACGTAAATAGAGAGATTTCTCTCTCTCTCGTTGTTTTTGACAGAGGGCGGACGGATGTCCGTTTGGCACGTCCATGGCCCACCATGACTACTCCAATGACGGATCTAAACCATCCATCTGACAGAGGACACACGTGCAACCAAAACCCATAAGTTTTACGTGATTTAGCATGTGTACATGCACATGATCTGGGTGCAAACAAGTCCTAAAAACACAAACGATTCCAAAAATGGAAACCTGCTGTATGCTAGCTAGCATGATCCACGTGAGCTGCCTTTCTCCATCTTGACCGCCCATCCTGGAATGATCCTAACCCTTCAAAGCTAGGTTTGAATAAAAGAAAGATGAATGGGAGAGAAAATGGGCCATTTCCTTCCAAGACCGAACCAATCGACCCAACCACCCCTAAGCTTCAATGAAGCTTGCCCACAAGCTTTCTAGGGTCGATTTGGACCATCTGGAAGAAAGAAAATGGAGGAAGAGGCACTGCAAGAGAAAATGCCATTAATGGTAGCCCTTCTTCCTCATTTGGAGCTGCACTAGGTCGTCTTGAGTAGGGGCAGAATTAGGTCTATAGAACAGCAGAGAAGCAGAAAAGAGAGGAAGGAAATGGAAGAGGGAGAGAAAGGAAAGAAAAGAGAAGAAGAAGAAGAAGGGGAGAGTTTTGACTTGAGTTATGGGCTGACTTGCTGAGTCAGTGGGTCGAGTCGACCATGGGCCTAGTCTAGGTCCAGCTGGGCTTGGGTCCAGTCTAGGTATGGCTGGACATTCCAGCAGAAAGAAAGAGAAAAGGAGATGGAGAGAGAGCAAGATGGGTGCTTGTGTTGAGCGAAGTCGACTCAACTCGAACTGAGTCAGCTGGGTGAGTCAACCTTTCCTCCCCATTCTAGCCTTGTTTCAATGTACTGTTATCAATTTTTACCATTATTATTATTAGGATTATTAATATTAGCAATGGTTAGCCAGTAGTCGATCATTATGCTAGAACTAGCTATTATAAACAAATTGCAATCATTAAATGGTAGTATTTTATTTATCATCCTAAATAATTATTTTGGATAGCAAATTGTACTAATCATGATGATTATTATTGCTACATTAACTAACATTAGTCGTAACATTGATGTTAATAAATATTTTATAACTATCAAATTAACATTATAGTAAATTACACATCGCTAGTGTTCAACCTTAAAAATCTAGCCCAGACCTAAACTCTAGGGTGAAATTGTAGACCTAAGTAATCTAAACTCTAGGTCAATACCCTAAACCTAAATAGTGGGTTAGGTTTGGATCTAATTTTAGAATCTCATGATTCATGGTAGATCCTAGTATTCATTATTATAATTAGATTCATTAATGATAACTATTATTATTATCATTAGAAAATATCATCATTTCCATTACGGGATTAGTATAATTCTTGTGAAAATAATTATTAGTATTAGTCCTTATTATACTGTTGTTAGTAAAGACTCTAATACTATTACTTGTATTATTTAAGAGGCTATTAGTCATTATAAGAATATTTGATAATGTCAGTACATTTAAATGTGAACTTATGAACCATCATTATTAATATGGATGGATTAATACTCCTATTATGAATATTAGTTGGCCCATTGTACAATAATAATAATAATAATAATAATAATATAGGATTCAAATCCTAGAATCTAAGCATTTAACTAAACCCTAGGATGAAAATCCTAATTTTACACTAAAAACCCTAAGATAAATAATTCAAACCCTAGGCTATGTTCTTAAACCTAGGTAATGCGTGGAACTTGGATCTAATTGTACGAGTTCATGATTTGTGGTAGGATACAATTCTAAGGGCGCAAGCATTTAGCAACACTAGAAGGCGATTCAAAGTATAAGGTGATGATTTCTTCTCCTTGAGCTTTCCATTTGCCCATTAGCTTAAGTATAGTTTTATTTTAGTTTAAATTGATAATTGATATCTCCATATTATAATCACATGTATAATTGTTGGAATCAAATTTCTAGGTTTCATGCTTAATATTTATCCTGCATGTTATCTCATGCTTGTGGATTATTTGTGGATTGCTTATGGAACTTAAATTGGTACATCAGTGGGAAACCCTCACCTATAAATGTACACCCATAGTTGTGATTGTAATGGATCTTCAGCTTAGTGGTTATTGAGTGATGGTTTAAATTGATCAATGATGTGAGCCTACCATCCAGGGTTGTTGTGTTCAATGGTTTTAAGGATGGCTTCTTATCGCATGGTTTCAATATTGGCCCTACGTGGCTTAGTTTTACTAATTGCCCTATGTAACTTAGTTTTGATATTCGCCCTACGTAGTTTTGTTTTGATACTTGCCCTAGATGGGTTCGATGTTTTATTCTATACAACCTTATGGTGGTAAGCCCCATATACTGTAATATGATTGGCCACTAGTCGACTGGTTTCCATTAAACATCCTAAGATGGTAGTCTCATGAGCCAGGGTTGGTGGTATGGAACCTATGCCCAAGCTGTCAGCCTGCGCTGGTGATGAACCCGTGCAGTGACCTTGAACTTATTTAAATTGGTTGATTGTAAGTGGACTAATAATGGTTTGGCTAACATGTATACATGGCATATACCAGCATCTATCGCTATCGTATGTGATGTACGTATTCTGTTCGATTGGATGATCATTCCCAAGTCGATAATTGCATGGGTGACGAGCTCACAGTCCGCACGGATGATAATCACTGGGGTGATGATTGCATTCACTCATTCATGCTTCTAATAAGACCTGCATCATATATTGTTTTGTATGCTTTGTTTTATAACTATGATTACCTAATGCGGCGGTTTGTAATTTTAAGGGGAATTCACACTGAGTTGTCTACTCATCGATCAAATATATAACTGTACAGGTAGTACAGGTGGCCCAGATGATATTCACATTCATATTGGTGAGGAGCAGGCTATAATTGACGAGGGTACATGATTCTATATTCTAAGTGTTGCTATAGGATTTCGCAGCTTAAGATTGTTGCAATTTACTTTGTTTCACATATAATGTTATTTCATTTTGTATTTGTAAGAATGGGGTCATTGATTTGTATAAGTCATTATGAGCAATCTTTTGCGCATTCTAAATGTAAATCTAAATTTTCCATTATATATGATCTGTCCATTCTACGCTAATCTGCTAACTTTGATGAAAGGAAAAAAATACATGTATGGAAATTGGCCCTCTATAAGTTAACACTCGGGTTTTTGGAAAACGGGTTGTATACTTGGGTCCTGAAAACACGGGGCGTTACAAATTTCTTTGATCTCGGTCTCCTAGGATCCGTCCCTTGCCTTGGTGATTTCTAAACTTAAATCCATGCTTTTAGTACCATTTTTCAGTTTAGGCTCATAAATTCACCTTGCAATACAAACACGATTAAAATAGGACGTTAAATAGTATCATGTTCGTAAAATCATGTAATAATTGGGGTCTAATATACAATATTTGACCCTTAACACAATCCCCAACTAGCATTTTGCTGTCCCGAGCAAAGTATGTGAAAAAATCATTTAAGAATCACGGGACAATTCTTATAAAACCGAGTGAATTTTGAAAAATAATCTGATCAATAGAATTTTAAGATTCATGAATGTTGGGTATTACCTTTTCCTAGACTCAAGCGCATAGTAAACTTCATAGTCAAGTTCAAAGTATTAATCCATTGATAAGAACAATTCTAAACATTGAGTTCCATGGGTGTATAGTGTAATCTCGGTTTCTCAACATTAAGAATTCAATCGTCAATTTTCATGATAACATTGATAATCAAACAGAGTATTCCTGGATATCCCAACCTAAACCGAAACTTGCCTTACAGTTCAAATTTTTTTACTCTTCCAGCTTTTGATTTTTCCATTGATGGCTTCACGCTGTGTCAACCTTTTTAAAGATCTTTAACAGGTAGCCATTTTCGATGACAACTGTTTTTTAATTGGATATTCTTCTCTTTTTTTTTTAAAGAACATGATGAACAAATTCCCCAGGCTGGTTTCTTCCATGCTTAGTGATTACTAGGTTAATAATTCAATACTGAACTGAAACCTAATGTGTAAGCTCGATATGACATGTGAAATCATGACTCAATCAATATTTAGAATTTCTAATAACGGATTAATAATCCGAACTTAACTGTGAAATCTAACAGATGGCTGAATCCAAGAATCATAAATTACTAACATTATGTATCTTATAATTTTAAATCAAAGATGGCCATCAAAATCAATTTGAATTCACAAGAATTTTCTATAAAAAAAATTAAAAAATTTCCACAATTTTTTGCTTAAGACCAAGAAAGTACTAATTAGGTAACCTAATCTCCCATCCTAACCTAAAATCTACATTGTCCTTAATGTAAAAGATATAAGCATGCAATGCACATGACACAACGAAAGTAAAGGAGAAGTGATGGGAAGATAGTACCTGATGAAGGAGTTAAGAGGCTTCTTCCAAAGAGATCTCAGCATGACGGTGGTTCGGCACAAGACTCAATCCAACAAAAGCAAACTATCCTAAAATAACTGGCAAGCAAACCATCCTAATGGCATAAAATCGACTATCCTAGAACGACATCAAGCAAACTATCCTAGTCCTATGAAAGCAGGGGAAAAGCTACTCAGTCATGCCGCAAGGTTCCTCTTCTGGCCAATATCTTGATAAATTTCTCAGTAGGTTTCTCAACAACATCATCTAAAAGCCCTTTTTGCAATAGGCTTGGATGCCCTGGAGCATGAATTTTCAAAAAAAATTATGGACCTCCGCAAAAAATTATCGTTAAATCATTTGAGGTATGCAAAGTATATATGATTCACCTGCGACCAAAAAAGTTTCAATGTTAGTACTCGATGGTGAATCTGAGACTACAAGTAGATAAAATTTAGAAAAATTGTCAGGAAGTGATGTAGTCTCAACATATTCTAAAGTTCCCGACTTCAGTTCCATTGTCAGCTCCTCCTCCTTTAATGGTAGACATTTAGGATCTGGGGAAGGAGGGGCTTTAAAATAAGAGTTCTCTCAGTTAGTGATGACTACCGAGATGTCGTCTTGCAAGGCATTCACTATGTCTCTTATCATAGGATTGTTTGAATCAGCAAAGTGTGTCAAGCAATCATCCAAAGAGTTAGGAAATTTAGCTGAGAGTGACTCATTCTCCACATTGAAGTTTGTGATGAGATGCTCAAGGACTCCATCGCCTTTAAAAGTAGATGGAGGTATGCTCTCTTGCTCCAGCCCTACACAGACAGATTGAGGGTCAGTAGATGAAGTATTAATGTGAGGACTCTATTCATTGATACTACTCAGAAGAAGCATTGAATCGTAAGAAAATGACAGTTCAGATGGTGGCCTCAATTGGGTGGTTTCAACTTCCAGAGTCATATTAAGCAGCTCGTCCATCTCCTGAATCATATTATCATTCAATTTAGGGGAGTGACCTAAACATGCATCACAAAGGTAGGAAGGTTTAGATGAAAGTGGTTCATCCTCCACATTTAAATTAGCCATGTCAGATAGGTGGAGTAGATCACTATGGTCGACAACTTCCTGAACCTCTTGATCCTTGACCTGGGCCAAACTTGGGATCCATTCCAATGAATTTTGGGTTGAACATTCATGATCATCTTCCCAATACTCATCATCTTCTAATTATGTGCAGTACACACTGGGGATGAGATCGCTTTCCTCACATTCTATTCATAAATTGGGTTGAGGTTCAAATAAACTAACCTCTACCTCATCATTGAAATCATGTGTGGCATGTGAGTGAAGTGTATCACTATCATTATATTTGAAAGACACCTACGTCTCTTGATCATTCTTTTGAACCGTCATCGAGATCGAGTCTTCGAGAAATTAAATCGTATGCTCATTGTCATAATCTAACTCTTCATTCTCAATTTCATTATTCTTCATAATCGTATCACGTAAATTCTACTGTTGTATAAAATCTGTAAGTTCTCGTAATGCTTGAGTGAACTCCTAATTTTGTGTGAAATTTTAAAGTGAATTCTCTTGGATCGTTTCTTGTTGGATATTAGAGGTATAGGACCCAAGAGAATTATCACTATGGTGCATTGTTGATTCAACTTCCCAATTTTGATATTTACACTGATCATAAGTAGGGAGTTGGGAATGAAGAATTGGATTGGGTTGGGGCTGGGGTGAATTAGTCTCCATTAACCTATCAAGGCGTGGCTCAACCTCTTCTAGTAATTTTCTCATGTCCGTAGAAGAGTTTTTGTTACTTTGAAGTGACTTCTCTTAGATTGATTCTGGTTGGATTTCAAAGGTAGAGGATCCAAGAGAATAATCATTATAATATGTTGTTGGTTCATCTTCCCAATTTTGATGTTTTCACTGGTTATAGTCATACGAATCATAGGTGGGAGAATATGATGGTTGATAATAGTCCTTACTCCCAAAATTATGATCGCGTAAGGAGTTCTTAATCGATGGAGCATAATATTCTAGTCGGTTCTCGATGACGGTTTCAGAAAAATCTTGAGATATAGGTAGAATTCCATCATTATACATTCCTCCCCAATATCTCTTATCCTTCTCAGCATATTGACGTACCCACTCTTCCATGGTGAAACCCTAACTCTGAATCTAATCTTAAAAGAAAATAAAAGAAAATCCTACAACAATATAGAACATAAGAAGAGGAGAAGTTAAAAGGAAGTTATCAAATTAGAAGTTCCTATGTTAAGATCATGCAAAAGAAACCAAAAGGAATTAATTTCTAAAACTAGAAATCCTTAAGTTAGAAAGTTTCTAAGAATAAAAAATAAAACCTAATCTAAAAATTGAAAATTATAAAAACTAGAAAGGGATTACCAATTTAGAAAGTCTATGTTAAGATCCTACAAAATAGGAAAGTTAGGTTAGTTTCTAAAAATCAAACAAAAAAACCTAGACCTAAAATTAGAAAACTAGAAAAACCCTAATCTTAACCTAATTCTAAAATTAGCTAATCTCAAAAAAACACAACTGTTAATCTCCAGCAACGGTGCCAAAAACTTGTTCACAACCCCAAGTGTAGGGTCGCGATATAGTAATAATCTTGGTAAGACCGAGGTTGAAAACCTTGTACACAATCTTAAAGTAACTAGAACCAGAACTAGAAGAAGATGTAATCTAAATCAGAAAATTTTAAGAGAACAATAGTGAAATCTTAACTAAAACTTGTAAAATTCAAAGGTGGGAAACTAGGGTGCCAAGGATTCACTTATAGAGATCAGGGAGATCTATGCTTGATTCACAAACACAACTAGAATCAGAGTCTCATTTCATCTAGTTGGAAGATATTTCATTAAAAACCAATCTGAACTTCCTTTGATCTAAATTTTAAGAGATGAGAGGTATGAGAATTAGAATTAATTCCATCACAAAACCATAGGCTTTAACTATGAAAAAGGTTTTCCAAGGTTCACCTTGAAACCTTCACAATTGTGTCTTTAGATGGGCTTAAACAATTATAAAAACCCCACACTCTGAGATTTTCTGGATTACCTCAGACAAAACCAAAAATGAGATTTTCCTGGTACAACCTTACAAACCACAAAAGATACACAAAGTTTAAATGGTACTTATCTGAAAATTCTCCTTCTGATGAAGCCCGGTAGAACCAATCCAATGTAGACGAAAATATTCAATGTCCTGTCTCATAAATGAAAGGTTCTAGATCTAAATGATTTTTAGATTAATTCAGCCTGGGTAAGCTTGATTTGATTTTGATCTCAAAAAGTGTAAAATCACAATTCCCTTCTTTAATGAAATAGAGTTGAATGGAGATTACAAAATCAAATACAAAAATCTATTTAAGAGAATTTAAAATGAACACAATATAGCTTAAGAAATGCAGGAACTTATCTCTCAGTCATGGTTTAATATAGCTTCGAATGAATGAAAAACTTTGAGATTCATCCTCTTTTTATAGGTGAAAATACTGTTCTCTCAACTGGTCTAAGGGTCGGTTCGACTGGTCGAAGGACCAACCAAATTTCAAAATTTCTGGCGCGATAAGATAAGGTCGTTACTCGACTAGTCGAGTGGCCTGTTCGACTAGTCGAACGATGCGCTCAATTGGTCGAGTGGGACCAAAAAACCTTGCTAGACTTTGAGTCGAGCCTGCACGACTGGTCGAGCACTGTTCACTCGATTGGTCGAGCAGTCTCCAAGACTGGTCGAGGGTCCAACAGAAAATTCTGAAAATTCACAACAAACCTTGGACTAGTTGAAAAACTCTTAGACTGGTCGAGCTAGAGCTTGTACTAGTCGAATAAAGACCAGGACTAGTCGAGGAAATGACCTATAAACTTATGAAATGACCCATATAGCATATGCAATGAATATGACCTAACCTATGGTTAGTCCTTATTTGTGAGTTTGAACAATTGAAACATCGTTTGCTTTGCTGATCATACAGTTGAAATACTTGAAACTCATCTTCAAATCTTGAACTTGAGCTTGAGTAAAGACTTGAGTTCTTGAGATTGTTTAAGGTAGATTATACTTGAACTTGAGGCTTGAACTTGTACTTGTACTTGAGCTTGAAATCTTGAACTTCGACAACGCTTCTTCAACTTGAATACATAAAGAAGTTCGAAGAAGACTTGGACAACTTTAAAGTGCATGAAGTCGATCAATTCATCTAATCAAAACATGATACAAATTCTAAATGATTTGTCACAACAAAATTTGACAACTATGGGTGCTAGATTTACAATATAGCATTTACAATCTCCCCCTTTGTCAAATTTGTGACAAAACTAAATAAAGAATCATACACCAGTTACCACAAAAAAGAATCATGCACCAAATGTGTAACAATTACTCTCCCCCTCAATCCATTACTCCTCCTCAATCCAGGTGAGGTGATATGTAGAACCTAAATCCACAAAATCAACATTTTCTCCCCCCTTTTTGTCACAATATGATAAAGGAAAGAAAAATAAGCTAATGATAAAATCAAAGAGATATGAGAAGTATAAGAAAGAAGAGAGTAAATAACATAAACATATTCAACAAAACATATTCAGGAATCATAAAGTCATGTTCACAAACAAAAATATAAGTCCAAACATTATCCAAGCACAAATAAAGACAATAGTTAATACATGCCCGAAATAAAAAGAGTCTAATCAGAACTAGAAGATGGAGCAGGAATAGATGGATCAATCTGATGTAATCCCTTGTTAATGTGCCTAAGGTATTTGCAAATATATTTGAATTGAGTCTCTTGAGATACATGCAAACCTTCCACCTTTTCCTTTAGGTTTTCAACCGCTCATCAAAATCAGAAGGCTAAAAGTCAAGATTAGCCTCAGAATCAGATTCTAATTCATCAGATAAATCATCCATGTTCACATCATCAGGAGGTAAAGCATCTTCCTCTTTAGCTTCTTCAGCAGCTCCTTCATCATCCCTATCAACTTGGCCGGATACCAACCTTAGATTCATCTTATTAATGTTGGAATTATTGAAGGGTAGAAGGGAAATAGGAGCTTGTCACGCCCCAAACTCAGAAACTGGGCTCACAAAATTCTCGATCGCTGAATCCGGTGCTAACGGCCTCCGTAGTACCCCATTCTCAGCTCGCAGCGCGCATGCGCCAGATTCCGATCTTGGGATCCTACAAAGAGGATTTTCAGTATGATTTTTTTTTTGTACGGAGCATAACCACAAGTTTACCCAAATCATAAAGGCATCATCATCATCATATATCCACTAATATAAATATTTGAATACAATGCTAAAAGAGAAATACATATGTTGAAAATCAAAACTCTAGAAGATCGCTGCACTCTCCAAGCTCAACGCTGCTGCAACCTGACGCCACCTGCACGCATCTATCATGCATAATCTTATAGAAAGCTTAGAGGGTGGTGAAAGTGTGTGTAAGGTAAGTGCCAAGTATATAATAAATCTCATAAATCATACACCATCAGAATAAGTGAAAATACTGACAAGATCACGAATCATACAATATCAGAGTAATGCGAAAATATGCGATAAGTCCATGAATGCTATCAGCTGTACCAAAGCTGTGTGATGCAAGGCATGAATGCTATCAGCCATACCGAGGCCATATGATACGAAACATAAAAAGACAATAACAGATGCTGAAGATACATTGCAATATGCAAATCCTGACGAGCCATGAATACCATCAACCTCATCTAGGCTATAAGTGCAAAAATATAGTAACCCAAAATGCTAAGTATTACAGATGCAATGTAATCTGCGGTGCGAATGAGATGACCATGTTGGAATGTGAAGTCGGGATGATAGTACAAAGTATCACAGGCTATGGGGTCCATCACAAGGGACTTCTATCCAAACTAGTCCCATACCTAAATTTGGATAGTCAGACACAATGTGGTAAACTCCTGATCTCAGGTTAGTCGTGCGCCCAACCGAAATCCTGGACATGCGATGGTACACGTAACAAATAGTTACGCACCACCAGCCCAAGTGAATAGTGAATGAATGAATGAATGGATATGCAATTCTTACTCCATAAGTACTCATATCAGTATGGTTACTCTCTAGGGAAATCACCGGGGTCTATTACACTCAACACTGACTGCCTCCTCCTTAGCTGCACAGCCCAGCGAGCGGAATAGACCTCACTATCCGCTTGACTAATAATCTGCCAATACCTACCCGGCTCGTCGATACTGGACCCATTTACGAGCTGTTCATACTCAGCCTAGCTTATAGCCCCCTCACTCGGACGGATAAGGCCACACCCGCTCCTAACCAACCACGACACAGTGGGAGACGCGGCCTACTGGTTTTCGGCACTCGGGCGCTCATGTTCCACTCGGTCTAGATGTTGGGGCTACTCCTGGCCTCGGAGGTTCTGGGATTTTCACCCAAGGACATCCTAAGTGCCCATAGTGCTAGAACCAAATATTTTCAATGTCTCATCTAGCCATCCATAATGTGCCTGTGGAGGCCACGGTCCTGATGTCGCTAGGGCGTACAATGATTAAGTCACATATATGCGAGATGCATGAGTCACATTGTACAATCATGTAGCAATCCTGCGCGTACCACGCAATCATGTGGGGCACTCCACCTCATAAGGAGTCCCGTAAATGTTTTAACCCAACGGCTTATGCTATGATCAAACATTCCTCATATCAAGCATACATATGATGTGTATGGGCATGAATCATGGAGCTATACTAAGCATGTTATAAAGTGATGAATTATCAATAAATATGGGCCTATCAATGGGCCCTAAGGAGAGTTACAATGCGGACATTTAACCAACATTGCACTTACAATGTGGATGTCAAACCATCATTGTTCCCTAGGCACGGCCCGCCATAAATATTATTACCTGCATTATATTGAAATCACATATTTTATCGGGTGCACATTCCTCACAATGAGCCACATGTACACCACATCGGGCCTAGCCATATGGGCCACAAATAAATCAAGATGGGCCTCATCACATGGGCTAAAAATATATCACAATGGGCCACAACATATGAGCCAAAATTGCATCACAATGGGCCTTGCCAAATGGGTCAAAAGTACATCACAATGGGCCTTAACCCACGGGCCCTAATACATCACAATGGGCCTCAACCCATGGGCCCCAAATACATCACAATGGGCCTCAACCCATGGGCCTTAGAATACATCAAAATGGGCCTCAACCCATGGGCCCTAATACATCACAATGGGCTCGACCCATGGGCCTCGAATACATAACAGGTGGGCCCTGCACCTGGGCCTCAAAACACAACAGGTGGGCCCCGGTCATGGGTCAAAGATACATCCTGATGAGTCACATGTATATCAAAGTGGGCCTCTTGATTAGGACATGAAATACATCAAAGTGGGCTTAACGGATGGGCCATAAAGTAAATCAAGGTGGGCCTCAACAACGGCTATAAATATGACAAGATGAGCCTAATCACTTGGGCCTTATATATACACCAAGGTGGGCCTCAACGGATGGCCACAAATAAATCAAAATGGGCCTCATACATATACTTAGGTGGGCCTCAATGGAAGACCATAAATAAATCAAGATGGGCCTCATACACATGCCAAGGTGGGGTCCACTTGAACTATAGATCTATCTTATTTTTAGTCTCAAGCCTATTAAGACAAGCTTGCCAAATGGTTGGACCGTTTGGATGCAACACAAGCATCAAGGGTGGGGTCCACCGAACTGTGGATCTAGCTCATTCTTTAGCTCATGCCATAAAATGAGCCTTTCAAAATGGTTGGATAGATTGGATGCAACACAAGCATCATGGTGGGTCCCATAAAGGCTCACCATCATATATATATATATATATATATATTATAATATAATATATATATATATATATATTATATACAATATAATATATGTATATATATATATATACACATTCACACATACGAGGTGCAGCCCCCACACATGGGGTGGGTCCCATATAGATGGACGACATGGATGAAACATATACCTCATGGTGGGGCCCCCTGCCGTCCAGCAGCCAGTCAAAATGGCTAGACGGCATGGATAGAACACATACATCTAGGTGGGCTCCATGTGAATAAAACACATACATTACCGTGGGCTCCACCGTCCGCCTGGACGGTGGGAATAAAACACATATATCATTGTGGGTCCCACGTAGGGTCACCGTAATGTTTATCTGCCATCCAATCTGTCCATAAGGTCACGCAGACCTGGAAGCTGAGGAAAACAAATTTCTTACAGATCCAAAACATCTGTGAACCTAACAACATGGGTTTTCAATGGCAGCCATACAATCACCATTATTTCCTATGATGTGGGCCACCTAACCTTCGGATAGGGTTGATATTTGGAGGGTGGCCCACTGCCCCAAGGGCTTTTAAGATGGACGATGAGGATATACAAAATACACATCATGGTGGGGCCCACGGCTGAGCTTTGGGGAGTTCTGTCCGTCCGCCAAATGCCGCAGGCGCTGCCTGCGCCTCTTAGCAGCAGCAACGTCTGCTGCATACTTTTTTTTTAAAAAAAAACCAGTTTTTCTGAGGTTTTTCATGTGTAGGGCCGGCATCAGGCTAATCCACCTTGTCCACTGCTTCCCATATCCCAAGACAGGCCAGACAAGCCCAATATTCAATATATTTTGAGGTGTGGAAACATCATGTAGATTTTTAACAGTGACAGACACTGTTTTTTATGCTATGGCCCACTAGAAAGTCAGATTGGCCCCATTTTTTGGCTCAATGCCTAAAATGGTCTGGGGAAAGGGATGGATGGTGTGGATTGGGTTCATACATCAAGGTGGGGCCTACATGGACAGCCCTTCTCAAAACCATTATTTTCTTCTCTTCTTTATTTTTCTTTCTACTATTGACGTTAGTACACCCACTGTCATCTCACTCTTCACCGTGTAGCCCATCCAGTGTCCTTGCATATAACACATTTAAGGTGGGCCCCACTGTAAGTGCTATAGTTTATATCCTTGTCTGTTGTTAAATTTGTGGTGTCAAAATCACTGTTATATATAACTTGCATAAGTGAAGCTCTCTCAAGGATCAACATTCATAAACAAGCAAAGCTCACAAGATAAGACTCAAGCTGCAAGACTTCAAGAAGAGTTCAAGGCAGTTTGTACACTTTTGAGATTGAGCTACATCAAGATTTCAAGATTGATCTACATCAAGACTTCAAGGCTCATTCTTCAAGGTCACTAGTTCCGAATGTTTCAATGTCCTTACTTCATGGTTGAGGTTTGACTGACCATAGGTTGACCTTAGAAGTAGGTCATTTTGGATACATAAATCGAATGTTTATTTTACATGAGTTTGGTTTGTTCTTTGACTAGTCCTAGGCCTTCTTCGACTAGTCCTAGAGTTGCTTCGACCTGTCTAAGAAATTCCTCGATCAGTCGTGAGTTTGTTACAAATTTCGGATAAAATTTGTTAGGCTTCGACTAGTCCAGGAATCTGTTCGACCAGTCGTAGGAACAGTGTCGACTGCATCTTTGACCAGTAAAAAAACTTCGACTCAAAATCCAGTGATATGTTTCAGGTTCTTCGACCAGTCGAAGGAGACCTACGACTAGTCGTAGGTGACCTGCGACCAGTCGAAGGAGACCTTCGACCAGTCGTAGAACGGTCAAAGCATATTCCGCCGAATTTTTCAAATATCTGTTATTGCTTCGACTAGTCGAAGAGCTCCCTAGACCAGTCGAAGACGCGATCTGCTCACCTATAAATAGTGCACGAATCTTAGAAGAAATCATCGAATTAATTAATCCTTTCAAGCCAATCTTCGTCGAACTTCTGAGAGATAATTCTGTGCTCCATCTAAGCTAAGTGTGCTTATTTAATATTCTCTTTCCTTAGCTTTATTTAATTGATTTTGTTTCTGCTATTCCAATCTAATTTGATAAGAGGAATTGTTATTTCTTTTCTTTGGAATCAAAATCAATTAAGGCAAGCCCTATTTGGTTTAATTTAAAATCTATTAGAATTAGAACCATTGTTATTGAGTACTGGACATTGAACTTGGACATTCAATCATCTACTCTGATTTGGTTCTACCGGGCTGCTACAACGAAGGAAATAATCAGGTATTTTACATTTAATTGTAAATTCCTTTCTGTTTTGGTTTCTTTCAAGATTTGCCAGAAAAATCTTGTTGTATTGGTTATCTGAGGAGAGCCAGGAAAACTCAGAAGTGGGGTTTTTTAATTGTGTAAGCCCACAGACAAAGACACAATTGTAAAGATTTTGGGTGAACCTGGGAAAACTTATTTTGTTAGTGAACGCTAATATCCCCTGTGTGAGGATATTAGGAGTGGAGTAGCATTTTGTGTGGCTGTTGTTTAACAGTTGGTGAACACACAGGTGAACCACTATAATCCCTTGTGTTGTGGTTGAATGATTTATACTTCTAATCTTTAATTATTCTTTTGTGGGATGTATGTATGGTGGTGAATGTTGTAATCATTTAATTCAAGCATTGTGAGAATTTTGTAATAGTTTAGAATTTATTTTTTGCTATTCCTTTATCAGCTTGATATTCAATTTCATTTAAAAGTTGTTCCAGCAAGGTTGCCCTGCCATTTTTATGGTGTATAGCTGTCCCTAGAACAATACATTTATAATTACAATTTATTTCAATTCAGTTTGTATTTATTTCTGTATTCCTCTTCGGTTTGAGATTTGATACAAAGATCTTTCTAGAAATAAGGTTGTCCTACCATAAACTCTGGTTTTTGGTGTAAGGTTGTCCTTAGAACAACATTTGTATCAACCTCTCAAGATCTGAATTTTGAGACTATTTTACTTTCCTGCATTGTGATTTACTTTGGCTATCATATTCTTTTTAATTCCGCTGTTATAAGTTTTATTTGGCATTGTCCTATTCACCCCCCCTCTAGGACATATAGCTAGGCCTTTTCAAGTGGTATCAAAGCCTAATAGCTCTTTTTTTTTTTTAATTCTTGGATTTAATTCCTGAGCTAACAATTTAAGCTATTTAGGATGTCAAACTTTGATAGCCTTTCAGTCACAAGGCCTCCACCCTTTGATGGCTCCAACTATGCCTATTGGAAAGCCAGAATGAGGATCTTCCTCAAATCAATGGATGAAAATGTGTGGCAAGCCACAGTGACTGAATGGAATCCTCCTATCATGGAAGTTACTGGGGTTGATGGTTCAAAATCTATGAAAGTCACACCATATTACCAATGGACCACTCTTCAGAAAAGTGAGAGTAGTGCAAATGCTAAAGCACTAAATGTAATTACTTACGCACTATCACCGGATGAGTTCAAAAGAATCATTTCTTGTGATACTGCAAAGCAAGCTTGGGATATATTAGAAATGACACACGAGGGTACTACAATTGTCAAAAAATCTAAAGTCCAACTCCTCACAACCAGATTTGAAGAAATTCATATGGAGGAAAATGAAATGTTTATGGACTTTTACACTAGATCGAATGACATTGTAAACTCAATGTGGGGTCTTGGCGATAAAATCCCAGAAAGTAAAGTGTGTGCAAAAATATTACGCTCACTTCCTGAACGGTTCAATTCTAAAGTAACCGCGATCCAGGAACTTCATGATACGGATAATATGAGGGTAGAAGAACTAGTTGGTTCTCTACAAACCTACGAGTTAAACTTTAAAGCTCCTAAAGGTAAATCTATCGAACTAAAGTCTTCTAAATGTAATTCAGAAGAAAATTCTGAGTCAGAAGATGATATGGCTCTCTTAGCTAAAAAATTTTACAAGATTTTCAAAAGCAAGAAAAGGGTTGATTTTCAAAAATCAAATGATAAAAGGAAGTTTAGACCCAAATCTCAAAAATATTTGAAAGATAGTCAATATTACAACTGTCAAGAATATGGGCACTTAGCAAATAGATGTCCTAAAAGGGACAAACCCAAGAAGAAGGGTATGTTGGCTACATGGAATGAATCATCTGATTCTGAAGGTTCTTCTGAATCAGAAGATTCTGAAACTGAGTCGGGCAATAAGGTTAAAGCTCTTATGACTCTAGCCAAATTCACATTTTCAGATAATGACTCAACAAGTGAAGAAAATCTGAGTAGTGAATGTGAAAATGAAGATGATCTTCAAGATGCTTACAATGCCCTATATAAGGAAAGTTGTAAAATTGCTGTCAAACTTAAACTTCAAAAAGAAAAGTTTTCTAAACTCAAAAATTGTTTTAAATCACTTGTCATAGAAAAATCACAAATTTCAGATTGCTTTGAAAAATCAAAATGCGATTTGGAATTCAAAAACTCCCTAATTATTGATTTAAAATCTGAAATTGAGAATCTTAAAACTGAAGTATCTTCTCTTCTGAGTCTAAAGGACACATGGAAATATGCCCAAGGTGATTCAAAGTTAGAAAAACTTTTATCCGGATCAAGAAAAAGTGGCGATCGATCCGGATTGGGCTATGATAAAAATCTACCTCCTAAACAAAAGTATACTCCTCCTATGTTTGTTAAAGGAGAGTCCTCAAACTCAAAAGGGAAAAGTACTTATCAAGATTTTTCTAGAAATTCAAAAACTTTTCAAAAACTTAGAAGCAGCCATGTCAACTTTAATCAAAAACGAAATCCACTAGCTGAAAAGATAGTTGATTTACTCAAGGAGCTCTTAAAATCTAACTCTATAGGTCATTCCTACAAATATACACAAAAGAAGACCAACTATGTTCCTAAACCCAAAACAGTTATGAAATGGGTTCCTAAAGTCACCTGCTTGGTTGCTCACACTGCTTTCAAAGCAACAAGTCATTCAAAGTGGTACCTAGACAGTGGATGCTCCAGGCATATGACAGGTGACAAAGCTTTATTCACGGATTTGAAAGATATGACTGATGGTTCAGTCACATTTGGTGATAGTAGCAACTGCAAGATTATAGGCCAAGGTACGGTTCAACTTTTTAATCTTCCTGTGTTTAAAAATGTTTTATACGTTGAAGGATTAAAACATAACTTGCTTAGTATATCTCAAATATGTGATAATAACCATAATGTTCGGTTTTCTAATCAAAGCTGTGAGATACTGAATAATAAGGGTTTTGTAATATTAACTGGACGTAGAACGTCTGAAAATTGCTATATTATCAGTGAATCCAGCTCATCTAATCAAACATGTTACATGGTCCATACAGACGAGACTGATTTATGGCACAAACGTCTTGGACATGTACATTATCGAAATTTATATAGATTGAGCAAACGAGAACTTATAAGAGGTTTACCCAAACTTCAGAAATTAGATAAAATATGTGGTGAGTGCCAAATAGGCAAACAAACAAAGAACTCACACAAAAAGGTAAATTCAAATACCACATCAAGACCACTCGAACTTCTCCACATGGATCTGATAGGACTTACCAGAACAGAAAGTCGTGGTGGGAAAAAGTATATCCTGGTAATAGTTGATGACTTTACCAGATATACTTGGGTAGTCTTCTTGAGGGATAAATCTGAAACCCTTGAAGAAGTAAGAAAAGTTCTCAAAAGGATTCAAACTGAAAAATCTTCTCAAATCAGTAAAATTCGTAGTGATCATGGATCTGAATTTGAGAATAGCAATTTTGAGATGTTCTATACCGACCAAGGAATATTACATGAATTCTCTGCTCCCAAAACTCCACAAGAAAATGGAATTGTTGAAAGAAAGAATAGGGTGCTTCAAGAAATGGCTAATGTCATGTTGAATAGCATGAAGCTCTTTAAAAATCTTTGGGCTGAAGCAGTCAACACAGCTTGCTATATTATTAACCAAGTCTACACTAGCAAAGATAAAAATAAAACGGCTTACGAATTGTGGTTCAATAAAAAGTCTACTGTTAAATACTTTCGAGTTTTTGGCAGCAAGTGCTATATTTTACGTGATCGTGAAAATTTAGAAAAATTCGATTCGAAGAGTGATGAAGGAATTTTTCTAGGATATTCCTTAAACAGTCGAGCTTATAGGGTTCTGAACAAAAGGACTGGTGTGATTCAAGAATCCATTAATGTTGTCATTGATGATCACTAAACACGCCAATTCCTAATTCAGATAATGATGTACTAATCATTGATAAACCCGATACTTCATCGAATCAGACTGATTCTGAGTTGAGGACTGTTAAAGATCATCCAACCACACAAATTCTTGAAAACCCTCTCACCGGTGTTCGCACCCGTAGACAACTTGAGGATATATGTAATTATGTATGTTTTACATCCCAAATTGAACCATCAAACGTAAAAGAAGCTCTTGCTGATGAGAACTGGATTGTTGCGATTCAAGAACTCAACCAATTCGTAAGAAATGATGTTTGGTATCTCGTACCAAGACCTAAAGATAAACACATCATTGGAACAAAATGGATTTTCAAAAATAAGTCTGACGAGTGTGGAAATATAATTAGAAACAAGGTTAAACTAGTGGTACAAGGTTATACTCAAATTGAAGGGATTGATTTTGATGAAACTTTTGCACCAGTAGCACGTCTTGAATCTATCAGACTATTTATATCCATTGCATGTTTTAAAAAGATAAAGATCTATCAGATGGATGTGAAAAGTGCTTTTCTAAATGGCGATTTATATGAAGAAGTCTATGTTGAACAGCCAATGGGTTTTGAAGATTTCAAAAATACTGATCATGTATATCGGCTTAAAAAGGCACTTTATGGATTAAAACAAGCACCTAGGGCATGGTATGAGAAACTAACGAAATTTCTTCTAAGTCATAATTTTCAAATGAGATCTGTCGATAAAACTCTGTTTGTTAAAAAACATAATGATCATATCTTAATGGTATAGATTTATGTTGATGATATCATTTATGGATCAACTTGTACTGACTTGACTACTGAGTTTGCAGATTTGATGAAATCACAGTTCGAAATGAGCATGGTTGGGGAATTGACTTATTTCCTTGGATTGCAAGTAAAGCAACAATCTGAAGGAATATTCATTTCTCAATCTAAGTATGCCTTGAATCTAATCAAGAGATTTGGATTTGAGAATGGCAAGAATTTCGATACTCCTATGAGTACTACCCTGAAACTATCAAAAGACTCTAATGGTAAAACTGTTGACTCAAAACTTTATCGGAGTATGATTGGTAGTCTGTTATATTTAACTGCTAGTAGACCTGATATTTCTCTAAGTGTTGGTATTTGCGTAAGATATCAATCTGATCCAAAAGAATCTCACTTGATTACTATCAAGCAAATTATTAGATATGTCGCAAGTACTGTAAATCTCGGTCTCTGGTATCCTCATGAAACCAATGTTCAATTAGCTGGGTACTCGGATGCTGACTGGGCTGGTAATCTAGATGATAGAAAATCAACCAGTGGTGGTTGTTTTTACATTGAAAATTATCTAGTTTCCTGGTTTAGTAAGAAACAAAATTCTATATCACTTTCAACAGCTGAAGTTGAGTATATCGCAGCTGGTAATGCATGTACACAGCTTGTTTGGATGCAACGAATGCTAAGTGATTATGGAATTAAACAGGATTCTATGTTATTACATTGTGATAATTCCAGTGCGATAAATATTTTAAAAAATCCTATCCAGCATTCTTGTACTAAGCACATTGATATTAGATTTCATTATATAAGGAAATTAGTAGAAGAAAAAGTTATATCTTTAGAATATATTCCTACCGAAGATCAACGAGCTGACATTTTCACAAAACCTCTCGATAAAAGCAGGTTCAAAAAGATGAAATTTGATCTTGGCATGTGCATTTTAAAATGATTATTTATGCCTACTTGTATTATAGTGTATATATTTGCTAGATTGAATTCCAATTTTTGTATAATTTGAAAGAAATTTAAATTTTTGGGGCTTCTTCGACCAGTCGTGAGTATACACGACCAGTCGTCCTACGACTAGTCATAGATACCCACGACCAGTCGTAGAACTCGGGTTTCTCTTAAAATTGGGGATTTTTGCTTTCTTCCTCATTTCATCTTTCTTCTCCTTGGAGCCGAGCTTCGACTTGTCGAACCCATCTATCTTGTTCTTCAAGGTTAGTGTTTCAAATCCCGTTTTTCTTGCAGATTTGTATCTAGATTGTTTCATTTTCAAGCTTGAAGCTTTCTATTTTGGATTTCATTGAGATTTGGGGTTTGGATTTTGAAAAATCTGTTTTGAGCAAACCCACTTCTCAATCCTTTGCATCTTCTTTATTTCTTGAAATTCTTGTTGCAAATGGCTTATAGAGGTAGAAAAACTACTTCCCGTGGTCCTTCTTCTTCTTCCAGATCGACCGCTATCTCTAAGCGTCATCTTCTTATTCCTAATGATGATCCATCATATGTTAGGGACATTGGATCTCGTAATGTTATTGTTGAACATCCTGTTGATGTTAATCATATTGCACCTTTTGACATCCTTCCTATGCTTGAAGCTGTAGGTTGGGTTAACTTATTACATTGGGGTGGGCCTGCATACCGGTCCATTGCCCAATCCATGTTTACATGTATTAGTGCATTCTCACAGGATGATTTAACTTTTAAAATATCTACTAGAGAAGGGCCTTTTGACATTGATCGTCATTTAATTTCAGCCCTTATGGACATTCCTGTGAATGATGAGGGTATTCCTATCCATAACTTAACTGATAAACCCTCAATGTCTGAAAAACGCATGCTCACTAGAGACTTGTGCAACATGGATGTCAATGGACTCAAAAAGGGAATGCGCTTCCCGCAAGGTATTTGTTACCCAAGTACAGAATTCTCCACAGAATCTTTGTGTCTAATTTGTATCCTCGTTCGGGTAATAAATCTGACTTGACTTCGTTTATGTTTCGTGTTATCCATGCTATTTCCAATAGTACTCAGATTTGTTTACCATCCTTAATCTGTCATTTCATTCTTCAGTTTAGACTCCATCCTGGTCATAGTGACATTCCTTTTGCCTATTTAATGACTGTATTAGCTACACATATGTTAGTCGATATGCCAGTTGATGAGGCACCAATCCATCATCTGATCTTCAACAATACTAATATCAATAAGATGAAGTTGGATCTGCTTCCTGAACAAGGTGGTGGTGGTGGTGGTGGTCATGAAGAAGCTGGTGTTGACATTAATATGGATGACATTTTTGAGGAACTGGATTCTGACTCAGCAAATGATCCAGATTTTGAACCATCTGATGTTGATGCTCGTCTGAGAGCATTAGAGGAGAAAGTTGAGAATATAAATGTAAAGATGGAAAACATGTCTGTTGCTCATGATTTGCAATTCAAGTACATGCACAAATATTTTAGGCGCTTGAATAAAGGCATGCACCAACTTGATCCCGCTATTCCTGCTCCGTCATCAAGTTCTGGTTCTGAGTAGTTTTTATGAGACTTCTGGTCTGTAATAACTTTATAACTTAGCACTTGGTTGACTGATTTTGAGTTGGATACTATCTATGTTTTATGCTGGATATTTATTCTATGTGATGCTATGCTGAGTATCTCTATCACTCTTTTGCTATACTCTCTTACCTCCTCATGTTTACTCTCATATATTCCTTTATTTAGTTCTCCTTTGTCATATTGTGACAAAAAGGGGGAGAATGGTTTGTTCTTAACGATGTGATTGTGAGAGGAGTAGCATTGATTATGTTACTCAGAGGGAGTGGGGGAGTATGTTTGAGCTTGTTGAATGAAACTGGTTGAATGTTGAATATTGAATATTGATTTGCAGGTATTAACCAGTTGTTTTACTTTTTGTTTATCTTGGTTATGTGTTTTGTCACTAATTTGACAAAGGGGGAGATTGTAAGTGCTATAGTTTATATCCCTGTCTGTTGTCAAATTTGTGGTGCCAAAATCACTGTTATATATAACTTGCATAAGTGAAGCTCTCTCAAGGATCAACATTCATAAACAAGCAAAGCTCACAAGACAAGACTCAAGCTACAAGACTTCAAGAAGAGTTCAAGGCAGTTTGTACACCTTTGAGATTGAGCTACATCAAAATTTCAAGATTGATCTACATCAAGACTTCAAGGCTCATTCTTCAAGGTCACTAGTTCCGAATGTTTCAATGTCCTTACTTCATGGTTGAGGTTTGACTGACCATAGGTTGACCTTAGAAGTAGGTCATTTTGGATACATAAATTGAATGTTTATTTTACATGAGTTTGGTCTGTTCTTCGACTAGTCCTAGGCTTTCTTTGACTAGTCCTAGAGTTGCTTCGACTTATCTAAGAAATCCTTGATCAATTGTGAATTTATTACAAATTTCGGATAAAATTTGTTAGGCTTCGACTAGTCCAGGAATCTGTTCGACCAATTGTAGGAACAGTGTCGACTGAATCTTTGACCAGTCAAAAAACTTCGACTCAAAATCCAGTGATATGTTTCAGGTTCTTCGACCAGTCAAAGGAGACCTACGACCAGTCGTAGGTGACCTACGACCAGTCGAAGGAGACCTTCGAATAGTCGTAGAACGGTCAAAGCATATCCCGTTGGATTTTTCAAATATTTGTTATTGCTTCGACTAGTCGAAGAGCTCCCTAGACCAGTCGAAGACGCGATCTGCTCACCTATAAACAGTGCACGAATCTCAGAAGAAATCATCGAATTAATTAATCCTTCCAAGCCAATCTTCGTCGAACTTCTGAGAGATAATTCTGTGCTCCATCTAAGCTAAGTGTGCTTATTTAATATTCTCTTTCCTTAGCTTTATTTAATTGATTTTGTTTTTGCTATTCCAATCTAATTTGATAAGAGGAATTGTTATTCCCTTTCTTTGGAATCAAAATCAATTAAGGCAAGCCCTATTTGGTTTAATTTAAAATCTATTAGAATTATAACCATTGTAATTGAGTACTGGACATTGAACTTGGACATTCAATCATCTGCTCTAATTTGGTTCTACCGGGCTGCTACAATGAAGGAGATAATCAGGTATTTTACATTTAATTGTAAATTCCTTTCTGTTTTGGTTTCTTTCAAGATTTGCCAGAAAAATCTTGTTGTATTAGTTATCTGAGGAGAGCCAGGAAAACTCAGAAGTGGGGTTTTTTAATTGTGTAAGCCCACAGACAAAGACACAATTGTAAAGGTTTTGGGTGAACCTGGGAAAACCTATTTTGTTAGTGAACACTAATATCCCCTGTGTGAGGATATTAGGAGTGGAGTAGCATTTTGTGTGGCTGTTGTTTAACAGTTGGTGAACACACAGGCGAACCACTATAATCCCTTGTGTTGTGGTTGAATGATTTATACTTCTAATCTTTAATTATTCTTTTGTGGGATGTATGTATGGTGGTGAATGTTGTAATCATTTAATTCAAGCATTGTGAGAATTTTGTAATAGTTTAGAATTTATTTTTTGCTATTCCTTTATCAGCTTGATATTCAATTTCATTTAAAAGTTGTTCCAGCAAGGTTGCCATGCCATTTTTATGGTGTATGGCTGTCCCTAGAACAATACATTTGTAATTATAATTTATTTCAATTCAGTTTGTATTTATTTCTATATTCCTCTTTGGTTTGAGATTTGATACAAAGATCTTTCTAGAAATAAGGTTGTCCTACCATAAACTCTGGTTTTTGGTGTAAGGTTGTCCTTAGAACAACATTTGTATCAACCTCTCAAGATCTGAATTTTGAGGTTGTTTTACTTTCCTGCATTGTGATTTACTTTGGCTATCATATTCTTTTTAATTCCGCTGTTATAAGTTTTATTTGGCATTGTCCTATTCACCCCCCCTCTAGGACATATAGCTAGGCCTTTTCACCCACCCATAAACATGCTACTATGGTGGGCCACCAAATGGTTGGATGGTGTGCCTAAGGCACACATCAAGGTGAGGTCCATTTGATGAATGGTTTGGACATCTCCTAGCTCATTAAGTGGGCCACACAATCACATCTTCACACACCAAAAAAAATGAAAAAGAGAGAGAGAGAGAGAGAGAGAGAGAGAGAGAGAGTGGGACACGTGTGATGGAGGGACTTCAACACTATGGGCCCTCCCTTGCATAATTTAAAACATACATCAAGTGGGTCCCATTACATGTGGGCCCACCGATCAAAATCAACGGTGGAGATCCTTTCTCCACCAAAATGCAATGGTTTAGATGACCCTACTCATGCAAGGAAAACAAGCATCGTGATGGGGTCCATGGAGAATGGCCCCACCATGGAATGATCATGAGAATCATGGTGAGCCATCGACCACACTTTGGGTCCAAAATGAGATCCATACCGTCAATCAGTAGGCCTCACTTGGCCCTTCATAAAAAAAAAAGAAATCTAGGCCTAATAGAGTACCCACCGTTCGATCTTCTCGGTCCGTTGGAAAGCCGGTCTCCTTGTGCTCCACTTTGATGGAAGGTGATGAAAGGTGAATGGCTAGGATGAATGAGTTTGGGGTGGAAAGTGGGCCACACACATGCACTTGCTCTCTTGGAAAACCATGGACGTCCACTCCTCTCTCCTTGCTTGGTTACTTGGAAAATGTGAAGAGAAAGAGAGAGAGAGAGAGAGAGAGAGAGAGAGAGAGAGAGAGAGAGGGTTGTTAGGAGTGATGGATGTGAGGTGAGTGATGTGTGATGTGTACTTGACATGTATGGTTGTGTAAGAGAGAGGGTGAGAGAGAGTTGACTTGGTGGTTGCTTGGGGATGGGGTGAAAGGTGATGTGTAATTGACATGAAGTGATTGATTGATGGATTGATGGGACATGTTGTAGAGATTCTCTTGGGATTGCAAATGCACGACATTTTCTTCGAAATAAATGCTGGCTCACATCTTCCTACCAGGGTATCGGATCAGTGCGTGAGTTGCGGCGTTGGTACCGTGGCGATGGTGCGGTCGCAATGATACAAGTTTAGACTTAAGCTGACTCAATTCTACAGGATACGACTTAGGGTCGCGCACAAACAATGATTATACATCGCAGGTTGCCAGAATTCGCCGAGAAGGATTGCGGGAGTCGACAGAACAGTACGGACTAAGATACGGGTCTTACAGAGCTTCTCCAGCAGGCATTACCACAAGACTGAATAGCTAGCATGGTCATCAGATATGCAAAGGGAATATCAATATGGCTAGGATGGGGACGAAACTGAATTATGATATAAAAAATATGAGACGGAAGATATATTTGAACACTAGAAACAAATGAGTGAAGTATGTGAGCCATGAAAGAAGTTAACTCAGTTTTATTACCAAACCGAGGATACACATTAGAAATGAAAATACAATGAAGAATGTTGTATCTGGGTAACATATTTTTGGAACTGAGCGTAATACCAGAATTCCATTCCGCATTCATGTTGCCTAGTTAGCATACATTTTTCAGATTCAAATGGTCTCGCAACTAACGTAGAGATAGGTATTCCTTCATCATTCACAGGAATATCCATCAAACCAGAGATTAAATGACTATCTACATCATCTGGACCTTCCCTAGTTATCACAGTAAAGGTTAAGTTTTCAACAGAGAAGTCACTTATACAAGCAAACATGGCCTATGCAATGGACTGGTATGCAGGACCGCCGCAATTCAATATGTTAGCCCCTCCTACAGATTTAAGGAGGGGAACGATATTGAAAGGAGTCAAATGATTAGGTTAACAGTCCACTCAAAAATAACATTGCAGAGACGAATATCCCGCACATATTCGGGATCCTCTTCGGGTGGTCGAAGAGTACGCACTGTAATCGGTGCAGAATATGAAGAAGAGGGACTACGAGAGGATCTCTTCTTGTATCTACTCTCCATTACACAATGCAAAAAAGGAATACAAGAAAGGAATGGAGGGTTTCTCTGAAATCAGATTTTATGTTAGAAAACCAAAGAAACCACAAGAAAACTTAAAATAAACCTCAAAATCAAGGAGATAGAAGTGCAAAGATCATAAATCCAAAAGGAATATGGATAAAATGCACTAACCAAGTAGCAATCGAAGGTGGGTTTAACCGGTCGTGGAAGGGCTTGTTGGAGAAGATGAGAGAAATGAAGAAAAAATGTTTTTTGGACATTAAAAACCTCCAAACCTGAGCTACTTGAATGGTCAAGTACATACTCGATCAATCGTGCCACGACTGGTCGAGTGTGTACTCGACTAGTCGTGTAACCTCAAAATTTTCCATTTTTCAACAAATTTTTGATTTAAAAATTAAAAATAAAAATAAAAACATGCAATATAGTACAAGAAAACATAATTAACTCAGATCACATTACACATACCGATATCTAATTTCAATTTAGCAAACTTGTTTCTATCAAGTGGTTTTATGAAAATGTCTGCAAGTTGATTTTCAGTTTGAACATAATCCAATGAAATAATCTTATCTTCCACTAATTCATGAATATATTGATATCTAATGTCAATATGCTTAGTTCGTGAATGCTGGATTGAATTTATAGAAATGTTGATTATGCTAGAATTATCGCAATACAAAACCATAGAATCTTTCACAAATCCGTAATCATTTAACATCCTCTTCATCCACACAAGCTTAGTGCATGCATTACCGACTACAATATACTCAGCCTCAGCTATGAAAAGTGATACAAAATTCTGTTTCTTACTATGCCACGAAACTAGACAGTTCCCAACATAAAAACATTCACCGCTGGTAGACTTGCGGTCATCAATATTACCAGCCCAATCAGCATCTGTATAACTGGCTAATTGAACATTAGTATCATGTGGATACGAAAGACCAATATTGGCCGAACTTGCTACATATCTAAAAATATTCTTAACAGCAATCAGGTGGGATTCCTTAGGGTCAGATTGACACCTAGCATAGATACCTGTGCTGAATGCAATATCAGGTTGGCTCACAGTTAAATATAATAAACTACCTATCATATTGCGATATAACTTAGGATCTACACTTTTACCTGTTGAATCCTTTGAGAGCTTAAGTATCATACTCATAGGAGTATCAAAATTTTTACCGCTCTCGAATCCAAACTTTTTCACCAAGTTTAGAGCATACTTGGTTTGAGAAATAAAGATCCCGTCTTCAAGCTGTTTCACTTGCAGACCTAAAAGATAATTCAGTTCTCCAACCAATCTCATTTCAAACTTGGACGTCATCAAATCTGCAAACTCAACAGACATGTTAGAACAAGTAGATCCATAGATAATGTCATCAACATATATCTGTACTATCAATATGTGATCATTGTGTTTCTTTACAAACAACGTCTTATCAACACTCCCCATTACAAAGTTATGACTCAGTAAAAACTTAGTCAATTTCTTGTACCATGCCCTGGGAGCTTGTTTTAATCCATAGAGTGCCTTTAATAGGCGCTAAACAAGATCAGTATGTTTAGGGTCTTTAAAACCAGTAGGTTGTTCTACATATACTTCCTCATGTAGATCACCGTTCAAGAAAGCACTCTTGACATCCATTTGATAGATTTTGAATTTTTTTTTAACAAACAATGGATATGAATAGTCTGATAGATTCAAGACGAGTTACCGGGGCAAAGGTTTCATCATAATTGATGCCTTCTATCTGAGTGTACCCTTGTACAACCAGTCTAGCCTTATTTCCTATAATGTTACCTAATTCATCTGACTTATTTTTAAAAATCCATTTAGTTTCAATAATATGTTGATCATTAGGTCTAGGAACTAAGTACCATACATCATTCCTTACGAATTGATTAAGTTCATCTTGCATAGCCAGTATCCAGTTTTCATCAGCAAGCACTTCTTTTACATTGGCTGGTTCAATCTGGGATGTGAATCACACATAATTACAAATGTTTTCTAATTGTCTACGAGTACACACACCAGTGAGAGAGTTTTTAAGTATTTAATCAGTTGGATGGTCTTTAACTGACCGCAGTTCAATGTTATTTTGACTGGATGAAGAGTCTGGTTTATCAAGTAAAGAGACTTTATCATCTTCTGAACTTGAGACAGGTGTATTCAGGTGATCATCTATAACCACATTAATGGATTCCTGAGTTACATCGGTCCTCTTATTGAGAACACGATATGCTTGACTATTTAGCGCATATCCTAGAAAAATACCCTCGTCACTTTTAGTGTCGAATTTTCCCAGATCTTCCTGGTCACGTAGAATATAGCATTTGCTCCCAAAAGCTAGAAAGTATTTGACAGTAGGCTTCTTATTGAACCATAGTTCATATGCAGTCTTATTATTTGACTTTCTAGTATAAACACGGTTAATAATATAACAAGCCGTGTTCACTACTTCAACCCAAAGATTTTTAGAAAGTTGCATGCTATTTAACATCACATTAGCCATCTCTTGAAGCACACAATTTTTCCTTTCAACAACCCCATTCTGTTGAGGTGTCTTAAGAGAAAAAAATTCATGCGATATACCATGATCACTACAGAACTTCTCAAAACTGTTATTGTCAAATTCGGAATCATGATCACTACGAATTTTAGAGACGTGTGATTCCTTCTCAGTTTGGATATGCTTAAGTACCCTTTTCACTTCATCGAGAGTTTCAGATTTCTCTCTCATGAAAACTACACATGTATGCCTGGTAAAGTCATCTACTATTACCAGAATATATTTCTTACTACCTCGACTCTCTGTTCTAGTAGGTCCAACGAGATCCATGTGGAGGAGTTCAAGAGGTTTGAATGTGGCACTGGAGTTCACTTTCTTGTGAGCACTCCTAGTTTGTTTCCCAATCTGACATTTGCCATAAATTTTATCCATTCTCTTTAACTTGGTAGACCTCTTATTACTTTACTGTTGCTCAGTCTATAAAGATTATCGTAGTGTACATGTCCTAGGCATTTATGCCATAGATCAGTCTCATTGGTTTGGACCATGTAATGCGATAACTTAGACGAGCTCGAATCACTGCCTATATAGCAGTTGTCAGATGTTCTGCGACCAGTTAATATCACACAACCATTCTCATTAGAAATCTCACACCCTTGGTTGGTAAATTTGACATTATGTTTATTATCACAAATTTAAGAAATGCTTAAGAGATTATGCTTAAGGCCCTCTACATACAAAACATTCTCAAATGGAGGAAGATTAAAGAGTTGAACCGTACCTTGACCAATAATCCTACAGTTGCTACCATCACCAAATGTGCCTGAGCCATCAGTCATATCTTTAAGGTTGGTGAATAAATCTTTGTCACTAGTCATGTGTCTAGAACAACCACTGTCTAGGTACCACTTTGATTGACTCAAAGCCTTGAAAGCGGTGTGGGCAACTAGACAAGCAACCTTAGGGACCTATTTCATTACTGTTTTGGGCTTTGGAGCATAGTTAGTTTTTCTACACTTATGGTTGTTATACAATTTACCATTTGAGTTAGATTTTAGAAGCTCCTTGAGTAAATCTACAATTTTCTCAGCTAAGGGGTTATGATTCTGATTTCTATAATTGATATGGTTATTTTTAGATTTCATAGCCTGAAAAGTTTTAGGATTTTTGAAACTATTCAGACTTTTCCCTTTTGAGTTAGAGGACTCCCCTTTAACAAATTTAGGTGGAGTGGACTTACTTTTAGGAGGTGTATTCTTATCGTAGCCCAGCCAAGATCTATCGCCACATTTCCTTGATCCGGTCAGCAATCTTTCTAATTTAGGATCACCCTGGGCATACCTCCAAGTATCCTTCAAACTCAAGAGAGAAGAGACTTCTTGTTTTAGTTTTTCATTTTTTGATTTAAGGTTTTTAACTTGGGATGTTTTGAAATCTAAATCACACTTAGCTTTTTCAAAACAATCAGAAAATGTGACTTTTCTAAAACTAAGTTATCAAAATCTTCTTTTAACTTTAAAAACTTTTCTTTTTGAAGTTTTAGTTTTACAACTATCTTGCAACTTTCCCTAAATAGGGCATTATAGGCATCTTGTAAATCATTATTGTTTTCAGGGTCGCTTCTCAGATTTTCATCATAAGTTGTATTACAATTGTCTGAGGAAGTGACTCTGGTTAGAGTCATTAAGGCCTTAACCTCATTAGTAGACTCAGGTTCAGAATCATCTGACTCAGAAGAAGCTTTAGAGGAAGAGTCAACATTCCTTTCTTCTTAGGTTTGTCCCTCTTTGGACATTTGTTTGCCAAATGCCCATATTCATAGCAGTTGAAGCATTGGCTGTCTTTAATAAATTTTCAATTTTTAGATTTAGTCCTTTTCTTTTCAGAAGGTTTTTAAAAATCTACCCTCTTTTTGCTTTTGAAAATTTTATAAAACTTCTTAGCTAATAGTACCATATCATCTTTAGAATTTTCACAATCAGAATTACTAGTATTATTTTGAGAAATATTTTTAGAAGACTTAGGGCTATGGACTTACCTTTAAGAGCCTTAAAATTTAACTCGTAAGTTTGTAAAGAACCAACAAGCTCTTTAACCCTCATATTGATCGTATCACAAAGTTCCTGAATGGCGGTGATCTTAGAATTGAACCTATCAGGCAATGAGTGTAATATCTTTGTACAAACTTTACTTTTTTGGATACTATCACCAAGACCCCACATAGAGTTGACTATGTTATTTAACTTAGTATAGAAGTCCATAAAAGTTTCACTTTCTTCCATACATATTGCCTCAAACCGAGTGGTGAGGATTTGAAGTTTAGATTTCTTGACTATAGTTGTACCCTCGTGTGTCATTTCTAGAATGTCCCGGGCTTGTTTTGCAATATCACAAGATATAATTCTTTTGAATTCATCTAGTGATAGTGTGCAAGTAATTGCATTTAAAGCCTTTGCATTGGCACTACTCTCATTTTTCTGAAGTGTGGTCCATGAAAAATAAGGTGTAACTTTAACAGATTTAGTTCCATCAATGCCTAGAACTTTAGTTGTGGGTGGGTTCCATCTAATCACTGTGGCTTACCACACACTCTCATCTATGGACCTTAAAAAGATCCTCATTCTAGCTTTCCAATAGGCATAATTGGAGTCATCAAAAGGTGGAGGCCTAGTAATCGAGAGGTTATCAAAATTTGACATCTTATAAGCTCAGATCAGTTAGCTCATGAAATGAATCCAAATAATAAAAAGGAGTTATTAGGCTCCGATACCACTTGAAAAGGCCAAGCTAAAAGTCCTAGAAGGGGGTGGTGAATATGACTATTCCAAATTAAAAAATAAACGTGGAATACAAAGATAGAACAATCAAATAATAAAATAATACAAGTAAATAGCAACCTCAAATGCACTAATCTTGACAGGTTAATATAAACTAAGTTCTATGGACAACCTAACACCAAAAACCAAAGGCTTATGGCAGGACAACCTTACTAGAACGCTTATAAGTATCAAAAACCCAAACCAATAAAGACGCGAAGGAAGTAAACTAAGTTATTACAATATTCACCACAACTGTATAAAGTAAATTACACCATTTACCACAAATGCGTAAAGTAAATTACAACATTCACACACATAAACAAATCCAATCATCCACCACAACACCTGGAATTATAGTGGTTCGTTTATGTGTACACCAACTGTTTGAAAAATAGCCACACAACTAGTCCACTCCCAATATCCACTCCCTTGGGATATTGGCTTTCAATATGAAAAAGGTTTTCCAAGGTTCACCTCAAAACCTTCACAATTATGTCTTTAGATGAGCTTACACAATTACAAAAACCCCACACTCTGAGATTTTCTAGATTACCTCAGATAAAACCAAAAATGAGATTTTTCCTGGCACAACCTCACAAACCATAAAAGATACACAAAGATTAAATGGTACTTATCTGAAAATTCTCCTTCTAATGAATCCCGGTAGAACCAATCTGATGTAAACGAAGATGTTCAATGTCCAGTCTCATAAATGAAAGGTTTTAGATCTAAATGATTTTTAGATTAATTCAGCCTGGGCAAGCTTGATTTGATTTTGATCTCAAAAAGGGTAAAATCACAATTCCCTTCTTTAATGAAATAAAGTTGAATGGAGATCACAAAATCAAATATAAAAAGTTATTTAAGAGAATTTAAAATGAACATAATATAGCTTAAGAAATGCATGAATTTATCTCTCAGATTGATGGTTTGATACAGCTTGGAATGAATGAAAAACTCTGAGATTTGTCCTCTATTTATAGGTGAAAATACTGTTCTCTCGATTGGTCTAAGGGTCGGTTCAACTAGTCGAAGGAACAACCAAAATTTAAAATTTCTAGCATGATAAGACAAGGTCGTTACTCGACTGGTTGAGTGGCTTACTTGACTGGTTAAGTGGCCTGCTCGATTGGTCGAGCAATGCACTCGACTAGTTGAGTGGGACCAAAAAACCTTGTTGGACTTTAAGTCGAGCTTGCATGACCGGTCGAGCACTGTTCACTTGACTGGTTGAGCAGTCTCCACGACTGGTCGAGGGTCCAAAAGAAAATTCTAAAAATTCACAACTAACCTTGGACTGGTTGTAAAACTCTTGGACTAGTTGAGCCAGAGCTTGCACTAGTCGAACAAAGACCAGGACTAGTCGAGAAAATGACCTATAAACTTATGAAATGACCCACATAACATATGCAATGAATATGACCTAACCTATGGTCAATCTAGGGTCATCCATACCTTGTTTGTGAGTTTGAACAATTGAAACATCATTCACTTTGCTAACTCATAACTTGAAATACTTGAAGCTTGTCTTCAAATCTTGAACTTGAGCTTGAGTAAAGACTTGAGTTCTTGAGATTGTTTAAGGTAGATTATACTCGAACTTGAACCTTGAACTTGTACTTGTACTTGAGCTTGAAATCTTGAGCTTCGGCAATGCTTCTTCAACTTGAATACATAGAGAAGTTCGACGAAGACTTGGACAACTTTAAAGTGCATGAAGTCGATTAATTCATCTCATCAAAACATGATACAGATTCTAAATTATTTGGCACAACAAAATTTGACGACTCTGTGTGCTAGATTTACAATATAACATTTACAATTATGAACGTTAAGAAAGGATTCCATCATCCAACCATGTCCAGGAGACAATGGTGAACAACAGGGCTCCCTTGTTCACAATTTTAATAATGAAAAGAACACGCTCAGAGCCATTGCAGATCCATTGTAATTTAAGTCATAATAAACCATTCAAAACTAAAAGCATTCCTTATAATCAAACTATAATTAAAATTAGTTTAATCAAAGGCATAAAAAGCATCCCATCACACTATAGGCTTCACTTCTTAGCCCTAGCTAAGAGGTTTAGCCAACCATGATCATGATTAAGCTATATACTCTTAAAAACATTAAGGAAGAAAAACTGTTTGAAGATCGCCGCCTCCACGCCATCTCTCTCCCTTTCCTCTTCTCTTCACGTCCATCTTTGCCTCCACAGTTGCCTGCATATCCAAAGATCTCTCTCTCTCTCCTCTCCTTTTATAAGCAACAAGAGAAGGTGGAGGGTTGGAGAACTTTTGCAACTTCTTTCGTAGCAGTGTGCGCAGGAAACAGGAGTAGCGCATTTGAAGTGTATTTTTGGGATGGTTACTGTCCAACTGATGATTTGGCTCCATAGCTAAGGTCGATCGATCATTCGATCGTGCCCTCCCCTTTTGAAGATTTTGGATGGTCCCGATCGATCATTCGATCGTGCCCTTGATCACAGAACATCCTACTGAGTCCGATTTTCATGAACATAGGGCCTGCAAAAACAGAGGCCGATGACGTGTTCGGTGGGCCCCACAGTGATGTTTTTGGAAGAATCCACCCCGTCCATTGGATTCCTGGTGAAAAACCAGTGGGGTAGGGGTATTTTTGCTCAAGTTTGGAGTGGTCCATTGTATTAAATCACCCCGCCGTTCATCCTACGTTTGACGGCGATCCGCGTGCATACACGTGCTTAGGACCAAGAAGATGCCATGGGTATGGTCGTGGCCACCCTCTGAGTTGAATGGACGATCCTGATCATCCATCAGGACCATGATGGTGGCCCACTACGGATCACAACATCCAGTTTTCACAGATGCTGTGCGTAAATTCAAAACGGGTCGGGTCAAAGTTGGTTTAACCCGACTTTGCTTCCAATGCACCTCCAGTGCACGTGTGCTGTGCACACGCACACCATGTAAAGTGGGTCCCACATTGATGTTTTGAGAAATCAGCTTCGTCCATCTACTTCTTCATCTAATTTAAGGGGTTGAGAGCAAAATTGAAGCATATCCAGATATCAGGTGGGCCCCAAATCGATGATTTATGGGCGGATCTATTCGTTCGACCACTTCCACAGGGATCCAAGAGCTGAATTTTGACGTGTACGGTTAATTTAGGGTCCTCAGGCCAGATATAAAGTTTCGAGCTAAACGGATTGTGGGAACCCTATTATCTTGCATTTAGGACGACTTTCAGGCCTCTATATTGTTGCTCACTTGATTTTCTCAGACTTTTGGCATGTAATTTCTTCGATCTCAATCTCCCAGGATCCGTTCCTTGCCTTGGTTATTTCTGAGCATTATATCCATGCTTTTAGTACCATTTTTCAGTTCAAGCTCATAAATTCACCTTGCAATATAAACATGATTAAAATAGGAAGTTAAACAGTATCATGTTCATAAAATCAAGTAATAACTAGGGTCTAATATGCAATATTTGACCCTCAACAATAAACATATATATGTGAAAATTAAGAAAAGTAAAAGGAATGAGTCTGTTTCGACAAGAAACAAATGCATTTGATTTGGTAAGAATATCTTATTCAATCATAACAGAGAGAAAGTAGAAAGAGAACAATCATCATATTTATTAATACTGAGTTCATTTACATCCTTTGATTTCCCTTGATTCTAAGATAAAATATTCAGAAGAATTGAAAGAGTTTGAATATTAAATCAGAATATCCAATCTGGCAGCATTTCGGCTTGTGATTCGGTCATCTCATTGAGTGGAAAACAATGATCTCATGTCTTCCCTCCAGAGAAACCCTGGAACTCCAAAAAAGATTACATTTCAGCAGCATTTCGGCCCATTTATTGATGCTCGTGCAACTAACAGTGTTTGCGCGGGTCCACGCAGTTGCACTGTTGGTTGCGCGAGCCAGCACAACTTGCTTCTCTTCCTTCTTCTCCTAAATACCTTCAAGCTCCTCTTCTTTTCTAGGGACCTAATCCTCCTCGAAATCTTCAACCTCTCAAATGAGAGGGGGAGTGGGGTATTTATAGGCCTCCAGACATGTGAACCCTTGATCTTTGTGCCATGGGGCCCACTTTCCATCAAATCTAAACCGTCCAAGCCATCTTCCTCATGCTCCCTTTGAGCGGGTCCACACAAAAGGTCAGGTATCCTCCCTTTTCTTCATGTTTCCTTCATACCTCTTCTTCTCATGGTTTCCTTTCTCTTCTGTCCTTCTTTCTTCTTTCTTCCTTGTCTCTGATATCTTCTCATCTCTCAAAATCCGCTTCTTCATTGTATAATAGAAACTTCATACATTTTTGTGCACTAATAGATGCCCCCTCGATCCTTCTTTGATTGATAAATCAAATCAAATGGAGGATCGATCTTCTTCTGCACAAAAATCCTTTTCTAGAAAAGACTCTTCATGAACACAGAGATGACTACGTATCGGAGAAGGATCACTTGAATGGAGAACTTCAACAGTCGAGCTCAGACGAAGGATCATGCTAAAATAGATTGTTATCGAATGAATGATGATAGAAGGAATCAAGCTCGAATGAATTGTGGCTATAGGATGACTAGATGGTCAAGTTTAAATAAAAGACTGAATGGCGCACTCAAACAGAAGACTGAATGATCGTGCTCGAACGAAAGACTGAATGATTACACTTGAACGGAAGACTGAATGATCACGCTCGAATGGAAGACTGAATGATCGCGCTCGAACTGAAGACTTTGTTTGTGCAATTCTTTTCTTCTTCACTGAAACTTGCCATCGTAATGGATACGACGACTTCATCTTTGAGTAACTTAATCAGGGAATTGTCCTTCAATGCTGCTCTTACTGCAACGATCTCTTCGATTAACTCCGATGACTCTTTTTTGAACTCCGTGGCTAGGGAATTGTTCTTTAATGCTGCTCCTACTGCAACAATCTCTTTAATTGTCTCCCTTATTCATAGTCTACATAATCCAAAAATTTGAATGGTAATCTTTCCTGCTAAATTAACTAGAATTAGTATCTAAAGATATCATAACTTTCCAATTTAGTTTCATGGAGTATTGATAATTTTGGAATATACTGAAAGCTTTGAGAATAATTATAAGATTTGCAATATGATAATGATTTAGTCATTTCATTTTTGTGTTTGTCAGCATGCTTTGCATTGCATTTATTGCATTCTTTGCTCATTATATCATGCTCCCAAAGATGTTGTCTCTGGTTCGAAGGATCCTTCTTCTAAATCTTTTCCTGTTTGTGTCCCATGGCACTTCTTCATAAGCTGGCTGAGAGTATGCTTCCTTTTGGACATTTGCTAACTCAGGTAGAGCGTATTTGAACCCTAATTGCCTTGATCACCTTCCTCTGCAACATTATCAATTGAGAAATATGATTAAGAAGTTGAATGGAAGTGTTACTAGAAAAATAGAAAGCAATGATCCTATCGACTTTTATCAATTCCCTTTCTCTAGCCATCCTGACGACATAGCAGTCATTGATTATGATTCCATTTCATTTGGCGAACATTCCAATTCAGATTTAATCAGACTGTTCTGAAGACTTGCGATATTGCTACTAGAGCAATGAGAAATTACGACATTGGGCCATATAATTGGGCTCTGACATGGAAGCAGCTCTTGAACATTCATACCAGATTGCATTTCATAATTCTCGGATATAATTACCCTTTTAGCGCTTCTTATTCTTGGATGTAGTGGTGGGTTCATCAGTATTTTTAGTGGAATATTGCTACCCAGTAGATCATGCCATATGGATTCTTCTTCCTCGCTTAAGAGATTTCCAAAAAGACCAAGACGTTGGCTATTTCGAAAAAGCAGATCGTGCCCCCTCTCCAGGCCAACTCTGCATAAAAATTTCTTCTATAGATAATATTTCTGAAACAAAACCTGCTGATACTCTCCAAGGATAAATAGCCTTTGGTGCGCCTTTGAAGAATACATGTGAATCTTCAAAATTTCTGGAAGAGAATGATAACTCTTTGCAATTTTATTCTCCACCTCCTTTACAGATTTCAAGAAATAATATTCCTTCGACATCAGAAAAGCAGGGGACAAGCAGGCATTGTCATCCCCTTTAAAAGGACAAACATATTATCATTGAAGACTGTAACGCCCCGACTTTTTAGGACCCGAGTATATGACTCGTGTCCCAAAAGCCTGAGTGTTAACTTTAAATGATGGTCAAATTCGAGTGTACATTTTTTTTTAAAAACTATCAGAGTAGGCAGATGAGCGTAGTGTGGACAAATCGACATAAAGGGAAATTTCATTATCATTCAAATTTATAAGAAGCTGCCCATAATGACTTATACAAACCAATGTCTTTGAATTTAACAAGTACAAGATTTACAAGAATTTAATACATGAAGAATAGCAAAAGCATATAAATATAAGCCGCAAGATCACGTAGTTCCTCCAGGTAAATACAGCCATGCATCCTTGGCGATGGTACCCTGCTCCTTATTAAGTCTGAACAAGCATATTACTTAAGCTACCTATATTACCTGTACGGTTGTATATTTGATGGATGAGTGACCAACTCAGTGTGAATTTCCCTCAAGATTACATACTGCCGCATTAGGTAAGAAATAGTATAAAACATCCAGACAACTAAAACAAAGTAAATGCAGTCTTATTAGATGCATGGATGCATGAATATAATCATGGACCCAGGAAAAACATCCAGACGGTCTGTGCCCTGGGAAAAACATCCGGACGGGCATTGGGGTCGTCACCCAAGGATGTGACTGGTCATCAGTGTAACACTCGACGTAATCGCATGGGTATGAAGATCCAAGTCATTATCATAAATTGAATGGCTGGTCATAAGCGCAACATTCAACGTAATCGCAGGGCAGAGTGATCCAAGCCATCGTAATATGTCATGCATGCATGATTAGCCAAGTCATTATTAGTCTATTTACAACCAACCAATTTAGATAAGCTCAAAGGTCACTACGGGGAGGACATGGCCTAGCGTAGGCCGATAGCTTGGGCATAGTGTCCCATTACCACCATCCCCGGCCCATGAGGCTACCATCTTAAGATGTTTAATGGAAACCGGTCAACTAGTGGCCAATCATATTACAGTATATAAGGCTTACCATCGCATGGTTGCACGATATAAAACATCAAACCCATGTAGGGAAAATACCAGAACAAAGCCACATAGGGCGATATCAAACAAGCCACATAGGGCAATTTTCAAAATAAGCCTCATAGGGCGAGTATCAAAACTATGCGATAAAAGAACATCCTTAAAAACCATTAGACACAACAACCCTAGGTGGTAGGCCCATATCCATGATTCATTTAGACCATCACTCAATAATCACTAAGCCGAAGGTTTATTTTAATCACAACTAGTCGGGTTACATCACAAGTATGGGTGTACATTTATAGGTGAGGGTTTTTCACTAATGTACCAGTTTAAAGTCCATAAGCAATACACAAATAATGAACAAATATACAGGATGAACATTAAGCATGTAATATAGAAATTCAATTTCAACAGTTAACACATGTGCTTATAGAATGGAGATATCAATTATAAATTGAAATAAAAACTATAACTTAAGCTAATGGAAAAATGAAAAGCTCAAGGGGAAGAATCATCACCTTATACTTTGGATCGCCTTCTAGTGTCGCTAAGTGCTTGCGCCCTTAAAATTGTATCCTACCACAAATCATGAACTTGTATAGTTAGGTCCAAATTCTAATCACTACCTAGGGTTTGGATTTCTTTTAGGGTTTTAATATGGAATTAGGGCTTCATCCTGGGGTTTTAGCTATAAGAGTCGAACTAGGGTGTAGGTGTAGCTTAAACACAATGTAATAATATGGTTAGTTATAGTTTTAACGTTAATGACATGACTAATATTTGTGACCATGGTAATACTAAGTATTATAATGTAACAATGTAATTTATTTGTAATGATAATATTCTTAGGTGATGGATACTACACTAACATCGTTAATGGTAACTTGCTTATAATGACTAGTATTAGCGCAAACAGTGTGTTAATGTAGAGCTAGGTTTCCATCCTAGAGTTTAGCCTTAGACTTAGGTTCTAGGATCTACATTGTAGTTGGCGTACAATAAATTACAATGTTAATTTAAGGATTAGAAAAATGATTATTAACCTTAATGTTATAATTAATGTTAGCTAACATGGTGATAATAATTATTATGATAATAATAAATACTATGATCTATTATTAAGGCAACACCTATTATAGTACTAAATCAATTGATTTACTTTAGGAGGGAAGGCTGACTTATATTTTTGTTGAGATTAGGAAATCTATTAACCAACTAAACTACAAACTGGAATTTCAATGAGAGGTAGAAGGATGCACCTAGTCGACTCAGTTGAGTTGACTCGGATGGTCGAGTTAACTTAGCTCAAGTATTTTCCCTTTCTCTTTCTTCTTCTCCTTTCTTTCTTCCTTTGTTTTCTTTCTTTTCTTTCTTCCCTGCGATGAACCAGACCGTTCTAGGCCCAGCTCGGTTTGGGTTTGACAGCATGTGCAACGCCCCCACTCTCTTCTTCTTCTCTTTCTTCTCCTTTTTTCCTTCTCCTTTTTTTTTTCTCTTCTTCCTATTTCTCTCTATTTTCCATGTGCTGGAAAGTCTAGCAACGTCTGGACTAGACTAGACTTACGCCCAACTCGGACTGAACTAGGTCCGACACTCGCAACCCGACCCAGCTGGCTTGGCTCGGGTCGAGCTGGTGCAATGCCTGACTGCACCCTCTCTTCTCTCTCATTTTTCTCTCTCCTCCTTTCTCTTTCTTTCTTTCTGGTTAGAAACGTCCCACAGGGGGATGCCAATCAGGCCAGACTCGGCCCAAACACGACTCGTTTCGAGTCACTAGGTGTGGTAGAACTGCAAAGAAGAAGATCGGCCTCCAATGGTGGATTGAAATGCGGCCCAACGTACTTCAAAATGAGGCTACTGGAGGGTCTAGCCCTTCCATATGGTGCTTACGGATGGGTTTTTTCGAAGCTTTGGAGAGATTTGGGTGGTGGCTTCCAAATGAAGAAGAAACGGCTAGTTTCATGTCTACGGCTGCAAAATTAGAGGGTGAGCTACTGTTCCTCGATCTGCACACCTTATATGCTTGCCCTGATCCATCCTAAACCATCAGATTATTAGCAAGTGGCCAGGATCTCCTCTAACTGAAACCGCCTCCAAAATAGTGGGCGGAATGGGGACCAGTCGTGGTTTTGAGCCCTAAACTACTATTGGAATGAACGGCTGAGATGTCGCTAGGATGGATGGATGGGATTGGAAAGGGAGAGGACACGCGGATCACTGAGCTGGAAGGAAGACAGGTTTCCATTTTTAAAAATGTTGTCTTTGTAGGTCTTGTTTGGGTCGAAGATGGTGCGCATGCACATGTGCTCTAACACGTGGAAAAGAGTAGGTTTTGGTTGGACCTATGCCATGCACATGATGAACGGATCAGATCATCCATATGATCTAAGATGGTGGCCCATAACAGGCCTCAAACGGACGTTGTCCATCGACTATGTAAAATGAAGAGAGAGAGAGAGAGAGAGAAATCTCTCTTTTTATGAAAATTGCGGGTCAGACCCGTTTACCGTGTTTGGGAAGCTGGTGTACTACAGGTGTGCACCAGTTGTGTACATGCACTCCACTAGGTGGGGTCTACCATGATGTTTACTGGAAATCCACTCCGTCCAATCTATTTAGAAGTTCCCAATTAGGACCTGGGATCGCGGATCAGGCCATTGAATGCCTATGTGAGGCCCATAACGTGATTTAGGTCGTATTGGTGGGTTTTTGGTCAATCTAGTGGTCGAATGATTTTGAAGTTGGACGTCAACGGTTAAAAGGTCCTAATGGTCCATTTGTAAATCTTTCATCACATATTACTAACCAATACTAATGTTAATATAGACTTGATTACTTTTGCATATTACTTATAATTAAAATAATTAAAATCTCAAACACATATATACATATAATTTCTAATATTAACATGCTACTATTTACATGCTATTAATCACGTATTTATTAATATATAATTCTCAATATACAATATCCTATTACACATGTATGGATTGAAAATTCTACAATATCTCTTTTAAAATCTCATTGTTAAATAATATACCATCTTATTAAAATATCTCATAGTTTTTGTATAGAATATTGAATACTATGTTGTTATTTATAATTCAATTATAATCCGTAAAATTATTATCCATCATGCATAGTTAATATAATATTATTTTCATAATACTTTATGTACATTAAATATATAGGTGCGAACTGTTTTTCAATGTTCAGATTTAAACTATGATGAACGTAAGTGTTTACTTAGGCCTGGCTTGTATTTATGCTAAGCTTGGTTATACGGTAACACCTGAGTACTGGAAAGTACGGGGTGTTACAAAGACTCATCTTCTTCGAACGAATAGACGTATTTTAAAATACTTGGTTTTAGAATAGAGATATCAAATATCTTGATCAATCTTAATGTAACCATAATATGTACCTGTTTCAAAAGAAACACATTTTGTATATCTATAATGCTATGTTTTCTAACTCCTATGATTGTCAAATTTTGTAGTGCCAAAACCTCTTGGAATCTGTATCTTGTTTAGCTCGTCTTTAAGTTCAAGATGTTCCATTTTAATTCAAGTACAAGTTCAAGATGATCCATTTTAAGATTCAAGCATCACAAGTATAAGAGTTCAAGTACCACATCAACTGATAGTTCAAGCTTTCAAAGCTTCATCTAAGTCAAGACAATATACTTTACTTTGGTACTCAAAGCTCAAGGTGAAATGCAACTCAAGTACCTCAAATTCAAGCTTCAAAGTGTTTCAAATTCAAGCTTCAAAGTGTTATAAGTTCAACCTTCAACATACTTCAAGATGTCAAGCTCTATGTACATCAAGATCAACTATCAACCAAAGCAAAAGATGTTTCAATGTTCAAACATCGCTTATAAGGTATGAATGACCTAGATTGACCATAGGTTAGGTCATATTGATTGCATACTTTAATTGGGTCACTTTATAAGTGTATAGGCTGTTTCTTGACTAGTCTTAGCTTATGTTTGACTAGTCCTAGTACTGGCTCGACCAGTCCAAGAAATTCCACGACCAGTCCAAGGTTTGTTACTAATTTTCAGGATTTTTTTGTTATAGCCTCAACCAGTCCTGGAGACTACATGACGAGTCGAGTGAACAGTGCTCGAGCAATTGAGCGGGCTCGATTCAAAGTCCATCAACTAAATTGGGTCCCACATGACTAGTCGAGAGCAGGGCTCGACTGGTTGTGCAGGCCACATGACCAGTTGAACCTCCCACTCGACCAGTCATGGAACGATCTCATCTTATCACACCCAAATTTTTAAAAGTTTGTTGGTCCTTCGACCAGTCGAGCTGACCTCTAGGCCAGTCGAGTGAGTAGTTTCTGCACTTATAAATAAAGCACGATTTTCTGAGTTTTTTTTATTCAATTCAAGCAAAATCAAGACACCACTCTGAGAGATAAGTTTGTGATATTCTTAAGCTATTTAGTGCTCATTTAATATTCTCTTTAATTAGCTTTTTGTATTTGATTTTGAGTTCTACATTCCAATCTTATTTGAAGAAGGGATTGAAGTTTTGCCATTTCTTAGAATCAAAATCAAATCAAGCAAGCCCTTAGTGATTTAATCTAAAAATCATTTAGAACTTAGAACCTTTTCATAAGTGAGTGTGGACATTGAACCTCTACGTTGAACATCTACTTTAAATTGGTTCCACCGGGCTTCATCAAAGGAGAATATACAGATAAGTATTTTACATTTCTGTAAATCTATTATATTGGTTTCTTTAAGATTGTGCCAGGAAAAATCTCTTTCTATTTTGGTTTTGAAATGGCCTAGCTATACGTCCTAGAGGGGGGGGGGGGTGAATATGACGATGCCAAAATAAAACTTTAACAGCGGAATAAAGAAAGATAGATAGCCAGATAAACTAAATCAAATCACAATGCTGAAATAAAAGCAACCTCTCTAAACATGAATTGAGAGGTTGATACAAATTCAGTTCTAAGGACAACCTTACACCATAAAAACCAAGGGTTTATGGCAGGACAACCTTATTTCTAGAATATCCTTTGTATCAAAAACTCAAACCGGAGAGGAATAAATACATAGCAAGGAATTGAAATAAATTTCTGAAATTTAAAACTAAATTATTACAACATTCCCACTATGCTTGAAATGTAAATTTTACAACATTTACATCCACACACACATTCTACAAATCTGAATGAAAAGAGATATAAAACTTAAGCAAGCATTCAAACTACAAGACAAAGAATTATAGTGGTTCGCCTGTGTGTACACCAACTGTTCAACAACATTCACACAGTGCTACTCCACTCCTCATATCCTCACATAGGGGATATCAGCATTCACTATCAAAGATAGGTTTTCCAGGTTCACCCAAAGCCTTCACAATTGTGTTTTTCTCTGTGGGCTTACACAATTAAAAAAAATCCCTCTTCTGAGTTTTCCTGGCTCTCCTCAGATAACCAATACAATGAGATTTTTCTGGTAAATCCCAAAAGAAAACCAAATGAAAGTAAATTACACAAATATAAAATACCTGAATTTCTCTTTCGTTGTAGCAGCCCAGAAGAACCAAGTTGGAGTAGAGATTTAAATGTCAAAGTTCAATGCCAATACTCACCTTATAATAGTTTTAGGTTCTAATAGATTTTAAATTAAACCAAATTGGGCGTAGCTTTATTTGATTTTGATTCCAAGAAGACGAAATACAGTAATTCCTATTTTTAAATAAGATTGGAATATAGGAACAAAATCAAATTAGAAAAGCTAAAGAAAGGAATATTGAATATGCACACTTAGCTTTAATGGAGCACAAACTTATCTCTCAGAAAGTCGAATTAAATTAGCTTGAAATTCATATTTTATTCTGAGATTTGTGCTCTATTTATAGGTGAGCAAATCACGTCTTCGATAGGTCTAAAGAACTTTATGACTGTTCGTAGAACCAACAAATATTTGAAAATTCAGGTGCGATAAGATCTGGCGGTTTCACTAGTGGTCGTAGGTGGTCTACGACTGGTCGTAGGTTGCTTACAACTAGTCGAAGATAGTTGAATTTCAATACTGTACTTTGAGTCATAGGTCTATGACTGGTCGAAGAAATAGTTGTTACTGTTCATATGACTAGTTGAACAGTCCCTAAGACTAGTCGAAGCCTAACAGAAAATATCTGAATTTTGCAATAAACTTACGACTGATGTAGGAAATTCTTAGACAGGTCGAAGCAGTGCTATGACTAGTCGAACAAGGTCCAGGACTAGTCTTAGAACAACCTAAACTCACATATATAAAATATATGAATTATGTATCCAGAATGAACTACTTTAAAGGTCAACCTAAGGTCAGTCATACCTCAATAGTGAAGTAAGGACATAATAAAGAGATGACACTATACACATGCATAAGTTTTTACTGAATTTAGAAAAAATGAAAAGAAAAATAATCTAATATAGTAAAAGTAGTTAAATTTATTTCAACCTGATATGAAACTTGATCAGTTTCTTTTTCGCTTCTGAATACGTGGGTTACTTGATACAATTTCTACATATGACCCTTCTTGTATATCTTCATTAGTTGGGTCATACAGATCATCTATTAAGGAAGGGCTCGAGGAACCTGCAGTCAACTTGGCCTCAAACACTAGCGGATCCTCAAATGCATATGCATCTTTTGTTAGACGCTTCGGAACATCTAATACAACATGCCAGTCATCTCTTGTCGGATCCTTGCAATAGAAGACTTGAGCCGCCTGAGATGCATGTATAAATGGCTCATCCTCTTCCTTGATATTCCTTCTAAACCTTTCTAGGTTAATAAATATCAGATTTGTTTCAGGATCTACATAACATCCATTTGAAGTATCTTCGATATGCACCCAATCACAGTAGAACAATGTTATCTTAAAGGTGAAGTAGTTTAATTCAAGAATTTGTCTAATGATACCATAGTAGGTAGCTTCCTGTTCTACCAAGTTCTTATCCCTGGCACTCGCCCTGAACATAGTTAAGGCTTTCATAGAGACTCCGCTATTTTGTGTTGTCAAGTTTTTTTCAGAGTCTGATGTGCAAAAAACATATCCATTTACTGAGTATGTACTGTATGATGTGGCATCGTAGCTAGGACCAATAGCGATTCTCTTAAATTGTGACATTTCTTCATTCTCTAATTGTTCCCTTAACCAAGCATTGTAGTCTACTTCTTTTTGTACCGACGGATTGCCCCTCCTGTTTTGTCCCTTACGTGTTTGGCCATGAATGTATTCATTGTACTTCCTACAATTCACATATAATATAATATATGAATTAAACTTTTTACTTTACATGGTACAATTTAAAAACATTAAGGATAGAAACATAGACTTTTGTCAACTTACCCCAGCCATTGAGCATTTTCAGCGTGATGTTGTAATACCCATCTGTGTGCTTGTTGATATTGCACATTAGTAAGAAGATAACTTTTTCCTTTTTTATCGATTTGAAAATTATCGGCATTATCATCACCCTCATCATAGAATATCTTTTTCACTCTCTTATGGCTTCCTAACATCTTATCAGGCATGTAGTCCATGCAGTACATCATGGACTCTTCCAATATGTAGCGTTCAGCAATACAACCCTCTGGATAAGTTTGATTCGTCACATACTTTTTGTATGTTCTCATCATCCTATACACATTAAAATCAGATATGGATATAAATTTTAAAAAAGAAAAAGAAAAAAGAAAGTTGATAAATTCTGATAATTAATGTTACCTCTCAAAAGGATACATCCACCGATATCTGACAGGTCCACAAAGTTGTGCTTCCTCTGCTAAGTGCACCACTAGGTGTGTCATAGGAACAAAAAAAGATGGTGGAAAATATTTTTTGAATACACATAACATTTCCACTATTTTATTTTTTTATCTTTTGAAGCTCTTCACGATTAATAATTTTTGAACATATGACGTTGAATAATCTTGACATTTCACAAATGGCATTGTGCATTGTCTTCTTCTTTCCTAAAAACAAGTGCATCAACAAAACTAGTAGCAATTATTGCATCACAATGTGATAATCATGTGACTTGAGGGCCTTGAGCTGACAATCCTCTAAATTGACACGATGTGTCCAGTTTGCACAATATTCTCTAGGGAGTTTCAAATTATTCAATGTCAGACAAAACAAGTTTCTTTCAAATGTGAACAATGTGAAAGGAGCTTTAGGAAAGAATAACTTGTCGTTCCTTTCTTCAGGCCACATAGGCTTTCTTATCTTCATAGCTTGAAGATCCTGATGGGCTTGTAAACCATCCTTAGTCTTATCTTTTGTATCCATGATTATTGCAATAAGGTTCTCGATGACATTTTTTTCAACATGCATCACATGCAAATTGTGACGAATGGGCAAACGCTCCCAGTATGGCAAGTAAAAAAGGTTTGATCTCTTCATCCAAGTAGTAATGTTGTTCGAGTCATTCCTAGACTTTTTCTTACTCCTTCTCACTTACTTTCCGAAAATGATTTGAATATTATTCATTTTACGTAGTACATCTGAACCTTTCATACGCTTCGGAGCCTTTCTTTTTTCCTCTTTCCCATTGAATCTGGTTCTATCAGTCCTAAAGTCATGACCTGATGGCAGGAATCTTCTATGTCCCATATATGCAAACTTCTTTCCATGTTCAAGCCAAACCGATTCTGTCTCCTCACTACAAATAGGGCATGCGTACTTTCCTCCTGTCCTACAACCAGAAAGATGTCCATATGCTGGAAAATCATGTATTGCCCATAGTAAAATTGCCCTCATTGTGAACATATTCTTACTGTGTGAGTCATATGTCACAGATCCTTCCCACAATTCAAGCAACTCTGCAATCAACGATTGCAAGTAAACGTCAATGTTATGTCCTGGACCTTTTTTTCCAGGGATCAAAAGTGTTAACATGGTAAACTCCTTCCGCATGCATAAATGAGGCGGGAGATTATACGTAACAATCATAACAGGCCAGCAACTATATGAATTGCTCATATTCCTAAAAGGATTGAATCCATCCGTTGCAAGTCCTAAACGAACGTTACGTGGCTCCGCAGCAAAATCAGCATACTTTTCATCTACAATCTTCCACATAGACGAATCCACTGGATGACGCATGCAAATATCATCTTGAGCCAACTTTGAATGCCATATCATATTCTCTGCAATCTCTGGTATAGTGTAGAGTCTTTTTAACCTCGGCGTTAATGGGAAGTACCTTAGCACCTTACGAGGTACATGTGGGGTGGTTGACCTTACAACACTATTAAATTTCCATCTGCTTTCTCCACATTTTGGACAACACTGCTTATCAACATGGTCCTTCTAGTACAAAATACAATCGTTAGGGCATGCATGTATTGTCTCATAGTTCATACCTAATGAACTGATCAGCCTCTTTGCATTATAAGTACTATCTGGCAAAGAGTTCTCGTTGGGTAAAATTTTCTTGAGCAAGTTTAACAACTCTGTAAAGCTATTGTCTGACCAACGAAACCTAGCTTTCATACTCAGCAACTCCACTGTCACAGACAACTTTGTATGCTCTGGTTTACACGATGGATATAGGGGTTGTTTTGCATCCTCCATTAACTTCCTATACCGAGCCTCATCGCCTAATTCATCATGAGCTTCAATATCATCTCCATTATTAACCTCATCCATACATGCATCTAACTCAATTGGTTGAAAACGACCGAAAGCATCATTCACCAAATCGACCATTCTGGGCAACACATCTTCATTACGATTATCGACAAATGTACTCGCACTTGTTTCAAGACGTTGTTCCCCATGGAGAAACCACGTCGTGTACGTTTGATCTATGCCATTAACAACCAAGTGTTCGGAAATGGTTTCTAATGTCATCTTCCCACGTATATTACAGCACTTGGCACAAGGACAGCTGTGCCAGTCTTCCCCATTTGAATTTTGTTTCACGTACTTCAGAAATGTTACAACACCTTCCATGTATTCAACAGTTAACCTTCCTGCCCGCATCTAGTTCTTGCATGGTGTCATGGAAGCCATCTCTGGTAACGTATACATGATGTGTTTAAGTTAGATTACGAATGAGTATGTCTATCTAACTGACTAAATCAGTTGCCCATCCAAGACCAAATAGATTGTAACGCTTTCATTTTCAAATTTAAATGCCTACACCGAAATTCCGGCAGCATCTCCCCTTATCTCTCCAGATATATTGATCTTGTATTTGATTCCCACGTTAGGTATCAACACAAAGTGAGGATATTTGACAATGGAAATAAATGCAAGAAACATATCCAGAGAGAAAGAGAGATGATGCATAGAAAAGGCAAGTACATTTGAATTGCTAAAATGAAAGTATTACATTCTATCCGGCATTGAACTGTCCAAACAAGGACAATTTAAGGATTTTTATGCACCAAGGAGCACACTGTATCTATGCCTGGCCACATAAAAACCCTTAAATGGGTAACTGATTGTCTTAATCTATATACAATCACATCAAAATTTGTAATCTAAATGAACATAATTCAAAATACAACTCATTTCTAAATGTAGAATCAAAGCAAAAGAAGTGGTAACTTTAGTGTTGTTTTCCTGCAACCAGTCTCACCAGATACCAGCACCACCTGTTCTCCATACATAAACAGATAAACAAAACTCAGAGCATGACATTGAATAACATTGAATCCTGATTTCACCAGTAGTAACAAAAAGAAAATGCTCAATACAAGTGTAACAGGTTTATCCTCCTTTCCTTTTATTAAGCATGGTGATGGGGATATTATTTTCTAACAGATGGGTGTAATCTAGTTATTCCCATACATGAAAGTAGACATGACCAAAATCTGAAAATCCGAATCAATCTAACAAAAACCAACAAAATCCAAAACCCAAAATAAGATTCAAAACAAACCAAAATGGATGCCTAAACTGCAAAAACTACACAAGAAGCATCTACATGCATCTACCGACCAGTTACCACCTGTAGTTTCTCCAACAATGCATGACATCGATAAACTTCTGCTTTTGATTTTTCTATATAGCATAAATTAGAAAAGATTCAAGTGACTAAAATTTTTCTATGGATGGTAACTGGCCAAGAAAAGCTAATCACATTATATATAGTAAAAATTAGAAAAGATTCGAGTGACTAAAATTTTCTTATGGATGGTAATTGTCCAAGAACAGTTTAGCCATTTGTTCCAAATGACATGGATTGACGACTCATCTGAGTCCGCCCATCACCATGTGCGTCACAATGCAGTCCCAGCAGGAGTCAAAAGGTGAAGTTATAGTCTTGGTTGTCAAGATTTTCCACATGCAACACAGGCATTTGTAAATAAATATGTGGACATTTCTTTTAGTTGAGTGATTCCTGAGCTTTGGATTATGTGGTACAACTGTGCAATGATTCACAGTGTGGAGTTTTTCTACGTCTTGGGTTGATGCTGCTTTTCTACGTCTACGGTCGGGCAGTAGCTATTTGGAGTTTTTTTCATATAAAATTTCATTACTTTTCCAAAAAAAAAAAAAGGACAACTGAAAATAGAACTACAGTAAGGACCTACGTTCAACTGAAAGAAATACTACAGCTGGAGGCTAGGATTTTCCAATTTAGGAATATTTGGGGCATGCTCTTTCCATGGCTGGACAGAAAAGACCAATGATCTAAATTACTGAACCATGGGCTCCACTCGTCAGAACTAAAAACCTGAGTGTACTGCAACAAGCATCGCCTCAAGGACTATTATTCCTGTTCTTACTAACATGCCCGTATCTGCTGTTTGTTGCTTGAGGTGATGCAACAAGCATCACCTCAAGCAACAAACAGCTGATCCAGCAAAAATACCACAGAGCAGTGGGACAAACAGCACTGTGACAGCTTCTCAACAGGAAGGAACTGTCTCAGAGATGTAAATGACACACGTACCACAGATTCTGACCATTCTTTAGATAGGATTACTGAAAACATCACGCACCAGATGCAGGGCCGCGCCCATAAGTGATCCACACGTATTATTGGACATTGAATGGGCAAGTAAGCCACGCGCGAATAATTTTTTGTAAAAGAAAATTACAATCAAACACCTAAATTTATATATTATTATAGTTATCTACCTACTAATTGTTTAATTATAATTTATCCTAATGTTTTTATAAGATTTTCTTTCTAAACTTAGTCAAAAAGTCAACAAAATAGTTTATTTTAAATGACCTAAATACCTTTTAATAAATCTGTTATTATTATTTTTCAATACAACCTTTTTCAGCGTGCCTGCTACTTTAAGAGCAACATGTGTGGGACTTAAATCATGAGATCCACCCCGTTCATCAGCTGTGCCGCCATATTTTCACCGTAGATCCTAAAATTCACTCTAATCCAAGTCTTCCCTTGCCCATGATGTAATGAACGGTGTGAAATCATACTCAGAACCTCTAACTTTATGTTTCCTGGCCCACGTGATTGTTGAAGTGTCTTAATTTTCGGGTCTTGGCCTGAGCCCGGCCCATTGATACCCCTACCGGAATTGCATATAACACCGATTTTACACGGCAAAACACCCAAGCTCTATGGAGATTATCATATTGTGCATATGTGAAATCTACTCCGTCCATTAGGTGAGAAAGATTATCTGCACTGCACATGAAAAATATCAAGTATATAAAAGTTCTTATGTGCTTATACCAATAAGAACAACGTAACCTTTCTTTCAAAACCTCTAAGTTCACTCAGGGCGTGTTTGGGCGGTGGGATTAGAAGGGACTAGGTGGGATGGGATTCAATGTAGCTTGGATACAGTGGGGCCCACTCCAGATCACCTTCTTCTGTGATTTTCGTCTCATTTCTGTTGTAGGAACTGACACGTTATTGAGGTAGAGTCAAACGACGGAGAGAGAGAGAGAGAGAGAGAGAGAGAGAGAGAGAGAGAGAGCATTACCTGTGTTGGTGAAGAGATTGACAAGAAGAAAGAGGTGGGAGAGATGTCTGCGGCCGGTGCTGGGAGAGGAACAGATGGAGTAATGAGAGGGAGAGAGAACAGAGCCTCGTTTTAGGCAGATTGCGTACCGAGTAACTCGGTACCTTAGCGTACTGAGTAAACCATGTGGGGTCCACCGTTATTTATTTATTTTATCCACTCCGTTAATACATTTTAATAGATAATTTTAAGTCTTGATACCAAAATGGAAGAATATCTAAACCTCAAGTGGACCACACCACGGGAAACAGTTTTTTTGAACCTCTACCATTTAAAAATTAATGGAGGTCACAGAAGTTTTGGATCAAGCTGATGTTTGTTTTTTCTCTTCATCTATGTATTTGTGATCTTAAGAACAGGTTGGATGACAAATAAACATCACTGTGGGTCCTAGGAAGTTTTCAACGGTGTAAATCATTATTCCACACTATTTCCTGTGGTATGGTACTCTAGAGCTTTGAATTTACTTAATATTTTGGATCAACCCCTAAAATTAGTGGGAAAAAAGGATGGACGGTGTGGATAAACCACATACATTCATAGTGGGCCCGACTGAGTTTACTCAGTACGATAAAAGCGTACTAAGTAGCTCAGTACGCAATCCGAATTCCGATTGGCTACATGGGGCTGGTGCTCTGTGGGCCCCACCATGATGTACGTGTTTCATCCGTTCCGTTCATCCATTTTTACAGATCAATTTATGGGTTTATACAAAAAAATTGATTCGGATATAAATCTTAGGTGGGCCACATCACAGGAAAAAAATAATGAATGGATATTCACCATTAAAATCCTCCTAAGCCCACTGTACTGTTTATTTGAAATCCAATATGCTGATTTGGTCATAAAGACCCAGATGAATGGAAAAAATAAATATCGGCTTGATCCAAAACTTTTATCCCCCCAAAACGTTTTTAACGGTCAAAATTCATTCAAAACTGTTTCCTGTAATGTGGTCCACTTGAGATTGAGATATAATTTATTTTTTTGCTTACATCATAAAATGATATATAAAAATAGATGGACGGCTTGGATGACACACATACATCATGGTGGGCCCCACAGAGCACCAACCACCAGCCAATGGTAGCCAATCCATTTTTTCCCTTCATCAGGGGGAGTAGCCAATCCTTTTGGGGGCCATAAAAGTTTTGGATAAAGCTGATCTTTGTTTTTTCCCTTCATCAGGGCCTGTATGATCTAATCAACAGATTGGATGTCAAATAAACAGTACTGTGGCCCTTAAAGAGGATTTTAAATGTGGATATCCAATCAATATTGTTTTCCTATGATGTGGTCCACCTTAGGTTTATATCCCTATCATTTTTTTGATCAAGCCCTAAAATGATCGGTAAAAATGGATGAACATAATGGATGAAATACATACATCATGGTGGGGCCCACATAGCACGTAATACTAGCCAACGGGTGGGTGGCAGGGGAGTAGCCAATCCGTTCCCATCCATGCTGGTATTTGTGGTGTGGTTCATTTAATCTTTGGAAATGATTCATTTTTGGAATAATTCTCTGAAAAATGGATGAATGGTGTGGGTTGATCCCAAATTTTTGGTAAATCCAAAGCTCAAGTGGACCATGCCACACGAAACAATGTGGAATAATGATTTCCACCATTGATACCTTCCTTTGGCCCACGGTAACATTAACGTTAATTTATTTGCCATCCAACCTATTCATAATATCAAATATATATGAATGAAGAGAAAACACAAACATCAGCTTGATCCAAAACTTCTATGGCCTCCGAGAATTTTTCAATGGTAGAGGTTCAATCACACTATTTCCTGTGGTGTGGTCCACTTGAGCTTTGGATATGCTTCCTTTTTGTTCTTTAGACCTCAAATTATTTGTTAACATGGATAAACAGAATGGATAAAATAAATAAATAACAGTGGACCCCACAAAGTTTACTTTGGTAAAGGTAATGACTAACTCACCTAAATGTAGAGGGGTTTCCTTAAAACATTCATAATCATATATTAGGCTTGCCTTAATGTGATTCACATATCCAACCCACTCATTATGTGTGTCCCACTTGGATGAGGGGTCAGACCAAGTTTTAGCTGCATCCAAAACTCATGTGGGCCCCACCAAGTGCTTTTATATTTTTTATGATGTCTTGACTTGGTTTTAGATGGTATGGTCCACCTGAGTTTCATTTATGGATGATTTTTGAGATATCTCATAACCTAAAGGGGACACATTAAATGCACGGTGTTGATGTTCGACACACATCATGATGGGGCCCACAAAACTTATCTACATCAATTCGTAGGTTCTCACAAGGTCAATAAATTGGGTCACAACTTTGACAATAACATTTAGCCCATTTTATATGTATAGTCCATTCACTCTATTTTATTGATCAATATCCTCAATTTGACTAGTTACTCGCCTCAATCAGGCTAGCTACATGTGAGAATGGTATTGGGATTACAAGATTGATCAACAATTTGAGTGAAATTTGATTTAAACATATGAAGTTATTTACTCTTCAATCTGGACTAATTCAATTGTCCAAAAATGGTTAAATGTTCGTTAGTGGATGTGCCTAATAATTTATTAAAAAAGTAATTTTTTTCACAGATAAATATCAATTTCCATTCAAAAATTACATTTTATTTCAAAATGTATATTTTTTTACTCTTAATTTTTCTTTGAAAACTTTTAACAAAATATCATTTTTAATATAAAATATTTCAAAAAAATAAATTAAAAATGAATTTTTATTTTCAAAATATCTTAAATTTTCACAATTTTTAATTTTTTTCCCAAAAATTCCAAAATGCCGATTTTTTTTTTCTTCAAAAGCATCATGTTGTTTTCAACTTTTCAAATTTTTTTTAAATATATATATTTTTTCAAAATCTTAGTGTTTTTATAAATAACTTTTTCTTTTAATTTCGAATTTTGAACATTTTCAATTATTTTTCAAAATCACAAAATTTTTCAACTTATTTATTTTTCGTTTCAAAATGTTTGTTTTTTGATAAAGTATCGATTTTTTAATATCGTTTTATTTTAAAAATTTTCAATTCTTTTTCACTTCTCCATTTTTTTTAAAGCATTTTATTCGAAATTGTCAATTTTAATTGAACTTCACAATTTATTTATTTTTTTTTCAAATTTCAAACTCTCATTTTCTTTTTTAAAATATTTTCATTTTTCAACATTGTGAAAATTTTCACATTTTTTAAAATATTTTTAATTTTCTTTTTCAGGATATTATTTTTTCTCAAAATCAAATGCTATTTTTTTTTTCAAATTTATCAACTTTATTAAATATTCTTTTTTGTTCCCACAATAGATTTTTATTAAATCACAATTTTTATTTTTTCAAAATCTAATTTTTTTCTCAAACATTGTTAAATTTTTTAAACTTCTCAATATTCTTTTTCATGTGATATTACAAATCATTTAAATATTAGTTTTAAATTAAAAAATAAAAATAAAAATTCCACTCATTTGATATAAAAATAAATAAATTTTCTTTTTGCATTCAATCAATTGTTAAAAAATAATCTTAGATACAAATATGTACAATTAAACCACTGAAATTATTTTAAAAAACAACTATTAGACTACAAAATAACTTAATTTTCCACCATATTCTAAAGAAAATGAAAAAAAAATTAATGTGTAGGCAAAAGACCTTTTACGACGGACCTGATCCGTCGCAAAATCAACTGAAAAGCCCGCCATTTGCTAATTTCGGCGGGAATATGCAACTGTTCGTTTTCCGTCGCCAAATCAAACTTTGCGACGGATTTCATCCGTCGCCTATTTACGACGGACAAAAAATCCGTCGTAAATACGTCATAAATCGGATGTTAGCGACGGATTTTGGTCCGTCGCTAAATTTCGCGACGTTTGGCCTACGGATATTCGAGAAAGACGAGCTTAGCGACGGACTTTTTTTGTTAGCGACGGATTAAATCCGTCGTTAAACCAAGAGATTTTTACGACGGACAAAGTCCGTCGCAAAAATACGTCGCAAAATAGCCATTTTGACGTAGTGTCAAGTTCTTCAAAAATATCATCCATGTTGATATCATCAGGAGGAAGATCACTAGCTTCTTCCTCATGTTCAGCTTCAGCATTGCCACCACCAACACCTTGACTAGGAAGGAAATCAAGCTTCATCTTATTTGATATTAGAATTGTTAAATATCAGATGATGGATAGGGGCTTCTCCAACCGGCATATCGACTAACATGTGTAGCCAACACAGTCATCAAATAACCAAAAGGAATGTCATTGTGACCAGGATGGAGTCGAAACTGAATAATGGAGTGACAAATCAAGGATGGTAGACAAACATGAGCACCACTAGCAACAGCATGAAGGACACGAACCATGAATGAAGTCAATTCAGATTTATTACTCGATCAAGGATACAAGTTAGACACAAAGATTTTGTGAAGAACTCTGTATTTGGGTAACAGATACTTTGAGGGAAGCGCATTCCCTTTATGTGTCCATTGAACATCCAAATTGCATAAATCTTTTGTGAGCATACGTTTTTCAGATATTGAGGGTTTTTCAGATAAGTTATGGATAAGAATGCCCTCATCATTCACAGGAATTTCCATTAGAGCTGAAATCAAATGACGATCAACGTCAAATGGTCCTTCTCTTGTGGCTATCTTAAAAGATAAATTTTCTAATGAAAAATCACATATGCATGCGAACATGGACTGGGCAATGGACCGGTATGCTGGCCCACCCCAATATAATAAGTTATCCCAACCTACAGCTTGGAGCATAGGAAGGATATCAAAAGGAGGAACATGATTAATATCAACAGGATGTTCAACAATAACGTTACGCAATCTGATGTCCCGAACATAAGATGGATCGTCCTTGGGAGCTTGAAGATGACACTTAGTGATAGGGGCCAATCTAGAGGAAGAAGATGGACCACGGGATGCTGTCTTTCTCCCTCTAGATGCCATTTATAACAAGGATTTCAAGGAAATAGAGAGTTGCAAAGGATTGAGAAGTGGGTTTTCTCAAATCAGATTTTACCCAAGAAATACCCCAAATCTCAACGATATTTGAAATAGATAACTTCATGAGAAAAATAGAAGAAATCTAGACTCAAATCTACAAGAAAAATGCAAATGGAGCACTAACCTTGAAGATTTTGAAGGAAGGGTTCAACTAGTCGTGCGTCGGTCCGTTGGAGAGTGAAGAAGAAATGAAGAAGATGAAGCATTTTCCCCAAATTTTAAGTGATTCACGCATTTCATGACTGGTCGTGGATGTACATGACCAGTCATAGCATGACTAGTCATGTATACTCACGACTGGTCGAGTACCAGCCAAAAAATCTGATTTCAAGCAATATATATAAAATCTGAAATCTAATCAAGCAAATATATACAATATGATACAAATAGGCATAAATACTCATTTTAAAATTCACATGCCAAGATCAAATTTCATTTTGTTAAACCTGCTTTTGTCAAGCAGTTTAGTGAAAATGTCAGCACGTTAATTCTCGGTAGGAATATATTCCAAAAATATAACCTTTTCTTCTACTAATTCTCGAATATAATGAAATTTAATGTCAAGGTGCTTAGTACGAGAATGCTGAATTGGATTTTTTGAAATATTTATGGCACTGGAATTATCACAATATAATAACATAGAACCTGTTTAATTCCATAATCACGTAACATACGTTTCATCCAAACTAGTTGTGTACACGCATTACCAGCTGCGATATATTCAGCTTGAGCTGTTGAAAGTGATATAGAACTTTGTTTCTTGCTAAACCAAGAAACTAAACAGTTTCCAATATAGAAGCAACCACCACTGGTTGATTTTCTATCATCAAGATTACCATCCCAGTCAGCATCCGAGTACCCAGCTAATTGAACACTAGTCTCATGTGGATACCAGAGACCGAGATTAGCAGTACTTGCGACATATCGCATAATCCGCTTAATATTAGTCAAGTGCGACACTTTAGGATCAGACTGATATCTAGCGCAAATACCAACACTTTGAGCGATATCAGGTCTACTAGCAGTTAAATACAGTAAACTACCAGTCATACTCCGATATAATTTTGGATCCACATTTTTACCTTTAGAATCTTTTGAGAGTTTCAAAGTTGTACTCATAGGAGTATCAAAGTTCTTACCATTCTCAATTCCAAATCTCTTAATCAAATTCAAAGCATATTTATATTGAGAAATGAACATTCCATCAGGTTTTTACTTAACTTGCAACCCAAAGAAATAATTTAATTCCCCAACCATGCTCATTTCAAACTGAGATTTTATCAACTCTACAAACTCAATAGTCATGTCAGTACAGGTAGATCCATAAATAATATCATCAACATAAATCTGTACTATTAAAATATGCTCATCATGTTTTTTAATAAATAGAGTCTTACCCAAACATCCCATTTGAAAATTATGGCTTAATAGAAACTTTGTTAGTTTCTCGTACCATGCCCTAGGAGCTTGTTTTAAATCGTAAAGTGCCTTTTTAAGGCGATACACATGATCAGCATTTTTGGGGTCTTCAAAACCCATCGGTTGTTCAACATAGACTTCCTCATACAGATCACCATTTAAAAATGCACTTTTCACATCCATTTGGTAAATCTTAAACTTTCTAAAACACGCAATGGATATAAAAAGTCTAATTGATTCAAGACGTGCTACTGGTGCGAAGGTTTCATCAAAATCAATGCCCTCAATTTGAGTGTAACCTTGTACCACTAGCCTAGCCTTATTTCTAATTATATTGCCAAGCTCATTAGACTTATTTTTAAAAATCCATTTGGTTCCAATAATGTGTTTATCTTTAGGTCTAGGTACGAGATACTAAACATCATTTCTCACAAATTGGTTAAGTTCTTCTTGCATTGCAATAATCCAGTTTTCATCAGCAAGAGCTTCTTTTACGTTAGATGGTTCTATTTGGCATGTAAAACATACGTAATTACATATATCCTCAAGTTGTCTACGGTTACGAACACCAGCGAGAGGGTTTCCAAGAATCTGTGTGGTTGGATGATCTTTAACAATCCTCAGTTCAGAATCAGTCTGATTAGATGAAGTATCAGATTTATTAATTACTACTACATCATTATTTAAACTTGAGTCTAGTGTGTTTAAGTGATCATCAGTGACTACATTGATAGACTCTTGAATCACACCGGTCCTTTTGTTCAGAACCCTATAAGCTCGACTGTTTAAAGAGTATCCTAAAAAGATCCCTTCATCACTCTTCGTATCAAATTTTTCCAGATATTCACTATCTCATAAAATATAACACTTGCTGCCAAAAACTCAAAAGTATTTGACAGTAGGCTTTTTATTAAACCACATTTCATAAGCCGTTTTATTATTACCTTTACTAGTGTAAACTCGGTTAATGATATAACAAGCTGTATTGACTGCTTCAGCCTAAAGATTCTTAGAGAGCTTCATATTATTCAACATGACATTAGCCATTTCTTGAAGCACTCTATTTTTCCTTTCAACTATACCATTTTGTTGTGGAGTTTTAGGTGCTGAGAATTCATGTAATATTCCCTGGTCCCTACAGAACTTCTCAAAACCGCTATTCTCAAATTCAAATCCATGATCACTACGAATCTTACTGACTTGAGAACCTTTTTTAGTTTGAATCCTTTTGAAAACCTTTTTCACTTCTTCAAGGGTTTTTAATTTGTCCCTTAAGAAGACAACCCAAGTATATCTGGTAAAGTCATCTACTATTACCAAGATATATCTTTTGCCACCTCGACTTTCCGTCCTGGTAGGTCTTACAAGATCCATATGGGGAAGCTCGAGTTGTCTTGATGTGGTATTGGAATTCAACATTTTGTGCGAGTTCCTCATTTGTTTGCCAATCTAGCATTCTCCACATATTTTGTCTAATTTTTGTAGTTTGGGTAGACCTCTTATAAGTTCCCGTTTGCTCAATCTATATAGATTTTGGCAGTGTACATGTCCAAGACGTTTGTGCCACAAATCAGTCTCGTCTGTATGGACCATGTAACACGATTGATTAGATGAGCTGGATTCACTACTAAGATAGCAGTTTTCAGACGTTCTACGTCCAGTTAATATTACTGAACCCTTGTTGTTTAGAATCTCACAGCATTGATCAGAAAACAGTACACTGTGGTTATTATCACAAATTTGAGATATGCTTAGAAGATTATGTTTCAGTCCTTCAACATACAAAACATTTTTAAACAAATGGAGGTTATAGAGTTGAACCGTACCTTAGCCCATAATCTTACAATTGCTTCCATCACTAAAAGTAACTGACACATCAGTCATATCTTTAAGATCGGTGAATAAATCCTTGTCACCTGTCATATGCCTGGAGCATCCACTATCTAGGTACCACTTTGAATGACTTGTTGCTTTGAAAGCGGTGTGGGCAACCAAGCAGGCAACCTTAGGAACCCATTTCAAAACTGTTTTGGGTTTAGGAGTATAGTTGATCTTCTTCTGTCTGTTGTTATAAGAATGACCTACTGAGTTAGATTTTAAGAGCTCCTTGAGTAAATCCACTATCTTTTCAGCTAGTGGGTTTCTTGTAACATCCCGTCCAATCGGTACAGTGTCCTGAGGAAGCTTTTGAATTTTTATTAAAACCTTGACTAGTATTTTTCCTTTTTGAGTTAGAGGACTCTCCTTTCACAAACATAGGAGGCGTATTCTTTTGTTTAGGAGGAACATTTTTATCGTAGCCCAACCCTGATCTGTCGCCACATTTTCTAGATCCGGATAAAAGTTTTTCTAACTTTGGATCTCCATGGGCATACCTCAATGTATCCTTTAAACTCAGAAGAGAAGATACTTCATTTCTAAGTTTCTCATTTTCAGATTTCAGATTTTGATTTTTCAAAACAATCTGAAATTTGGGATTTTTCTAAAACAAGAGATTCAAAATATTCTTTAGTTTAAAAAACTTTTCTTTTTGAAGTTTAAGTTTGACAGCAATTTTACAACTTTCCTTGTATAAGGCATTGTAAGCATCTTGAAGATCGTCTTCATTTTCATAATCACTATTCAGATTTTCTTCACTAATTGAATCATTATGATCTGAAAAAGTGAATTTGACTAGAGTCATAAGGGCTTTAACTTCACTGCCCGACTCGGTTTCAGAATCTTCTGATTCAGAAGAAGCTTCAGAATCAGATGATTCATCCCAAGTAGCCAACATACCCTTCCTTTTTGGTTTGTCCTTTTTAGGACACTTTTTTGCTAAATGCCCGTATTCTTGGCAGTTGTAACATTGACTATCTTTCAAAGACTTCCAAGCTTTAGATTTAGGTTTTGATCTAATCTTGTCATTTGATTTTTGAAAATCAACCCTCTTCTTACTCTTGAAAATCTTGTAAAACATTTTCGCTAAAAAGCCATATCATCTTCAGAATCAGAGTTGTCTTTAGAAGATTTAAGAGTGATAGATTTACTTTTAGGAGCTTTAAAATTTAACTTATAAGTTTGTAAAGAACCAACTAGTTCTTCTACCCTCATATTATTTGTATCACTAAGTTCCTGGATCGCAGTTACCTTAGAGTTGAACCGTTCAGGAAGTGAGCGTAGTATCTTTGCACACACTTTACTTTCTGGGATTTTATCGCCAAGACCCCACATTGAGTTTGCAATGTCATTTAATCTAGTGTAAAAGTCCATAAACATTTCATTTTCCTCCATATGAATTTCTTCAAATTTGGTTGTGAGGAGTTGGAGTTTAGATTTTTTGACAATTGTAGTACCCTCGTGTGTCATTTCTAATATATCCCAGGCTTGCTTTGCAGTATCACAGGATATGATTCTTTTGAACTCATCTGGTGATAGTGCGCAAATGATTGTATTTAGTGCTTTTGCATTGGCACTACTCTCATTTTTCTGAAGGGTGGTCCAAGAGAAATAAGGAGTTACTCTCATTGATTTTGAACCATCGATACCAGTCACTTCAATGGTAGGTGGGTTCCATTTAGTCACTGTGGCTTGCCACACACTCTTATCCATTAATTTGAGGAAGATCCTCATCCTAGTTTTCCAATAGGTATAATTGGAGCCATCAAAGGGTGGAGGCCTAGTGACTGATAGGCTATCAAAATTTGACATCTTTTTAAATAGCTTAGATCGTTAGCTCAGGAAATTAATCCAAATAAAAAGTAATAAGAGTGAGCTATTAAGCTTTGATACCACTTGAAATGGCCTAACTATACGTCCTAGAGGGGAGGGGGGATGAATAGGACGATGCCAAAATAAAACTTTAACAGCGGAATAAAGAAAGATAGATAGCAAAATAAACTAAATCAAATCACAATGCTGAAATAAAAGCAACCTCTCTAAATAAGAATTGAGAGGTTAATACGAATTCAGTTCTAAGGACAACCTTACACCATAAAAACCAAGGGTTTATGGCAGGACAACCTTATTTCTAGAATGTCCTTTATATCAAAAACTCAAACTGGAGAGGAATAAATAAATAGTAAGGAATTGAAATAAATTACTAGAATTTAAAACTAAATTATTACAACATTCCCACTATGCTTGAAATGTAAATTTTACAACATTCACATCCACACATACATTCCACAAATCTGAATTAAAAGAGATATAATACTTAAGCAAGCATTCAAACCACAAGACAAATAATTATAGTGGTTCGCCTGTGTGTACACCAACTATTCAACAACAGCCACACAGCGCTACTCCACTCCTAATATCCTCACACAGGGGATATCAGCGTTCACTATCAAAGATAGGTTTTCCAGGTTCACCCAAAACCTTCACAATTATGTTTTTCTCTGTGGGCTTACACAATAAAAAAAAACCCTCTTCTGAGTTTTCCTGGCTCTCCTTAGATAACCAATACAATGAGATTTTTCTGGCAAATCCTAAAAGAAAACCAAATGAAAGTATATTATACAAACGTAAAATACCTGAATTTCTCCTTCGTTGTGGCAACCCAGAAGAACCAAGTTGGAGTAGAGATTTAAATGTCAAAGTTCAATGTCCAATACTCACTTTATAATGGTTCTAGGTTCTAATAGATTTTAAATTAAACCAAATTAGGCGTAGCTCTATTTGATTTTGATTCCAAGAAGACGAAATACAGTAATTCCTCTTTTTAAATAAGATTGTAATATAGGAACAAAATCAAATTAGAAAAGCTAAAGAAAGAGAATATTAAATATGAACACTTAGCTTAAATGGAGCACAGACTTATCTCTCAGAAGGCTGAATTAAATTAGCTTGAAATTCATATTTTATTTTGAGATTCGTGCTCTATTTATAGGTGAGCAAATCACGTCTTCGACTGGTCTAAAGAACTCTATGACTGGTCGAAGAAATAGTCGACACTGTTCATACGACTAGTCGAACAGTCCCTAAGACTAGTCGAAGCCTAATAGAAAATATCCAAATTTTACAACAAACTTACGACTGATGTAGGAAATTCTTAGACAGGTCAAAGCAGTGCTAGGACTGGTCGAACAAGGTCCAGGACTAGTCTTAGAACAGCCTAAACTCACATATATAAAACATATGAATTATGTATCCAGAATGACCTACTCCAACCTAAGGTCAGTCAAACCTTAATAGTGAAGTAAGGACATTGAAACTTAGAGATGAGTGACCTTTGAAAGTAATGAAGCTTGAAGTCTTGATGTAGCTCAAACTTAAAAGCTTCTTGAGATCTTGACTTGTGAACAGTGCTTGTCAATCAAAACTGATCTTGAGTAGAGCATTGTTCTTCACATATGCACGCTTCATAACAGTGTCTTTGGCACCACAAATTTAACAACAAAAAGGGGCTATAAACTATAACACTTACAGGTTTGTCTAAGGTGATCAAGAAAACTCAGAGTGTGGGGTTTTTGAATTGTTAAACCCACTTGAAAGACACAATTGTGAAGGTTTTAGGTGAACCTTGAAAAACCTATTTCATAGTGAACGCCAAGATCCACTGTGTAAGGATATTGGGAGTGGAGTAGTTGTGTGGCTATTTTTCTAAACTGTTGGTGTACACACAAGCGAACCACTATAATTTCTGGCTTTGTGGTGAATGATTGATTGTGGGATTGTGTGAATGTTGTAATTTCCTTTTTAAGCATTTGTAGAGAATATTGTAATTTCTTTTATACAAAGTGGGAATGTTGTAATAGCTTAGTTATTTTCTTTGCTATTTATTTCTTTATTCCTGTATATCGGTTTGAGATTTTGATACACAGATCGTTCTAGGAATCAGGTTGTCCTACCATAAGCCATTGGTTTTTGGTGTAAAGTTGTCCTTAGAACAACATCTATATCAACATCTCAATACTTGTACATTTAAGGTTGTTATTCATTTCTGCTTTGTGGGATTGTTAATGCTATCGTTATTTACATTTATTTATTTCCATATTTAATTTTTTAAATTGACATAGTCCTATTTACCCCCCCCCCCCTCCCCCTCTAGGACTCTTAGCTCAGCCTTTTCAAGTGGTATTATAGCTTAATAGCTCACTCTATTTTTTTTGGATTAATTTCCTGATCTAATCGATCTAAGCTTTTTAAGATGTTAAATTCTGATAGCCTTTCAGTCACTGGGCCTCTACCATTTGATGGCTCCAATTATGCCTATTGGAAAGCCAAAATGAGGATTTTCTTAAAATTGATGGACAAGAGCGTGTGGCAAGCCACAGTGACTAATTGGACCCCTCCTACCACTGAAGTAACTGGTACCGACGAATCTAAAACTGAAAAGTCTCACCTTACTTTTCTTAGACCACTCTTCAGAAAAGCGAGAGTAGTGCCAATGCAAAGGCTTTAAATGCTATAACTTGCTCACTGTCACCGGATGAATTCAAAAGAATTATATCTTATGATACTGCAAAGCAAGCCTAGGATATTTTAGAAATGATACACGAGGGAACAACAATTGTCAAGAAATCTAAAGTCCAAATCCTCACAACCAAATTTGAGGAAATACTTATGTAAGAAAGTGAAACTTTCATGGACTTCTATACAAGATTGAATGACATTGTCAACTCTATGTAGGGTCTCGGTGATAGAATCCTAGAAATTAAAGTCTGTGCAAAGATACTGTGCGTATTGCCGGAACGGTTCAATTCATAGGTGACCACGATCTAAGAACTTCATGATACAGATAACATGAGGGTAGAAGAATTGGTTGGTTCCTTACAAACCTATGAGTTAAACTTTAAAGCTCTTAAAGGTAAATCCATCACCCTCAAATCTTCTAAAAATATTTCTCAAGAAAATAACAATTTTGATTTAGAAAATTCTAAAGATGATGTGTCCCTTTTAGCCAAAAAATTTTATAAGATTTTTAAAAGTAAAAAGAGGGTTGATATGCAAAAACTTAACGAAAAGAAAAGATTTAGATCTAAAACTTGGAAATCTTTAAAAGACAGTCAATGTTAAAACTGCCATGAATATGGGCATCTAGCGAACAAATGTCCTAAAAAGGACAAATCGAAAAGAAAGGTATGTTGGCTACTTGGGATGAATCTTCGTGGTCTAAAGCTTCTTCTGAGTCAGAAGATTCTGAAACCGAGTCGGGTAATGATGTTAAAGCCCTAATGACTCTAGCCAAGTTCACTTTTTTAGATAATGATGATTCAACCAGTGAAGAAAATCTGAATAGTGACCATGAAAATGAAGAAGATCTTCAAGATGCTTATAATGCCCTATATAAGGAAAGTTGTAAAATTGCTGTAAAACTAAAACTTCAAAAAGAAAAGTTTTCAAAATTAAAAGGAAATTTTGGTAATCTAGTTTTAGAAAAATCACACATTTCAGATTGCTTTGAAAAAACTAAGTGCGACTTAGATTTCAAAACCTCCTTAGTTGAAAATCTGAAATTTGAAAATGAAAAGCTAAAACTAGAAGTCTCTTCACTTTTGAGTTTAAAGACACATGGAAGTATGCCAAAGGTGATCCTAAGTTAGAAAAACTCTTATCTGGATCCAGAAAATATGGCGATCGATCTGGATTAGGCTACAACAATAGCATTGTTGAGGGTCAAATATTGTATATCAGACCCAGTTATTGCCTGGATTTATAAGCATGATACCGTTCAATGGCCCGATTTAATCATGTTTTTATTGCAGGATGTAATCAGGAGCGTGGACTGAAAAAGGATGCTAAAAGCACGGATTTAACGTTCAGAATGCACTAAGGCAAGGGACGGACTCCAGGGGACCAAGATCAACGGAATTACACACCAGGGATCCGCGAAAATTGAGAAACTGAAGCTCAAGCGGCCTGAAAGTCAGCCAGAATGCAAGATCACTGGGTTTCCATCATCTGTTTGGCTCGAAACTTTATACATGGCTCGAGGACCAAAAACTAACCGTACACGTCAAATTTCAGCCATTGGATCCTCGTGAAAGTGGCTGAACTAACAGATCAGCCCATAAAACCCTGATTTGGGGCCCACCCGCTGTCCAGATACGCTTTAACTTCGGCCCCCACGGCTCAAATGAAATGGGGAACAAGATGAATGGTGTGGATTTCTCATAATCATCATACAGTGTACATAGTACACTTTTTGCACTAAACTTGCATGGCAGCACAGGAATCAAATTCCGTTTTTTTTCTGCCGCTGCGAACGCGAACAGAGAGTCGCGGCTGACATCTAGTGGGCCACTACCTTCGATCACACGGTCAATCCGGACAGTCCAGTCACTCCAGAAGATCGAACCGACCGTACAAAAGGAGTTTTTTGAAACTCATGCACGTATATATGCGTAGCTCTCGGTTTAAATGTAGGACGGACGGCTGAATGAAAGCATCCATGGACCACACCGATTTGGATCCAAAAATAGTGATTCCTGCCTGGTTTTTCGAGCAGAACACAGTGGACGAAGTGGATTTCCCAAAACAGAAGCTATGTGGGCCCCACCATCAGTCCAGTGCAGAAACGGTTAGGTTCTGCATCCGAGAAAACCGGACGATGTGGGCCGGTTGTGTGATCTTGATCACGGCCGAATAATTGATCCGGACCGTCCGAAAAGTCATGCAATGGGTTCTTGACCTCACCAAGATGGCAAATTTCAAAGGAGGAAAGAATTTTCATCTCAAAATAGACTTCAACCGCAATCAGTTTCTATTTTTCTGGCGTAGAAACAGAGGGTCCGCGGCAAATGATTCCAGCAGCGTATCTTCTCCGCCTCCTTCAGTCATCCATATAAGAAAGAGAGGAGAGCAGCGGTGGGAGGGGAGCAGTGGTCGGCGTGGCTTGGCTTGGTTTGGAGGCTTGGAGATTTTTTTATGAACAGGGGGGTCTAAATCTGGACGTGAACAGAGGCATCAACCAAGGTGGGCTGCTGGATCATGAGAGGCACGGCTGGGACGTCTGAGGATTGAAGGCAGGTGGCTGCACGTGATCTTGGGAGCGGGCTTGGATGATTGAAGGAGAAAACAGGGAACTCCTTTTGTTTCCTTTTTCTTTTCCTTTTATTGATGTCTTTCCTTTGATGTTTTTTTTCTTTGGTTTTAGCATGATCACGCTAGGCTAAACCTCTTAGCTAGGGCTAAGAGGTGAAGCTTGCAGCGTGTGGGGGACCTTTTTGCTTGTGCCTTTTGTTTAGACTAAACTGATGTTGATTTTAGTTGATTATTAAAGGAATGTTTTTCTTAGTCTTTAATGGTCTGTTGTGACTGAAATTACAATGGGTCTGCAATGGCTTTGAATATTTCTTTTTCCCTTTGATGTTTATAACGTCAGGAAGCCCTGTTGTTCACCATCGTCTCATGGGCATGGTCGGATGACGGTACCCTTCCTGACCTTCATGGCATGTTAATTGGTTGGTAATTAGTTTAATCCTGTTGTTTTCTTTGTCTCCTGGGCATGGTGTGGTGATGGAATCCATTCTAATTCATATACCTTCCATCTCTTGAAAACCAGATCAAGTCAGTTAGTTTAAATTCAATAAATCTTGATGCAGGCATAAGATCTCCCTGATCTCTACAAGTGGATCCTCTGAATCCCTAGTTTCCTTCCTTTGAATTCCTTAAGTTATTAGATAATTATTCCACAATTACTCCTTAAATTCTATTTGATTTAGATCATATCTTAGTCTAGTTCTATTTCTACCTAGTTTCAGATAACGTACAGGTATCAGTTCCTGTGGATTCGACCTCGGTCTTACCGAGTTTATTACTACATCACAACCCTATACTTGGGGAGTGAACAAGCATTCCTCCCAAACATAAGAATACTCCACCCAAATTTGTTAAAGGGGAGTCTTCTAACTCAAAAGGGAAAAGTCTGAATCAAAACTACTCTAAAAATGTTAAGACTTTTCAAACCTTAAAACCTAAAAACAATTAAATCAACTATAAAAATCAGAATCATAATCCTTTAGCAGAGAAAATTGTTGATTTACTTAAGGAGCTCTTAAAATTTAACTCAGTGAGTTGGTCTTATAGCAACTATAAACATAAGTAGACCAACTATACTCCTAAACCAAAAATTATAATGAAATGGGTCCCTAAGGTTACTTGTTTGGTTGCCCACACCACTTTCAAAGCTTCGATCCATTCAAAGTGGTAACTAGACAATGGATGCTCCAGATATATGACAGGTGACAAAGGTCTGTTCACCAATCTTAAAGACATGACTGATGGTTCAGTCACATTTGGTGATGGTAGCAACTACAGAATTTTTTTCCAAGGTATGGTTCAGCTCTTTAACCTCTCTCTATTTAAGAATGTTTTATATATAGAAGGGTTAAAACATAATTTATTAAGCATCTCTCAAATATGTGATAATAATCATAGTGTAAAATTTACTAACCAAGGGTGTGAAATTTTAAATAAAAATGGTTCTGTAATATTAATTGGTCTCAGAACTTCTGAAAACTACTATATTGTTTGTGATTCAAGCTCATCTAATCTATCGTGCTACATGGTTCATACTAATGAAACCGATTTATGACATAAGTACCTCGGACATGTACACTACCGCAACTTGTATAGATTGAGCAAAAGAGAGTTGGTAAGAGGTTTGTTCAAAATATAGAAAGTAGACAAAATATATGACAAATGCCAGATTGGCAAACAAACCAGGAGTACTCATAAAAAGGTGAACTCCAATGCCACATCTAAACCACTCGAACTTCTCCACATGGATCTTATTGGACCAACCAGAACGGAGAGTCAAGGTGGCAAGAAGTACATTCTGATACTTGTTGATGACTTTATCAGGTACACTTGGGTAGTCTTCTTGAGAGAAAAATCAGAAACTCTCGATGAAGTAAAAAGGGTACTTAAATGTATATAAACGGAAAAGAATCCCAAGTTTCTAAGATCTGTAGTGATCATAGTTCGAAATTTGAAAATAGCAGTTATGAGAAATTTTGCAGTGATCAGGGAATATCACATGAATTTTTTGAACCCAAAACATCACAACAAAATGGTATAGTGAAAAGAAAAAATAGAGTGCTTCAAAAAATTACAAATGTAATACTAAATAGTATGAAGCTTCCTAAAAATCTTTGGGCTAAATTCTTAAATACTGCTTATTATATAATTAACCACATTTATACTAGAAAATCAAATGGTAAAACGGCTTATAAAATGTGGTTTGATAATAAGCCTACTGTCAAATACTTTCGAGTTTTTGGCAGCAAGTGCTACATCTTACGTGACCAAGAAAATCTGGGTAAGTTTGACACCAAAAGTGATGAAGGGATATTTTTAAGGTATGCTCTGAATAGTCGAGCGTATCGAGTTCTTAATAAGAGGACTAGTGTAATTCAAGAGTCCATTAATGTGGTTATAGATGATCACTTGAATACACCTATCTCAAGTTCAGAAAATGATGAAGTTCTTCTTATTGATAAACCAAACTCTTCATCAAGTCAAAATAACATTAAACTGAGGACAGTTAAAGACCATCCAACTAATCAAATCCTTAGAAACCCTCTCACTGGTGTACGCACTCGTAAACAACTTAAAGATATGTGTAACTACGCGTGCTTTACATCTTAGATAGAACCGGCTAACGTAAAAGAAGCTCTTACTGATGAAAACTGGATTGTAGCAATGCAAGAAGAGATAAATCAATTTGTTAGAAATGATGTTTGGTATTTAGTTCCAAGACTGAAAGATAAACACATTATTGGAACAAAATGGATTTTTAAAAATAAGTCTGATGAACTTGGTAATATTATTAGAAACAAGGCTAGGCTGGTTGTACAAGGGTACACTCAAATTGAATGTATCGATTATGATGAGACCTTTGCCCTAGTAGCTCGTCTTCAATCAATCAGACTATTTATATCCATTGCGTGCTTTAGAAAGTTCAAAATATACCAAATGGTTGTAAAGAGTGCATTCTTGAATGGCGATTTGCATGAAGAAGTGTATGTTGAACAACCTTTGGGTTTTGAAGACCCTAAGCATCCTAATCATGTCTATCGCCTAAAAAAGGCACTCTACGATTTGAAACAAGCTCTTAGGGCATGGTGCGAAAAGGTGACTAAGTTTCTCCTAAGTCATAACTTTATAATGGGAAGTGTTGATAAGATATTATTTGTAAAGAAACATAATGATCACATTTTAATAGTACAAATCTATGTTGATGATATTATCTATGGATCTACCTGTGCTAACATGACTGTTGAATTTACAGATCTTATGAAGTCTAAATTTGAAATGAGTATGGTTGGAGAACTAAATTATTTCCTAGGGTTGTAAGTCAAACAACTATCTGATGGTTTTTTTATCTCTCAAACCAAATATGCTCTGAACTTGGTTAAAAAGTTCTTATTTGAGAGTGGAAAAAATTTTGATACTCCAATGAGTACTACTCTAAAACTCTCTAAGGATTCAACAGGTAAAAGTGTGGATCCTAAGTTGTATCGCAGTATGATAGGTAGTTTGCTTTACTTAACTGTGAACTAACCTAATATTGCTTTTAGCGTTAAAATTTATGCTAGATATCAATTTGACCCTAAAGAGCCACATCTAATTGCTGTTAAGTGCATTTTGCGATATGTCGCTAGTTCAGAAAATCTTGGTCTCTGGTATCCACATGATACTAGTGTGCAATTAGCTGGTTACACGGATGCTAATTGGGTTGGTAATATTGATGATTAAAAATCAACCAGTGGTGGTTGTTTCTATATTAGGAACTGTTTAGTTTCTTAGATAAGTAAGAAATAAAGCTCCGTATCGCTCTCCACAGCTGAGGCTGAATATATTACTGCTGGTAATGCATGTACTCAGCTTGTGTGGATGAAAAGAATGCTAAGCGATTATGAAATTGCGCAAGAATCTATGGTTTTATATTGTGACAATTCAAGTACAATTAATATCTTTAAAAATCCAATTTAGCATTCACGAACTAAGCATATTGACATTAGATATCACTACATTCGTGAATTAGTGGAAGACAAGACAATTTCTTTGGATTATATTCTGACTGAGACTCAACTTGCAGACATACTCACAAAATCGCTTGAAAAAAGCAGGTTTGCAAAATTAAAATTTAATCTTGGTATGTGTAATATGAATTAATGATTCATGTCTTTCTGTATCATAATGTATATATTTGTTATTTTGAAATTTTTAGAAGTTAAATTTTATATTAAAAAAAATGCATAATTTGTGAGGTGCATGACCAGTCGTGGCATGACCGGTCGAGCATGTACTCGACCTGTTGTGAAACTTGGGTTTGACATTTTATTTGGGAAAAAATCACTTTTTCTTCATTTGGGTCTTCTTCTTTAATGAGCCCTACCTCGACCGGTCGAACTCATCTTCGATTCCTCCATGGTTAGTGCATTGTTTTTTATTTTTTGGTAGATTCAAGTCCTTTACACTTCATTTTCTTCATTTATATGGTTTATTTTATGTTTTATGTTGGTTTTTTGGGGTTTTCTATCAAAAATTCTGATCTACTAGAAACCCATTTTGCCTCTTTTACAATTTCTTTATTTCTTGATTTCTTTACTGCAAATAGAGGGTAAAACCAAGAAGAAAGGATCTTGTGGTCCTTCTACATCTCGTTTAGCTCCTATCACAGTGCACCACCTTCGGTAGCCCGAGGATGATCCCAATTATGTGCGGGATATTCGTTTGCTCAATGTGATATTAGAATAGCCGGTTAACATTGATCATTTGGCTCCTTTTGATATCCTTCGTCTCCTTCAGTCTATAGGATGGGATAAATATTACATTGGGGTGGACCGGCATACCGCTCCATTACATAGGCTATATATGCTTGCATTTTTGATTTTTTTACTGAGAATCTGACATTTACTTTCTCAACCAGAGAAGGTCCAGTTGGTGTAGACCGTCATCTTATTTCTGGATTAATGGATATACCTGTCAATGACGAAGGTATTCCCATTAGTACTCTAGTGGCAAAACCATCTGAAATTGAGAAGCAAATACCACTAGAGATTTATGTAACATGAATGCAGAATGGAGGATTGGGAATGCGCTCACCTCTAAGTTTATGTTACCCAGATATAAAATTCTTCATAGGATTTTCATTTCAAATGTCTATCCTCGATCTGGTAACAAAACCGAACTTACTACATTCATGGTTCGTATTCTTCATTCTATCATTTCTGGAGTCTCTTTATATCTTTCTTCTATAATTTGTGATAGCATCATTCAGTTTCGTCTCCACCCAGGTCAAAGTGACATACCCTTTACTTATCTTATAATTGTGTTAGCCACCCATGGTTTAGTGGTTATGCCTGTTAGAGAAGCTCCTAATCACGATCTACCCTTCAACAACTTTAACATTAACAAGATGAATTTGAAGTTGGCCTCAGGCCAAGTTGATGTGGGTACTGGTAGAGTTACAGCTGCAAATGAAGAGGAGGGTGATTTGCCTCCAAATGATATCAATATGGATGACCTCTTTGATGAAATTGAATCCGACTCTACTGCTGATCCTGATTATCAGCCATCTAACTTTGATGACATTTTTGCTCACTTGAGGAGAAGGTTGAAAGTATGAATGAGTCCCATGATATGCAATTTAAATATATGCGCAAATATTTTAGGTGCATTAACAAGGGACTTCATCAAATTAATCCTTCCATACCCGCTCCTTCTTTGGGTTCAGATTAGTTTTTAATTATGTGTTTTGTAATAACTTTTAAACTACTTGAACTCTTGTTTTATGTGCTTGAACATACTTGCTTATGGACATGGTTAAATTGGTAATCTTGATCATATATTAACTTATTTGTCATTACTCTTCTATTTACTTCCTTATTTACCTTCTTCCACTTTTATTTATTAGTTCTTTCCTTTGTCATATTGTGACAAAAGCGGGAGAATTTATTCTATCATAGTTATTTCATTACAATGAATGTGATTATGGATAGGTAGGCAAATTTTAAAATTTTCTTTGTAAGGGGGAGTAAGGGGGAGTATTGATGAGTATTGATTGATGATGCGTATTGGTTTAACCAGTATGTAACTGGTGCATGATTCTTTAACCAGGTTGTAACTGGTGCATGATTCTTTATTGTGCATATGATGCTTATTTTTAATGAAGTGTGTTTTGTCACAAATTTGACAAAGGGGGAGATTATAAGTGCTATGTTTCCTAGCTCCTATGATTGTCAAATTTTGTAGTGCCAAAACCTCTTGGAATCTGTATCTTGTTTAGCTCGTCTTCAAGTTCAAGATGTTCCATTTTAATTCAAGTACAAGTTCAAGATGATCCATTTCAAGATTCAAGAATCACAAGTATAAGAGTTCAAGTACAATATCAACTAATAGTTCAAGCTTTTAAAGCTTCATCTAAGTCAAGACAATATACTTTACTTTGGTACTCAAAGCTCAAGGTGAAATGCAACTCAAGTACCTCAAATTCAAGCTTCAAAGTGTTTCAAATTCAAGCTTCAAAGTGTTACAAGTTCAACCTTCAACATACTTCAAGATGTCAAGCTTCATGTACATTAAGATTAACTATCAACCGAAGCAAAATACGTTTCAATATTCAAACATCGCTTATAAGGTATGAATGACCCTAGATTGACCATAGGTTAGGTCATATTGATTACATACTTTCATTGGGCTAGTTTATAAGTGTATAGGCTGTTTCTTGACTAGTCTTAGCCTATGTTCGACTAGTCTTAGTATTGGCTCGACCAGTCCAAGAAATTCTCTGACCAGTCCAAGGTTTGTTACTAATTTTTAGAATTTTTTGTTATAGCCTCGACTAGTCATGGAGACTACTCGACTAGTCGAGTGAATAGTGCTCGACCAGTCGAGTAGGCTTGACTCAAAGTCCAGCAACTAAATTGGGTCCCACACGACCAGTTGAGAGCAGGGCTCGACCGGTCGTGCAGGCCACTCGACCAGTGGTGGAACGATCTTATCTTATTGCGCTCAAATTTTTAAAAGTTTATTTGTCCTTCGACCAGTCGAGTTAACCTCTGGGCCAGTTGAGTGAGCAGTTTCTGCACTTATAAATAGAGCATGATATTCAGAGTTTTTTCATTCAATTCAAGGAAAATCAAGATACCACTCTGAGAGATAAGTTTATGATATTCTTAAGCTATTTAGTGCTCATTTAATATTCTCTTTAATTAGCTTTTTGTATTTGATTTTGAGTTCTACATTCCAATCTTATTTGAAGAAGGGATTGAAGTTTTGCCATTTCTTGGAATCAAAATCAAATCAAGCAAGCCCTTAGTGATTTAATCTAAAAATCATTTATAACTTAGAACCTTTTCATAAGTGAGTGTGGACATTGAACATCTACGTTGAACATCGACTTTGAATTGGTTCTACCGGGCTTCATCAAAGGAGAATATATAGATAAGTATTTTACATTTCTGTAAATCTGTTCTTTTGGTTTCTTTGAGATTATGCCAAGAAAAATCTTTCTATTTTGGTTTGTCTGAGGTGATCTAGAAAACTCAGTGTGGGGTTTTTGAATTGTGTAAGCCCACTTGAAAGACACAATTGTGAAGGTTTTACGTGAGCCTTGAAAAACCTATTTCATAGTGAACGTCAATATCCATTGTGTGAGGATATTGGGAGTGGAGTAGTTGTGTGGCTGTTTTTCTAAATAGTTGGTGTACACACAAGCGAACCACTATAATTTCTGGCCTTATGGTGAATGATTGATTGTGGGATTGTGTGAATGTTGTAATTTCCTTTTTAAGTATTTGTGGAGAATGTTGTAATTTCTTTTATGCAAGTGTGGGAATGTTGTAATATCTTAGTTATTTTCTTTACTATTTATTTCTTTATTCCTCTGTATGGGTTTGAGATTTTGATACACAGACCGTTCTAGGAATCAGGTTGTCCTACCATAAGCCATTGGTTTTTGGTGTAAGGTTGTCCTTAGAACAACATCTGTATCAATCTCTCAATACTTGTACATTTGAGGTTATTATTCATTTCTGCTTTGTGGGATTGTTTAATGCTATCATTATTTACATTTGTTTATTTTTGCATTTAATTTTTTTAATTTGGCATATTCCTATTAACCCCCCCCCCCCCCCCCCCTCTAGGACTCTTAACTTGGCCTTTTCAATATCATATATCCATTTATGCTAAATATGAAATTTTCATGATTTTTGTTATCATATCAAGTAGTTTGTATCTTTGAGCGTATTTCTAGTAGATAGATGATCATGTATTCTTGCAGCATTGTGAATGCAACATATGCTATGCATAGTTTAAGCTCTTGTATAATGGAGCTAGTGCATTTTGACCGACTTTGACTGACCACACCTGGACTAGACTGGACTAAACTTGACTGGATAAGACTTGACTGGACTTAACTTTTCACTAGTTTAAGCTCTTGAGTAGTGGAGCAAGCAGTTTCTTAGACTCATGCGGGAGTCGAGTCTTATACGAATGGTCGCTATAACTCTCTAGAGTTCGCGGGACTTATTGTGGCCGGGGAGTTCACAAACTGCGTTCCATAAGAGGGGCCCAATGAAGCTATCGGGGTCGTGAACTCAGTGGGATTTACATACAAGGTTGGCCACAGTAACTCTCTAGAGTTTACCAGGTGCACAAGGCTACCTTGAGGTACCAAATCCAAGGCCGACAGTCCATCAATGAGAGGTCATCTTGCTTCAGAGACCTGTCCTCATGCGTTACTATTGAAATCAAGCCAGGGATCTAGGGAGTCATCTTGCTTCAAAGACTCACCTTTTCTTCGCATGCAAGGTCGCATCTATTCATGGGAGGGTATTTTCATCCTTCTCCGTGACTCTTTCGGAAGCTATATAGATGGCATGGGTCTTACGTGACTCCTTCGTCAATTACCCGCATGGGTGCACATGAAGCTCTCTACGGGTTTTTAGGGCCACAGACTTAGGATCATCGACGCTTGGTGATAGCAATGGCGATGGCGATGGATAATCATTAGCGCTTGGCGATAGCAATGGCGATGGTGATGGATAATCATTGGCGCTTGACGATAATATGGCAATAATCATTGGCGCTTAACGATTTTGGCGATATCATTGACGCTTGACGATTCTCATGAAATCATCGACGCTTTACAGCAATCATCAATGCTTGATCTTAATATGTCTGATATGCTTGAGAAGCTTTGCTTGGAAATTTGCGCTTCTTTTTATTCATTCTCATGAAGAGGAATACATACCTTTCGCAGCCCTTTCATCTTTTCATCTTTCTACTCTTCATGCCCCTTTTTGATTAGGAAGTGTTGTTCTAATAATCTTCGTAATCAAAATCATGATATTGTGATTCTTAACAAATATCTGAGATTAGTATTGCCCCCAGTCTTGAACTAATCAGTCTTGTGTATTCTTATTTCTTCTTTTATTTCATATACTTTCCTTATAGCGATTTCACCTTTATCAATCATCTTCTGTCACTTGTTCTTCAAGCTAAAACAGTTCTTCATTCGATGTCTGAGGAAATGATGGGAGTAACAATAAACACCTTCACTCATTTTCTTCATCTCATTTGGATGTTTTAGCCATGGCAATTTGATCTTTTCGGCTGCTAGCAATTTGTTCAACATAGGGAGTATATCATCTTCGTCAAATGAATACCTCCTACAACCCTTAGGCTACGCAAATTCTTTCTTCATTTTCTTGGTTGTATGTTCATTCATATTTCTTGTATCTGAACTTCCTTGCTCATTATGTCAATTCTTCATCTTTCTTTCCTCCTTAGTCATATCGGTTGAATTTTTCTTAAGGTTTGGAACCAACTGCCTTATATAAAAGTCAGACACTTTTGTAATAATCCTTTCTAAACTACAAGCCTCTTCAATCAGATCTTGAAATGTTTGTATGTTTGAATCCATGAGACTTAGCGCAATACTTGGCCTTATGCATTCCAAGCATAATTTAACTTGTTCTTTTTCTTCTTTCACCAATCGCAAGCGTGATGCCCCCAGGATTCTCCATCGGTTAATGAATTCTCTGACTGGTTCATCCTTTCTTTGGCGAATAGAAGCTAATCCATGACTGACTTCTTTTGAGGATAATTCAACAAATTGTGAATTATAATGAGAATTTCTGAGTGAGTCCATTACTGCTGACCATTCCCTTATCGCAACAACCTTCCCTTTATCTTTCCAATTATTTGTCGGATCTCTTGCAGATGTCGTGTTCATAGTGACTTTCTTGTCCTGCCTTTCATTCCTGTTCATTACTATCTCACCTTGTTTTATCATCCTCTTCAGTATATTTTTTAGTGTAAAACAATCTTCTGTACGATGTCTTAAACAACAATGGTAATGACAATATTTTTCCTCTTTAGTCATTTCGACTTCTTCTGGATATCTCGGTGAAGGTAAGCTGATAGTTCCAGCAACAAGTAATTGTTCCATCATTGGCAACATATCTTCTTTATCGAATGCGTATTCCCTATAGGAGTCGTATGGTCATTTATCGTTTACTCGATCCTTATATCGACCTGAATCTTCTCTCTTCCTTGTTTCTCACTTATTGTAAAAAATATTCTTTTTCTTTTCTTGATTAACGATATTTGCCATTAATCTATTTGGTTCTCTTCTTTCTGTCCTGATCTGAAAGGCTGGCAATTTCCTAGCCATCAATTCCAATGTGTGTGCTTTTGTTGTAAGATCTCGGAAAGTCTTTATATCAGCGCTCGTGAGCCCAAAAGTAATTCTCGGTTCCATAGAATTTAAACACATGTTTACTTGCTCTTTTTCTTCTAGTAACTATCTACATGAAGCCCCCAAGGTCTTCCAGCTGCCAATGAATTTCTCAATGGGTTCATTTTCTCTTTGTCTGACAGAGACCAATTCTACAATATTGACGTCGTGTTCTTATGAGAAGAAATTGGATATAAATACATCTTGCATCTGTTCCCAAGTTCTTATTAACTCGGGTGCCAAACCAGAATACCATCGAAATGCTTTGCCTATTAAAGAAGATCCGAACAATCACAAACAATATTGAGGAATAACAGAGAAATTTCTCATAGTGGTGATGAAGTGTACGGGATGTTCTTCTGGAGACCCATCTCCTTTAAATTTCTGAAAATATGGCTGCTTGAAGTTGGTTGGAAATGGAACATCTTCTACCTCTCTTGGATATGGTGTTCTATATCGGAACCTCCCACTATGTTCACGCTCTCTGACAATGTCTGCAACCATTTGTGGCATCTCCACTTGTGTTATTATCCTAGCAACCAGAGCAGACCTGTGTGATCCTACTCGTTGCGGCAATGAAGCTTCAAGTTGTCACTCTCGTTCGTTCATACTGGCCGTTACTGGCGGGACTGTTGCTTGAACCATGTTATGAGTGAGAGTGGTCAAAGCTTCTCGGAGTCTTCAACATTCCTCCATCAAGATTCTTTGAGCTTCAGCCATCTTAGCCATACGTTCATCAACATTTGATGGGGGATCTTAACTAATTCTTATCATGTGTACAGTGGCCTCTCTGCTTTGTGATGACACCATTGTTGGAGCAGAATGGAAATATAGCGATATAATGGGACTAATCGAAAGAGGAGTTTCGTTTGATTTGCCTGCGCTTATGCAGAATTCATCTGACTGTGAAATTTCCTGCCGAGGTATATCTTGAGGTGAAACAGAAATTGTATTATTCACCAGTTGTAATGACCTAAAAACTTTCATGCAAAGACCCGAGTACTACCTCAAATTCCTTAGAAGTTAAATGTGGGTTGATTAGCGATAAACTCAATTGCTTGTGAAATTAGTACCAATCACTTTAAATTTGATCTGCAATACTCAAAACCTGTAGAATCATTAGCGTTATGTTACCCTGAAATCTAGAATTCAACGCTAAATCCAGATGCTCTCGGGAGTACTTAGAAACTTTGTATCGGACACGGACCGCGCGTCGAAAGTCCGATAGAGATGATCTTAGACAATTATGATCACCTTGTTGGGCTTGACCATCACCTCAAAAATCAAGTCCAGATGATGTCCTGAATCGATTTCTTTGAGTCCGGAGTAAAGAGGGTGAGAAAGGTGAGAAATTAAATATGAATTTATGAAATCTGAGTCGTGTCGCTTGCGTGCCAATTTTAAGCATTCTGACCGTTGGATTCTAACCCAAATTTACCCTCGGATTAGGGAAGATGGCCCAGGCATGTCATAGTGCTTGTGGACCTGATCGAGTTTCGGTGACCGTTGAATTAAGATTGGTCCGCCACGGCCGATCTGTGAATTCGATTGGTACAAAAACTCAGCCTGACCTAGATCCATGGTCAGTGAGCTTAAGTCCGACCGCACGTGGAGAAGGGACCACTAGAAGCGCTCTGTTGGACTGATATAAACCTGATTTGGTTATAACCTAAGTATACCTTGGCCCTGGGGCTATTTTCATTAAATTTAGGCCTATATAAAGACCTTAAACCCTCACTCTCAATTCCATACGAATTTTCTAACCCTAGCTAAAAGAGAGAGAGAGGAAAAGAGAGAGAAGGTGAGAGAGAAGTTGGTGAATCATCTTGAGATTCTTTCCTGTTATTCTGCATCCCTCAACCATTACTTCTAAATCGTTATTCCGGCGATTCTGAGTTCATTCTTGGGTAAGTCAATCAAACCCTAGTCTGTTTTGGAGCTTAGAATAGTCTAAGTGTTGATGTAAGCTCTTTTATTCATGTCTTAGGTTATCTAGTCGCCATTGACGAAGACTTATTGTCTGAATCAGATCTGTTGCATTTTTTTTCTAGTTTAAGGTGCGGACTATATTCGTATAGGTTATGGTTTTCAAGGCTTTCAATGTCGGTTAATTGTTGTGGGTGCAATTTCACATGCCAAATGCGATGTTTATATTGCGTTCCTGATATATATGAGTTATATTAAGATTTGTGTATTCCTTGTATATGTAGAAAGTATCGTATATATATGAAATGCGAACATGTGTTTGCCATGATTAATTATCGTGCATTTGTGCTAGTTGTATGTGTGTCAACTCCTTGACGAAAGGAATTGTCCAAATGTGTGTTATCACCAACATACGTCATGTATGTTGGATTGTGTAGCCTAAGTGTTTGTAGAAATGTCTGAATGAATAAGTGTGTAATATGTTGTACTTTTTATGGGTGTTGAGAAGAGATTCTCAACCATCTTAATGATGTGTATGATTTCCTCCATGCAATTTACATTCCTTGTCTGCTTAACTTAGACACTACTTATGTGTATATCCATGTTAAGTTGATATTCAACAAATGCTCACATACTGTATGATTAGAATTGTTGATCCATTACTGTTCTGAATTGCTGGTATGAATATCTATTATGATTGAAGATGTTTGGGACTATGAAATAGTCCAAGGAATCGGTAACAAACCTTGAGTTCATGGGCGAGGTTGTTTTCGCCACATAGGACGTGTTTGACGAACCCGAGTCGTATTAAGGTTGATGGTAGTGGTTTGGCCACACGGAGTGTTTGCACACTCTATGTCATTTAACTCAACGTGCGCTCATGCTAGTCGAGTTCGTCAAGTAACCCGATTGTCCCGGTGGATGTGCACCATGTATGGACGCTTTTGTTTGACTCCAGGGTACCAAACTTACCAATGCAATCCCGTTAACTATTGTACTTAGATCCGCTAAGACTCATAAGCCGGGCATGGTGGTATGGGACACCGTTGTCGAGCTGTCGGCCTACGCTGGGGTGACGAACCTCCCCGTAGTGACCAGTGAGCACACCAGACTTGTGAGCTGATTATGGTGGTATGGGACACTATATTCGTGCTGTCGGCCTACATTGATTGGTGACGAGCCCTTTGTAGTGAACTCAAGCATACCTTTATACTGCATTGAGGTGACGAGCCTTAGGGTAGTAACTAAGGTATGATAGGCATGCATTGATTGGTGACAAGCCCTTTGCAGCGACTTAGAACCATATGATCGTATGAGATTGTTTAGGATTGACGACCCTAGAATGGATCACTGTTTGGGAATCGATATAAGAAAGGTACCTTAACTTCCCAATCCTTCTGTATGAAAAGGACTAATAATAACTTGGTAATCATGTTTATGCACCGCATTGCATGTGCATTGGCGTCGTTGGCGCTGCGGAGGTTGTCATGCGTACCATAAGATGAAGAAACTGAGGGAGTGCAGGCGAGAGCTTGCATCATTTCTACATGCATCCTTGCATTAACAGGAGTAATTAGGACGCGTTTGATTGATTGCCTTATCATTATTGCTTGATTGATTTGATAACATGTTAACTTTTACTGTATAGTTCCACTGAGTTGATCACTCACTCCCACATTCTGGGATGGTGTTTCAACACCAACCAGACTCTGTCTTAGATGCAGATGATGATGCGACCCCTGAGGCAGAGCAGGAGTATAAGGATGACGAGGACGCATTTTCTTTTATGCAGTTCTCAGGCGGGTTCATGTGAGCCGTGTCCTGATCTACGGGGATTCTGGGTTTTCTTTTGTAATAGATAATTTTATTTTGATACTTGCATTTTGAAGACATACACTTGTAATTATGACCTGGCAGAGCATACATAACACAGGGACTTGCACATGTACACATATATTTCTTTAAGTCTTCCGCTTGCGACTTTCACTTATCCCTGAATTATGTTTGCAGTTTGGCTTAATCTATTCCATGTTTTATGCACTTATACAGACAACATACATCCATCATTGCATATGTTGCATAAGTGATGTTTTGAAACTCGGGAGCTGAGTTATGCTCGACCTCCAAATTTCAGGGCGTTACAAGTTGGTATCAGAGCATGATTTGGATTAAACCGGACCTGGGTTATGGTCACACAATGCACGCTGTCGCTACCTTAGTGTAGGAGGGTGCGAACTTATCCTAGAATTTGTGTAAGTTTTCCCGTTGCTCCTATCGACGAAAGTTGACTGAAAATGATCACCGAGATCGAGTCCGTGCACACTCCTGATCACACACAGTGATCCCAAATCTCTTCTAGACCATCCATTGACGGATTTAGATGGTGTATCATCCCATCCCAGCCATTAAAATGTCTGTAAACCTGAATCTATATCAGATTCTATTTATAGTGGCCTGATAAGCATCGAATCCGACTAAGGGCCCAATTGGGGCAATTCCAAGGGGACCCAAGGGGGGACCCACATCATTTTGTGGCTTAGGGGCCAGGAGGACCTCTCCCAAATGGCGAGTCATCGCCGGACTGTCTAGAGATCGGCGATGACCTCATCGGTTCGGTGAGCCCTCGCCGCCCAGCGGGCCAGGCCGGGCTGGCCGGCTCGGGCTGACGCTTGTGGGGACTAGTGTGGCCCACTCATCCAGGGTTACACGATTAAAACCCCTTCTAAACCCTCTTTTCTTCATAAAATACCCTCCCATGCTTTCCTTATCTTGAAGTTTTTCTTAAAAACCCATAAAAATCCCTCCCCAAACCCTTTCTTCCTCCATTTTCATGCATCCCCATTCTACCCATCTTAAAACCCATCTCTAATGCTGTTTTCCCTCTCTTTTCCTTCCATTTAAGCACTCAAATCCTTCCTTTGAGTCTCAAATTCGTGGGAGCCCCACCATTCTTCCCATTTCCCTCTTTTCTCTCTTTTGCATGGCCCTATTTGAGCTTATTACGGCCATATTTTTCATCTCCACCATTCTCTCTTTCATGGGGAAGAAGAGAGCTCCTATTGATGAAGTCGGGCCTAGCCGCCCAACCTGTGCACAGAGGCCGAGAGGTGCCGTCAGGAGCACGGCCGCCACTCGAGAGTTTCAGACAAAGTAGGACCTCGATCCTCAATCTCCCGTTGAAAGAACCTTGTTGGCGGAGCTATCTCATGGAGTTTATGAAGGCCGTAGGGTCCTTTTTGAAGCTCATGTAGATCCGCGGCTATTTAACGAATTTCTCTTATTGGAGCGCTTGGAAGGGGCCGGTTGGTGTCCCCTGTTTGAGGGTGAATACTGCGCCAATGTGGGTACTGTCCGAGCTTTTTATGCCCACATTCGGGAACCTTCGCTGGAGCCTTTGTAATTCAAGATCCCTTGCGGAAGAGATCGGGAGGCCACGATCAACGTCACTTTGATATCCCGACTTCTGAACGTGCCGCTTGGTGAGGTTCATGCAAGTGAGAAGAATCTGAGTATTGCGTGCGAGAGAGATTGCCGTACACGGTTCCTGTGTGGTCGTCTGGTCGAATGGTAGCCTAACAGAAGCCTTTTAGCAACCAACATGACGGATAACTTCCACTTGCTTCACCACATGTGTACATTCAATGTTTATCCAAGGTGGAGCAACCGCAGCGAGTGTACGCGCCTGATGATAGATTTCCTGTATCAGGTGAGGTAAAGAGATAAGCTATGTGTGCCAACATACATCTTGCGTTAGATTATCCTTATTGCTCGCTCGAATAGGAGGACCGAATCGCTCCCATTTGGTCGACTCATTTGTAAGCTTGCACATGAGTTTGGCTATAGGCTTGAGGCGAAAAAGCTGGTACTTGTTCGTTACATTAATGAGACGACCCTTAAGCAGATGGACATTATGCCTCATCAACGACAAGCCTTACTTGGAGAAAGTGAGGATGAGACTGAGAGCGATGAGGAAGAGAGTAATGAAGACGGTGGAGCTGAGATAGAAGAAGAAGAGCAGGACGAGGAAGAAGTGGAAGCCCAGGACATGAGTGAGAGTTCTCCTCCTGCGGCACCAGAGCAGGGCACAGATTAGGCCGCCAGGGATGCCCGTATAGCTCAGCTTGAGGAGGGTCAAGCTGTCCTACGCCAGGATATTATGGATCTTCGAGGCCTCGTGAAACATAAGTTTAAGAAGATGTCTCGAATTCTGAAGTCTATCCTGTGTTATCTGTAGGATAAGGGTGCCCCTCCATCTCTTGATTCTGACGTGTAGTTGCAGAGGTAGTCATCCTTTGTTCTGTTTTGTTGTTTGTTATTGTGTGTAGCTGTTATAGGCGTAGTAGTTGGAAGTTGTTGTTTGAAGCTTTAGATGTATTAGCTCGCATGCTTTCTCTATCGCAATCCATGTAATGCTGTACTTCTTGTATTGTGACAATTTTGTTAAATGAAATGCATGTTATTTATACTTGAGTTGTGATGTAAATGCTGTGTGGGTGGATTATGTGGATGTTGAATCTCATTGGTTGCATCCTCTGTTGAATATAAGGTATGCCTCCTAAGGGCTCGAAGACTTCGACCCTTCTCTCCTTGGGTGAATCACTTGCCGGGGTTTCCCCCCTAGGCGATAGCCAGACGGATCCACAGTCGGGCCTGTCTCATTTTGGTGCTGGGCCGGACTCTCAGCCAGCTACTGGCCCCGCTGCTGGGCCGACTCCTGTGATACCACCCATGGCTACACCAGTCACACCTTCGGTTCCTGAGCCGAACCGTGCATCTACGTCGACGCCTTATGCATCTTCGTCCGCTCCGCCTCCTGAGAGGCTTAAGCAGATGATGTTGTTAATGCAGCAACAACAGATCTAGTAGCAGTAGCAGCAGCACCAGCAGCAGTAGCAGTTTTTATCTTCCATAGCTGGCAGCTTTGCTCAGTCGATGGGGGCGACTTCACCTGCTTCACCTGTGCACCCATCTGGGAACACTAGTGCTAGCGGCACATTTGAGCGATTCCAACGCTTACGACCTCCCACATTTGCGGGTTCTCATAGACCCGAGGAGGTTGAGTACTGGATTGATCGCATCTCTAAGATGCTGAGGCCGCTTCACTGTTCTGAGGCTAAGCAGGTCGAGCTTGCCTCCTTCATGTTTGAGAAGGAGGCCAGTTTATGGTGGGACAGTGTTCTCCGCACAGTTGTGGAGGGTTTTGAGTGGTCGTGGCAGGCGTTTGAGGCACGCTTCCACGAAAAGTATTTCCCGGTCACTTATCGACATGAGAAGGAGAGTGAGTTCCTTCGCCTCCGTCATGGAGGGATGTCGATGACAGAGTATGAGAACCAATTTACTGAGCTGGGTCGATATGCTCCTTTGCTTCTGGGTGATCAGCCGATGCGGATGTGACATTTTTTTGAGGGGTTGAGGCTTGAGATTCGATCGAAGATGTGCTGTGCTAGCATATCTTCTTATGCTGAGTTGGTAAGCATGTCCCTACGAGCTGAGCAGGACGAGGACAGGTCATCCCGTATGCGAGCACCTATGGTTCCCAGACCACGACTTGACTTTCTGAGTACACCATTTCTCGACAAGAGGCCGCGAGCAGATTATCCTCCGAGACGTGTTACGTCGCCGGCTCAGTAGATGCATTCTGATTTGCGTTATTCGTACTATGGGAAGATTGGGCATTCAGATCGTAATTGCTTTATGCGAATCTGGGACAGTGGTTTTACTTTGCCAGAGAAGATCAGCTGTCCGATACCTCAGGTCATATCAACTCCACTCCTTCATTCAGCGCCAGCTCACCTATCCTTCAGACCTTCTGCACCTCCCTTCAGGCCACCTCAACGGCTCATGGTTCCACCGCCGAATCGCCCGCAGAAGACTCGAGTTCATGCGCTTACAGTTAAAGCGCTTGGGGCTGACTTGGCATCGAGATCTTTTGAGGTTACAGCTCACATCCAAGGTATTCCCATTTCCTTGTTGGTGGATACTGGATCCACTACCTCTATTATATCGTATGCAGCAGTTAAGCGCCTGAGTTTAGGCACTGTTACTATGAAGAGAGTGACACTCACTACTGCTACATGGATCTCCTCTGATATTACCAAGATTTGTATGGGTTGTTTGATTAATCTAGGGAGCAGATCGATTCTTGTTGACCTGTTTGTCGCATCTCTATATCATTACGATGTCATTTTGGGTATGGATTGGCTCACGAAGATGCGAGCAGAGATTGATTATGAAGCTGGGCTGGTGACAGTCCATGGACCTAAAGGTGAGACATTTACTCTCCCTGTTCAGGTCAGTTACCCTTTCCATTTTAGTTGTTATACTTCTCTGTTGGAGAGTATTGCTGGTTCGGCGCTTGAAAGCACGCCAGTAGTTCGGGATTTTGAAGATGTATTCGAGTCGATTCCTGGATTACCCCCTTGGCGCGAGATTGATTTTATTATCGATCTCATGCCTGGTGTGACACCTATTTCTTTGCCCACCTATGTATTCCTCCGAATGAAATGGAGGAATTGAGGAAGCAGATAGATGGCTTGATGAAGTTGGGTTTTATTCGACCTAGTGTGTCCCTTGGGGAGCACCTGTTTTGTTTGTCAAGAAGAAGGATGGTTCCTTGCGATTATGTATAGATTATCGCAGGTTAAATCAGGTGACTGTGAAGAACAAGTATCCTTTGCCCAGGATCGATGATCTATTTGATCAGTTGAAGGAGGCACGGTACTTTTCGAAGGTTGATTTGCAGTCAGGGTATCATCAGTTACGCATCAAGAATGAGGACGTGCAGAAGACCGCGTTCAAGACTAGTTTCGGCTATTATGAGTTCCTTGTGATGTCGTTCGGTCTTATAAATGCACCAGTCGTGTTCATGGATCTAATGAACAGGGTGTTTCGGCCATTTTTGTTCCGATTCGTCATTGTCTTTATCGATGACATTTTGATATATTCTGCGAGTCAGGAAGAGCATGAGGAGCACTTAAGAGCGGTCTTGGATGCTCTCAGGAAGAATCAGCTTTTTGCGTAGTTCAAGAAATGTGATTTCTAGAAGGAGGAAGTCAAGTTCCTTGTACATGTGGTGTCCAAGGAAGGGATAGCTGTCGATCTCGCTAAGGTAGCTGTAGTTCAAGACTGGAAGCAGCCTGGTTCGGTTACTAAGGTGAGAAGCTTTCTAAATCTAGCAGGCTATTTTCGACGTTTCATATGAGACTTCTCGAAGATAGCCAGACCGTTGTCTTAGTTGACACAGAAAGACTTGAAGTTTGCTTGGAATGAGAAGGCAGAAATAGCTTTTCAGAAGCTGAAGGATAAGTTGACGTCTGCCCCGGTGCTAGTATTGCCAAAGCAAGGGGTTAAGTATACGATATGTACTGAAGCCTCTCACGTTGGTCTGGGTTGTGTCCTTATGCAGAAGGACAGAGTGATTGCATATGCCTCAAGACAATTGAGGAAACACAAAGAGAATTACCCTACACACGACCTGGAGTTGGCAGCTGTCATTTTCGCATTAAAGCTCCGGAGACATTACCTCTATGGAGAGGAGTTCGAGCTCTTTTGCGACCACAAGAGCCTTAAGTATATTTTCACGCAGCGTGACTTGAATATGAGGCAACGCCGATGGATGAAAACATTGAAGGACTTTAAGTTCGATGTCTCCTACCATCCGGGTAAGGCAAACCTTGTGGCAGATGTGTTGAGTCACAAGAAAGTTGTAGAGTTTGCGGCTCCGCTAATGATAGCAGAATGGGACATGATGGAGTTTGTGTGAGACTTTGAGCAGAAACTTATGGTGGAAGAGCCGTATGAGGTTATCGCACATATTCGAGTATAGCCCCTCATTGACGAGAGGATCATTGCAGCTCAGGCGGATGATGAGCTATTGGCGAAGATGAGAGAGTGAGTTAGTATAGATGAGGACTCCAAGTGAAGTGTTAGTTCAGATAGGGGCCTACGATATCGTGGCCGGCTATGTGTCCTAGACATTCTTGACTTGAGACGGGAGGTTCTCGAGTCAGCCCATAATTCTAAGCTTGCGATGCATCCTGGTAGCACGAAGATGTATCAAGATATGAGAAGATCCTATTGGTGGGACAACATGAAGGTTCACATTGCTGAGTTCGTATCTCATTGTCTCACGTGCCAGCAGGTCAAGGCAGAGCATCGCCGACTTACTGGACTGCTTCAGCCCATGCCCATAGCAAAATGGAAGTGGGACTTTATCTCTATGGATTTTATTTCAGGGCTACCGAGAACGAGGAAGGGACATGACTCTATTTGGGTGATCGTCGACCAATTGACGAAGTCGGCTCATTTCTTACCGATCAGAGTCACAAACTCTAGAGACGAGTTGGCTAGGTTGTATATCAAGGAGATTGTACGTTTGCATGGAGTTCCCTTGGAGATTGTGTCTAACAGAGACTCGCGATTCACATCTATCTTTTGGACTCGTATCTAGGAAGCAATGGGTGTAAAATTGAAGTTCAGCACCGTGTTTCATCCGCAGACAGACGGGCAGATGGAACATGTGAATCAGATTCTGAAAGACATGTTGCGAGCTTGTGTTTTGGATTTCAAGGATAGTTAGGATGACTGTCTCCCTTATGCAGAGTTCGCGTATAACAATAGTTTCCAGGCGAGTATCGGCATGGCTCCCTATGAGGCTTTAGATGGTCGCCCATGTAGAGCACCGTACTGCTGGGCAGAAGTTGGCGAGAGTAGTTTGATTGGCCCAGAGTTGGTTCAGGCGACTTCAGAGAAAGTTGACATTATTCGACGTCGACTTCTAACAGCCCAGAGCAGGAAAAAGAGTTACGCTGATACGAGGCGGCGACCGCTTGTGTTTGAGGTTGGAGACCATGTATTTCTTAAGGTTTCCCCTATGAAGGGAGTCTTGTGGTTCGGTAAGAAGGGGAAGCTCACACCGAGATTCATTGGTCCATTTCAAATACTGGATCGAGTGGGAACGGTAGCATACCGCCTTGCTTTGCCCACACCACTTGCGGGCGTGCATAACGTATTTCATGTTTCTATGCTAAAGAAGTACGTTCCTGATCCTTCGCATATTATCAGTTGAGAGCAAGTGTAGCAGAGTGAGGATGCCACATATGTACTGCGACCGACGCGTATCCTAGACAGGAAGGAGCAGGTATTGCGTAGCAAGGTCATCCCTCTGGTGAAAGTATTGTGGACGCATCATAGTGAAGAAGAGGCTACCTGGGAGACTGAAACTGAGGTAAAAAAGAGCCATCCTCAAATCCTTGAGGAGTATGAGAAGGTACGAATTTAAAGGACAAAATTTTTCTTTAACAAGGGTAGATTGTAATGACTCGAAAAATTTCATGCAAAGACCCGAGTACTACCTCAAATTCCTTAGAAGTTAAATGTGGGTTAATTAGCACTAAACTCAATTGCTTGTGAAATTAGCACCAATCACTTTAAATTTGATCTGCAAGACTCAAAACCTGTAGAATCGTTAGTGCTAGTTATCCTGAAATCTAGGATTCAACGCTAAATCCAGATGCTCTTGGGAGTACTTGGAAACTTTGTATCGGACCCGAACCACTCGTTAAAAGTCCGATAGCGACGATCTTAGACAATTATGATAACCTTGTTGGGCTTGACCATCACCTCAAAAATCAAGTCTAGATGATGTCCTGAATCAATTTCCTTGAGTCCAGAGTAAAGAGGGTGAGAAAGGTGAGAAGTTAAATATGAATTTATGAAATTTGAGTTGTGTCGCTTGCGCGCCGATTTTAAGCATTCTGACTGTTGGATTCTAACCCAAATTTACCCTCGGATCAGGGAAGATGGCCCAGGCATGTCATAGTGCTTGCGGACGTGATCGAGTTTCGGTGACCATTAAATTGAGATTGGTTCGCCACGGCTGATCTGTAAATTCGATCGGTACAAAAACTCAGCCTAACCTAGATCCATGGTCAGTGAGCTTAAGTCTGACCGCACGTGGAGAAGGGACCACCAGAAGTGCTCCGTTAGACCGATATAAACCTGATTTGGTTATAACCTAAGTATACCTTGGCCCTGGGGCTATTTTCATCAATTTTAGGCCTATATAAAGACCTTAAACCCTCACTCTCAATTCCATATGAATTTTCTAACCCTAGCTAAAAGAGAGGAAAAGAGAGAGAAGGTGAGAGAGAAGTTGGTGAATCATCTTGAGATTCTTTCCTGTTATTCTGCGTTCCTCAACCATCACTTTTGAATCGTTATTCCGGCGATTCTGAGTTCATTCTTAGGTAAGTTAATCAAACCCTAGTCTATTTTGGAGCTTAAAATAGTCTAAGTGTTGATGTAAGCTCTTTTATTCATGCCTTAGGTTATCTAGTCGCCGTTGACGAAGACTTATCGTCTGAATCAGATCTGTTGCATTTTTTTCTGGTTTAAGGTGCGGATTATATTCGTATAGGTTATGGTTTTCAAGGCTATCAATGCCGGTTAATGGTTTATTATTGTTGTGGGTGCAATTTCACATGCCAAATGCGATGTTTATATTGCGTTCCTGATATATATGAGCTATATTGAGATTTGTGTATTCCTTGTATATGTAGAAAGTATCGTATATGTATGAAATATGAACATGTGTTTACCATGATTAATTGTCGTGCATTTGTGCTAGTTGTATGTGTGTCAACTCCTTGGCGAAAGGAATTGTCCAAATGAGTGTCATCACCAACATACGTCATGTATGTTGGAATGTGTAGCCTAAGTGTTTGTAGAAATGTCTGAATGAATAAGTGTGTAATATGTTGTACTTTTTATGGGCGTTGAGAAGAGATTCTCAACCATCTTAATGATGTGTATGATTTCCTCCATGCAATTTACATTCTTTATCTACTTAACTTAGACACTACTTATGTGTATATCCATGTTAAGTTGATATTCAACAAATGCTCACATACTGTATGATTAGAATTGTTGATCCATTACTGTTCTGAATTGCTGGTATGAATATTTGTTATGATTGAAGATGTTTGGGACTATGAAATAGTCCAAGGAATCGGTAACAAACCTTGAATTCGTGGCCGAGGTTGTTTTCGCCACCTAGGACGTGTTTGATGAACCCGAGTAGTATTAAGGTTGACGGCAGTGGTTTGGCCACACGGAGTGTTTGCGCACTCTATGTCGTTTAACTCAACGTGCGCTCGTGCTAGTCGAGTTCGTCAAGTAACCCAATTGTCCCGGTGGATGTGCACCATGTATGGACACTTTTGTTTGAATCTAAGGTACTAAACTTCCCAATGCAATCCAGTTAACTATTGTACTTAGATCCGCTAAGACTCATGAGCCGGGCATGGTGGATGGGACACCGTGGTCGAGCTGTCGGCCTACGCTGGGGTGACGAACCTCCCCGTAGTGACCAGTGAGCACACCAGACTCGTGAGCCGATTATGGTGGTATGAGACACTATATTCGTGCTGTCGGCCTACATTGATTGGTGACGAGACCTTTGTAGTGACCTCGAGCATACCTTGATACTGCATTGAGGTGACGAGCCTTAGGGTAGTAACTAAGGTATGATAGGCATGCATTAATTGGTGACGAGCCCTTTGCAGTGACCTAGAAACATATGATCGTATGAGATTGTCTAGGACTGACGATCCTAGAATGGATCACTGTTTGGGAATCGATATAAGGAAGGTACCTTAGCTTTCCAATCCTTCTGTATGAAAAGGACTAATAATAACTTGGTAATCATGTTCATGCACCGCATTGCATATGTGTTGGCATCGTTGGCATTGTGGGAGGTTGTCATGCGTACCGTAAGATGAAGACGCTGAGGGAGTGCAGGCGAGAGCATGCATCATTTCTACATACATCCTTGTATTAACAAGAGTAATTAGGACGTGTTTGATTGTATTGCCTTATCATTACTGCTTGATTGATTTGATAACATGTTAACTTTTATTATATAGTTCCACTGAGTTGATCACTCACTCCCACATTCTGGGACGGTGTTTCAACACCAACCAGACTCTGTCTTAGATGCAGATGATGATGCGACCCCTGAGGTAGAGTAGGAGTATGAGGATGACGAGGACGCGTTTTCTTTTATGCAATTCTCAGGCGAGTTCATGTGAACCGTGTCCTGATCTACGGGGATTCTGGGTTTTCTTTTGTAATAGATAATTTCATTTTTATACTTATATTTTGAAGACATACACTTATAATTATGACCTGGCAGAGCATACATAACACAGGGACTTGCACATGTACACATATGTTTCTTTAAGTCTTCCGCTTGCGACTTTCACTTATCCCTAAATTATGTTTGCAGTTTGGCTTAATCTATTCCATGTTTTATGCACTTATACAGACAACATACATCCATCATTGCATATGTTGCATAAGTGATGTTTTGAAATTCGAGAGCTGAGTTATGCTCGACCCTCGAATTTCAGGGCGTTACACCAGTGCTTTACCTTTCTCTTTTCTTGTCCATTGAGTCTTCATAACAGGTAGTGCCGAGAAATCTTGTGATGTCAAAGAAGGAAGAGATCCCCCTGGATACAAGGCCGGAGGAGCGAGTTTAGGATTATTTTTAGCCATATTCCATGTTACTGGTCCCCTGATCTTACATAGAGATGAGTTCATCTTAACAGTTACTGTATTTTGGGCCCTTGTTCTTCGAGATGCTATGACAATCTAATTATCATCATTCTCTTGTGCCAATGGCGAAGAAGATATAACTCCGACCATAGCTTTGGGCTTGTCATTCTTATTTGTAGTAAGATGGGCTTTGTGATTTATAGGCTGGTTCATTGCATATTCTACTATAAACCCATTCGATATGAAGTAGAAGTTCATATTCTTCATTATGCTTGCCATTGATTATAATTTGAAATTTTGTTTTCTTCAGATTCCTTCAAATAAGAATATAAAACCAAAATTAGTATTTAGATAATGAAATATTCTATCTTAGAGATGAAGGGGAGGATGTTCCCGTTGAGAGTCGCCACAAACTACAACGAAAGCTCCCGTAACCTTTTCAATGTTAGTCTTAAATAAGATAAAGTTCCGCAGTGGAGTCGCCATTTTGTTTCGACAAGAAACAAATGCATTTGATTTGGGAAGATTATCTTATTCAATCATAACACAGAGAAAGTAGAAAGAGAATAATCATCATATTTATTTATACTGAGTTCATTTACATCATTTGATTTCCCTTGATTCTAAGATAGAATATTCAAAAGAATTGAAAGAGTTTGAATATCAAATCTGAATATCCAATCCAGCAGCATTTCGGCTTGTGATTCGGTCATCTCATTGAGAGGAATACAATGATCTCATGTCTTCCCTCCGGAGAAACCCTGGTTCTGCATAAAACATTACATTTCGACAGCATTTCGGCCCATTTATTGATGCCCGCGCAACCAACAATGTTTGCGCGAGTCCGCGCAACTGCACTACTGGTTGCGCGGGCCAGCACAACTTGCTTCTCTTCCTTCTTCTCTTGAATACCTTTAAGCTCCTCTTCTTTTCCAGAGACCTGATCTTCCTCGAAATCCTTAACCTCTCAAATGAGAGGGGGAGTGGGGTATTTATAGGCCTCCACACGTGCGAACCCTCGATCTCTGTGCCATGGGGCCCACTTTCCATCAGATCTAAATCGTCTAAGCCATCTTCCTCATGCTCCCTTTGAGCAGGTACGCACAACCCATAAGGGTGTTTGCACGGTCCCGTGCAAACACTACCCTTTGCACGGGTCTCCGTAAAAGGTCATGAATCCTGCCTTTTCTTCATGTTTCCTTCATACCTCTTCTTCTCTTGGTTTCCTTCCTCTTCTGTCCTTCTTTCTTCTTTCTTCCTTGTCTCTAATATCTTCTCATCTCTCAAAATCCCCTTCTTCATTGTATAATAGAAACTTCATACATTTTTGTGCACCAACAGAGTCGTACCTGCATTAACCTCCCAAGCAAATTTCACTTTTATAAGCCTCACACTTGTTTTTGAAGTGCCCTAACTTTCCACAATGCCAATAACATTTCTTCCATTTTTCTTTCCATTTTTTCCCTTGCCCTTATGATCGATAGGGTCACTTGCTCCTTTAGGGTTGTTGTTGTCCTTGTTGTCATGGTTATCATTCATTTTTTATTTTTATTAATTGAGTTGCTACTAGATGATTCTTAAATAATATAGCAACACACCCCTTTTGATGTCTCATCTTATTAGCCTTAAAGAGAACCAGCTGCACATGTAACTCTTCCTTAGAATACTTGAGCTCATACATGTTAAAATGGTTAATGAACCTATTATACATAAGTGTCAATGACATGTATAGAGCATTCACAATCATATCCTCCTTTTTGCCAGACCTAATAATTTCTAACTCATTTGCTGCCTTGAGCATTTTCTTGACCTACTCATAAACCAATGTATCTTCCTTGAGTTTTATGAAATGCAGTTTTCTCTTCAGGACCTGAACTTGAGCAGCGACCTGGGCATCAAACATTCCCTTCAAGCACAGATAGATATCATAAGTGTTCATCATGTTTTGCATTTGATCATGGAGTACACCAAATATAAGGGCCATGTATACTTCAACCACATTGTTCTCTTTTCTATTTTGCATTGGGCAAAGATAGTCAGGATTACATTGTCATTCTTAAGTTCATGGACATAGAGAGATCGATCTAATGTGAGAAGGAGTTTAAGCTTCTATGACTAGTTAATAAAGATTTTATTATTAATCTTCTCAGATGTGTTGATCTCAGAAATAGCATTCAGTTTTAATATTTTCTGCACGAGCATCATTCCTTATATTAAATAGTGTCCCTTTAGTCTTGTGCTAAGGAATATATTCTAGGTGCACATGAAAGTTTGTGATATGGTTTCCTCTATATAACCAATGACTCCCACAACATGAAGTAATAATGAGTAATCCAACCATGCCTTAGTAGTGTATTATCCATCTATAAATCACCTCATCATGATAAGCATGTACTAGAGTTGTCTTGTCAATATTACACCCACCAGGAGATACCATAAAAAACATATAATATAGTAAAATACCTGACCTAATGCCTTATCGATTGGATTGTCTTGTTTACCCTCATGTGTATGATCTGCATCTAAATAATGCAACTAAGACACTTGCTAGCTTTTGTGGAGCCCTAGAGTGCAACTCAAATTACATTCTAGGGACTATCATGCTCAGGTCAAGATGACCACATGAACACCTCAGTGTGCACTAAAAGGCTAATAAAATAAAAAATGATGATCTAGCCTCTCACTAGACAATTTGTGCCGATATGTGTGATTCATTATTGGGCTACATGCCAATTTTCAACCTAATCCGATCTTGAATGAATGAGATATTAATGTACTTGTTTGTGCACCTTGTTTGTCAATCATGTGCATCAGTGTGTCAGGGAGTCGGTTGAACCCTTGGAAGCTAAAGACCAAAAACACCGGTAGACTGGAGAATCAATGAGTGAAGAACATATATATGAGGTGCCTAGACTCAAAACAACCATTGAACCTCTAGATAATCATACCCTTAATAGGTAAACCTTATTGATTATCCATTAATCTTAGAAACTTAAGTAGAATATGATAAATAAAGCTAAAAGAGGTGAGAAGCTACTCTCTAAACATAGCCCAAAACAAAAGTTTTCATTGGGTTCTCGATTTCATCGAGCAATCCTCGATGCCATCGAGTGATCCTTGATCGATTGAAAGTGTCCAACAACTAAATGCATAGTTTCTGGATTTTCTCGATGCCATCGAACATCCCTTTGATATCATCGAAGGGGAGTTCAATCAATTGAAGGCATCTCTCAATCAATCGATCTGGCCAATTTTAATTTTGTTCACTTTTTTACCATTGGAACTTGATTCATGTTTGACATTTGGCATTTGGGGTTTGAGAGATTTTTTTTATGTAAATAGAGGATAGGTGTTTTCTCACTCATACCACACATCCTATACCTCCATCCAAAGAGTTTCATGCTAATCTTCTTGTGATCGTTCACCCTAATGAGCATTCCATGCTCCTATTTGAAGATGTGGATGAACTCTTACATTTATAGAGATTAGACACTATACATCTGTCAAATTTCTGTCTAAACTTTCTAAAAGACCCTTATATTTAAATCTCCTAGGACTATAACATTTCCCTTACCTTTATCACCTCGTTTTATACATTTTATGTAATGCAAATGTTCATAGGAGCTGAAGCATTGACATCAATGATCGGAGGAGCAATTGAAGAGTGGATTCAAGCATGGGAGAGTTTTAAAGAAGTGACTCAAGCATGGTGAGTCAAAGGGGCTCAATTTGACAAATATCAATTAGTGAGTCCATACTCTCTTTCCTTGTATAGGATTGAGGGTAACACTTTTTGACCCAAACTTGATAGGTTCTTGTGTAAGACTTGTTGAGATGTAGAGCCACATCTGGGGGCTACCCGACCGGTCAAGTCCCTTGCTCGACCAATCGAGGACTGGCTCGACTCAAAGTCTAGCGAGTATAAGTTTTTTGGTTCCTAGGTGTTAAACTGGTCGAGGCCCATGCTTGACCAATTGAGGGGACCGCTCGACCAGTCAAGGTTACGCAGATTCGTTTTCGGATTTTGCACAGACTACAGATTTCTAAGTCAGTTTTCGCAAAGGTGTGAAAGGAAAGTTGCCTAAACTATAAATAGGGGTCCCTATGGCTTTTCTAGGTATTATGAGAGTTATTCCAAGGTGTGGGCAAAGAGTTTTCTCTGTACTTCCAAGGGAGAGGTTAGTATATTGCCTTATAATCTTGTTTTTCTTCACAGTGGAAGTTTACATCCGTGGTTATTTACCCTTGTTTGGGGTTTTTCCACGTATAACTTGTCTTGTGGTTTGTGTGGAATGCTTTAATTCTTTTTTTTAGTTTATATTTCTTATTGTTTATCATTTGTGGGTGAGACTGGAGATTGGATCTCGGTCCACTGCATTGTTGGTGTGCTGCACAACAACTGGTATCAGAGCTATTGTTTCAGTTCTATTAGGAACGATGATGGAAGAAGGGAATGTCACGCCCCAAACTCGAAAATTGGGCTTACAAAATTTTCGATCGCCGAATCCGGTGCCGACAGCCTCCATAGTACCCCATTCTCGGCTCCCAGCGTGCATACGCCAGATTCCGATCCTGGGATCCTAGAAGGAGGATTTTTTTTTTCAACGTACATTTGTCTCATAAGAAGCATAACCACAAGTTTACCCAAATCACAAAAGCAACATCATCATCACATATCCACTAATATAAACTTTGAATACAATGCTGAAAGGGAAATACATATGTCAAAATAAAATTAAAGTTCCAGAAGACAGTTGCACGCTCCATGCTCAATGCCGCTACTGCAACCTAACATTACCTGCACACATCTATCGCGCATAAGCTTATAGATAGCTTAGAGGGTGGTGTAAGTGTGTGCACTAGATAAGTGTCAAGTATTCAATACAATGTCATAATCACACAATGTTGGAAATACTGACAATCCATAAATTGTACAATAACAGAGTAATGCGGAAACATACTAGTAAGTCTATAAACGTTATCAGTCGTATCATGGATATGCGATGTAAAAACATAATGAGCCAATATCATATACTGAGGAAGCAATGTAGATCAGTTATGCAAATGAGTCATAAGAAGCCAAATATCAGATGCCAAGAATACAATGCAATATGTAAATCCTGCTAAGTCCGTTTAGGCCATATAAGTGTAGAAACATAGCAACCCAAAATGCCATACGCCACAGATGTAATACAATATGTGATGCGAATGAAATGACTAAGCTAGAGTGAAGTCAGGATGATAGTATGTAGTATCACAGGCTATGGGGTCTATCACAAGGGATTCTATCCAATACCTAAATTTGAATAGTTAGACACAATGTGGTAAACTCTTAATCTTAGGTTAGTCGCGCGCCCTAACCGAAATCCTGGCCATTGCGAAGGTACACATAACGAATGGTTATGCACCACCAGCCCGAGTGCATAGTGAATGAATGAATATGCAACTCCTGCTCAATAAGTCCACATATCAATACAGTTCATCTCTAGGATCATCACCGAGGTCTAGTACACTCTATGCCAGCTTGTCGCCCCATTAAGCTCACAACTGGGTAATTGGAAGAGACCTCACTATTTGCCTAGCCAGTAGTCAGCCAATATCTACCCAGCACGTCGAAGCGGACCCATTCATGAGCTGCTCAAACTCAACCTAGCTATTTCTACTCCCTCAGGTAGGTAAGGCCACACTCCCTCCCAACCCACTACGACATAGTGAGAAACGCGACCTACTGGTATACGTCCCTCATGCGCTCATATACATCCACTCGGTCTGGACATTGAGGCGTCCTCTAGTACCAAGAGGGTTTAGAGATTTTCACCCAGGGACATTTATGGCAGCCCGATGCTAGTAACAGATTTTCGGTGTCCCATCTGGCCATCCACGATATGCCTGTGGAGGCTATGGCCCTGATGTCGCTAGGGCGTATAGTAATCACAACACACAATGCAAGATGCATGAGCCATACAATCCAGTCATGTATCAATTCTGCACATATTGTGCGCTTATGTGAGATAATCTATGCCTATCAGGGAGTCTCATAACAACATGCCCAATGACATATGCAATGGTCAACCACATCTTATAACAAACATGAAGATAACACATATGGGCATGTATCATGATGTTATGCTATCACATACTCATAATCGGTATCAATAACCATCATTGACAATCAACCTCGGCAGTGTGGACATTTAACCAACATTGCCCCCAAGGAATGGCCCATATAGAACTTAACATATAGTGGACCCATGGCCTCACACAAGGGTCAAATATACAATACCATGGGCCTCACTCAAGAGCTTAATACACATCACGATAGGCCTTTCTCATGGGCCTAACATACATCACAATTGGCTCCATCACTTGGCCCTCAAATGCATCACCTAGGCTTCATATATATCACATTGATCCTTAAACACGGGCTGAATACACATCACAATGGGCCTCTGATACGGGCCACATATACATCACATTGGGCCTTAAACACAGGCCAAATGCACATCTTTATGGGCCTCAAATACGGGCCGCATATGCATCACATTGGGCCTCATCAATCGGCCTTGACAATCAGAATCGGCCTTGATAATTGACCTCGACAATCGGCCCCAACAATCAGAATCGGCCTCGACAATCGGAATCGGTATCGACAATCGGAATCGGCCTCGATAATCAGCATCGACAATTATAATCGGCCTCGATAATCAGAATCAGCCTTGGCAATCGGAATCGACTTCGATAATCAGCTTCAATAATCAGAATCGGAATCGGCCTCAATAATTGGAGTCAGAATCGATAATCGGAATCAGCCTTGATAATTAGAATCGGCAAGAATGGGCCTAATAAGGCCTAAGGGAAGGTCACAATGTGGACATACAACCATCATTGCCCATCATTATGGACATTCAACCAACATCGTTCCCAAGCAGTGGCCCACATAGAGCTAAAAATAAAGTGGGCCCATGGCCTCACACAAAGGCCTAATATACATCGCAATGAGCCTCACTAATGGGTCACATATGCATCACATTGGGCCTCACTCATTGACCGCATATACATCACAATGGGCCTTGGTACATGGGCCATAATTACATCACATCGAGTCTCATTAGATGGGCCTCACATCCATCTCAATGGGCCTTATAAATGTCAAGTGGGCCACATCAACGAGCCGCACCAATGAGCCTCATATACATCAAATGGGCCGCATCATGTGGGCCTCAAATACATCAAATCAGCTGCATCATGTGGGCTAAAAATACAAACAGGTGGGCCCATAGATGGCCAAAAAATACATTATGATGGGCCTAATATACATCACAAGTGGGCCTACACATGAGCCTCATACACATCAGGTGGGTTGCATCAATGGGCCGCAGTAATGGGCCTCATACACATCAAGTGGGCTACATCAATAGATCCACTACACCATCACATATTGATAGAGATCATTTTAGAGTAAAAATAATAAAAAAATGAATCATATCTAAAAGATCATCTAGACCATACCACAATTAATAGTGGTGATGAGGATTCCCATTGTTAAAGATTCCAGTAGGCCCCCACCATAGGGTTTATTTCCCATCTAGTCTGTTTATAAGATCACAAAGACCTGGATATAAAGGAAAAATAAATATCATATTGGTCAAAGCCTTATAACCCAAGGGGTTTCAATGGTGGACGTTCATCCCACAATTTTCTGCAGTGTGGTCCACGGATGCACGGTGTGGATATAACACGTACCACATGATCAGATCCACTGATCATGCGGATGTCAATACAGCAGCTATATAGTTGCTGTAAGGACATTAACTAATCAGAGGTGGGTCCCACGTAGGGCCCACCATAAAATATTATATAATAATCTTACTATATTATTTATTATTATTATTATTATTATTATTATTGTTATTATTATTGTTATTATTATTATTATTATTATTATTAGCAAGAATGTCCAGGCCCTGGACGGCTTGGACAATACATCATGGTAGGCCTCACCATCCACATGGACAATGAGGATATACAAATACATTGGAGTGGGTCCACATGGGTGTGGCCCACCAGAGATTTGGATCTTTCACTGCCTAGAGCCAAGGCCTAGATGGACGGTGTAGACGAAATTCATACACCAAGGTGGATCCCACCGTCAGGATGCACGTGCAGAGGGTGGGTCCCACTTGAAATTTAGATATATCTCATTCTCTTTAAAATGCATAGGAACAAACATTGCAAATGCTTGCATGATATGGATTAAACACATGCAACAGATCAGGCCCATAGAGCTATCTGACGTCTATACAACAGCTAGACTGCTAGTGGGACCCACAGAACTTGCTAACGTCAGTATAGCAGTGGGTCCCACCAGTTTCCACCATTAGAATGGTGTGGATAAACATGAAAATCATGGTGGGTACCACGTCCAGATGGACGGATGGTTGGATAAAACCCTTACATCACATGGGTCCCACAGTAGGGATAAAACACATATATTACAGGTGGGTCCCACCGTCCAGTCCACTGGAAGGCTGGGATCAACAGATACCTCATGGTGGCCCCTGCATGCTGCACGTGCAGCAACTGCTGCTGGCCACCATCAAACAAATGGACGGCATGAATGAAACACATACGTCAGTGGTCCCCACATGTCCAGCTGCTGGACATGTGGAATTACAACATATACATCATTGTGGGGCCTCGTCCAACCAATGGACGGTGCAGGTGCAATGCACCAAATCAAAGCAGGCCCCATACGTGCAGGTAAACAGATATATCAGGGCAGGACCCTGATCAAAACGGTCTAATGACCCACCGTCCAAAAGTGCTGGATGGTGGGGATGAAGCAGATACATCAAGGTGGATCCACACGTGTGGCCCACCAAGCTTTCAATGAAACTGATATTTGTGTTTTCTCTTAATCCAAATCCACCAGATGATACCAACAGGGTTGGACCGTCCAACCACCTACTGGAAATCGGTAAAGGTAGGCCCCACGGGTGGCCGGCATAGATAAAATGCATACATCACAGTGGACCACAAAAGGGGAGAGAGAGAGAGAGGCGGTGTAGATGGAGGGACCCCGCCACTATGGGCCCCTCATACGATTGCAACATATACATCAAATTGGGTCCCATCACAACTGGGCCATCGAATTGAAAATCAATGATAAATCACCCACCTATCGACTTTCTTCTTTAGTTCCTTAGATTCCCAGTCTCCTTAGCTTCGATCTTGATGGAGGATGATGAAGTTTTGATGGTGGGGATAAGAGATCTTGGGATAGGAAGGTGGGCCACACTCTTAGTTCTCTCATGAGAAGCTTGGATGGTTGCTCCCATGGGAGTTACTTGGAATGAGAGAAAATGAGAGAGAGAGAGAGAGAGAAGTGGTGAGGTGGAGTGATGGGATGAGATGGCATGGTGCTAGTTGACTTAGGGTAAAAAATGAATGGGATGGGTATGGGTTGTGTAAGAGAGAGTTGACTTGGGGAATGGGAGAGGGATGGGCTAGGTAAGGTTGTGTACTTGACATTGATTGATGGATTGATGTGACATTTTGTAGAGATTCTCTCAGAATTTCAATGCGTGGTATTTTTCTCAAATTGAATGCGGGCCCATATCTCCTGGCCTGGGTATCGCCTCAGCGCGCGAGATGCGGCACTAGAACCGTAGTGAAGGTGCGGTCGCACAGGTATAAGTCTCGGGGCGAGTTGACTCAGATATGCAGGACTCGGCTTAGGCTCGGACGCAAATGTCGGTTACAGGTTGCGGGTTGCCAGAATTCGACCGAGAGGACCATAGGAGTGTATGGAATGGTACGAACTAGGCTACGTGTCTTACAGGGAAGACTAGAATTGAGAAGTTTGATAGTTCAAACTTTACCTTCTGAAAGATGCAGATGGAGGATTATCTGTATCAGAATGACCTCTATATTCCTCTAGGACGAAAAGAGAAGAAACTAGAAAATATGACAGATGATGAATGGTTTTTATTGGATCAGAAGGCTTTAGGAGCGATCCGACTCTCTTTGTCTAAGAGCGTCGCCTTCAATATATCGAAGGTGAAAACTACAAAATAATTAATGGAAGCCCTAGCCACCATGTATGAAAAACCCTTAGCGCCCAATAAGGTTCATCTTATGAAACAGCTATTCAACATGAAGATGTCAGATGGTGGGAGCGTAGCTGAACATCTAAACGAGTTTAATACAGTCACAAGCCAATTGAAATCCATTGGCATTATTTTTTAGGACGAGGTCAGGGCATTATTGATCTTGTCCAGTTTGCCAGATAGTTGGGATGATTTGGTGATTGCCACGAGCAATTCTTCAAGGTCAATAAAGCTGAAATTTAATGACGTGGCCGGTCTAATTCTCAGCGAAGAATCTAGAAGAAAGGCATTAGGAGTTTCAGGAGATTCAAGGAATGCTCTAAACGTTGAAGGAAGAAGAAGATCGCTGAACAAAGGAGGTAATAAACACAGACGTTCTAAGTCGAGGAAGAAGTCCAAGGGACCGAAATACAAAGACGGGTGTTGGTATTGCGGCAACAAGGGGCACATGAAACGTAATTGCAGGGCGTTCAAGAAGCAATAATGAAGCTTTCAAGGTGAGAAGGATTCAGTAAATCTATCTGAGGAGAGTGACACAGAGGCGTTGATCATGTCTCTTGATGCGAGGAATGAGTCTTGGGTTATAGACTCGGGTACTTCGTTTCATGCTACCTCATGTAAGGAAGTTCTGCGTGATTATGTGTCAGGTGACTTCGGGAGAGTCTACCTAGGTGATGATGAGCCATGCAGTATTGTTGAAAATGGAGACATTCATGTCTATCAGAAAGACAGAACGATATTGAAATTGAAGGATGTCAGACATGTATCAAGTTTGAAACGAAATTTGATCTCAGTGGGGCAGTTGGCCAATGCCGGTTATGTGATGACCTTCACTAGTAATTCCTGGAAGATCATAAAAGGTGCCTTGGTGATATCTCGAGGTAAAAAGGAATATACTTTGTATGTGACTTTAGGATCGTATAGTTCACTCGCATTCGCATCAACTGGAGTAAATGAGCAGTTATGGCATCAGAGGTTAGGACATATGGGTGAGAAGGGGATGAAAGTGTTATTGTTAAAAGGGAAGCTACCAGGGCTGAAGTCTATTGACTTGAAATTCTATGAGGACTGCGTATATGGCAAGCAGAGGATGGTAAGTTTCAAGAAGATAGGGCGTGCTCTAAAGACGCATCTGTTGGAGCTTGTACACACTAATATATGGGAACCGGCATAGGTATTATCTCTTGGTGGCTCACATTATTTTATTTCCTTTATTGATGATGCTAGTAGAAAACTATGAGTCTATTTCTTAAAGCATAAATCTGATGTATTTAAGAAGTGAAAAGTTATGGTAGAAAATGAGACAGGTAAAACAGTAAAATGTCTCAGATCTGATAAAGGGGAAGTATACTGTGATAAGAAAATTGAGGAGTATTGTGCAGTAAATGGAATCAAACATCAGAAGACGATTCCAAGGACACCTCAGCAGAATGGTGTGGCTGAGCGCATTAATAGGACCATCCTTGAGCATGCCAGGAGCATGAGGTTACATGCAGGGTTGCCCAAGACCTTTTGGGTAGATGCTATGAATATTGCCATATTTCTCATCAATATAAGTCCCTCAGGACCATTAGATGGTGGGCTACCAGAAGAAACATGGACTGGGAAAGAAGTGAACCTTGTACATCTCGGAGTGTTCAGTTGTACTTTATATGTTCACATTGATGCAGAGCATAGAAACAAGCTTGATGTGAAGTCCAGGAGGTGCACGTTTATAGGCTATGGGCAACATGATTTTGGCTATAGGTTTTGGGATGCAGAAAATAGAAAAATCATCAGAAGTAAGGATGCAGTCTTCAATAAAAAAGTGATGCATAAGGACAGTGTGCAGGAAAATAAGGCCGATGAGAAAGAATTTGTAGAGTTGGAAGAGTTACCGGAATGGGTGTTAAAGCACCACAGGATGATCATGCATAGGAGCATTATGAGGCAGAGCTGTATACACCGGTTGTGAGGAGGTCTACTCGGGAGAGGAGACCCACAATCCGATACTCACCCTCCTTACATTATCTACTGCTGACAGATAATGGTGAAACAGAGTGTTTTGAATAAGCATTATAGTCGGATACATGGGCTAAGTGGGAGTAGGCCATGAATGTGAGATGGACTCTCTTGAGTCTAATCGTATATGGGAGCTAGTCACTCTACCCAATGGTAAGAAAGCTCTTCATAACAAGTGGGTTTACAGACTGAAGGAGGAGCATAATGGTTCGAAATGGTACAAGGCTAGATTGGTTATGAAAGAATTTCAATAAAAGACAGGTATCGATTTCACTCAAATATTTTCACCTGTGGTGAAAATGTCTACGACTCGCATGGTCTTAAGTATATTGGCTACAGAGGACTTACATCTAGAGCAGCTAGATGTTAAGATATCCTTTCTTCATGAGGACCTTGAAGAAGAGATATATATATATATATATATATATATATATATATATCAGCCGACAGGATACATGGCACCAGGAAAGGAGAACAAGGTGTGCAAACTGAAGAAGAGTCTATATGGCCTGAAGCAGGCCCCAAGGTAGTGGTATAAGAAGTTTGACGTTTCATGTTGGGAAACAATTTTAGGAAACAATTTTAGGAGATGTCATGTAGACCACTGTTGTTATTTGAAGAAGTTTGATACGTCATACATCATCCTTCTTCTATACGTTGATGATATGCTTATGGCTGGTTCAAGCATGAAGGATATCTCAGTTCTCAAAAGACAACTGTCTAGAGAATTTACCATGAAGGATTTAGGAGCTGCAAAATAATTCATAGGCATGAGGATAAAGCATGACAGGGAAAACAAGAAACTGATTTTGTCACAGGCAGAGTATATAGCCAAGGTACTTGATCGATTTAATATGGGAGGTGCTAAGCCGGTTAGCATTCTATTAGCTAACCACTTCAAGCTATCTAAGGAGCAAGGTGCAAAGAAGCAGGAAGAACGGGACTACATGGCTAAAGTCTCATACGTGTCAGCTATTGGGAGTCTCATGTATGTTATGGTGAGTACGAGGCCAGACATTGCTCAAGCAGTGGGAGTTGTTAGAAGGTTCATGAACAACCCCAAGAAGGAACATTGGGAAGCTGTGAAGTGGATCCTCAGATACCTGGTAGGTACTGTGGATATATGGTTGTGTTATGGAGGATCGAAAATCAAGTTACATGGCTACGTGGATTCTAATTTGGCAGGAGATATCGACAACAGAAGAAGCACTACAGGTTATGTCTTTACTTTGGGTAGTGCTACAGTTAGTTGGGTCTCTCAGTTACAGAAGATAGTATCTATCAGAACAACAGAAGCAGAATATGTTGCAGCTAAAGAAGCGTACAAGGAGATGGCATGGATATAAGGTTTCATGGAAGAGTTGGGTAAGAAGTAAGAAGATTGCAAGCTATACAGTAATAGTCAGAGTACAATAAACGTGGTTAAGAATTCAGCCTTTCATTCAAGGTCCATGCATATTGACATTAGATATCACTTCATACGTTCATTATTAGAAGATGGATCGATTGTTATAGAGAAGATTCATGCAAGTGAGAAGCCTGTAGATATGTTGACCAAGGCGGTCACACGGGAGAAGCTGAAGCTCTGTTCAGCTTTGATTGGTCTTCAGGTTTGAAGACGGGGAGGTGGTGCACTCCAGATGAAGAAGATGAAGGTTTATGGCAATGTATCTCCAAGTGGGAGATTGTTGAGATATAGAGCCACATCTAAGGGCCGCTCGACCGGTCGAATGGCCCACTCGACCAGTCGAGGACTGGCTCGACTCAAAGTCCAGCGGCATAAGTTTTTTAGTTCTGAGTTGCTCGACCGGTCGAGGCCCATACTCAACCAGTCGAGGGGACCGCTCGACCGCTCGAGTAGCTTGCTCGACCAATCGAGGTTACGCAGATTTATTTCCTGATTTTGCACGGACTATGGATTTTTTAGTCGGTTTTTGCAAGGGTGCGAAAGGGCAGTTGCCTAAACTATAAATAGGGGTCCCTAAGGCTTTTTTAGGAATTATGAGAGTTATTCTAAGGTGTGGGCAAAGGGTTTTCTTTATGCTTCCAAGGGAGAGGTTAGTATATTGCCTTGTAATCTCATTTTTCTTCATAGTGGAAGTTTGCATCCGTGGTTTTTTTACCCTTGTTTGGGATTTTTCCACATATATCTTGACTTATGGTTTGTGGAATGCTTTGATTCTTTTTCTAGTTTATGTTTTTTCTTGTTTATCATTTGTGGGTGAGACCGGAGATTGGATCTCGGTTCACTGCATTATTGGCATGCTGTGCAACATGACTTAGGATCTTATGTAAGGTCGAATTCACCAAATATGGTTATGTACGTGTTAGTCACCATGGGAGCCTCTGACGGGAGTAAACATAGGTCTTTAGGCTAGGACCAAGGTTGTTAGTTATCTGATAGAAAACCAACTAAATTCTCTTGTGTGAGCCTCTGGTGGGAGTGTACGATAGGTTCTTATGTAGGACTATGGTTCTTGTGTAGGGCTATAAAGCTTAAAAGTGAACTTGATTTAAAACCTCCGATAGTGAATACCGGTACACTTAAGGAGAGTGTGTCCATCGGGAGTGGAGAAGGGATACCGATCCACTATACATTCATGTGTTTGGGATTGTCATTTGAGGACTTTTCTAATTATTCTTATGTTATTAATTAGTTAATTATATGTATGCAAGATTAAATGAATGCTAAGATTTGAATAGTTAGCACATCCTACACATGTACACTATCGTTTATAAACTAATTTCCTGATTGACATATCTATTATAGTCTATATGATTGGACCCTCTATTGATTTGGAAGCCTTAGAGTTAATTGTCTTAATTTAAATGATATATTAGTTTAAGTAACCAATTATGTGTTAAAAGGCATAAATTTTATTTGGTCCTAATCACCCCCCTTTAGGACATAACTATTCATTCCATTAGCTCCATTAAGATTTCACGTTTTCATAATTTCAATTCGTATCAGAGAGGGTGAAATTGCGTGAGGACCGCTTTAGTTGAAGTAGTAATATGCCAATATGTCCTAGAGGGGGGTGAATAGGACTTTTTAAAGTTTTTATGATTTATTCAAAAATCTTATTACACTAATCCTAATAGACTGTACTTATCAGGATTACTCAAAAGTAACTTTACTGGCTTCCAAGCCCGGTAGAGGATCCAATCACAAACTATTTAAGAAATGAACAATATGTAGACTAATTTATGATGGATATGACTGTGTATGTGTATGAGGTGTGATCTCAGATATGAAAGTATTAAAGTAAATCATACAATCAAAAGAATAACATTCTCAAACACAGTCATGGTTATAGTGGTTCGACTACTTGTCTATTCCACTCCCAGTAACCGCACTCAATCCTTAAGTGTACTAGATTTCACTAAGGAGGTTTCACAGTAGTTCACCTCAAACCTAAGGTTTTAAATCAGGTTCACCTTCAACCTTTACAACCTACACTGAGGCTGACTGTTTATGCTCTTATGAGCAAGGGTCAACACAACGCACCCACTTTTAAGCACACTGGCCAAGGATCTTCCATAAGACCCTAACTGAGGTTTCACATGGTTCACCTCTAACCTAAGGTTTTAGACAGGTTCACCTTCAATCTGATGTTTATGCTCTCCACAGAGCAAGGGTCCACATAATACACCCATCACATACACTCCCGCCGGAGGCCTCCTACGAGGGCTTACAAGTGTGAGAAACACCTTAGATCCAATCCTACAGGGGAATGATCAAATACTCCTCTGGACTCTAGTTACTTACAAATAAGTGGATGAGTCCCATTCAGCTCGTTGATGAAGATCTCCTCCTTTGTTGATGAAGAGTCTTCTGCTTCCTTAATCCGCAACTCAAATGATGTACCAATATATGGCGACGGGTTGGGTCAAAGTTATGATGGAATCCTACTCTCTAAATATTTTCCTATTAGGAAGATAGAGCGATTTCAATCATCTATGCATTCAAGGTATCCCAGCATAATGATTTGCCATTAAGGTAGTAGTTGGAGGATCCTTGAATGCAGAAGTTCATCCCCAATCCACTTTATTGAATATCATTGATGAGGGTGGATTGGAGGATGAACTCCCTTGAGAGAAAGGGCTTTGGGTACATGATCTAAGGTAAAACACTCAAAAGTACTCTCTTCTTTCTCTACCAGCAACAATAGACAAGTCCTTTTTATATAGGCAAAAAGGTTCTAATGGATATAAAGTGGTCATATTTATGACAGAGTTCGATATCATCAAGCGGGGTCGATATCATCGAGCGTATACTCTCGATTGCATCAACTGGCCGCTCGATGACACAAACTCAAATGTCATACGCTTTTAAAACCTATTGCCAGCTGGTTGAGGGAATCGAAGCATGTGTTGATGTCATCAGATTTCGAACTCCGATATCATCGATGCGAGGTTCGATTCATCGACACTTGAAAATGAGAGAGACTTGTTATGAAATATTTTAAGTTTATAAGAATGATCGAGGGATCTTTGAGATAGTCAGAATTCGAATGTTAATGATATCGATAGAGTGTTGATGCATCAATAAATCTAAAGGATTTTCGTTTAAACTTACTGGACAGTTTTTGTCCCTGTTCAATGCCATCGAACTGTACCGATATCATCGATATTTAAATATCGATTCTATCGAGTGCCCCTCGATCGTAGATAAACAATCTTGAAATAATTGCTGGAGAACTTAGGAGTCCATGACTGATAACATTGAGAGACTTCCGATATCATCGAGATTTGACTTCAATGGTATCGAGAATGACTTTATATATCGATGCCCATGTGATTTTCTTAAGTAAAAATAGAGGCACCGAAAATCTGTCTGTCGATATTATCGAGTCACCTTCGATGGACTCGAGATTCAAATATTGATGATATCAAATGTATATCGATACATCGATAAATCCATCCAGATGAGTATGTGATTGCTGGACATATTTTGTCCTCATTTCGATGGTATAGTTTAAGCATCGAGGACATCGACAGCACATGTCGATTATATCTAGTAGTGTATCGATTAAATCGACAAAGCAAGAAAACTTAGAGAATTTTTTAATTTTGAAAAAGTTTTCTTAACTTAAAAACCCTATGATATTCTATTTTGTTTTAAGGGTTTTATATATCTGGTGTTTTGGGACATCGGATGTGAGGATTTGATTTATCTGTGGCAAGCTTGCACACATCTTGTTGAGGCAGACGCTTTAAACTGATCTTCCTATGAGACTCTACAATCTGGCGGACTTAACACTCACGCAAATTGACAAACTAGGGCACTTTCAATCTCCCCCTTTGTCAATTACGTGACAAAATACCAAAACACCCTAGACCAGTATCTATAATAACATCCTAAATTGTGCGTACATGTTCTTTACACAAATTTACAATTTCTAGTGAAACAATACACACAACCCAGTATCTGCTCCCCCTAACTGCAAACTCCCCCTATCTTGGTGTAGCTGCTCCCCTTAACACCTGCAACACCATTCAAGTAGATATACAATTTCCCGTTCGGGGTGTTTGAAACGTTCTCCCCCTTTTTGTCAGTCATTGACAAAGATATAGTAGTTGATATTGATTGAAGTTTAAAGACATGTGGGAGAACCAATATTCATGGAATATGCATATATTAGATAGATGTATAATGGTCAAACAATTGATTAATCAAACATCATTTGTAGTAACTATGTATGCATAGAAGATCACATAGAGCAATGATAGAAGCAAATAAACTCATGATCAAAAAAACATCACATGCATGCTATATGTCAGAAACTAAATAAAATAGGGGACCTATGAGACATAATCATGGCAATAAAAATAGTGAATTATAACAGCCATATCCAAATATCCAAAACACATACTGCCATAGATAGCAGTAGATTAACAAAAATCACCACGCCCATTTAAGAGCACCTAGAAGTAACTAGTAGTAACAAACCCACACCGGGGCATATACAAAAAAAAAAGATGTCAGACTGTCAAGAGGCTATCACATTCATTCATGAGAGTGTACAGCACCTAAAAGATACTAGTGCTCATACATAGAAATAAGTTTGTGCGAATGTGATAGCGATCAGAATCTCATACTACGACGAAGGAGTAGAAGTAGATGGAGCAGTATTGTCTCGACGGCAGGTGATTATCTCAACCAATTGTTGGACTGTCTGCTATACTCCTTGGACCAGCCGTTCCAAGATGGTAAGCCTCTCGTGCACTGAGTGGACATCCCTTTAAATTGCTCCAATTTGATCCTGGTGGAGCTTAAAGCGTTTAGCATGTCTAGGAGCTGATGTTGAAGGAGCATGATGAGGTCTAGAAGCTTCTTCTCTGGCCATCTCAATCCCTTCCATGGGAGCGTCACCAGCACCTCCTTCACCTCTAGCTGCTTCTTCGTGAATGCCTTCCTCTAGATCCTCGGGATACTTATGAAATTTCAAGTCCATCCTTCAAATGTTGCTTTTGGTGAAGGTTTGGAGAAGAAGTTCTAGATCACTGATCGTTGGGAAGCCGATGGCATCACATATCCTGTTTATGATCCAGGGATAGGGCAGGTGAAGATACCTGGATGTATGAATAGCGTAAACCAACTGATGTACAATCAGAGTCGGGAGGCAAATTTTTATCCCATTGGCTATTGAGTACTCTATGAGGGTCATGAATCCAGTGAGATCGGTCCAGTTGGTACTTCTAGGATAGGTGTTTGTGGTGAAGATACCATGCAAGACCCGAAGTCTTGGTTCCATGAACTTAGATTTCAATGCATTTCCTTGGTACCAAAGAATGTCCCTATCATGATAGAGGTATTTAGTAACCTTGGACCGAATTTCAGGATGTTTAAGGTCCATTTCGGGGAGACCATCGGGTGACATTTCTAGCCCTAGGATGTTTACAATTATAGCAGGAGTGATCAGTATATCATCACCATCAATAGACACCATGATAGAAGGAGGATCAGACACGGGTGAGTGATAGGCGGCGAGAAAATTGCGTGTCCGTTCAGGATGACATGGTCCACCGAAATTAAGAACAGGTAACCAATATATAGCAGCCAACAGAGGTTCCAGGTTATATGGAATCAGACAACTTTTGTCAACTTTTCTTTCAGGAATAACCCTTCTTCTAGTGAACTTAATTAAGATTGGATTAACCTGAACAAGTGGAGGTGCTTGGGCTCCAGACTGGGACCCACCATGTGCGTTGTCTTGTGTCCCACGTTCCGGGGCCCTTTCCCTTTCTTTTGGAGCGAGGACTTTTTGTCGGGCGGATCTTGAAGATTCCCCCTGTCTGAATGCTTTTCCTTCATCTTTTCCCATATGGAAAAAAGAGGGTTTGAAAGATTTGGGAAAGAGGACAAAAATCCAACAAAAACATAAATACAAAAAAAATGGACTCTTGATGTATAGAAAGGTATTACCGGATTTGTTGAATGATTGGGGTAGTCCGTCGAGGGTCCGAGTGGTCCAGTCGAGAGAATCAAGTAGGGAAGAAGAAAAGAAACCCTTGAGATAAAAACCCCTTTTTCGCACTACACGACTTATATCGGGCGGCATCTGTCGATATCATCGATCCTTGTTTCGATGATATCGAGGTAACTCCCCCGTTGTTATCGAGACTGTCTTCAATATCATCTTCACTCATGTGCCTTTTCACATTCTGAAGAGATATCGATGATATCGATTGTTTATTGATTTTATCAAAAATGCACGTAACAATCATATCGAAGTTGAGTATTTTCAATACTTAGCATTCAGACATCCCTTCATGTATACCTTTAGTGTATTTATGAATCAACAGTATACAATAAAATTTTGTATAAATGTTTATATACAAAAGGATTGAGGTGAGAAACCTCATATATATCTTTAAAAGCTCAGCAGAAATTGCATCATTTCAGCAAATATCTAGATCTAGATGCATGACCTGGACTTGTCTTTTCATTCTTGATATATCAAGGTATAGAGTTTCGACAATTTAGTTTTTCTTTTACTCTCCATTTTGAGACAGAATTCTTTACTGTGGTAGATTTAGATTTCAAGGTTATCTCACCCACTTGATCTAATAATCCCTTCATCATGTCTTTCATTTTACGTGGTGATGGATGAGTGTTTCTCCTAGGTGGATTTTTGACATTCTGTATTTCTCTGATCGGTTTGAATTTACCAATATGATTTTGACCAGAGTTATGTGAAGTCCTTCTAGGTGTCAAACATTCAAACTTATAATGACCTAAATCACCACATAAATGACAAACTGGAGTAGTTTTCATATTACTACCTGAAGCAGCCGATTTTTTAGTTATTGATATTGCATTTCCAGTTCTTGTTTTAGTTTTAACATACCCTAGGCTACTCTTGTCTCTTCCTTGTCTTCCCATCCCAAACAATTTTTCGAGCTTTTCACCACTCTGGGAAAATTTATAGTTTATTTCAACAAAATTTCTGGATTTCTCTAAGTCAAACCGGAGTGTGTGATTCTCATTCTGAAGATGCTTATTTTCATCTTCTAATAATTCAATTTGTTTAGTAAGCTTTGATGAGTCAATTTTTAGGGATAGGTTGATTCTTTCTAATTTGTCATTATCTGAATAATATTGTTGTAGATCATTAATTAGATGTGAATTGATTTTCAATATTTTGTTCAGATCTTTTTGCAGCAGATCCTTCTTGTTTTCAGACATTCCAAGTCTTTTAAGAATGTTGATGCTATGAATATAAAGTTGATTGCAAGCATCTTGTAGCTTGTTTTATTCTTCTTCTTCTTCTTCTTCCTTTTTAGTTTCCTCATTATCTAACAGAAATGATTCAATGGCTTGCTGTTCTTTCTTGTTTTCAGATTTACTGGGAATGATTGGAGTAGTGGAGACCATAAGAATTTTCAAGGATTTCTGGTCTCCATCACTCTCTGAGTCACTAGATTCTGAGTTTGACTCTTCTGTATCATCCCATGTGGTATTCATAGCCTTGCCCTTAGTTTTTCTATTTGGGCATTCAGTAGATAGGTGTCCATACTTCTGACAGGCATAGCATTGTGGTTCTTTAGTCTTTCTACCAAATTTTTCTGCAGAGGGTTTGTTGTCCACCTTTCTACCTTTGGAGGGACGGCTATGATTCTTCTGAAAGAATTTCCTAAATCGTTGTGCCAGCAAAGTCACTTCCTCATCTTCATCAACTTTTTCACTCCACTGTCCTCATTTGTTGTTTTCTTTGAAGTTTTTAGGACAGTAGTTTTAGATGTTTGGGTTTGTTTGAAGTGTAGTTCAAAAGTTTGTAGGGATCCTACCAGTTCTTCTACTTTCATTTCATCAATATTCCTACACTCTTTAATAGTTGTTACTTTGGGATTAAACTGTTCTGACAGTGATCTTAGTATTTTCCTACAGATTTTAGGCACCGGAACCTTTTCTCCCAATCCACCCATGGAGTTGCAAATGATATTCAACTTTGTGAAAAACTCTATAAAGGTCTCATGCTCTTCCATTCTGAGACTTTTGAACTGTGAAGTCAGGAGTTGAAGTTTAGATCTCTTCACAGCGCTTGTGCCTTCATGGGTTGTTTCCAATAAATCCCATGCTTCTTTAGATGTCCCACACATACTTATTTGATTGAAAATATCTTGGGACATGGCACAGTAGATGGCGTTCATAGCTTTAGCTTCAGCAGTCTATTTTTCTTTATCGAACATCATCCACTTTTCTTTGGGTTTGGGTTTTGTGATGGTTGTGCCACTGTCAAGTACAATTTGTTTAGTTGGTGGTACATATCCACTTTCAACAATATCCCAAACATCATGATCCAAAGATCTCAGAAAGTAGTGCATCTTAGCCTTCTAATATGCATAATTTGATCCATCAAACACTGGAGGTCTAGTGACCGATGAGCCCTCTCCTTTGGCCATATTCCCAACTTCAGTCAAGATCACTCTCTAGGCGGTGAAGCCCTTAAAGAGAGACCTGCTCTGATACCAATTGAAATTGCGGTGAGGACAGCTTTAATTAAAGTAAGAATATGCCAATATGTCCTAGAGGGGGGTGAATAGGACTTTTTAAAGTTTTTATGATTTATTCAAAAATCCTATTACACTAATCCTAACAGACTGTACTTATCAGGATTACTCAAAAGTAACTCCACTGGCTTCCAATCACAAACTATTTAAGAAATGAACAATATGCAGACTAGTTTATAATGGATATGACTGTATATGTGTGTGAGGTATGATCTCAGATATGAAAGTATTAAAGTAAATCACACAATCAAAAGAATAACAATCTCAAACACAATCATTTTTATAGTGGTTCGATTACTTGTCTACTCCACTCTCGGTAACCGCACTCAACCCTTGAGTGTACCAAATTTTACTAAGGAGGTTTCATAGTGGTTCACCTCAAACCTAAGGTTTTAAATCACGTTCACCTTTAACCTTTACAACCTACACTGAGGCTGACTGTTTATGCTCTCACAAGCAAGGGTCAACACAACGCATCCACTTTTAGGCACACTGGCCAAGGATCTTCCATAAGACCCTAACTGAGGTTTCACACGGTTCACCTCTAACCTAAGGTATTAAATAGGTTCACCTTCAACCAGATGTTTATGCTCTCCACAGAGCAAGGGTCCACACAACACACCCACCACGTACACTCCCGCCGAAGGTGTCACGCCCCGAACTAGAAAATCAGGCTCACAGAATTCCCGATTGTCGAATCCGGCGCCGACAGCCTCCATAGTACCCCATTCTTGGCTCCCGGCACCCATACACCAGGTTCCGATCCTGGGATGCTATAAGGAGGATTTCTAATCATCAGTTTAATTCGTAATGCGCATAACCAAAAGTATAACCCACGAACAATAACCACAAGAACACCATCACAAAATCTACTATGATCAAAAACTTTTGAGTACAAGGCATATGAAAGGGAAATACAATATAATGAAAAACAATAAAAACCCCAGAAGCTCGGCTGTACGCTCCAACTCTGACGAGGCTACGGCTGCGTCTTGGCATCACCTGCACGCATCGATCGTGCATAAGCTTATAGAAAGCTTAGAGTGTGGTGTAAGTGTGTGCGCAATATAAGCGTGCTCAGAATGTAATGTCAGAGTAATGCGAAATCATGCTGATGAGTACATGAATGTAATCAGTCGTACCAAGGCTATGCGGTGTAAGATATGAATGCCATCGGCCATAACACAACCATGCGAAGCGAGATGCAAGTCAAGCATGCCAATCCTCATCATATATCAGTACAGTTCTCATTCTGGATAATCACCGGGGTTTAGTACACTCCAAATAGCATTGCCGCTCTCCTAACTACACAGTCCAAGTAAGCGTAAGAAACCTCACTATCCACCTAGCCAATAGTCTGCCAATACCGATCCGGCATGTCAATAATGGACCCATTCGTGAGCTGGTCAAACTCAGCCTAGTATTACCCCCTACCCTCGGGCGAGTAAGGCTACACCGCTTTCCAACCAACCATGACATAGTGGGAGACGCGGCCTCCTGGTATTCGGCCCTCGTGCACTCATATATCCACTCGGTCTTGACGTTGAAGTCATCCACTACTACCATCGATTTTAGGGATTTTCACCCAGGGACATTTATGGCGCCCCGATGCTTAGTAATAATATTTTCGATATCCAATCCAGCCACCCACGATGTGTCTGTGGAGGTTATGACCTTGATGTCACTAGGGCATACAATAATCACAATCACACAAATGCAAGTACATGAATCATACTATCAGACATGCAACAATCCTGCGCGTACTGAGCACTTATGTGGGGCAACTCCACCTATCACGGAGCCCATAAACGATCTGCCCAAAGGCATATGCTATGATCAGTCACTTCTCATATCAGGCATACATATGATGCATATGATCATGAATCATGGATCTATACTATACATGTTATGTGGTGATGGGCTCTGATCAAAACGAAGATAGGCCTAGACGGCCTATACGCTATAGGTATGGGCCTATAAATGGGCCCTAGGGAGAGAGTGATAATACGGACATTTAACCCACATCATCCTTACAATGTGGACATCAAACCATCATTGCTCCCAAGGCATAGCCCGCCATTGAGATCGTCACCTAAACCATGGTGGAAACACAATATGATGGGCCTTATGTACAACACATTGGGCCTCGAACCATGGGCCTCCAATACATCAAATGGGCCTCAAACCATGGTCTCATATATATCAAAGTGGGCCTTAGTGGGCGGCCACAAATACATTAAGATGGGCCTCAACAAATGGCCTTATACAAATCAAAGTGGGCCTCAATGGACGACCCACAAATATATCAAGATGGGCCTCAACACATGGCCTTAAATAATCTCTAAAATGGTTAGACAGTTTGGATGAAACTCATGCATCATGGTAGGTCCCATAGGGATGGAAGGCATAGATAAATCACATACTTCATGGTGGAGGTCCACACTGATGAAAGGTGTGGACACAATTCATACACAAGTGGGTCCCAAGTAGGACCCACCATAATGTTTATTTCCCACCCAACCTGGGGCCTACCGAAATGTTTATTTTCCACCCAATCTATTGATAGGGTCATGTAGGCCTGGGGGCCCACCATAATATTTATTTGCACCCAACTTGTTTATAAGGTCACATGGACTTGGGGGCCCACTGTACTGTTTATTTACATCCAATCTGTTCATAAGGTCACGTAGACCTGGGCCCACCGTGATATGTATTTGCCATTCAAACTGTTCATAAGATCATGTGGACCTGGATGAAGTGGAGCAACAAATTTCATATTCGATCCAAAACTTTTGCAAACCTAACAAAAAGGTTTTGAGGGCAGACGTTCAATCCTATTGTTTCCCGTGGTGTGGGCCACCTGAGCCTCAAATGAGGCTGATTTTTGGGCGGGGGCTCACAGTGAAAGGGGCCCACCCAATGGACGGTGTGGATTGCCCATACACATCACAATGGGGCCCACGACTGGGGCCGTGGGACCCAACCCATCCGCCCGTCTGTAGGTGTGCAGGTAGCGCCTGTGTGTGTTTTAACAGCAGCAGCGTCAGCTGCTGCACCTATTTTCCTTTTATTTTTTTTATTTTTCTACGATTTTAGTAGGTGGGGCCCGCATCAGCAAGATCCACTCTAGCCATTGGTCCCTATGGCTCGATACAAACCTATCGAGCCCAATATGCAGCATGTTATGACGGATAAAAGCATCACGGCAAGTTTTAACGGTTAACCCCACTATTTCCTATGGTATGGCCCACTTGATTATCGGATTGACTCCATTTTCCAACTCAACGCTTAAAATAGGCTAAGCAACTGGATAGATGACGTGGATTGTATACATACATCGAGGTGGAGCCTGCATGAGTGGCCCACCATTCCCTTTATTTTGGCTAGCTCAGTAGTACACTCCCATGTCAGTACACGCACTCCATGTTAGCCAACCCTACCATGTCCAGCGTTCAGAGATGCTGGATGGCATAATAAAATGGACATCATGGTGGGTCCCACATGCACGTAGCCCACCTATTTGATCCACCTGATGTTTATGTTTTCCTTCCATCCGGGCTCGCCAATGGGCTAGATATCCAACACATTCATCCGATGGGTCCCACATGAAAAATATGATTCATAGTGGGCCACACTCACCCCTTCATCATCATCACCATTCAAAGAGAGAGAGAGAGAGAGATGGTGATAGAGAGGAGGGACCCCGCCACTATGGGCCCTCCATTGATACATCACATACATCGAAATGGGTCCCACCAACAAGTGGGCCCTCAAATCATGAAATCAATGGTAGAAACTCAAAGATCACCCACCTCTAGGCCTCCTCCTTGCTCCCTTAGCCTTCTATGCTCCTTGCCTTCAACTTTGATGGAGGTTAATGGGGTTTTGATGGTGGGGATGAGAGATGAGAGGGTGGGCCACACTCAGCATTTGGGAGAGTGTTTGGGGAGGCTTGGACGTGTAGATTTTCTTGTTGCTTGAGAGAGAGTTTTTAAGAAATGAGAGAAATGAAGAATTGGAAGGGATGGATGGGTATGGTTTGGTTTGAAAATTGGTAAAAGAGGGATGGGTAGGGAGAGAGAGAGTTGACTTATGGAAAAGAGAGAGATGGGTTGCATGTACTTGACTTGTACTTGAGGTATGGAGTGTACTTGATTGATTGATTGATGGGACATGTTGTAGAGATTCCCTCAAAATTCGTAACGCTTGGCGTTTCTTTGAAACAAATGCTAGTCTACATCTCCTGGCCTGGGTATCGGTTCGGTGCGCAGGTCGCGACGTTTGAACCTCTGTCATGCCCCAAACTTGGAAACCGGGCTCACAAAATTTTCGATCGCCGAATCCGGTGCCGACAGCCTCCATAGAACCCCATTCTCGGCTCCCAGGGCCCATTCGCCAGGTTCCGATCCTGGGATGCTACGAGGAGGATTTTTTTCTTTTCAACATCAGTTTGATTCATAATAAGCATAACCAAAGGCATAACCCACAAATAACAACCAAAAACTTCATCACATTTCCACTATGATCAAAAATTTTACAAGTACAATGAGCATAAAGGGAAATATAACGATGATGAACAAAAACTCTAAAATGATCTGATAAGTGCTCCTGCCTCAGCGCTGCTGCGATCTAACGTCACCTGCACCTAACGATCGTGCATAAGCTTATAGAAAGCTTAGAGGGTGGTGTAAGAGTGTGCATAAAGTAGTAGTGCAGTTATACAGTATCAGAGTAATGCGGAACATGCTGATGAATGCCAAGAATACCATTAGCCGTACCAAGGCCATGCGGTGCAAAGAATGATGTCAGCCATACCAAGGCCATGCAATGCGAAATGCAACTCAAGGATACAAATCCTCATCTAAGTCCACATATCGATACAGCTTAAAATCTGGAATATCACTGGGGTCTAGTACACTCCAAGCCAGATTGCAACCCATCATGCGCAATAAGGTGAGTGGAAAAGACCTCACTATCTGCCTGCCAATATCGGGCTCAGCTCGTTAATAGTGGACCCATTCCTCGAGCTGGTCAGACTTAGCCTAGCATTGCCCCCTACTCTCGGGCGAGTAAGGCTGCACCCTCTTCCAACCGACCACGACACAGTGGAAAGAGTAACCATCTGGTAATCGGCACTCGGCGCTCATGCACCCACTCGGTTTAAATGTTGGAGCAACCTCTTAGTACCATAAGGGTTTAGGGACTTTCACACAGGGATATCTATAGCACCCCATGTAGAATAAGATTTTCGGTTCCAATCCTGCCAACCACGATACGGTGGAGGCTACGACCCTGATGTCGCTAGGGCGTACAGTACCATATCACACAATACGAATGCATGAATCACACTATCCAGTCATGCAGCAGTCCTGCGCGTATCGTGCGCTCATGTAGGGCAACACCCCCTATCCGGGAGCCCCTAAACAATCTGCCCGAAGGCATATGCGATGATCAGTCATTTCTCATATCAAGCATACGTATGATACATATGATCATGAATCATGGAACTAAACATGTTATATGGGATGGATGATGTTCATAACGAAGATGGGCCTAGACGGCCTACACATAACACGCACGAGCCTAACAATGGGCCCTAGGGAAAGTTATAATGCGAACATTTAACCAACACTATACTTGCAATGTGGACGTCAAACCACCATTGCTCCCAAGGCATAGCCCGACGTAAACATCATTACATAACCCATGTTGCGATCGTACATTGCAATGGACCTTAGGTACATCCCATTGGGCCTTAAATACATCAAATGGGCCATATCATATGGGCCTTATGTGTATCAAATGGGCCACACAAATTGGGCCCCATATGTACATCAAATGAGCCTCAACCCATAGGCCCCAATACATCTTAATGGGCCATAACCCATGGGCCCCTAATACATCAAATGGGCCTCGACCCATGGGCCCCTAATACATCAAATGGGCCTCGACCTATGGGCCTCAAGTAAACTGAGATGGGCCTCCCACCACTAGTATATTATATATAATATAATATATAATTTATATATACTTCATACAATATTATATATAATATAATATTATATATATATATATACACACACGCCCAACACACACGCACACGCACACAACACGCCCACCATCCCTAGACGGTTGGGATATAACACAAACATCACAGCGGGCTCCACCGTCGGCTTGGACGGTGGCAATAAAACACATATATCATTGTGGGCTCCATGTGGGGCCCACCATAATGTTTACACTCCATCCGACCCATTGATAAGGTCACGTAGGCCTAGATGAAGGGTGAAAACAAATTTCACCCTGATCCAAAACTTCTGTGGACCTAAAAAGGGTTTCAAGGGTAGAGTTCAATTCACACTGTTTCCTATGATGTGGGCCACCTGAGTCTTGGATGGACCTGAAATTTGGAGGGTGGTGCACTGCCCTTAGGGCCCACCATATGAATGGATTGGATGACAAATAAACATCAAGGTGGGGGCCCACGGCTACAGTCGTGGGTTACTGCCTGCTCTGACACAGCAGCATTGCTGCTAACGTTATATATATATATATATATATATATATATATATATTTGTTTTTCTGATTCTTGTAGTTATTCACAGGTGGGGTCCACATTTTGAGAATCCACTCCGTCCAATGTCCCTCCATGGCTTAAGACAAGCAAAATGAGCCCAATATTAGGCATATTTCGGCGTATAAACAATCAGGGAAGGTTTCAATAGTGAAAACCACCATTTGATATGGTATGGCCCGCCAGGACCTCGGGTTGACACCATTTTTTGGTTCAACGCCTAAAACGAGCTTGGAAAAGGAATGGATGGTGTGGATTGATTACATACATAAAGGTGGGGCCTATAAGAGTGGGCCACCCCAAATGCTTGTTAAGAAGCTAAAATTTGTATTTTCCCCTTTTTTTCGCTGGACGATTTGGCAGTCCACATGCATTGGGGTGGGCCCTGCTTAGGTGGGCCACCAAATGATGGATGGTGTGGGTACTACACATATAAGGTGGGCCCCACTTATAAATGGTTTGGATAAAATACTTACTTCATGGTGGGGCGCATTCAAGTGGGCCACACAACCTCATTATCATCACAAAAAAATAAAATAAAAGGGAGAGAGATAGAGAGTGAGACCCGCGTGATGGAGGGACCCCGGCACTATGGGCCCTCCCTTGCACTAAATCATACATCAAGTGGGTCCCATTACATGTGGGCCCATTAAATTGAAATCCAACGGTGGAGATCCCTTCTCCACTAAAATAGACGGTCTAGATGACCCTAAGTATATAAGGAAAATAAACATCATGATGGGGTCCATGGAGATGGCCCCATCATGGAATGATCATGATGATCCAAGTGGGCCATCGGCCACATCTTAGGGTCCAAAGTGAGATCCAAACCATTGATCGGTTGGCCTCACTTGGCCCATCTTAAAAACATTAGAACTACCCTATCAAAGCACCCACCGCTTGATCTTCTTGCTCCCTTGGCTTCCTTAGCTCCATGTACTTCTCTTTAATGGAGGAAGATGAGAAATGGATGGCTAAGATTGGAGATCTAGGGATGGAAAGGTGGGCCTCACATATGTATTTTTCTCTCCATGGAAGGGCATGGACGTGAGGAGTTCTTGGTTGCTTGGATTGTAATTTGAAAATGAAGGAGAAAGAGAGTTGTAAAGAGAGATGGGTGATGTGTGATGGAGTGATGGATGGGAGAGAGAGGGATGGGTGTGTAAGAGACTTTTTGACTTTTGTGGCTAATGGTGTAAGATAAGGTATGGGCTTGTAAGATCTTTTTGACTTTTGGAGCTTGTTTGGGAATGGGTGAAAGGTGATGTGTACTTAACATGATGGGATTTGATGGGTTGATTGATTGATGTGACATCTTGTAGAGATTCTCTCGAAATTCGCACACGCGTCGTTTTCCTCGCACCGAACGCTGGCCCACATCTCCTGGCCAGAGCATCGCATCAGCGGGCGAGTCACAGCGACAGCGCGGTCACTAAGGTACAAGTCCTAGGTTGAGTCGACTCGGGTTGATGGCATGAGAATCAGGGTCGCGTGCAAATATCGGTTAAGGGTCGAAGGTTGTCGAAATTCGACCGGAAAGACCGCGGAAGCCTATGGAACGGTACGGTCGAGGATACGGGGCTTACAACCTCGGCGACGGTGTGGTCGCTAAGATACGAGTCTCGGTTCAAGCTGACTTTGGTATGCGGGACCTGGCTTAGGATCACGCGCAAACGTCGGATATGGGTCGAGGATTACCAGAATTCGACCGGAAGGACTGCGGAAGCCAACGGAACGGTACGTACTAGGACACGGGTCTTACAGCTCTCCCCTCCAAATAAAAAATTTCATCCTCAAAATTTATACAATCATCGCAAGAAAATATAACTTATAATAGAAAAGAAAGCAAGGCATCATCATATAAAATCGAAGACAGCATACAAGATACAACATACAATCAATCATCAAAGCGATGGGGATAGCGCTCTCGAATCTCGGCCTCGCGCTACCAAGATGCCTCATCAATGGAATGGTGACCCCACTGAACCTTCACCAAGGGAATGACCTTGGTTCGGAGGACCTGCTCCTTCCGATCAAGGATACGAACTGGTTGTTCAATGTAAGAAGCGTCCTCACGAACCTCCAATGGCTGCCAATCAATAAATGGAACGATGTCTGACCCACACTTCCTCAGCATAGAGACATGAAAAACATTGTGGATGCCGGATAACTGAGATAGTAAGGCAAGCCGATAGGCCACGGCACCAATGCGCTCAGTGATCTCAAATGGTCCTATGAATCTCGGGGTAAGCTTGCCTTTCGATCCAAATCGAACTACGCCCTTCATGAGTGAGACCTTAAGATACACGTGGTCTCCTATATCAAACTCCAAGGGACGACGCCGGTGATCGGTAAAACTCTTCTGCCGGCTCTGAGCTGTGTGCATCCTCTGCCTGATGATATCGATAACATCTTACGTCTACTGCACAAGCTCGGGATCTAGGAGATGCCGCTCTCCAACCTCGGTCCAACAACTCGAAGATCGCATGGTCTGTCATATAATGCCTCAAAAGGGGCCATGCCAATAGTCACCTGATAGCTGTTGTTGTATGCGAACTTAGCCAATCGCAGATGCTCATCCCACCTACCCCCGAAGTCAATTACGCAGGCCCGAAGCATATCCTCAAGGATCTGGTTGACCCTCTCAGTCTGGCCATCGGTCTGTGGATGGTACGCGGTACTGAGCTGCAAATCAGTACCCAAGCTCTCTGAAAGCTCCTCCAAAACTAAGACGTGAACCTTGGATCTCGGTCAGAAACGTTCGAGACTTGTACGCCGTGCAGTCTCACAATCTCCTCGATGAATAACCTCGTAAGCCAGTCCAGAGGCCAAGTCCCATGAATCGCAAGAAAATGTGCCAACTTCATTAGACGATCGACGACAACCCAGATGACGCCATGACCGCGCTGAGTCCTCGGCAAACTCACAATGAAATCTGTAGATACGTGCTCCCACTTCCACGTCGGAACACTCAACGGCTGCAATAGAGCAGGTGGTCTCTGATGATCGGTCTTGACACATTGGCATATGTCACACTCGGCCACAAAACTGGCGATCTGACACTTCATCCTTGCCCAAAAATATTGTCGCCTCATATCACAATACATCTTCGTCAAGCCATGGTGGATAGAAAACCGCGATCGATGTGCCTCGGTCATAAGATCTCTATGCAACTCGGGAATATCTGGATCACATAATCGGCCTCTGAAGCGAAGTCCACCATCAGAACCAATCGCCAATCTGTCTGACTCTCAGAAGCTACCTCAACTTGGTAATCCTGTAACTACTCATCTGTCTGCTGAGCTTTGATCACCCTTGCGACAAGAGAGGGTTGACTCGACAGGCTCGATAGCTGAACGATAGAAGACTGCAGACTAAAATCAAAGTCGTACTCTACTATATCTTCGAGCATCCTCCACTCTTGAATCATCATACGTGCCACCAGGCCTCGTGGCTGATGGCTGAGGGCATCCACCACCACATTCGCCTTGGCTGGGTGGTACTGGAGGTCGAAATCATAGTCCTTCAGAAGCTCCATCCAGCGTCTCTATTTCATGTTCAGCTCGGACTAAGAGAATAGATACTTCAAGCTGTTGTAGTCAAAGAAGAGCTCGAACCTAACCCCATAGAGATAGTGCCTCCACACCTTCAGTGCAAAGACAGCTGTTGCCAGCTCCAAATCATGCATGGGGTAGTTCAGCTCATGGACCTTGAGCTGACGAGACGCAAAGGCTACAGGCCTACCGTGCTGCACTAGGACAACACTAAACCAAGACGTGAGGCATCGGTAAATACAACAAATCCATCACCCCCATAGGGAAGAGTGAGGACAGGAGCGGATGTCAAATGGTCCTTCAGCTCCATAAATGCTTGCTCACATGCGTCAGTCCAAATAAAATCTACACCCTTCCGAGTCAACTTGGTCAACGGGGCTGCAATACAGGAGAAGCCCTCAATGAAACGCCGATAGTATCCCGCTAAACCAAGAAAACTACGGATCTCGGACGCAGTAGTGGGCTGGCCTCACTGATGCACTGCCTCAACCTTCGAGGGGTCCACTGCGACACCCTGCCTCGTCACCACGTGATCGAGGAATCTCACCTCCTCCTGCCAGAACTCGCACTTATCCAGCTTCGCATACAGCTGGTGGGCACGGAGGGTTTACAAAGCAATCTCCAGGTACTGCATATGATCCTCATGGGTCCTCGAATATATCAAAATGTCGTCGATGAAGACCACAACAAACTGATCGAGATATAGATGGAAGACCTCATTCATCAACTGCATGAAGACCGAGGTGCATTGGTCAGTCTAAAGGACATAACCTGAAACTCAAAATGACCGTAATGCGTCCTGAAAGCCGTCTTCAGGATGTCCTCCTCTCGAAAAAAAATCTGATGATAACCGGAACGCAAGTCAATCTTTAAAAAGAACTGTGCACACTACAGTTGATCAAACAAATCATCTATCCTTGGGAGCGGGTACTTATTCTTAATCGCGACCTGGTTGAGCTCGCGATAATCTACGCAGAGCCTCAATGAGCCATCCTTCTTCCTGACAAAGAGTACTGGCGCTCCCCAAGGTGAACTGCTCGGACGAATGAATCCCAACTCATGCAACTCATCCAACTGACGCTGCAGCTCATGCAACTCCATCGGTGCCATACGATACAGGGCCTTCGAAATAGGCACGATACCAGGCACAAGATCGATCTGAAACTCAATATGACGACATGACGGCAACCCCGGAATCTCCTGGAACACATCGGGAAAATCACAGACCACCGGTAACTGATCGATACACGAGGCAACGGGCTCCTCAATGGTGCAAGACATCAAGCAAGACAACGGCTCCCCTCTAGGCTCGGCGACGAACTAAAACTGTGGCAAGCCTGGTATGCAGAACATGACTGTCGTCGCGGAACAGTCCAAGATAGTGTAGTACTCGGTAAGCCAATCTATGCCCAAGATAACGTCAAAATCTGACATCAGCAACACAAATAAGTCAGCGGGCAAAAAGATGTCACCAACCAGAATAGGGCAAGACGAACAGAAACGGCCTAACACTGTAGTCTTCCTCAAGGGCGTCGATACGATCAATTCCTCACTAGCAGACTCTGTCGGTAAAACAGTCGATCAGCATAAGTCCTCAGACATGAATGAGTGCAAAGCACCGGAATCAATTAATACTCGGGCGATGCATGAAGAGACAGGAAGTATACCCTCAACGACTCCCCCGGAGGTCTGTGGGTCCTGCTGAGCCGCATGAAATCTAGCCTGAGCTGGCTGGGGAAGTGTCTGGCTCCTTTGAGGTCCCTGGGGCTACTGATGCCTCTGTGGCGGCCTGTACTACTGTCTCTGCTGCTGCTGGGGCCTTGGCGTCTGAGGTGGCTGCAGTAGCTACTGATGGGGTTGCTGCTATGCTGAAGGCTGCTGCTGAGGTCGTTGTTGTGAGGCTACTGTGGTCCTCTCGACTACTGTAAATGAGGGCGAGGGCACTCAAAAAAGTGGTGCCCTGTCCCATCACATCCAAAATAAGCCCCTGAAAATGGCTACCGAGGTGGCGCTGGAGTTGCTGCTGGGGCTGCTGGTGCTATAGCAGGTGGGTGGCTCCTGTACCTCTATGGTCGTCGATGCTGCTGGGAGCTACTGGAGGGGGCCTGCCTCTTTTGATTATGTCCTCTCCTCTAATCTCGATCGCTCTGCGAGCTGGCCTACTCAGTCTTGTAAATCTGAACCCTCCGCACCACCGCCTGAAAAGTCGGGAGCTCGTGCCCAATCACACGGCCTCGAAGACCGTAACGTAAGCCGTTCTCAAAACGGCAGGCCTTCCGCCCCTCATCATCAACCATATATGGCGCGACCTCGATAGTGCCACAAAACGAGCTACGTATTGCGCCACGGTCATGTCCCCCTGCACCAAAGTCTCGAACTCCAGTGCTTTCTGACGTCGAATATGGTCAAGGAAGTACTGCTCCTCAAATCGGTCGATAAAGTCCTCCCATGTCCAGACATAATCAGGTCCTACGACGCAAGTAACGGAGGTCCGTCAGTGCTCAGCCTCGCCCTGGAAAAGAAACACTGCCAACTGGACTCATTGCTTGGTCGTACATGACATAGTATCGAAGATCTTCTCCACATCAGAGCGCCATCTCTCGGCTGCAATTGGATCTGGCTCGCCCTGAAAACATGAAGGATCAAGCTGTCTGAACTCTCAAAGAAGGGCGCTCGTGCGCTCCTGCTCGGCCTGGGCTGGAGAAATAATTGGGAGCCTGCCCTGCCCCTGAAGCGCAGCAGTCATAGCCTGCAACATCTGTTGTAACTGTGAGGCACTCACAGGCACGGTCGGATCCGCACCGGCATCAGGTGGAGGAACGTCATCCTCAGGTAGGGGAGCAGGGATCTCTTGCGGTGGAACGGGAGGTGCAGGTGGTAAAGTTGGAGCCTCAGGTGGTGGAGTGGGGTGCGCTCGAGTTGCTCTCCTGGGCGGCATGTCCTATAGGAAAGAATAATGACGTCAATCAACCTTGAGAATCGCGAGTTAGAAAATTCAATCGGAAGGTTTCGCACTCGGAACTTAATCATCCTAAACTGATAGCAAACATGTGATGTTGTTCTCGGTTATTCCCAAGTTATGCTCTGATACTAACTTCTGTCACACCCCTAACTCAGAAATCGGGCTCACAAAATTCCTGATCGTCGAATCCAGCGCCGACAGCCTCCGTAGTACCCCATTCTCAGCTCTCGGCACCCATACATCAGGTTCCGATCCTGGGATGTTACAAGGAGGATTTCTAATCATCAGTTTAATTCGTAATGAGCATAAGTAAAAGCATAACCCAAGAACAATAACCACAAGAACACCATCACAAAATCCACTATGATCAAAAACTTTTGAGTACAAGGCATATGAAAGGGAAATACAATATAACGAAAAATAACAAAAACTCCAGAAGCTCGGCTGCACATTCCAACTCTGACGAGGCTACGACTGCATCCTGGCGTCACTTGCATGCATCAATCGTGCATAAGCTTATAGAAAGCTTAGAGGGTGTTGTAAGTGTGTGCGCAATATGAGCGTGCTTGGAATGTAAGGTCAGAGTAATGCGAAATCATGCTGATGAGAACATGAATGTAATCAGCTGTATCAAGGCTATGCGGTGCAAGATATGAATGCCATCGGCCATAATACGGCCATGCGAAGCGAGATGCAAGTCAAGCATGTCAATCCTCATCATATATCAGTACAGTTCTCATTCTGAATAATCACCAGGATTTAGTACACTCCAAATATCATTGCGCTCTCCTAGCCGTAAGTCCAATTAAGCGTAAGAAACCTCACTATCCGCTTAGCCAATAGTCTGCCAATTCCTATCCGGCACGTCAATAGCGGACCCATTTGCAAGCTGGTCAAACTAAGCCTAGTATTGCCCCTACCCTCGGGCGAGTAAGGCTACACCCCTTTCCTACCGACCATGACATAGTGGGAGATGTGGCCTCCTAGTATTTGGCCCTCGTGCACTCATATATCCACTCGGTCTTGACGTTGAGTCATCCTCTGGTACCATCGGGTTTAGAGATTTTCACCCAGGGACATCTATGGTGCCCTGATGCTTAGTAATAATATTTTTGGTATCCAATCCAGCCACCCACGATGTGTCTGTGGAGGCTATGACCCTGATGTCACTAGGGCATACAATAATCACAATCACACAAATACAAGTGCGTGAATCATACTATTAGACATGCAACAATCCTTCGCAAACTGAACACTTATGTGGGACAACTCGACCTATCAGGGAGCCCATAAACGATCTCCTCGAAGGCATATGCTATGATCAGTCACTTCTCATATCAGGCATACATATGATGCGTATGATCATGAATCATGGATCTATAATATACATGTTATGTGGTGATGGGCTCTAATCAAAACGAAGATAGGCCTAGACGGCCTATACGCTATAGTTATGGGCCTATTAATGGGCCCTAGGGAAGAGTGATAATGTGGACATTTAACCGACATCATCCTTACAATGTGGACATCAAACCATCATTACTCCCAAGGCATAGCCCGCCATTGAGATCGTCACCTAAACCATGGTGGAAACACAATATGATGGGCCTTATGTACATCTCATTGGGCCTCGAACCATAGGCCTCCAATACATCAAATGGGCCTCAAACCATGGTCTCATATATATCAAAGTGGGCCTTAGTAGGCGGCCACAAATACATTAAGATGGGTCTCAACAAATGGCCTTATACAAATCAAAGTGGGCCTCAATGGATAGCCCACAAATACACCAATATGGGCCTCAACACATGACCTTAAAATAATCTCCAAAAAGGTTAGACAATTTGGATGAAACTCATGCATCATGGTAGGTCCGATAAGGATGGAAGGCATAGATAAATCACATATTTCATGGTGGAGGTCCACACTGATGAAAGGTGTGAACACAATTCATACACAAGTGGATCCCAAGTAGGACCCACCATAATGTTTATTTCCCACCCAACCTAGGGCCCACCGAAATGTTTATTTTACACCCAATCTGTTGATAGGGTCACGCAGGCCTAGGGGCCCACCATAATATTTATTTGCACCCAACCTGTTTATAAGGTCACGTGGACCTGGGGGCCCACTGTACTATTTATTTTCATCCAATCTGTTCATAAGGTCACGTAGACCTGGGCCCACCGTGATATGTATTTGCCATTCAAACTATTCATAAGATCACGTGGACCTAGATGAAGTGGAGCAAGAAATTTTATATCTGATCCAAAACTTTTGCAAACCCAACAAAAAATTTTCGAGGGCAGACGTTCAATCCTACTGTTTTCAGTGGTGTGGGCCACCTGAGCCTCAGATGAGGCTGATTTTTGGGTGGGGGCTCACAGTGAAAGGGGCCCACCCAATGGACGGTGTGGATTGCCCATACACATCACAATGGGGCCCACGACTGGGGCCGTGGGACCCAGCCCATCCGCCCGTCCATCAGCGCACAGGCAGCGCCTGCATGCGTTCTAACAGCAGTAGCATTAGCTGTTGCACCTATTTTCTTTTTTTTTTGTTTTTTTACAGTTTTTAGTAGTTGAGGCCCGCATCAGCAAGATTCACTCTAGCCATTGGTCTCTATGGCTCGATACAAACCTATCGAGCCCAATATGCAGCGTGTTATGGCGGATAAAAGCATCAAGGTGAGTTTTAACGGTTAACCCCACTATTTCCTATGGTATGGCCCACTTGATTATCAGATTGACTCCATTTTCTGGCTCAACGCTTAAAATAGGCTGAGCAATGGGATAGACGGCGTGGATTGTATACATACATCAAGGTGGAGCCTGCATGAGTGGCCCACCATTCCCTTTATTTTGGCTAGCTCGTTAGTACACTCCCATGTCAGTACACGCACTCCATGTTAGCCAACCCTACCATGTCCAGCGTCTAGAGACGCTGGACGGCATACATAAAATGGATATCATGGTGGGTACCACATGCACGTGGCCCACCTGTTTGATCCACCTGATGTTTATGTTTTCCTTCCATCCGGGCCTGCTAATGGGCTGAATATCCAACACATTCATCCGATGGGTCCCATGTGAAAAATATGATTCATAGTGGGCCACACTCACCCCTTCATCATCATCACCATTCAAAGAGAGAGAGAGAGAGAGAGAGAGAGAGAGAGATGGTGATAGAGAGGAGGGACCCCGCCACTATGGGCCCTCCATTGATACATCACATTCATCGAAATGTGTCCCACCAATAAGTGGGCCCTCAAATCATGAAATCAATGGTAGAAACTCAAAGATCACCCACCTCTAGGCCTCCTCCTTGCTCCCTTAGCCTTCTATGCTCCTTACCTTCAACTTAGATGGAGGTTGATGGGGTTTTGATGGTGGGGGTGAGAGATGAGAGGGTGGGTCACACTTAGCATTTGGGAGAGAGTTTGGGGAGGCTTGGACGTGTAGATTTTCTTGTTGCTTGAGAGAGTTTTTAAGAAATGAGAGAAATGGAGAATTAATGGATGGAAGGGATGGATGGAGTGGTGGGTGTAAGGAAAAGAGATGGATGGGTATGGTTTGGTTTGAAAATTGGTAAAAGAGGGATGGGTAGGGAGAGAGAGGTTGACTTATGGAAAAGAGAGAAATGGGTTGCATGTACTTGACTTGTACTTGAGGTATGCAGTGTACTTGATTGATTGATTAATTGATTGATGGGACATGTGGTAGAGATTCCCTCAAAATTTGTAACACGGAGCATTTCTTCGTAATAAACACTGGCCTACATCTCCTGGCCTGGGTATCAGTTCGGTGCGTGAGTCGCGGCGTTAGAACTGCGGTGACGGCGCAGTCGCTAAGATATGAGTCTTGGTTTGAACTGACTTCGGTATGCGAGACCTGGCTTAGGATCACGCGCAAATGTTGGATATGGGTCAAGGATGCAAGAATTCGACTGGAAGGACCGCAGAAGCCAACAGAATGGTACAGACTAGGATACGGGTCTTACAGGAGGCCTCCTATGAGGGCTTGCAAGGGTGAGAAACACCTTAGACCCAATCCTACAGAGAAATGATCAAAGGGTCCTCTGGACTCTAGTTACTTACAGCTAAGTGGATGAGTCTCATTTAGCTCGTTGATGAATATCTCCTCCTTTGTTGATGAAGAGTCTTCTGCTTCCTTGATCCGTAACTTAAATGATGTACCAATATATGACGACAGGTTGGGTCAAGGTTATGATGGAATCCTACTCTCTAAATGTTTTCCTATTAGGAAGATAGAGAGATTCCAATCATCTATGCATTCAAGGCATCCCAGCTTAATGATTTGCCATTAAGGTAGTAGTTGGAGGATCCTTGAATGCAGAAGTTCATTCCCCAATCCACTCTATTGAATATCAATGATGAGGGTGGATTGGAGGATAAACTCCCTTGAGAGAAAGGGCTTTGGGTATATGATCTAAGGTAAAACACTCAAAAGCACTCTCTTCTTTCTCTACTAGTAATAATAGACAAGTCCTCTTTTTATAGGCAAAAAGGTTCCAACGGATATAAAACGGTCATATTTATGATAGAGTTCGATATCATCGAGCGTATACTCTCGCTTGCATCGACTGGCCGCTCGTTGACACAAACTCAAATGTCATACGCTTTTGAAACCTAATGCCAGCTAGTCGAGGGAATCGAAGCACGTGTTGATGTCATCAGATTTCGAACTCCGATATCATCAATGCGAGGTTCGATTCATCGACACTTGAAAATGAGAGAGACTTGCTATGAAATATTTCAGGTTTATAAGAATGACCAAGGGATCTTCGAGATCATCGGAATTTGAATGTCGATGATATCGATAGAGTGTCGGTGCATCGATAAATCCAAAGGATTTTCGTTTAAGCTTACTAAACAGTTTTTGTCCCTATTCGATGCTATCGAAACCGTACCGATATCATCGATATTTAAATATCGATTCTATCGAGTGCCCCTCGATCGCAGATAAACAATCCTAAAATAATTGCGGGAGAAATTAAGCGCCCATGACTGATAACATCGAGAGCCTTCTGATATCATCTAGATTTGAACTTCAATGGTATCGAGAACAACTTCGATATATTAATGCACATGTGATTTTCTTAAGTAAAAACAGGGGCGTTGGAAATCTGTCTGTCAATATTATCGAGTCACTTTTGATGGACTCGAGATTCAAATATCGTTGATATCGATATGTATATCGATACATCGATAAATCCGTTCAGATGAGTATGTGGTTGCTGGGCATATTTTGTCCTCCTTTCAATAATATCGTTTAAGCATTGAGGACATCGACAGCCCAGGTCGATTCTATCGAGCAGTGTATCGATAAAATTGACAAAGCAAGAAAACTTAGAGAATTTTCTGATTTTGAAAAAGTTTTCTTAACTTAAAAACCCTATGATATTCTAGTTTGTTTTAAGGGTTTTATATACCTGGTGTTTTGGGACATGGGATGTGAGGCTTTGATTTACCTGTGGCGAGCTTGCACACATCCGTCGAGGCAGATGCTTTGAACTAATCTTCCTATAAGACTCTGCAATCTGTCGGACTCAACATTCACGCAAATTGACAAACCAGGGAACTTTCGAGGGTTCCTCCTGAAAGGCTTAACCATATGGACTGTGATCCAAATGAGCTTTAGAATGATATCTAACAATAGGGGGAGTTGTGACATGGAAGGTTTATCTTTTAACTCTATGCATACAGGCAAATCTTTGAAAAATTCAAAAGTGACCCATTGTCACAATTGCAAGGGTTATGGTCATACTGTCTCCTCATGTCCAAATGTATTGAAAATTAAAGGAAATGACATGGCATCAAAACGGGATGAGTTTGAGGATTTTAAACCAAATTATGAAAAATCCCTTAATATTGGAGAGCTTAGATTAATGTGCATCTTAATGGCCTCCAACACCTTCACTCTCCCTACAACTAAAGACATGAGATAAGTATATGACCATAACTTTTTGTTTAAAGAAGAGATATCCTCTTCCTATGTGAAAAAGATGATGAGGACGGAGATGATGATTTGTAAGAGGCCTATGACCAACTTTTCAAAAAAATCATGAAAATAATAAAAATATTGACAGTGGTAAAAGCTAAGAAGATTTAATTGGCTAACCAGCTAGAATAAGTCAAATTTGAAAATTTCTCCCTCATACAAGAAAAGAAAAATCTCAAGTCTAACATTGATGAGACTTTAAAGAGATGTTTAGATCTTAAATTAGAACTTGATACAGTTAAATCTGAAAATCAAGACTTGAAACTTCAAGTTAGCCTACTTGAATCTTATCTTCTCGATGCCAAGGTTACCCAAAATGAGCATGTAGGGAAATCTTTTGATACTGGTAAACCTTGTGGGGATAATAGAGGTCTTAGAAACATAAAATTATTAATGTTGCAACATTTGTCCTGTTAGTGATCCAAAAGGACTATATAGCTTCAGGGAGAAAATCAAAATACTCTCCCTTATGTCAATCTTATGGAGATATACGACACTTGAGAGATTTGAATGCCGAATCTATAAAAAACCGACAATCCACATCAATTCCAAACTATATAGGTAAATTCATTCAGACTGAAAAAATGACACTCTCTAAAAAGAGTCCTCTTAAACGAACACAAAAAAGGAGAAGTTCACATCCCCTCAAAAAATGTACAACCATATGAGGAAGTTGATGAAACAAGTTACCTTATTAATTGAACATATTAAGGAAATCTTTAGACAGGGCAACAATCATAAGGGTAGAAAACAAATAAGAAAATTCCCTACCAAACATACATCTCCAAGTAGAAATGTACCTAGGAGAGTAGAATCTAGGAAAAGAGACCTCTCCCGATCTCAATCCGATTCATAAGAAATTCACGTCCATGTGGGTGGTGAAGAGGGATAGGTGATCCGTAGAGATCTGTGTGGGGTTAAATGTTAAATTAGAGGATGTTAACCTCATCTTGTTCTTAATAGTTATATTTGAGGATTTCAGGCTCAATTGTAAGCACTATAGTTAAAACTAAGGATTAAGCCTCATTTAGTTTTGTTAGATTAGCTTTAAAGTTACTTAATTTTAATATCATATATTTATAGCTAGAGTATCATTAGTCATTCATATTTTCCAAGTAGAAATGCACCTAGGAGAGTAAAATCTAGGAAAAGAAACCTCTCTCCCTAACTCGATCCAGTTCCTAGGAAATTCACACCCATGTGGGTGGTGAAGAGGGATAGGTGATTCATAGAGATCTATGTGGTCTTAAATATTAAATCAGAGGATGTTAGCCTCTGTAAGCGCTATAGTTTATAACCCATTTAGTTGTCAAATTTGTGGTGCCAAAGACACTTTTATGCAGCTTGCATCTATGAAAAACAATGCTCTACTCAAGATCAGCTTTGTTTGACAAACACTGTTCACAAGTTAAGAATCTCAAGAAGCTTTCAAGTTCAACCTCAAGATCTCAAGAAGCTTTCAAGTTTGAGCTCCATCAAGACTTCAGGCCTTGCTACTTTCAAAGGTCTCTTGTCTCTAAGTTTCAATGTCCTTACTTCACTATTGAGGTATGACGGACCTTAGGTTGACCTTTAGAGTAGGTCATTCTGGATACATAATTCATATGTTTTATATATGTGAGTTTAGGCTGTTCTAAGACTCGTCTTGGACTTTGTTTGACTAGTCCTACCACTGCTTCCACTTGTCTAAGAATTTCCTAGATCAGTCGTAAGGTTGTTGCAAAATTCGGATATTTTCTGTCTGGCTTCAACTAGTCTTAGGGTTTGTAAAACTAGTTGTATGAACAGTGTCGACTGTTTCTTCAACCAGTCGTAGAGCTATGACTCAATGTACAGTGTTGAAGATTGGCTAGCTTCGACTAGTCGTGTGAAACCTACGACCAATTGAAGAGGACCTACGACCAGTCGTAGAGCACTTACGACCAGTCGTGAAACTGCCAGATCTTATCGCGCCCGAATTTTCAAATATCTGTTGGTTCTATGACCAGTTGTAAAGTTCTTTAGACCAGTCAAAGACATGATTTGTTCACCTATAAGTAGAGCACAAATCTCATAATAAAATATAAAATTGAAGCTAATTTAATTCAGCCTTCTAAGAGATAAGTTTGTGCTCCATTTTAAGCTAAGTGTGCATATTTAATATTCTCTTTATTTAGCTTTCCTTATTTGATTTTGTTCCTATATTTCAATCTTATTTGAAAAGTGGAATTGTTGTATTCCGTCTTCTTGGAATCAAAATTAAATAGAGATACGCCCAATTGGTTTAATTTAAAATCTGTTAGAACTTAGAACCATTACAAAGAGAGTATTGGACATTAAACTTTGACATTCAAATCTGTACTCCGACTTGGTTCTTCTAGGCTACTACAATGAAGGAGAAAGTCAGGTATTTTACATTTATGTAATTTACTTTCATTTGGTTTTTCTTTTGGGATTGCCAGAAAAATGTCATTGTATTGGTTATCTGAGGAGAGCCAGGAAAACTCAGAAGAGGGGTTTTTTTAATTGTGTAAGCCCACAGAGAAAAACACAATTGTGAAGGTTTTGGGTGAACCTGGAAAACCTATCTTTGATAGTTAACGCTGATATCCCCTGTGTGAGGATATTAGGAGTGGAGTAGTGTTGTGTGGCTGTTGTTGAACGGCTGGTATACAACAGTAGAACCACTATAACTCTTTGTCTTGTGGTTTGAATGCTTGCTTAAGTTTTATATCTCTTTTCATTCAGATTTGTGAAATGTATGTGTGGATGTGAATGTTGTAAAATTTACATTTCAAGTATAGTGGGAAAGTTGTAATAATTCAGTTTTAAATTTCTGCAATTTATTTCAATTCCTTGTTATTTATTTATTCCTCTTTAGTTTGAGTTTTTGATACAAAAGACGTTCTAGAAATAAGGTTGTCCAGCCATAAACCTTTGGTTTTTATGGTGTAAGGTTGTCCTTAGAACTGAATTTGTATCAACCTCCTAATACTTGTTTAGTGAGGCTGCTTTTATTTCAGCATTGTGATTTGATTTGGTTTATTTGGCTATCTATTTTTCTTTATTCCGCTGTTAAAGTTTTATTTTGGCATCGTCCTATTCACACCCCCCCCCCCTCCTCTAGGATGTATAGCTAGGCCATTTCAAGTGGTATCAGATCCTAATAGCTCACTCTTATTGCTTTTTATTTGGATTTAATTCCTGAGCTAACGATCTAAGCTATATATAAGATGTCAAATTTTGATAGCCTATCAGTCACTAGGCCTCCACCCTTTGATGGCTCTAACTATGCCTATTGGAAAGTCAGGATAAGAATCTTCCTCAAATCAATGGATGAGAGTGTGTGGCAAGCCACACTGACTGAATGGAACCCACCTACCACTAAAGTGACTGGTATTGATGGTTCAAAATCAATGAGAGTAACACCATATTTCTCATGGATCACCCTTCATAAAAATGAGAGTAGTGCCAATGTAAAAGCTCTAAATGCAATCACATGCGCACTATCACCGGATGAGTTCAAAAGAATCATATCCTGTGATACTGCAACGCAAGCCTGGGATATATTAGAAATGACACATGAGGGTACTACAATTGTCAAAAAATCTAAAGTCCAACTCCTCACAACCAAATTTGAAGAAATTCATATGGAGGAAAATGAAATGTTTATGGACTTTTACACTAGATTAAATGACATTGCAAACTCAATGTGGGGTCTTGGCGATAAAATCTCAGAAAGTAAAGTGTGTGCAAAGATACTAAGCTCACTTCCTGAACGATTCAACTCTAAGGTAACCGCGATCCAAGAACTTCGTGATACGGAAAATATGAGGGTAGAAGAACTAGTTGATTCTTTACAAACTTATAATTTAAACTTTAAAGCTCCTAAAAATAAATCTATCGCTCTTAAATCTTCTAAAGAAAACTCTAATTCTGAAGATGATATGGCTCTTTTAGCGAAAATATTTTACAAGATTTTCAAGAGTAAAAAGAGGGTTGATTTTCAAAAATCAAATGATAAGAAAAGATCAAAACCCAAATCTAAAACTTGGAAGTCTTTCAAAGATAGTCAATGTTACAACTGCCAAGAATATGGGCATTTAGCAAACAAGTGTCCTAAAAAGGACAAACCCAAAAAGAAGGGTATGTTGGCTACTTGGGATGAATCATCTGATTCTGAAGCTTCTTCTAAATCAGAAGATTCTGAAACTGAGTCAGGCAGTGAAGTTAAAGCCCTTATGACTCTAGCCAAATTCACTTTTTCAGATCATGATGATTCAACTAGCGAAGAAAATCTGAATAGTGATTATGAAAATGAAGATGATCTTCTAAATGCTTACAATGCTCTATATAAGGAAAGTTGTAAAATTGCTATCAAACTTAAACTTCAAAAAGAAAAGTTTTTTAAACTCAAAGAATATTTTGAATCTCTTGTTTTAGAAAAATCCCAAATTTCATATTGTTTTGAAAAATCAAAATGTGATTTAGAATTCAAAACCTCCCTGATTGAAAATCTGAAATCTGAAAATGAGAAACTTAGAAATGAAGTATCTTCTCTTCTGAGTTTAAAGGATACATGGAGGTATGCCCAAAGAGATCCAAAGTTAGAAAAACTTTTATCCAGATCTAGAAAATGGTGACAGATCAGGGTTGGGCTACGATAAAAATGTTCCTCCTAAACAAAAGAATACTCCTCCTATGTTTGTGAAAGGAGAGTCCTCTAACTCAAAAGGGAAAAATACTAGTCAAGGTTTTTCTAAAAATGCAAAGGCTTTTCAAAAACCTAGAGGCAGTTATGTTAACTTCAAAAATCAGAACAGAAACCCACTAGCTGAAAAGATAGTGGATTTACTAAGGAGCTCTTAAAATCTAACTCACTAGGTCATTCTTATAACAACAGTTAGAAGAAGACCAACTATATTCCTAAACTCAAAACAGTTTTGAAATGGGTTCCTAAAGTTGCCTGCTTGGTTGTCCACACCGCTTTCAAAGCAACAAGCCATTCAAAGTGGCACCTAGATAGTGGATGCTCTAGGCATATGACAGGCAACAAGGTCTTATTCACCGATCTTAAAGATATGACTGATGGGTCAGTTACTTTTGGTGATGGAAGCAATTGCAAGATTATGGGGACCAAGGTACAGTTCAACTCTATAACCATCCTTGGTTTAAAAATGTTTTGTATGTTGAAGGATTGAAACATAATCTTCTAAGCATATCACAAATTTGTGATATTAACCATAGTGTTCGGTTTTCTAATCAAAGCTGTGAGATTCTAAACAACAAGGGTTCAGTAATACTAACTGGACGTAGAACGTTTGAAAACTGCTATATTATTAGTGAATCTAGCTCATCTAATCAATCGTGTTACATAGTCCATACAAACGAGACTGATTTGTGGCACAAACATCTTGGACATGTACACTACTGAAATCTATATAGATTGAACAAACGAGAACTTATAATAGGTCTACCCAAACTACCAAAATTAGATAAAATATGTGGTGAATGACAGATTAGCAAACAAACGAGGAACTCACACAAAAAGGTGAATTCCAATACCACATCAAGACGACTTGAGCTTCTCCATATGGATCTTGTAGGACCTACCAGGACAGAAAGTCGAGGTGGCAAAAGATATCTCTTGGTAATAGTAGATGACTTTACCAGATATACATGGGTTGTCTTCTTAAGATACAAATCAAAACCTTTGAAGAAGTGAAAAAAGTTCTTAAAAGGATACAAACTGAAAAAGGTTCTCAATACAGTAAGATTCGTAGTGATCATGGATCTGAATTTGAGAATAGTGGTTTTGAGAAGTTCTGTAGCGACCAAGGAATATTACATGAATTCTCAGCGCCCAAAATTCCACAATAAAATGGAATAGTTGAAAGGAAAAATAGAGTGTTTCAAGAAATGGCAAATGTCATGTTGAACAGTATGAAGCTCTCTAAGAATCTTTAGGCTGAAGCAGTCTTTACAGCTTGCTATATCATTAACTAGGTTTACACTAGTAAAGGTAATAATAAAACGGCTTACGAAATGTGGTTCGATAAAAAGCCTACTTTCAAATACTATCGAGTTTTTGGCAGCAAGTGCTATATTTTACAAGATCGTGAATATCTGTGAAAGTTTGATATAAAGAGTGATGAAGGGATCTTTTAGGATACTCTTTAAACAGTCGAGCTTATAGGGTTCTGAACAAAAGGACTGGTGTGATTCAAGAGTCTATCAATGTAGTCATTGATGATCACTTAAACACACCAGTCTCAAGTTCAGATAATGATGAAGTACTAGTAATTGATAAATCTGATACTTCATTTAATCAAACTAAATTTGAACTAAGGATTGTTAAAGATCATCCAACCACATAGATTCTTGAAAACCCGATCACTGGTGTTTGTTCCCGTAGACAACTTGAGGATATATGTAATTACGTATGTTTTACATCCCAAATAGAACCATCTAATGTAAAAGAAGCTCTTGCTAATGAAAAATGGATTGTTGCGATGCAAGAAGAACTTAACCAATTTGTGAGAAATGATGTTTGGTATCTTGTACCTAGACCTAAAGATAAACACATCAATGGAACCAAATGGATTTTCAAGAATAAGTCTGATGAGCTTGGCAATATAATTAGAAATAAGGCTAGACTAGTGGTACAAGCTTACACTCAAATTGAAGGCATTGATTTTGATGAAACCTTCGCACCAGTAGCACATCTTGAATCAATTAGACTTTTTATATCCATTGTATATTTTAGAAAGTTTAAGATTTACCAAATGGATGTGTAAAGTGCTTTTGGCGATCTGCATGAGGAAATCTATGTTGAACAACCGATGGGTTTTGAAGACTCCAAAAATGTTGGTCATGTGTATCTCCTTAAAAAGGCACTTTACGGTTTAAAACAAGCTCCTAGGGCATGGTACGAGAAACTAACAAAGTCTCTATTAAGTCATAATTTTCAAATGGGATGTGTTGATAAGACTCTATTTATCAAAAAACATGATGATCACATTTTAATAGTACAAATTTATGTTGATGATATCATTTATGGATCTACCTGTACTGACATGACTATTGAGTTTGCAGATTTGATGAAAATCTCAGTTTGAAATGAGCATGGTTGGGGAATTGAATTATTTCCTTGGGTTACAAGTAAAGCAAAAACCTGACGGAATGTTTATTTCTCAATCTAAATATGCTATGAATTTTATTAAGAGATTTGGATTTGAGAATTGTAAGAAATTTGATACTCCTATGAGTACAACTTTGAAACTCTCAAAAGATTTTAAAGGTAAAAATGTGGATCCGAAATTATATCGTAGTATGATTAGTAGTTTACTATATTTAACTGCTAGTAGACCTGATATCGCTCTAAGTGTTGGTATTTGCGTCAGATATCAGTCTGATCCTAAAGAGTCACACTTAATTACTGTTAAGCGGATTATGCAATATGTCGCAAGTACTATTAATCTCAGTCTCTGGTATTCACATGAGAAGAGTGTTCAATTAGCTAGGTACTCGGATGCTGACTGGGCTGGTACTCTTGAAGATAGAAAATTAACCACTAGTGATTGCTTCTATATTGGAAACTGTTTAGTTTCTTGGTTTAGCAAGAAATAAAGTTCTATATCACTTTCAACAGCTGAAGCTGAATATATCGCAGCTGGTAATGCGTGTACGCAGCTTGTTTGGATGAAACGTATGCTAAGTGACTCTGGAATTAAACAGGATTCTAGGTTATTATATTGTGATAATTCCAATGCCATAAATATTTTGAAAAATCCAATTCGGCATTCTCGTACTAAGCACATTGACATTAGATTTCATTATATTCGAGAATTAGTAGAAGAAAAGGTAATATCTTTGGAATATATCCCTACCGAAAATCAACATGCTGCCATTTTCACTAAACCACTCGACAAAAGCAGGTTTAACAAAATGAAATTTGATCTTGGCATGTGCATTTTAAAGTGATTATTTATGCCTATTTGTATTATAGTGTATATAATTGCTTGATTTATTTTTAAATTTTTGAATATAATACTGGAAATCAATTTTTCTGGCCGGTACTCGACCAGTTGTGCTATGACAGGTCGTGTACATCCACGACCAGTCGTGAATCGCGTGAATCTCTTATAATTTAGAGAAATGGTTCATCTTCTTCATTTCTTCTTCTCTCTCCTTCGAGCTGATGCACGACCAGTCGAACCCATTCTTCAAAATCTTCAAGGTTAGTACTCCATTTGTATTTTTCTTGTAGATTTGTGTCTAGATTTCTTCTATTTGACTCTTGAAGTTATTTATTTTCAAATTTCGTTGAGATTTGGGATTTTTCTTGGGTAAAATCTGATTTGAGAAAACCCACTTCTAAACCCTTTGTAACTCTCTTTTTTCTTGAAATCCTTGTTGCAAATGGCATCTAGAGGTAGGAAAACAACATCCCGTGGTCATTCTTCTTCCTCTAGATCAGCCCCTATTACTAAGCGTCATCTTCGGGCTCTCGAGGATGATCCATCCTATGTTTGGGATATCAGATTACATAATGTTATTGTTGAACATCCTGTTGATATTAATCATGTTGCTCCATTTAAGATACATCTTATGCTCCAAGCTGTAGGTTGGGATAACGTATTATATTGGGGTGGGCCAGCATACCGGTTTATTGCCTAGTCCATGTTTGCATGCATATGTAATTTTTTATTGAAAAATTTGTCTTTTAAGATAGCCACTAGAGAAGGACCGTTTGACGTTGATCGTCATTTGATTTCAGCTCTTATGAAAATTCCTATAAATGATGAGGGCATTCCTATCCATAACTTATCTAAAAAACCCTCTGTATCTGTAAAACATATGCTCACTAAAGATTTATACAATTTGGATGTTCAATGGACTCATAAAGGGAATGCGCTTCCTTTAAAATATTTGTTAGTCAAATACAAAGTTCTTTAGAAAATCTTTGTGTCTAACTTATATCCTCGTTCGGGTAATAAATCTGAATTGACTTCCTTCATGGTCAGTGTTCTTCATGTTGTTGTTAGCGGTACTCATGTTTGTCTACCATCCTTGATTTGTCACTCTATTATTCAATTTCGACTCCATCCCGGTCATAGTGACATTCTTTTTGGATATTTGATGACTGTGTTGGCTACGCATATGTTAGTCAATATGCCAGTTGGAGAGGTCCCTATCCATCATCTGATATTTAACAATTCTAATATCAATAAGATGAAGCTTGATTTCCTTCTTGGTTAAGGTGTTGGTGGTGGCAATGTTGAAGCTGAACATGAGGAAGAAGCTGGTGATCATCCTCCTGCTGATATTAACATAGATGATATATTTGAAGAACTTAAATCTGACTCTGGAAATGATCCAGATTATGAGCCTTCTGAGTTTGATGCATGTCTATGTGCATTGGAAGATAAAGTTGAGAATATGAACGTTAAGATAGAAAACATATTTGTTGCCCATGATTTACAATTCAAGTATATGTGCAAATATCTTAGGCGCTTAAACAAGGGCATGCATTAACTTGATCCTTCCATCCCTACTCCTTCATCTGGTCCTGATTAGATCTTTTAAGTTAGCTGGTCTGTTATAACTTTATTACTATTGTGTTAGCTTAACTGGTTTTGAGAGTATAACTATTTTTGACTTAGCTCTGTATATGAATTATGTGGGCTATTTATGCTGGTTAATTATATCATTTCTTATTTCCACTCATATATCTCTTTCCTTATTTCTCCTCAGCCATTTGTTCTATGCTTCTTTTGTCCTATTGTGACAAAAAGGGGAGAATGGATATGGATGTGATGTGTGTCTAATGAATGATTATGTTATGAGGAGGGAGTAGCATTGTATGTTACTCAGGGGGAGTACGTGCAGAAGTGGACTATATGTTATATTGAATATTGATTTACAGGTTTGTAGGATCATGTATACCGGTTGATAACAACTGGTACATGATATAACAACTAGTGCATGATTCTTTAATCAAATATTCTATGTTATGTAACATATCTTGGAAGTGTGTTTTGTCACTAATTTGACAAATGGGGAGATTGTAAGTGTTATAGTTTATAGCCCTTTTTATTGTCAAATTTGTGGTGCCAAAGACACTGTTATGCAGCTTGCATTTGTGAAAAACAATGCTCTACTTAAGATCAGCTTTGTTTGACAAGCACTGTTCACAAGTCAAGAATCTAAAGAAGCTTTCAAGTTCAACCTCAAGATCTTAAGAAGCTTTCAAGTTTGAGCTCCATCAAGACTTTAAGCCTTGCTACTTTCAAAGGTCTCTTGTCTCAAGTTTCAATGTCCTTACTTTACTATTGAGGTATGACTGACCTTAGGTTGACCTTTAGAGTAGGTCATTCTGGATACATAATTCATATGTTTTATATATGCGAGTTTAGGCTGTTCTAAGACTAGTCCTGGACTTTGTTCGACTAGTCCTAGCACTGCTTCGACCTGTCTAAGAATTTCCTAGATCAGTCTTAAGGTTGTTGCAAAATTCAGATATTTTCTGTTTGGCTTCGACTAGTCTTAGGGTTTGTTCGACTAGTCATATGAATAGTGTCGACTGTTTCTTCGACCTGTCGTAGAGCTACGACTCAATGTACAGCGTTGAAGATTGGCTAGCTTCGACTAGTCGTGTGAAAACTACGACCAGTCGAAGGGGACCTACGACCAATCGTAGAGCACTTACGACCAGTCGTGAAACCACCAGATCTTATCTCGCCTTAATTTTCAAATATCCGTTGGTTATATGACCAGTCGTAGAGTTCTTTAGACCAGTCGAAGACGTGATTTGTTCACCTATAAATAGAGCACGAATCTCAGAATAAAATATGAAAATGAGCTATTTTAATTCGGCCTTCTAAGAGATAAGTCTGTGCTCCATTTTAAGCTAAGTGTGTATATTTAATATTCTCTTTATTTAGCTTTCCTTATTTGATTTTGTTCTTGTATTCCAATCTTATTTGAAAAGTGGAATTGCTGTATTCCATCTTCTTGGAATCAAAATTAAATAGAGCTACGCGCAATTGGTTTAATTTAAAATCTGTTAGAACTTAGAACCATTATAAAGAGAGTATTGGACATTGAACTTTGACATTCAAATCTCTACTCCGACTTGGTTCTTCTAGGCTGCTACAACGAAGGAGAAAGTTAGGTATTTTACATTTATGTAATTTACTTTCATTTGATTTTTCTTTTGGAATTTGCCAGAAAAATCTCATTGTATTGGTTATCTAAGGAGAGCCAGGAAAACTCAAAAGAGGGGTTTTTTTAATTGTGTAAGCCCACAGAGAAAAACACAATTGTGAAGGTTTTGGGTGAACCTGGGAAACCTATCTTTGATAGTGAACGCTGATATCCCCTATGTGAGGATATTAGGAGTAGAGTAGCGCTGTGTGGCTGTTGTTGAACGGATGGTGTACAACAGGAGAACCACTATAACTCTTTGTCTTGTGGTTTGAATGCTTGCTTAAGTTTTATATCTCTTTTCATTCAGATTTGTGGAATGTATGTGTAGATGTGAATGTTATAAAATTTACATTTCAAGCAAAGTGGGAATGTTGTAATAATTTAGTTTTAAATTCCTGCAATCTATTTCAATTCCTTGCTATTTATTTATTCCTCTCTGATTTGAGTTTTTGATACAAAAGACGTTCTAGAAATAAGGTTGTCCTATCATAAACCTTTGGTTTTTATGGTGTAAGGTTGTCCTTATAACTAAATTTGTATCAACCTCTCAATACTTGTTTAGTGAGGTTGCTTTTATTTCAGCATTGTGATTTGATTTAGTTTATTTGGCTATCTATCTTTCTTTATTCCGCTGTTAAAGTTTTATTTTGGCATCGTCCTATTCAACCCCCCCCCGTCTAGGATGTATAGCTTGGCCATTTCAAGTAGTATCAGAGCCTATTAGCTCACTCTTTTTGCTTTTTATTTGGATTTAATTCCTGAGCTAACGATCTAAGCTATATATAAGATGTTAAATTTTAATAGCCTATCAGTCATTAGGCCTTCCCCCTTTGATGGCTCCAACTATGCCTATTGGAAAGTCAGGATAAGAATCTTCCTCAAATCAATGGATGAGAGTGTGTGGCAAGCCACAGTGACTGAATGGAACCCACATACCACTAAAGTGACTGGTATTGATGGTTCAAAATCAATGAGAGTAACACCATATTTCTCATGGACCACCCTTCAGAAAAATGAGAGTAGTGCCAATGCAAAAGCACTAAATGCAATCACTTGTGCACTATCACCGAATAAGTTCAAAAGAATCATATCCTGTGATACTACAAAGTAAGCCTGGGATATATTAGAAATGACACATGAGGGTACTACAATTGTCAAAAAATCTAAAGTCCAACTCCTCACAACCAAATTTGAAAAAATTCATATGGAGGAAAATGAAATGTTTATGAACTTTTACACTAGATTAAATGACATTGTAAACTCAATGTGGGGTCTTGGCGATAAAATTCCAGAAAGTAAAGTGTGTGCAAAGATACTACGCTCACTTCCTGAACGATTCAACTCTAAGGTAACCGCGATCCAGGAACTTCGTGATACGGACAATATGAGGGTAGAAGAACTAGTTAATTCTTTACAAACTTATAATTTAAACTTTAAAGCTCCTAAAAGTAAATCTATCGCTCTTAAATCTTCTAAAGAAAACTCTAATTCTAAAGATGATATGACTCTTTTAGCGAAAATGTTTTACAAGATTTTCAAGAGTAAAAAGAGGGTTGATTTTCAAAAATCAAATGGTAAGAAAAGATCAAAACCCAAATCTAAAACTTGGAAGTCTTTCAAACATAGTCAATGTTACAACTGCCAAGAATATGGGCATTTAGCCAACAAGTGTCCTAAAAAGGAAAAACCCAAAAAGAAGGGTATGTTGGCTACTTGGGATGAATCATCTGATTCTGAAGCTTCTTCTGAATCAAAAGATTCTGAAACTGAGTTGGGCAGTGAAGTTAAAGCCCTTATAACTCTAGCCAAATTCACTTTTTTAGATCATGATGATTCAACTAGCGAAGAAAATCTGAATAGTGATTATGAAAATGAAGATGGTCTTCTAGATGCTTACAATGCTCTATATAAGGAAAGTTGTAAAATTGCTATCAAACTTAAACTTTAAAAAGAAAAGTTTTTTAAACTCAAAGAATGTTTTGAATCTCTTGTTTTAGAAAAATCTCAAATTTTAGATTGTTTTAAAAAATCAAAATGTGATTTAGAATTCAAAACCTCCCTGATTGAAAATCTGAAAATGAGAAACTTATAAATGAAGTATCTTCTCTTCTGAGTTTAAAGGATACATGGAGGTATGTCCAAAGAGACCCAAAGTTAGAAAAACTTTTATCCGGATCTAAAAAATGTGGCGACAGATCAGGGTTGGGCTACGATAAAAATGTTCCTTCTAAACAAAAGAATACTCCTCCCATGTTTGTGAAAGGAAAGTCCTCTAACTCAAAAGGGAAAAATACTAGTCAAGGTTTTTCTAAAAATACAAAAGCTTTTCAAAAACCTAGAGGCAGCTATGTCAACTTCAAAAATCAGAACAGAAACCCACTAGCTGAAAAGATAGTGGATTTACTCAAGGAGCTCTTAAAATCTAACTCAGTAGGTCATTCTTATAACAATAGTCAGAAGAAGACCAACTATACTCCTAAACCCAAAACAGTTTTGAAATGGGTTCCTAAAGTTGCCTGCTTAGTTGTCCACACCACTTTCAAAGCAACAAGCCATTTAAAGTGGTACCTAGATAGTGGATGCTCCAGGCATATGACAGGCAACAAGGTCTTATTCTCCGATCTTAAAGATATGACTGATGGGTCAGTTACATTTGGTGATGGAAGCAATTGCAAGATTATGGGCCAAGGTACAGTTCAACTCTATAACCTCCCTTTGTTTAAAAATGTTTTGTATGTTGAAGGACTGAAACATAATCTTCTAAGCATATCACAAATTTGTGATAATAACCATAGTGTTCAGTTTTCTAATCAAAGCTGTGAGATTCTAAACAACAAGGGTTCAGTAATACTAACTGGATGTAGAACGTCTGAAAACTGCTATATTATTAGTGAATCCAACTTATCTAATCAATCGTGTTACATGGTCCATATAGACGAGAATGATTTGTGGCACAAACATCTTGGACGTGTAACTACCGAAATTTATATAGATTGAACAAACGAGAACTTTTAAGAGGTCTACCCAAACTACAAAAGTTAGATAAAATATGTGGTGAATGCCAGATTGGCAAATAAACGAGGAACTCACACAAAAAAGTGAATTCCAATACCACATCAAGACCACTCGAGCTTCTCCATATGGATCTTCTAAGACCTACCAGGATGGAAAATCGAGGTGGCAAAAGATATATCTTGGTAATAGTAGATGACTTTACCAAATATACATGGGTTGTCTTCTTAAGATACAAATCAGAAACCTTTGAAGAAGTGAAAAAGGTTCTTATAAGGATTCAAACTGAAAAAGGTTCTCAAGTCAGTAAGATTCATAGTGATCATGGATCTGAATTTGAGAATAGCGGTTTTGAGAAGTTCTGTAGCGACCAGGGAATATTACATGAATTCTAAGCGCCCAAAATTCCACAACAAAATGGAATAATATTTGAAAGGAAAAATAGAGTGCTTCAAGAAATGGCTAATGTCATGTTGAATAGTATGAAGCTCTCTAAGAATCTTTAGGCTGAAGCAGTCTTTACAGCTTACTATATCATTAACCGGGTTTACGCTAGTAAAGGTAATAATAAAATGGCTTACGAATTGTGGTTCGATAAAAAGCTTACTGTTAAATACTTTCGAGTTTTTGGCAGCAAGTGCTATATTTTACGAGATCGTGAATATCTAGGAAAGTTTGATAAAAAGAGTGATGAAGGGATCTTTTTAAGATACTCTTTAAACAGTCGAGCTTATAAGGTTCTGAACAAAAGGACTGGTGTGATTCAAGAGTTTATCAATGTAGTCACTACTTAAACACACTAGTCTCAAGTTCAGGTAATGATGAAGTACTAGTAATTGATAAATCTTATACTTCATCTAATCAAACTGATTCTGAACTAAGGATTGTTAAAGATCATCCAACCACACAGATTCTTGGAAACCCTCTCACTGGTGTTCGTACCCGTAGACAACTTGAGGATATATGTAATTACGTATGTTTTACATCCCAAATAGAACCATCTAATGTAAAAGAAGCTCTTGCTGTTGAAAACTGGATTGTTGCGATGCAAGAAGAACTTAACCAATTTGTGAGAAATGATGTTTGGTATCTCGTACCTAGACCTAAAGATAAACACATCATTAGAACCAAATGGATTTTCAAGAATAAGTCTGATGAGCTTGGCAATATAATTAGAAACAAGGCTAGACTAGTGGTACAAGCTGACACTCAAATTGAAGGCATTGATTTTAATGAAACCTTCGCACCAGTAGCACGTCTTGAATCAATTAGACTTTTTAAATCCATTGCATATTTTAGAAAGTTTAAGATTTACCAAATGGATGTGAAAAGTGCTTTTGGCGATTTGCATGAGGAAATCTATGTTGAACAACCGATGGGTTTTGAAGACTCCAAAAATGCTGATCATGTGTATTTCCTTAAAAAGACACTTTACGGTTTAAAACAAGCTCCTAGGCTATGGTACGAGAAACTAACAAAGTCTCTATTAAGTCATAATTTTCAAATGGGATGTGTTGATAAGACTCTGTTTATCAAAAAACATGATGATCACATTTTAATAGTACAAATTTATGTTGATGATATCATTTATGGATCTACCTGTACTGACATGACTATTGAGTTTGCAGATTTGATAAAAATCTCAGTTTGAAATGAGCATGGTTGGGGAATTAAATTATTTCCTTGGGTTGCAAGTAAAGCAAAAACCTGACGGAATGTTTATTTCTCAATTTAAATATGCTATGAATTTTATTAAGAGATTTGGATTCGAGAATGGTAAGAAATTTGATACTCCTATGAGTACAACTTTGAAACTCTCAAAAGATTCTAAAGGTAAAAATGTGGATCTGAAATTATATCGTCGTATGATTGGTAGTTTACTATATTTAACTGCTAGCAGACCTGATATCGCTCTAAGTGTTGGTATTTGCGTTAGATATCAGTCTGATCCTAAAGAGTCGCACTTAATTTCTATTAAGCGGATTATGCAATATGTCGCAAGTACTATTAATCTCGGTCTCTGGTGTTCACATGAGACTAGTGTTCAATTAGCTAGGTACTCGGATGCTGACTGGGCTGGTAATCTTGATGATAGAAAATCAACCAGTGGTGGTTGCTTCGATATTGGAAACTGTTTAGTTTCTTGGTTTAGCAAGAAACAAAGTTCTATATCACTTTCAACAGCTGAAGCTGAATATATCGCAGCTGGTAATGCGTGTACGCAGCTTGTTTGGATGAAACGTATGCTAAGTGACTCTGAAATTAAACAGGATTCTATGTTATTATATTGTGATAATTCCAGTGCCATAAATATTTTGAAAAATCCAATTCAGCATTCTCGTACTAAGCACATTGACATTAGATTTCATTATATTCAAGAATTAGTAGAAGAAAAGGTAATATCTTTGGAATATATCCCTACCGAAAATCAACATGCTGCCATTTTCACTAAACCACTCAACAAAAGCAGGTTTAACAGAATGAAATTTGATCTTAGCATGTGCATTTTAAAGTGATTATTTATGCCTATTTGTATTATAGTGTATATAATTGCTTGATTTGTTTTCAAAATTTTGAATATAATACTGGAAATCAGTTTTTCTGGCCGGTTCTCGACCAGTCGTGCTACGACCGGTCGTGTACATCCATGACCAGTTGTGAATCGCGTGTATCTCTTATAATTTGGAGAAATGGTTCATCTTCTTCATTTCTTCTTCTCTCTCTTTCGAGCCGACGCACGACCAGTCGAACCCATTCTTCAAAATCTTCAAGGTTAGAGTACTCCATTTATATTTTTCTTGTAGATTTGTGTCTAAATTTCTTCTATTTAACTCTTGAAGTTATTTATTTTCAAATTTTATTGAGATTTGGGATTTTTCTTGGGTAAAATCTGATTTGAGAAAACCCACTTCTCAACCCTTTGCAACTCTCTTTTTTCTTAAAATTCTTGTTGCAAATGACATCTAGAGGTAGGAAAACAACATCCCGTGGTCCTTCTTCTTCCTCTAGATCAGCCCCTATTACTAAGCGTCATCTTCGGGCTCTCGAGGACGATTGATCCTATGTTTGGGACATCAGATTACGTAATGTTATTGTTGAACATCCTATTGATATTAATCATGTTGCTCCATTTGAGATCCTTCTTATGCTCCACGCTGTAGATTGGGATAACTTATTACATTTGGGTGGGCCAGCATACCGGTCCATTGCCCAGTCCATGTTTGCATGCATATGTAATTTTTCATTAAAAAATTTATCTTTTAATATAGCCACTAGAGAAGTACCATTTGACGTTGATCGTCATTTGATTTCAACTCTTATGAAAATTTTTGTGAATGAGGGCATTCCTATCCATAAATTATCTGAAAAACCCTTTGTATCTGTAAAACATATGCTCACTAAAGATTTATACAATTTGGATATTCAATGGACTCATAAAGGGAATGCGCTTCCTTTAAAATATTTGTTACCCAAATACAGAGTTCTTCACAAAATCTTTATGTCTAACTTGTATCCTCGTTCGGGTAATAAATCTGAATTAACTTCCTTCATGGTCCGTGTTCTTCATGTTGTTGTTAGCGGTGCTCATGTTTGTCTAGCATCCTTGATTCGTCACTCTATTATTCAGTTTCGACTCCGCCCTGGTCACAGTGACATTCCTTTTAGATATTTGATGACTTTGTTGGCTACGCATATGTTAGTCGATATGCCGGTTGGAGAGGCCCCTATCCATCATCTGATATTTAACAATTCTAATATGAATAAGATGAAGCTTGATTTCCTTCTTGGTCAAGGTGTTGGTGGTGGCAATGTTGAAGCTGAACATGAGGAAGAAGCTGGTGATCATCCTCCTGCTGATATTAACATGGATGATATATTTGAAGAACTTGAATCTGATTCTGGAAATGATCCAGATTATGAGCTTTCTGAGTTTGATGCATGTCTACGTGCATTGGAAGATAAAGTTAAGAATATGAATGTTAAGATAGAAAACATGTCTGTTGCCTATGATTTACAATTCAAGTATATGCGCAAATATCTTAGGCACTTGAACAAGGGCATGTATCAACTTGATCCTTCCATCCCTGCTCCTTCATCTGGTTCTGATTAGATCTTTTAAGTTAGCTGGTCTATTATAACTTTATTACTATTGTGTTAGCTTAACTAGTTTTGAGAGTATAACTATTTTTGACTTAGTTGGTTAATCATATCATGTCTTGTTTCCACTCATATATCTCTTTCCTTATTTCTCCTCAGCCATTTGTTTTATGCTTCCTTTGTCCTATTGTGACAAAAAGGGAGAGAATGGATATGGATGTGATGTGTGTCTAATGAATGATTGTGTTATGAGGAGGGAGTAGCATTGTATGTTACTCAGGGGGAGTACATGCAGAAGTGGACTATATGTTATGTTGAATATTGATTTACAGGTTTGCAGGATCATGTATGCCGGTTGATAACAACTGGTACATGATATAACAACTAGTGCATGATTCTTTAATTAGATATTCTATGTTATGTAACATATCTTGGAAGTGTGTTTTGTCACTAATTTGACAAAGAGGGAGATTGTAAGTATTATAGTTTATAGCCCTTTTTATTGTCAAATTTGTGGTGCCAAAGACACTGTTATGCAGATTGCATCTGTGAAAAACAATGCTCTACTCAAGATCAGCTTTGTTTGACAATCACTGTTCACAAGTCAAGAATCTCAAGAAGCTTTCAAGTTCAACCTCAAGATCTTAAGAAGCTTTCAAGTTTGAGCTCCATCAAGACTTCAAGCCTTGCTACTTTCAAAGGTCTCTTGTCTCTAAGTTTCAATGTCTTTACTTCACTATTAAGGTATGACTGACCTTAGGTTGACCTTTAGAGTAGGTGATTTTGGATACATAATTCATATGTTTTATATATGTGAGTTTAGGCCGTTCTAAGACTAGTCCTAGACTTTGTTCGACTAGACCTAGCACTGTTTCGACCTGTCTAAGAATTTCCTAGATCAGTCCTAAGGTTGTTGCAAAATTCAGATATTTTCTGTTTGGCTTCGACTAGTCTTAGGGTTTGTTCGACTAGTCGTATGAACAGTGTCAACTGTTTCTTCGACCTGTCGTAGAGCTACAACTCGATGTACAGCGTTGAAGATTGGCTAGCTTCGACTAGTCGTGTGAAACCTACGACCAGTCGAAGGGGACCTACGACCAGTCGTAGAGCACTTACGACCAGTCTTGAAACCACCAAATCTTATCGCGCCCGAATTTTTAAATATTTGTTGGTTCTACGACCAGTCGTAGAGTTCTTTAGACCAGTCGAAGACGTGATTTGTTCACTTATAAATAGAGCACGAATCTCAGAATAAAATATGAAATTGAAGCTAATTTAATTCGGCCTTCTAAGAGATAAGTCTGTGCTCCATTTTAAGCTAAGTATGCATATTTAATATTCTCTTTCTTTAGCTTTCCTTATTTGATTTTGTTCCTGTATTCCAATCTTATTTGAAAAGTGGAATTGCTGTATTCCGTCTTCTTGGAATCAAAATCAAATAGAGCTACGCCCAATTGGTTTAATTTAAAATCTGTTAAAACTTAGAACCATTACAAAGAGAGTATTGGACATTGAACTTTGAGATTCAAATCTCTACTCCGACTTGGTTCTTCTGGGCTGCTACAACGAAGGAGAAAGTCAGGTATTTTACATTTATGTAATTCACTTTCATTTGATTTTTCTTTTGGGATTTGCCAGAAAAATCTCACTGTACTGGTTATCTGAGGAGAGCCAGGAAAACTCAAAAGCAGAGTTTTTTTAATTCTGTAAGCCCACAGAGAAAAACACAATTGTGAAGGTTTTGGGTGAACCTGAAAAACCTATCTTTGATAGTGAATGCTGATATCCCCTGTGTGAGGATATTAGGAGTGGAGTAGTGCTGTGTGGCTGTTGTTGAACAAGTGGTGTACACACAGGCGAACCACTATAACTCTTTGTCTTGTGATTTGAATGCTTGCTTAAGTTTTATATTTCTTTTCATTCAGATTTGTGGAATGTATGTGTGGATGTGAATGTTGAAAAATTTACATTTCAAGCACAGTGGGAATGTTGTAATAATTTAGTTTTAAATTCCTGCAATTTATTTCAATTCCTTGCCATTTATTTATTCCTCTCCGGTTTGAGTTTTTGATACAAAAGTCGTTCGAGAAATAAGGTTGTCCTGCCATAAACCTTTGGTTTTTATGGTGTAAGGTTGTCCTTAGAACTGAATTCGTATCAACCTCTCAATACTTGTTTAGTGAGGTTGCTTTTATTTCAGCATTGTGATTTGATTTAGTTTATTTGGCTATCTATCTTTTTTTATTCCATTATTAAAGTTTTATTTTAGCATCGTCCTATTCACCCACACCCACCCCACCCCTCCCCCCCCCTCTAGGATGTATAGCTTGGTCATTTTAGCCTCATCTTATGCTTAATAGTTATATTTGATTATTCTAGCCTCGATTGTGAGTCATATAGTTAAAACTAATGATTAAGCCTCATTTTCTTTTGTTAGCTTAGCTTGAAAGTTGATTAATTTTAGTATCATATGTTAATTGCTAAACTATCATTAGCCATTCCTATTTCGATTTATATATCTTTTGAATGACCATAATAAGCATGGTCCTTGTTTTTAATGTTTAAATGCACCCTATTATCTTATTAGTATGTGGTTATAGTAAAATTTATGACTTATAAAGTCTTTTCATATTATCTTTCTATTGGTATACTCATAGAAATAACTCTTTGTCAAATAGTAACAAAAAGGGGGAGAAAGATCAAGTTCCACCAAAACAAGTGTATTCTGTTTTTACAAAATTTGTTTGTTGTTACAGTGATTAATGAAAATAGGGGGAGCAATTATGGTAGAGCATTGCAGTATTACATGTCTTGTTTGTATTGAGTTTAAATTTTTATAATTTGACATGTAATATTTTGAGTTGTTTTGGTATGTCATTAGTATAAACCATGATATTGTTTAGGTTAGGTTTTTGTCATATAATTGACAACGGAGAAGATTGTTAGGGCACTTATTTGTCAACCATGCATCTTTGTGTGTCAAGGAGTTAGTTGAGCCCTTGGAAGCTGAAGACCGAAGAAATAAGATGAATAGAACATCAAGGAGTGAAGAACAAGTATATGAGGTACCTTAGTGATCCTAACCTTGACCCAAAGTAATAATTAAACCTCTAAATGATCCCAACCTTAATAGGTAAACCTTATTAATCATCGCTTAGAGTTAGAAGCTTAATTAAAACATGATAAATAAGTCTAAAAGAGGTGTGAATCTGCTCTATAAACATATTCCCAGAACAACAGTTTTTGTTGGGTTCTTGATCCCATCGAGCGATCCTTGATGCCATCGAGTGGTTCTCAATTGATCTAAATCGATCGGGCTTAATTGATCGAAAGTGCTCAGAAACATCCGACAACTAAATGTATATTTTCTAGATTTTCTTGATGCCATTAAACATCCCTTTGATACCATCAAATGGGAGTTCAATTGATCTAAGGCATCGTTTGATCAATCAATCCTATCAAATTTTACCATTTTTTTATCGTTAAAACTTAGTTGCTATATTCGACATTTAGGCTTTGAGATGGGTTTTGGTGCAAATAAAAGCTAGGTGTTTTCTAACTCATACTACACATCCTAAACCTCCATCCAAAGAGTTACACAACCTAAACCTCCATCCAAAGAGTTTCATACAAATCTTCTTATAATCATTCACTCTTATGAGCATTCCATGCTCCTATTCTAATATGTGGATGAGCTCTCAACTTTTTAAAAATTAGACACTATGCTTATAATCAAATTCTTCTCTAAACTCTCTAGAAAACCCTTCTAGGTGAATCCCCTACGATTACAATATTCTCATAAGTTGTACGAGATTCACACATCCCCCCTTACCTTAGTCACCTCGTTTGACATATCATATGTAAGGCAAACATTCGTAAGACCTGAAGCAATGACAAGCATCAGTATCAATGATCATGTAGCAATTCGGGAGCAGATTCAAGCACGGGAAATATTTAAAGAAGCGACTTAGGTACGACGCGTCAAATAAGCTAATTTGATAAGTATCAATTAGTAAGTCCATACTCTCTTTAATTGTGTAAGATTGATAGTAAGAGTTTGTGACCAAAACTCGATAGTTTCTTCTGTAGTACCTAGGCTCTTGTTTAAGGACGAATTCACCAGACACAGGTGTGCAAGTGTTAGTCTACATGGGAGCCTCTGGTGAGAGTAAATATATATCTTTGGAGTAAGATAAAAATAGAAAACCAATTAAATTCTCTTGCAGGAGCTTGCGACAGGAGTGTACATTAGGTTCTTTTGTATGATTGCGGTCCTTGTGTAGGGTTGCAAAGGTTAGAAATAAAATTAATTAAAAACCTCTGATAGTGAATACCAGTACACTCAAAGAGAGTCTACCAGGAGTAGAGTAGGAAAACTAAACCACTATACATGATTATATTTGGGATTGTCATTTAAGCACTTTTCTAATTATGCGTATATGATTGATTAGTAAATTATATATATGCATGATTAGAGGAATGCTAAGATTTGAATAGTTAGCACATCCCACATATATGTATACTATCATTCATAGACTAATTGCTTGATTAACATATCTATTGTAGCCTATGTGATTAGACCCTCTATTTGCTTGGAAGCCTTAGAGTCAATTGCCTTAGTTTAAATTGACATATTAATTTAAACAATTGTATATTAAAAGGCATAAATTTTATTTGGTCCTAATCACCCCTTTCTAAGACAGTCATTCAATTCATAGATCCGTCAAGCTTCTTCGTATACTCGTAGTATCCTATTCCACACAATTTCACGAGATCCAATCTAAATGAATTTAAATCGCTCTAGACTTAATCTTGGGAGGATTAAGTGACCAATGGTCAGATTGTTTTCATCTATTAAATAAGTCATGGGAAATAATGCTTCGATGTAAAATTTCATTTTAATCAAGCCTATAACATGTGGGATCCAGACAGAACAAGGTCAAAGTTAAGGCCACCAATCAAACTGTGCAATGTTCGCAGATTGGGCATCCACCCCGTGTAGTGTCCACTGTTAGACCATCATCCTATCGACTTGCACAGCTTATACAAGCCTATGGCAACACAATTAATAAAAATCTAACCTCGATAATCTAGATTAGCTTATATGCAAACACGCTTACACGGTGAGGAGCATACACAATGCATGTGGCTCGACATTGGGTGCCACCATCCACTAAGAGTCGGTGGGCCCCACACATCCTACAAGTGTAGACATCCAATCAAGAATGTCCATAATGGAGAATGCTAGAGCAGGCAACAGGCAAAATCATAAACATGTCCAAGCATATTCAATTACCACAAACAAGCGGCTCTAACCTCGCCTTACAATAGATCTAGAAGTCCATGACTCAAATCTCCTTAATTAGGCCATCATTTGACCATACTATTAAATGCATTTAGTTTATACCAATTGAGTTAGGGAGCAAGTTTCAACCCAATTTAATATGAGATGAATCAAATCTGTTAAAAACAAGATCAACTAATAACAATCTCATCCATCCAGATCTGGACAACTATGGTCAAATCTAACTGAACCATATCAAGAATATCAAACCTACTCACACCAAAATTTCTCGAAATCCTACTCTCTCGGACAAGGAGATATGGCCAACTTAAGGAATGACGAATATTAGACATCCAATTCTATCGCATTTCGTACCTGCTCTGGACAAACAACCCTACATTTTTAAGAGCTCAACGCACTTGACATCATGGACTATTCAGTTCTCCCAAAAGAGAGTTGGGATATTTCAAAAACTGGGCCACAAGTTGCTAATGTGAAAATTGCACATAAGGGCCTGCATACATGACGACACGTGACCTTTTTTCTTTGAGATCTCAGCACTCCAATCTCAGTTTTAGACCTTATAACAAATTGTTTTGAAGGTCTCGACGAGGCGCACCGCATGGACGATTTAGATTTTCAAAACGAGTACATTTTCAAGGTCTTGTTAATATAACGGGACTGGACTGGGCATAACATCCATGCAATTTGTGGGCTCCATGGGCTGATCGGGTACTCCTAGGGGTGGAGGGACCCATCCACATCAGGCATGGTTGAGCTCCACACATATACAAGAGGTCATGCAGTCAAATTAGGGCCCACAGGCACGGATTGGACATCAAACATAAATAGTCCACAATAAATGCAATCATTTAAGGGTCTTGATTAAGGTGGAACCGTGGGTCATCTCCCTACAATAAATTCCAGATTTGGAAAATTCAAATCCCCGTATTTTTAGAAGCATAGCTTGGGTTTATTTCCGCTACTAAAGTCAAGACCACTGTAATCTCCGATTCAGTTGGCTCCTATTGCCTAATCCGGTCCAGATATGATCCATTCAGTCAATGACCGTTCTGACCATTCGTTCTAGCTCATTCTTAACTACGCATTTGAGATTCAACCATTAATCAGGGGTCAATTTTAGGCAAGTATCTTGGACATTAAAATCCAATTTGGATTTTAACTAGCTATCTCATCTATAAAGTAACGTGGACATGAACTTAGGGCTTAAAATCTAGCACTAGATGTCCTCTCCAAAAGTTGAGCGGTCCACTAGTCAAGCAGGCCACATGACTGTGTAACTAATAAGGCCAACGATAAATGGCCCATAAAGATGCCACCAGTAAGATGATCTTAGCTACTAAATTGATACAGGAAACGTCTTGACCATAGCTATTAGAACTGGGATCATGTCGTTGGGATGTATTCTAGCTAGGGTGCAACTTGGCTTAGGTCAATCTGAGCATGGTTGGCTCAACCTGAACTGGTTAGGGTGAGGTTGGGTCGGGCTTTAGCTGAAATCCTTAACCTGACCCAATCCAAAGTTAGGTTGGGATTGGGTCAACCTTACATGCATTAAATATCATGATTTTTAGATTAGGACCAGTCTGATACTTGATCGGAACCATCCAGAGGCAACCCAAACTTTGGCCAGCCAAGCAGGTTAAAGCCCAGCTGGTGCAAGTTTCGTCTAACCCACAACTAAATGACACTAAACCAAAATCGTCATTTAGGAACGGTTTTAAACTGTTCCTAAATGCTTCAGGCGTCGCAGAAAAACAGTAACGGTTCAGAACCATTTTGAGTACTATTTGAAATTTTAGATACGGAATGTTAGGAACAGTTTTAAACCGTTGTAGTGCCAACGGTCAGATTTTAGGTACAAAATTTTAGGAACGGTTTTAAATCGTTCTTAATGTTGCCAACGGTCAAATGTTAGGAACAAAATTTTAGGAACAATTTTAAACCCTTATTGCTTAAAAGAAAAGAAAAGAAAAGAAAAAAACTTAGATCAATCAACCCAAGAAGAAATCTAAATTACAATATTACATGTTAGACAGTCTTTGGATTCAAAAGACAGAGTACTTTACGCGCTACCCTTGTGCTTGAAAGAACAAAGAGTGAGAGAGTGCAGGAGTTTGTTGTCAGCAATTAGATCCATAGGAGCGATGATAGATTCTATGACTTTTGTGAGATGAATTATATGGATCAACAGTTTTGGAATATTAAACAAAAACTAGAGGATGGACAAGTGCACTTGACAGAAGGAATGCATATGGATCAGAGCTGTGGCAATCCAGGCAAGTCGGAACCCACTGTATTGGAGCCTGCATGTAACGTCTCGGAAAAATCCGTACAAAGACTCGAGTACCACCTCAGGCAGAAATTGCTAAGGATCAAACTATATAGAAATTAGATGAAAATTAATTAAGTACTAAACTGAATTAATTAGTAGATTAGCTTGAACCACTTTCTATATGAACTGCAAGACCCAAAACCAGTATAATCGCTAACTCTACATTACCTAAAAACCTAGGATCAATCTCAAAACCCAGTTGCTCTTGGGAGCATACTGAAACTCCGTATTGGACTTGGACCGCGCGTCGAAAGTCCGATTACCGCGAAACTATACGATTATGACCGCCTTACTAGGCTTGACAACCATCTCGGGAATCAAGTCCAAATAGTATTCAAAAACGCACAACTTGAGCCTGGAGCGAAGTGTGTGAGAAACGCGAATATCTTTAGGAAATAAACTCAAACTTAAGTGAATTGGGCCGTTCGTTTGCAGGCTAAATTTAAGGTTTCAGACCATCAGATTCTGACTCAACTACACCCTCAGATCAGGAAAATTTCCCAACACACGTCAGTGTACTTGTGGCCCAAATCAAGTGACGATGACCGTTGAACTGAAACTGGTCCTCCATAGTCGATCCACAAATTTGATCGGACTGAAATCTTAACCTGATATAGATCCATTGTCAGAAAACTTTCTCCAGACTGTATGCAGAAAATGGACCTCCAGATGAGCTCTATTGGCCCGAAACAGACGACTTCTGGCTATAACCTAAGTATACCACGGCCCTGGGGCCATTGACATCAGTTCCAGGCCTATATAAGGGCCTTAACCCACCCCTCTCTCATTCCATACAAATTTCCTAACCCTAGGAGAGAGAAGAGAGAAAATAGGAGGAAAGAGTGAGGAGAAGAGAGAGAGAGAGAGAGAGAGAGAGAGAGAGAGAGAGATAGTTGCTGGGATTCATTCCCACCACTCCACGGGCCGAATCCTCTCTCGTGTCGCTACACCATCAAATTTGAATCCATTTTCGGGTAAGAAATCCTAACCCTAATCTGTTTTACGAATCCAAATCAAGGAATAGGTGAAATAGCTAACATATTTCATGAATTAGGTAGCCGTTGTGCCGTAGACAAAGGCGTTGTGTACGAACTGAGTTCGTTATCGGCGTACCGACGGAAGGTGCGGACTATAAACATTTAGGCTATGGTTTTCAAGTCTTTTAATGACAGCAATGATTTATGTCTAACTTGATTGTTTCCATATGATCTTAGTTATGGCGTTTTCGATATATCATGTATGTGTAAACTAGGTTGTATACTAAAATGCATTCCATGTGTTTGTTGAAATGTTTGAATGAATACGAAATTATGATTTATGCTTCCCATGACTACTAATCTAAAATTCATGTTTGTTGTACGTATGACAACTCCTTGGTGAAAGGATTTTCCCTAATATATGTTATAACTAATTTATTATATGTATGTTGAAATGTTTAGTCTAAGTGTTTGGTAAAATGTCTAAATGAGAAAATGTTTGGTGAAATGTATTTAATGAGGGTGTTGAGACAGAATTCTCAATCACCTTATCTATAGTTACAGTTTCCTTCATGTAACCTACCTTGCTACTACGTGATTTATGGATGAAATACATATGTATGATAATATGCTCACTATGTGTTTGTTAAAATTCTCAAATGAGATTTATATTTGAATTAGCTGTTAAATGATGTTCTTGACTATCATATATGAATGCCTATTGTATTTGAGTATGATTGGGACTAATACATAGTCCAGGCAATTGGTAACGATTTCCGATCGAGTGGCCGAATTAGTTTCGCAACACTGGATATGTTCGAGGAATCCAAGTCGCACGACGATTATCGATAGTGGTTAGGCCACGTGGAGTACTTATGCACTCCATGTTGATTAATTCAGCGTGCGCTCGTATCAATCGAACTTGTCAAATAACCCGATTAGCCTAATGTGTTTTTACCATGTATGGACGTTACTGCTTGAATCGAAGGTACCACTTACCAATGCAAACCTGTTTCAACCATGGTACCATGATCTGCTAAGACTCATGAGCCGGGCATGGTGGTATGGGACACCATGGTCGAGCTGTCAGTCTACGCTGTGGTGACGAGCCCCCCGTAGTGACCAGTGAACAACCCAAACTCGTGAGCTGAATACGGTGGTATGGGACACTGTATTTGAGTTATCGGCCTACACTAAGGTGACGAGCCTTCCCATAGTGATCTCGAGTATAAACTAGGCCTACGTTGAGGTGACGAGCCTCTCTTAGCGACCTGAACTTGCCTATCCACTGTTTTAAATCAGGGGTGATATTGCCCTATAACTTACCTATCGTATGTGATTAACTAGGATTGATAACCCTAGATGGATCATCGTTTGGGTAAATGATTTAAAGGAATGTACCTTAGCTTCCCGAATCTGTTGTATGAATATGCCTAATAAATTACTTGGCTAACACGATCATGCATCACATTGCATGTGCTTTAGCGAGGAAGCACAGGTTTAGGGAGTTTGCCATGCGCGATCATGCGATGATGTCGCTGAGGGAGTGCAGGCGAGGGCATGCATAATTATAGTATATCATTCTTATATTAATAAGAGTACTTAGGACATGATTGTTGTACTGCTTTATCATTACTACTTGACTGAATTGATAACATGTTAACATTTGCCTTATAGTACCACTGAGTTGATCACTCACTCCCACTCTGGGACGGTGTTTTAAAACACCAACCAGACTCTGTTTTAACTGCAGATGATAGCGAGGCTTATGAAGAGGAGCCTGACTTCTACAACAATGAGGAAGAGTTCTCCTATATGCAGCTATCAGGTGGGTCTATGTAGACCATGTGCTAATCGACGTGATTACAGGGATACAAATTAGTTGGATATTACACTTTGTCATTTTGTATATTTTGGAACAAACATGTATATATTTAGCCTAGTGACATGATCATACTCTGGGGATTTATAACCACTTATATACTTTATATATCTATTACGGTCTTTCACTTGCTAAATTTAATCATCTCTGGAGTATGATATGTTGTTTTAGTATAATCTCACTCATGTTTAAAACACTAATATGGATAACATTTAATCATCATTATCTATGTTGCATAAGTGATGCGTTGGAACTCGGGAGTTGAGCTTCTGCTCGACCCCCAATTTTCAGGGCATTACAAGTTGGTATCAGAGTATGATTTGGATTAAATTGGACCTGGGTTATGGTAACACGGCACACACTGGCGTACTCTAATTTAGGAGAGGGGGGATGAAATGTAGAAACAGTTGTAAGATTCCAAGTTTCGTTGACGGGTGAAACTGACCATTGAAATCAGACCGTAGGCATCCGTGATCATATGAGATGATCCTAATTCTTTTCCAGACTATCCATCGATGGGTTTAGACAATGATTCGGTGTATTCCACACTCAAATAATCTGAAAGGCGTGAATATACGTGAGATGGAACCTAAAACTGCACCAAACGGACTTGGGGGCCTAAACCGCATAAAACAAAGGGACCTGAGGTGGGCCTCAATCATTTCTGGCACCCTGGGAGGGGGATGCCTTCGTTCCTGGGGCAAGCCATCGCCCACATGTCCAGCGGACCGCAATGGCATCGCCCCAACCATGAGCCTCACGGTCCACAGACAGCAGGCCGAGCGGGCCGACCATTTTCACGCATGTGCGGCCCACAAAATCATGTGGGGACCCCTATACCTCCCCATTTGCTTCATTTCTTCCATTTCCACTTGTCCAAGCTTTCCAAATCTCTCAAAAATCTCATTTTTCTCTCTCAAACCTCCCCTCCATTCTCCTATCATCTTCTTCTTCATCACTAGATACACACCTCCCACCATTCCTTTCAAACCCATCTCCTATCTCCCTTATTTCCTCCCATTTGGGCACACAAACCCTCCTTGGTGTCTCAAAAATCTCAAGGTCCAACAACACATCCTATCCCTCCATTTTGTTTCACTCTCATGGCTTTTTTAAGCTAGTGGCGCTCATATTTTTGCTTTCCACACTTCTTTCTCTTATGGGAAAGAAGAGGGCTTCCACGGATGAAATCGGGCCTAGCCGCCCTACTCGTTTAAGGAGGCATAAAGGCATCGAGGCTAGCACAATCATCGATCGGGAGCTAAGGATAAAGCGGGATCTCGATCCCCAGATTCCTCTCGAAAGAGCTCTACCGGTAGATATGGCACATGGAAGGTTTCCAGGCCGTAGAGTTCTCTTTGAAGCACACGTGGACGAGAAACTATTTGGGCTTTATTCGATGAAGGATCTCCTGTTGGATGCCTGGTGGGGTCCCATATTTGAGGGCAAGTCTCGTGCGAATGAAAGCACTATTCGAGCCTTCTACGCCCATATGTGAGAGCCACTACTGGAGCCTCTACAGTTCTCTATCCCTGTGGGAAGGCAGAAAGCCATTGTCAATGTGGACTTAATTGCCCAAATCATGAGGATGCCATGTGGTGAGGTTCATGCTAGCGAGAAGAGTGTCAGGAGTGCGCGTGAAAGAGATCGTCATACGTGATTCCTTTGCAGCCGACTAGTCCACTGGAGTCGAGACAACTGTCTCCTAGTGACCAAGATGACTCCTGACTTTCGCCTGCTCCACCACATCTTCACATACAATGTGTATCCCAAATGGAGCAATCACATCGAATGCACGCGTTTGATGATAGATTTCCTATACCGAACTGGGCAACGAGACAAGCTGTGCCTACCTATGTGTGTACTACTACAGATAGTTCAAACTGCACGCTCTCCTAGGATAGATATTTCACTCCTATTCGGCTGACTTATATGCAAGCTTGCTCGTGAATTCGGCTATAGACTTGGCGTAGAAAATCTTACGTCAATCCATTTCATTAATGACACTACTCTCAACAACATGGGTATTGGGCCACGACAACGTCAAGCCCAACTTAATGAGAGTAAGGATGAGATGGGAAGTGAAGAGGAAGAAAGTGATGAAGAGATCAGAGATGAAATAGAAGAAGAAAGTGAGGAAAAAGAAGAAGAGGAGGCCCAAGACTCTAACAAGGGCTCTCCACCTGCTATACATGAGTGCTATTATGATCGGGCTGCTTTAGAAGCCCGCTTGGCTCAGATTGAGGAGGGCTAAGTTGCCCTGCGACAGGAGGTCAAGGAGACCCGGGCCAAGCTTAAAGAGAGTCAGGCCAACGTGAAGCAAAAATTTAAGAAGGTGTCTCGCACCTTGAAGGCTCTCCTGTGCTGTATGCAGGACAAGGGTGCTCCTCCTCTATCACCAAATTTAGATGACTAGTCCTATGTTGTAGTCGTCTTTGAGTTTTTTTTCTTTCTTGTTTTCTATGTTATAGCCTTGATAAGTTTAGTAGGGTGGTAAAGTTGTTGGTATGTTCTAGTTTTTAAAGCTTTATTTAGATTAGCTCACATGCATTTTCTGTCATGATCCATGAAAAACTATATCTCATGTATTATGACAAATTTTGTTAAATGAAATGCATGCAGCTCCTTTAGCTATAAAATGTGTAGAATGCTTGAGAAATTGAGTGTTGTTATGCAAAACCTTACACAAGTTACACCCTATGTTGTATATAGGGAATGCCACCTAAGGTTACTCGAAGTACGGCACGTCTTGCACTTGGCAAATCGAGTGACGGGGCACCTCCACTAAGCGATAGCCACACGGACCCCAACTTGGGCCCTGACAGTGATACTATGCCGAATTCACAGTGGGCCACTGGCCCCACTAATGGGCGAACACCTTTTGCACCACCGGTTCCAGAGCAGAACCGTGCGTCTACCTCGACGCCTCACATGCCTCAAGTGGCTTCTCCTCCTGATAGGTTGGAGCAGATGATGCTCCTTATGCAACAACAGCAATAGATTTAGACCACCATAGCAGGGCCCCTTTCTCAGAACATGAGTATGGCCCCGTTTGTACCACCTGTGCACCCTGCTAGAAACACAAGTGCCAGCGGCTTATTTGAACGATTCTAGTGCTTCCGACCTCCTACTTTTACGGGTACTCATAGACCTGAGGAGGCCGAGTACTGGCTTGACCGCATCTCTAATATGCTGAAGCCGCTGCACTACACTGAGGCAGAGCAGGTTGAGCTGGTCACCTATATGTTCGAGAAAGAGGCCAGTTTGTGGTGCGATAGTATCCTGCAGACAGTTCCCATAGGACATGTATGGACATGGGAAGCTTTTGAGGCACGTTTTCACATGAAGTATTTCTCTCTTACCTGCCGTAATGAGGAAGGAGAGTTCCTTCGCCTTCAACAGGGAGAGATGACTATGGCGAAATATGAGAATAGGTTCACGGAGCTGGCTAGATACACTCTGATCCTAGCAAACGAGCTGATGAAGATGCGGCGATTTTCTGAGGGTTTGCGGCCTGACATCCGCTCGAAGATGTATTGCACTAGCATTAACAACTATGCTGAGCTAGTGAGCATGTACCTGCGAGCTGAGCAAGATGGGGATAGGCTATCCCATACACATGTACCCGTGGGTCTGAGGCCTCGACCAAATTTGTCAAGCAGGTCGTTCCTCAGCAAGAGGCCACGTGCAGATTCGCCTCCTTGGCTTACAGCTTCATAGACCCAGCTGAGGCGAACAGACCTATGGTGTACTACAAGAGGTCAGACCATACAAATACTTACTGCTTCACCAAGATGAGGTATAACGGCTTCTCGCTGCCTTAGAAGATCAATCGCCAGCTTCCTCAAGCTATCTCGGCTCCACCTCTACGTTCAGTACCACTAGCACAACCTTTTTATAGGCTGAATATACCTTGTAGTAGGCCGCCTCAACGGCCTATGGCACCACAACCGAATCATCCTCAACAGGCTCAGGTGCACTCACTTACAGCTGAGTCATTCGAGACAGCAACTGTAGCACTACTGGCTTTTGAAGTAACGACACATATCTAAGGCACACCAGTCTTCCTATTGGTGGGCACCGGGTCTACTATCTCTATAATATTATGCATAACATTCAAGCGACTAGGGTTGGAAACTAATATTATGGTTGGGATGAGACTCCTTACTACCACATGGACCTTCTCAGACTCCACCAAGACTTATAGAGGTTGCTCGATAGACTTAAGGAGTAGAATAGTACTCGTTAACCTGATGGTCACCCCATTATGTCATTATGATGTCTTCTCGGTATGGATTGGCTCATCGAGATGAAGGTGGAGATCAATTGCAATACTAGAGTGGTGACAGCCCATGGATCTGAGGGCATGACCTTTACCTTCCCAGTTCAGGTCAGTTGGTACTACCGCATTAGTTGTTTTGCTACCTTACTAGAGAATGTTGATGGTCTAACACTTGGGAACACGTCAGTAGTTCAGGAGTTCACAGACGTGTTCAAAAAGATACCTGGATTACCTCCTCAGCACGAGATCGATTTTACCATCAACCTAGCGCCAAGTGCGACACCTATATCTCTACCAACGTATCGCATGCCTCCATATGAGATGGAGGAACTGAGGAAATAGATCGATGATCTGTTGGATGCAGGCTTCATATGACTGAGTGTGTCTCCTTGGAGAGCACCTATATTATTTGTGAAGAAGAAAGATGGATCACTGCGATTGTGTATTGATTATCGCAGGTTAAACTAAGTAACGGTGAAGAACAAGTATCCTTTGCCCAGGATAGATGATTTTTTCGATCAGTTGAAAGGGGCACAGTATTTTTCAAAGATCGACTTACAGTCGAGATATCACCAGTTATGCGTTAGGGTGAGGACATGAAGAAGACAGCTTTCAGAACTAGCTTTGGGCACTACGAGTTCCTTGTGAAGTCGTTTAGACTCACAAACATGCCGGCCGTGTTCATGGACCTGATGAACCGGGTGTTTCGACTGTATCTGTACCGATTCGTCATCGTATTTATAGATGACATCCTGATATACTCCATGAGTCGAAAAGATCATGAGGAGCACATGTGAGCAGTCTTTGATACTCTCAAGAAGAACCAGTTGTTTGCCCAGTAAAAGAAGTGTGACTTCTGGAAAGAAGAACTCAAGTTCATGGGACATCTGGTGTCTAAGGAAAGAATAGCTATGGACCTTTCTAAGGTGACCGTAGTTTAGGACTGCGAGCAGCCCGGTTCAGTTACTGAAGTGAGGAGTTTCCTCAGCTTGACAGGTTATTATCGGCGATTCATTAGGGACTTTTCCAAGATAGCCAAACCGTTGTCTCAGATCACTTAGAAGGATTTCAAGTTTGCCTGGCATGAGAAGGCAGAAACAGCCTTTTAGGAACTGAAGGACAAGTTGACATCCACACCCGTACTAGTATTGCTAGAGCAGGGAGTCAAATATACAATATGCACCGATGCATCTCATGTTGGTTTGGGTTGTATTTTGATGTAAAAGGACAAAGTGATTGCTTATGCCTTGCGACAGTTGAGGAAGCATAAGAAAAACTACCCTACGCACGACCTGGACTTAGCAGCCATCATCTTTTTATTAAAACTCTAGAAACATTATCTCTACGGAGAGGAGTTCGAGCTCTTTTGCGACCACAAGAGCCTCAGATACATATTCAAGCAGAGAGACCTGAATATGAGGCAGTGATGATGGATGGAAACTTTGAAAGACTTCAAGTTTAAGGTCTCCTACTATCCTGGCAAGGCCAACCTTGTTGCAGATGCATTGAGCCGCAAGAAGATGATAGCATTTGCAGCTCCGCTGATGATAGAGGAATGGGATATGGTAGAGTTTATGCGAGACTTTGAGTAAAACCTTATGGTAGAGGACCCATTCGAGAGGGTCGCACACATTCATGTACGGCCACTTATCGATGACCGGATCATTGAGGCTCAGAGGGAAGATGAAGGATTGGTGGAAATGAGAAAGCGGGCTAGTGATGATGAAGACTTTGAATGGAGAGTTGGTTCGGGTGGGGGTTTACGTTATCGTGGCCGCCTATGCATCCCGAATTATCATGACTTGAGAAGGGAAGTTCTCGAAACTGTTCACAATTCGAAGATGGCGATGCACCCTAGTAGCACGAAGATATATCGAGATATGAAGCGCTTGTACTAGTGGACAACATGAAGGCCCACATAGCAGACTATGTATCCCGTTGTCTCACGTGTCAGCAGGTCAAGGCCGAACATCACCGACCTCCTGATTTGCTTCAGCCCATGACTATAGCTGAATAGAAATGGGATTTCATCTCTATGGATTTCATTTCAGGGTTACCGAAGACGAGGAAGGGGCATGACTCCATTTGGGTGATTATGGACCGATTGACGAAATCGGCTCATTTCCTCCCGATTAGAGTCTCTAACTCAGCAGACGATTTGGTCAGGCTGTACATCAAGGAGATAGTATGTCTACATAAGGTGCCGATGGAGATCGTGTCGGACCGAGACACGCAATGCACATCTATCTTCTGGACTCGTATCTAGGAAGCAATGAGTGTGAAACTGAAGTTCAGTACCGTATTTTACCCACAAACGGATGGGCAGATGAAACAGGTGAATCAGGTGTTGGAAAATATGCTGCGAGCTCGTGAGCTTAATTTCAAGGACAATTGGGATGACTGTCTTCCTTATGCTAAGTTCGCTTATAACAACAGCTTTCAGGCGAGTATTGGCATGGCCCCCTACAAAGCATTATATGGTCATCCATGTAGAGCACCGTATTGCTGGGCAGAGGTGGCGAGAAGAGTTTGATTGGCCCAGAGTTAGTCCAGGCAACCTTAGAAAAGATCGACATTATCAGGCATCGACTTCTAGCAGCACAGAGCAGAAAGAAGAGTTACGCCGATACGAGGCGACGACCACTAGAGTTTGAGATTGAGGACCATGTGTTCTTGAAGGTTTCTCCAATGAAGGGAGTCCGCCGGTTTGGAAAGAAGGGAAAACTCACGCCAAGATTCATTGGCCCATTTCATATACTAGATCGAGTGGGTGTGGAAGCGTACCGCCTTGCTTTGTCCGCATCGCTCGCCGACATGCACAACGTATTTCACGTATCGATGCTGAAGAAATACGTTCCTGACCCTTCCCACATTATCAAATGGGAGTAAGTACAGTTGAGTGAGAATGCTAATTATGTACTGCTACCGACGTGTATCCTAGATAGGAAGGAACAGGTGCTGCGCAGTAAGGTTATCCCGCTTGTAAAAGTACCATAGACACATCACACTAAGGAAGAGGCTACTTGGGAAACAGAAGCTGAGGTCTACAAGAACTACCCTCAGATTCTCGAGGAGTACGAAAAGGTACTAATTTTGAGGATAAAATTTTTCTTTAAGGGGGGTAGATTGTAACATTTCGAAAAAATTCTTACAAAGACCCGAGTACCACCTCAAGCAGAAATCGCTAAGGATTAAATTATGTAGAAATTAGATGAAAATTAATTAAGTACTAAACTAAATTAATTAGCAGATTAGCTTGAACCACTTTCTATACGAACTACAAGACCCAAAAGCAGTAGAATCGCTAACTCTACATTACCTAAAACCTAAGATCAATCTCAAAACCCAGTTGCTCTCGGGAGCATACTGAAACTCCGTATCGGACTTGGACAGCACGTCGAAAGTCTGATTACCGTAAAAATTTATGATTATGACCGCCTTACTGGGCTTGACAACCATCTCGAGAATCAAGTCCAAATAGTATCCAGAAACAAACAACTTGAGCTGGAGTGAAGTGTGTGAGAAACGCGAATATCTTTAGAAAATAAACTCGAACTTAAGTGAATTAGGTCATTCATTTGCAAGCTAAATTTAAGGTTTCAAACCATTAGATTCTGACCCAACTACACCCTCAGATCACAAAAATTTTCCAACACATGTCAGTGTACTTGTGGCCTTGATCGAGTGACAATGGTTGTTGAACTGAAACTGGTCCTCCACGGTCGATCCACAAATTAATCAAACTGAAATCTTAACCTGAGATAGATCCATTGTTAAGGAACTTTCTCCAGACTGTATGTAGAAAATGGACCTCTAGATGAGCTCCGTTAGCCCGAAACAGACGACTTCTGGCTATAACCTAAGTATATCATGGCCCTGTGGCCATTGACATCAGTTCTGGGCCTATATAAGGGCCTTAACCCACCTCTCTCTCATTCCATACGAATTTCTTAACCCTAGGAGAGAGAAGAGAGAAAAGACGAGGAAAGAGTGAGGAGAAAAGAGCGATAGAGAGAGAGATAGTTGCTGGGATTCATTCCCACCACTCTACGGGCCGAATCCTCTCTCCCGTCTCACTACACCATCAAATTTGAATCCGTTTTTGGGTAAAAAATCCTAACCCTAATCTGTTTTAGGAATCCAAATAGAGGAATAGGTGAAATAGCTAACCTATTTCATGAATTAGGTAGCCATTGTGCCGTAGACAAAGGCGCAGTTTACGAACTGAGTTCGTAATCGGCATACCGATGGAAGGTGTGGACTATAAATGTTTAGGTTATAGTTTTCAAGGCTTTTAATGTCAGCAATGATTTATGTCTGACTTGATTATTACCATATGATCTTAATTACGATATTTTCGATATATCATGTATGTGTAAACTAGGTAGTATACTAAAATGCATTCCATATGTTTGTTGAAATGTTTGAATGAATAGGAAATTATGATTTATGCTTCCCATGACTACTAATCTAGAATTCATGTTTGTTGTACGTATGACAACTCCTTGGTGAAAGGATTTGCCCTAATATATGTTATAACTAATTTATTATATGTATGTTGAAATGTGTAGTCTAAGTGTTTGATAAAATGTCTGAATGGGAAAATGTTTGGTGAAATGTATTTAATGAGGGTGTTGAGATAGAATTCTCAATCACCTTATCTATAGTTACAGTTTCCTTCATATAACCTACCTTGCTACTACATGATTTATGGATGAAATACATATGTATGATAATATGCTCACTATGTGTTTGTTAAAATGCTCAAATGAGATTTATATTTGAATTGGCTGTTAAATGTTGTTCTTGATTATCATATATGAATGTCTATTGTATTTGAGTATGATTGAGACTAATACGTTGTCCAAGCAATCGGTAACGGTTTTCGATCGAGTGGCCGAATTAGTTTCGCCACACTGGATATATTCGAGGAATCTGGGTCGCACGACGATTATCGATAGTGGTTAGGCTACGTGGAATGCTTATACACTCCATGTCGATTAATTCAGCATACACTCGTACCAATCAAACTTGTCAAATAACCCGATTGGCCTAATGTGTGTTTATCATGAATGAACGCTACTGCTTGAATCTAAGGTACCACTTACCAATGCAAACTTGTTTCAACCATGGTACCACGATCCACTAAGACTCATGAGCCGGGCATGGTGGTATGGGACACCGTGGTCGATTTGTCGGCCTACGTTGGGGTGAGGAGCCTTCCAGTAGTGACCAGTGACCAACCCAAACTCGTGAGCCGATTACGGTGGTATGATACACTGTATTTGAGTTGTTGGCCTACACTAAGATGATGAGCCTTCCCGTAGTGACCTCGAGTATAAACTAGACCTACGTCGAGGTGACGAGCCTCCCGTAGTGACCTGAACTTGCCTATCCACTGCTTTTAAATCAGGGGTGATGTTGCCTTATAACTTGCCTATCGTATGTGATTAACTAGGATTGACGAACCTTGATGGATCATCGTTTGGGTAAATGATAAAAAGGAAGGTACCTTAGCTTCCTGAATCTGCTGTATGAATATGCCTAATGAATTATTTGTCTAACACGATCATGTATCGCATTGCATGTGCTTTGGCGAGGATGCGCACATTTAGGGAGTTTACCATGTGCGATCGTGCGATGATGTCGCTGAGGGAGTGCAGGCGAGGGCATGCATCATTATAGCATATCATTCCTGCATTAACAAAAGTACTTAGGATATAATTGTTATACTGCTTTATCATTACTGCTTGACTGAATTAATAACATGTTAACCTTTGCCTTATAGAATCATTGATTTGATCACTCACTCCCACTCTGGGACAGTGTTTTAAAATACCAACCAGACTCTGTATTAGCTATAGATGATGGCAAGGCTTACGAAGAGGATTCTGACTTCTATGATGATGAGGAGGAGTTATCTTATATGCAGCTATCAGGTGGGTCTATGTAGACCATGTGCTGATTGATGGGATTACAGGGATACGAATTAGTTGAACATTACACTTTGTCATTTTGTATATTTTGGAACAAACATGTATATATTCAGCCTCGTGACATGATCATACTTTGAAAATTTATAACCACTTATATACTTTATATATCTATCATGATCTTTCATTTGTTAAATTTAATCATCTCTGGGGTATGATATGTTGTTTTAGTATAATCTCACTCATGTTTAAAGCACTAATATGGACAACATCATTGTCTATGTTGCATAAGTGATGCGTTGGAACTCGGGAGTTGAGCTTCTGCTCGACCCCCGATTTTTGGGGCGTTACACTGCATCAGAACTAGTGGAAGAAGGAAACCATAACCTTGCTGACATGAATTTTAGTGCTAAATCTGTCTGGTCCAACTGTCGTGACCTAGCAGCCATCGCAGCACCGGACATATACCCCCACAGCATCTGCAGTGCCTGGGCATTTCCAGGAGGCAGCATCCGTGGGCTAGGTTGAAGATTCTGGGATGAGTTCAAGGGTGGACCACTGCTGTTCGATGGAGCTACGGAGGTAGACGGCTGGCTTGAAATGGCTTCTGGGTATTCTAGCTCAGTTGCAGCACTATCAAAGATACCAGGAACAAAAGATGGGCCAGCAGCAGTTGACATGGGATGAGTTAGATCTTCTGTGAGTTGATATCCCTCCTGTTCCATCTGCAGAGATCAAAAGGCAGCTCAAAATAAAATGCAGTATAAGTCTTTTATAAAATAAAAAATTTAATGGCATAGAAATTTAAGATTGAAAAGCTAGTAGATTGATTTAACATACCAGTAAAGAAAACTGAGCAGCAAGCAAGTCTACGTGATTCTGACAAAAGCGAATGATGATTTTGGGTGAGAGGCCAAGCAAAAGCAAAAGAGGAAATATACTTGCTGAAGTCCTAGAAAAGCCCTGCTACAGCTACTGGCGGGATGATTTGAAATACTACTACTCTTCCTTCATGTGCCAATGTGGCACGACCATGCAAGCACAGGCAGTTCATAAGGTGAGCCTGAGAAAGCCACTGGTGAGCCACATGTGCACATCTAATGGGGAATGACAGTTAACTGTTTAACCATCCATTTATTTCACGCACGTGTGGACCACCCGATGACCAGACTCTATGGCTATTAGGCCAGGAGAAATACAGGGCAGCACCCAACTGACAGACAGCCCAAATCTCGCACACAACTGCCACATGGCCCATGGGTAAGGGGGGTAATTGTTGGGTTTGGAGAAGTCTTTAGGCCCTACATTTGAATTGCAAATCTTAGCCCGGCTCATTCTCCATCCTATATGTCAAGATAGGCATGAGCCGCTATAACATTTCTCATCTAAGAAAAGAGAACATGCATTTTTGAATGGTAGAAACTCACAGTATTTGGCTTGGTCTAGATATTTTGAACATATCGACACAATAGGATGTGCAGTTTAGAAATGTATGCTAGAAAAACTATGGATGCCCCAACATGGAAAAGATTAAAAAATAAATTAAAGCAACAACCTTGATTGCATTATAGAAGCAACTTCATAAAATTCACAAATTCTATGTTGCCATCATCATATTCTCTTAGCATCTGCCAACATGCAGAACTTAAAAAACGAAGCACTATTTTAGAGGAAAAAATATCTTTTAGAATGACGTAGAATTTTTGTGAAAAACACACAAAAACAGGGAGGGAATCATCAATCGGTCCAATGCACAAAGTCCATTATAAGAAATAAATACCTAAAAATTTAAACATTGTGTGCAAATCTTGTACATCACAAATATCAGCTATAAAAAGTTGTATAGGCATTGAAACATGTAGTGGAAGAATCAGAAACTTGCTCGAAATTCCAAGAAGGTTGTTTGCTTTAATCTTTTCCAGTCAGCAAAACTACTTTGACCAGATGAAGTAGGGCGAAGAGTTGTTCTCTCTGTATGGATATATAAAGCAAAACAGATAAGGAATTTCATTAGTTTCAAGTTGGACTTGAAATGAATGTAACTGGAATTTGAGGGTTAATCCCTCGATACAAATACTAGTAAGCATTCTTCAATCCCATCTTGGAAAAAAAAAAAAAAACAAAAAAAAAAAAACAAAAAAAAAAAAAAAAAAAAACAAAAAACAAAACAAAACAAAACAGAAGATTCATGAAAATATATAATTTAAATAAGTAGATATAGTAAAAATTGAAGTTAACAAAATAGAATAAAGTGGCAGAGAAAATCATCAGAGCTAAAAATTATTAGACTGTGAGGTTTATAGCTAGGTTAAAACCCCAGCATATAGTAAAGGAGAGATCCATTATTGCTCGAAAGGCCTGGAAAAAGAAAAAGAAAAAGAAAAATGAATTTAAAAAAAAAAAAAAAAAGACCACATATGATAAAGCAAAAGGTGATGTCAACTATAAGCAAAGCTAATTTTACATTTTTCAGGACTTCCAAAATCAACTTGCTGGCAAGAGTTTCCAAACAAAATGCATACACATCTATTCAGTTGAAGTGCAAACAGAGTTCTAAGAAGAGAGTAGAAAATAGACCAAAATTATTCTAAGAATTAGACACGTAAAAGGAAATTTTTGAATAATTTGGTTGTCCAGAAATCCAAATGGAATGCTAGCAATAAAATATAAGCTAGAAGTCCTGTCAGTTGCCGGCTCGAACAAAAGATGCTACAGAGGCTGTTGAAAAGCATATGATGTCATTCAAACGGGCAACACATTAATCCATGTGGACCTTCCTTAAAATGTACCAATCTAAAATGGTTGCTTAAGTCAGCAAATGGGAGCAATTTAAGATCAACCTATCACTTAGAAATCAAGTGGCGCTTTATATGCTTCATAAACTCTTGAAGCTACGAGTAGTACTATCAAAGAGAACCAAAGTAATATTTGTACAGTTGATCAGAAACAGCTTAAAGCCCTTTCATTTGTTTTTTTTTTTTTTTTTTTTGTTGATAATTATAATTTGAGTGCTTAGCTTTCATGTCACAGCTGCACCCAGCTCTCTCTCTCTCTCTCTCTCTCTCTCTCTCTCTCTCTCTCTCTCTCTCTCTCTCTCTCTCTCTCTCTCTCTCTCTCTCTCTCTCTCTATATATATATATATATATATATATATATATATATTTTAAGTGATAAGTAGGAAGTAAGAATATGCAAATTACAATGTAAGTCCATGAAAAGCCATTCAGTGTGTTCATATTTCGAGGCATGCATGCATGTTCTTTTGTATGTCACTCCAACAAAATATATAATTCTATTGCTACATTTAAGTGGGTTTTCATGTTTGGCAAAAACTGCGGATGTAGGTATGCACAATGCATGTGTTTGTTTATGTTTTAGAGGAATGGAGAGGGATTTTAGTGTGATTTTGAAATCTCACTCTTGTGCTGGTATGCATGGAGTGTTACTATGCAGTGGATCACAGGTGAAGATTAGTCATGTAAGCAGGTGTGTGTGACTTAGTAAGGAAATAAGTTAAGATCAGGATCAAGAATCTTATTCATATAGATCAGCTAAGATTAACATCAAGAATCTGATTCATATAGATCTCCCTTTGAATCATCATTTACCGGGAATTTTCTAGTTGAGTGCAGAAAACATTGCTAGCTATTCAAATAAATGTCTCTTGATTTTCACTTAAACTGCAAATCATTTTTTTCAAGTGCCTGAGATCATTATCACCTATCAATGCAATATAAAGCATATATCTGTATGCATGCATATGTGCAGGGATTGAACAAGAAAATAAGTTAGATCCGGATTTATGCCAAAAGAAGAAGAAGAAGTAATATAAACATACATGCCAAAATAAGTTAGATCCAGATTTCTTAATTTATAAGAATGTAACATTCATGCTTGATGAAAGGGATCTCTACTTGCAAAAATACGAATTACTTTTACGAAAAGAAAAAAAGCAGATATTTCTGTAACATTTATTTGCCATCCAACCTATTGATAAGGTCAAATATACCTGGAAGAAGGGGAAACAAAAATATTAGCTTGATGACAGATCTTCTCCATGTCATCCCAATTACAGTCCCATGCTCAATGGGATACTTCAAAGTGAGAATACCTCTCTTGGACTGGGCCTCATCACCAACACAAGCATTTTTCTGTCCCATCCCAACTATAGCACCTGTATGACGAGGCCAACCAACGATGGTTGCGAGTTATAGAGCTATGGTGTAGGTTAGTGCTATTATCTATTCAATAACACAAAAATTGAGAAACCATGATCAAGCCAGAACTCATATGGATCATACAAATATAGAGTAGCATGAAAAACTTACAATGGCTAATAACACCATCCAAGAAATTGAATGATGAAAGAAACTGAAAACCAACAAAACTATATTTTCTCTTGATATGTAGAGTTTAAAATCAATAGTGGCCATGCAAAGTTTAGTTAAGTTTCAGTTGACTTTCTAAAACTTGAAAAGACATGAGACATAATTACCAACACTAAATCCCACCATAGCTAAGCCAAAGCTTAAATCTCTAACTACGATAGGATGGCTGGTGCTATAATCTCACAATGTCTTCCACAGATTTGAGAGGTAAAGGTTGCATGGTGAATGACTTACCACTACCTAAAGACAAAATCAATCCAAGTACTTCAATTATCCTTACCAATAACCAATTCAGTTTCACGAACAAAGAGCAGCAGTAAAAATAGAGCAAGCAAAAATAGCTGAAAAATAGAAATGAAGACAAATACCCTCTACATGGATAAATGTTAATTCACCTTATCCTGAATGTCTAATAAAGGTAAGCCAGTGACCATTTGTATCAAAATGCACATCTGACAAAATCATGACATGGAAAGGAAGCAAGAATGGGCACTAGAATCAAAAAAATTTTAAAAAGATTTTTTCTACTATGCATAGTTCCTTTCAAGGCCAACTTACAGGCTGCATTTGGTTGCCTAAATACCATGAAGTTTCATGCTTAATCAGTCTAATTTGGTGCAAGATTTCATGATATGTCATGAAATTTGGTGCAACCAAACACACCCAAAAGGGATTTATAGTATATTTATCCTTTGTTAATTTTGTTTGCCGTCTAATTCTTGGGCATCTACTTTGGCACTATATTGTTCTATTGGAAGTTTGTTAATTGAGTCTATGTATGAACGACACAAACAAATCATGTACCCAAAACAGAAGTTAGTTACAAAAGCACATTGATTTCAGCCAAGTATATTTCAGTTGCTTTCAATCTGCAGTTGCATACAAACAAGAATATCGAGATTTTCGCCAAAAGGCTAAACTGATTCAGAAGAGCTCGAAACAAGAGTTTTAAACCATATCAAAAGATACCTTCGTCAAATTAATATTCCTCATAGCAAAGATGGCCAAGGCTTTAAATAGTACTCCAGGACCTTCTTCCAATGTGAAAACACAATTAAATCCTTGTAGCATGTTTGTATACATATAACATGTCTATATAACATAAAAAAAATCACAACAAAAAATAAAATAAATAAATAAAAATGAGATGATGATGCAACTGTTGCCATCCTAAATGTTCACATGCTAAAAAATTCTTCTCATATGCCAAGTACATGAGAGTTGGCAGTGCAGATCCTTCAATGTCTATAGCATTCAGGTCTCTTCCATCTATAACTATCTGAGAAGGAAAAGGAAAAACTGAACACATGTACATGGTATGGAAAATAGCCAGAAATGCATTTTGAGTTGATTTCAGGTTCTCAAACTTTTTCCTTGGGTCCTACTATGTGTTTTCTTTATCAAAGATGCCTTTTTCAGCAAGTAATGATTTTACTGACATGGTTGTATGGGACTTGTGGCATCTTTACTTTGTAATGTTGATCATCACTTTATACCTCCACAAAGGTTGTTATAGTCAGAAACAGAAAGAGCTGATGATTTCAAGAGTAAATTTGATGAAGCACAACGTGCAAGTGAAGAGAAACACAAGAAGTTAGAAGCAGCAGAAGGAAAAATAAGTCAACTTCAAGAATCTTCATGTGTTTCAACCAAGGCTATCTACTAGTGGGGCCCACCATCAGTCTATTGGACCCATAATAGATGGATCAAGCGTTGAAAATCTCCTTGATAGGACAATCATAACATTCAAGTTTATGGCCTGCAAGAAGATAGTCAAGAAGAGATGCAATGGTTACAAGTGACTGTGGTGCCAGCATGGATGCATTATCTGAGCTGTTCATTAGACCTGCTTAATGAGTCACCTGGACTCACACACGTGTCCCACGTTGGCATGTGTGGGGCACTTGCAAGCACACATTACCTGCATGCATGTTACATACTTACGATAAATTCAGCTATTTCCTCACTGGTGAAAAATGCTAATAGAAAACCTTAAGTTATATTTTTTTTTTTTTTAAAAAAAGGAAGATTAATTCATCTTAAAATCTCTCTCCTCCTATTTCTTGCTCTCCAATGAAAAAACTAATCTAAGCTTCTTTCAATATAAAATTTCTTCTTAAGAATTCAAATTTAGAAATGGTTTTCTTAGGAGATTGCTGATATAATAATTTCAGTTAGAAGGAACAAACAGGATGATGGTAGGCATACCAAAATATCATTGAAAATCTCCAATGATACTTTTCTCTTGTTCAAAGAAAAACATTCATAACAATGATGACAGAGGACAACAAGTGATGGTTACCTGATTGAGAACCTCAAAGTTCAATGGCTGTTTAGCCATTGAGTAATACCCCTGCATTGATTGAAGCCCAATGCATATGAATATGAAAGACCAATATTCAAAGCTCACTATAAAGAAAGAAGAAAAAATGAAGCCTGCAAGAAGTTTTGCATCAACATGTAATTCATTAATTTGGTAATTTTAATACCACCCAATTCATGAAGTGTGTTGTTGAGACATTTGAGCAACAGCCCTTTACCCAATTAACAAATTAGGCAATTAGATGGTCCAAAAGCATGGTGTCAAACAAGGGAAAAAAAGTAAATTCCACAATTCTTGAATTGGTCAATTCCACTGGCAAAGTGATCTTGAGTTCCACAATCAATAAAATGGCCCATGAAATCAAATGTGCAGTCCATAGGATGGTTGGTCAAAATCAGTTAGTCTTTGTAGGTCATTGACATGGATCATTCATTTTAATGACTATTGATCAAATTAGTAGAATCATTTGATTGGAGTAATGCTTGTCAAAGATTGGCAACCTAGGGTGAGGCCTGCATATGGACAGAGTTGTCTCCTGCATGACAAATCTACTTGTTATGTAAGCACATTTTTTGTGCCTCCTATAGTGTCCATTAAGAAGGAAAATCGAATACACAGCTCTACCAAACAATAAAAAAATTTAAGAATTTTTCAAACCTCAGTAGCACCAGGGCCAGTAGTCTTATCTAGGCCACTGGGAGCAGCAAAAATTGATGCCCCACATACACTTGTCCAAAACTACCTTTCCCAAGCGTCCACCATATTCCTTCTACCCGGCAATATGGAGGCACCAATCAAGTTGATACACATCATCCAATCATGGAAGCAGGATGCAATAGTTTAGATCTCAGAGCATGTAACTGTACCTCAGAAAGAACATAAAGATAAGGTGGCTAAATGCCTGCCCTTGAGAGTTGAGACTAATAATTTACAAAATTTAACATTCATAGAAAAATAATAGATCCTCGTAAAGAATGTCTACTTAATAGTAGACAAACAAGTGGGTGAAGACCAACAAACCTGATCTTTAACCAACGAACTGGGTAGCTTTAACAAGCTCTCCAATGTTGGATAATGAGTCCATTATGTCCCTGTTTATTTGAGAATCACCAACATTACGCTGTCCACATTTATTAATGTGAAAAAGGAAGTGTGATACAACACAAACTCATTGTTAAGAAAATGTAAATATGAGAAAATCACAAAAAAAAAAGTAAACATGAGAAAGTACCTGTGAAAGTGTTGCATGATAAGAGAAGTAAGAGCAATCACAAGCATCTTTGCATTTGGCCTCTCACGAGGTTCATATTGCATGCAACAAGAAGCCAATCACACCAACTCAGTTCCATCATCATTTGAGAAGTGGCCTTCCAAGCAAGAATCTGTCAGCATCAGGAAATTCTTACCACGTATAAGGTTTGTTGACTTGCTATTTGTTGTTACTAATTATGAACAATGGAATGATGTCTTCTTGTTCTAAACCCATAATGTCAAACTTCCCAGTAAGATTTGTTACTAAAATTTTTAACATTAGAACCTGAGAATTAAGATATGCAAGAAAAGGTTCAAGTTACACTAGAAGGGAAAGAAGAAGATATCGAAGCTCTTGAAAAAGAGGGCTTGGATCACCAACATGTGTTTTAAGTTTTTGACGTAGGGATGAACGTGATGAGGATAACTACTCCGAATCCACGGAGCTTCTCTGGACTCCTCACAGAGACTTCTCGAATCCACGAGGAAAGAAAGCAGAAAATAGAAATTAATTCTAATAAATTCGAAATTGATTAATTGATGAATAAAAATGAGTTCACAACCCTTTAAATAGGGGTAACAAGCAATGGAAAAGAAATCAGAATCAAACTACAACTCAAACTCTTAGAATCCGTGACTTACTATAAATAGTAAACTTACTATTTATAGACGGTCGTGATGTCTACTAGTGCGCAAGGTTTTCGGCCAAAAATAGTAAGTGTCCTATTTGGCTTCACCAAACCATTCTCCTAATTATTCTAAGCTCTTTTCACGTTGGGCGCAACTCATAAAGCCCGACGGATGAAGAGTTATAATCAAACTAAAACTTACTATTTATAGTAAAAACGAAATTAAAATGGGGAAATGACCATCGATCCAGGGGTTTTTCACAATTCCGGGCTGCGCAACTTGGCGTAGCAGGGTTGGTTGGCTTCAGTAGCTCGTTCTACCCCAAAATCATATATTTTACGTCAGATAACTCATTCCGGATTGCAAGATACGCCCGATTTAAGGTTCGATGGTCTGGATCACTTCTGTCGTCGACCGGGCCTTTTCTGATCCATCTTGGCCATGTAACTGTCCGCGACCTGCTCTACATCAGTTTTGGCGGAAAGTTGTGGTGTTTCATTAGATGTAGGAGCTTCATCAATTCTTCAAGTTTCCCCTCTCCCAGCAGCTGTTGTATCAAATGCTTGAACGTGGCCTACCAAGGTCTCAAACGAGCCTTCTCAACCATTTCAACAAATAGGGTGTATGCACCACCTGCCTTATTCTTACTGCATAAACTATTTACCAAGACTTCTAGGAGATCAGCATCGGCATCGTAGTTCTTCTCCATCATCTTCATAAAACAGGACAGTGCCTTGTCTCCCTCACCTGCAAGGATAGCCCCTTTGACCATGCTCCAAAATTGCTCGATAAAATCCTCCCACCCGAGAATCCTCATAACTACATTGTAAGTGACTACGTTGTGCTCGTAACTAGGCTGCTTCCTAGCACAATTGAAAAATCCTAATGCCTAGAGAGAGTACTGGCGGACTTCTCTCAAAACCTTTACCACGATAACATCCGACAACAAAAGCTTAAGGTCGCCCAATTTTTTCTCGGCATCTTCATCCCAATCAGATCCTGAAATGATCCCAATCAGAAGTTAGTTACAAAAGCACATTGATTTTTGCCTTCGACTATCAATCGGATGGAGGAGAGAGCGTCATACCCGGACATGTAGACAGTGAGGATGTTGGGAGAGGAGGGTTTGGGTTTGGGTTGAGAAGGAGAGAGGGAGAGAGAGGAAAAGGAAGGGTTGAGGAAATGGGAACATATAAATGAGATGTTAGGGTTTGAAGAGGAGAAGGAGATTGGAGTTTTGGTGTTGAAGGAGTGTAGAGAAGAAGAAGAGCAGGACGAGCACGAGAGCAGAACGACCTAGATTGGAGATTTGAAGAGAGAGAGAGAGAGAGAGAGAGAGAGAGAGAGAGAGATTGAAGGAAAGGGGGAAGCAAAATAGCCCTAATAACATACTGGAAAGAGGGTACACTCCCTAAATTTAGAAACGGTTTAGAACCGTGTTCAATTAAAAATGGCTTAATATCGTTTCTGAACCAAAGCACCAGCCATTCCTGATAAACAATTTTGGTGTAGTGTGAGTCAATCTTGTTGATGCATAAATCTAGTTAGCCTTCCCTGGACCTTCATGTACCTACACAAGGAATGGATAAAGGAGACCCTAGCATACGGGATTCTCCAATGCCCAAGTCAGGTAGGGAATCTTGGTCTGGTTGAATAAGGAGTTTTCGGCTAAAGATTGTGCATACCTTTTACCAATGGAGGGACTCCTATCTATAGGTGAGGAGTGGCGGTGGCGTAGAGGAGATCTCCCTATTTAGCAGGGGTGTGTTGTAGTAGGATTCGGATCTTGTATGTGTCACGAGGATATCCCGAGATTCTCGGCTAGGATTTCGGGCAGATCCTTGTTGCGGTCGATTTTCTAGATCTTCAGCTGGGATCTTGGATAAACATTGTTGGGATCAGGTCAAAACTAGTAGAAGAAGGGTTGTGTTGATATGGGGTTATGCCGACCTGAATCCTTGAGCAAGTAGTTGTAACGTCTCGGAAAAATTCGTAAAAAGACCCGAGTACTACCTCAAGTAGAAATCACTAAGGACCGATTCCTTTAGAAATTAGACAAAAATTAACTAAGTACTAAACTAAGTTAATAGGCGAATTAGTTCAAATCACTTTCAATACGAACTGCAAGACCCAAAACCAGTAGAATTGCTAACTTTACATTACCTAAAAACCTAGGATCAATCTCAAAACCCAGTTGCTCTTAGGAGCACATTGAAACTCTGTATCAGACCTGGACCGCATGTCGAAAGTCCGATTACCGTGAAACTATACGATTATGACCACCTTAGTGGGCTTGACAACCATCTCGGAAATTAAGTCCAAATTGTATCCAGAAACGGACAACTTGAGCCCAGAGCGAAGTGTGTGAAAAACGGGAATATCCTTAGAAAACAGACTCAAACTTAAGTGAATTGGGTCGTTCGCTTGCAAGCCAAATTTAAGGTTTCAGACCATCAGATTCTGACCCAACTATACCCTTAGATCAGGGAAATTTTCCTACACATGTCGGTGCACTTGTGGCCTTGATTGAGTGATGATGACCGTTGAACTGAAACCGGTCCTCCGCGGTCGATCTACAAACCTGATCGGACCGAAAATTTTACCTGGCTTAGATCCATTGCCAGGGAACTTTCACTTGACCGTATGTATGAAATGGACCTCCAGATGAGCTTCATTGGCCCGAAACAGCCAACTGTTGGCTATATCCTAAGTATACCATGGCCCTGGGGCCATTGACATTAGTTCTGGGCCTATATAAGGGCCTTAACCCACCCCTCTCTTATTCCATATGATTTTCCAAAACCCTAAGAGAGAAGAGAGAAAAGAGAAAGAGAAAGTGAGGAGAAGTGAGAGAAAGTGAGAGATAGTTGCTGGGATTCAATCCCACCAGTCCACGTGCCGAATCATCCTACCTGTATCGCTATACCAGTGATTTCGACTCCATTCTTAGGTAAGAAATCCTAACCCAAATCTGTTTTAGGTATCCAAATAGATAGATTGGTGAAATAGCTAACCTATTTCATGCTATAGGTTGTCCTTGGGCCGTAGACAAAGGCATAGTGTTCGAAATGAGTTCGATACGAGTTTACCGACGGAAGGTATGGAATATAAATATTTAGGTTATAGTTTTCAAGGCTTTCAATGTCAGTTAATGATTTATGACTGACTTGATTGCTATCACATATGCTTAGATGCGATGTTTTTCACGTATTACACATATATATGAACTATGTTGAAAATAATGCATTCCATGTGTTTGTTTAAATGTTTGTAGGAATATGAAATTATGATTTGTTCTTGCCATGATTGTTGTTTAGGAATATATGATTGGTGTACGTGTGGCAAGTCTCTTGTGAAAGGATTTGCTATAATATATGTTTTAACTAATTTATTACATGTATGTGATATGTGTAGTCTAAGTATTTGATAAAATGCCTGAATGAAAAAATGCTTGTTGAAATATATTTAATGAGGTTGTTGAGATAGGATTCTCAATTCCCTTATCTATAGTTATAGTTTCCTTCATATAACCTATATTGCTACTACGTGCTTTATGGTTGAAATGCCTATACATGATAACATGTACACTATGTGTTTGTTAAAATGCTCAAATGATATTTATATTTGGATTAGTTGTCACATGCTGTCTTTGACTATCACATGAGAATGCTACTACTTTGGAGTGTGATTAGGGCTACGATGTAGTCCAGGCAATCAGTAATGGTTTACAATCAGTGGCCGAACTATTTTAGCCACGACGGATACGTTCGATGAATCCAAGTCATACGGTGATTATCGATAGTGGTTAGGCTACAAGGAGTACGTATGCGCTCTATGTCAATTAATTCAACGTACGCTCATACCAGTTGAGCTTGTCAAGTAACCCGATTAACCTAAAGTATGTTCACCATATATGGGCGCTACTACTTGAATCTAAGGTATTAACTTACTAGTAAAAAGTCCATTTAGCCTTGGTACCACGATCTACTAAGACTCATGAGCCAGGCATGGTGGCATGGGACATTATGTCGAGCTGTCAGCCTACACTGAGGTGATGAGCCTCCCCGTAATGTCCAGTAAGCAAACTAAACTCATGAGCCAAATACGGTGGTATGGGACACTGTATTTGAGCTGTCGGCCTGCGATCAAGTGACGAACCTCTCGTAGTGACCTCGAGTATACATTAGGACTACGCTAAAGTGATGAGCCTTTCCGTAGTCACTTTGAGTATAAACTAGGCCTGCGCTGAGGTGACGAGCCTCTCTGTAGTGGCCTGGAACTACCATTGTATGCGACTAAATAGGATTGACGACCTTAGATGGATCATTGTTTGGGTCAATGATATAAAGGGAGGTACCTTAGCTTCCCAATTATACTATATGAATAGATCTAATTAAGAACTTGGCTAATCATGCCCATGCACCACATTGCATGTGCCTTTGGCGTTGGAGTTGAGCACAGTGGGAGTGTTGCATGTGCGACCGTGAGATGATGTCACAGAGGGAGTGCAGGCGAGGGCATACATCATTAATACATACCTTCTTTGGATTAACCAGAGTACTTAGGAATACTTATTGTATTGCTTTATCATTACTGCTTGACTGAATTGATGACATGTTAACCTTTACCTTATAGCTCCACTGAGTTGATCACTCACTCCCACTCTGGGATGGTGTTTTAAAACACCAACCAGACTTTTTTGTAGTTTCAGGTGAGTCGAGGCTTATGAGACAGAGCCTGCCTTCTAATGACGAGGAGGAGGAGTCCTCCTATTTGTAACTCTCTGGCGGGTCTATGTAGACCTGGAATTACATCACTAGGGCTATAGGGATATGGATTAGATGACATTACACTTTATCATTTTTATATATTTTGGAACTAAACATGTAATTATTTAACCTGGTAACATGTTCACACTCTGGAGACTTACAACAACTTATGTGTTTTATATATCTATCACAGTCTTCCGCTTGCGTAATCTAATTGTCTTTGGAGTATGATATGTTGATCTAGGGTAATCCCATTCATGTTTAATACACTAATACGGACAACATTTAATCATCATTATCTATGTTGCATAAGTGATGTGTTGGAACTCGGAAGCCGAGCTTCTGTTCGACCCCCGATTTTCAAGGCGTTACAAGTTGGTATCAGAGCATGATTTGGATTAAATTGGACCTGGGTTATGGTAACACAATGCACACTGATATACTTTGACTTAGGAGGGAGTGATAAAATGTAGAAATGATCATAGGATTCCAGGTTTCGCCCGATGGTGATCATATGACCGTTGAAGGGAAACTGACCATAGAAACAGAACCCGTACGCATCTGTGATCATGTGAGGTGATCCCAGTTCCTTTCTAAACCATCAATCAATGGGTTTAGACCATAATTTAACATATCTCATGCTCAAATAACCTGAAAAACGTGAATGTGCGTGAGATCGAACCCGAAATGGCTTAAACGAACTCGGGGGCCTAAACGGTACAAATCGGGGGGAACCAAGGTGGACCCCACTCATTTTCGGCACCCCGGGAGGAGGATGCCATTGTCTCTGGGGTGAACCATCACCCCCCTGTCTAACGACCGGTGATGCCATCGCCCCAATAGCGAGACCTTGCCGTCCGCGGACAGCGGGCCTGTTGTGCCGCACTGGGCCAGTCGGGCCGACGAGTGTGGACACATGTGGCTCCCACAAAAACATGTGGGGGCCCCTATAACCCCCTTATTTGCTTCCTTTCCTTCATTTCTACCCCTCCAAGCTTTCTAATCTCCCAAAAATTTCATTCTCTCTCAAATCCTTCCTCCATTCTCATATTTTCTTCATTTCATACACACCTCCCACCATTCCTTTCAAACCCACTTCTTCTCTCTCTCATTTCCTCCCATTTGAGCACATAAACCCTCCTTTGTGTCTCAAAGATCTCTAGGCCTAACAATCCATCCTATCCCTTCATCTTGTTTCACTCAAATGGCTTTTTTCGAGCTCGTGGCAGCGATTTTCTCCCTTTCCACACTCCTTTCCCTCATAGGGAAGAAGAGGGCTTCCATGGATGAAGCCGGGCCTAGCCGCCCTACCCGTTCGAGGAGGCAAAAAAGTGCGGAAGCAAGTTCAAGCATCGATCGAGAGATCAGGATGAAGCGGGATCTCGATCCCCAGCTTCCTCTCGAGAGAGCTCTACTGGCGGATATGGCACATGAAAGATTTCATGGCCGTAGGGTCCTCTTTGAAGCACACGTGGATGAGAACAGCTTGGGCTTTATCTGGCAATGGATCTCTTATTGGACGTTAGATGGGGTCTCATATTTAAGGGTAAGTCTCGTGTGAATAAGGGCACTGTCCAAGCCTTCTACGCCCATATATGAGGGCCGCTGCTGGAACCTTAACAGTTCTCTATCCCCGTGAGAAGGCGGGAAGCCATTGTCAATGTGGACTTGATAGCTTGGATCATGGGGATGCCACGTGGAGAGGTTCATGCTAGCGAGAAGAACCTCAGGAGTGCGCATGAAAAGGATCGCCGCACGTGATTTCTTTGTGGCCGACTGGTCCACTGGAATCTAAGCAATTGCCTCCTAGCATCCAAGATGACTCTTGACTTTCACCTACTCCACCACATCTTCACACATAACGTATATCCTAGCTGGAGCAATCGCAGCGAATCCACGCGTCTGATGGTAGACTTCCTATACCAAGCTGGGCAAGGAGACAATTGTGCCTGCCTACTTATGTACTACTACAAATAGTTCAGACCGCGCGCTCTCCTAGGACAACCATTTCACTCCCATTTGGCCGACTTATATGCAAGCTTACTCGTGAATTCGGATACAGACTTGGGTCAAAAAGGCTTGTGCCGATCCATTTCATCAATGACACCACTCTCAATAACATGAATATTGGGCCATGACAACATCAAGCCTGACTCGATGAGAGTAAGGATGAGATGGAAAGTGAAGAGGAAGAGAGTGATGAAGAAGGCAGAGATGAGATAGAGGAAGAAAGTGAAGAAGAGGAAGAGCAGGAGGAAGAAGAAGAGGCCCAAGACTCTGACGAGGGCTCTCCTCCTGCCACATATGAGCACTACCGCGATTGGGCTTCTATAGAAGCCCGCTTGGCTCAGATTGAGGAGGGCCAGGTCGCCCTGCGATAGGAGGTCAGTGAGATCCAGGCTAAGCTTGAAGAGGGTCAGGCCTCCATGAAACAGAAATTCAAGAAGGTGTCTCACACCTTGAAGGCTATCCTATGTTGTCTGTAGGACAAGGGTGCTCCTCCTCTATCACCAGATTATGACGGCTAGTCCTATACTGTAGTTGTCTTTGGGTTTTCTTTGCTTTCTTGTTTCCTATGTTATAGCCTTGATAGGTTTAGTAGTAGGGTTGGTTTGATGGTGTGTTTGGTGTTTAAGGATTTGATTAGGTTAGCTTACATGCATTTCCTATCATGATTCATGTACAGCTATATCTCATGTATTGTGACAAATTTTGTTAAATGAAATTCATACAGCTCCTTTTGTTATGAAATTTATAGAATGCTTGAGAAATTGAGTGTTGTTATGTAAAATCTTACACGTGTTGCACCCTATGTTGTATATAGGGAATGCTACCTAAGGCCACATGGAGTACAACACGTCTTACACTTGACGACTCGATTGACGGGGCACCTCCCCTCAGCGATAGCCATACAGACCCCAGTTTGGGCCCGGATCGCAAAACTATCCGGATTCTCAGCCGGCCACAGGCCCCACTAATGGGCTAACACCTTTTGCACCACTGGTTCCTAAGCAGAACCATGCGTCCACTTCAACTCCTCACATGCTTCAGGTGGCTTCTCCCCTTGATATGCTAGAGCAGATGATGCTCCTTATGTAGCAGCAACAACAGATATGGACCACTATTACTGAGGCCCTTGCCTAGAACATGAGCGTGGTTCCGCCTGCGTTACTTATGCACCCTGCTAGGAATATGAGTGCCAACGGCCTATTTGAGCGATTTCAGCGCTTCCGACCTCCTACATTTGCGGGTACTCACAGACCCGAAGAGGTAGAGTATTGGCTTGACCCCATCTCTAAAATGCTGAAACCGGTGCACTGCACTGAGGCAGAGAAGTTAGAGCTGGTCACCTACATGTTTGAGGAGGCCAGTCTCTAGTGGACAATGTCCTTAGGACAGTTGCTCTTGGTTACATATCGACGTGGGATGCTTTTGAGACATGCTTCCATAGGAAGTATTTCCCTCTTACCTACCGTAATGAGGAGGGAGAGTTCCTTCACTTCCGACAGGGAGGAATGACTATGGCAGAATACGAGAACAGGTTCACGGAGCTGGTCAGATATGCTCCCTTGATATTAGCAGACCAGCCGATGTGAATGCGGTAGTTTTCTGAGGGTCTACGACCCGAGATATGCTCGAAGATGTGTTGCGCTAGTATACTCAACTATGCTGAGCTAGTGGACATGTCTTTGCGAACTGAGCAGGATGAGGACAGGCTATCCTGTACGCACGTGCCCATGGTTCCTAGGCCTCAACCAGACTTACCGAGCTAATCGTTCCTTGGTAAAAGGCCGCGAGCAGATTCTCCTCCTCGGCTTACGGCTTTACTAACACAGCCAAGACGACCTGATATATTGGCACCTACTGCAAGAGGTCAGGCCATGCTGATACCTACTATTTCACCAGGATTAGGGACAATGGCTTTATGCCTCCTCAGAAGATCAACCAGTAGATGCCACCAGTTATCTCAGCTCCACCTCTACGTTCTATACTACTCGTATAGCCTTCTTACAGGCCACCTGCACCTCGATTTAGGCCACCTCAGCGACTTATGGCACTGCAGCCAAACCATTCTCAATAGGTTCGTGTGCACTCACTTGCAGTAGAGGCATCCAAGATAGCAGTTATAGCACATATGGCTTTCGAAGTCATGACACATATTCAAGGTATACCAGTCTTCTTATTAGTGGACACCAAGTCTACTATCTCTATAATATCATGCACAAAAGTCAAGCGACTGGGGTTGAAAACTAGTCCTATGGTTGGATTGAGACTCCTTACCGCCACGGGGACCTTCTCAGATACCACCAAGATGTGTAAGGGTTGTTCGATAGACTTAAGGAGTAGAACAGTACTCTTTGACCTGATTATTGCCCCGCTATGTCATTACGATGTGATCATCGGTATGGATTGACTCACCAAGATGAGGGTAGAGATCGATTGTGATGCTAGGGTAGTGATAGCCCCATAGACCTGAGGGCACGACCTTTACATTCTCAGTGCAGGTCAGCTGGTACTACAGCATTATTTATTATGCTACCCTGCTAGAGAATGTTGATGGTCCGACACTTGGGAACACGCCTGTAGTTCAGGATTTTGTGGACGTATTCAGGAGGATACCTGGATTACCTCCTCAGTGCGAGATCGATTTTACCATTGATCTAGTGCCTGGTGAGACACCTATATTACTATCGACTTATCGCATGCCTCCATGTGAGATGGAGGAACTGAGGAGACAAATTGATGATCTATTGGAGGTGGGCTTTATACGACCGAGTGTATCTCCTTGGGGAGCGCCCGTGTTGTTCGTGAAGAAGAAGGATGGTTTGTTGCAATTGTGTATTGATTATCACAGGTTAAACCAAGTGACGGTGAAGAACAAGTATCCTTTGCCTAGGATAGACGATCTGTTCGACCAGTTGAAGGGGGCGCAGTATTTCACTAAGATCGACTTGCAGTCAGGGTATCACTAGTTGCACGTCAGGGATGAGGACGTGCAGAAGATAACGTTCAGAACCAGTTTTGGGCACTACGAGTTCCTTATGATGTCATTTGGACTCACGAATACACGGGCCGTGTTCATGGATCTGATGAACCAGTTGTTTCGGCCATATCTATACTGATTTATCATTGTATTCATAAATGACATTTTGATATACTCTAAGAGTCGGGAGGATCACAAGGAGCACCTCCGGGCAGTCTTTGATACTCTCAGGAAGAACCAGTTGTTTGCGCAGTACAAGAAGTGTGATTTCTGGAAAGAAGAAGTCAAGTTCCTGGGACATGTGGTGTCCAAGGAAGGAATAGCTGTGGACCTCACTAGGGTGACCGTAGTTCAGGACTGGGAGCAACCTGGTTCGGTTACAGAAGTGAGGAGTTTTCTTGGCCTGGCAGGCTACTACCATCGATTCATTAGAGACTTTTCCAAGATAGTCAGACCATTGTCACAGCTGACTCGGAAGGATCTTAAGTTTGCTTGGAGTAAGAAGGCAGAAGCATCTTTCCAGGAACTGAAGGACAAGTTGACGTCCTCCCCGGTGCTAGTATTGCCAGAGCAAGGGGTCAAGTATATGATATACATCGACGCGTCTCGTGTTGGTTTGGGTTGTGTTCTGATGTAGAACGACAGGGTTATTGCCTATGCATCGCGACAGTTGAGGAAACACGAGAAAAACTATCCTACACATGACCTAGAGTTGGTAGCCGTTATCTTTGCATTGAAGCTCTGGAGACATTACCTCTATGGAGTGGGGTTCGAGCTCTTTTGCGACCACAAGAGCCTTCGGTACATATTCACGCAGAGGGACCTGAATATGAGGCAACGATGATGGATGGAAACCTTGAAGGACTTCAAATTCGAGGTCTCCTACAATCCTAGTAAGGCTAACCTTGTGGTAGATTCGTTGATCCACAAGAAGACTATAGTGTTTGCGGCTCCGCTGATGATCGACGAATGGAACATGCTAGAGTTTGTGTGAGACTTTGAGCAGAAGCTTACAGTAGAGGAACCGTTCGAGAGCGTCACACATATTCGTGTTCAGCCACTTATTGACGACCAGATTATCGCAGCTCAAAAGGACAATGAACTATTGGTAAAGATGAGAGAGCAGGTGAGGGACTTGGAATAGAGAGTTGGTATGGATGGGGGTTTACGTTATTGTGGCCGCCTATGCATCCCAAATCTTCATGACTTGAGAAGGGAAGTTCTTGAAGCTGCTCACAATTTGAAGATGGCAATGCATCCTAGTAGCACGAAGATGTATCGAGATATGAAGAGGTCGTACTAGTGGGACAACATGAAAGCCCACATAGCAGATTATGTGTCTTGTTGTCTCACGTACCAGTAAGTCAAGGTAGAGCATCACCGACCTCCTGGTTTACTTCAGCCCATGTCCATAGCAAAATGGAAATGGGATTTCATCTCTACGGATTTCATTTCGAGATTACTGAAGACGAGGAAGGGACATGACTTTATTTGGGCGATTGTGGATTGGTTGACAAAATTGGCTCATTTCCTCTCAATTAAAATCTCAAACTTCGCAGACGAGTTGGCCAGGCTGTACATTAAGGAGATAGTACGCCTGCATGGAGTGCCTATAGAGATCATGTTGGAGTGAGACACGTGATTCACATCTGTCTTCTGGACTCGTATCCAGGAAGCAATGGGTGTGAAACTGAAGTTCAGTACTGCATTCCACCTACAGACGGATGGGCAAACGGAACGGGTGAATTAAGTGTGGAAGATATGCTGCGAGCATGTGTGCTTAATTTAAATGACAATTGGGATGACTGTCTTCCTTATGCTAAGTTCGCTTACAACAACAGCTTCCAGGCGAGTATTGGCATGGCCCCCTATGAAGCACTGTATGGGGGGCCGTATTGAGCACCACATTGCTTGGAAGAGGTTGGCAAGAAGAGTTTGATTGGCTCAGAGATAGTACAGGTGACCTCAGAGAAGATCAACATTATCAGGAGTCGACTTCTAGCAGCACAGAGCAGACAGAAGAGTTACGCCGATACGAGGTGGCGACCGCTAGAGTTTGAAGTTGGGGACCATGTATTCTTAAAGGTCTCCCCCATGAAGGGAGTCCTTCGGTTTGGCAAGAAGGGGAAGCTCACGCCACAATTCATTGGCCCATTCCAGATACTAGACCGAGTGGGTGTAGTTGTGTACAACCTTGTGTTTCCCACACCACTCGCAGGCGTGCACAACGTATTTCACGTATGTATTTTGAGTGAGGATGCGACTTATGTACTGCGACCGACACGTATTCTAGACCGGAAGGAATAAGTGCTGCGTAGTAAGGTTATCCCGCTTGTGAAGGTGCTATGAACACATCACATTAAGGAAGATGCTACTTGAGAAACAGAAGCCGAGGTCTGAAAGAACTACCCTCAGATTCTCGAGGAGTATGAAAAGGTACTAATTCCAAGGATGAAAATTTTCTTCAAGGGGGGTAGATTGTAATGTCTCAAAAAAATTGGTACAAAGACCTGAGTACTACCTCAGGCTTAAATCACTAAGGACCGAGTCCTTTAGAAATTAGACAAAAATTAACTAAGTACTAAACTAAGTTAATCCGTAAATTAGATCGAATCACTTTCAATACGAACTGCAAGACCCAAAACTAGCAGAACCGCTAACTCTACATTACCTAAAAACTTAGGATCAATCTTAAAACCCAGTTACTCTCACGAGCACTTTGAAACTCCGTATCAGACCTGGACCATGCGTCGAAAGTCCGATTATCGTAAAACTATACAGTTATGACCACGTTACTGGGCTTGACAACCATCTCAGAAATCAAGTCCAAATAGTATCCAAAAATGCACAACTTAAGCTCGGAGCAAAGTATGTAAGAAATGCGAATATCCTTAGAAAACAGACTCAAACTTAAGTAAATTGGGCCCTTCTCTTGCAGGACAAATTTAAGGTTTCAGACCGTCAGATTCTGATCCAACTACACTCTCGGATTAGAGAAATTTCCCTACACATGTCAGTGCACTTGTGGCCCTGATCGAGTGACGATGACCGTTGAACTGAAACTGGTCCTCCACGGTCGATCTACAAACCCGATCAGACCGAAAACTTAACCTAGCATAGATCCATTGCCAGGGAACTTTCACAGGACAATATGCAGGAAATGGACCTCCAGATGAGCTCCGTTGGCCCAAAACAGCCAACTTTTGGCTATATACTAAGTATACCACGGCCTTGGGGCCATTGACATCAGTTCTCGACCTATATAAGGGACCTTAACCCACCCCTCTCTCATTACATATGATTTTCCAAAACCTAAGAGTGAGAAGAGAGAAAATAGAAGGAGAAAGTGAGGAGAAGTGAGAGAAAGTGAGAGATAGTTGCTGGGATTCGATCCCACTAGTCCACGTGCTGAATCATCCTACCTGTATCACTATATCGGCGATTTCGACTCCATTCTTGGGTAAGAAATCCTAACCCTAATCTATTTTAGGTATCCAAATAGATAGATCGGTGAAATAGCTAACCTATTTCATGCTATAGGTTGTCCTTGGGCCGTAAACAAAGGCATAGTGTTCGAACTAAGTTCGATACGAGTTTACCGACGGAAGATGCAGGCTATAAACATTTAAGTTAGAGTTTTTAAGGCTTTCAATGCCAATTAATGATTTATAACTGACTTGATTACTATCACATATGCTTAGATGCGATGTTTTCCATGTATTACACATATATATGAACTATGTTGAAAATAATACATTCCATGTGTTTGTTTAAATGTTTGTAGGAATATGAAATTATAATTTGTGCTTGCCATGATTGTTGTTTAGGAATACATGATTGTTGTACGTGTGACAACTCCTTTGTCAAAGGATTTGCTATAATATATATTTTAACTAATTTATTACATGTATGTGATATGTATAGTCTAAGTGTTTGATAAAATGCCTGAATGAGAAAATGCTTGTTGAAATGTATTTAATGAGGGTGTTGAGATAGGATTCTCAATTCCCTTATCTATAGTTACAGTTTCCTTCATGTAACTTATATTGCTACTACGTGCTTTCCTATGCATGATAACATGTACACTATGTGTTTGTTAAAATGCTCAAATGAGATTTATATTTGGATTAGTTGTCACATGGTGTCTTTGACTATTACATGTGAATGCTACTGCTTTGGAGTGTGATTGGGGCTACGATGTAGTCCAGGCAATCGGTCATGGTTTACGATCGGTGGCTAAACTATTTTAGCCATGACGGATACGTTCGATGAATCCGAGTCGTACGGTGATTATCGGTAGTGATTAGGCAACGAGGAGTGCGTATGCGCTCCATGTCGATTAATTCAACATCCGCTCGTACTAGTCGAGCTTGTTAAGTAACCCAATTGACCTAATGTATGTTCACCATGTATGGACGCTACTGCTTGAATCTAAGGTACTAACTAGTGAAAAGCATGTTTAACCTTGGTACCACGATTCGCCAAGACTCATGAGCCAGGCATGGTGGTATGGGTAACTGTGGTCGAGCTGTTGGCTTACACTGGGGTGATGAGCCTCCCCATAGTGTCCAATGAGCAAACCAAACTCGTGAGCCAAATACGGTAGTATAAGACAGTGTATTCGAGCTGTCGGCCTATGATCAGGTGGCGAGCCTCTCGTAGTGACCTCGAGTATACACTAGGACTACGTTAAGGTGATGAGTCTTTCCGTAGTAATTTCGAGTATAAACTAGGCCTGCGCTAAGGTGACGAGCCTCTCCGTAACGACTTGGAACTGCCGTCATATGCAACTAACTAGGATTGACGAACCTAGATGGATCATTATTTGGGTTAATGATATAAAGGGAGGTACCTTAGCTTCCCAATCATGTTGTATGAATAGGTCTAATTAAGAACTTGGCTAATCACACACGTGCACCACATTGCATGTGCCTTTGGCGTTGGAGTTAAGCACAATGGGAGTGTTACATGTGCAACCGTGAGATGATGTCACAGAGGGAGTGCAGGCGAGGGCATACATCATTAATACATATCATCCTTGCATTAACCAGAGTATTTAGGAATGCTTGTTGTATTGCTTTATTATTACTGCTTGACTGAATTGATAACATGTTAACCTTTACCTTATAGCTCCACTAAGTTGATCACTCACTCCCACTCTAGGACGGTGTTTTAAAACACCAACTAGACTCTGTTGTAGTTTCAGGTGATGGTGAGGCTTACGAGATGGAGCCTACCTTCTATGATAACGAGGAGGAGTTCTCCTATCCGTAACTCTCTAGTGGGTCTATGTAGACCTGGAGTTGCATCACTGGGGCTACAGGGATATGGATTAGATGACAATACACTTTATCATTTTTGTATATTTTAGGACTAAACATGTAATTATTTAACCTGGTAACATGTTCACACCCTGGAGACTTACAACAACTTATGTGTTTTATATATCTATCACAGTCTTCCGCTTGCGTAATCTAATTGTCTCTGGAGTATGATATGCTGATCTAGGGTAATTCCATTCATGTTTAATGTGCTAATATGGACAACATTTAATCATCATTATCTATGTTGCATAAGTGATGTGTTGGAACTCGGGAGCCGAGTTTCTGTTCGACCCCCGATTTTCAGGGCGTTACAATAGCAGTTGAGTTTCCTTTGGCATAGGACCGATCAGTGGATTTTCTGACCTACTATTAAGAGATCGAGATGTTTTTTTGAGACTATTAGGGTCATAAAAAGACAAGTTAGTAATGTTTTCATTGAAAATTGAATCCCATCATTTATTCATGCTACACTTATCAATCTAACATTAAAATCCCATGATCTTAATAAACATCACACAAATAACATACCTATAATCATCTTCACACATACCCTAAGGTTTAGTGCTCTATGTCATGCCCCAGACTCGATAATTGGACTCACAAGGAACCCGATGGCCGGTTCTGGCTGCAACAGCCTCCGTAGTACCCCATTCTCGGCTCGTGAGGCAGGTTCCAATCGTGGGTTCCTACAAGGAGGATTTCCATAACAGTATAATCATTTTCAATACAAGCATACCTAGGATCACGGCAAGTATATTTGAGAATAACAAAGGCACACATCACAAAATCTACTAAGAATTTGAACTATTACAAGCTTTCATAAGGTCCAAAAGAACATACACAAGATAATACAAGAAGAAGAGAAAAGTCTACAACCCTGGGGTCCTCAAGCTCAACTCTACTCCAAGCTCTGCCGCTACGACGCCTACCTAGGATCTCCTGCACGCATCAATCATGCATAAGCTTATAAAATCTTAGAGGGTGGTGAAAGTGTGTGACAATGGTGCACAAAAGAATAGTAGAAGGTACAAGAAGAGAAACATGCTCAATGACAATATCAACAGCCTTACCAAGGCTTATCATGAATACGATGCAATGAGTACTAGGCACCATACCAAGGAGATGCATGAAGGGGCTTATGAAGCTGATGCGAACGCGATGTAGAGTAATGCCAGTACTCATGACCAATCCTTATATCAAGTACATTTCCAATCATAAGGAAATCACCGGGGTCCATTACACTACCTGATGACTGCCGCTCTATAGAACCCACACAGTCAAACGAGCATAAGAGACCTCACTACCTGCCTGTGGACAACCAATCACCTGTAAGGCCTGACGGTAACAGACCCATTTATGAGCTAATCAGACTCAACCTAGTAATGCCTTCTTACATCGGGCGAGTAAGGCCACACTCCTACCCAACCGACTACACGACAGTGGGAGTCGCGGCCTAATGGTATAAGGCCCTCGTGCCACACATAAGGTCATCCATGAACGTCCCTGTGGAGGCAAGGCTCTGGTGAAGCAAGGGCGGTATCATCATGAAATGCGATGTCAATGTATGAGTCACACATACAGATCATGCACAAGCTTCAGGCACTCAATGTGCACAAGGGGAGAAATTCCATCCCTCTATGACCACCACACAATGCAATCAATTCACACAGATGATGCATATGGGTCACAATGATGTAAGTGCGTTACCTGTAGAATATATTCCTCCTTCTCAAGGAGGGACAAGGTCTAGATACCTATACGGGTACTCTAAGGAGAAGTGAAGTCCTCTAGTGGGGGATCAATACTTTAGGATGGCCCACCAGGCTAAGTAGACAATGGTACAGGCCTAAATAGATGAAACGGGCTTAGCAAGGGTCTATAGTGGACCTTTAACCACCCATAGAGGCAAGTGGGTCTACCTTGGGACCATAAGTGTGGGCATTCAACCACTATTTGTCCCAAGAAGTTAGCCCATCCATATTCTATCACGAATCAAGGCCCAAGGCCCACACATCACCATAAATAAGAAACGGGCAACTATAACATACCACATACATTCATGTTGGGCCTCGAATAAATGGCCCAGGGCCTACTCAATACATGGGTCTAAAGGGCAACATCCATAGCCCAACCCATATGCAATACTATGGGCCCATAGGGAAGGTTAGGGCTCAACATAAGAGTCACCAATTCTATATATTGTGATGGACCTAGTGGGCAGCCCATTACTCAAACCACATGGGCAATAATCTCGTTCTAGTCAAGCAAGTTGGGCTTACAACCCAGCCCAAGAATATAGTTGATTTGGTGGGCAACCAAGGGCCCAACCACCCATACATTCTAGCCCACTAACCCAATCACAATATTATGGTGAAAACAGCCCAAGAGTTCACTAGGCCTATTTAGAAAGTTCCAGCCCATTTGGGCCTGAAAGAGTCCAAAAATCTGGTTACATACATGAACCCAAATAACCCAACTATGGCGAGCCTCAAGAGTGCATTAATTAAGCCTAAAATTAAGGGAAATAAAGGCATGAATTTATCCCTCCAAGGTCCTCAGAATATGGTGGGCCCCAACTCCTTAAAACTTCGTCCCAAAAGCAATGCACATATATACTATCTTGCTGGATTTTTATTCCACCAGCTTTCTAGGCCTGCTGGAGCCCGGTAAAATGTTCATCTGATTGGGACACAAGTCTAGGTGGTCCAGCAATAAGGTCAGGGGGTCCCACCACATAGGAGTACACCAATGTACATAAGAGATAGGTGGACCACACTACTGGACCAAAGTCCAGCAGCAGACCACAATGGGCGTTCCACAATTGGGCTTAGGCGGTCCAATGGGCTGGGCGCCTAGCACTATCCAAAGGCTAAAGGTGGGCCCCACCTTGGACGTTCCACACCAAGGTGGGCCACGTCCAAGTGGGCCACAAAAATGGGTGGACACATGGGTAAAATACAACATCATGGTGGGCCATATCATGGTGGGACGGCTAGCCTTGCTGGACGTCAACACCATGGACGTCCAGCAGGGTGGGTCGGTCCAGCCACTTGCAATCCGATTTTCAAGGGCCCAATTGGCCCAAAATCAATTTAGGTGGGTCCCAGAAAGGGTGGGCCACCTCAAGAATTAATTTTAGAAATTTATAAGCATGATAAGCATTTTTAAGAATTAGGACAGCAATACATGCTAAAAAAATCTGGTAGTGCAGAAATCCTGCTGATCCCATGTTTGACACCACATGGGGTGGGCCTAAACTTGTCCAAACCCCTGAAAAATTAGTGGGAAGGGTGGTCCTACTCATGGACAGAAAATGGGGTCCACTGGGGTGGCCCACTTATTCCAGAAACTCAGGTAAAAATGCTCATTTCCAACTTGCAGTGTTGCTGAACTGTCCAAAAATTTCTCGACAGTTAGCCCACTTTGGCCCATCCCATGGGCCTCAATCATCGGAGAAATGGTGTGGGCCCCATTCCACATCAAAGAGGGGTCCACGGATAAAGAAATTTGGGAGAAAAGGGCATGCAAACAGATCCAAACATTAGCTCAAAAGTCATGCTACAACTGGCCTGAAATCTGGACAACAACATATGTTTTCCATATTTCGGCCCATATAAATTAATCCAAGGGTTTATTGCCCTGATCCATCAAGTGGGGTCCACCTTGATGGGTTGTTAAAATTTTAGATCCATTGGTGCATTAAAATCTCCATGAAAATTCAAGTTTGGAGGCCACCCAACCCATGCATGCATGGTGGGCCTGGACGTCCAACAAGGTGGGCTTGGACGTCCCAACTCCCTGATGGATCTGAGATGTTGCTAACATTATTAGTGGGCCATATATCATCAGAAAGAAATAGAAGAAAAAGGAGAGAAAGGGAGAGAGAAGGAGAGAGATCTGGCCATTGGCAGAAGGTCCCGCCACTAGTGGACCTTCCACATTACAATCCATGCCATCCACTATGTACGTATGTTACATGCAAGCTACCATACATCAAGAAAACTTAGAGGGTGGGGACACCTTTCCCCACTATGCATGTAAAGGCCTAAATGGCCTATGAGATGCTAGAATGGAGAGGAAGTACATCATGGTGGGTCCATGGAGAATGGCCCACCATGGAAGGAATGAGTAAGATCTAGGCCTATGACCTTCATCTTAGGAGCCATATAGGGCCTCCACCATAGATTGGTGGGCCCTACAAGCTTCCATGCATGTAGTAAAAAAGAAAGGAAGAAAGGAAAGAAGAAGAAGGAGAGATGAAGCCAAGAAGAGCACCCACCTCTTGGATCTTCAAGCTTCTACAATCATCATGTGCCTCAAGCTCAATGAATCTATGGCCAAGATGGGATTGTAATGGTGAGATGGAGGGGAAATAAGGAAGAAAAGGGACTGGAATAGAGGGAAGATGGGCTGGACATCTAAGGCTAGCAAGGAAAGAAAGAAGAGAAAATGAAAGAGAAAGGAGTGAGAAAAGTAGTTGTAGAGGAGTCATGATTGCCATGTAAGATGTTGGGAAGAAAAATAATGATGGATTTTCTTATTTAGAGAAGCAATGATGGGTTTTGGGGAAGAAAACTCATCATGAGTTGCTAGGACTAGGTAGGCTAGGTAACTAGATAGGCTAGCCTTTACGGGAGAAGGTGCATTAGGGTGGGCCCCATGGGAAAACGTGTACACCCTACTAGGTGGGGTCCACAAACATGATCAAAGGCTCAAAATGATGTGCGCTTACAACTTATGATCTACAACTCGGATGGACGCACGGGACACGACATTGGAACCACGGCGACGATGTGGACAAGATAGCATAGGTTTCGGCCCGATCCGAGTTGGGTCAATGTGACCGAACTCAAGGACGACTGCAAATATTACTCGAAGGTCACGGGTCACCGGGATTTAACTGGTTGGACTGTGAGACCATGATGAACGAGATGCATACTCACACACACATATGCACACATGCAAACTCGGGTCGGGTCTCATATTTACCAGAGGTCAGCGGTGTGGTCTGCAGACATGATACTTTTGGCGAGCATGCCGTCGACGTAGACTTCCATTGAGTGCCTGATCTGCTAGGTAAATATTCTGTTGACGAGCCGCTGGTATGTGGCTCCGGTGTTCTTCAGTCTGAAGGGGATGACCTTATAGCAATAACGCCCTTTGTCGTTGACAAAGGTCATCCTCTGCTTGTCATAAGGGTGCATAGAATTTGGTTATAGCCCGAGCAGGCATCCATGAAACCTAAAAGTTTGTGCCCGGCCATGCTATCGACCTGTTGATCGATCCGTGGAAGGGGAAAGTTATCATTGGGGGCAAGCTTTGTTCAAGTTAGTGCAGTCAACATAGACTCACCACTTCCCATTTGACTTTTTTACCAAAACAACGTTGGTGATACAGTCTAGATAATAGATTTCTTCAATGAAACCTGCTTCAAGAAGCTTGCTAACCTCCTCTTCGATGATGGCATATCATTTCGCTTCGAACACTCATCACTTCTACCTTACTAGCTGATGGTCAGGGTCTGCGTGTAGTTTATGGACCATGACTTTTAGGTCGATGTCGGGCATGTCCTGATGGGACCAAGAGAACACATCTACATGTCGTAGGAGGAGGCTCATGAGCTCGTCTCGCAGATTTGGAGCTAATGATGAACTAACCTAGATGGTTCGAGTCGAGTCAGAGTCGGTGAGAGGGATGGCTCTGAGGTCCTCAACCGGGGTCCCTCTTTCGACCATCTCTTCTCGAGGGTCAAATGACATGATGGTCATTGTCTGATGTTGTGTCCTTAAGGCGATAAAATAACATTGACGTGCTTCTTGCTACTCTCCTCTAACCATCCCTACACCGTGTTCGGTTAGGAATTTCATTGCAAGGTGGTATGTGGATACCACGACACGTAGAGTGTCAAGGGATGGTCGGTTGAGGAGGGGAAATTGACTACAAGGAAGTCGACCGTTATTGTTGTTTGATTCTGCCCTTCCCCTACTATTACGGGAAGCAATATGGACCCTTCCAAGGTGACCTTGTTGCCCTCAAATCCTAGCAAGGGAGTTTTGATGGGTCGGAGTTGGGCTCTTCCGACTCCCATTTTGTCAAAAGCCTCGACGAAGAGAATATCAGCTGAGCTGCCGATGTCAACCAATATCTGAAACACCTTGGAATTGGCTACAGTCATAGTCACTACTAGTGCGTCATTATGAGGGTGATGGATGCCTCTAATGTCTTCTTCAATGAAAGTTAGCTCACCAGGCATTATTTTCTGTTCTATCAAAGGTCTTCTAGTGATGTTGATTTAATGCTCCTAGTTGTAGTGACTAATACTTCGGGCGTGAGCTCTTCATGCTCTGTTTGAGTCTCGCCCTTGATGGGTTAACTAAAGATGGTGTGGATTTCTCTGGTAGGTTCATTATTGATAAACTGGTCGTTCTTCCAGTCAGCTCGCTCTTCCCTTCTGCTGACATATTCTCACAGGTGTCCATTGCGAATGAGGGCCTCGATCTCTTCTTTTAGTTTAAAGCATTCGCTGGTTGAATGGTTGTGGTCGCGGTGGAAGTGGCAGTACTTCTACTTTCCCGCTTGTCGGTATTGGATTTCATCTTATTTGGCCATTTAAGGACTCGCTTGTCTCTAACTTCCGTGAGGACCTACTCGAGTGTCGCATTGAGAGGGGTGTACAGGATGAACCTGCTCTTAGGTCGTCTGTTTGGACGCTGACTTCTCGTGGGCTCGCCATCGTTTCTCCTCTTGTTGCTAGTGGCCTCGGCCTATTCTTCCTTGTGTCTCTTTTCTTTGGTCAAGCTACCCTTATTCCAAGATGCTTTTCGCAAGCTAAAAAGCTCCTCGACATTGGAGTATTTCTGAGCTCGATTGAGGAGATCGGCTAATGTTGTTAGAGGGTTTTTGCCAAGAGAAAAAATGAATCTTCCTTCCCTCAGGCCTCCCATCATGGCGGCCAGGGCTATTTGATCTGAATACCCTTTAATCTGCATGGCTTCCAAGTTGAAGCGTTTGATGTATTCTTTGAGTTGCTCATCGTCTTTTTGTATGATGGTGAGGAGGTGGGTAGTCAGCTTAAGCCTTTCTTTCCTTTTGACAAATGCCTTGTTAAGCCGCATGAAGGAGATGATGGATTGGGTTTCAACTGTTCGAACCATTTTCGAGCTATTCCTGTTAGGGTTATGGAGAATATGCTTGGCACATGACCACGGTCGATGCGCCGTGGAGTTCCATCCATGCCCTGAATGATTCTAAGTGCTCAGTCAGATCGGTTGTTCTAGAGTAAAGGGTGATCTGCAGCATCCGGAACCTGGATGGGAGTTAAGCATGCATAATGTCGGCGGTGAATGGGCGCTCCATTTCTTCTAGCATCATGTCTACTGAGGTCAGAACATGTATGTGGTAGGCCTGATGCATATCATCGATTGGGCCCCGCAGTTTATTGAGCTCGACCTCTTACGAGTCCTCATTTTCAGCTATGGCCTCGAGTTCGACCTCAAGAGCTTTGTCATGTCTTTTTTTCTCCAACTCATGGACTAGGTCGGGGGTAGCTAGCATAGCAGTGCCCAAGGCGTGGGAATGAGCTAGCCTTGGTGCTTCATCGATCTGTTTGTTTCCCCGGGAGCTAACCAGTGCTTGAGACAATGCAGAGATTTTCGTAATTGCTTGAGCGACAACTTCCTCACGGGGAAGGGATTTGTTGTTCTAACAATCCCCTTATTTGGTCGACGTTGCTGGTCAAGGCATTGACTTGATGTTCAAAGGAGACGAGCTCGCCCCGTTTCGGGACCGTTGTGTCTAGCTTACGAGTGCAAAATCAACCTGAAGTTAGGACGATGAGCCTCGATGATCCTTAAATTGTTCCGGCAGTGGTCTTGGCTTTCTTCCTCCCTTTCGCAGTTATCGAGCCTTTGCGAAGGTTGAGAACGACTTCCGACGTCCTTCCCACAAACGATGATAAACTATTGATGTAGAAATTTGGTTAGCCTTCCCTGGACCTTCGTGTACCTACCCAAGGAACAGAGAAAGGAGACCTGGGCTAGCATAGGGGACCCTCTGATGTCTAAGTCAGGTAGGGAATTTGAGTCTAGTCAAATAAGAAATTTTAAGCTAAAGATTGCGTACATTTTACCATTGGAGGGATTCCTATCTATAGGCGAGGAGGGGCGGTAGCGTAGAGAAGATCTCCCTGTTTAGCAGGAGTGTTTCGTAGTAGGATTCAGATCTCGTATGTGTCACAAAGATCTCCCGAGATTCTCGGTTAGGATCTCGGGCGGATCCGTGTTGCGGTCGATTTCCTAGTTCATTCGCTAGGATCTTGGATAGACGCCATTGGGATCAGGTCGGAACTGGCAAAAGAAGGGTTGTGCCGACATGGGGTTATGCCGACTTGACTCCTTTAGCAAGCGGCAGTTGAGTTTCCTTTTGGCATAGGGCTGATCAGTGGGTTTTCTAACCTACTAATGAGATACCGAGCTCGACCTCGTCTTTGGTCTTCTGACTTATTGACGAGAGACCGAGCTTGACCTCATCTATGGTCTTCCGACTTACTAACGAGAGACCGAGCTCGACCTTGTATCTTACTCGGTCCAGGGCTAGAGGTCGAATCTTTAGTCGTATCTGTCATTGTCTGAGCTAGCGAGGTATACAAAGTCCCAACTTGACCTTGTCTCTTTGGTTGGTCCATTTTCCCCACAACAAGTCCTAAAAGCTGACTTGTTCAACCATATAACATACATAATATAAATGTAAAATCATGACTACATGAAAATTAAGATTTTTATTTTTGTAGACTTTGTGCTATGTTGGGTTTTCTAGGTTTGATTTTACTGGAATTATTTTGATACTTCCTGGTATTACTTTAATGAAACATATGCTCTTAGTTGCATTGGGACACTTAGGCAATCTAATCCATTGATCTATATTGTATGTTAGGTTCGAGGCGCATTTCATTGGCTAACATGCAAATATCTCATTAATCTAAAAGTCTTAAAAATCTTAAGAATAACATTTATTGTTGATGGTCAAGATAATTCATACAAAATAGGTCAAACCAACCATTTGATCCCTGGAAATCCAGGGCCCATCCGTTGCTAATGAATATAAAAGATTACTTCTGGTGTATGAGTTGGAGTTTGATTCTGAAACTTCTTCCTAAGTTTGGTATCACTATTTAAAGAATTGTAATTTTATTTTTATCATTAATTAATTATTTTAGAATTTATTTCTATTTTTCTATTTCCCCGGTGAATTTGAGAAATCTTTACGAGGAGTCCGAGAAGCTCCGTAAATTAAGAGAAATTACCCCCCTCTAGGAAGACAGTGATTTCCCCGGAGTATCTCTCTACTTTAACGATACCATTTGAGGGTTAAACGTTGATTTTATGCGTTGGTTTACTGGTTGAAGGTGTTAACCTAAACGAACCCAAGTTGTGTTAATCAACTTGACTCAGGTTGGGTGGCAAAGTTTAGTTTGTCCCGGCTAAAGTTAAGGTTTTCAGCACCTCAGGTTTGGCACAGGTTGGGTAGCTTAAGTTGAGTTGGTCCTAGGGTAGACTCTTCTTGACGTTGGCCTGGGCTTGGGTTGACCCTCAACTTGACTCGATCGGCCCGTTGGACCACTAATTCTACCAATCATCTTGCGTGGAAGGATAACCACAAGATATTTTTTCAAAAGAAGTCTCATTCTCCACTCGGAAAATAACTTCCAACCAATCCCACAAGCTGGACCCACCATGAAGATTACCTTGTGCAAAAATGAGCCCCATTCACTTATCAGGTGGACCACACCATAGAAAACAGTGTATATCCGTTGAAAAATAACAAAGTAAAAATGTCATCAATTCGATGAGTGAATATTGCTGATTTTTGCTCAAAAGGAATCCTTTTGGTGGGCTAACATATTGGATGGGTCGGATGCCGCATGAAAAATAAAAGGTTGGAAGTTATCCGCTAGTTGAATGGTAACTTACGGTCCAACCAGTTGGACTTGAGATGTTACATATGAAGATCATCTGATGCCTGTATTCTTCGAGATGAACCCCCATCCGCAAGTGGGGTCCATCGATGAACGGTCTGGATCTTGTACATGTATGAATATGTTACATGAGTGGAGTGAGAGACCACTAACTTGGACGCAAGTAATAGTACGGGATACCTTCAGCAATAGAAGACCCAAATAATTTCTTCATTGACCGCTAAATCTTCTCGTTACCGAATTTTCAAACTTTTAGAAGAAGAGGAAACGGTCATATTCTGGCATTTCCGCGTGTCCCATGAATACGTTTGCAAAGGTGGGCCCCATGGAAAAGAGATCGAGAGCATTGATCCAATGGTCCAGTTTAGAAGGACGCGGATTGCGTACTGACTCTGGCAGTACTCAGTCGCTACTGATTTGTGGGCCCACCATGATGTATGTGTTTTATCCAAGCCGTTGATCTATTTTTCCAGCTAATGTTATGAAATAAACTAAAAATGAGGCGGATCCAAATTTCAGGTGGACCACACCACAGCAAACAGTTGCGATTGAACATCCACCGTTAAAAAATTCCCAAGGCCAAACGTAGTCTTTATTTCCCATCCAACTTTTTGATTAGGTCACACAAATAGGACCAGGGGATAACACAGATGTCAGCTTGATCGAAAACTTTTTTTCGGCCCCCGGTAAGTTTTTAATGGTGGGTGTTCAATCGCCACAGGAAATTCCTATGGTGTAGTCCAGCTAACATTTGGATCTGCTCCATTTACGGGGCCATGCCCTAAAATGAACTGGAAAAATGGACAGACGGCGTGGATAAGACACATACAACATGAAGGGGCCCACAGAGAACCAACCAGTAGCCACTGGGTAAGATCCCTTCCATCTAGTCATTGGCCTCTTCTTGGCAAATCTGGATGACCGATGGATTCACTCATATCCATTGATGTAAAAGCCGTCAATCCAAGGGTCAAATTACCCCGTGGAGGAGATGTGTGGCCGGGGCACGGTCATTTCTCCAACCGAAGGAGATGTAGTTTCCAGTTTGTAGGAGTGGGGCCCATTATCTAGTGATCCAGATGATTGATCTGTTGTTAGATCCATGTTGTGGCCATCAAGCACACGGTTAATTAGGAAGAGCCATGCAGCAATAGCAACGGTCAACATCCAACACAGAACGGACAATGATTGGTGACGAGCACTTTCCAATGTTAGAAATTCATGGGAATGGTCCCTCTATTGCTGCGTCAGATCAACGATCTGGATTATGAAACCATCTTCCAGCATCTACAAACTGAAAACCTAAGTACACTACGTATGTCCTGGAGTCAAGGACCATACAAGTACTCCAACCGCATTAGTCCAATCATCCGGATCAATGACCATTGACCCCACTCCAACAAACTTTACATCTCCTCGGTCGAGGATATTATCGTTCCACCCTTCTATAAATCCTTCTCTTCTCGAGTCACCCCCCCACAGCATCTTACAATCATTTCCCACCGTCGGATTTCTTTCATACCCAACATGGCCCAAGAACCCAAGCCGAGCCTAACCCGAGCCTCCCACTCATTCCGGCTCCGCAGCTCGAGCCTCAATTCACTCCGGCTCCGCCGCATCTTCGACGTGTTTGACCGTAATGCCGACGGCATGATCACGGCCCAAGAGCTGGGCCGGGCACTCGAGCAGCTAGGGCTGGAAGTGGAACCCATCGAGCTCGAGTGCATAGTGCAATTATACGTGAAGCCAGGTAATTCAGGGCTCGAGTACGACGACTTCGAGGCGTTGCACCGGTCACTCGGTGACTCGATCTTCAGTGGGGGCAACGACGATGCATGTACTACAGATAGCAGCAGTGCACAAGAGGAATCGGACCTTACGGAGGCATTCAAGGTGTTCGACGAGGATGGAGATGGCTTTATATCCGCCAGGGAATTGCAAGCTGTATTGGGTAAGCTTGGATTCCCGGAAGGGAGGGATATCAATAGTGTGGAGCAGATGATATGTTCGGTGGACCGGAACCATGATGGGCTTGTGGATTTCCATGAGTTTAAGGATATGATGCAAAGCGTTTCGATTATGAGCATTTGAAGGTATGTGGGACCTGGTTACAATCGTTGGATGGTTGGATGGCACGAGTGTCCAGGACATTCATCAGGTACTGGACACTGTAATCTGCTGATTAATTAGATCACACTTGTATGGTAAAAATGGACGGTAAAAAAAAAAAAAAAAAAACTGTCCAAAATTTTTCACTACCTTGATTTTTGGTATATGCCATGCTCATAGTGTGGGCTACCTAATGAATGGTCCAGATCGATCGGATATGTGGGAACCAGGCCCACATGGTCTCTCTGATGAGGGGCAGCTTTCTATCAAAAGCAGGTAAAGTTTGTAAAATTGTCAACTCTTGTGTATGTGTTTTTCTTACTCCTATGTTTCGATGGATTGAATTTTTGTAGTGGGAGAATTTCTATTCTTTTCCATTTTAGGAGTTGGAGTTCTAGTTTTTGGATGATTTGATTGGTGTGATTTTAGCACAGTGGGCCATTAAAAGTATTATAGACTGGATGGACGGTCTAGATCAAAGATACGGAGCTGAGCTATAATATAACATATATTCTATATGAGGTTTGCTAGTTCTACACGCGCCATTACAGCAGTAACATGTGCTAAATTAAAGTTAGTAAGACTCATCGACTCGGACCGATTCATTCGTTCCTGAGCTGAGTCGTGATTTGGCCAAGTCAAGCCCAAGTCACCCGTATTTCCATTTTTGATTTGTCGTGCAGAGTCGAGGACTTTATTGAGTCCGTGTCGACTGGTTAGGCGAGTAGCATTCGACTCTGACAAGTCGTCAATCTTAGATGCGAACTTGAAATTGTGTGGGACATCTAAGCCATGTGCTCCCCTATACGAAAGAAGAATTAAGAGTGGTCCACTCATCAGGTAGGCCAACCCTACCTGGAATAAAAAAAAAATAAAAAAATGAATGGTTTAAATCGATCTTTCAAACGGTTCATATTCAATTTACACATATTTGAGCGGACTAGACTAATTTTTATGCGTGGTCTCTTGCGTAGTGCTTGAATGTCTAGAACACTTTTGAAGTAGGAATAACATAAAAAATAAAAAATAAAAAATTGAGTGGGATCGGGTCAAGTTAACTTAGAGAGCATGCCAAAGCTTGACTTGACTTGAAAACAAAAGCTCCATGACAGATGATTATTTGAAGAGAAATCATCAGATCCAGGGCCGGCGCCGCCCAGCCGGAATAGACCAAGCTTGTACAATACGCAGGAATTAGGCCTGGTAGGAATTGAAGAAAACACTATCAGAGTTTATAAGAATTGAATAACCCTTTTCCCCACTTCCTGTTTATATGAATAAGATATTGTAAAAATAGGATTTTCATTGTCCTAGCATCGTTGGTTGGTGAAATTCTAGAAAGAGATTCAAACTTTCAAATATTCCGAGAATGGCCTTCTGACAAGCTTTGAAAAAAATTTCGAAGAAAAATGTCATTGTCCTTAGATCAGTACTTGTATGGTTTAGAATGCGGAAGAGGTTACGTGTTATTTTAATCCCGAGGAAGTGACGTGGACGGAAGTTTTTATTGTGCACAATGGAATGTATATCCAATCGATTCATTTTGTTTGAAGCCATTTATTTTTATAGGAACATGTTAAGATTTTACTGACACCATCTCTTTGTGGCCCACAAAACTTGATAAATAGTAACAATGTCCGTGCTATAGGAAATATTTTCTTGTGATGTAGTTATTTTGACTAGCAGATATGGATCATTCTTCTAACCATGGTCATTCATGAAATTCTGAGGTTAATAGATGGAGTGTGTAAGACATGTATCCTAGACCGTACCGTTCCGTAGGCTTCCGCGGTCTTCCCGGTCGAATTCCGGCAATCTTCGACTCTTAACCGACATTTGCGCACGACCCTGATTCACATGTTGTCAACCCGAGTCGACTCAATCTGAGACTTGTACCCTAGTGACCACACCGTCGCCGCGACTTGCGCCTCGATCCGATACCCTGGTCAGGTGATGCGGGTCCACGTTCGGTATGAGAAAAACGTCGCGCGTGCGAATTTCGAGAGAATCTTTACGACTTGTCACATCAATCAATCAATCAATCAATCCCATCATGTCAAGTACACATAACCTTTCACCAATTCCCAAGCAACTCCAAGGTTAAAAAGTTCTTACACAAACCCATACCTTTCTTACACCATTTACCACAAAAGTCAAAAAGTCTCTTACACATCTATTATCACCTTTCTTACACCATTTACCACAAAAGTCAAAAAGTCTCTTACACATTCATCATCACCACATCCATTACCCATCTCTCTCTCTCTCTCTCTCTCTCTCTCTCTCTCTCTCTACAACCCTCTCTCTCATTTCTCAAAACCCATGTTCCAAGCAACTAAAGATCAGACGTCCAAGCATTTTTAAACCTCCAAGAGAGCTTTGTGTGTGGCCCACTTCCTACCCCCTCTCATCTCCCATCTCAACCATCTAAACTCCATCTCCTCCGTTAGGATCGAAGTTAAAGAGCAAAGGAAGTCAAGGGAGCAAGAAGAAGACGGTGGGTGATTTTAGATTTTTATCTTTCATTCATTTGTTTGATTTAAGGGTCCATATATGTGGGACCCACCTTGATGTATGCTTGTATCCAAGAGAGGGCCCATAGTGGCGGGGGCTCTCTGTCATTGCCGATCTCTCTCTCTCTCTCTCTCTCTCTCTCTCTCTCTCTCCCCTTTTTCTATTTTTGGTGATGTTGATGATGAGGGTGGCCCGCTTATGACGTATATATAATATCCATACCGTCTGTTTTGGGACATATGGACCCCACCATGATGAATGGATTAGATCCACACCATCCATCTGAAAAATCATGTATAAGTGAGGCCACCTCAATATATATACATATATATGCGGTTGGTGGGCCACGAGTACGTGGACCCCACCTGGATGAAGGTATTACATCTATACCTTAGACGTCCAGCAGTCTCTGCTGCTGGACTGTGTAAGGGAATACAACAAGCAGCTAAAATAAAAAAACTAATAATAATAATTTTAATACATATATGTAACATATATATTGAGGTGGGCCACACGTGTGGCCCCACCATGTTTTATGTGATTAGATCCCCACCGTCCAGAACGTCCAGAGAGTCTGGACGGTGGGTATTTTCTCATGATTATATTATTTTATAATATATCTGATGATATTTTATTATAGTATATTATATATATATGTGTGTGTGTATTATATATATATATATATATATATATATATATATATATATATATATATATATATATATATATCATGAGAGAGGAAGGTGGGGTGGCCCATCTACGTGGGGCCCCTAAGATGTATGGGTCTTACCCACACCGTCCATCCACTCATCTGGCGAGCTCGTTTCTGGGCCACGCACGTGGAGCTCACCTTGATGCGTGTTTGCATCCCACGCCGTCCGTCCGTCTGTCATGCCGCGTACGGCCCCACCCTAATACATGTGGTGCCTGCACCATCCGTGCAGTGACCCACCTTGATGTTTGTATCTGGCCGTCCATCTGTTGGACGGCCAGCGGCCTCACCAGGATGGATACTTTCCATCCCAACCGTTTATTCTTCTGGTGGACAGCCACGTATGTGGACCCCACCTTGATATTTGTGATTCATCCAAACCATCCATACATTTGGTGAGCTCGTCCTCGAGCTTGAGAAGAAAAATAAGGCAGATCCAGTATCAAGTGGACCACACTACCGAAAGCAGTGGGATTGAACGCCTGCCATTTAAACCCCTTTGGGTTGTAAGGCCCTGGGCCAATGTGATGTTTGTTTTCCCTCTATGTCCAGGTCCTTGTGACCTTATGCATAGAATGAATGGAAAATAAATACTACGGTGGGCCCACTAGAGATTTAACTGTGAAAATCATTATCATCACTGTTAGGGGTGGCATGGTCCAGATGATCCTTTGGATGTGATTCATTTTTTTTAATGATAATGTTCTAAAATGATCTTTAACAATAGATAAATGGTGGGTTGATTTAGGCCCATTTGATCGGCCCATTCGATCGGCCCATTTGATTTGGCCCATTCAATCGGCCCATTTGAATCGGCCCATTTGATTCGGCCCATTCGAATTGGCCCATTTGATTTGGCCTATTCATTTCAGCCCATCGATTGGGCTCATTTAATCGGCCCATTTGATGTATATGAGGCCCAATGAGACGTATGTGAGGCCGTTGTGTGGGCCGAATGTGATGTATATGAGACCCATTGTGATGTGAGATTTTGCCATGATGTTTTTGGCGGTCATGCCTTGAGAGCAGTGATGGTTAAATGTCCGCATTGTAACTCTTTCAAGGGCCCATTGTTAGGCTCATACTTGCAGGGTTTAGGCCGTCTAGGCCCATCTTCGTTATGATCAGAGTCCATCACCATATATAACATGTTTAGTATAGTCCCATGATTCATACTCATACGCATCATATATATGCTTGATATGAGGAGTGATTGGTCATAGCATACGCCTTCGGGCAGATTGTTTATGGGCTCCCGGATCGGCGGAGTTGCCCACATTAGCGCACAGTACACGCATGTTTGCTGTATGACTAGATTGCGTGATTCATGCATCTCGCATTGTGTGACATATATACTACATGCCCTAGCGACATCAAGGCCATAGCCTCCACAGGCATATCGTGGTTGGCAGGATTGGATACTGAAAATCTTGTTTTATATAGGGTACTATAGATATCCCTAGGTGAAAGTCCCTAAACCCTTTTAGTAACAGGAGGTTGCTCTAACGTCTAGACTGAGTGGGTGCATAAGCGCCAAGTGTCGATTACCAGAAGGCGACGCTTTTCACTGTGTCATGGTCGGTTGGAAGGGGGTGCGGCCTTACCCGCCTAAGAGGAGGGGGCAAAGCTAGGCTGAGTTTGACAGCTCAAGGAATGGGTCCACTATCGATGAGCCGAGTCCGATATTGGTAGGCGGATAGTGAGGTCTTTTCCACTCACCTTATTGCGCGCAATGGGGCGGCGATCTAGCTTGAAGTGTACTAGACCCCGGTTATATTCCAGAGTTGAGTTGTATTGATATGTGGATTTAGATGAGGATTTGTATGCTTGAGTTACATCTCGCATCGCATGGCCTTGGTATGGCCGACATCATACATCTTGCATCGCATAGCCTTAGTACGGCTTATGGTATTCATGGACTCATCAGCATATTTCGCATTACTCTGATACTGCATAATTGTATTACTACCTTGCGCACACACTTTCACCACCCTCTAAGCTTTCTATAAGCTTATGCACGACCGTTGTGCGCAGGTGACGTTGGACCGTAGTAGTACTGAGGTAGGAGCGCATAACAGATCATCTTAGAGCTTTTTGTCCATTATCATTGTATTTCCCTTTATGCTCATTGTACCTGTAAAATTTTTTATCATAGTGGAAATGTGATGAAGTTTTTGGTTATTGTTTGTGGGTTATGCCTTTGATTATGCTTATTGCGAATCAAACTGATGTTGAAAATCCTCCTCGTAGCATCGCAGGATCGGAACCTAGCGAATGGGCTCTAGGAGCCGAGAATGGGGTTCTACGGAGGCTGTCAGGCCAGATTCGGCGATCGAAAATTTTATGAGCCCGATTTTCGAGTTTGGGGCATAATAGAAGTTAGTATCAGAGCATAACTTAGGAATAACTAAAAACAACATTACATGTCTGCTATGAATGATTAAATCCTAAGTTCGGATAGCCTATCGATCTTTTATTACAGACCCTTAACGTACGTGCCTTCGAGAGTTTTTAAAGTTAATAGACACCTTTGCTCTTTCCTGTAGGACATGCCACGAAGGAGAGTGACCCGATCGACTCCCGCTTCACCACCAGAGACACCCGCTCCACCACTTGCGGCTCCCGCCCTACCACCTACGATCCCCACTCTACCACTAGAGGTTCCTACTGCTTATCCTGAGGATGCTGCTCCTCCACTAGAGACCGGTGCAGATCCGACCATATCTGTGAGTGCCTCTCAGCTATAGCAGATGTTGCAGGCTGTGACGGCCGCCCTTTAGGGGTGGGGCAGGCACCCCGTCATTTCGCCAGCCCAGGCAGAGCAAGAGAGCGCGAGTGCCCTCCTTTGAGAGTTTCAACGGCTCGATCCCCCGCGTTTCTAGGGCGACCCAGACCCGACAGTAGCTGAGAGATGACACTCCAATGTGGAGAAGATATTTGATACGATGGGATGTATGACCGAGCGGTAAGTCCAATTAGTAATATTTTTCTCCATGGTGAGGCTAAGCATTGGTGGACATCAGTCTCTTGAGCAGCAGGCGCCAATTTTGCCTGGACATGGGAGGACTTTGTTGATCGGTTTGATGTACAGTACTTTCCTGATCACAACCGACGACAGCGAGCATTGGAGTTCGAGGCCTTAGTACAGGGTGATATGATGGTGGCTCAGTACATGGCTTGTTTTGTAGTGCTGTCCAGGTTTGTACCATAATTGGTAGATGATGAGGAGTGGAGAGCCTGCCGATTCAAGGATGGTTTACGTTACGGTCTTTGAAGCTGTGTTATTGGGCATGGCTCCCGACTTTTGATGGGGTGGTATGGAAGGCCCAGATTTATGAGGCTAAGTGGGCTAGTTCTCAGTCTGACCGCAGTCAGAAGAGAGACTGGAAGAGGCAAGCTCCTTCTAGTGATTCCCAGTAGTGTCAACCACAACAGAGGCGCACTGGTCACCCAGCCTTCTGAGCGCCAATAGCACCTTCAGCACCACCTCCGAGGCAGTTCATCGGCACCTGTTTTAGGTGTGGTGTGACGGGGCACTATATGTGGGAGTGTCCTTGCCACCAGCAGCAGCACCATCTGAGAGGTCCACAACAGCCTCCACCACAGCAGCAGCAGAGACCCCCACAGTAGTAGCGACAGCAGCCCCCACCACCGAGGCCACCTCAGCAGTAGCATCAGCACCAGCCTCCGAGGCCGCAGCAGCAGAGGTAGCAGTTTCGACCACCTCAGTGACAGCGGTAGCAACAACATGCTCAGAGGGGACAAACACCTCCCCAGCCGGCTCAGGCTAGGTTCTATGCAGCTCAACAGGATCCGTAGTCATCTGGAGGTGTCGTTGAGGGTATACTTCCAATCTCTGTATACATTACTCGAGTTTTATTTGATTCCGGTGCTTCGCACTCATTCATGTCCGAGGGATTCTGTCATTCGACTGGATTGCCGACAGAGTCTGCTCGAGAGAGGATGATCGTATCAATGCCCTTGGGGAAGACTACAGTATTATGCCGCTTCTGTTCATCTTGCCCCGTGCTAGTGAGAATTTTCTTGCCTGCCAACTTGTATGTGCTGCCGATGTCAGATTTTAATGTTATCTTGTGCATGGATTGGCTTGCCGAGTACGATGCCATCTTGAACTACTCCGCGAGGATAGTCATGTTCTGTATACCAGGCTTGCCACAGTTTTAGTTCGTTGCAGAGCCCCAGGGAGAGCCATTGTCATGCTTAATGTCCTGCGCCGTTGAAGAGTCTGTTGCCGCTTGTATTGATCAATTACCGATTATTTGTGATTTTTTTTGGGTATTCCAGGAGATGTTGGGATTACTGCCTCGCCGACTCACCGAGTTTCAGATTGATCTCGTGCCCGGTATTGCGCCTATTTCGAAGGCCCCATATCACATGGCACCGTTAGAGTTACAAAAACTGCAGAAGCAGTTGGACAAGTTACGCGAGTTAGGCTTTATTCGTCCGAGCAGTTCACCGTGGGGAGCGCCGGTACTCTTCATGAAGAAGAAGGATGGCTTGTTGAGGATCTGTGTAGACTATCATGAGCTCAACAAAGTCATGATAAAAAACAAGTATCCGCTTCTGAAGATTGATGATTTATTTGATCAGTTGCAAGGTGCATAATTTTTTTCGAAGATTGACTTGCATTCCGGTTATCATCAGATTCGGGTTCGAAAGGAGGACATTCCGATGACGGCTTTCAGGACACGTTAGGTCATTTTGAGTTCCAGGTCATGTCATTCAGACTGACCAATGCGCCCGCAGTGTTCATGCAGTTGATGAACGAGCTCTTCCGCCCTTATCTCGATCAGTTTGTTGTAGACTTTATCGACGACATTCTGATTTATTCAAAGACCTGTGAGGAGTACGAGCAGCATCTGGAGGTTACGTTACAGACCCTCCATGCACACCAGCTATATGCGAAGCTAGAGAAGTGCAAGTTTTGGCAGGAGGAGGTGAAGTTCCTCGGTCACGTGTGAGGAGGAGGGTGTCACAGTGGACCCCTCGAAGGTTGAGGCAGTGCATCAGTGGGGCCAGCCCATGAACGTGTTCGAGATCCTTAGTTTCCTTGATTTGGTGGGCTACTACCGGCGTTTCATTGAGGGCTTCTCTCGTATTACAGCCCCGCGGACTAGGTTGACTCGGAAGGGTGCGGAGTTTATTTAGAGCTACGCCTATGAGCGAGCATTTATGGAGTTGAAGGACCGTCTGACGTCCACTCCTATCCTCACTCTTTCCTCTAGGAGTGATGGATTTATTGTATTTACCGATGCCTCGCATATTGGTTTCGGTGTTGTCCTGATGCAACACGGGAGACCAGTGGCCTTCGCGGCTCGTCAGCTCAAGGTCCATAAGCTGAACTACCCCACGCATATTTGGAGCTGGCTGCAATTGTCTTCGCACTGAAGCTGTGGAGACACTATCTCTATGGGGTCAGGTTCAAGTTCTTCTCCGACCACAAGAGCTTGAAGTACCTCTTCTCTCAGTCTGAGTTGAACATGAGGCAGAGGCCCTGGATGGAACTCCTGAAGGACTATGACTTCGATCTTCAGTACCACCCGGGCAAGGTGAACGTGGTGGCAGATGCCCTCAGCCGTCTACCACGAGGCCTGGTGGTGCATATGATGATTCAAGAGTGGAGGATGCTCGAGGATATAACAAAGTATGACTTTGAGTTTGGCTTGCAATCTTCTATTGTGCAGTTATCGAGCCTGTCGATTCAACCCTCTCTTGTCGCAAGGGTGATTGAGGCTCAGCAGGTAGACGAGTCGTTACAGGATTACCGATCAGGGGCAGCATCCGAGAGTCAGTAGATTAGCAGATTAGTTCAGACGGTGGACTTCGCTTCAGAGGCCGATTATGTGTCCCGGATATTCCTGAGTTGCATAGAGATCTTATGACCGAGGCACATCGATCGCGTTTTTCTATCCACCCTGGCTTGACGAAGTTGTACCGTGACATGAGGCAACAGTATTTTTGGGCAGGGATGAAGCACCAGATCGCCAGTTTTGTGGCTGAGTGTGATACATGCCAGCGTGTTAAGGCCGATCATCCGGGACCCCCTGGTCTATTGCAGCCGTTGAGTGTCCCGATGTGGAAGTGGGAACACGTATCGATAGATTTTATTATGGGCTTACCGAGGACTCAGCGCAGTCATGATGCCATCTGGGTTGTTGTGGATCATCTGACGAAGTCGGCACATTTTCTTTTGATTCGTGCGACTTGGCCTTTGGACCGGCTTGCGAGGTTATTCGTCGAGGAGATTGTGAGACTGCATGGCGTTCCAGTCTCGATCGTTTCTGACCGAGACCCAAGGTTCACGTCTTAGTTTTGGGGAAGCTTCCAGAGAGCGATGGGGACTGATTTACAGCTCAGCACCGCGTACCATCTGTAGACCGATGGCCAGACCGAGAGGGTCAACCAGATCCTTGAGGATATGCTTTGGGCCTGTGTGATTGATTTCGGAGGTAACTGGGATTTGCATCTGCGATTGGCTAAGTTCACGTACAACAACAGCTATCAGGTGACCATCAGCATGGCTCCTTTTGAGGCACTATATGGTAGACCATGCAGATCATCGAGTTGTTGGATCGAGGTTGGAGAGGGCCATCTCCTAGGTCCCGAGCTTGTGCAAGAGACATCAAAGGCTATTAATATCATCAGGCAGAGGATGCGTATAGCTCAAAGCCAGCAGAAGAGTTTTGCTAATCACAGGCGTCGTCCCTTAGAGTTTGATGTAGGGGATCATGTGTATCTCAAGGTCTCACCTATGAAGGGTGTAGTTCGATTTGAAGCGAATGGCAAGCTTGCCCCCAGATTCATAGAACCTTTTGAGATCACTGGGCGCGTTGGCGCCTTGGCCTATCATCTTGCCTTGCCATCTCAATTGTCTGACATCCACAACGTTTTCATGTCTCTATGTTGAGGAAGTTCGGGTCAGACATCGTTCCTCTTATTGATTGGCAGCCGTTAGAAGTTCAGGAGGATGCTTCCTATATTAAGCAACCAGTCCATATCCTTGATCAGAAGGAGTAGGTCCTTTGGACCAAGGTCATTTTGTTGGTGAAGGTTCAGTGGGGTCACTATTCTGTTAAGGAGGCTTCTTGGGAGCACGGAGTTGAGATTCGAGAGCGCTATCTACATCTCTTTGATGATTAATTATGTGTTGTATTTTATATATTGTCTCTGATTTTATATGATGAGGTTATGTTTCTTCTTCCTCATGAGTTATGACTAGTTGTGATGATTATATAAATTTCGAGGATGAAATTTTTATTAGGAGGGGAGAGTTGTAAGACCCGTATCCTAGACCATACCGTTCTGTAGGCTTCCGCGGTCTTTCCGATCGAATTTCGACAATCTTCGACCCTTAACCGGTATTAGCGCGTGACCCGGATTCACATGCCATCAACCCGAGTCGACTCAACCCGAGACTTGTACCCTAGCAACCACGCCGTCGCCGCGGTTCCGATGCCACGACTCGTGCGCCGATCCGATACCCTGGTCAGGTGATGTGGGTCCGCGTTCGGTGCGAGGAAAACGCCGCACGTGTGAATTCTAAGAGAATCTCTATGACTTGTCACATTAATCAATCAATCCCATCATGTCAAGTACACATCACCTTTCACCCATTCCCAAGCAACCCCAAAGTCAAAAAGTTCTTACACAAGCCCATACCTTTCTTACACCATTTACCACAAAAGTCATAAAATCTCTTACACATCCATCACCACCACATCCATCACCCATCTCTCTCTCTCTCTCTCTCTCTCTCTCTCTTTACAACCCTCTCTCTCATTTCTCAAAACCCATATTCCAAGCAACTAAAGATCACATGGCCAAGCATTTTTAAACCTCCAAGAGAGCTTTGTGTGTGGCTCACTTCCTACCCCCTCTCATCTCTCATCTCAATCATCTAAACTCCATCTCCTTCGTTAAGATCGAAGCTAAGGAGTAAAGGAAGCCAAGAAAGCAAGAAGAAGGTGGTGGGTGATTTTGGATTTTTGTCTTTCATTCATTTATTTGATTTAAGGGTCCATATATGTGGGACCCACCTTGATGTATGCTTGTATCCAAGAGGGGCCCATAGTGGCGGGGCCCTTCTATCATCGCTGATCTCTCTCTCTCTCTCTCTCTCTCTCTCTCTCTCTTTCTCCTTTTTTTGGTGATGTTGATGATGAGGGTGGCCCGCTTATGACGTATATATAATATCCATACCTGTTAGGTGTGGCATGGTCCAGATGATCCTTTGAATGTGATTCATTTTTTTAATGATAATGTTCTAAAATGATCTCTAACAATAGATAAATGGTGGGTTGATTTAGGCCCATTCGATCGGCCCATTTGATTCGGCCCATTCAATCGGCCCATTTGATTCGGCCTATTCGAATTGGCCCATTCGATTTGGCCCATTCATTTCAGCCCATCAATTGGGCTCATTCAATCGGCCCATTTGATGTATATGTAGCCCAATGAGACGTAGTGAGGCCGTTGTGTGGGCCGAATGTGATGTATATGAGGCCCATTGCGATGTGAGATTTTGCCATGATGTTTTTGGCGGTCATGCCTTGGGAGCAATGATGGTTTGACGTCCACAGCAGCATCTTAATTCCTTTTATGACTAGCCACATAGTGGGTCATTCAACCAGTTCGTTGGTTACATAGTCTGTGCAACCAATTAGTGGGTTATGCGGCCCGTGCAACCGACCCTTCTTTGCTCCTCACCTTCGGTCTTCTCTCAAAGCTTTGGTCCCCTTCCAGAATTCTTCCTCTGTCCCAAATGAGAGGGGGAGTGGGGTATTTATAGGCCTTCACATGTGTCAACCCTCGATCTTTGTGCCATGGGCCCCACTTTGCATAAGATTTGGCCTTTCATCAAAATTATTATCTCCCCTCGATTGCTCAAGCCACGCAACCATGTAAAGAGTTGCACGATCCGCCCAACGATGAAGTCCTTCGCACAGTCCAAATAACTCATTAGCCTAATTGCGTGACTCGCGCAACGACCACAGTTGTGCGACCCACACAACTGTCAAATAAAACACTTTGATCTTCTTCTTTCTCATTTCTTCACTCCATGTCTAATTCCTAATTTTTAATCTTTCTTCATGATTTTTATGCTCCAATAGATGCCCCCTTGATCCGTTCTTTGTTCCCTTGAATCAAAGAATCAGGGTCAATCTTCTCAAATTTTTGCATTCCCTGAGGTCGTTGTGCGAGCCACGCAATGGGCACTTGAGTTTGTACTCGACCCCATCTTCTATAAATAGTCAGTCAGTTTTTTGCTTCATCACTTTTTCTGTCTGCAGCGAAGCCCCATCTCTTTATTTTCACCCCACGCAACTAGCACTTGTTACGCGACCCACGCAACAATTTTATTTTGAGCAAGGACTTTAGCCATTATGCCACCCGCGTAACCTAGAACCTATTGCGCGACCCGCGTAATCGACACTTCACTAATTTCCAAACTAGGCCAAATTTCTAAATTTCTTCGTTTCAACATGGCTCGTATGAAAAGAACTTTCATCGTTGTCAATCCTCCCTCCGATCAACCTTCTCACCAAGAATTTCCAAATCCTAAACCCTTCCAAGCCGCGACATCCCAAGCAACAGTATCACCATCATCTCTAGCTCAACCCTCGCACAAGTGATTTAAAACAACCGCTACATGCCCTACTTACATAAAAGAATCAATACTCCCCACCTTTGACTTCACCAACGTATTGAAACACTATCATCTCCCATCCATAGAGCCATCGCGATGGGCAATCTTGAGAGACCCCTAGAACATGGTCGTGAATATGACTGGGAAGAATGGGTGAAGACGACAGTGCATCATCAGATGATCAGCCAAAAATTGCCTGCCAGAGAAGATACTCCCCTTCTAGACAAAAGAAGAATCGTCGAAACAAGGCTCAAGAGTTTTAAGAGAAGATCAAGGAACACAATAGAAAGAAGCTTCACAATTCCTGAGAGTCGATCTGCGCAGTTTAGGGTGTCATAAAATTTGACAACCCCTACAAGCAAGGCATTGTAGTAATTCCAGTTAGTCTCCATCGCCACCATTCTATGTTGATTTGTGAGCCTATGGATCATCTGACCTCAGAAAGATTGGCTTACACAAAGTCTTGGTCATATAGGGAACCAAGACTATTAGAAGGTATCCTACAGCCTCCAAAACCATGACAACAAATTGGTGGCATCCATTCTATGATTTTCCTCGTCCCTTCCTACAACCTTCATAGTCTATATCCAACATGCTTTTATGAAACACTCCAGAAACGTTCCAGCCATCGCTGCCTCATCTGGAGCCTAGAGGAATTCAGAACAAGAGGTCTTCTGACTCCTCGCAATTATTATTCTGAATGGGCTACTACAGTTCTGGCAAAACATGTGGGGACTTTGTCGAAGATCAATATTTTCACTGCGATCGAAGCAATGTCACATCCCTTTTATAAGGAATCTTCCATTTTGAAGGCTTTCCTCAACTACTGGTGTCCTTCCACCAATTCTTTTCATATCCCTGAAGCCAAAATGAGCCTCACGCTTTGGGACATTTACAGGATTATCGGTTTGCCGATAACCAAAAAATTCTTTGATGAATTCGTCCCCACAAACGAGGAGCTTGCCTTCATCTCTTCGCCTAACCGCATCCCCTCTATCTCAGAATCAACCACCGAACTTTTTAAGGAAATGTCCAAATTTTTGAATATTCACAAGATTCAGCCTATGCAATGGCTGGCTCACTTCAGCAGAGCTCTCTGGTAATTTTCCTTCTTCTTCAATTAATGCCTCTGTTACACCTTGATACATATTCTCAATTTCATTTGCTTATCTCTTTTTTCTTCCAGGTTTAATGGCAACCACTCACGAGAGATTGAACGTCTCCGGAAGGGTATGAAAGGTCGTGCTGAGTATTCTGTTTATGGGGAGCTCGCAGCGTTCATTGCTTACTGGCTAAGCATAGTGGTCTTCCCAAGCTCTAAGTCAGCAGATGCCATCCGCCCTTCGTTATTTGTAGTACTATGTGCCATGGCTGAAGGAGTCAAATATTCTCTCGCCCCTCCCGCTCTATGCTCGATCTACAGAGGTTTTGGAGAGATCGCTTCCCATGTAAAAAGCCCCTCTATCGGTTCTGCTTCGACTTATATGCCATGGCATTACTTTCTTGGCTGACTTGGTGTTTATTTCCCGTGAACTTTCAAAGTACCCGAAAAGGCTTACGTCCATCCTTCTCAAGTCCCTCTCTACTTTTTTTAAAAGGGATCCTTGGCAAAGAGATCCTACAACTGGGCAAAAGACGCAATTTCTTCTAATGCCAAGATAAACTACTTCCATTTCGGTCTGTCTCACTACACTGTGGACACAGAGAAATCAGACACAACATCGCTCACCATAGGGGAAAGGGGATTCTTTCTATCAATTAGATTATTTAGTCTCCCATCGAGTGAAGGGACGGAGTTCTAGTGAGAACCATATTATCCTAGCCATTTTGCTCATCAATTCGGCTTCGATCAGGCAGTTCCAGAAGATTATGGGCTTGTTACTCAAAGAATGCGAAGCTACTGCACTGGCCCATTTAATTGGGCAATGGTTTGGAAGCAATTATTAGGCCGAGCTAATTCTTCCTTCATTATTTCGAGCTGCGATCGTACTCTTAGGGCCTCGTATAACCATATGAGGTGGTGGGTGCACCAATCATACTTGGTAAGAAAAGGTCTGCCAATAGCTAAGCCCATATGGCTTCCACCTCCTAGGCTTAAGGGTCTCACCTTTGAAGATGGAGTCAGTTTCATAGCGGAGACCAGCCATGCCCCTTATGCTGGTCATCACTGTGTCAAGATATCTGTGGATGAACCTATTCATGAGAGGAAGCTTGACAACACTCTTGAAGGATGGATAGCCTATGTTGATATTCATGAATTTGAATAAATTCTTCTCCATCATTTACAAAGAAAAGAAGCTACAGAAGATACTGCCCCTCTGCCAGAGAATATTGCCAATCCTCAAGATCAACCAACTTCTTCTCATGCCCCCAGGACCATCTCTCCTCAACAATAGCTAGCTTCTTCTCCAATGACAAGATCTTGAGTGCGCGCCCAAGATTCTTCTTAAGAAGGGACCACTGCTACTGCTTCTCCAGTTTTGGCTACCGCAGATCCTCAACCAGAGAGCCACTAGTCTCTTCCTTCTAAGGGGAAACAAATTCTGGTTGAAGAGTCCAGTGAAGGAGATTTGGATGGTGAAAGCTCAACTTCTTCATCTCAACATACTATTTCTGATGAAAATGAGACAGAAGGAGAAAATCAAGATGATGATTATGAGGAGGGAGGTTATTCACCATGTAAGAAAATCTTACTGTCTTTGTTTACTTTTGTTCTTTTCTCCTTTCTTGTCTTACATATTCTATTTCAGGTGATCATACTGCAAACATGGAGGCAGATAATACTTCTCCTCTAGATTTACCCCTTGTTGCACCAACGGCTTTACCGAGATTCTCGATGCCCCCGCGAGTGGTGGCACGATAAATTGCTTTTTCGATGGAGCCAACTGATTTACCCACTCCCACTAATGTTGTTTCGAGTACTGAAGCTAGGGCTCCTTCTTTCACTGAGATGGTAGAACCTAATCCTTCTCTTGCTAGAGAGACGCAACTGCTCGTTGTTTTGGTACCAGCAGAGGGTACATCCTTTTCCTCGTTAACACTTTCTACATTGCTTACACATACAGTTTTGCTATAACTTTATATTTCTTATTTCTTAATAGGGAACTTTCTTATTTCTTAATAAGGAACTTACCTCAAAGTAGTGCAGAAAGTTCTCGCTTCATTGAGACTTCATCAAATGTGTTGTCCTTTGAGAAGGTTTCTATGTACAAATTGGCACTAATTAGGAATTCCCTATTAGCCATCATCGAGATGTTCAAAGATCTTGATCAATGGTCAGATTGGGCTGTCGCTTTAGATGTCCTAGATAGTGCTGCATGGATGGCTAAAGTTGATGTTTCTTTCGTACATGATGCTCTTCTGAGATTCCATAATTCGATAACTGTTCTGTCATTGGCTGAAATCGCGATTGTCCCACCTGAAATTTTGGAGTACATGATGCAACTTACGTACTCTAAGGAGAAAGTTTCTTAGATTGCTCCCATTGTCTCTTGCCACGATCAAGAACAGTTATCTCTGTGAGAGCAACTAAAGATTTTTACTGAGAACAAGACATCTATTCAGGATCGCATTACTCTTTTGAAGCAAGAAATCGCTCAGTTGGAGAAGCAAAGTCTGGAGGAAGATCTAAACATTGAAAGAATATAAGAAAATATGTAGTGTAGCCTTCATTTTGTGGACTCTGAAAGATATGAATTAGCTAAGAATGAAGAACGAATTGCCTCTTTGGAAGAAAAGGTAGCTGGCATCCCATATCCGACTAGATTTATTTCGAATGCTAGACTGGAACATGCGGCCGCCCAAGTTAATCTTCAAGAGAATTTGCAACAATACTTAGCGGCATTAGGCATCATAGGAGAACTATGAGATGTATAACTTTGATATCTTTTTGCTACTATAAACATTTTCAGAATTGCAAGTTATACAAGGGTCTTATGATGTTTTACTGATGATGCTCTTGTCTTATTTATATGATGTTTTGATTGATATGTTATGATTGATGTATTATGCTTCTTTTTTTTTTTAATCCTCTTATGATTTGTTAGTAAGGGATTTCCCAGATGATCTTTGTCTTAATTGGTGATGTTAAGTTTTAGTTTAGTCAGATAATCACACATAGTTTAAGCTCTTGAGTAGTGGAGCCCACACAGTTTTTTAGACTCTTGAGTAGTGGAGTCGGGTCTTACGTGATGGTCTCTATAACTCCTAGGAGTTCACTGCACTTCTCACAGCCTGGTGAGTTTACAAACTGCGATCCATCAGATGGGCCCAGTGAAGCTACCGGGGCCGTGAACTCGGTTGGACTTACGCGCAGTGTTGGCCTCAGTAACTCTCTAAAGTTCACGGGGCTTGCGAGGTGACCTTTGGGGTACCAAATCTAGGGCCGCCAGTCCATCAATGAGTAGGTTTAAGCCCTTCCTCATGAGTTAATATTGAAATCAAGCCAAAGATCTGGGGGTCTTGCGCATGGTTGACCTATTTATGGACATGGCCAAAGAGCTCACACTGCAGCCTGCGTTTTCTTCGTTTACAAGGCCGGACCCATTCACGGGAGGGCATTTTCCTCCGTTCCCTGTGACATTGACGGAAAACTATACAGACAGCATTGGTCTTACGCGTGACTGGTCGTTAAGGACTTTAGGACAAAAGGCTTCCATCATGATAAAGTCCACATGGAGTGGCACACCAAGGAGGCTTTAGGACAACATAAGCCTGTCTTCAAGACAACCCTCCATGGGAAGTGGCGTTTGAAGAGAGCTTTATGACATCCTCCACAGGAGGTGGAGCATGGGGAAGGGTTTAAGACAACAAAAGCCAAGTGTTAAGACAAGCATCCATATGAAGTGGCGTTGGAGGAGAGCTTTAAGACATCTCTCCATGCAAAGTGGCATTGGAAGCCTAGCTTCAAGACATTCTTCCATAAGAGGTGGTGCATGGGGAAGGCTTTAAGACAACAAAAGCCAAGTGTTAAGACATGGGGAGAGGAAAAGGTGGCGTACCAAGTTTTCCCCATTTTCCATTGCGCGAGGTCGTGCAAGGCTTCCCATTACGCGGAGTCATGCAAAAGCCCCTCCTTAGGACAAAATCCACAAAAGGTGGCACACTCCCTTTAAAAGTGGCACAAACTCTTTTAACATGTTGCGTGGATATGCACAAAAGCTTCCCTTTACGCGGGGTCGCACAAACGACTCCCCTCTCATGTCTCTTATCTTCATTGTCTTCTATCTTCTTGTCTTCCAATCAACCAATTGACCCATCCTCTCAAATGAAGCATGGGGAGGGGTATTTATAGGCCTCACTCTCTTACATTGTGGTGATCACCACCACTTTTCCCTTCACATAATGTCCATCTTCCTCTCTTAAACAACGGTGTCCACCAAGCTCTCCTTTAAATGGTGGTGTACAACCACTTCTTTCTCCATACAAGGCAATATCCATCCATTCTCTTTTTACCAAAATACCTAAAATACCCCCGGATACTGATTTTTACCAAAATACCCCTGGATGCTGATTTTTACCAAAATACCCCCGGATACTATTTTTTACCAAAATACCCCCAGATACTGATTTTTACCAAAATACCCCAAATACTGATTTTTATCTAAATACCTAAAATACCCCTTGATGCTTTTTTTTACAAAAATACCTAAAATACCCCCGGATGCTGATTTTTACCAAAATACGGAGTGAATGACCCTAGAAAAGATCCGCATCATAGAATTATCTAACCGCTGCAATGAAATATTTTTGTGCCTCAACGGTGAGAAAACACATATATCTTACTTGCCTAGTCTTTTGAGTTAAGCTTTTGTCTATGAGGTAGCCTTCTAGAATTTGCGGCTCCTTGATCACTTAATTGGGCACATACAAAAGCCTATTCTGTGCATGTGGTCTGTTGGTTCACTCTGAAGAATGGACCGGTGATGATTAAGTTGCAGAGGAAGAACAATGGTCTCATCTTTATACGGGTTGCAAAATTTAATCGCCTTAGCGTTCAACTTGATTGAATCCCAAGTGTTCTGAAAACGTCTTCGATTATGTTCTCGAATCTTTTCTTGGAAAGCTTTGTCTTGGCTCTTTTATGTTGTCCATTTTAGAACAGTTGAGGAAGGAGAAGCTTTGTTGGATAAGGATGGGTGTCATCAGTGCGAAAATTGGTTGTGCACTTCAACTAATCATCCCAGTCGGATTCCTATCCTAAAATGGGGGCTCCCTATATCTCCTTCATTACTATGGCCATGCGGATATGATCGGATAAGAGTTGAATACGGTTAGCGAAGTTCATGATGACAGGAGCTAGCTCTTTGAAGAGGAACTATAGTTCTCGCCATAGCGAAGTCTTTTCTGATTATGGGTCTCAGTAGATTGTGGGTCAAACGGCCCAGCAGTGCTTGGGGAAGTAAGAGGTCTTTTTGAGCTAGCCATTAGAGATCTATGCAGGAGTTGATAAAAAAAAATAATTAAAGTTAGAAGGAAAGGTTTATTAAGCTAAAAAGAGAAATATAAAAGATTACTGAGGAGGGAGGATAGATAAACTTAAAGTACATGAAAAAAAATGTGTTGTGTGCAAAATATTCAAGTCCAAGTTATAGTGCGCAAAGGGTTGCACGCAAATCATTATGTGTAATCTGTTGCACATAAAGTATTGTGCATATACTGTTGTGCATAAGGTGCTGAGCATAAGAGTATTGTGCGCTACCTGTAATGCACAGAATTTTGACTAAGTATAATAGGGTAATGCGCGCTCAGACATGTTGTGCAAGATAAGATGTTGTGCGTAAAAAAATTTTGTGCGGAAAAGTCATTGTGCGACACACAATGAGGTTAACGCATAAAGATGCAACTTGATCAGAAGCAGTACGAAATAATAGAGAAAAGTGGTAAAAATGAAGATAAGCCCTGTATTTATAGGCGGGATTTGGGCCGTTGTGCGGTATTTGTTATGCGCAGATTAGTAAACGCACAACAAAGAAAATAATTGTGCGTACAATAAAGGAGGAAAAAATTGTGTTTGGAAAGAATTTTTATTGATCCTACATGTTTATTTTATAGGTGTAAAAAACAAAAATGCAGGATCAAGAAGGCATCTATTGAGGCATCAAAAGAGAGAAAGACAGCAGAAAAGTTACTATGCATAAATTATTGTGCGTGAATCATTGTGCACAAATTATTGTGTGAAATTAAGTGTTGTGCACAAATCGTTGTGTGGAAATACACTTTGAAATACAAACAACCGCACACTAGCGTCCACACAATGGAATCTGCACAAAGGAATCCACACAAAGTCGTTTGCACAAAGGAGCTTCGTACAAAGGGGACCGCACAATGACTACGTGGCATGTTCGCACATGTGAAGAGGCTATAAATACCTCTAACCTATCAGTAAGGGGTTAGAGGTAGCCAATCAAGAAGTAGTAGAATCCAAAGAGAGAGGTAGAGCTCCGCCCTTAATGTGCGGCGCACAACACCATTGGCAAACAAACATCATCAATGCGCAACAGGTCCTAGCGACCAACAGGTCCCAGCGCACAACACCATTGGCTCACAAACATCATCAGCGTGAATAGGTCCTAGCATGCAACAGGCCTTAGCGTGCAATAGTCCTGAGCGCACAATGGGTCGAGCGCACAATGGGTCGGGCGCACAATAGGGTTAGCGCATAGTGAATTCACCTAACGCATAATACATCTTGGTGCATAGTGAATTCCCCTGATGCATAAGGATTTTGGCACATAGTAGACTTGGGCAACAGTCTGCAATACATGATGCTTCCAGCAATTATTGCCTTAGCTCATTAACATCTTTTATTTTAACTTATTTATTTATTACTATAAGTCTATTTTGGAATCAAAGGACAAAAGGATGTGAAAGAACTTGGAATAAATAAATAAAGTGATTGTCTTTCTTGTCTTCTTTTGTTAATTATTAAGTGAATGAAATTTCTCGAACAAAATGCATTTATTTTTTGTTTGAAAAATGCGCGATCTAACAGAGACGCCCATAACTCCATTATTTGATGTCAGATTGGGTTGATTGTTGGTCATCTGAAAGGTTCTTTAGTGCTCTTTCATTCCTAACTGGAATCATCGTATTCAGAGACCATTTGGGCATCCGTAAGTGGGATTGCAGTCATCGGTCCTGAATGTTTCCTTCATCTCCTTGCCTGATACTAACCCTCATAACTCTTTCTTCACAGGTCGAATTTAAACTATTTTAGGTCATGGAATGGTAATTTGTCAAGCTTCCAAATGGAACCAAAATTACCTAATTCAGAGACCGTTCGATATCCCAAAAGCACGTTGGAACTCTTCGATCGTCACTTTTCATTATACATTGTTATTCTTTTCAAATCGCGCGATCCAACGGAGACGCCCATAACTCCATCGTTTGATGTTGGATTGGGTCAATTTCTGGTCATCTGAAAGGTACTTTAGTGCTCTTTTATTCTTGACTAGAATCGTTGTATTCCGATACCATTTAGGCATCCGTAAGTGGGATCGCAGTCGTCTGTCCTGAATGTTTCCTTTCTATCCTTTTCCAATAGTGAAAAGGCAGAGGTAAGAGTCCCAGAGGGGGGGTGGGGGTGAATAGGACTATGACAAATTAAAAAAATTAAATGTGGAATTAAAAAGGTATAAATAAAGATAGCATTAAATAATCCTACACTGTAGAAATGAATAATAACCTCAAATGTACAAGTATTGAGAGGTTAATACAGATGTTGGTCTGAGGACAACCTTACACCAAAACCCAATGGCTTATGTTAGGACAACCTGATTCCTAGAATAGTCTATATATCAAATCTCAAATCGATATAGAGGAATAAAGAATAAAATAGCAAAGAAAATAACTAAGCAATTACAGCATTCCCACACTTGCATAAAAGAGATTACAACATTATCCACAAATGCTTAAAAAGAAATTACAACATTCACACTGTTAGGGCATAAAAATCATGAAGAAAGATTGTAGATCAGAAACTAGACATGGAGTGAAGAAATGAGAAAGAAGAAGATCAAAGTTCTTTGTTTGGCAATTGCGCAGGTCATGAAACTGGTAGTTGTTGCGCGAGTCACGCAGTTAATCTAATGTGTTATTTGGACTACACAAAAGACTTCATCCATTGTGTGGATCATGCAATTGTTTACATCTTTGCGTTGTTCGCGGAACCAATTTCACTATTGCGCAGGTTGTGCAATCGAGGGCAGATAACAATTTTGATGAAAGGTTAGATCTGATGTAAAATGGGCCCCATAGCAAAAATATCGAGTGTTGGCACATGTGGAGGCCTATAAATACCCACTTCCCCTCTCATTTGAGGGAGAGAAGAATTTTGGAAGAGGAGCAGAGCTCTGAGAGAAGATTAAAGGTAAGGAATAAAGAAGGGGAGCGGTTGTGAGGGCCACGCAATCCACTAATTGATTGCGCGGACCACGCAACCAACAAACTATGTGGCTAATCATAAAAGGAGTCAAGATGGTATTGAAATTGTCTAGTTCGGCCTTCATTGCTTCAAGCCCTCCTTTAGATAAGAACAAGCTCAAAAGTGGAGAATTTAATCAACACAACTTTCCTCCTAAGGAGATGACTGAAGCGACTGTCAAAATGATGCCGAATTCAAGATTCGACATTTCGATTTTGTTAATTTCAAATTATGTATTTCAAACGATCTATCTTAGAATCAAGGGATATTAAGGGATGTAAAAGAACTCAGTATTAATAATAAGATGATGTTCTAAATCAATTCTCTTTGTTATGTTCAAATAAGATAATGTCCCCCAAACCAAATGCATTTGTTTCTTGTTCGAAACAAAATAACGACTCTGCTGGGGACTTTATTGTTATTTCGATACCAACATTGAGAATATTATAGAATTTTCATCGTAGTTTTGTGTCTTTCGACGCCAAAATGGCGACTCTCAATGAGAACATCCCCCCTTCATCTCTAAGATAGATTATTTGATTCTTCAAGTAGTAATTATAATTATATTTTATAATTGAAGGTTTCTAAATCCAACTACAAATTACAACCAATGGCAATTTTTGCAAGGAAAGTGAGCTTCCGTTTCACTCCGACCGGCTTCATGATAGAATACGCACCAGATCAACCCCCGGAATACATGACTCGACTTCCTACAAGCAAAAACAACCTGACTCAAGCAATAGTGGGAGTTGTATCTGCTTCGCCTCAATTGATGGAAGGAGATAAGGGCTGGACTGTTGTGATGTCTCGCCATGCGAGAGCACGAAATGCAAGAAGCCTTATAATGAATCCACCTTCACCAAGAGTTAAAGGGCCAATAACGCATAATGCAACTAGGAGGAATCCTGAACTCACCCCCCCTGCAATATATCCTGACCAAGTAGTTCCACAGTTAACGGCGCATGAATTTCCAGCTCTGGTCGCTCCAAGAGTCAGATGGACGAAAGAGTTGAAAGGTAAGGCATTGCTAACAGGTTCACCAAGGTCCGTGTCACCCCAATCGAATGAAACTCCGTCCTCCCCTCTCTTCGTGAGTCCTATTACGTCGACATATTCTAACCCCAGTCTAACTACTGCTTCATCGAAAAGTGGAGAAGCACAGTGCATATGGTTAGAACAAACCAAGAAAGCACACCGACTATGGAGGATCGTATAAATGAAATGGCAAAAGCACAAAGGGCACTAATGAAAGAATGCAAAATTCTTAGAGAAGCCTTAGTGACTCTCTTACACAATGTAGCTCAGATAGTGGCTCCCTCGACAATGGGTACAATGAATGGACAAGAAAACCATCACGAAGGCTTCTAACCATAGGAGGCAGGATCGCTTGAGTTCCTCCCAGTAGCCAGAACCATGACATAAGACGAAGTGAGACAAGTCATCGAAGAAGATGCCAGGATAGAAAGAGAACGTAAGAATACACACCATATCCAAGAGAAGTAGAAGACATCCTGTTTCCAGCTAACTTCAAACATCCAGATTTCCAAAAGTTTAATGGAGAAGGATCACGGGAGGAACACCTAATGCATTTTATTACTAGCATGGGAAACTTTTCTACAATACTACAGTATTGCTAACGATTTTTCGGATCATCCTTGACAAATAAAGCATTCTAATGGTATTCCAACTTAGATCCTGGATTGATACGTACTTGGAAACAAATGCAAGACACCTTCATGTCCAATTTCTGCTCTTCAGAGTGTGATGTTAGTGTTTCAAACAAGAAACAAATGCATTGAATTTGGAGAATTACTTTATTTGAATGTAACAAAGAGAATAGATATAGAACAATCATCATATTATTAGCACTGAGTTCATTTACATGCCTCTACTATCCCTTGATTCCAAGATAGATCATTTGAAATACATGGATTGAAATTGACAAAGCTTATATGCTGAATCTCAAATTTGACAGCATTTTGACAGTTGCTTCGGTCATCTCCCTGGGAGGAATATCATATTAATGAACTCCTCTCCTTTTGAGCTTGTCCTTTTCGTAAAGGAGAGCTTGGAGCAATGAAGGTAAAGCTTAGAGCAATGAAGGTAGAACTGGAAGATTTCGGCAGCATCCTGTTTCCTTTTAGGATTGGCTACATAGTGGCCTGGTTATGCGACCCACGCAACTAGTTTGTGTGTTGCGGGTCTGCGCAACCAGTTCTGCAGTTGCGTGACCCATGCAATTGATCCTCTTCTTTGCTCCTCACCTTTAATCTTCTTTCAGAGCTCTGCTCCTCTTCCAAAATTCTTCTCTCTCTCAAATGAGAGGAGGAGTGGGGTATTTATAGGCCTCCACATGTGCCAACCCTCGATCTTTATGCCATAGGGCCCACTTTACATCAGATTTAACTGTTCATCTTGATCATTCTCTGCTCCTGATTGCGCTACTCGCACAACAGTAAAACTGGTTGCGCGATCCGCGCATCGGATAAGTGGGATTGTGCGATCCACTCAACGGTAAACTCGTTTGTGCGATCTGCGCAATGATGAACTCAGTTGTGCGGCCTTTGCAATGGATAAATATGTAGGTTGATTGCGCGATCCATGCAACTATTGCTGGTTATGTAACACACGCAACTACTACTAGTTGCACGACTTGTGCAATTACAAAATAAAACACTTGATCTCCTTCTTTCTTCATGATTTTTTATGTTCCAACAGTTAGTATTACAGAACTAGCTTCCGTGCGGCAGAGAGATGGAGAACCGGTTGAGAAGTTTATAAATAGATGGAAAACATTGGGAGCTTCATGTAGGCAGCTGCCGAAAGAAAAGGAACATGTTAAAATGTGTCTAAACTCCATGGAAACAGGAATTGTGTTCGGACTCACCAGTGCCGATATTAAAACCCTCCATGACCTAGCCACTAAGGCCCATGCTTTAGAGCTGATGACTCAAAAAATGCCAGCGTTCCACTTCGAGCTGACAAGGAGAGCACCGAACAAGATGGCTGCAAATACTATTGATTGTGCAAAGAGAAGTAAAGATGTAAGAGACTCAAGGGATAAAAGGCCAGACAAGAAGGAAGAATTGAATCAATCAAGAAACAGGTACAGTGGAAAAAGGGCCAAAATGCTCAATTCTCATGAAGGGTTTGCATTCGATAGGGAAGATGTTGTTCCTATGATGAACCAATTGCTGAAAGCTGGTATGATGGAGTTACCAGAACCCAAGCACCCTGAAGATGTGATGAAAACCAGAGAAAGAGATTTTTACCGCTATCATCGTCTGGTGGGACATGCGATGAAGAATTGTTACATGCTGAAGTATATAATATAATGGATGATAGATAGGGGTGAAATAGTAATTGGAAGAAAAAGAGAAAAGGGTGCAATGGTGACGGTAAATATGCTCACGATCCAGGGAAAGACTTGAGAAATGAAAGAGAAAGAAGATTATGAGGCAACAAGGAAAGTAGCGGTGATTATGCTATGATTGGGAAAGAAGGTAACAAGCCCCATGAAGCAGAAAGCAAGAATTATAAGAAAGGAAGTTGTCGAAAGGCAAAGCAATGATGATGAGAAGCAAAAGAAGAATGAAACGGCAAAAGTGACTTATGATGTAGTGAGTCATTTGTAAGGTGTACCGGCTCGATTAAGCATTTTTTATGCGCTTAAATTGTCCAATCATAATGTCAGAGAAACCTTACTAGCAAAGATGGAACACGAAGAGTACAATGAGCAAGAGAACTGCCTACTAATCTTTTCCTTCTCTGATGATGATTTGATCTGTGATACAGGGCATAACAAGCCACTAATGATGGAAGGCCATATCTGTGGAAAGAAGGTTAAACGGATTATCATAGATAATGGCTCTACGGTGAACCTCTTACCACTCTCGATGTTGAGTAAACTGGGGTTATCGTCATTCTGATCTATGCCCTAGTGGAATGATGATACAGGGCCTCAATCAAGATGGGCAGCATGTACTTGGTAAAATTACAGTGACATTGGAGATAGGAGAGTTGACTACTGATGTCGTGTGCCATGTTATAAATGCAGTGACGATGTATAATCTTCTCCTAGGAAAGCCATGGATACATCAGTACAACATTGTACCCTCTACTCTGCATCAATGCTTCAAATATTGTAAAGGTGGGATACATTATAAAGTAATGGCCGATGCAAAGCCCTATATAGAGGCCGAGTCCTTCTTTGCAAATGCCAGTTATTATAAAGGGTTCGTAAAGGAAGAAAGAAAGAATGGTGAAAGCAAAGTCTTAAAGGACATTCAAGTAAAAGTGATGAAAGAAGAAACGGAAAAGACAGAATCATCTAGGACTGTAGAAACAAAGAAAAAAAATTCTATTTTGTGTCGAAACATCTGAGATAGCCAGGGCAACCGCCACTAACCCTGTTATCACCTGAATAGTTAAAAATTTTGCATTCCAATTATACAGTGACATTGCCGTATATTGAAAGAAATAAGCCATTTTTGGCCGCTCTAGGAAGATTTCAGGTCAGGGCTAGCACAAAATACCTGGAACCAATAGAATTTTACGCCTCAGTGGAAGTGAAGGCAGGAGAAGAGACCAAGAATAGTGTGTACCGTGGTTGGCTGACACCGTAATATCTCAAAAAATATAGGTCGGCAATGAAGAAAATCATGAGAAACATGGGTTTTGATTATGAAGAACCCACCAGCTTGATTTATGGGAGAGGAATTTAAATTCCTATTGGAGTTGGTCAGGAAAACTAAAGAAAATTTCAAGGATTGGGGGTAGAATCATCGGTGAACATGGTTACAACCGAGTAGTTATAGGAAGAGGATCCTAAAATAGTCGAACATCCTGAAATGGTTCCAAAGCAAATGGAAGATAGGGGGCAGCCAATGATAGACAGTATGCAAGAGATAAACCTGGGTACGGAGGAAGAGCCATGGAACACATTCGTCAGCACCGGTCTTTCTGAACAAGAGTCTGAGAAATATGTTCATCTTCTCAAAGAAAATAAAGATGTCTTCCCTTGGACATATGCAGAGATGTCAGGTTTGGAGCTTTCCATGGCAATGCACCGATTAAATATCTCTAAAGAGAAAAGGCCGGTTAAGTAAGCGGAAAGGCAATTTCATTCAGACTTGGTTCCCTTGATAGAAGAAGAAGTGAATAAGTTGATAAAAGTTGGGTTTATCAGGGAGGTCAAATATCCAAAATGGATATCGAATATTGTCCCTGTGATGAAGAAAAATGGACAAGTCAGGGTGTGCGTTGACTTCAGAGATCTAAACGAAACTTGTCCGAAAGATGATTTTCCTCTCCTAATAACCAAATTGTTAATTAGTAGTACGACTCAACATGTTATCATGTCCTTCATGAACAGTTATGCAGGGTATAATCAGATTAGAATGGCACTTGAAGATGAAGAAGTAACAATATTCAGAACTTCACTGGGGATTTATTGTTATAAACTTATGCCATTTGGTCTCAAAAATGTTGGGGCAACATATCAGAGGGTAATGCAGAATATCTTCCAAGACATGATGCACAAGCACATTGAGTGTTATGTTGATGACCTGGTAGTCAGGTCAAGAGATCATCAAGAGCATCGCGAACATTTGGCATCAGTTTTCCATCGACTCAGAAAGAAACAGTTAAAGATGAATCCAGTTAAATGTGCATTCGGGGTGTCTTTAGGTAAATTTCTTAGTTTTGTTATCTGACATAGGGGCATTAAGATCGATCCAGGGAAAGTTAGAGCTATTCAAAATATGCCCCCACCAAAGACATTAAAAGAATTGAAAAGTTTACAAGGAAAGCTGGCGTACATTCGCCATTTCATTTCAAATCTAGTAGGGAGATGTCAGCCATTTTCCCATTTGTTGAAGAAAGGCACATAATTTGTATGGGATCAAGCCTGTCAGGATGCATTTGATTCAATAAAGGAATTGCTAAAACAACTGTCGGTACTGACAGCTCTGATAAAAGGGAAGCCGCTTATTTTGTATATTTCTGTAGCCGAGAATTCTTTAGGAGCTTTGTTGGCACAGGTGAATGAATTTGGGAAGGAGACCTCTCTTTACTATTTATGCAGAACTCTGATGGGTGTAGAATACAACTACTCTCCAATCAAGAAAGAATGTTTGGTAATAATATTTACAGTACAGAAATTAAGACATTGTTGTCTTTCTCATGACATAATGTTAATCTCAAGAGCAAATCCGATAAAGTTTTTGATGACAAGGCCGATGTTGTCTGGGAGGTTAGCCAAATGGATGTTGTTACTGTCAAAATATACTATTACGTATGAGCCTGTAAAAGCGGTAAAAAGGCAAGCAGTAGCGGACTTCCTTGCAGCGCACCCTGTAGAAGAATGTGAAACCATCAGTGATGATTTTCCAGATGAGCAAGTTATGTTGGCTAAGTCATAGAGCCCATGACAGATGTATTTTGATGGTGCTTCTTGAGCATCAGGAGCAGGGGTAGGAGTAATATTCATTACTCCTTAAGGTGACTTGTTACCGTACTCCTTCATATTGGGTACTACATGCACAAATAGTGAGGCTGAATACAGAGCCCTCATCATCAGAATGGAAATGGCTCAAGAAATGGAGACAAAAACATTGTAAAACATTGCATAACTTTAGGGATTCTAAATTGATCATAAATCAATTGACGACTAAATTTGAGATAAGAAAGCAAGAGCTTTTGCCATATTACCGAAAAGCACAACAGTTACTAGAGCAGTTCTGTCATGTTGAAGTCAAGCACATACCGCGATCTGAAAACACGAGAGTAGATGCTTTAGCCAGCCTGGCAGCGGCTCTATCTTGCCTAAATTGAAGCCCTCTCCAAGTAACTATAAAAGAAAGAAGATTTTTACCATGCTCAGAGGTCATTAATGAAATTGTTGAGATACTTCATATATCGTGTTTAAAGGTAACGATAGATGATTGGCGTTATCCTTTTATAGATTATCTCAAATATAATATCTTGCCAGAAGATCCAGCGCAGCGACAACAGATCAAGCAAAGGTCAAGTAAATTCTTCATATGCAGCGAAGTGCTGTATAGAAAATCTTACAATGGAATGCTGTTACGTTGCTTAGATGAAGAAGAAGTAGACTAGATATTGCGAGAGGCACACTCTAGAGAATGCGGAGCACATCAAGCTGGCTGAAATTTGTTCCATTGAATACATCGAATGGAGTATTATTGGCCTACTATGTTCAAAGACACGATAGATTATGCGAAGTGGTGTCATGAATGCCAGATTCATGAAAATGTTATACATGTTCCTCTAAAAGACCTACATCAGTCAGTCGCCTCTTGTCCCTTCTCTGCTTGGAGACTTGATGTCATTGGTCCTATAAATCCACCTTCGTCCAAAGGAAAGCAGTATATCTTGGCAACGACAGATTATTTCTCCAAGTGGGCAGAAGCAATTGCACTGCATAGTATCAATGAGAAAAATGTGGTTAATTTCATTCGTCATGCAATAATATACTGCCATGGTATTTCGAAGAAAATTGTTACGGATAATGGCACACCCTTAAAAAATAGAGGCATGGAAAAGCTATGTCGAAAATTCAACATTTGTCATTTATTTTCAACACCTTACTATCCACCGGCCAATGGATTAACAGAGGCGTTTAATAAACGATAGTCAAGATACTGAAGAAAATAGTGATAGGAAACAAGCATGGTTGGGATGAGAGGTTACAAGAAGCATTGTGGGCATACAGAACTACTCATCGGACAACAACAAGAGTAGCACCGTATTCGCTGGTCTATGGTGTAGAAGTAGTGATCTCGATTGAAATTCAAGTAGCGTCACTCAGAGTGGCAGTACATCAGTCTATTACAGATGATGAAAATGTAAAAATAAGGCTGAAAGAACTGGATTTGCTCAATGAGAAATGTCTGGTAGCCCAACAGCGATTGCAATCGTATCAGGCAAGGATATTGACCGCCTTTGATAAATAAGTCAAATATCGCTCTTTCAAAAAATGGGATATGGTACTGATGCTGAGAAGACCTATAATGGTCACCCATTAAACAGGGGGTAAATTCGAGCCTAAATGGGATGGGTCGTACATAATAAAAGAAGTGTACTCCAATGGAGCATACAGAGTCATGGATCAAGATGGACAAGGTATCAGTATACCGGTCAACGCTCGCTTCATCAAAAGATATCATCCCTAAAGATACTACTGATTTTAATCCAGAATATTGTCAGGATAATGATTCTGTACCAAAAGGGGGCAAGAATAAACTAGACCACATCTATGTACCGTCAGATTAGTGAATAAAGAAGAAATTTGCGAGCACATCAGGACTATATACCAACAAGTGTTATGAAAAGAAAGTGACCATCATTATCATCATCAAACGAGCTCTACAAAATTTTGTTGAAATTGATATCATCACCAGGCTAATGTATTGTGAACAACACATATGAATATCGTGGAAGATATTAGTAGAAGTGGTGACGTATCAATCTCAGGCAGAGATGTCTATCATCCTTGCGACAACGATGACCACTTACTATTATCTTTTAAGGTAGCATAGCCAAGCTCTAAAAATGGCCAACTACACTTAAGGCCTATCACTTTCACCATTCGGGTAGCAGTGAAAAGCTAGTGACCCTAAAAAGCCCGTGAAGGCCATCATATGCATACCCACGCATGCAGCGGACGGAACTAGTGACTAAAAGCCTAAAAGGCCAAAAAGTCATCAACGGCCAGTCACGCGTGAGACCAATGCTGTCTATATAGATTTCTGATAGTGTCATGGGGAACGGAGGAAAATGCCCTCCCGTAAATGGTCTGACTTTGAAGACGAAGAAAACGCGGGCTGCAGTGTGAGCTCTTTGGGCATATCCATAGATAGGCCAACCATGCGTAATACCTCATAGATCTCTAGCTTGATTTCAGTATTAACTCATAAGGAAGGGCTTAAACCTACTCATTGATGGACTAGCGGCCCTATATTTGGTACCCCAAAGGTCATCTTGTGAGCCCTGTGAACTCTAGAGAGTTACTGTGGCCAACCCTGTGCATAAATCCAACCGAGTTCACAACCCCGGTAGCTTCATTGGGCCCCTCTGATGGATCGCGGTTTGTGAACTCACCAGGCTGTGAGAAGTCCAGTGAACACCTAAGAGTTAGCGTTTCGAACAAGAAACAAATGCATTCGATTTGGGATATCATCTTATTAAAACATAACAGAGAGAGAGAGAGTATTAAAGATAATTGTCATATTTTATTAATACTGAGTTCATTTACATCCTCAAACATCCGTTGATTCTAAGATAGATAATTCAAAATGTGGAAATTGACGAAGTTCAAATGTCCAAGTTAGATATCAAATTTGGCAACATTTTGATTCGCGATTTTATCATCTCTTTAAGAGGACTATGACATAGATCTCTTCTACTGATTCCTCCTCTTGATGCTTGGATAGAAGAAATCTGGAGACGGCCATTTCTGCAGCATTTCGACTCTTCTAACATCATAGACTACAGGGCAGTCTGGTTGCATGGACCCACGCGATTGATATGGTTTGCACGGGTCCGTGCAAACGACCGAAACTTTCTCTCCTACCTTTAGTCTTCCTCCTTGCTCTGCTTCTTCTCCAAAATCTTCAATCGGTCCAAATGAAGGGGGAGAGGGGGATTTATTGGCTCTCACACGTGTGGCACCTCGATTTTAGTGCCATGGGACCCACCTCGTATCAATCTTAACCATTCAAGGAAATCATTTCCTAAAACCAGTTGCACGCAACTGCGTAACTGATCTTTGGGTTGCGCGGACTTGTGCAAACAACCTCAAAGATACTTCTCTTTCTCCTTTCTTTTTTCCTTTCTATTGTCTTACTTTTCAATCTTCCTTTCTTTAATCCTTTCTCATTTTTATGCCTCAACAGATGCCCCCTTGATCCTTTCTTTGTTTTCCCAAAATCAAAGAAAAAGGATCAATTTCTTCACCATGACAGGGTTTGCGTCGGTATGCACAACCGAGACCCGTGTACCATACTCAGCTGCACGTCTTATAAATACCATGACCCCTCATTCATTCCCCACTTTTCTCTTACTGCGATGAAACTCTTACACCTTCGCGATTTTCTCCCATGCAATGGAAATCATTTGCGTAGACCTGCGCAATAGCCTCCTGTTTCGTGCAAACCTTATAGCCTTTACGCAGACCCGTGCAACTAACTTTAATTGTGTGGTACCGTGCAATCAGAACTTAGGAAATTTTCCAATTTTTTTTCTTGAACTTCTTCAAGTACCTTTAAATACTTAACCACTTTTTCCATCATGGCTCGTATTAAATGAACCTATCACGTTGTAGACCCTCCTACCGACCAACCTTCTCACCCTAATTTGCTTAACTCATCTTCCTTCTGCCCTTCTCCTTCTTCAGATCAACCGCTAGCCAAATGTACTAAAACCACTGCCCCTAACCCTTCGTACTTCAAAGAACTCGTACTATCAACTTTTAACTTCACCGCCCGCATTAAAACACTACTTTCTCCCATTCATTTGAAAATTGCAATGGGAGACCTAGAATGTCCTCCAAAGCATGGTCGAGAGTATGACTGGGATGAATGGTTGAAGACAACCACTCATATTCGTATAGATAGTCAAAGACCTCCCGCTTGAGAAGGCACTTCGCCTACTTCCCACTTAAAGAAGACTCGTCGAAGCAAGGCGAAGGAGTTCGAAGAGAAGATTAAGGAGCACAATAAGAAGAAACACCAGAACTCATGGGAATTGGTCTAAGTTTTTGAGGGCATCATGAAGTTCGATAACCCTCACTCAGAGGGTATGATAGTAATCCCCATTAAGCTTCATCGCCACTAATCCATGCTCAACTACGAGCCGAGGGATTATATAGATGGAGAAAAACTGATGTACACTTCCTCGTGGGTGATGAGAGAACCATGCATCCTTGAGGGGATATTACAAGTGCATAAGCTGCGGAAAAGCATTGGTAAAGTTCACCCCATGATTTTTCTAACCCCTTTTCACAATCCTCACAACCTTTTTCCCACATATTTCTATGAAACTATCAGGCAGTGCTTCAGAGATCACGAGCCACTCTAGGGGCCTGAAGATTTCCAAATAAGAGGCCTGCTAACTTCACGGCATTATTATTCAGATTGGGCAGAAGCCATATTGGAAAAGCACGTGGGTATGCTTGCCAAGATCAGCTTGTACGATGCTATAAAAGTTACATCTCGGTACTTCTATAAGGAACTAACTGTGACGAAGGGTTTTCTTGAGTACTGGTCTCCTACCACCAACTCTTTCCACCTGCCATTCGGTGAGATGAGTATCACACTCTGGGATCTCCACTGAATAGCAGGCCTTCCATTAACAAGCAAATCCTACAATGAATTCGTCCCGTCTAACAGAGAGCTGGCCTTCATATCTTCTCTTGATCGTAAGCCCTCCATCTCTGAGACCACCATCGAACTCTTCAGAGAGATGAGAAATTTTTCAAACATCCATAAGCTTTCTCCTCTACAGTGGCTGGCACATTCTCCAGGGCCCTCAGGTATTTTTGAATCTAGGAATCAACTTCCCTTTTTCTTTCTTCTTTTTTTATTATACATTTCCTCATATCAATCTTTTACTTTTCCTTACAGATTCCGTGATTATCAATCTAAAGAGCTCACAGAACTTTGTGAAAATATCAAGGAACGAGCGGAGTACAGTTTATTCGGGGAGCTCACAGGCTTCTCAGCTTACTAGCTGAGCATCATGGTACTTCTAAGCTCCAAATGGGCAGATGTTATTCGTCCTATACTCTTCGTTGTTGCCAGCGCTTTGGCAGAAGGACATAAGTATTCTCTCGCACCTCTAGTGTTGTGTTCTATTTACAGAGCCTTTAGAGAAGTAGTAACCCACGTCAAGAACCCTACCATCGGAGCTTTATCAGCACACACTTCATGGCATTATTTCACTAGCTAACTGGAAGTCTACTTTCCTTGGACTTTCGAGGTGCCAGAGCAGGCGTATGTTCATCCTGCACATCTTCCGCTTTGGTTCTTTCAACTAAGAGCTATGGCTAAAAGGTCATACAACTAGGTGGCCAATGAAATCAGAGATACTAATCAAGTGGATTTCTTCCAATTTCGTCTCTATTGCTATATTGAAGATACTGACATGGTGGACCAGGGAGCACTCACTGTGGCAGAAAGAGCTTTCTTTTTCTCTATACGCTCTTGCAGTCTACCCCTTCGAGAAGGAACAAAGTTTTGGTGAGAGCCCTATTATCCCAGTCGCTTCACTCATTAATTTGGCTACGATCAAGCTATGCCAAAAGACCGTGGATTGGTCACTAAGAGAATGCATTGCTACGGAACTGGTCCTATCAATTGGGTCATGATATGGAAATAGCTGTTAGGAGGTCGCGTGGATTCTTTCTTCATAATCCCCAATTGCGACCGTATAGTTCATACTTCTTATAGTTGGATGTGGTGGTGGGATCACCAATCATTTTTGGTCAACAATTGTTTACCAGTGGATTCACCCATCTGGCTTCATTCGCCCAGGCTGAGGGGCAGAAAACTTGAAGATGGAATCGGCTTCATACAAGAGAAGAGTCGTGCATCTCATCATGGTGAAATTTGCAGAAAGATATTACTAGAAGATCTAATTCGTGAGAAGAAGCCCATTAATACTTTGGACGGGTGGATTGCCCATGGAGTTTTGACAGAATTTGTGCAAGTCCCTCGTGACTTTGGTGACCGAGTTACAAATGATGTCGAAGGAACATCTTCTCCTAATCCAGCAGAAACTACAATAGCTTAAGATGAACCAGCCCCTCCTTCACAACCTACTCCTCCCGGTTCATCCTCTCCTATGACCAGATCTCGAGTGTGCTTGCAAGCATCGCCATTTGTTCCTCAGGAAGGAGGCAGACAGGTCTCTACATCCCCTTTAGTTTAACTAGCAGAGAGCCTCAACCAAAAAGTAGCTGAGCTACTTCTTTTAAAGGAAATCAAGTTATGATTAAAGAAGTAGACGAAGAAAGCTTAGGAGATGAAAGTTCATCTTCTTCATCAAAGGGCACTGCTTCTATGGAATATGAAGATGATGAAGATGACAAAAGCGGTGAGGATAAAAATGATGATTTCGAGGAAGGAGAAGTTGATATAAATGGAGAGGAGGATGTAGTTGTGGCAAATGTTGAAATAGAACACCCTCCTATGGCTTCTTTAACCCTTCCTAGTGCCGATATTCCTGCAAAATCCCCTGCGATAATAGAGGAGGAAGAAGAACCTTTAGATTACGTAGAATACGGATATTCACTAGGTAAGGAAAATTTATTTTCATATGTAATTATATGCGTATTTAGTGACAGTTATCTCATTATCATCATCATGTTTTCATTTCAGGTGCTCATGTTGCTAATGTCAAGATGGGTGATACTCCTATAAATCCTCCTACAACTGCATCAGTAATTTCGCCAAGAGCTCCTTTGGTTCCATTGGTAGCACCAAAAGTGGTAGCTCGTGAAATTGTCTTCCAGTAGAGGCTATTGATTTTCCCACTCCGACTACTAGAGATTCAAGTACAGAGGCCAGGGCACCTTCCTTTGCTGACATGTTAGGGGCTGGTCCTTCTACGGTTCAGGAAATTCCTCCTCTCGTTAGTCATACTTCTGTAGCAGGTATATATTGATTGCTTTATCAAGAGCTGTACTACTTCTAACTTTCTATCACTATTTCTAAATTCTTTCCTTCTTTACACTATAGGAACCCCTCCTCGCAGTGGAGTGGCATGTTCTGAGTCTGTGGCCACTGCATCTGAATTGTCGTCCTTCCCGAAAGTTCCCACCCACAAGATGCTTTTTGATGAAGAATTCTTTGTCAGAAATTGTTCACATCGTTAAAGACCCTTAACAATGGTCAGACCTGGATATTGTTATTGAAATTCTAGAAAGTTCTACAAGAATGACGAAGATCAACATCTCCACTTTGCATGATTCTCTTCTCAAATTTCGTGATTCAATAATCTCTTTGGCATCATCAGAGAATGTTACAATTGCTCTTGAAATCTTAGAATATGGAAAGCAGCTGACTCTGTCCAAGGAAAAGGCTTCAAACATTGTTTCCACTATTTTTGAATTTGACAAGGAACAATTAGTTCTTCAAGAACAGTTGAAGGCCTATACTGAGGATAGAGTGGTTATTTGAGACTGCATCGTCGCTCTGTAAGAGGAGATCTTGCAGCTAGAGTTGAAGGATCGTGAGAAGGAATCTTTCATAAGGAGATCAAGGAAAGGATACAAGTTAATATTCAGTCTGCTAATGCTGAGACTTAAGAGTGAATAGATGATTGCATCATTGGAAGATAAACTGGCTGATATTCCTGATCAAGCAAAGATCATTCTCGAGGAAAAGTCAAAACATGCCGCAACACAGATGCAATTAAAGGAGGACTTGCAAAAGTATATGGGGATAGTAGGAATTGCGGAAGAACTTTAAGCATGTAATTTCTTTTATGTATATGCTTTTTGAACAAGTAATTTCTTTTGATTCTCAGCATATGAATTCATGATAATATTTTGAGATATTTTATTCTTCTATGCATTTCTACATCACAAATCATTTCAAACATACTTATCTATGCAGTAATCTGGACATATTATTTAATAAGGAACTGATATAAAACACTAGCATTTTATGCTTGTTAGTGCAGGATTTCCTATATGATTTTTTTATTGGCGGTGCTAAGTTTCAATTTAGTCAGTTACACACAGTTTAAGCTCTTGAGTAGTGGAGCCCACGCAGTTTTTTAGACTCTTGAGTAGTAGAGTTGGGTCTCATGTGATGGTCTTTGTAACTCTTAAGACTTCACTAGACTTCTCACAGCCTGGTGAGTTCACAAACTGCGATCCATCAGAGGGGCCCAGTGAAGCTACCATGGCCGTGAACTCGGTTGGAAATACACACAAGGTTGGCCAAAGTAACTCTCTAGAGTTCACAGGGCTCGTAAGGTGACCTTTGGGGTACCAAATCTAAGGCATCCAGTCCATTAATGAGTAGGTTTAAGCCTTTCCTCATGAGTTAGTACTGAAATCAAGCCAAAGATCTGGGGTTCTTACACATGGTTGTCTTATCTATGAACATGGCAAAAGAGCTCACATTGTGGCCCGCAGTTTCTTCGTCTGCAAGGTCAGACCCATTCACAGGAGGGCATTGTCCTCCGTTCCCTGTGATGCTATCGGAAAGTTATAAAGACAGCATTGGTCTCACGCATGACTGGCCGTTGAGGGCTTATTGGACTTTTAGGATTTTAGTCACTAGCTCCATTAGCTGCCCGCATGGGTATGCAATGATGGCCTTCATGGACTTTTTAGGGTCATTGGCTTCTCATTGCTGCCTGAATGGTGAAAATGATAGGCCTTAAGCATAGTTGGCCATTTTAGGGCTTGGCTAGGCTGCCTTGAAAGATAAAAATAGGTGGCCATCATTGTCGCGAGGATGATAGACATATCTACCTAAGATTGATAATACATCACCACTTCTGCTAATATTTTCAACAGTATCCATCTGTGTTGTTCATAATATATCAGCTTGGTGACGATAACAATTTCAACAGAATTTTGTAGAGCTCGTTTGATGATGACGATGGTCACTTTCTTTTCACAATACTTATTGGTAAATAGTCTTGATTTGCTCACAAATTTCTTCTTTATTCATTCATCTGATCGTACATAGTCGTGGTCTTGCTTATTCTTGCCCACTTTTGATACAGAATCATTATTCTGATAATATTCTGGATCAAAATCAGTAGTGTTTTTAGGGACAATATCTTTTGGTGAAGCGAGCATTGACTGGTATACTGATACCTTCTCCATCTTGATCAACGACTCTATATGCTCCGTTGGAGTACACTTCTTTGATTATGTATGGCCTGTCCCATTTAGGCTCGAATTTGCTCCCTGTTCGACGGGTGACCACTATAGGTCTTTTCAACATCAGCACCATATCCCCTTTTTTGAAAGAGCGATATTTAACTCGTTTATCAAAGGCGGCCAATATCCTTACTTGATATGATTGTAACCATTGTTGGGCTATCAGGCATTTCTCATCAAGCAAATCCAGCTCTTTCAACCTTATTTTTGCATTTTCATATTCTGTTATAGACTAATGTACTGCCACTCTAGGTGACGGTACTTGTATTTCAATAGGGATCACTACTTCGACACCATAGACTAGCGAATATGGTGTTGCTCTTGTTGCTGTCTAATAAGTAGTTTTGTATGCTCACAATGCTTCTTGTAATCTTTCAACACAATCATGCTTGTTCCTTGTCACTATCTTCTTCAATATCTTGACTCTCCTTTTATTGAAGGCCTTTGCTAATCCATTGGCTGGTGGATAGTAAGGTGTTAAAAATGAATGATGAATGCTAAATTTTTTATAGAGCTTTTCCATGCCTCTGTTTTTAAAGGGAGTGCCATTATCTGTAACAATTTTCTTTGAAATACCCTGGTGGTATATTATTACTTAGTAGATGAAATTGACCACATCTCTCTCCTTGACACTGCGTAATACAACTACTTCTGTCCACTTGTAGAAATAATCTGTTGTTGTCAAGATATATTGCTTTCCTTTATATGAAGGCGGATTTATGGGACTAATGACGTCAAGTCCTCAAGCTAAAAAGGGCCAAGAAGCGACCAACTGATGTAAGTCTTCTGGAGGAACGTGTATAACATATTCGTGAATCTGACATTCAAGACACCACTTTGCGTAATCTATCGCATCTTTGAACATGGTAAACCAATAATACCCATTCGATGTATTCTATAGAATAGATTTCAGCCAGCCTGATGTGCCCCACATTCCCCAAAGTGTGCTTCTCGCAATGTCTGGCTTGCTTCTTGTTTGTCTAAACAACGTAGCAGCATTCCATTGTAAGATTTTCTATACAATACTTCACTGCATATGATGAATCTGCTTGACCGTTCCTTGATTTGTTATCTCTACACTAGATCCTTTGGTAGGATGTTATATTTGAGATAATCGATGAAAAGCCGACGCTAATCATCTATCATTATCTCTAAACACGATATAGGAAGTGTCTCCATAGTTTCATTGATGACCTCTGAAGATGGCAAAAATCTACTTTCTTCTATAGTTATTTGGAGAGCGCTTAGATTTGGGCAGGACAGAGCCGCTACCAAGCTAGCCAAAGCATCTACTCTTACATTTTCAGACCGCAGTATGTGCTTGATTTTGACATGACAGAACTGTTCTAGCAACTGCTGTGCTTTTCGGCAATATGGCAAAAGTTCTTACTTTCTTACCTCGAATTCAGTCATCAATTGACTTACAATCAATTTAGAATATCCAAAGATATGCAGCATTTTAATCTTCATTTCTTGAGCCATTTCCATTCCAATGATGAGGGCTCTGTACTCAGCCTCATTGTTTATGTATGTTGTTCCCAATATGAAGGAGTAAGGTAACAGATCACCTTGAGGAGTAATGAATATCACACCTGCCCCCGCTCCTGATGCTCAAGAAGCACCATCAAAATACATCTGCCATGGGCTTTGTGACTCAGCCAACATAACTTGTTCATCTGAAAAGTCATCACTGATGTTTCACATTCTACTACAGAGTGTGCTACAAGGAAGTCCGCCACTGCTTGTCCTTTTACCGCTTTTGCTGGTTCATACGTAATAGTATATTCCGATAGTAACAGCATCCATTTGGCTAATCTCCCAGACAACATCGGGCTTGTCATTAAAAACTTTATCGGATCTACTCTTGAGATCAAAGTTATGTCATGGAGACAATAATGTCTCAATTTCTGAATCACAAATATTAGTGCCAGACATTCTTTCTCGATTGGAAGCAGTTGCATTCCGTGCCCATCAGAGTTCGGCTTAAATAGTAAAGAGCAGTTTCTTTCCCAGATTCATTCACCTGATCTAACAAAGCTCCTAAAGAATTCTCGGTGGCAGATACATATAGAATAAGAAGCTTTCCTTTTATCGGAGTTGTTAGCATCGACGGCTATTTCAGTAATTCTTTTATTGAATCAAACACATTCTGATAGGCTTGGTCCCATACAAACTCTGTATTTTTCTTCATTAGATTAGAAAATGGCTGACATCGCCCTGCCAGATTTGAAATAAAATGGTGGATATATGCCAGCTTTCCTTGTAAAATTGTTAATTCTTTTAATGTTTTCGGTGGAGACATATCTTGAATGGCTCTAACTTTTCCTGGGCCTATCTCAATGCCCCTATGTTGGATGACAAAACTGATGAATTTACCCGAAGACACTCCAAATGCACATTTAGCTAGATTCATCTTCAACTGCTTCTTTCTAAGTCGATAGAAAACCGATGCCAAGTGTTCGTGATGCTCCTGATGATCTCCTAATTTGACCACTAAGTCATCAACGTAACACTCAACATGCTTGTGCATCATGTCTTGGAGGATATTTCCCATTGATACGTCGCCCTAACATTTTCTACACCGAATGGCATAACTTTATAACAATAAAATTCTCAGTGACGTTTTGAATGTTATTGCTTCTTCATCTTCAACTGCCAAGGTATAAAAAAAACTGGAAAATTTCCTAAGTTCTGATTGCACGGTATCACACAATCGAAGTTAGTTCTATAGGTTAGCACAAAGGCTATAAGGTTTGCAAGGAATAGGAGGCTGTTGAGCGGGTCCACGTAAACTAAGTATGTTGTGTGGGAGAAAATCACAAAGGTGCAAGAGTTTCACTGCAGTAAGAGAAAAGTGGGGAATAAATGAGGGGTCAGGATATTTATAGGACGTGCGACCGAGTACAGTAAGCAGGTCTCAGTTGCACGGACCCATGCAAACCCTGTCATGGTGAAGAAATTGATCATTTTTCTTTAATTTTGGGGAAACAAAGAAAGGATCAAGGGATGCATAAAAATGAGAAAGGATTGAAGAAAGGAAGATTGGAAAGTAAGCAAATGGAAGGAGAAAGAGAAGTGTCTTTGAGGTTGTTTGCGCGGGTCCGCGCAACCCAAAGATCATTTGCGCAGTCGCGCGCAACTGGTTTCAGGAAATGATTTCCTTGAATGGTTAAGATTAATACAAGGTGGGCCCATGACACCAAAATTGAGGTGCCACACATGTGAGAGCCTATAAATACTCCCTCTCCCCCTTCATTTGGACTAATTGAAGATTTTAGAGAAGAAACGGAGCAAGGAGGAAGACTTAAGGTAGGAGAGGAAGTTCTGGTGGTCTGCGCAGACCCGTGCAAACCATATCAGTTACGCAGGTCCACGCAACCAGACTGCCCTGCAGTATATGATGTTAGAAGAGTTGAAATGCTGTAGAAATGGCCGTCTCCAGATTTCTTCTATCCAAGCTTCAAGAGGAGGAATTAGTAGAAGAGATCTATGTCATATTCCTCTTAAAGTGATGATCAAATCACGAATCGAAATGCTGCCGGATTCGATATCTGACTTGGACATTTGAACTTTGTCAATTTCCACATTTTGAATTATCTATCTCAGAATGAAGGGATGTTTGAGGTTGTAAATGAACTCAATATTAATATAATATGATGATTGTCTTTAATACTCTCTCTCTATTATGTTTTAATAAGATGATATCCCAAATCAAATGCATTTGTTTCTTGTTCGAAACAAAATGGTGACTCTGCTGGGGAATTTTATCTTATTTAAATGTTAACGTTGAGATAGTTTAGAACTTTCATCATAGTTTGGCGTCTTTCTAACACCAAAATGGCGACTCTTAATGAGAACATCCTCCCCTTCATCTCAAAGATAGATTATTCAATTCTTCAAACACTAACTATAGTTATATCTTATGATTAAAGGTTTTTGAATCCAACTACAAATTACAACCAATGGAAATTTCTCTAAGGAAAGTGAGCTTTCATTTTACTCAGACTGGGTACACGATAGAATATGCACCAAACCGAACTTTGGAATACATGACTCGACTTCTTACAAGCAATAACAACCTAACTTGAGCAACAGCTGTGGTTGTATCTACCTCGCCTCAACTGTCAAAAGGAGATAAGGGCTGGACTATTGTAATGTCTCGCAGGACGAGAGCACAAAATGCAAGAAGCTCCAGGATGGATCTACCTTTACCAAGAGTAAGAGGGCCAATAACGCGCAATGCAGCTAGAAGGAATCATGAACTCGCCCCTCCTGCGATATATCCTGAGCGAATAGTCCCGCAGTTAGCGTCGTACTACTTTTCGGCTTTGGTTGACCCTAGGGTCAGATAGACGAGAGAGCAAAAAGGTAAAGTGTTAATGGCAAGTTCACCAATGTCCATACCACCCCAGACAAGCTCACCAATGTCTATATCTCTACAATCGATCAAGGGCACTAGAAGCATAGAGAAGTCGAATGAAACTCCATCCTCTTCTCTCTTCGTAAGTCCTATTACGTCAACATATTCTCACCCCCACTACAACTACAGCTTCATCAAAGAGTGGAGAAGCTACAATGCATATGCCCGGGACAAATCAGGACAATATGTCAACTACAGAAGATCGTATGAATGCAATGGCAGAAGCACAAAGAACACTAACGGAAGAGTGCAGAAATCTTAGACAGGCTTTAGCGACCCTTGCACATAATGTAGCCTAGATAGCATCTCCACCAATGATGGGCACAATGAACGGACAAGAAAACCAGCTCGAAGGCTTTCAACTATAGGGGGCAGGATCACGAGGGTCTGTTCCAACCACGAGAACCGTAACACAAGACAAAGTGAGACAAGTCGTTGAAAAAGCTGTTAGAGTAGAAAGAGAAAATGAAAATACTGGCCGTTTCAAGTACCGAATGTCATATCCAAGAGAGATAAAGATATCCTGTTTCTAGCCAACTTCAAGCATCCAAATTTACATAAGTTTAATGGAGAGGGATCACTAAAAGAACACTTAATGCATTTCATTACTAGCATGATGAATTTTTCTATGATACTACAGTATTGCTTACAATTGTTTGGGTCGTCACTGACACACAAAGAATTCCGATGGTATTCCAGTTTGGCCCCAGGGTCGATATGTACTTAGGAACAAATGTAGGACGCCTTTATGTCAAACTTCTTCTCTTCAAAATGAGTTGTCAGTATTACAGAATTGGCTTTCGTGTGGCAGAGAGAAAGTAAACAAGTAAAAAAGTTTATAGACAGATGGAAGACATTGGGAGCTTCATGTAGGCAGTTGCTGTAACACCCGTATCCTAGCCCATACCGTTCCATAGGCTCGGTCCTCCCGGTCATATTTTGGCGACCTGCGATGCATAAATACTAGTTGCGAATGATCCTGTGTTGTATCCCGTATTTCAGAGTCAGCTCGACCCGAGACTTATACCCTTGTGACCCCACTGTCACCGCAGTTCCAACACCGCGTATTACACGCCAAGGCGATACCTAGGCCAGGAGATGTGGGCCCGCGTTCAGTTCAAGGAAAACGTAGTGCATTTACAAACTGAAGACAATCTTTCAAATCAATCACATCACATCCCATCAATCACCTCACATGTCAAGTACAACACCCATCCTCAAGTAACTCCAAAGTCAAAGTAACCCATTCATATCAAGTACAACTATCACTCCCTCACCTATCACCCCATCACTTCTCACCCATCTCTCTCTCTTACACCTCTCTCTCTCATCTCTCTCTCTCTCTCTCTCTCATTTTTCCTCCCAAGCAACCTACGTCCAAGCTCCGTGAGAGACTTAGGGGTGGCCCACCTTATTGTATGTATTCTATAATCAAACCATCTGTGGAATGAATGTCTAGGGGCTGGTGTTTGATTATATATATAATAATATATAATAATGGATAATATAAAATAATAGTAGCATATAATATTATATAATATTAAATGATATTATAGTGGGCCCCCCATGAGACTCACCTTTGTGAAAGAGGCTTGGCTTAGTGCATGTTTACACCAGTTATATTGATGTTATTTATATTATAATAATATATTATGTTATTATATAATATATATTGTTGGTGTATATCTTGTGAGCCACCACGTGGATTCCACCTTGATTTATGTATCTGATCTGCACCGTCCAGATGTGTTGGATGGTGGCAGCCACCTTGATATGTGTTTTATCAATACCGTCCATCTAGTAAGCTCTGTCGGTCCCACTTTATAACATCAGCAAGTTTCTGTGGGGCGAACATACGAGGTATGTGTTGTATCCTCACCGTCCAGTGCAAGGACGGTGGGATTCCACCATGATGTATGCATTTCTCCACCCCGTCCATTCATTGGGCATGGCCCCACCATGGCAGTGTGTGGGGCCCACCTTGATTTAATGTAATGCATCCACACTGTCCAATCCATGGATGGTGGATGCTGATTAACTAGAGTACCTCACACCAGCTTGATAACTGAGGTATTGATGTCAGCAAGTTCCGTGGGGCCCACTGGATTTATGTGGTGTATTCCACGCCACTCATCTATTTTACATCCATGACCATCCATTAGTGTGGCCCATTGGTGTAGCCCACTTGATGTGAATATGGCTCACTTGTGTGTCCCATTGGTGTAGTCCACTTGATGTGTATATGGCCCACTTGTGCAGCCCATTGGTGTAGCCCACTTGATGTGTATATGGCCCACTTGTGTGTCCCATTGATGTAGCCCACTTGATGTGTATATGGCCCACTTGTGCGACCCATTGGTGTAGCCCACTTGATGTGTATATGGCCCACTTGTGTAGCCCATTGATGTAGCCCACTTGATGAATATTGGCCCATTGGTGCGGCCCATATGATGGGACTCACCTGCTTGAATCTGAGGCCTATGAGCAAGGCCCGTTGTGATATGTATTAGGCCTATGACGCGTGGCCCTTCTGATGTATACTCGGCCCATGGGTCGTAGCCCAATGAGATGTATACTCAGCCCATATGTCATGGCCCATTGTGACGTATTTCTGGCCCATTTGGCCCATTATGATTTATTTTCCAGCCCATTATGATGTGCAATAGGCCCATGGGTTGTGTCTCTTATGATGTATTTGAGGCCCATGTGCAGGGCCTACCTGTTGTGTATATGAGGCCCATGAGTGAGGCCCATCGTAATGTACATTAGGCCCTTGTGCGAGGCCATGGACCCACGATATGTTTGGCTCTATGTGGGCCACTTCTTGGAAGCAATGTTGGTTAGATGTCCACATTGATGGGAAATGATGGTTTAATGTCCACGTTGTGACCTTCCGTTAGGCTGATTGTTCAGGCCAATTCTGATTCCGATTGTTGAAGCCAGTTATCGAGGCTGAATCCGATTGTCAAGGCTGATTCTAAGGCCAATTGTCGAGGTTGATTCTACTTCCGATTGTCAAGGCCGATTCTGATTGTCGATACCGATTCCGATTGTCGATTCTAATTCCGATTGTCGAGGCCCAATGTGATGTATATGCGGTACATATTTGAGGCCCATTGTGATGTGCATTCAGCCCATGTTTAAGGCCCAATGTGATGAGGCCCATTATGGTGCATTTGAGGGCCAGGCGATGAAGCCCATTACGATGTATGTTAGGCCCATGTGAGAGGTCCATCGTGATGTGTATTAAGCTCTTGAGTGAGGCTAGTGGTGTTGTATATTAAGCCCTTGTGTGAGGCTATGGGTCTACTATATGTTAGGCTCTATGTGGGCCATTCCTTAGGGACAATGATTGTTTAAATGTCCACATCGTCAATGCCGGTTATTGATACTAATTATGAGTATGTGATAACATAGCATCATGATACATGCCCATACGCATCATCTGTATGTTTGTTATGAGATATGATTGACCATTGCATATGCCATAGTGCCGATGGTTTATAAGACTCCCTGATAAGTAGAGATCATCTCACATGAGCACACAGTATGCGCGGAATTGATGCATGACTAGATTGTATGATTCATACATCTTACATTATGTGTTGTGATTACTGTACGCCTTAGCGACATCAGGGTCGTAGCCTCCACAGGCATATCGTGAATGACCAAATGAGACACTGAAAATCTATTCTACATGGAGTGCTATAGATATCCCTGGGTGAAAGTCCCTAAATCCTCTTAGTTCAAGAGGTTTTTCCAATGTCTAGACCAAGTAGATGCATGAGCGTATGAGGGTTGTATACCATTAGGCTATGTCTCCCACTATGTCGTGGTCGATTGGAATGGGGTACGACCTTACCTGGCCAAGAGAAGGGGGCAATGCTAGGCTGAGTCAGACCAGCTCGAGGAATGGGTCCGCTATTGAGGAGCCGGGCCCGATATTGGTAGGCGGATAGTGATTTCCACTCACCTTGTTGCGCGCGATGGGGCTATAATCTGCTTTGGAGTGTAATAGACCCTGGTGATTTCCCAAAAAGGAACCATACTGATATGTGGACTTATTGAGTAGGAGTTGCATACTCATGCATTCATTTCATTCACTATCCATTCAGGTTGGTGGTGCACAAGTAATTATTGTGTACCTTCGCATAGCTAGGATTTTGGTTAGGCACGCGACTAACCTGAGATCAGGAGTCTACCACATTGAGTCTGACTATCTAAATTTAGGTATGGGACTGGTTTAGGTAGAAGTCCTCTGTAATAGACCCCATACCTTGCGATACTACGTACTATCATCCCGAATTCACTCCAGCTTGGTCATTTCATTCATACCGCATATTGTATTGCATCATCAACATCTGATATTTGGCTTACTGTCCCCGCATTGCATAGCTGATCTACATTGCTTCATCAGTATATGATATTGTTTTTATTATATTTTTGCATCATATAGCCTAGATAAGGCTGATGGTATTTATGGGCCTATCAGCATGTTTTCGCATTACTCTGATATCGTATGATTTATGATCTTGCAAGTATTTTTGATATTATATGATTTATGGGCTTATCAGTATTTTCGCTTACTCTGATTACTTTGATATTGCTTACTTGGCAATTACCTTATGCACACACTTTCACCACCCACTAAGCTTTCCATAAGCTTATGTACAATAAATGCGTGCAGGTGACGTTAGGTTGCAGCAGCGTTAAGCTTGGAGCATGCAGCGGACCTTTGGAGCTCTAATTTTGTCATATGTATTTCCTTTTTAGCACTGTATTCAAATGTTTATATTAGTGGATATGTGATGATGATGTTGCCTTTGTGACTTGGGTAAACTTGTGGTTATGCTTATTACGAGTTAAATGTAGATAAAAAAAATCCTCCTTGTAGGATCCTAGGTTCAGAATCTGATGTATGAACACTAAGAGCCAAGAATGGGGTATTACGAAGGCTTTCGATACCGGATTCAGCGATCAAAAATTTTGTGAGCCCGATTTTTGAGTTTAGGGCATGACAATTGTCGGAAGAAAAAGAACAAGTTAAAATGTGTCTAAATTTGATAGAGACGAGAATCGCATTTGGACTCACCAGTGCTAACATCAAACCTTTTCGTGACCTGGCCACGAAGGCTCATGCTTTGGAATCAATGACTCGTAAGATGCTAGCATTTCACCATGAGATAGCTAGGAGAGTGCCCAGTAGGATGGCTGTAAACACCGTCAATCGTGACAAGTGAAGCAAAGATACAAGGGACTCAAGGAAAAAGAGGCCGGAACGGAAAGAAGAATCAAATTAGCCAAGAAACAGATATAGTGGAAAAAGGCCCAGGATGCTCAATTCTCACGAGAGATTTACGTTCAATAGGGAAGATGTTGTTCCTATGATGAACCAACTGCTAAAAGCTGGCACGATAGAATTACCAGAACCCAAACGCCCTGAAGATGTAACAAGAACATGAGAGAGAGATTTTTGCCGCTATCATCGCCTAGTAGGGCATTCAACGGAGAATTGTTATGAGTTGAAATGTATAATACAGTGAATGATAGATAGGGGTGAAATAGTAGTTGGCAAAGAAAAAGAAAGGGGTACGATGGCAATGATGAATATGCTTACAATTTGGGAAAAGGCCCGAGAAGTGAAAGAGAAAGAGGACCGTAAGGCGACCAAGAAGGTAGCAGTGATTACGTTACGATCGGGAAAGAAGATAATAAGTCCTGTGAGGCAGAAAATAGGGATTACAAGAAAAAGGGTCTTTGAAAGGCAGAGCGATGATGATGAGGAAGAAAATAAGAACAAGAAGCAAAGGTGACTTATGATGTAGTGAGCCATTTGAAGGATGAACCGGCTTGATTAAGTGTCTATGATGCGCTTAAGTTGTCAGAGGAATTTCAGCAAAGCTTGGTCCAAGCATTGTCCAATCACGATGTCAAAGAAACTTTATTGGCAGAACTAAAACGCGAAGAGCATAATGAGCAGGAAAACTGCCTACCGGTCGTTTCCTTCTCCAATGATGATTTGATCTATGAGGCAGAGCATAACAGGCTGGTAATGATAGAAGGCCATATCCGTGGGAAGAAGGTCAAGTGGGTTATAGTAGATAATGGGTCAGCAGTGAACCTCTTGCCACTCTCAATGTTGAGTAAAATGGGTTATCATCGTTCAGACCTACGCCTTAGTGGAATGATGATACATGGCTTTAATCAAGATGGGCAACATGCACTTGGTAAGATTACAATGACATTGGAAATAGGATAGTTGACTACTGATGTCGTGTGCCACGTTATAAATGTCGTGACGACATATAATCTCCTCCTAGGAAGACCGTGGATACATTAGTACAACATTGTACCCTTTACCCTGCATCAATGCTTCAAATACTGTAAAGTGGAATACAGTATAAAGTAATGGCCGATGAGAAGCCATATACAGAAGCCGAGTTGTTCTTTGCGGACGCTAGTTATTATAACAGGTTCGCTAAAGAAGAAAGAAAGAATGATGAAAATGAAGTCCTAAAGGACATTCAAGTAAAAGTGATTAAAGAAGAAACAAAAAAGGCAGAATCATCCAAGATTCCAGAAGCTAAGAAGAAATTTTATTTTGTGCCGAAATATATGAGACAACCAGGGTAGTCGCCACTAACACTATTATCACCTGAACAACTGAAAATTTTACAGTCAATTATATGGTGCCATTGTCGTATGTTAAAAGAAAGAAGCCATTTTCGGTAACTCCAGGAAGATTTCAGGTCAAGGCTAGCACAAAATACCTAAAACCAATAGAATTTTATGCCTCAGTGGAAGTAAAGGCAGGAAAAGAGACTAAGAATAATGTGTACCGTGGTAGGCTGACATCGTAAGACCTCAAAAAGTATAGTCCAACATGTAAGAAAATCATGAGAAACATGGGGTTTGATTACGAAGAACTCATTGGCTTGAATCATGCGAGAGGAATTCAAATTCCTATTGGGGTCGGACAGGAAAAATGGAGAAAATATCAAGGATTGGGGGCAGAGTCATTAGTGAGTGTGGTTACAACTGAGCAATTATCAGAAGAGGATCCTCAAATAGTCGAGCATCCTAAAATGGCTCCGAAGCAGATGGAAGACGGGGGGCAGCCGACAATAGACAGTTTGCAAGAGATAAATCTGGGTATAGAGGAAGAACTAAGAAACACATTCATCAGCGTCGGTCTTTCTAAACAAGTGTCTAAGGAATACGTTTGACTCCTCAAAGAAAATAAAGACGTCTTTGCTTGGACATATGCAGAGATGCCAGGCTTAGAACCTTCTATAGCACTGCACTAATTAAATATCTCTAAAGAGAAAAGGCCGGTTATGCAAGCACAAAGGTGATTTCATCCAAACTTGGTTCCCCTGATAGAAAAAGAAGTCAGTAAGTTGATAAAAGTCGAGTTTATCAGGGAGGTCAAGTATCCCAAGTGGATATCGAACATTGTCCCTATGAAAAAGAAAAACGGACAAGTTAGGGTGTGTGTTGACTTTAGAGATCTGAATAAAGCCTGTTTGAAAGATGATTTTCCTCTCCTGATCATTGAATTACTGATTGACAGTACGACTCAGTATGCCATTATGTCCTTCATGGACGACTATGCAGGGTATAATTAGATCAGAATGACACCTAAAGATAAAGAAACAACAACATTTAGAACTTCACTGGGAATTTATTATTATAAAGTTATGCCATTTGGTCTCAAAAATGTCGGGGTGACGTATCAAAGGGCAATGCAGAATATCTTCTAAGACATGATGCACACGCATGTTGAGTGTTACGTCGATGACTTCGTGGTTAAGTTAGGAGATCATCAGGAGCATCGCGAACACTTGGCATCGGTTTTCCGTCGACTCAAAAAGAAGCAGCTGAAGATGAATCCAGCTAAATGTGCATTTGGAGTGTCTTCGAGTAAGTTCCTTGGTTTTGTCGTCTGACATAAGGGCATTGAGATAGACACAGGAAAAGTTAGAGCCATTTAAGATATGCCTCCACCGAAAACATTAAAAGAATTGAAAAGTTTGTAAGGAAAGCTGGCATATATCTGTCGTTTTATTTCAAATCTGACAGGGTGATGTCAGCCATTTTCTCATGTAATGAAGAAAAATATAGAGTTTATATGGGACCAAGCCTATCAGAATGCGTTTGATTCAATAAAAGCATTATTAAAACAGTTGTCAGTGCTAACAGCTCCGATAAAAGGAAAGCCGCTTATTCTGTATGTATCTGTTGCCGAGAATTTTTTAGGAGCTTTGTTGGCTCAGGTGAATGGAACTAGGAAAGAATCTGCTCTTTACTATTTAAGCCGAACTCTGAAGGGCGCACTGTAAGGCCTGTATCCTAGTCCGTATTGTTCCATCGACTCCTATGATCCTTCCCGTCGAATTCTGGCAATCCACGACCTATAATCGATGTTTGCACGCAAACCTAAGTTGTATTCCTTAGATCTGAGTCAGCTTAATCCAAGACTTGTACCATCGCAACCGCACCATCGCCGCTGTTCCAAAACCCCTTCTTGCATACCGATCCGATACCCTGGCCAGGAGATGTGGGCCTGCGTTCATTTCGAGGAAAACACCGCGCGTTTGCAATCTTAAGAGAATCTCTACAACATGTCCCATCAATCAATCAATCAATCAATCACCTCATCTCAAGTACAAGAGAAAACCCAAAGTCAACTCTCTCCCTCTCTCTCTCTTACACACCCATACATGTCAAGTACACCTATCACCTCACATCCATCACCTCTCTTACAACCATCCTTTCTCTCTCTCTTTCTCTTCACAATTTCCAAGCAACAAAGAAACCAAAAGAGGTGCATGTCCAAGAAATTTCAAGAGAGAAAAATGTTGTGTGTGGCCTCCTTCCTATCACTAGATCTATCATCCTAGCCCTTCATCTCTCATCATCTTCCATCAAAGTGAAACACAAGGAGATCGGTGTTCCATCGGGCTAAGAAGATCGAATGGTGGGTGCTTCTATAGGCTTAGATTTCATTCTTTTGATAATAGGCTAAGCGGGGCCTACCAATTCATAGTATGGATCTCACTTTAGACCCTAGATGTGGCTGATGGCCCATTATGATTCACATGATCATTTCATGATGGGGCCATTATCCATGGACCCCATCATGATGTTTACTTTCTAGTTTGATGAGGGTCATCTAAACTTTCCATTTTGATGGAGAAGTAATCTCCACCATTGATTTTTGATTTGGTGGGCCCACATGTATTGGGACCCACTTGATGTACGATTGAATGCATAGAAGGGAGGGCCCATAGTGTCGGGGTCCCTCCATCACACGTGGGTTTCTCTCTCTCCCTCTCTTTTTCATTTTTTTCATGTGATGATGTGGCTGTGTGGCCCACCTTGATGTATGTTTTATCCACACCATCCATACATATGGTGGCCCACCTGGACAGCACGTCTGAAGGTGGGGCCCAACTTAATATGTGTCGTATCCAAAACCATCCAGCATCCCTAGACGATGGACGTCTGTGAAGTGTGAACTGATGGTGTGGTGTACTTCCAGTGAAATAAAAATATCAGTTTAATTCTAAGACTTGGGTGGACCGCTCATACAGGCCCCACCTTGATGTATGGATTTAATCCACACCGTCCATCCCATTCCCCAGCTCATTTTAGGCGTTGAGCTAAAAAATGAAGCCAATCCAATTTTTTGGCAGGCCATAGCTTAGAAAACAATGATTGTTACCGTTTAAATCTAATAAGGGCCCACTCTGATGTTTCTATGCATCAAAACACATTGAATATTGGGCTTGTTTAGATTGTCTTGAGCCATAGGATTGAATGGGTGGGGTGGATTCTCTAGATGCGGGCCATACCACGAAAAAACCTAAGAAAAATAAAAAAATAAAAATAAAAAAACCATGCAGCAGGGTTGCTGCTACTGACGTCCAGAGGATGCTACAGCAGCGTCCTCTACTACTGCTGCTCGCTGGAGGCTGGGACGTGGGCCCCATGTGATGTGTTGAACATCACACCGTGCATATGGTGGGCCCCTTTTAGCTGTGAGCCCCACCCCAAAAATCTAGCCGTACTCAATGCTCAGGTGGCCCACGTCATAGGAAACAGTGATGATTGAACGTCTATCATTAAGACCCTGTTGGGTCAAAGAAGTTTTGAATCATTATGAATTTTTTTTCCTCTTCATCCAGGTCTGGTGACCTTATCAACAGATTAGATGGAAAATAAATATTATGGTAGGCCCCACGTGAGACACATTGATGTATGTGTTCCGCACCTTCCATTAGTGTGGGCCCCACCATGAGGTATGTGCTTTATCTATGCTGTTCATTGTTCACACCCCAAGTGCAGGGTTGTGATGTAGTAATAAACTCGGTAAGACCGAGGTCGAATCCACAGGGACTGATACCTGTACGTTATCTGAAACCAAATAGAACTAGAACTAGACTAAGATGTGATCTAAACTAAATAGAATTTAAGAAATAATTATGGAGTAATTATCTAAAACTTTAAGGAATTCAGAGGAAGGAAACTAGGGATTCAGAGGATCCACTTGTACAGATCAGGGAGATCTTTTGCCTGCATCAAGCATCACGGAAATCAAACTGAACCTACTTGATCTAGTCTTCACAAGATGAAAGGTGTATGAATTAGAATGGATTCCATCATCTAACCATGCCCAGGAGACAAAGCAAACAACAGGATTGAGCTAATTACCAACCAATCAACCATGTATGAGGATCAGGAAGGGTACTTCCACAGTGATCCGAGGGCTGAAATTTGATATATACGGCTAATTTATGGCCCTCAGGCCATGTATAAAGTTTTGAGCCAATCAGATGGTGGGAACTATGTGATCTTACATTCTTCACCAATTTCGGGCCTCTTTAATGTGAATGGCTTGATTTCCTCGGATCCCTGGTGTGTAATTTCATCGATCTTGGTCCCCTTGAGTCCGTCCCTTGCCTTGGGTGTCATCAGAGTGTCAAATCCATGGTTTAAGCACCCTTTTTCAGTTCATGCTTGTAAATACACTCTGCATCACAAACACGATTAAATCAGGCTATTAAATGGCATCAATGATTGTAAATCCATGCAATAACTGGGTCTGATATGCAATATTTGACCCTCAACACAACCCCCAACCAGCATTTTGTTAGTCCCGAGCAAAATATGCGAAAAGTAAGTTGAGAATTACAGAACAAATTCTATAAACTCGGGTGATTTTTATAGAATAATCCAGATATGAGAATTCTCAGATTCATGAATGTTGGATATTACTTTCTCCTAGACTCAAGCGCACGATAAACTTCCTAATCAAGTTCAAAGTATTATTCCATTAATTAGAAAAAATTCTAATCATTGAGATCTATGAGTACATAGTATAATCTCAGCTTATTATCATTAAAATTCACTTCTCTATTTCAGGATATCACTGGTAACCAATAAAAAGATTCATGATAACCAAAACTTGCCTCACAGATCATCTTTTCATTCCTTCAGCTTTTGATTTTTCCATTAAAAGTGACACCAAGAAGGGGAATCAAATCCTCACCTACAGGGAGCAAACCTATGATGAAGACTGTACACCCAAAATTTTCACATATCATTTATAGGGAATTAAATCTACACCTATAGGGAGCAAACCTATGGTATAGACCATTCGCCCAATCCTTTCAATTTCTCAGGTTGGTTCCTTTCAAGCTTAGTGAGTACCAAGTAAATCCTTCAATATCAAACTGAAACCTTAACGTGAAAACGAGATGTGACATGTGAGATCATAACTCAATCAATGTTTACAACTTCTAATTTTGGATTAACAATTCAAACTTAACTATGAAATCCAACAGATACTGAATCCAAGCATCTTAAATTACTAACATCACGTATCTTGAAATTCCAAGTGCCCTAGATGGCCATCAAAATCCCTTCGAATTCACAAGAAAGTCCAGAAAAATTTAAAAAAAGTTTACAATTTTTTCTCAAGACCAAGAAAAATGCTGATTAGGAAACCTAATCTCCCACCCCTAACCTAAAATCTACATTGTCCTCAATGTGAAAGAAATAAGCATGCAATGCACATGGGACAACAAAAATAAATGAAAAGGTGATGGGAAGATAGTACCTGGATAACGAATCGAGAGACTTTCTAAAGATATCAGAGCAGGTTAGCATAAGAGAGAAACCAACAAAAGCAAACTATCCTAAAACAACGTATCAAGCAAACTAACCTAACAGCATAAAGCCGTCTATCCTAGAACAGCATAAAGCAAACTACCATAGTCCTATGAAAGCAGGGAAAAACTACTCGATCATGTCGCAAGGTTCTTCTTCCGGCCAGTATCGTGATAAGTTTCTCAGTAAATTTCTCAACAGGATCATCCAAAAGCCCTTTTTGCAATAGGCTTGGATGCCCTGGAGCTTGACTTTACAGAGAAACTTATGTACCATATTAAAATTTTGAGGTTGATTCGCTTGAGGTATCCAAAGTATATATGATTCACCTGTGTCAGAAAAAGTTGCAAAGTTAGTATCCCATGGTGAATCAGAGACTACAGGTAGATCAAATTGAGAAAAATTTTCAGGAAGTGGTGTAGTCTCAACACATTCCGAAGTAGCAAACTTCAGTTTAATTTTCAGCTCCTCCTCCCCTAATGGTAAACATTCAGGATCTGTGGAAGAAGGGGCTTCAGAGTAAGGGTTCTCTCGGTCAGTGATGACTACCGAGATGTTGTCTTGCAAGGCATTCACTATGCCTCTTATCATGGGATCATTTGAATCTGCAAAGTGTGCAAAACAATCATCCAAAAAGTTGGGAAATTCAGTTGAGCATGACTTATGTTCCACATTAAAGCTCGTGATGATCTGCCCAAGGAATCCATTGTCTTTAAAGGTAAACGGAGGTGTGCTCTCTTGCTCTAGCCCTACACAGATAGATTGAAAATCAATAGGGGAAGTATCGATGTGATCACTTTGTTCATTGAAACTACTCAATCGAGGTGTTGAATTGTCAACCGTGTACAGCCCAGATGGTGGCCTCAACTTAGTGGTTTCAATTTCCAAGGTCGTAGCGAGCAACTCGTCCTTCTCCCGAATCACATCATCATTTAATTCAGAGGAGTGGTCCAAACATGTTTCATAAGAGTTGGACGGGTCGATTAGAAGGGGCTCATCCTCCACCTTAAAATCAGACATGTCAGGTGAGGAGAGTGGCTCATTATGACCGACCACTTCGTGTACGTCTTAATCATTGACCTGCATCAAACTTGAGATTAATTCTAGGGGACTTTGGGCTGTATATTCATGATCGTCATCCCAATACTCATCATATTCTAGTTCAGTGCAGTGCATATTTGGGGTGAGTTCACTTTCCTCGCATTCTATTCCTAGATTGGGTTGAGGTTCACATAAACCAACATCTCCCTCATCATTGAAATCTAGTGTATCCTATGAGTGAAGTATATCATCATCATTATATTCGAAAGACACCCATGTATCTCCACCATTCTTTTGAACAGTCATTGAGATCGACTCATCGGGGAATTGAACCGTATGCTCATTAATGGAATCCAACTCCTCATTCCAAATTTCAGATTTCTTCAAAAGCAAGTGAGGATCATTTTCCTCGCATTGTATTTCTGGATTGGATTGTAGTTGGGATGAGCGAGCTTCCTCTATCCTATCGAGGCGCGAATTGAGTGCTTCTATTGCTTTTCTAATACACTCCATGTTATGCTGAAATGAATTCTCTTGGATCGTTTCTGGTTGGTTCTCAAAGGTAGGGTATTCAAGAGAATAATCATTACAACATGTTGTTGGTTCATCTTCCCAATTTTGATGGTTCCACTGGTTATAGTCATACTGATCATACATGGGAGAACATGATGGTTGATAATAATCCTCATTCCCATAATTATGATCGTATACAGACCTATTAGCCGATGGAGCATAACGTTCTAATCGGTTCTCAATGTCTGTTCTCGATGGAGAAAAATCTTAAGGTATACGTTGAATTCCACAACCCTCAGGCATTCCCCAATATCTCTTATCCATCTCGGCATATGCACGTACCCACGCTTCCATAGTAGAACACTAACTCTGAGTCTAATTCTAAGAAAAATAGAAGAAAAATCCTACAGAAGTATGGAAAGTAAGAGGAGGAGAAGTTAGAAAGAAGGTACCAAATGAGAAGTTCCTATGTTAAGATCCTGTAAAAGAAAACAATAGAAAGTTTCTAAAAAGGAAAGTTCCCTAAACCTAGAAGCTAAGTTAATTTCTAAAAAAAAAAGACCTAGAATTAGAAAGTCTCTAAAATAGAAAATCGAAGCCTAAAAATAAAATAAATGAAAGATGAGTTAGTTTCTAAAATTAGAAAGAATTTCTAAAAAGGGAAATAATTATCCTAGTTTCTAAAAATAAAAGATGAAAGTTTAAAAATAAACTATTTCCTAAAAATAGAAAAATTACTAGAAAATAGAAAATTTTCAAAACTCAAATCCTAATTCTAAAAATATAAAAAGTAGAGGAATTAGAAAGGGATTACCAGTTTAGAAGTTATTTCAGGATCCTACAAAACAAGAAAACAGGTTAGTTTCTAAAAATAAAATAATAGTTTCTAAAAATAAAATAAAATAAAAACATTTAACCTAAAGTTAGTAAAATCCTAATCTTATCCTAATTCTAAAACTAATTAATTTCAGAAAAACGTAACCATCAGTCCCCGGCAACGGTGCCAAAAACTTGTTCACACCCCAAGTGCAGGGTTGTGATGTAGTAATAAACTCGATAAGACCGAGGTCGAATCCATAGGGACTGATACCTGTACGTTATCTGAAACCAAATAGAACTAAAACTAGACTAAGATGTGATCTAAACCAAATAGAATTTAAGAAATTATTGTGGAGTAATTATCTAAAACTTTAAGGAATTCAGAGGAAGGAAACTAGGGATTCAGAGGATCCACTTGTACAGATCAGGGAGATCTTTTGCCTGCATCAAGCATCACGGAAATCAAACTGAACCTACTTGATCTAGTCTTCACAAGATGAAAGGTGTATGAATTAGAATGGATTCCATCATCTAACCATGCCCAGGAGACAAAGCAAACAATAGGATTAAACTAATTACCAACCAATCAACCATGTATGAGGATCAGGAAGGGTACTTCCATAGTGATCTGAGGGCTGAAATTTGATATGTACGGCTAATTTATGGCCCTCAGGCCATGTATAAAGTTTTGAGCCAATCAGATGGCGGGAACTATGTGATCTTGCATTCTTCACCAATTTCGGGCCTCTTTAACGTGAATGGCTTGATTTCCTCGGATCCCTGGTGTGTAATTTCATCGATCTTGGTCCCCTTGAGTCCGTCCCTTGCCTTGGGTGTCATCAGAGTGTCAAATCCATGGTTTAAGCACCCTTTTTCAGTTCATGCTTGTAAATACACTCTGCATCACAAACACGATTAAATCAGGCTATTAAATGGCATCAATGATTGTAAATCCATGCAATAACTGGGTCTGATATGCAATATTTGACCCTCAACATTCATCCCTATGGGACTCACCATGATGCATATGTTGCATCCAAACTGTCCAACCCTTTAGCAAGCTCATCTTAAGGTTTGAGGCTAAAAATAAGACAGATCTAGTTTCAAGTGGACCGCATTGTAGAAAATAGTGGGTTTGAACATCCACCATTAAAATCCTTAGGCTACAGGGTTTGGACCAATATGATATTTGTTTTTCCTCTAAATCCACGTCTTTGTAACCTTATGAATAGACTGGATGGGAAACAAACCCTATGATGGGTTCCACTGAAATTTAACCGTGGAAATCATTATCACTACGGTTATATATGGTATAGTCCAGTTGATCTTTTGATATGATTCATTTTTTATACATATATATATATATTAATTTCTAAAAATAGATGAATTGTGTTCGGCCCATTCAACTCGGCCCATTTGATTCGGCCCATTGCTTTGGCCCATTTGATTAGGCCTGATGTGCTGTATGAGGCCTGTTGTTGAGGACCACCTTGATATATATGAGGCCCATGTGATGCGGCCCATTTGATGTATTTGAGGCCCATGGGTTAAGGCCCAATGGTATGTACATAAGGCCCATTGCAATGTGTGATTCTATTATGGTTTATGCAATGTTGTTTATGGCGGGTCGTACCTTGCGAGCAATGATGGTTTGACATCCACATTATAAGAATGATGTTGGTTAATTGTCCACATTATAACTCTCCCTAGGGGCCATTGATAAGCCCATACTTGTGGTGTGTAGGCCGTCTAGGCCGATCTCCGTTGTGAGGATAGTTCATCACCTTATAACATGCTTAGTATTACTCCATAATTCATGCCCATATGCATCATATGTATGCTTGATATGAGGAGTAACTGATCATAGCATATGCCATTGGGTAGATTATTTATGGGACTCACATATAGGAGTTACCCGCATGAGCGCGTGGTACGCGTAGGATTGCTGTATGATTTGACGATGTGACTCATGCATCTCGCATATGTGTGACATGATCATTGTACGCCCTAGCAACATCAGGGCCGTAGCCTCCACAGGCACATCGTGGATGGCCGGATTGGATACCAAAAATATTGGCTCTAGCACTATGGGCACTTAGGATGTCCTTGAGTGAAAATTCCAAAACCTTTTTGGTACCAGGAGATGCTTTAACGTCTAGACCAAGTGGACACACGAGAGCCCGAGTGCCGAATACCAGTAGGCTATGTCTCCCACTATGTAGTGGTCGGTTGGAAGGGGATGTGGCCTTATCCACCGGAGTGAGGGGGTTGTAAGCTAGGCTGAGTTTGACCATTTCGCTAATGAGTCTGCTATCGACCAACCAGGTAGGTATTGGCAGATTACTGGTCAGGCGGATAGTGTGGTCTCTTTCACTTGCTGGGCTGTGTGGCTAGGGAGGCGGCAGTCAGTGTGGAGTGTACTAGACCCCGGTGATATCCTAGAGAGAAACTGTACTGATATGTATACTTGATGAGGACTGGCATGCTTTCTTTGCATCTTGCATATGACATTTGGCTACATAGGCCTCGCATCGCATGGTCTTGGTATGGCCAATAGAATTCATGTCTTGCATCACATAGCCATGGTACGGCTAATTGTATTCATAGACTTACCCGTATATTTTCTCATTACTCTGATATTATATACTTGACACTTACCTTGAGCACACACTTACACCACCCTCTAATCTTTTATAAGCTTATGCACGACCTTTGCGTGCAAGTGTCGTTGGATCGCAGCAGCATTAAGGCAGGAGTGCATATTGGATTATTTTGGAGCTTTTTGATCACCTTGTATTTCCCTTTCTGCATTATACTTAAAGTTTTTATATAGTGGATATGTGGTGATGTTATTTTATGACTTGGTTATGCTTGTGGTTATGCTCCATTACAAAAAAAATTATATTGAAAATCCTCCTTGTAGGATCCCAGGATTGGAATCGGGCATATGAATGTCGGGAGCCAAGAATGGGGCACTACGGAGGCTGTCGGCGTCGGATCTGCGATCGGAAATTTTATAAGCCCATTTTTTGAGTTTGGGGTGTGACACGCGGAATGCAACTACTCTCCAATCAAGAAAGAATGTCTGACGTTAATATTTGCTGTTTAGAAATTGAGACACTATTGTCTCTCCCATGACATAACTTTGATCTCAAGAGCAGATCCGATAAATTTTTTGATGACAAGGCCGATGTTGTCTGAGAGATTGGCCAAATGGATACTGTTACTATTAGAATATACTATTACGTATGAGTGGGCAAAAGATGTAAAAGGACAAGCAGTGGTGAAATTCCTTGCATCGCACCTTGTAGCAGAATGTGAAACCAACAGTAATGACTTTCGAGATGAACAAGTTATGTTGGCTGAGTCACAAAGCCCATGGCAGATGTATTTTGATGGTGCTTCTCGAGCATCAGGAGCAGGGGCGGGTGTGATATTCATTACTCCTCAAGGTGATCTGTTACCTTACTCCTTCACATTGGGAACAACATGCACAAACAATGAGGCTGAGTACAGAGCCCTCGTCAATGGAATAGAAATGGCTCAAGAAATGGAGATAAAAATGCCGCATATCTTTGAAGATTCTAAATTGATTATAAGTCAATTGACAACTTAATTCGAGGTAAGAAAGCAAGAACTTTTGTTATATTTTCGAAAAGCACAGCAGTTGCTAGAACAGTTCTGTCATGTCGAAATCAAGCACATATCGTGGTCTGAAAATGCAAGAGCGGATGCTTTGGCCAGCTTGGCAATGGCTCTGTGCCGCCCAAATCGAATCCCTCTCCAAATAACTATAGAAGAAAGAAGATTTTTGCCATCTTTAGAGGTCATTGATGAAATTATGGAGACAGTTCCTGTATCGTGGTTAGAGATATCGATAGATGATTGGCATCAGCCTTTTATCAATTATCTCAAATATAACATCCTGCCAGAAGATCCAGCACAGAGATAGCAAATCAAGCAATGGTTAAGTAGATTCATCATATGTAGTGAAGTATTGTACAGAAAATCTTACAATGGAATGCTGCTACGTTGCTTAAATGAACAAAAAGCAATCCAGACATTGCGAGAAGTATAGTTTGGGGAATGTGAGGCATATTAGGTTGGTGAAATCTATTCCACAGAATACATCAAATGGGGTACTATTGGCCTACCATGTTCAAAGATGCAATAGATTCGCAAAGCGGTGTCATAAATGTCAGATTCACGGAGATGTTATACACGTTCCTACAGAAGACCTACATTAGTCGGTCGCTTCTTAACCCTTTTCAGCTTGGAGAATTGACGTCATTGGTCCCATAAATCCACCTTTGTCCAAAGGAAAGCAATATATCTTGGTAGCAACAAATTATTTCTCCAACTGGACAGAAGCAGTTGCATTACGCAGTGTCAAGGAGAGAGATGTGGCCAATTTCATTCACCAAGCAATAATATCCCCTATGGTATTCCGAAGAAAATTGTTACAGATAATGGCACTCCCTTCAAAAACAGAGGCATGGAAAATCTCTCTTAGAAATTCAGCATTCACCATTCATTTCAACACCTTACTATCCACCGGCCAATGGATTAGCAGAGGCGTTTAATAAAACGATAGTCAAGATATTGAAAAAGACAGTGACAGGGAACAAGTGTGATTGGGATGAAAGATTACAAGAAGCATTGTGGGCATACAGAACTACTCATCGGATAGCAACAAGAGCAACATCATATTCGCTGGTCTATGGTGTCGAAGTAGTGATCACGATTGAAATATAAGTATCGTCACTCAGAGTGGCAGTACATTAGTCTATAACAGATGATGAAAATGTAAAAATAAGGCTGAAAGAGCTGGATTTGCTTGATGAGAAATGCCTGACAGCCCAACAGTGGTTACAATCATATCAAGCAAAGATATTGGCCGCCTTTGACAAACGAGTTAATTTCACTCTTTCAGAAAAAGGGGATATGGTGCTGATGTTGAAAAGACCTATAGTGGTCACCCTTTCGAATAGGGGGCAAATTCGAGCCTAAATGGGACGGGCCGGACATAATAAAAGAAGTGTACTCCAACGAAGCATACAGAGTCATGGATCAAGATGGACAAGTATCAGTATACCAGTCAATGCTCGCTTCATCAAAAGATATCGTCCATGAAAACACTACTAATTTTGATCAAGAATATTATCAGAATAATGATTCTGTATCAAAACGGGGCAAGAATAAACAAGGCCATAACTATGTACGATCAGATGAATGAATAAAGAAGAAATTTGCAAGCATATCAAGACTGTATCAACAAGTATTGTGAAAAGAAAGTGACCATCGTCATCATCAACCGAGCTTTGCAAAATTCTGTTGAAATTGGTATCGTCACCAAGCTGATATATTATAAACAATACAGATGGAGACCGTTGAAGATATTAGCAGAAGTGGTGACGTATTATCAATCTCAAGCAGATATGTCTATCATCCCCGCGACAATGATGGTCACCTGCTTTTATCATTTAAGGCAACCTATCCAAGCCCTAAAATGGCCAACTACGCTTAAGGCCTATCATTTTCACCATTCGGGCAGTAATGAGAAGCCAGTGGCCCTAAAAATAGCGTGAAGGCCATCACATGCTTACCCATGCGAGCAGTTGACGGAGCCCATGACTAAAAGCCTAAAAGGCCAATAAGTCCTCAACGACCAGTCACGCATGAGACCAATGCCATCGGTATAGCTTTCCAATAACATCATAGGGAACAGAGGACAATTCCTTCCTGTGAATGGGTCCGACCTTGCAGATGAAGAAAACGCGAGTTGCAGTGTGAACTTTTTGGCCATGTCCATATATAAGCCAACCATGCGTAAGACCCCCCAGATCTTTAGATTGATTTCAGTACTAACTCATAAGGAAGGGCTTAAACCTACTCATTGATGGACTGACGACCCTAGATTTGGTACCCTAAAGGTCACCTTGCAAGCCTCGTGAACTCTAGAGAGTTACTGCAGCCAATCCCGTACGTAATTCCAACCGAGTTCACGGCCCCAGTAGCTTCATTGGGCCCCTCTGATGGATCGTGGTTTGTGAACTCACCAGGCTATGAGAAGTCCAGTGAACTCTTAAGAGTTACAAATACCATCATGTGAGACCCGATTCTACTACTCAAAGAGTTTAAAAAACTGCATGGGCTCCACTACTCAAGAGCTTAAACTGTGTATAACTGACTAAATTGAAACTTAGCACCGCCATTAAAAAAATCATATAGGAAATCCCACACTAACAAGCATAAAATGCTAGTGTTTTATATCAGTTCCTTATTAAATAATATGTCAAGATTACTGCATAGATAACTATGTTTGAAATGATTTGTGATGTAGAAATGCATAGAAGAATAAAATATCTCAAAATATTATCATGAATTCATATGTTGATCATATGCTAAGAATCAAAAGAAATTACTTGTTCAAAAAGCATATACACAAAATAAATTACATGCTTAAAGTTATTCTGCAATTCCTATTATCCCCATATACTTTTGCAAGTCCTACTTTAATTGCATCTGTGTTGCGGCATGTTTTGACTTTTCCTCGAGAATGATCTTTGCTTGATTAGGAATAGCAGCCAATTTATCTTCCAATGATGCAATCATCTCTTCGCTCTTGAGCAGTTCGGACTTCTCAGCATTAACAGACTGAATATTGACATGTATCCTTTCCTCGATATCCTTTATGGAAGATTCCTTCTCGCGATCCTTCAACTCTAGCGGCAAGATCTCCACTTTCAGAGCAGCAATCCGGTCTCAGATAACCACTCTGTCCTTAGTATAGGCCTTCAATTGTTCTTGAAGAGCTAATTGTTCCTGGTCAAATTCAAAAATAGCGGAAGCAATGTTTGAAGCCTTATCCTTTGATAGAGTCAGTTACTTTCCATATTCTAGGATTTCATGAGCAATTGTAACATTCTCCGCTGATACCATAGAGATTATTGAATCGTGAAATTTGAGAAGAGAATCATGCATAGTGGAGATGTTGATCTTCGCCATTCTTGCAGAACTTTCCAGAATTTTAATAGCAATATCCAGGTCTGACCATTGTCAAGGGTCTTTGAAGATGTGAACTATTGCTAACAAAGAATTCTTCATCAAAAGCATCTTGTGGGTGGGAACCTTCACGAAGGATGATAGTTCAGATGCAGTGGCCACGGACTTAGAACTTGCAACTCGACTGCGAGGAGGGGTTCCTATAGTGTAAAGAAGGAAAGTGTTCAGAAATAGTGATAGAAAGTTAGAAGATGTATAGCTCTTGATAAAACAATTAATAGATACCTGCAACAGAAGTATGACTAACAGGAGGAGGAATTTCCTGAACCGTAGAAGGACCAACCCCTAACATGTCAGTAAAGGAAGGCACCCTAACCTCTATACTTGAATCTCTAGCAGTCAGAGTGGGAAAATCTGTAGCCTCTACTGGAAAGATAATTTCACAAGCTACCACTTTTGGTGCTGCCAATGGAAGTAGAGGAGCTCTCAGCGAAATTACTGATGCAGTTGTAGGAGGATTTATAGGAGTATCACCCGTCTTGACATTAGCAACATGAGCACCTGAAATAAAAACATGATGATGATAATGAGATAACTATCACTAAATATGCATATAAATACATATGAAAATAAAATTTCCTTACCTGGTGAATATCCATATTCTTCGTAATCTAATGGTTCTTCTTCCTCCTCTATTATCATAGGGGATTTTGCAGGAATATTGGTACTAGGAAGAGTTTTAGAAGCCACAAGAGGGTGTTCTGTTTCAACATTTGGCGCAACTACATCCTCCTCTCCATTTATATCAACTTCTCCTTTCTCAAAATCATCATCTTTATCCTTGCCCCTTTCGTCGTCTTCATCATCTTCATATTCCATATAATAGTACCCTCTGATGAAGAAGCCGAACTTTCATCTCCTAAACTTTCTTTGTCTACTTCTTCAATCATAACTTGCTTTCCTTTAAAAGAAGCAGCTCGGCTACTTTCTGGTTGAGGCTCTCGCTAGCTGGGACCGAAGGGGATGTGGAGACATGTCTGCCTCCTTCCTAAAGAACAGATGGCGACACTTACATGTGCGCTTGAGATCTGGTCATAAGAGAGGATGAACCGGGAGGAGTAGGCTATGAAGGAGGGGTTGGCTCATCTTGAGCTGTTGTAGTTTCTGCCAGAATTAGAGAAGATTTCCTTCGACATCATTTGTGACTTGGTCACCAAAGTCATGAGGGACTTACTCAAATTCCATCAAAACTCTGTGGGCCCAGCTGTCTAAAGTATTAATGGGCTTCTTCTCACGAATTGGATCTTCTATCCATATCTTTCTGCAAATTTCACCGTGATGAGATGTGCGACTCTTCTCTGGTATAAAGCCGATTCCGTCTTCAAGTTTTCTTCCCCTCAGCCGAGCGGATGAAGCTAGATGGGTGAATCAACTTGTAAACAATTGTTGACCAAGAATGATTGGTGATCCACCACCGCATCCAGCTATAAGAAGCATGAACTGTACGATCGCAATCGGGGATTATGAAGAAAGAATCCATGTGACCACCTAACAGCTGTTTCCATATCATGACCCAATTGATAGGACCAGTTCCGTAGCAATGCATTCTCTTAGTAACCAATCCACAGTCTTTTGGCACAGCTTGGTCGTAGCTAAATTGACCAGCAAAGCGACTGGGATAATAGGGCTCTCGCCAAAACTCTATTCCTTCTTGGAGGGGTAGACTGCAAGAGCATATAGAGAGAAAGAAAATCTTTATGCCACAGTGAGTGCTCTCTGGTCCACCATGTCGGTATCTTTGATATAGTGATTGAGACGAAATTGGAAGAAATCCACTTAATCAGTATCTCTGATTTTGTTGGCCACCCAGTTGTATGACCTTTTGGCCATAGCCCTTTGTTAGAAGAACCAAAGCGAAAGATGTGCAGGATGAACATACACCTTCTTTGGCACCTCGAAAGTCCAAGGAAAGTAGACTCCTAGCCAGCCAGTGAAATAATGCAATGAAGTATGCGCTAATGAAGCTCTGATGGTAGGGTTCTTGACGTGGGTGGTTACTTCTCTGAAGGCTCTGTAAATAGAACATAGCACTGGAGGTGCGACAGAATACTTATGTCCTTCTACCAAAGCGCCAGCAACGATGAAGACTGTAAGTGACTGTAGGGCGAATAACATCTGCCCATTTAGAACTTGGAAGTACCTCGATGCTCAACTAGTAAACTAAAAAGCCTGCAAGCTCCTTGAATAAACTGTACTTTGCTCATTCCTTGATATTTTTGTGAAGTTCTGTGAGCTCTTTAGATCGACAATCACGGAATCTGTAAGGAAAAGTAAAATATTGATATGAGGAAATGTATAATAAAAAAAGAAGAAAGAAAAAGGGAAGTTGATTCCTAGATTTGAAAATACTTGAGGTCCCAGGAGAAATGTGCCAGCCACTGCAGAGGAGAAAGCTTATGGATGTTTGGAAATTTTCCCATCTCTCTGAAGAGTTTGATGGTGGTCTCAGAGATGGAAGGCTTGGGATCAAGGGATGATACGAAGGCCAGCTCTCTGTTAGATGAGACGAATTCATTATAGAATTTGCCTGTTAATGGAAGGCCTGCTATTCGGTGGAGATCCCAGAGTGTGATACTCATTTCACCAAATGACAGGTGGAAAGAGTTGGTGGTGGGAGACCAGTACTCAAGAAAAGCCTTCATCACGGTTGGTTCCTTATAGAAGTACTAAGCTGTAAGTTCTATAGCATCGTACAAGCCAATCTTGGCAAGCGTACCCGCGTGCTTTTCCAGGATGGCTTCTGCCCAATCTGAGTAATAACGTCACAAAGTGAGCAGGCCTCTTGTACAAAAATCTTCAGGCCCCAGAGTTACTCGCGATCTCTGAAGCGCTGCCTAATAGTTTCATAAAAATATGTGGGAAAATGTAAGTGCTATGGTTTTATGCTCCTTTGGTTGTCAAATTTTGTGGTGCCAAAACATCAATCTATGTCTTGTGTAGCTCATTAGTATATATGATCAAGACATTGCATCACCGCTCTAAACACTTTGCTTCAAGTCAAGAATGAAGAACTACTTCAATCCATTTCAAGAAATGCAAGAGAAGCTACAAAGAAGTGATCTTCTTCAAGACCCAAGTCAAGTGAAATTCAAGCTACAGGAAGTACAACTCAAGATTAAGTGTAATATAACCCCTAGAAGATCTCAAGCTCAATGTTATATCAAGAATAGAGATCTCAAGCTTCACAATCTTCTAAGGTCATCTATCATCTGAAGAAATGGTATTTCAATGTCCATACTCCATGTTCCAGGTATGAAAGACCATAGATTGACCTTAGGGTAGGTCATTTTGAATACATATTTCAAATTGAATCACTTTATAAGTATTTGGTCTGTTCTAAGACTAGTCCTGGACCTTATTCGACTAGTCCTAACATTGGCTTGACCAGTCCTAGAAAATCTAGGACCAGTCTTAAGTTTGTTGCAATTGTTCAGAATTTTTTGTTCATCTACGACCAGTCCTGGACTCTGTTTGACCGGTCGTGTGAATAGTGTCAACTAGTCATTCGATCAGTCCTAGTTCTTCGACTCAAACTACAACAACCAATCTTTGAGTCCTACAACCAGTCGTGGGTATTGTATGACCATTCGTAGAGGTCCTACGACCAGTCGTAGACACCCAACGACTGGTCGTGTAACTGTCTGATTCAATCCTACTTAAAAATTCAAAAATCCATTTCATCTCCGACTAGTCGAAGGGTTCTCAAGACCAGTCGTAGATGTGATTTTTACATCTATAAATAGATGACGAATTTCAGAGTTTGATAATTCAATTCAAGGAAAATCAAGGCATAACTCTTAGATAAGTTTGTGTTTATTTTAAGCTACATTGTGCATATTTAAAATTCTCTTTTGTTAGCTTATTTAATTAAATTTTTTTTTTCTATATTCCAATCTAAATTAAAAAGAGGAATTGTTGTATTCCTTCTTCTTAGAATCAAAATCAAATATAGCTAGCCCAACTGGTTTAATTTAAAATCAATTAGAACCTAGAACAATTTCAAAGTGAGTATTAGACATTGAACTTCTACATTTAAACTTCTACTCCGATTGGTTCTTCTGGGCTGCTATAAAGGAGAAATTCAAGTATTTTACATTTATTGTAAATTCCATTATTTTGGTTTTGTTTGAGGTTAAGCCGAAAAAATCTCATTGTGTTGGTTATCTGAGGAGAGCCAGAAAACTTAGAAAGTGGGGGCTTTTGAATTGTGTAAGCCCATTTAAAAGACACAATTGTGAAGGTTTTAGGTGAACCTGTGAAACCTATTTTGATAGTAAACGCTGATATCCCCTGTGTGAGGACATTAGGAGTGGAGTAGCTATGTGGCTATTGTTTAACAGTTGGTGAACACACAATCGAACCACTATAATTTCTTACGTCTTGTGGTTTGAATGTTCGTTTAATTTTTCCTATCTTTTATCATTCAGAATTGTGGAATGTTTGTGTGGATGTGAATGTTGTAATTTCAAGTATAGTGGGGAATGTTGCAATAATTTAGATTTAAATTCTTGCAATTATTTCAATTCATTGCTATTTATTCATTCCTTTTCAGTTTGAGTTCTTGATACAAAGAACGTTCTAGAAATAAGGTTGTCCTACCATAAACCCTTAGTTTTTATGGTGTAAGGTTGTCCTTAGAACAACATTTGTATCAACCTCTCAATTCTTGATTATTGAGGTTGCTTTTCATTTTCAGCATTGTGAATTGATTTCTTTTAATTGGCTATCATATTATTTTATTCCACTGTTAAAACTTAAATTTGGCATAGTCTTATTCACCCCCCCCCCCCCCTCTAGTACATATAGCTTGGCCTTTTCAAGTGATATCAGAGCCTAATAGCTCGCTTTTAATTCTTTATTCTTGGATTCATTTCTTGAGATAACGATCTAAGCTATAAATAAGATGTCAAATTTTGATACCCTTTCGGTTACTAGGCCTCCACCATTTGATGGCTCCAACTATGCCTATTGGAAAGCCAGGATGAGGATTTTCCTCAAATCAATGGATGAGTGTTTGGCAAGCCATGGTGACTAAATGGAGCCCTCCTACCATGGAAGTAACTGGAGTCGATGGTTCAAAATCAATAAAAATTTCACCATATTTTTCTTAGACCACACTACATAAAAATGATAGTGCCAATGCAAAAGCACTAAATGCAATCACTTGCACACTATCATCGGATGATTTCAAAAGAATTATATCCTGTGATACTGTAAAGCAAGCTTAGAATATTTTAAAAATGACACACGAGGGTACATCAATTGTCAAGAAATCTAAAGTCCAACTCCTCACAACCAAATATGAAGAAATACATATGGAAGAAAATGAAATGTTTATGGACTTCTATACTAGATTAAATGATATTTTGAACTCTATGTGGGGTCTTGACAATAAAATCCCAGAAAGTAAAGTGTGTGCAAAGATACTGCGGTCACTACCTGAACGGTTCAACTCAAAGGTGACCGCGATCTAGGAACTTCGTGATACAGACAATATGAGGGTAGAAGAACTAGTTGGGTCTTTACAAACCTATGAATTAAACTTTAAAGCTCCTAAAGGTAAATCTATTGCTCTTAAATCTTCTAAATATATTCTCAAGAAAATTCTGATTTAGAAAATTCTGAAGACGATATGGCTCTTTTAGCAAAAAAGTTATACACGATTTTCAAAAGTAAAAAGAGGGTTGATTTTCAAAAACCAAATGATAAGAAAAGATCTTAAACTAAAACCTGGAAATCTTTAAAAGATAGTCAATGTTACAACTGCCAAGAATATGGGCATTTGGCAAACAAGTGTCCTAAAAGGGACAAACCCAAAAAGAAGAGCATCTTGGCTACTTGGGATGAATCCTATGATTCTGAAGCTACTTCTGAATCAGAAGATTCTGAAAATGAGTCTGGCAATGAAGTTAAAGCTCTTATGACTCTAGCCAAATTCACTTTTTAAGATAACGATGATTTAAAAAGTGAAGAAAATCTGAATAGTGACTGTGAAAATGAAGATGATCTTCAAGATGCCTACAATGCCTTATACAAGGAAAGTTGTATAATTGTTGTCAAACTTAAACTATAAAAAGAAAAATTTTCCAAGCTTAAAGACAATTTTGAGTCTCTTGTTTTAGAAAAATCTCATATTTCAGATTGTTTTGAAAAGACTAAATGTGATTTAGAATTTAAAACCTCCTTGATTGAAAAACTTAAATCTGAAAATGATAAACTTAAGCTTGAAAACACTTCACTTTTAAGTTTAAAGGATACATGGAGGTATGCCCAAGGAGATCCAAAGTTTGAAAAACTTCTATCCTGATCTAGAAAATGTGGCGACAGATCCAGGTTGGGCTATTATAAGAATATACCTTCTAAATAGAAGAATGCTCCTCCTAAGTTTGTGAAAGGAGAAACCTTTAACTCAAAAGGGAAAAGTATTAATCAAAGTCTTTCTAAAAATGCTAAAACTTTTCAAAAACCTAAAAGTAATTATGTCAACAATAAAACTCAAAACCAAAACCCTTTAGTTGAAAAAATAGTTGATTTACTTAAAGAGCTCTTAAAATCTAACTCAGTGGGTCACTCGTACATCAATTTCAAATATAAGAAGACCAACTATGCTCCTAAACCCAAAACATTTACGAAATAGGTTCCTAAGGTTACTTGCTTGGTTGCCCACACTGCTTACAAAGCTATAAGCCATTCAAAGTGGTACCTTGATAGTGGGTGCTTCAGGCATATGACAGGCGACAAGGCTTTATTCACCGATCTTAGTGATACGACTGATGGGTCAGTCACATTTGTTGATGGTCGCAACTGCAAGATTATTAGCCAAGGTACGGTTCAACTCTATAACCTTCCCTTATTTAAGAATGTTTTATATGTTGAGGGACTAAAACACAACCTGTTAAGCATATCTCAAATATGTGATAACAATCATAGCATAAAATTTTCTAATAAAGATTGTAAAATCTTAAACAAAAAGGGTTCTGTAATATTAATTGGTCGCAGGACTTTTGAAAACTGCTATATTGTAAGCGATGGTAGCTCATCTAGTCAATTGTGTTACATGGTCCATACCGATGAAACGGAATTATGGCATAAACGCCTTGGACATGTACACTACCATAATGTATATAGATTGAGTAAAAGAGAACTAATAAGAGGTCTACCTAAAATACAGAAAGTAGACAAAATATATGGTGAATGCCAGATTGGCAAACAAACAAGGAGCTCTCACAAAAAGGTGAACTCTAATGCCACATCTAGACCACTCGAGCTTCTCCATATGGATCTTATAGGACCAACCAGGACGGAGAGTCGAGGTGGGAAAAAATACATTCTAGTGATCGTGGATAATTATACTAGATTTACATGGGTAGTCTTCTTAAGGGATAAATCAGAAACCCTTGATGAAGTAAAAAGAGTGCTCAAACGGATTCAAACTGAAAAAAGTTCTTAAGTTAGTAAAATCTATAGTGATCATGAATCTGAATTTGAGAATAGCAGTTTTGAGAAATTCTGTAGCGATCAAGGAATATCGCATGAATTCTTTACTCCTAAAACACCACAACAAAATGGAATTGTGGAGAGGAAAAATAGAGTGCTTCAAGAAATGGGAAATATAATGTTGAATAGTATGAAGCTCCTTAGAAATCTTTGGGCCGAAGTTGTTAATACTACGTGCTATATTATTAACTGAGTTTATACACGTAAATCTAGTAATAAAACTACTTATGAACTTTGGTTTGACAAGAAGCTTACTTTTAAATACTTTCGAGTTTTTGGCAGCAAGTGCTATATTTTGCGTGACCTTGAAAATCTAGGAAAATCTGACACAAAAAGTGATGAAGGGATCGTTTTAGGATATTCTTTAAATAGTCGTGCATATTGTGTTCTAAACAACAGGACTAGTGTGATTCAAGAGTCAATTAATGTGGTCATTGATGATCACTTGAATACACCTGCCCTTAGTTCAAATAATGATGAAATTCTTTTGATTAACAAACCAGATACTTCATTAAGTCAAAATAATTCTAAATAGAGGACTGTCTAAGAAACCCTCTCACTGGTGTGTACACTCGTAGACAAATAGAAGACATGTAATTACATGTGCTTCACATCCTAGATTGAACCATTAAATATAAAAGCTCTTTCTAACGAAAACTGGTTAGTAGCTATGCAGGAAGAACTTAATCAGTTTATTTGAAATGATGTCTGGTACCTTGTTCCTAGACCTATAGATAAACATATTATTGGAACAAAGTGGATTTTCAAAAATAAGTCTGATAAACTTGGTAATATTATTTGAAACAAGGCAAGATTGGTTGTACAAGGGTACACTCAAATAGAGGGCATTGATTACAATGAAACTTTTGCCCTAGTTGCTCGCCTTGAGTTAATTAGACTTTTTATATCCACTGTATACTTTAGAAAGTTTAAAATTTATCAAATGGATGTAAAGAGTGCCTTTTTGAATGGTGATTTACTTGAAGAAGTATATGTTGAACAACCTGCAGGGTTTGAAGACCCTAAATTAACTAATCATGTATACCATCTTATAAAAACTCTATATGGTCTAAAACAAGCTCCCAGGGCATGGTATGAAAAATTGACTAAGTTTTTAATAAGTCATAATTTTAAAATGGGTAGTGTTGATAAGACGCTCTTTGTTAAGAAACATTACGATGATATCTTAATGGTTCAAATCTATGTTGATGATATTATTTATGGATCAACATGTACTAACATGACTGTTGATTTTGTAGATTTAATGAAATCTAAGTTCGAAATGAGCATGGTTAGGGAATTAAATTATTTCCTAGGGTTGCAAGTAAAACAACAATCTGATGGTATTTTTATTTCTCAAACCAAGTATGCCTTGAACTTGATTAAAATGTTCAGATTTAAGAATGGTAAGAATTTTAATACTCCTATGAGTACAACTTTAGGACTCTCAAAGGACTCTACAGGTAAAGATGTGGATCCTAAACTATATAGAAGTATGATTGGTAGTCTACTTTATTTAACTGCTAGTAGACTTGATATTGCTTTAAGTGTTGGTATTTGCGCTAGATATCAGTCTAACCTTAAAGAGTCGCATCTAACTGCGTTTAAGAGGATTATGAGATATGTCACAAGTACTGCTAAATTGGGTCTCTAGTATCCATATGATACTAGTGTTCAATTGGCTGGGTACTCTAATGCTGATTAAGCTGGTAATATCGATGATAGGAAATCAACTAGTGGTTGTTGTTTTTATATTGAAAATTGTTTAGTTTATTGGTTTAGTAAGAAACAAGGTTCTATATCGCTCTCAACTGCTGAGGCTGAATACATCGTAGCTGGAAATGCATGTACTCAGCTTGTTTGAATGAAATGTATGTTAAGCGATTATGAAATTGCACGGGAATCAATGATATTATATTGTGATAATTTTAGTGTGATAAATATTTCAAAAAATCCAATCCAACATTCACGTACCAAGCACATTGACATCTGGTATCATTATATTCGTGAATTAGTGGAAGAAAAGATAATATCTTTGGAATACATTCTGACTGCGACTCAACTTGATGACATTTTCACTAAACCGCTCGACAAAGGCAAGTTTAATAAATTAAAATTTGATCTTGGTATGTGCATTCAAAATTGATTATTCATGCATGTATATATCATAGTGTATATGTATTTGATACTTTATGTATTTAAATTACAAATTTTATGATAAATACATGTTTTTTTCCTGTACACGACCAGTCATGGATGTGCTCGACCGATGGTGGTACGACTGGTCGAGGACAGCTTAAGACCGGTCATGGAGCGTGTTGGGTCTTTTAAAATTTGGAAAAATATCTCATCTTCCTCATTTCCTATTCCCTCTCCAACGAGCTGACGCCCAACCAGTTGAAGCCACCGACCTAGATCTTCAAGGTTAGTGCGTCATTTGTGTTTTTCTTGTAGATTCTAGTCTATACCACTTCATTTTCACTCTTGGAGTAATCTATTTGATCTTTCATTGCAAATTTGGGATTTTCTTGTGAAAAATATGATCTAACAAAACCGCAGTCTACATCCTTTGCATCTTCTTATTTCCTTGACTTTCTTGTTGCAAATAGACTCTAGAGTGAAAAAGAAAACAATACGTGCTGCTTCCTCTTCTTGGTCAAATTTAACTCATCACCATCTTTGGTCTCCCGAAGATGATCCCTCATATGTGCGGGATTTGTGCATGCGCAATGTCATTGTTGAACGTCCTGTTGATCATAATCATATTGCTCATTTTGGTATCCTACCTCTACTCCAAGCTGTAGGATGGGATAACATCTTACATTGGGGTGGGCCTACATTCCAATCTACTGCACAGGCCATATTTGCATGTCTTTCTGACTTTTCTTCTGAGAATTTATCTTTTAAGATTGATGCTAGAGAAGGGCCATTTGATGTAGATCATCATTTGATATCTGGTCTAATGGATATTCCCGTTAATGATGAGGGTATTCTTATTCATACTTTAACTGAAAAACCCTCTGAATCAGCAAAATATATGTTAACAAGAGATCTTTGTAATATGAATGTGCAATGGACTCATAAAGGGAATGCGCTCCCTGCAAGGTATTTGTTATCCAGATACAGGGTGCTCCATAGAATATTTATTTCAAATCTGTATCTGCGTTCTAGTAATAAAATAGAGCTAACATCTTTTGTGGTTTGGGTCTTGCATTCTGTCATTTCTGGTACTAAAGTTTGTCTGCCTTCCTTGATATGTCATTCCATTATTCAGTTTCGTCTCCATCCAGGTCATAGCGATATTCCATTTGCCTATCTCATGACTATTTTAGCTAATCATATGTTAGTGGCTATGTCTGTTGGAGAGGCTCCTATCCATCATCTCATTTTCAACAATTCTAATATAAAGAAGATGAAATTGGGATTGGCTCCTGGCCAAGTGGATGTTGGTGGAAGTCGAGCTGAAGCTGGGAATGAAGAAGATGATGGTGATCTTCCTCCTTATGACAATAACATGTATGGCATTTTTGATGAGATAGAATCTGCTTCTGGAAATGATCCTGATTATGCGCCATCTGAGTTTGATGCACGCTTATGTGCTCTGGAAGAGAAGGTAGAAAATATGAATGTTGCCTACGATTTAATGTTTAAATATATGCGCAAGTATCTCAAGCGTATAAACAAGGGCCTTCATCAACTTGATCCTTCTATTCCTACTCCTTTGGGATCTGATTAAGTAATTATATTGCTCTGTATTAACTTTATTACTTTTTACTTTTGGTGTTGTGTGAACCTTAAGTTTTTGTTTGAACTAGGTTATGTTGTGTGGACTTTTTAACTTGCTTATATCTTGACTAGTTCATACATTTCTTACTCTCCTGCTAATTATCCTTTTGATTTCTTCCTTTGTCATGTTGTGACAGAAAGGGGAAGAAGATTTCAAGTATTGATTGAAATGGAATATGTATTGAAGGGTCGTAGCATTAAATTTTTTATGTGTGTACTACTCAGGGGGAGTAAATAAGTAAGGAAGAATTTATGCAAGTTAATGACAACTGGTTCTCTTATATAACTGGTGCATGATTCTTTATTGAGCATGTTGTGTTTCTCTTATTTTTATTAGAGTGTGTTTTGTCACAAATTTGACGAAGGGGGAGATTGTAAGTGTTATGGTTTTATGATCCTTTGGTTGTCAAATTTTGTGGTGCCAAAACATCAATCTATGTCTTATGTAGCTCATTGGTATATATGATCAAGACATTGCATCACTGCTCTAAGCACTTTGCTTCAAGTCAAGGACAATGAACTACTTTAATCCATTTCAAGAAATGTAAGTACAAGCTATAAAGAAGTGATCTTGTTCAAGACCCAAGTCAAGTGAAATTCAAGCTACAGGAAGTACAACTCAAGATTAAGTGTAATATAAGCCTTAGAAGATCTCAAGCTCAATGTTACATCAAGAATAGAGATCTCAAGCTTCACAATCTTCCAAGGTCATCTATTATCTGAAGAAATGGTATTTCAATGTCCATACTCCATGTTCCAGGTATGAAAGACCATAGATTGACCTTAGGGTTGGTCATTTTGAATACATAATTCAAATTGAATCACTTTATAAATATTTGGTCTGTTCTAAAACTAGTCTTGGACCTTGTTAGACTAGTCCTAGCACTGGCTCGACCAGTCCTAGAAAATCCAGGACCAGTCCTAAGTTTGTTGTAATTGTTCAAAATTTTTTGTTCATCTACGACTAGTCCTGGACTCCGTTCAACTGGTCGTGTGAACAGTGTCGGATAGTCATTCGACCAGTCGTAGTTCTTCGACTCAAACTAAAGCAACCAATCTTTGTGTCCTACGACCAGTCATGGGTATTCTACAACCAGTCATAGAGGTCCTACGACCGGTCGTAGACACCATACAACCGGTCGTGCAATCCCGCTTAAAAAATCAAAAATTTGTTTCATCTACGACCAGTCAAAGGGTTCCCAAGACCAGTCGTAGACATGATTTTTGCATCTATAAATAGACGACGAATTTCAAAGTTTGATAATTCAATTCAAGGAAAATCAAGGCATCACTTTAAGATAAGTTTGTGTTTATTTTAAGCTACATTGTGCATATTTAAAATTCTCTTTTGTTAGCTTATTTAATTTGATCTTGTTTCTATATTCCAATCTAAATTGAAAAGAGGAATTGTTGTATTCCTTCTTCTTGGAATTAAAATCAAATATAGCTAGCCCAACTGGTTTAATTTAAAATCAATTAGAACCTAGAACCATTTAAAAGTGAGTATTGGACATTGAACTTCTACAATTGAACTTCTACTCTGATTAGTTCTTCTGGGCTGCTACAAAGGAGAAATCCAAGTATTTTACATTTACTGTAAATTCTATTATTTTGGTTTTGTTTGAGGTTAAGCCAAAAAAATCTCATTGTGTTGGTTATCTTAGGAGAGCCAGAAAACTCAGAAAGTGGAGGTTTTTGAATTGTGTAAGCCCATTTAAAAGACACAATTGTGAAGGTTTTAGGTGAACCTGTGAAACCAATTTTGATAGTGAACGCTGATATCCCCTGTGTGAGGATATTAGGAGTGGAGTAGTTGTGTGGCTGTTGTTTAACAGTTGGTGTATACACAGGTGAACCACTATAATTTCTTATGTCTTGTGGTTTGAATGTTCATTTAATTTTTCCTATCTTTTATCATTCAGAATTGTGGAATGTTTGTGTGGATGTGAATGTTTTAATTTCAAGTACTGTGGGGAATGTTGTAATGATTTAGATTTAAATTCTTACAATTTATTTCAATTCATTGCTATTTATTCATTCCTTTTCAGTTTGAGTTCTTGATACAAAGAACATTCTAGAAATAAGGTTGTCCTGCCATAAACCCTTGACTTTTATGGTGTAAGGTTGTCCTTAGAATAGCATTTGTATCAACCTCTCAATTCTTAATTATTGAGGTTGATTTTCATTTTTAGCATTGTGAATTGATTTCTTTTAATTGGCTATCATATTCTTTTACTCCACAGTTAAAACTTAAATTTGGCATAGTCCTATTCACCCCCCCTTAGGACATATAGCTTGGCCTTTTCAGAAAAAGGCTATGAGGATTGTGAAAAGGGGTTAGAAAAATCATGGGGTGCACTTCACCAATGCTTTGCTGCGGCTTGTGCGCTTGTAATATCCCCTCAAGGATGTGTGGTTCTCTCATCGCCCACTAGAAAGTGTACATTAGTTTTTCTCCATCTATATAATCCCTCGGCTCGTAGTCGAGCATGGATTGGTGGTGATGAAGCTTGATGGGGATTACTGTCATTCCCTCCGAGTGAGGGTTATCGAACTTCACGACGCCCTCAATAACTCGGACCGATTCCCATGAGTTCTGGAGTTTCTTCTTATTGTGCTCCTTAATCTTCTGTTCGAACTCCTTCTCCTTGTTTCGGCGAGTCTTCTTTGAACGGGAAGCGGGCAAAGTGTCTTCTCGAGCAGGAGGTCTTTGACTGTCTATACGAATATGAGCGGTTGTCTTCAACCATTCATCCAGTCATACTATCGGCCAAGCTTTGGAGGACATTCCAGGTCAATGGGAGAAGGTAGTGTTTCAATGCAGGCAGTGAAGTTAAAAGTTGGTAGTATAGGTTCTTTGAAGTATGAAGGGTTATGGGCATTGGTCTTAGTACCTTTGGCTGGTGGTTGATCTAAAGAAGGAGAAGGGCGGAAGGAAGACGAGTCAGGAAAATCAAGGTGAGAAGGATGGTCGGTAGGAGGGTCTACAGCATGATAGGTTCATTTAATACAAGCCATAATGGAAAAGGGGGTTAAGTATTTAAAGGTACTTGAAGAAGTTTAAGAAAAAAACTCAAAAATTTCTTAAGTTCTGATTGCACGGTACCACACAATCGAAGTTAGTTGTTCGGGTCAGCGCAAAGGCTATAAGATTTGCGCGGAACAAAAGGCTGTTGCAGGGTAGTTTGGTTCCGCGGACCCACACAACCGATATGGCTTACACTGCTTCTTCTACAAAATCTTCAATCCCAATCACGCTTGTTCGTTGTCACTGTCTTCTTCAATATCTTGACTATTGTTTTATTAAATGCCTCACTAGTCCATTGGTCGGTGGATAGTAAGGTGTTGAAAATGAATGACGAATACTGAATTTCTGATAGAGTTTTTCCATGCCTCTGTTTTTTAAGGGAGTGCCATGATTTGTAACAATTTTCTTCGGAATACCATGGTGGTATATTATTGCGTGGCAGATGAAATTGACCACATCTCTCTCCTTGACACTGCGTAATGCAACTACTTCTGTCCACTTGGAGAAATAATCTATTACTGCCAAGATATATTTCTTTTCTTTGGACAAAGGCGGATTTATGGGACCAACGACGTCAATTCCCCAAGCTGAAAAGGGCTAAGAAGCGACCGACTGATGTAGGTCTTCTGGAGGAACATGTATAACATCTCCATGAATCTGACATTCATGACACCGCTTTGCGTAATCTATCGTATCTTTGAACATGGTAGGCCAATAATAACTCATTCGATGTATTTTATGAAATAGATTTCGGCCAGTCTGATGTGCCCCACATTCCCCAGAGTGTGCTTCTTGCAATATCTGGCTTGCTTCTTATTCGTCAAAGCAATGTAGCAGCATTCCATTATAAGATTCTGTATAATACTTTGCTGTATATGATGAATTTGCTTGACCATTGCTTGATTTGCTGTCTCTGTACTGGATCTTCTGGTAGGATGTTATATTTAAGATAATCGATGAAAGGCTGATGCCAATCATCTATTGTTATATCTAAACACGATACAGGAAGTGTCTCCATAGTTTCATCGATGACCTCTGAAGATGGAAAAAAATCTTCTTTCTTTTATAGTTATTTGGAGAGGGCTTCGATTTGGGTAGGACAGAGCCGCTGGCAAGCTGGCCAAGGCATCCTTTCTTGCATTTTTAAACCGCGGTATGTGCTTGATTTCAACATGACAGAACTGTTCTAGCAACTGTTGTGCTTTTCGACAGTATGGCAAATAATCTTTCTTTCTTACCTCGAATGCAATCGTCAATTAACTTATAATTAATTTAGAATCTCCAAAGATATGCTGCATTTTTATCTCCATTTCTTGAGCCATTTCCATTCCAATGATGAGGGCTCTATACTCAGCCTCATTGTTTATGTATGTTGTTCCCAATGTGAAGGAGTAAGGTAACAGATCACCTTGAGGAGTAATGAATATCACACCTGCCCTCGCTCCTAATGCTTGAGAAGCACCAACAAAATACATCTTCCATGGGCTTTATGATTCAGCCAACATAACTTGTTCATTTGGAAAGTCATCACTGATGGTTTCACATTCTGCTACAGGGTGCGTTGTAAGGAAGTCCGCCACTGCTTCTCCTTTTACCGCTTTTTCTGACTCATACGTAATAGCCTATTTTGACAGTAACGACATCCATTTGGCCAATCTCCCAGACAACATCGTCCTTGTTATTAAAAACTTTATCAAATTTGCTCTTGAGATCAAAGTTATGTCATGGGTGAGACAATAATGTCTCATTTCTGAACCGCAAATATTAGCGCCAGACATCCTTTCTCGATGGGAGAGTAGTTGCATTTTGCACCCATCAGAGTTCGGCTTAAATAGTAAAGAGCAGTTTTTTTCCCATATTCATTCACCTGAGCCAATAAAGCTCCAAAAGAATTCTCGGTGGCAAATACATACAGAATAAGCGGCTTTCCTTTTATTGGAGCTGTTAGCACCGACGACTATTTCAGTAATTCTTTTATTGAATCAAACGAGTTCTGACAGGCTTGGTCTTATACAAACTCTATACGTTTCTTCATTAGATGAGAAAATGGTTGACATCATCCTACCAGATTTGAAATAAAACAGCAGATATATGCCAGCTTTCCTTGCAAACTTTTCAATTCTTTTAATGTTTTCGGTGGAGGCATATCTTGAATGGCTCTGGCTTTTCATGGGTCTATCTTAATGGCCCTATGTCGGACGACAAAACCAAGGAATTTACCCGAAGACACTCCGAATGCACATTTAGTTAGATTCATCTTCAGCTGCTTCTTTCTGAGTCGAAGGAAAACCAATGTCAAGTGTTTGCGATGCTCCTGATGATCTCCTGACCTGACCACTAAGTCATCGATGTAACACTCAACATGCTTGTGCATCATGTCTTGAAAGATATTCTGCATTACCCTTTGATACGTTGCCCCAACATTTTTGAGACCAAATGGCATTACTTTATAAAAATAAATTCCCAGTGACGTTTTGAATGTTGTTGCTTATTCATCTTCAGGTGCCATTCTAATCTGATTATACCGTTCATAGCCGTCCATGAAGGACATAATGGCATACTGAGTCATACTGTCAATCAGTAATTCAGTGATTGGGAGAGGAAAATCATCTTTCACACAGGCTTCATTCAAATCTTTAAAGTCAGCACACACCCTGACTTGTCCGTTTTTCTTTTTCACGGGGATAATGTTCGATATCCACTTGGGATACTTGACCTCCCTGATAAACCTGACTTTTATCAACTTACTAACTTCTTCTTGTATCAGGGGAACCAAGTCCAGATGAAATCGCCTTTGTGCTTGCTTAACCGGCCTTTTCTCTTTAGAGATATTTAATAGGTGTAGTGCTACGAAAGGTTCTAAGCCCGGCATCTTTGCATATGTCCAAGCGAAGATGTCTTTATTTTCTTTGAGAAGTCGAACGTATTCCTCAGACTCTTGTTCAGAAAGACCGGCGCTGATGAATGTGTTTTTTAGTTCTTCCTCTGTACCCAGATTTATCTCTCGCAAACTGTCTATTGTCGGCTGCTCCCCGTCTTCCATTTGCTTCGGAGCCATTTCAAGATGCTCAACTATTTGAGGATCCTCTTCTGATAATTTCTCGGTTGTAACCATATTCACCGATGACTCTGCCCCCAATCCTTGATATTTTCTCCGTTTTTCCTAGCCGACCCCAATAGGAATTTAAATTCCTCTCCCATGATTCAAGCTGATAGGTTCTTTGTAATCAAACCCCATATTTCTCATGATTTTCTTGCTTGTCGGACTATACTTTTTGAGGTCTTGCGTTATCAGCCTACCGCGGTACATATTATTCTTAGTCTCTTATCCTGCCTTTGCTTCCATTGAGGCATAAAATTCTATTGGTTCCGGGTATTTTCTGCTAGTCTTGACCTAAAATATTCTTGGAGCTGCCGAAAATGGCTTGTTTCTTTCAACATACGGCAATGACACCGTATAATTAGACTGTAAAATTTTCAACTGTTCAGGTGATAATGGGTTAGTGGTAGCTACCTTAGTTGCCTCAGATATTTTAGCACAAAATAAAATTTCTTTGCTTCTGCAGTCCTGGATGATTCTGCCTTTTCTGTTTCTTCTTTAATCACTTTTACTTGAATGTCCTTTAGGCCTTCGTTTTCATCATTCTTTCTTTCTTCTTTAGCAAACCCACTATAATAACTGGTGTCCGCAAAGGACTCAACCTCTGTATATGGCTTCTCATCGGCCATTACTTTATACTATATTCCACCTTTACAGTATTTGAAGCGTTGATGCAGGGTAAAGGGTACAATGTTGTACTAATGTATCCATGGTCTTCCTAGGAGGAGATTGGATGTCGTTACGGCGTTTATAATGTGGTACATGACATCAGTAGTCAGCTCTTCTATTTCCAACGTCACTGTAATCTTACCAAGTGCATGTTGCCCATCTCAATTAAAGCCCTTTATCATCATTCCACTAGGGCGTAGGTCTGAACGATGATAACCCAGTTTACTCAACATCAAGAGTGGCAAGAGGTTCACTGCAGACCCATTATCTATCATAACCTGCTTGACCTTCTTCCCACGGATATGGCCTTTTATAATTAGCGGCCTGTTATGCTCTGCCTCGCAGATCAAATCATCAACGGAGAAGGAAATGACCGGTAAGCATTTTTCTACTCATCGTGCTCTTCGCGTTTTAGTTATGCCAGTAAAGTTTCTCTGACATCGTGATTGGACAATGCTTGGACCAAGCTCTGCCGAAATTCCTCTGATAACTTAAGCGCATCATAAATGCTTAATCGAGCTGGTACTCCCTTTAAATGACTCACTACATCATAAGTCACCTTTGTCATCTTGTTCTTCTTTTCTTCCTCATCATCATCACTCTACCCTTCAACGACCTTTTTTCTTATAAGCCCTATTTTCTGCCTCATGGGATGTATTATCTTCTTTCCCAATTGTAAGCATATTTATCGTCGCCATCGAACCCCTTTATTTTCTTTTTTTTGCCAACTACTATTTCACCCGTCTATTATTCACTGTATTATACATTTCAATGTATAACACTACAAGAAACAACGTTTTTAGTGACAAAATTTTTACCGACAACATTTTTTTCGTCGGAAATATTTTTTTTATTGACAAAAATTTTCGTCGGTAAAAGTAATTTTCCCACTATTTTTAAAATTTTCCCGCTAAGAGTTTTACCGATGAATATTTTCATCGGTAAAAAGCAAAGAACCATTTTTATCGATGAAATTTTTCGTCAGGAAAAGTGTTGTGTATTTTAGTTAGAAAATTTTCGCCCTGACTTTTACAGATGAACCAAAACCGTCGAGAATAATATTTTTACCAATGAAAATATTCATCGGTAAAAGAGTTGCATTTTTAACTTAGAAAATTTTCCACTAAGAGTTTTACTGACGAATCTTTTCGTCGGTAAAAATCAGAGAAAGACTTTTACCGACGAAAGTTTTCATCAGCAAAAGTGTTGTGCATTTAAGTTAGAAATTTTTCGCCTTGACTTTTACAGACGAACCAAAACCGTTGGGAACACTATCTTTACCGATGAAACTTTTCGTCGGTAAAAATATTATATTTTCCACTGTCAAGATTTTCAGGGTGAGTTTTACCGATGAACTAAAATCATCGGTAATGATGGTTTTACCAACTTTTCATCGACAAAAGTTTCTATTTTGCACTTGAAAATTTTCGCCCTGAGTTTTACAGACGAACTAAAACCGTCGGGAATAATGTTTTTACCGACGAAAATGTTCGTCGGTAAAAGTGTGATAATTATAAGATAGTAAATTTCGCACTAATACTTTTACCGATGATACCCTTCGTCGGGAATAATGACATAATTTTTAACTTACAAAATTTTCCCGATGCCTTGAAAAGTTTCCCACTAAGAGTTTTATCGACGAACGAAAGCCGTCGGGATTAATGCTTTTACTGACGAAAAGTTTCGTCGGTAAAAGTGTGATATTCTTACGATGGAAAATTTTGTGCTATGACTGGAAATAATGGCATAATTTTTAACTTAGAAAATTTTTCGCCGTCGTGAAAAGTTTCCCACTAAGAGTTTTACCGACGTACAAAAGCCGTCGGGAAAAATGTTTTTACCGACGAAACTTTTCGTCGGTAAAAGTGTTCTGTTATTCACTTAAAAAATTTTCGCCCTGAGTTTTACCAACGAGCCAAAACCGTCGGGAATAATGTTTTTTACCCACGAAACGTGTCGTCAGTAAAAGTGTCATATTTTTTAGATGGAAAAGTTTCCATTGAAAGTTTTAGCGACGAATAGTTTCGTCGGGAATAGTGATCTAATTTTTAACTTAGAAAATTTTCCCACTGGCTTAAAAAAATTTCGCGGTAAGAGTTTTACTGACGAACCAAAACTGTGGGGAATAATATTTTTACCGACGAATAATTTCGTCGGTGAAAGTGTTATTTAAGATAATTTTCACTCTAACTTTTACCAATGAATCAAAACCATTGGGAATACTCTTTTTACCGACGAAAAGTTTCATTGGTAATAGCGTTATATTTTTAAGCTAATATTTAAGTGATTTGTGTGTGTGTGTGTGTGTGTGTGTGTGTGTGTGTATATATATATATATATATATATATATATAATTAAAAGGTAATATTTAAATGATTTGTAATATCACATGAAAAAGAATATTGAAAAGTTTAGAAATTTTAACTATGTTTGAGAAAAATTTTGAGAACAAAATAATGCTTTTGAAGAAAATAATTGGCATTTTGAAATTTTTGAGAAGAAATTAAAATATGAGAAAAATTTTAATATTTTGAAAATAAAAATTCAAAATTTGTATTTTAAATATTTTTCAATGAAAGCGATATTTTGTTAAAAGAGAAAAAATATACATTTTGAAAAAAAAAATGTTATTTTTAAAAGGAAATTGAATTTTATCTGTGAAAAATAAAATTACTAAATTATTAGGCACATCCACTAATTGAACCTTTAACTGTTTTTGGACAATCTGATCAGTCTAGATTGAAGAGTAAATAACTTCAAATGTTTAATTCAAAATTCACTCAAATTGTTGATCAATCTTGTTTGCCCAATGTCTTTCTCATATGTAGCATGATCGGGGCGAGTAACTAGTCAAGTTGAGGGTAATGATCAGTAAAATAAAGTGAATGGACTAGACATGTAAAATGCATCAAATATTCTGGTCAATATTGTGACCCAACTTATTGACCTTATGAGAACCTAAGAATTGAGTTACTAAGTTTTGTGGGCCCCATCATGATGTGTGTCGAACATCAACATCGTGGATTTGATGTGTCCCCTTCAGGTTATGAGATATCTCAAAATCATCGGTAAACGAAACTCAAGTGGGCCATACCATCTAAGACTATGTGAAGACATCCTAAAAAGTATAAAAGCACTTGGTGGGGCCCACATGAGTTTTGGATGCGGTTGAAACTTGGTCTAACCCCTCATCCAAGTGGGACACACATAATGAGTGGGTTGGATATGTGAATCACATTTAGGGAGGCCTAATATATGATTATGAATGTTTTAGGGAAACTCCTCTTCACTATATTATGTGGTGTGGCCCACCCAAGTCATGGATTGTCAATCTTCATACCATTCAACGCTTTTCTCAGATCATTTTAAGATATTAACTAAAAAATAGGGCGGGTCCAAGGCTTAAGTGGACTACAAAGTGGGGATTGAACGTCCACCATTAAAAATAACATTCATAGAAGTTTTGGATCAAGCTGATGTTTGTGTTTTCCCTTCATTCATATCTTTTTGATATTATGAACATGTTAGATGACAAATAAACACTACTGTGGGCCCAAGGAAGGTATCAATGGTGGAAATCATTATTCGACACTGTTTTGTGTGGCATGGTCCACTTGAATTGGTGGAATGCATTTCTTCTTATTGTTTGTGTTGTTGATGAAGACATGGACACCTTCTATGCAAGTGGATTACTTGATAGAGTAGACACCTTAAAAAATGAAAATGACTCTTATCAAGTGTTTGCCTCACTGTCATCTCATGCACATGTTAGTCCTCCTGACTAAGATAATCCGAAGTTCTTTGATGAACGAACTCCTTCATCCCATGTCCATTATAGGTAATGCACCCTGATGTTTGTAAACATTTCAACGGCAGTAACAAGTCACACAGTTTTTTCTTTTCTTTTCTTTTCTTTTAAGAGAACAATTGTGAAACAAATTTGACATGGTTGTTACTGCCAAATAGGGATATGAGGTGCTAGACAGAGTTCCATGAAAAATCCAAATTGGCAAAAAGTTTTTAAATAGGTAAGCTGGGCTTGAATCAGAGACCTAATACCTCTCCATGGTCCACACAAACATTTAAATGCAGCACAAATGCATATGGGGACATCATAGCTGTACAAAAAGGTAAGAGCATTAGGTTGATCCATTCAGTAGCTGGGCCACACATGTAAGATTGCTGATTTTTTTTTTTTAAACAGATAATTGTTTTTGTGCATGTGGCTACCAGATGAATGAACCTACCTAACTTTTATCCCAAGTGATCTTCACAAATGGATCCAACCTGATTCACAGCTCAAATCTCCCACAAGCACTTAGAAAATATGATCCAAACAAAACATCTCTATAAGCCTTGTGGTCACGTGAGAACTAGTTTGACAAATAGAAGATAAACTTATAGCTTGAACTATTTTTGGAATTGATGTAATTGTGGATACCATCAAACATTATTCATACCACTAACCTCTACCCTAAATCAGTGAGTCGAGGCTTAAGACCACATATTTCCTCTTTGCTTGCAGCAATTTTTCATAACATTCATGTTTTATTGTCATTGGTTATCTGACCCAATGCCTGATTCCTACTTGCCGTAGCTTGGTGGTCATTGGTTGGATCCTTGTCGCGGACACATTTGTCTGTATTTCTTCTTCTCCACAAGTGACATTGGGTTATGCTAATTATTTATAATATACCAATTGATTTGATTATATCATGTGCCACCTCCTTGAAATTTGATGCAACCGATACATGGTTAATGTCAATACTCCATGTGAAATTTTAAAGGGTTTTCTCATCTCCTTTCAAGTACCTGCTGGAAGCATTTTTAATGTACAGTTTATAGTGGGTGGTCAGGCCTTGAATCTCTAATACATGATGCCATCTTTCATCTTAGTAAACAATGATTGTGTTAGAGATATTTATCTCTAATACACGAGTTCATCTAAGATCTCTTATACATAATTATTACTGTTAACTAAAATTAGATGAACTTATTTCTAGGCGTTTACCAAACATAGCCTAATTTCCATGAAACAGAGAGAAAATTCAAAAGTAAATTAGACATTCAATAGTAAATTTTACTAGGACCAGCAAATTGTACATGTGTTGGCCTGCCATTTGGTGATCCATAACTGTCCAAGTGATCGCTTTGAAGGAATATAGATACACTAGTAATGTAACCCTCATCACATATAATGTAATATCAACATCTTGGTCATGATCAACTCAAAATCAACCTAGTACATAGAAGGAATATAGATATACTAGTAAATCCCCTTAATATTTTCATATGGATGTTTCTTACTTACCTTTTATGTTGTTTTTAAATGTATTAGCTCGATATTGATGGAGCAAACCCGGATATGCGTCGGAACTATCCAGGTGTTGAGCGGGGGTCCTTGGAAGGTGAGAACCGTTGTTATGACCATGATGAAGCTGTCAATTTCCTATAGATAGTATTGGAGTGGCTTGGCCATTTGGACAGGCCTTATTTATGTATTTGTTCGAAATTGATGGAGCAGACCCAGATGTGTGTCGGACCTATCCGGATGTTGAACGGGGGTCCTTTGAAGGTTGGAACCGCTATTATGACCATGATGAAGCTGTCCATTTTCTATGGACAACATTGGAGTGGCCTGGCCATTTGGATACCCGTGTTTATGTATTAGTTCGAAATTGTTGGAGAAGACCCTAGTATAACCTTAAACCTAAACCTACACCTAAAACTAATACCCAAAACTAAACATCAAGGTGGGGATAGTGCCCCCGACCATTGATTTCTTCTTGGGACCTACCATGGTGGTTATTTGAAATCCAACCTGTTGGTAAGTTAACACAGACCTAGACCTGAAGAAGGAATAACACAAATATCAGCTTAATCCTAATCTCAACTCCCTAACCTAAACCTAAACCTAAACTTGAAAACCCAAACCTAAACCCGATCCCAAACCCGAACCCGATTTCCTAAACCTAAACTTATGACCTTAACCTAAACCTATTCTCAAATCCCAAAACCTATAACCTAAACCTAAACCTAAACCTTAACCTAAACCTAAACCTTAACCTATAACCTTAACTTATAACCTAAACCTATAACCTAAACTCAATTCCCTAAACCTTAACCTATAACCTAACCTAAACCTAAACCTATAACCCAAACCCGATTTCCTAAACCTATAACCTAACCTAAACCTAAACTTATAACCCGAACCCGATTTCCTAAACCTAAACCTTAACTAATTCTCGAATCCTTAAACATAATCCTAATCTCAATGCCCTAACCTAAACCTAAACCTAAACTTGAAAACCCAAACTTAAACCCGATCCCGAACCCGAACTCGATTTCCTAAACCTAAACTTATAACCTTAACCGAAACCTATTCTCAAATCCCAAAACCTATAACCTAAACCTAAACCTAAACCTTAACCTTAACCTATAACCTAAACCTTAACCTATAACCTTAACTTATAACCTAAACCTATAACCTAAACTCAATTCCCTAAATCTTAACCTATAACCTAACCTAAACCTAAAATTATAACCCGAACCTAATTTCCTTTACCTAAACCTTAATGTATTCTCAAATCCCTAAACCTAAACCTACACCTAATCCTAATCTCAACTCCCTAACCTAAATCTAAACCTAAACTTGAAAACCCAAACCTAAACCCGATCCCAAACCCGAACCCGATTTCCTAAACCTAAACCTATTCTCAAATCCCAAAACCTATAACCTAAACCTAAACCTAAACCTAAACCTTAACTTAAACCTAAACTTTAACCTATAGCCTTAACTTATAACCTAAACACAATTCCCTAAACCTTAACCTATAACCTAACCTTAACCTAAACCTAACCTACACTTATAACCTAAACCTAAACCTATAACCTTAACCTAAACATAAAACCTAAACCTAAACCAATACTTATAGCCTAAACCTATTCTCAAATCCCAAAACCTATAACCTAAACCTAAACCTTAACCTAAACCTAAAACCTAAACCTAAACCTACACTTATAACCCATAACCTGCAAGTGCCATAATTTATAGCCCTTTGTGTTGTCAAATTTGTGGTGCCAAAGACACTGTTATAAAGCTTGCATCTGTAAAGAACAATGCTTTACTCAAGAACAACTTAGGTTGACAAGCACTGTTCACAAGTCAAGTATCTCAAAGATGGATGCTTTCAAGTTCTACCTCAAGATCTTAAGAAGCTTTCAAGTTTGAGCTCCATCAACACTTCAAGCTTCACTACTTTCAAAGGTCACTTGTCTCCTATGTTTAATGTCCTTACTTCACTCCTGAGATATGACTGACCTTAGGTTGACCTTTAGAGTAGGTCATTTTGGATACATAATTCATATGTTTTCTATAAGTGAGTTTGGTCTGTTCTAAGACTAGTCCTAGACTTTGGTCGACTAGTCCTAACACTGCTTCGACCTGTCTAAGAAATTCTTGGATCAGTCGTAAGTTTGTTACAAAAAATCAAAAAATTTCTGTTAGGCTTCGACTAGTCCTGGCGACTGTTCGACCAGTCATAGGTACAGTGTCGACTACATCATCGACCTGTCGTAGAGCTATGACTCAATGTACAGTGCTGAAATTTGACTTGCTTCGACTAGTCATGTGAAACCTACGACCAGTCATAGGAGACCCACAACCAGTCATAGACCACCTACGACCAGTAGTAAAACTGTCAAATCTTATCGCGCATGAATTTTTCAAATATATGTTGGTTCTACGACCAGTCGTAGAGGTCCTTAGACCATTCGAAGGTGTGATTTGCTCACCTATAAATAGAACACGAATCTCAAAATAAAACAAGTAATTCAAGTTAACTCAATTTGGCCTTCTGAGAGATAAGTCAGTGCTCCATTTGAGCTAAGTGTGCATATTTAATATTCTCTTTCTTTAGCTTTGTTAATTGATTTTGTTTCTTACATTCCAATCTAATCTGAAAAGAAGAATTGTTGTTTTCCTTTTTCTAGAATCAAAATCAATTAGAGTTAGCCCTTTTGTTTTAATTTAAAATCTATTAGAACTTAGAACCATTATAAAGTGAGTATTAGACATTGAACTTTGACATTCAAATCTCTACTCTGACTTGGTTCTTCTAGGCTGCTACAAGGAAGGAGAAAATCAAGTATTTTACAATTTGTGTAATTTACTTTGTTTGGTTTTATTTGAAGTTAAGCCAGAAAAATCTCAAAGTTGTTGGTTATCTGAGGAGAGCCAGAAAACTCAAAAGTGAGGGTTTTTGAATTGTGTAAGCCCTTTGAAAAAGACACAATTGTGAAGGTTTTGGGTGAACCTGTAAATACCTATTTGATAGTGAACGCTAATATCCCCTGTGTGAGGATATTAGGAGTGGAGTAGCATTCTGTGTGATTGTTGCTTAACAGTTGGTGAACACACAGGCGAACCACTATAATTCTTTGTGTTGTGGATGTGTGATTTATATTTCCTATCTTTTATCATTCAGAATTGTGGAATGTATGTGTGGATGTGAATATTGTAAATTTTACATTTTAAAGCACAATGGGGAATGTTGTAATAATTTAGATTTACATTTTAGCATTATATTTTTGCTATCTCTTTATTACGTTGTGCTTCTGTTTCTTTATTTGTTCTAGAAATAAGGTTGTCCTACCATAAACTTTGGTTTTTGGTGTAAGGTTGTCCTAAGAACAATTTCTGTTTCTATTTTTCTATTTTAGGTTGCTTTCCATTCCCATTCTGTGATTGGTGTATAGTGTTATCTATTCTTTATTTCATATTCCGTTGTATTTATCTTAAAATTTGGTATAGTCCTATTCACCCCCCCTCTAGGACATATAGCTTGGCTATTTCAATTGGTATCAAAGCCTAATAGCTCGCTCTTATTGCTTTTTATTTGGATTTAATTCCTGAGCTAACTATCTAAGCTATATATAAAAGATGTCAAATTTTGATAGCCTATCAGTCACTAGGCCTCTACCCTTTGATGGCTCCAACTATACCTATTGGAAAGCCAGGATAAGGATCTTCCTTAAATCCATGGATGAAAGTGTGTGACTATCCACAATGAATGAATGGACCCCTCCTACCACTGAAGTAACCGGGATTGATGGTTCAAAATCTATGAAAATTACACCATATTTCTCTTAGACCACACTTCAGAAAACTGAGAGTAGTGCAAATGCTAAAGCACTAAATGCAATTACTTGTGCACTATCACCGGATGAATTCAAAAGAATTATATCTTGTGATTCTGCAAAACATGCTTAGGATATATTGGAAATGACACACGAGGGTACTTCAATTGTCAAGAAATCTAAGATACAAATCCTCACAACTAAATTTCAGGAAATACGTATGGAAAAAAATGAAATGTTCATGGACTTCTATACCAGATTAAATGATATTGTAAACTCTATGTGGGGTCTAGGCGATAAAATTCCTGAAAGCAAGATATGTCCTAAAATACTACGCTCACTTCCTGAACGGTTCAATTCTAAAGTAACCGCAATCCAGGAACTTCGTGATACGGACAATATGAAGGTTGAGGAATTAGTTGGCTTGTTACAAACTTATGAGTTAACCTTTAAAGATCCAAAAGGTAAATCTATTACTTTAAAAACTTTTAAAAAATGGTTTTCATGAAAATGATTTGAACTTTGATTTAGAAAACTCTGAGGATGATATGGCTATTTTGGCAAAGAGATTTTATAAAATTTTTAAAAGTAAAAAAGAGGGTTGATTTTCAAAAAGCATTTAATAAAAAAAAACCTAAATCTAAAACTAGAAAATCTTTAAAATACAGTCAATGTTACAACTGCCATGAGTATGGGCATTTGGCTAACAAATGTCCTAATAAGGGCAAGTCAAAAAAGAAAAGTATGATGGCTACTTGGGATGAGTCCTCTGATTCTGAAGTCTCTTCTAAATCAGAAGATTTTGAAACTGAGTCAGGTTGTGATGTTAAGGCTCTTATGACTCTAGCTAAATTCACTTTTTTAGATAATGATGACTCGACTAATGAAGAAAATCTAAATAGTGAATATGAAAATGAAGATGATCTTCAAGATGCTTACAATGCCCTATACAAGGAAAGTTGTAAAATTGCTGTGAAATTAAAACTTTAAAAAGAGAAATTTTCTAAACTTAAAAGAAATTTATGAATCTCTTGTTTTAGAAAAGTCCCATATTTTAGACTGTTTTGAAAAGACTAAATGCGATTTAGATTTTAAAATCTCCCAGTTTGAAAATCTTAAATCTGAAAACGAACAACTAAAACATGAATTCTCTTCTCTCTTGAGTTTAAAGGAAACCTGAAAATATGCCCAAGGTGATCCTAAATTATAACAACTCTTATCTGGATCGAGAAAATGTGGTGATCGATCCGGTCTGGGCTATGACAAGAGTGTTCCTCCTAAACTGAAGAATACTTCTCCCACATTTGTAAAGGGAGAGATCTTAAACTCAAAAGGGAAAGATCAAATATTTTCTAAAAACTATAAATCTTTTCAAAAACCTAAAAGACATATCAACTATAAAAAGAAAAGCTAAAGTCCTTTGGCAGAAAAGATAGTTGATCTACTTAAGGAGCTTCTAAAGTCTAACTCACTATGTCATACTTATAACTCTTACAATCGAAAGAAGACCTGCTATCCTCCTAAACCCAAAATGGTTATGAAATGGGTTTCAAAGGTCGCTTCTTGGTTGTCCACACCGCTTTCAAAGCATCAGGCCATTCTAAGTGGTACCTAGACAGTGGATGCACATGGCATATGACTGGTGATAAAGGTTTATTCACCGATCTCAAAGACATGACTGATGGTTCAGTCACTTTTGGAGATGGTAGCAAGAGCAAGATTATGGGCCAAGGTACTATTCAACTCTATAACCTTCCTTTGTTTAAAAATGTTTTATATCTTGAAGGTCTAAAACATAACTTGCTTAGCATATCTCAAATATGCGACAATAACTATAGTGTACGGCTTTATAATCAAAGCCGTGAGATTCTAAACAATAAGGGTTCAGTAATACTAACTGGACGTAGAACATCTGAAAACTGCTATATTATTAGCAAATCCAGCTCATCTAATCAATCATGTTACATGGTCCATACTGACGAGACTGACTTATGACACAAATGTCTTGGACATGTACACTATCGAAATCTATATAGATTAAGTAAACGGGAACTTATAAGAGGTTTACCCAAACTACAAAAATTAGACAAAATATGTGGTGAATGCTAGATTGGCAAACAAACAAGGAACTCACACAAAAAGGTGAATTTCAATACCACATTAAGACCACTCAAGCTTCTCCATATGGACCTAGTGGGACCTATCAGGACGGAAAGTCGAGGTGGCAAAAGATATATCTTGGTAATTGTAGATGACTTTACCAGATATACATGAGTAGTCTTCTTAAGGGACAAATCAGAAACCTTTGATGAAGTGAAAAAGGTTCTTAAAAGGATTCAAGCTAAAAAAGGTTCTCAAGTCAGTAAGATTCATAGTGATCATGGATTTGAATTTGACAATAGCGGTTTTAAGAAGTTCTGCAGCAACCAGGGAATATTACATGAATTCTCAGCGCCCAAAACTCCACAACAAAATGAAATAGTTGAAAGGAAAAATAGAGTGCTTCAAGAAATGGTTAATGTCATGTTGAACAGTATGAAGCTCTATAAGAATCTTTGGGCTAAAGTAGTCAATACAGCCTACTATATTATTAACCGGCTTTACACTAGTAAAGGCAATAATAAAATGGCTTACGAAATGTGGTTCGATAAAAAGCCTACTATCAAATACTTTCGAGTTTTTGGCAGCAAGTGCTATATTTTACGAGATCGTGAACATTTGGGAAAGTTTGATACGAATAGTGATGAAGGGATCTTTTTAGGATACTCTTTAAACAGTCGAACTTATAGGGTTCTGAACAAAAGGACTAGTGTGATTCAAGAATCCATCAACGTGGTCATTGATGATCACTTAAACTCACCAGTCTCAAATTCAGATAATGATGAAGTACTGGTAATTGATAAATCTGATATTTCATCTAATCAGACTGATTCTGAACTAAGGACTGTTAAAGATCATCCAACCACACAGATTCTTGGAAACCCTCTCACTGGTGTTCGTACCCGTAGACAACTTGAGGATATATGCAATTGCGTATGTTTTACATCCCAAATAGAAGCATCTAACGTAAAAGAAGCTCTTGCTGATGAAAACTAGATTGTTGCAATGCAAGAAGAACTTAACCAATTTGTGAGAAATGATGTTTGGTATCTCGTACCTAGACCTAAAGATAAACACATTATTGGAACCAAATGGATTTTCAAAAATAAGTCCGACGAACTTGGGAATCTAATTAGAAACAAGGCTAGACTAGTGGTTCAAGGTTACACTCAAATTGAAGGTATTGACTATGATGAAACCTTTGCACCAGTAGCACGTCTTGAATCAATCAGACTATTTATATCCATTGCGTGTTTTAGAAAGTTTAAGATTTACCAAATGGATGTGAAAAGTTCATTTTTAAATGGTGATCTACATGAGGAAGTTTATGTTGAACAACCAATGGGTTTTGAAGACTCCAAAAATGCTGATCATGTGTATCGTCTTAAAAAGGCACTTTATGGTTTAAAACAAGCTCCTAGGGCATGGTACGAGAAACTAACAAAGTTTCTATTAAGCCATAATTTTCAAATGGGATGTGTTGATAAAACTCTATTTATTAAAAAACATAAGGATCATATTTTATTAGTACAAATCTATGTTGATGATATCATTTATGGATTTACCTGTATTGACATGACTATTAAGTTTGCAGATTTGATGAAATCTCAGTTTGAAATGAGCTTGGTTGGGGAATTGAATTATTTCCTTAGGTTGCAAGTAAAATAAAAACTTGATGGAATGTTCATTTCTTAATCTAAATATGCTATGAACTTGATTAAGAGATTTGGATTTGAGAATGGTAAGAACTTTGATACTCCTATGAGTACAGCCTTGAAACTCTCAAAAGATTCTGCAGGTAAAAATGTGGATCCGAAATTATATCGGAGTATGATTGGTAGTCTATTGTATTTAATTGCTAGTAGACCAGATATGCTCTAAGTGTTGGTATTTGCGCTAGATATCAGTCTGAACCTAAAGAGTCGTACTTGACTGCTGTCAAGCGGATTATAAGATATGTAGCAAGTACTGTTAATCTTGGTCTTTGGCATCCACATGAGACTAGTGTGCAATTAGCTGGGTACTCGGATGCTGACTGGGTTGGTAATCTTGATGATCGAAAATCAACCAGTGGTGGTTGTTTTTATATTGGAAACTATTTAGTTTCTTGGTTTAGCAAGAAACAAAGTTCTAATCACTTTCAACAACTGAAGCTGAATATATCACAATCGGTAATGCGTGTACACAGCTTGTTTGGATGAAACATATGTTAAGTGATTATGGAATTAAACAGGATTCTATGTTATTATATTGTGATAATTCCAGTGCCATTAATATTTTGAAAAATCCAATTCAACATTCTCGTACTAAGCACATTGACATTAGATTTCATTATATTCGGGAATTAGTAGAAGAAAAAGTTATATCTTTAGAATATATCCCTATCGAGAATCAACGTGCTGATATTTTCACTAAACCGCTCGACAAAAGCAGGTTAAACAAAATGAAATTTGATCTTAGCATGTGCATTTTAAAATGATTAATTATGTATATTTGTATCATATTGTATATATTTGCTAGTTTAGTTTTCAAATCTTGAAAAATATGCAAAAATTAGATTTTTTGGCCTATACTCGACCAGTCGTGAGTATCCACGACCAGTCATGCTACGATCGGTCGTGTATACCCACGACCAGTCGTGAATCGCGTGGATTCACTTAAAATATGGGGGAAATCACTTTCTTCTTCATTTCAACTTCACTCTCCAACGAACTAGCCCACGACTAGTCGAACCCATCTTCTAAAATCTTCAAGGTTAGTGCTCCATTTGCATTTTACTTGTAGATTTATGTATAGATTGCTTCTATTTCTCTCTTGGAGTTGTCTATTTCGAATTTAGTTGAGATTTAGGGATTTTCTTTTGAAAAATCTGATTTGAGAAAACCCGTTTCTTAATCCATTGCAACTCTTTATATTCTTGAAATCTTTGTTATATATGGCTTCTAAAGAAAGAAAATCAATGACCTGTGGTCCATCTTCTTCTTCTAGATCAACCCTTATCACTAAGCATCATCTTAGGGCTCCTGAGGACGATCCATCTTATGTTCGGGACATCCGATTGTGTAATATTATTGTTGAGCATCCAGCTGATATTAATCATGTTACTCCTTTTGATATTTTTCCTATGCTTCAATCCGTAGGTTGGAATAACTTATTGCTTTGGGGTAGGCCAGCATACCGGTCCATTGCCCAATCCATGTTTGCATGCATATGTGCTTTCTCACTGAAAAATTTAACTTTTTCTATATCCACAAGAGAAGGGCTATTTGAAGTTGATCATCATTTGATTTCAGCCCTTATGGATATTCCAGTAAATGATGAGGGTATCCCTATCCATACTTTATATGATAAACCCTCTGTCACTGAAAAACGTATGCTGACTAATGACTTATGCAATTTGGATGTACAATGGACACATAAAGGGAATGCACTTCCCTCAAGGTATTTATTACCCAAATACAGAATTCTGCACAAAATCTTTGTTTTTAATTTATATTCTTGGTCGGGTAACAAATCTAAATTGACGTCCTTCATGGTTCATATTCTTCATTCTGTTGTTAGAGGTGTTAACATTTGTTTACCATCCTTGATTTGTCACTTCATCATTCAGTTTCATCTCCATCCTGGTCATAGTGACATTCCTTTTGGATATTTGATGACTGTGTTGGCTACACATATGTCAGTCGACATGCCGGTTTGAGAGGCCCCTATCCATCATCTGATATTTAACAATTCTAATATCAACAAGATGAAACTGGATTTCCTTCCTGGCCAAGGTGATGATGTTGGCGGTGCTGAAGCTGAACATGAGGAAGAAGCTAGTGATCTTCCTCCTGATGATATTAACATGGATGATATTTTTGAAGAGCTTAAGTCCGATTCTACAAATGATCCAGATTATGAGCCTTCTTCATTTGATGCACGTCTGAGTGCATTGGAAGATACAGTTGAGGGTCTAAAAGTTAAAATGGAAAACATGTCTGTTGCCCATGATTTACAGTTCAAATATATGTGCAAATATCTTGGGCACTTGAATAAAGGTATGCATCAACTTGATCCTTCCATTCCTGCTCCTTCAACTGAGTCAGATTAGTATTTTTAATTTTACTGGTTTGTAATAACTTTATTACTCCTAACTTGGTTTGAGTTTGTCACTCTCTTTCACTTAGCTCAGTCTTTGCATTATGGGTGTTGCTTATGCTATGTTCTTATATCTTGACTAGTTACCTCTCATATTTCTCATTGATTATTTCTTCTCTGCCATCTATTTTGTGCTTCCTTCGTCATATTGTGACAAAAAGAGGGAGTGTTATAGATATGTATATGGATATGGTTGTTGGAGTAGCATTGTATTGTATATTGTTTTATGAGTATGTTACTCAGGGGGAGTATGTGCAGAAGTGTGAGCAGAAGAGTGCAGAGGTGGACTGAATATTAACTTACAAGTCTGTAGGATGCTGGTTGATAATAATTGGTGCATGATTCTTTAATTAGATATTCTGTGTTATGTAACATATCTTGAAAGTGTGTTTTGTCACTAATTTGACAAAGGGAGAGATTTTACGTGCCATAATTTATAGCCCTTTGTGTTGTCAAATTTGTGGTGCCAAAGACACTGTTATGAAGCTTGCATCTGTGAAGAATAATGCTCTACTCAAGATCAACTTAGGTTGACAAGCACTGTTCACAAGTCAAGTATCTCAGAGATAGATGCTTTTAAGTTCTTCCTCAAGATCTCAAGAATCTTTCAAGTTTGAGCTCCATCAACACTTCAAGCTTCACTACTTTCAAAGGTCACTTGTCTCCTATGTTTAATGTCCTTACTTCACTCCTGAGGTATGACTGACCTTAGGTTGACCTTTAGAGTAGGTCATTTTGGATACATAATTCATATATTTTCTATAAGTGAGTTTGGTCTGTTCTAAGACTAGTCCTGGACTTTGGTCGACTAGTCCTAGCACTGCTTCGACCTGTCTAAGAAATTCCTAGATCATTCGTAAGTTTGTTACAAAAATTAAAAATTTTCTGTTAAGCTTCGACTAGTCTTGGGGACTGTTCGACCAGTCGTAGGTACAGTGTCGACTGCATCTTCGACCTGTCGTAGAGCTATGACCCAATGTACAGTGCTGAAATTCGACTTCCTTCGACTAGTTGTGTGAAACCTACGACTAGTCGTAAGAGACCCACGACCAGTCGTAGACCACCTACGACCAGTCGTAAAACTACCAAATCTTATCACACCTGAATTTTTCAAATATCTGTTGGTTCTACGACCAGTCGTAGAGGTTCTTAGACCAGTCGAAGGTGTGATTTGCTCACCTATAAATAGAGCATGAATCTCAGAATAAAACAAGCAATTCAAGTTAATTTAATTCGGCCTTCTGAGAGATAAGTCGGTGCTCCATTTAAGCTAAGTGTACATATTTAATATTCTCTTTCTTTAGCTTTGTTAATTGATTTTGTTTCTTGCATTCCAATCTAATCTGAAAAGAGGAATTGTTGTTTTCCTTTTTTTGGAATCAAAATCAATTAGAGCTAGCCCTTTTGTTTTAATTTAAAATCTATTAGAACCTAAAACTATTATAAAGTGAGTATTGGACATTGAACTTTGTCATTCAAATCTCTACTCCGACTTGGTTCTTCTGGGCTGCTACAACCAAGGAGAAAATCAGGTATTTTACAATTTGTGTAATTTACTTTGTTTGGTTTTATTTGAGGTTAAGCTAGAAAAATCCCAAAGTTGTTGGTTATCTAAGGAGAGCCAGAAAACTCAGAAGTGAGGGTTTTTGAATTGTGTAAGCCCTTTGAAAAAGACATAATTGTGAAGGTTTTGGGTGAACCTGTGAAAACCTATTTGATAGTGAATGCTAATATCCCCTGTGTGAGGATATTAGGAGTGGAGTAGCATTCTGTGTAGCTGTTGTTTAACAGTTGGTGAACACATAGGCAAACCACTATAATTCTTTGTGTTATGGATGTGTGATTTATATTTCCTATCTTTTATCATTCAGAATTGTGGAATGTATATGTGGATGTGAATGTTGTAAATTTTATATTTCAAACCGCAGTGGGGAATGTTGTAATCATTTGGATTTACATTTCAGCATTATATTTTTGCTATCTCTTTATTACGTTGTACTTATGTTTCTCTATTTGTTTTAGAAATAAGGTTGTCCTACCATAAACTTCAGTGTTTGGTGTAAGGTTGTCCTTAGAATAATTTTTGTTTCTATTTTTCTATTTTAGGTTGCTTTCCATTCCTATTCTGTGACTGGTGTATAATGCTATCTATTCTTTGTTTCATATTGCGCTGTATTTATCTTAAAATTTGGCATAGTCCTATTCACCCCCCCCCCCCCCCCCCCTCTAGGACATAAAGCTTGGCCATTTCATAACCTAAACCTATAACTAAACATAAAACCCAAACGTAAACCTGATCTTGAACCCGAACCCGATTTCTTAAACTTAAACCTTAACGTATTCTCAAATCCCTAAAGTTATAACCTATAACCTATAACCTATAAACTAAATCTAAACCTAACCTAAACCTATAACCTTAACCTAAACCTATAACCTGAACCTAAACCTATAATCTAAATGTATTCTCAAATCCTTAAACCTAATCCCACACCTAATCCTAATCTCAACTCCTTAACGTAAACCTAAACTTGAAAGCCCAAACCTAAACCCAATCCCGAACCCGAACCCGATTCTTAAACCTAAACCTTAACCTATTCTCAAATCCCTAAAGCAATAACATATAACCTAAACCTAAACCTATAATCGTAACCCAAACCTTAAACCTAAACCTAAACCAAAAACCTAAATGTATTCTCAAATCCCTAAACCTAAACCTACACCTAATCCTAATCTCAGCTCCTTAACCTAAACCTAAACTTGAAAACTCAAACCTAAACCCGAACCCGAACCCAATTTCCCAGACCTTAACCTTAACCTATTCTCAATTCCCTAAAGCTATAACCTATAACCTATAACCTATAACCTAAACCTAATCCTTAACCTAAACCTAAACCTATAACCTTAACCTAAACCAAAACCTATAACCTAAACCTTAACCTATAATCTATAGCCTATAACCTAAACTTAAAACCTATAACCTAACCTTAACCTAAACCTAAAACCTAAACCTAAACCTATAACCTAAACCTATAACCTAAATGTATTCTCAAATCCCTAAACCTAAACATACACCTGATCCTAATCTCAACTCTCTAACCTAAACCTAAAGCTAAATTTGAAAACCCAAACCTAAACCTGATCCCGAACCTGAACCCGATTTCCTAAACCTAAACTTATAACCTTAACCTAAACCTATTCTTAAATTCCAACACCTATAACCTAAACCTAAACCTAAACCTTAACCTAAACTTAAACCTTAACCTATAACCTAAACCTTAACCTATAACCTTAACTTATAACCTAAACCTATAACCTAAACTCAATTCCCTAAACCTTTACCTATAACCCAACCTAAACCTATAACTCGAACCCGATTTCCTAAACCTAAACCTTAACGTATTCTCAAATCCCTAAACATAATCGTAATCTCAGCTCCCTAACCTAAGCCTTTACCTAAACTTGAAAACCCAAACCTAAACCCGATCCTGACCCGAACCCGATTTCCTAAACCTGAACTTATAACCTTAACCTAAACCTATTCTCAAATCCCAAAACCTATAACCTATAACCTAAACCTTAACCTATAAGCTTAACTTATAACCTAAACCTATAACCTAAACTCAATTCCTTAAATCTTAACCTATAACCTGACCTAAACCTAAACCTACACCTAATCCTAATCTCAACTCGCTAACCTAAACTTAAACCTAAACTTGAAAACCCAAACCAACCCGAACCTGATTTCTTAAACCTAAACTTGTAACCTTAACCTAAACCTATTCTCAAATCCCAAAACCTATAACCTAAACCTAAACCTAAACCTTAACCTATAGCCTTAACTTATAACCTAAACCTATAACCTAAACTCAATTCTGTAAACCTTAACCTATAACCTAACCTAAACCTATTCTCAAATCCCAAAACCTATAACCTAAACCTAAACCTAAACCTTAACCTATAGCCTTAACTTATAACCTAAACCTATAACCTAAACTCAATTCCCTAAACCTTAACCTATAACCTAACCTAACCTAAACCTAAACCTATAACCTACACTTACAACCTAAACCTAAACCTATAACCTTAACCTATAGCCTTAACCTAAACATAAAACCTAAACCTAAACCTATACTTATAACCTAAACCTATTCTTATAACTTAAACCTATTCTTAAATCCCAAAACCTATAACCTATAACCTAAGCCTAAAACCTAAACCTAAATCTACACTTCTAACCTATAACCTAAACCTATAACTAAACATAAAACCCAAACGTAAACCCGATCTCTAACCCGAACTTGATTTCCTATACCTAAACCTTAACGCATTCTCAAATCCCTAAACCTAAACCTACACCTAATCCTAAGCTCAACTCCCTATCCTAAACCTAAACCTAAACTTGAAAACCCAAACCTGAACCCGATTGATGTAATATGTAGCCCAATCACATGGCAACAAACAAGAAAATCTTGATTTGTTGGCAAGCATACTCGAACTCAAGCATTACAATGCATCTATTTCCATCTCCACTATCTCTTATAGCATAGATTATTTGAGATTTAGATTTAACTCATTTTTAGAGTCATGTCCTAACACAATATGAAGACAAGGTGGATTTGTCACCAACATTATTCCAAGACCCATATAACTTCTCCTTATAGGAAGTTGGGTAGGGCACATGCAGCTTGAATCCATCAAAGGAAATAAGGATCACTTCTCATTTGTTTTTTCCATAGTATTGTTTATTTTGTGGTGTCTGCTCATGTACAACATTTTATCATGTTAATATAATTATAAGTGGCCTAATCTCACCTTTCTAAAAATAATTAATAATAATTTCTACCTGATGAGAAATCAGCAAGTACCATTAGGCTCAACCCAAAAAGATAAATTAGCATTTTCTTTCTTCCCTTTTCTTTTAACACACACTCACACACCAGAGTCGCTTACGACCACAATGGGTACTTGAACTCATAACCTTGTATTGAAACTATTTTGAATCAACCATGAAGGCATGAGTAAGGACCTAGGTGTGTGTGTATAGTTGGCGATGTGTTCACCACACTGATTTTTGTGAGCCTCACTAGGAAATAGGCTATGAATAATTTTTTGTATTTTATTTATGATACATGGATGAATGTGATGTGGGTAAGATTATTTGCATTTGGATGGATTTAGTTTATGTTTGGATGAATGTAGTTTATGTTTGGATGGATTTATGTAGTTTGGGTTTAGATGGATGTGAATGTGAATATGATGAAATATATTATATAACAGGTGTATACCAGGAAGAATATGATGAAATATATTGTGACAGGTGTATATCAGGAATTTTGTACTAGAATATTGAAAAAAAAAAATTCGTAGGTAAACGTCTCATCCACGTTTTTTACCTACGACAATTTTCGTAGGGAAAAGTTTTGTAAATATGTTTACCTATGAAAAAAATCATCGGTATAAGTTTTTTACTTATTTTTTACCGACGAAATAATTCGTTGGTAAAAGTTTTGTAAATATTTGTACTAACGAATGTTTTCGTAGGTAAAAGTATTGTGAAATACTTTTACCTACGAAAAAAATCATTGGTAAAAGTTCTATAAATATTTTTACCTATGAACCAAATCGTCGGTAAAAGTTTTTTACTTATTTTTTACCGATGAAAAAAATTGTCGGGAAAAGTTTTGTAAATATTTTTACCTACGAAAAAATGAAAAAATTCGTTGGTAAAAGTCTTACCTTTTACGACGAAAAAAAAATTCGTCGGTAAAAACCTTTTCCGACACTGTTTTAATGATGAATTTACCGACGAAAACTTTTGTCGGTAAAAGTCTTACCTTTGGCAATGAAATCATTTTCGTCAGTAAAAACCTTTTCCGATGTTGTTTTAACGACGAATTTAGCAATGAAAATTTTTGTTGGTAAAACTTTTTACCTATGAAAAAAACACTTTTAGCGACAAAAATTTTCATCGGTAAAAGTGGGTTTTCTTGTAGTGTAACAATTCTCTGTTAGATGCCCTACTAGGCGATGATAGAGGCAAAAATCTCTCTCTCTTGTTCTTGTCACATCTTCAGGGTGTTTTAGATCTGCTAATTCTGTCGTGCTTACTTTTAGCAGCTGGTTCATCATAGGAACAACATCTTCCCTGTCGAATGCGAACCCCTCGTGAGAATTGAGCATCCTGGGCCTTTTTCCACTGTATCTCTTTCTTGCCTGTAACGCCCCAAAAATCGGGGGTTGAGTGAAGCTCAACTCCCAAGTTCCAACATATCACTTATGCAACATAGATAATGATGATTAAATGTTGTCCATATTAGTGCATTAAACAAGAGTGGGAATATACTAAAACAACATATCATACTCCAGAGAGAGTTAAGTTAAGCAAGCAGAAGATTGAGGTAGGTATATAATGTATAGAAGTGGTTATAAATCCCCAGAGTATGATCATGTCACCAGGCTGAATATATACATGTTTGCTCCAAAATACATAAAATGACAAGGTGTAATGTCCAACTAATTTGTATCCCTATAATTCCATCGATTAGTACATGGTCTACATAAACCTGCCTGATAGTTGCATATAGGAGAACTCTTCTTCATCGTCATAGAAGTCAGGCTCCACTTCATAAGCATTACCATCATCTACAACTAAAACAAAATCTGATTGGTGTTTTAAAACACCAACCTAGAGTGAGAGTGTGTGATCAACTCAGTGGAGCTATAAGGCAAAGGTTAACATATTATCAATTCAATCAAGCAGTAATGATAAAGCAGTACAACAATCATGTCCTAAGTACTCTTGTTAATGTAGGAATGATATGCTATAATGATGCATGCCATCGCCTGCACTCCCTCAGCGACATCATCTCACGATCGTGCATGGCTAACTCCCTAAACGTGCACTTTCTCGCCAAAGCACATGCAATGCGGTGCATGATCATGTTAGCCAAGTAAGTTATTAGGCATGTTCATACAGCAGATTCGGGAAGCTAAGGCACATCCCTTTATATTATTTACCCAAACGATGATCCATCTGGGGTCGTCAATCCTAGTTAATCACATACGATAGGCAAGTTATAGGACAACATCCCCTTGATTTAAAAGCAGTGGATAGGCAAGTTCAGGTCGCTATGGGAGGCTCATCACCTCATCATAGGCCTAGTTTATACTCAAGGTTACTATAGGAAGGCTCGTCACCTTAGCGTAGGCCGACAGCTCAAATACAGTATCCCATACCACCATATTCGACTCATGAGTTTGGGTTGCTTACTGGACACTACGGGGAGACTCGTCACCCCAGCGTAGACCAACAGCTTGACTATGGTGTCCCATACCACCAAGCCCAGCTCATGAGTCTTAGCAGATCGTGGTACCAAGGTTGAAATGAGCTTTACATTGGTAAGTGGTACCTTAGATTCAAGCAGTAGAGTCCATATATGGTAAACACACCATAGGCCGATCGAGTTATTTGACAAGTTCGATTACCACAAGCGCATGCTAAATTAATTGACATGGAGCGCATGAGCACTCTACGTGGCCTGACCACTGTCGTCAATCATCGTACGACTCAAATTCATTGAACGTATCCAATGTGACGAATCTAGTTCGGCCACTCAACCGGGAACCATTACCGATTGCCTGGAGTATGTAGTAGTCCAAATCATATTCAATTATAATAGGTAATCATATGTGATAGTCAAACACAGCATTTAACAACCAATTTAAATACTATTCTCATTCAGGCATTTTAACAACCATATTGCACATGTTATCATACATAGACATTTCATCCATAGATCATGTAGTAGTGTAACATGCAGAGCACCACATTGTTGGGCAGAAATTGGTGAGCATAGTTTGCTTAGCCCAGAGACATCTTAGGCTGTTGCGGTCACCATGGTCACCCGTGCAGAGCACCACATTGCTGGGCAGAAATTGGTGAGCGTAGTTTGCTTGGCCCAGAGTTGGTGCAGGTGACTTCAGAGAAGGTTGACATCATTCGACGTCGACTTCTGACAGCGCAGAACAGGCAGAAGAGTTATGCTGATACGAGGCGTCGACTGCTTGAGTTTGAGGTGGGAGACCATGTTTTTCTGAAGGTCTCTCCTATGAAGGGAGTTCTGCGGTTCGGTAAGAAGGGAAAGCTGACGCCAAGATTTATTGGTCCATTTCAAGTTCTGGATCGAGTGGGAGCGGTAGCATACCGCCTTGCTTTGCCCACACCTCTTGTGGGCGTGCATAACGTATTTCATGTCTCTATGCTGAAGAAGTACGTTCCTGATCCTTCGCATATTATCAGTTGGGAGCAAGTGCAGTTGAGTGAGGATGCCACTTATGTACTACGACCGACGCGTATTCTCGACAGGAAGGAGCAGGTATTGCGTAGCATGGTTATCCCTCTTGTGAAGGTGCTATGGACGCATCATGGTGTGGAAGAGGCTACTTGGGAATCTGAAGCTGAGGTCAGAAAGACCTACCCTCTGATCCTTGAGGATTATATGAAGGTATGAATTTCGAGGATGAAATTTTCGTTAAGGGGGGTAAATTGTAACGACCTTGGAACTTTTTGTGCTAATCTTTCCTTAAGTAGTTGTTTTTGGGGTAATTAGCGCTATACTCGATTGCTTGTGAAATTTGCATCAATCACTTTAAATTGTATCTGCATGGCTCTAAACTTGTAGATTAGTTAGCGCTAAGTTACTCTGAAATCTGAGATCCATCGCTAAATCCAGTTGTTCTGGGAAATTTTTGAAAGATCTGAATCGAACCTGGACCGCGCGTCGAAAGTCCGATAGTGATGATCTTAGGCTGTTGCGGTCACTATGTTGGGCTTGACCATCACGTCGAAAATCAAGTCCATCTGATGTTCTGGGTCGATTTGATTGAGCTCGGAGTGAAGAGTATGAGAACGGTTGGAATTTATTAAGTTTTTATTAAATTTGAGTCGTGTCGCTTACGCGACGATTTTAAGCATTCTGACTATTGGATTCTGACCCAATTTTACCCTCTGATCAGGGAAGGTGGCCCAGGCATATCCTAGTGCTCGTGGACCTGATCAAGATTTCGTGACCGTTGAATTGAGTGTGGTCTGCCACGGCTGATCTGAAGAGTCAATCGGTACGAAAACTCAGCCTAACCTAGATCCATGGTCAATGAGCTTAAGTCCGACCTTTCGTGGTCATAGGCCCACCAGAAGTGCTTCGTTGGATCGAGAGAGGCTTACTTTGGTTATAACCTAAGTATACCTTGTCCCTGGGGTTATTTTCATCAATTTGAGGCCTATTTATAGTCCTTAGACCCTAGCTCTCTTTTCCATACGAATTTTCTCTAACCCTAGCTTGGAAAGAGAGTGGAAAAGAGAGAGATAGTGAGAGAGATAAGTTGGTGAATCATCTTGGATTCTTCCTTGTTCTTTCTTCATCTTTGAACCTTCGCTTTAAATCATTTTTCTGACGGTTTTGAGTTCATCTTGGGGTAAGTTAACCTAACCCTAATCTGTGTTAGAGCTTAGATTAGTCTTGGTGTTGTTGTATCTCATTTCTATCCTTGTTTTAGGGTATTCTATCGCTGTTGACAAAGACAACTCGTCTAAATCAGTTCGGTGTTTCTTTCCTTGCTTAAGGTGCAGACTTTAAGTGTATAGGTTATGTTTTTTAAGGCTTTCAATGCCAGTTAATGATTTATTCTTGTTATGGATGAGATTTCACATGTTAAATGTTGTGTTTACGTTGCTTTCCTGATATGCATGCGTTATATTGAGATTTGTGTATTCTATGTGTATGTATAAAGTACCATATACGTATAAAATATGCACATGTGTTTGCCATGATTATTTGTCATGTATGTATGCTAGATGTATGTATGACAACTCCTTGGTGAAAGGAATTGTCTAAATGCATGTATTTCAACATACGTCATGTATGTTGTTCCATATATGCTAAGTGTTTGTAGAAATGCATGAATGATCTAAAGTGTAACTGATTACACGAATTGAGAGCGTTGAAAAGTGATTCTCAACACTCCTATTGATGTGCATGATTTCCTTTATGCAAGTTACATTCCATGTTATTTAAATTCAAGCATTTCATATGCTTACATTTATGTTAAGTTGATATTCCTCAGATGCGTATGTACCATGATTTAAGTTGTTGTTCCATTACTGTTTTACATTCAACATGAATATCTATTGTAGTGTAAGGTGTTTGGGACATGCATTAGTCCAGGAAATCGGTAATCGACTCTATGTTCGTGGTTGAGATTGCTTTCGCCACGTAGGACGTATTAGACGAACCCGAGCCGTATTAGAGTTGGTGGCAGTGGTCTGGCTACGCGGAGTGTTTGCGCACTCTATGTCGTTCAATTCAACGTGCGCTCGTGCTAGTCGAGTTCGTCAAGTAACCCGATTGTCCGATGTATGTTCACTATGTATGGACGCTACTGCTTGAATCTAGGGTACCGAACTTACCAGTGAAATCCTATTAACCATGGTACTTGATCCGCTAAGACTCATGAGCCGGACATGGTGGTATGGGACACTGTGGTCGAGCTGTCAACCTACGCTGGGGTGACGAGCCTCCCTGTAGTGATCAGTGAGCAATTAAACTCGTGAGCCGATTATGGTGGTATGAGACACTATATTCGTGCTGTCGGCCTACATTGATTGTTGACGAGCCCTTTGTAGTGACCTCGAGCATACCTGGATACCGCAATGAGGTGACGAGCCGAACTGTGGTAGTAAAGGTGTGAAAGGCGTGCATTGATTGGTGACGAGCCCTTTGCTACGACCTCAAATATATGATCGTATGAGACGACTAGGATTGACGACCCTAGAATGGATCATCGTTTGGATGGTGACATGAGGAAGGTATCTTAGCTTCCCAATCCTGCTGTATGAAATGGACTAATAATAACTTGGTAATCATATCCATGCACCGCATTTGCATGTGCTTTGTAGATGTGGTACACTTTGAGGCGATGTCATGCGTAACGTAAGATGAAGATGCTGAGGGTGTACGCGTGAGGGCACGCATCATTTTGTATACATCCTTGCATTAATAAGAGTACTTAGGATTTATTTAATTGTTCTGCCTTATCATTACTGCTTGATTGAACTGATAACATGTTAACCAGTGCCTTATTGTTCCACTGAGTTGATCACTCACTCCCACGTTTCTGGGGCAATGTTAAACACCCACCAGACTGTCTTAGGTTCTGATGTTGCAGATGTGGATGCGACTTCTGAGGTAGAGCGGGAGATGGATGATGATGAGACTGCTTTCTCTTATATGTAGTTTTCAGACAGGTTCTAGCAAGCCTTGGTCTGATGCGCGGGATGCTAGGATTATTTTTAGAAATTTAAATGATGTAACTTGATACTTATAATTTTGTTAAGTAACACTTTCATACGACCTGGTTTGTATATGTACTTCAGAGATTTACACTTGTACACATATTTTTCTATAAGTCTTCCGCTTGCTTTATTCACTTATCCGTGAATCATATCTGTGTTTTGGCTTAATCTATTCCATGTTTTATGCACTAATATAGTCAACATACATCCATCATTAAATATGTTGTATAAGTGATGTTTTGGAACTCGGGAGCTGAGTTATGCTCGACCCCCGAATTTCAGGGCATTACAAGTAGCAAGATAGGTTACATGAAAGAAACTATAACTATAGATAAGGAAATTGAGAATCCTATCTCAACACCCTCATTAAATACATTTCAACAAATATTTTCTCATTCAGACATTTTATCAAACACTTAGACTACACATTTCAACATACATATAATAAATTAGTTATAACATGTATCATGGCAAGTCCTTTTTCCAAGGAGTTGTCATACGTACAACAAACGTGAATTCTATATTAATAGTCATGGAGAGCATAAATCATAATTTCTTATTCATTCAAACATTTTAACAAACACATGGAATGCATTTTAGTATACAACCTAGTTTACACATATATGATATATCGAAAACATCATAACTAAGATCACATGGCAGTAATCAAGTCAAACATAAATCATTGCTGACATTGAAAGCCTTGAAAACCATAACCTAAGCATTTATAGTCAGTGCCTTTCTTCGGATTCCTCGATTTGAAATCGGTTCGAATCCTACGCTTCCGTCTACAGAACAACGGCTACCTAAATCACGAAATAGATTAGCTATTTCGCTAATTCCTCTATTTAGATTCCAAGAACGAGATTAAGGTTAGGATTTCTTACCCAAATCGAAGCTAGAATCAATGGTGTAGCGATGGTGGGATGGTGATTCAACACGAGGACAGTGGGAATGAATCCTAGTAACGATCTCCTGAACTCTCTCTCTTCTCCTAACTCTTTTCTCCTCTTTTCTCTCTTCTCTCACCTAGGGTTATGAAAATTCATATGGAATGAGAGAGGGGTGGGTTTAAGTCCTTATATAGGCGTAGAACTGATGTCAATGGCCCCAAGGCCATGGTATACTTAGGGCATAGCCAAAGGATGGCTGTTTCGGGCCAACGGAGCTCATCTGGAGGTCTATTGTTCGCATATGGTGTAGAGAAAGTTCCCTGACCATGGATCTAAGCTAGGTTAGGGTTTCGGTTCGATCGAATTTGTAGATCGACCATGGAGGACCTGTTTCAGTTCACCGGTCATCATCATTCGATCAAGGCCACAAGCATACCAATGGGTATAAAGAAATTTCCCTGATCCAATGGTGTAGTTGGGTCAGAATCTGATGGTCTGAAATCCAAAATTTGGCCTGCAAGTGAACAGCCTAATTCACTTAAGTTTGAGTTCATTTTCTGAAGATATTCACGTTTCTCACACACTTCGCTCCAGGCTCAAGTTGTGCATTTCTGGATACTATTTGGATTCGATTCTCACAGTGGTTGTCAAGCCCAGTAAGGTGGTCATAACCTTATAGTTTCACGGCTATCGGAATTTTAACGCGGTGTCCAGGCCCGATATGGAGTTTCAATGTGCTCCCCAGAGCAACTGGGTTTTGAGATTGATCCTAGGTTTCTAGGTAATGTCGGGTTAGCGATTCTAATGGTTTTAGATCTTGCAGTTCATATAGAAAGTGGTTCGAGCTAATTCCTCGATTTATTTAGTTTAGTACTTAATTAATTTTTTCCTAATTTCTACAGGATTCAGTCCTTAGTGATTTCTGCCTAAGATGGTACTCGGGTCTTTGTATGAATTTTTTCGAGACGTCACAACTACCCCCCTTAAAGAAAAAAAATTTATTCTCAAAATTAGTACCTTTCGTACTCCTTGAGAATCTGAGTGTAGTCCTTACGGACCTCGGCTTCTGTTTCCTAAGTAGCCTCTTTCTCAGTGTGATATCTACCAGAACATTCACAAGCGGGATAACTTTACTGCGCAACACATGTTCCTTCCTATCTAAGATACACATTGGTCGCAGTACATAAGTAGCTTCTACACTCAATTGTAATTACTCCCATTTGATAATGTAATAAGGATCAGGAACGTATTTCTTCATCATTGATACGTGAAATACATTGTGCATGCCTGCGAGTGGTGTGGGCAAAGTGAGGCGATAGGCTGCCACACTCACTCGATCTAGAATCTGGAACGGACCAATAAATCGTGGCGTGAGTTTCCCCTTCTTGCCAAATCAAAGGACTCCCTTCGCGGGGGAAACCTTAGGAAACACATGGTCCCCAACCTCAAACTCTAGCAGTCGCTGCCTCGTATCGGCGTAACTCTTATGTCTGCTTTGTGCTGAAAGAAGTCGATGCTTGATAATGTTGATCTTCTCTGAGGTCATTTGAACTAAATCTAGGCCAATCAGACTCTTCTCACCAACTTCTGCCCAGTAATGTGGTGCTCGACATAAACGCCCATACAGTGATTCATAGGAAGCCATGTCAATGCTTGCTTGAAAGCTATTATTATAAGTGGACTTAGCATAAGGAAGACAATTATCCCAACTGTCTTTGAAATCAAGCATACATGCCCGCAACATATCCTCTAGCACCCGATTGACTCGTTTCATCTGCCCATCCATCTGTGAGTGCAATGCGGTAATGAACTTCAGTTTCACACCCATTGCTTCTTGGATACGAGTCTAAAAGATAGATGTGAATTGTGTGTCTCAATCCGACATGATCTCCATAGGCACTCCATGCAGACCTACTATCTCCTTAATGTACAGCCTGGCCAAATCGTCTACTGAGTTTGAGACTCTAATCAGGAGGAAATGAGACGACTTCGTCAATCAGTCCACAATCACCCAAATGGATTCATGTCCCTTCCTCATCTTCGGTAACCCTGAAATGAAATCCATATATATGAAATCCCATTTCCATTCAGCTATAGGTATGAGCTGAAGTAAACTAGGAGGTCGGTGATGCTCGGCCTTGACCTGCTGGCATGTGAGATAACGGGACACATACTCTGTTATGTGAGCCTTCATGTTGTCCCACCAGTATAAACGCTTCAAGCTTAAGTACATCTTCATACTGCTAGGATGCATTGCCATCCTCGAATTGTGAGTGGCTTCTAGAACTTCCCTTCTCAAGTCACGAAGATTTAGGATGCATTGGTGGCCACGATAACGTAAGCCCCCATCCGAACTAACTTTTCATTCTTCATTGTCAGTTGCTTGTTCTCTCATCTTCATCAATCATTCATCTTCTCTTTGAGGCACAATGATTCAGTCATCGATAAGTGGCTGCAAGCGGATGTGTGCGATGCTCTCGAATAGCTCCTCTACCGTAAGCTTTTATTCAAAGTCTCGCACAAACTCGACCATATTCCATTCTTGTATCATCAGTGGAGCTGCAAATGTTATCGTACTCTTGTGGCTCAACTCGTCTATCAAAAGGTTGGCCTTACCAGGATGGTAGGAGACCTCAAACTTGAAGTCTTTCAAGGTTTTCATCCATCGTCGTTGCCTCATATTCAAGTCTCTTTATATGAATATGTACCTAAGTCTCCTGTGGTCGCAAAAGAGTTTTGTAAGTGTTATAGTTTATAGCCCATTTTTGTTGTCAAATTTGTGGTGCCAAAGACACTATTATGAAGCTTGCATATATGAAGAACAAAGCTCTACTTAAGATCAGCTTTGATTAACAAGCACTGTTTACAAGTCGAGAATCGAGAAAGTGAGACAAGGATAATGCAAGATCTCAAGAAGCTTTCAAGTTCAACCTCAAGATCTCAAGAAGCTTTCAAGTTTGAGCTACATCAAGACTTCACGTTTTATTACATTCAAAGGTCACTCATCTCTAAGTTTCAATGTCCTTACTTCATTATTAAGTATGATTGACCTTAGGTTGACCTTTAGAGTAGGCCATTTTGGATACATAATTCATATGTTCTATATAAGTGAGTTTAGTTTGTTCTAAGACTAGTCCTGGACTTTGTTCGACTAGTCCTAGCACTACTTCGACATGTCTAAGAATTTTTTAGATCAGTCGCAGGTTTGTTGCAAAATTCAGAAATTTTCTATTAGGCTTTGACTAGTCTTAGGGTCTGTTCAACTAGTCATATGAACAGTGTCGACTATTTCTTCGACCAGCCGTAGTCCTACGACTCAAAGTACAGTGTTGAAATTCGGCTAGCTTCGACTAGTCGTGAGCAACTTACGACCAATCGTAGACCACGTACGACCAGTCGTGAAACTGCCAATCTTATCGCGCCTAAATTTCAAAATATCTGTTGGTTCTATGACCAGTCGTAGAGATCTTTAGACCAGTCGAAGACATGATTTGCTCACCTATAAATAGAGCACAAATCTCAGAATAAAATATAAAATTCAAGCTAATTTAATTCAGCCTTCTGAGAGATAAGTCTGTGCTCCATTTAAGCTAAGTGTGCATGTTTAATATTCTCTTTCTTTAGCTTTTCAAATTGATTTTGTTTCTTGTATTCCAATCTGATCTGAAAAAGAGGAAGTTTCATTTTTCCTTTTTCTATAATCAAAATCAATTAGAGCTAGCCCCATTGGTTTAATTTAAAATCTATTAGAACCTAAAACCATTATAAAGTGAGTATTGGACATTGAACTTTGACATTCAAATCTCTACTCTGACTTGGTTCTTCTGGGCTGCTACAACGAAGGAGAAATTCAGGTATTTTATGTTTATGTAATTTACTTTCATTTAGTTTTCTTTTGGGATTTGACAGAAAAATCTCATTATATTGGTTATTTGAGGAGAGCCAGGAAAACTCAGAAGAGGGGTTTTTTTAATTGTGTAAGCCCACAGAGAAAGACACAATTGTGAAGGTTTTGGGTGAACCCAGAAAACCTCTCTTTGATAGTGAACGCTAATATCCCCTGTGTGACGATATTAGGAGTGGAGTAGCTGTGTGGCTGTTTATTAATAGTTAGTGTACACACAGGTGAACCACTATAATCCCTTGTGTTTTGTGGTTGTGTGGTTTAGATTTCATATCTTTAATTATTCATTTGTGGGATGTATATGTGGATGTGAATGTTGTAATCATTGTATTTTAAGCTCAGTGGGGAATGTTGTAATAGTTTAGATTTATATTTATGCAATTTATTCCTTACTATCTCTTTATTAGTTTGAGCTTTAGTTTCTCTTTTTGTTCTAGTAAGGTTGCCCTGTCATTTTTACGGTGCATGGTTGTCCTTAGAACAATCAATATTTTGAGATTGCATTCAACATTATGTGTTAATTTATTTATTTGGCTATCTCTCTTTCTTTATTTCCGCTGTATTTATTTTAAATTTGGCATAGTCCTATTCACCCCCACCTCTAGGACATATAGCTTGGCCATTTCAAGTGGTATCAGAGCCTAATAACTCTCTTTCTTATTTGGATTTAATTCCTGAGCTAACAATCTAAGCTTTATATAAGATGTCAAATTTTGATAGCCTTTCAGTCACTAGGCCTCGACCTTTCGATGGCATCAATTATGCCTATTGGAAAGCCAGGATGAGGATCTTCCTTAAATCCATGGATCAAAGTGTGTGGCTATCCACAGTGAATGAATGGATCCCCCCTACCACTGAAGTAACCGGGATTGATGGTTCAAAATCTATGAAAGTTACACCATATTTCTCTTGGACCACACTTCAGAAAAATGAGAGTAGTGCAAATGTTAAAGCAATAAATGCAATTACTTGTGCACTATCACCGGATGAATTCACAAGAATTATATCCTGTGATTCTGCAAAACAAGCTTGGGATATATTGGAAATAACACACGAGGGTACTTCAATTGTCAAGAAATCTAAGATACAAATCCTCACAACTAAATTTGAGGAAATACGTATGGAAGAAAATGAAATGTTCATAGACTTCTATACCAGATTGAATGACATTGTAAACTCTATGTGGGGTCTAGGTGATAAAATCCCTGAAAGCAAGATTTGTGCTAAAATACTACGCTCACTTCCTGAATGGTTCAATTCTAAAGTAATCGTAATCCAAGAACTTCGTGATATGGACAATATGAAGGTTGAGGAATTAGTTGGCTCATTACAGACTTATGAGTTAACCTTTAAAGCTCTAAAAGGTAAATCTATTTCCTTAAAAACTTCTAAAAATTGTTTTCAAGAAAATGATTTAAATTCTGATCTAGAAAACTCTAAAGATGATATGCCTCTTTTGGCAAAAAGGTTTTATAAAATTTTTAAAAGTAAAAAGAGGATTGATCTTTAAAAGGCATTTGATAAAAGAAACCTAAACCTAAATTAAGAAAATTATTTAAAGATAGTCAATGTTACAACTGCCATGAGTATGGGCATTTGGCTAACAAATGTCCCAATAAGGGCAAGTCAAAAAAGAAAAGTATGATGGCTACTTGGCACGAGTCCTCTGATTCTGTAGCCTCGTCTGAATCAGAAGATTCTGAAACTGAGTCGGATTGTGATGTTAAGGCCCTTATAACTCTAGCCAAATTCACTTTTTTCAGATAATGATGACTCGACAAGTGAAGAAAATCTGAATAGTGAATGTGAAAATGAAGATGATCTTCAAGATGCATACAATGGCCTATACATGGAAAGTTGTAAAATTGCTGTGAAATTGAAACTTCAAAAAGAGAAAATTTCTAAACTCAAAGAAATTTATGAATCTCTTGTTTTAGAAAAGTCTCACATTTCGGACTATTTTGAAAAGACAAAATGCGATTTGGATTTTAAAACCTCCCAGATTAAAAATCTTAAATCTGAAAACGAACAACTAAAACATGAAGTCTCCTCTCTCTTGAGTTTAAAGGAAACCTGGAAATATGCCCAAGGTGATCCTAAATTAGAAAAACTCTTATCAGGATCGAGAAAATGTGGAGATCAATCTAGTATGGGTTATGATAAGAATGTTTCTCCTAAGCCAAAGAATACTCCTCCCAAGTTTGTAAAGGGAGAGACCTTAAAGTCAAAAGGGAAACATCAAATGTTTTCTAAAATCTATAAATCTTTTTAAAAACCTAAAAGTAATTATATCAACTATAAAAAGCTAAATCAAAATCGTTTGGCTGAAAAGATAGTTGATTTACTTAAGGAGCTTCTAAAGTCTAACTCAATAGGTGATACTTATAATTCTTACAAACGAAAGAAGACCAACTATCCACCTAAATCTAAAATGGTTATGAAATGGGTTCCAAAGGTCACTTGTTTGGTTGCTCACATTGCTTTTAAAACAACAAGCCATTCTAAGTGGTACCTAGACAGTGGATGCTCAGGGCATATGACTAGTGATAAAGGTTTATTCACCGATTTCAAAGACATGACTGATGGTTCAGTCACATTTAGTAATGGCAGCAACTGCAAGATTATGGGCCAAGGTACAGTTCAACTCTATAACCTTCCTTTGTTTAAAAATGTTTTGTATGTTGAAGGACTGAAACATAATCTTCTTAGCATATCTCAAATTTGTGATAATAACCATAGTGTACGGTTTTCTAATTAAAGTTATGTGATTCTAAACAACAATGGTTTAGTAATACTAACTGGACGTAGAATGTCTAAAAACTACTATATTGTTAGCAAATCTAGCTCATCTAATCAATTGTGTTACATGGTCCATACAGACGAGACTGATTTGTGGCACAAACGTCTTGGACATGTACACTACCGAAATCTATATAGATTAAGCAAACGGGAACTTATAAGAGGTCTACCCAAACTACAAAAATTAGATAAAATATGTGGTGAATGCCAGATTAGCAAATAAACAAGGAACTCACACAAAAAGGTGAATTCCAATACCACATCAAGACCACTCGATCGAGCTTCTCCATATGGATCTTGTAGGACCTACCAGGACGGAAAGTCAAGGTGACAAAAGATATATCTTGGTAATAGTATATAACTTTACCAGATATACATGGGTTGTCTTCTCAAGGGACAAATCAGAAACCCTTGAAGAAGTGAAAAGGGTTCTTAAAAGGATTCAAACTGAAAAAGGTTCTCAAGTCAGTAAGATTCGTAGTGATCATGGATCTGAATTTGAGAATAGTGGTTTTGAGAAGTTTTGTAGCGACTAGGGAATATTACATGAGTTCTCAACGCCCAAAACTCCAAAACAAAATGGTATAGTTGAAAGGAAACATAGAGTGCTTCAAGAAATGGCTAATGTCATGTTGAATAGTATGAAGCTCTCTAAGAATCTTTGGGCTGAAGCAGTCAATACAGCTTGCTATATCATTAACCGGGTTTACACTAGTAAAGGTAATAATAAAACGGCTTATGAAATGTGGTTCGATAAAAAGCCTACTATCAAATACTTTCAAGTTTTTGGCAGCAAGTGCTATATTTTATGAGATCATAAAAATCTGAAAAAGTTTGATACGAAGAGTGATGAAGGGATCTTTTTAGGATACTCTTTAAACAGTCGAGCTTATAGGGTTCTGAACAAAAGGACCGGTGTGATTCAAGAGTTTATCAATGTAGTCATTGATGATCACTTAAATACACCAGTCGTAAGTTTAGATAATGATGAAGTTCTAGTAATTGATAAATCTGATACTTCATCTAATCAGACTGATTCTGAACTGAGGACTGTTAAAGATCATCCAACCACATAGATTCTTGAAAACCCTCTCACTGGTGTTCATACCTGTAGACAACTTGAGGATATATGTAATACCCAGATAGAACCATCTAACGTAAAAGAAGCTCTTGCTGATGAAAACTGGATTGTTGCAATGCAAGAAGAACTTAACCAATTTGTGAGAAATAATGTTTGGTATCTCGTACCTAGACCTAAAGATAAACACATCATTGGAACCAAATGGATTTTCAAAAATAAGTCTGACGAGCTTGGCAATATAATTAGAAACAAGACTAGGCTAGTGGTACAAGGCTACACTCAAATTGAAGGTATTGATTATGATGAAACCTTCGCACCAGTAGCACGTCTTAAAACAATTAGACTCTTTATATCCATTGCGTGTTTTAGAAAGATTAAGATTTACCAAATGGATGTGAAAAGTACATTTTTAAATGGCGATCTGCATGAGGAAGTTTATGTTGAATAACCGATGGGTTTTGAAGACTCCAAAAATGCTGATCATGTGTATCGTCTTAAAAAGGCACTTTTTGGTTTGAAACAAGCTCCTAAAGCATGGTACGAGAAACTAACAAAGTTTCTATTAAACCATAATTTTCAAATGAGATGTGTTGATAAGATTCTGTTTATTAAAAAACATGATGATCACATTTTAATAGTACAGATTTATGTTGATGATATCATTTATGGATTTACCTGTACTGACATGACTATTGAGTTTGCAGATCTGGTGAAATCTCAGTTTGAAATGAGCATGGTTGGGGAATTGAATTATTTCCTTAGGTTGCAAGTAAAACAAAAACCTGATGAAATGTTCATTTCTCAATCTAAATATGCTATGAATTTGATTAAGAGATTTGGATTTGAGAATGGTAAGAATTTTGATACTCCTATGAGTACAACTTTGAAACTCTCAAAAGATTCTACAGGTAAAAATGTAGATCCGAAATTATATCAGAGTATGATTGGTAGTTTACTGTATTTAACTGCTAGTGGACCCGATATCGCTCTAAGTGTTGGTATTTGCGCCAGATATCAGTCTGATCCTAAAGAGTCGCACTTGACTGCTGTCAAGCGGATTATTCGATATGTTGCAAGTACTGTTAATCTCAGTCTCTGGTATCCACATGAGACTAGTGTTCAATTAGCTGGGTACTTGGATGCTGACTAGGTTGGTAATCTTGATGATAGAAAATCAACCAGTGGTGGTTACTTTTATATTAGAAACTGTTTAGTTTCTTGGTTTAGCAAGAAACAAAGTTCTATATCACTTTCAATAGCTGAAGTTGAATATATCGCAGCTGGTAATGTGTGTACACAGCTTGTTTGGATGAAACGTATGCTAAGTGATTATGGAATTAAACAAGATTTATGTTATTATATTGTGATAATTCTAGTGTCATAAATATTTCGAAAAATCCAATTCAGCATTCCCGTACTAAGCATATTAACATTAGATTTCATTATATAATGAGAATTAGTAGAAGAAAAGGTTATATCTTTGGAATATATCCCTACCGAGAATCAACGTGCTGACATTTTCACTAAACCGCTCGATAAAAGCAGGTTTAACAAAATGAAATTTGATCTTGGCATATGCATTTTAAAATGAGTATTTATGACTATTTGTATCATATTGTATATATTTGCTTGATTAGATTTCACTTTTTGTATATAATTCTGAAAATCAGATTTTTGGCCGGTACTCGACTAGTCGTGAGTATACACTACGAGTCGTGTTACGACCAGTCATGTACATCCACTACCAGTCGTGAATCGGGTGAATCACTTAAAATTAGGGAAAACTCTTCATCTTCTTCATTTCCTCTTCTCTCCAACAAGCCGACGCCCGACTAGTCGAACCCTTCCTTTAAAATCTTCAAGGTTAGTGCTCCATTTACATTTTTCTTGTAGATTTATGTCTAGATTACTTCTATTTTACTCTTAAAGTTATCTATTTCAAATTTCGTTGAGATTTGGGGTATTTCTTTTGAAATATCTGATTTAAGAAAACCCTCTTCTCAATCCTTTACAACTCTTTATTTTCTTGAAATCCTTGTTGCGAATGGCATCCAGAGGGAAAAAGACAACATCCTATGGTCCATCTTCTTCCTCCAGATCAGCCCCTATTACTAAGCGTCATCTTCGGGCTCCCGAGGACGATCCATCTTATGTTCGAGACATCAGATTGCGTAACGTTATTGTTGAACATCCTGTTGATACTAATCATGTTGCTCCTTTTGATATCCTTCCTATGCTCTAAGCTGTAGGTTGGGATAACTTATTGCATTGGGGTGGGCCAGCATACCGGTCCATTACCCAGTCCATGTTCGCATGCATAAGTGATTTTTCATTGGAAAATTTATCTTTTAAGATAGCCACAAGAGAAGGACCATTTGATGTTGATCGTCATTTGATTTCAGCTCTTATGGAAATTCCTGTGAATGATGAGGGCATTCCTATCCATAACTTATCTGAAAAACCCTCAGTAACTGAAAAACATATGCCTACTAGAGATTTATGCAATTTGGATGTTCAATGGACACATAAAGGGAATGCGCTTCCCTCAAAGTATCTGTTACCCAAATACAGAGTTCACAAAATCTTTGTGTCTAACTTGTATCCTCGATCGGGTAATAAATCTGAATTGACTTCTTTCATGGTTCGTGTTCTTCATGCTGTTGCCAGCAGTGTTCATGTTTGTCTACCATCCTTGATTTGTCACTCCATTATTCAGTTTCGACTCCATCCAGGTCACAGTGACATTCCTTTTGGTTATTTGATGACTGTGTTGGCTATGCATATGCTAGTCAATATGCCGGTTGGAGAGACCCCTATTCATCATCTGATATTTAACAATTCTAATATCAATAAAATGAAGCTTGATTTCCTTCCTGGCCAAGGTGCTAGTGTTAGCAAAGCTGAAGCTGTACATGAGGAAGAAGCCAGTGATCTTCCTCCTGATGATATCAACATGGATGATATTTTTGACGAACTTGAATCTGATTATGTAAATGATCCAGATTATGAGCCTTCTGAGTTTGATACACTTTTGCGTGCATTGGAAAATAAGGTTGAGAATATGAATGCTAAGATGGAAAACATGTCTGTTGCTCATGATTTACAATTCAAGTATATGCACAAATATCTTAAGCGCTTGAACAAGGGCATGCATCAACTTGGTCCTTCCATCCCTGCTCCTTCATCTGGTTCAGATTAGTTCTTTTAAGATTTCTAGCCTGTTATAACTTTGTTACTCTTGCGTTAGCTTAACTGGTTTTGAGATTGTAGCTATCTTTGACTTAGCTCGGTTTATGAATTATGTGGGTTGTTTATGCTGATTACTCATATCTTATCTTGTTATCTCTCATATATCTCTTTACCTTTTTCTTCTCAGCCATTTGTTCTGTGCTTCCTTTGTCCTATTGTGACAAAAAGGGGGAGAATGGATATGGATGTGTCTAATGATTATGTTATGAGGAGGAAGTAGCATTGCGAGTAGCATTGTGTTTTTGATGTATGTTACTCAGGGGGAGTATGTGCAGAAGTGGACTATATGTTATGTTGAATATTGATTTAAAGGTGTGCAGGATCATGTTAGTATGCCGGTTGATAACAACTGGTGCACGATTCTTTAATCAGATATTCGGTGTTATGTAACATATCATGGAAGTGTGTTTTGTCACTAATTTGACAAAGGGGGAGATTGTAAGTGCTATAGTTTATAGTCCCTTTTTGTTGTCAAATTTGTGTTGCCAAAGACACTGTTATGAAGCTTGCATATGTGAAGAACAAAGCTTTACTCAAGATCAGCTTTGATCGACAAGCACTGTTCACAAGTCAAGACTCGAGAAAGTGAGACAAAAATAATGTAAGATCTCAAGAAGCTTTCAAGTTCAACCTCAAGATCTCAAGAAGCTTTCAAGTTTGAGCTACATCAAGACTTCAAGCTTCACTACTTTCAAAGGTCACTCGTCTCTAAGTTTCAATGTCCTTACTTCACTATTGAGGTATGACTGACCTTGGGTTGACCTTTAGAGTAGGCCATTTTGGATACATAATTCATATGTTCTATAAAAGTGAGTTTAGTTTGTTCTAAGACTAGTCCTGGACTTTGTTCGACTAGTCCTAGCACTACTTTGACCTGTCTAAGAATTTCCTGGATCAGTCGTAAGTTTGTTGCAAAATTCAAAAATTTTCTGTTAGGCTTTGACTAGTCTTAGGGTCTGTTCGACTAGTCGTATGAATAGTGTCAACTATTTCTTTGACCAGTCATAGTCCTACGACCCAAAGTATAGTGTTAAAATTTGGCTAGCTTCGACTAGTCGTGAGAAACCTACGACCAGTCGAAGGGGACCTATGACCAGTCGTAGACCACCTACAACCAGTCGTGAAACTGCTAGATCTTATCACGCCTGAATTTTCAAATATCTGTTAGTTCTACGACCAGTCGTAAAGATCTTTAGACCAATCGAAGACGTGATTTGCTCACATATAAATAGAGCACGAATCTTATAATAAAATATGAAATTCACGCTAATTTAATTCGGCTTTCTTAGAGATAAGTTTGTGCTCCATTTAAGCTAAGTGTGTATGTTTAATATTCTCTTTCTTTAGCTTTTCAAATTGATTTTGTTTCTTATATTCCAATCTGATCTAAAAAAGATGAAGTTTCATTTTTCCTTTTTCTAGAATCAAAATCAATTAGAGCTAGCCCCATTTGGTTTAATTTAAAATCTATTAGAACCTAGAACCATTATAAAGTGATTATTGGACATTGAACTTTGACATTCAAATCTCTACTCTGACTTGGTTCTTCTGGGCTGCTACAACGAAGGAAAAATTCAGGTATTTTACATTTATGTAATTTACTTTTATTTGGTTTTCTTTTGGGATTTGACAGAAAAATCTCATTGTATTGGTTATCTGAGGAGAGCCAGGAAAACTTAGAAGAGGGGTTTTTTAATTGTGTAAGCCCATAGAGAAAGACACAATTGTGAAGATTTTGGGTGAACCTGGAAAACCTCTCTTTGATAGTGAATGCTAATATCCCCTGTGTGAGAATATTAGGAGTGGAGCAGCTGTGTGGCTATTTATTAATAGTTGGTGTACACACAGGCGAACCACTATAATCCCTTATATTTTGTGGTTGTGTGGTTTATATTTTATATCTTTAATTATTCATTTGTGGGATGTATATGTAGATGTGAATGTTGTAATCATTGTATTTCAAGCTCAGTGGGGAATGTTGTAATAGTTTAGATTTATATTTCTGCAATTTATTCCTTGCTATCTCTTTATAAGTTTGAGCTTCAGTTTCTCTATTTGTTCTAGTAAGGTTGCCTTGCCATTTTTATGGTGCATGGTTTTCCTTAGAACAATCAATATTTTGAGATTGCATTCAGCATTGTGTATTGATTTATTTATTTGGCTATCTCTCTTTCTTTATTTTCGCTGTATTTATTTTAAATTTGGCATAGTCCTATTCACCCCCCCCCCCCCCCCCCCACCCCCCCTCTAGGACATGTAGCTTGGTCATTTCAAGTTTGAACTCCTTCCCGTAGAGGTAATGTCTCCAGAGCTTTAATGCAAAGATGACGGCTGCCAACTCCAAGTCGTTGGTAAGGTAGTTCTCCTCGAGTTTTGTCAATTGTCGCAATGCATAGGCAATCACTCTTTCCTTCTGTATAGGAACACAACCCAACCCAACACGAGAGGCGTCGATGTATATGGTATATCTGACTCCTTGCTATAGCAATACTAGTATGGGTGTAGACGTCAACTTGTCCTTTAGTTCCTGAAAGGTTGCGTCTGCTTCTCGTTCCAGGAAAACTTAAGATCTTTTCGAGTGAGCTGAGACAACGGTCTAGCTATCTTGGAAAAATCCCTAATGAATCGACGATAGTAACCTGCCAGGCCAAGGAAACTCCTCACTTCAGTAACTGAACTGGGATGATCCTAGTCCTGAACTACGGTCACCATAGCAAGGTCCACAACTATTCCTTCCTTGGACACCACATGTCCTAGGAACTTGACTTCTTCATTCTAGAAGTCGCATTTCTTGTACTGACCAAACAACTGGTTCTTCCTGAGAGTATCCAAGACTGCTCGCAGGTGCTCCTCGTGATGTTTCCTACTCTTGGAGTATATCAGGATGTCATCTATAAATACGATGACGAATCGGTACAGATAGGGCCGAAATACTTGGTTCATAAGGTCCATGAATACGGCTAGTGTGTTTGTGAGTCCAAACGACATCGCAAGGAACTCATAGTGCCCAAAGCTGGTTCTGAACACTGTTGTCAGCATGTCCTCATCTTTGACATGCAACTGGTGATACCTTGACTATAAGTTGATCTTTAAAAAATACCGTGCCCATTTCAACTGGTTGAACAGGTCATCAATCCTGGGCTGAGGATCTTGTTCTTCACTGTCACTTGGTTCAACCTGCAATAATCAATACACAATCGCAGTGATCCATCATTCTTCTTCATAAACAACACAGGTGCTTCCCAAGGAGATACACTCGGTCCTATGAAACCTGATTCTAATAGACCGTCAATCTGTTTCCTCAATTCGTCCATCTCGCATGGAGGCATGCGATATGTCAGTAGTGAAATGGGTGTCGCACCATGCACAAGGTCGATAATAAAGTCGTTCTCGCACCAAGGAGGTAGTCGAGGTATCATCCTGAGCACATCCATAAAATCTCGGACTACAGGCATGTTCCTAAGTGTCGGACCATCAATATTCTCTAGCAGGGTAGCATAACAGCTAATATGGTAGTACCAACTGACCTGAACTGGGAAAGTAAAGGTCGTGCCATTAGGTGTATGGACTGTCACCACTCTAGTATCACAATGATCTTTGCCTTCATCTCGGTAAGCCAATCCATACCGAGGATGATGTCATAATGACATAGCGGGGTGACAATCAGGTCAACGAGTACTGTCCTACTCCCTAAGTCTATTGAGTAACCCTTATAAATCTTGGTAGTGTATAAGAAGGTCCCTTGTGGTAAAGAGTCTCACCCCAACCATAGGAGTAGTTTCCATCACTAGTCGCTTGACTGCTGTACATGATATCATTGAAATAGTGGACCCAATGTCCACTAATAGAAATACAGGTGTACCTTGGATGTGGGCAGTGATTTTGAAAGCTAAAGGCACTGTAGCTGCTGACTCAGACACTTCAGCTACAAGTGCATGCACTCACACCTATTGAGAACAGTTCAGTTGTGGTGCCATAGGTCATTGAGGCAGCCTAAATCGAGGTGCAGGCGGCCAATAAGATGGCTGTGCAGGTGGCACTAATCGTAGAGGTGAAGCTGAGATAGCCCGTGGCATCTGATGGTTAATTTTCTAAGGAGGCGCAAAGCCATTGTCCCTCATCCTGGTAAAGCAATAAGTGTCAGTAAGGCCTGACCTCTTGTAGTAGGTGCACCACAGATCTGATCGCCTAGGCTGTGTCGGTGGAGCATAAGCCTGGGATGCGAATCTGCACTTGGTCTCTTGCCGAGGAATGGTCTACTCGGTAAATCAGGTCGAGGCCTTGAACTCATAGGTACACATGTACGGGATAGTCTATCCCCATCCTGCTTAGCTCACAGGGACATGTTCACTAGCTCAGCATAGTTAGGAATGCTAGCACAATACATCTTCGTATATATTTCACGTCACAGACCCTCAGAAAATTGCCGCATTCACATCGGCTCGTCTGCTAGTATCAAGGGAGGGTATCTAGCCAGCTCCATAAAGCAGTTCTCATACTCTGCTACGGTCATCCCTCCTTGTCAGAGGCGAAGAAACTCTCGCTCCTTTTCATTGATGTAAGTGAGGGGGAAGTACTTCTCATGGAAGTGGGTCTCAAAAGCTTCCCACATCCATACATACCCAGCAGCAACTGTCCGTAGGATGCTGTCCCACCATAGACTAGCCTTCTTCTTGAACATGTACGTAACCAGCTCAACCTACTCTGCCTCAGTTCAATGCAGCAGCTTCAACATCTTAGAGATGCAGTCAAGCCTGTACTCGGCCTCCTCGAGTCTGTGAGTACCCATAAAGGTGGGAGGTCAGAAATCTGGAATCGCTCAAATAAGCAGCTGGTATTCATGTTCCCAGAAGGGTGCACAGGTGGTGCAGGCAGGGCCACATTCATGTTCTAGACAAGGGCCCCCGCAATGGTGGTCCAAATCTGCTGCTACTGCTGCATAAGGAGCATCATCTGCTCCAACCTATCAGGAGGAGGAGCTGCCTAATGCATGTGTGACGTTGATGAGGATGCACGATTCTGTTTCAGAACTGGTGTTGCCCTAAGTGTTGGCCCATTCGTTGGGCCAGTGGCTGGTAGAGAATCTGACATAGTCTCTTGATTCGGGCCCTAATTGGGGTCCGTGTGGTTATCAGTTAGGGGAGGTGCCCCGTCACTCGATTGGCCAAGCGTAAGGCATGCCATACTCTGAGTGGCCTTAGGTGGCATTCCCTATATACAATATACGGTGCAACATGTGTAAGATTTGGCATAACAACACTCAATTTCTCAAGCATTCTACACATTTCAAAATAAGAGGAGCTTCATGCATTTTATTTAACCAAAATTGTCACAATACATGAGATGTAGTCTTACATGGATCATGACAGAAGATGCATGTGAGCTAATCTAACAAATCTTTAAACACTAAAACACACCAACAACTCTACCCTACTACTAAGCCTATCAAGGCCGTAACATAGAAAGTAAGAAAACAAAGAAAACACAAAGATGACTACAACGTATGATTAGTCATCCAAATCTGGTGATGGTGGAGAAGCACCCTTGTCATGCATATAGCACAGGAGAGCCTTCAAGGTGTGAGACACCTTCTTAAACCTTTATTTCATGTAAGCCTGAATCTCGTCAAGCTTTTTCTCTACTTCAGCCTAGGTCTCTCTGATCTCCTGTCTCAGGGTGACTTGGCTCTCCTCAAGCTAAGCCAAGCGGGCTTCTAAGGCAGCCCGATCATAGTGGTACTCCTGGGTAGCAGGAGGAGAGCCCCCAATTTGGCCTCCTCTTCTTCTTCTTCCTACTCTTCCTCATCACTTCCCTCACCATCACTTCCTTCCTCACCTTCACTACCTTCCTCCAATTCTTCTTCCTCCTCTTCATTGCTTCCTTCCTCTTCCTCTATCTCATCACCACACTCATCAAGTCGGGCTTCTTGTTGTCGCGGCCTAATGCCTATGTTGTTGAGTGTGGTGTCATTGATAAAATGGATCAGCACAATCTCATCCGCGTTAAGTCTGTATCCGAACTCATGAAAAATCTTGCATATGAGTCAGCTAAATGGGAGTGAAATATCGGTCCTAACGGTGCGTGCAGTCTGGACTATCTGTAGTAGTACGTACGTAGGCAGACACAGCTTGTCTCCTTGCCTAGCTCTTTATAGAAAGTCCACCATCAAATGCGTGCATTCGCTGCAATTGCTCCACCTAGGATACACATTGTTTGTGAATATGTAGTAGAGTAGGCAGAAGTCAGGAGTCATCTCGGTTACTGGGAGACAATTGACTCGCTTCTAATGGACCAGTTGGCCGCAAAGAAACTGTGTGCAGCAATCTCTTTCTCGCATACTCTTGAGATTCTTCTCGCTAGCATGTACTTCTCCACATGGAATCCCCATGAATCAGGATATCACACTAACATCGACAATGGCTTCTCACCTTCCCATGGGAATAGTGAACTGTAAAGGCTCCAATAGTGGAGCTCGTACATGGTCGTAGAAGGCTCAAACAGTGCTCATACACCCACATGACTTGCCCTCAAATATGGGACCCCACCCGGCATCCAAAAGAAGGTCCATCACCGAATACAGCTAAAATAGTCTCTCGTCCATGTGTGCTTCAAAGATACTCTATGGCTTTCAAACCTACCATGTGCGATGCCCATCGGTAAAGCTCTGTCGATAGGAATTTAGAGATCGAGATCTCGCTTCGTCCTTCGCTCCTGCTCAACGTTAGTGCTAGCCTCGGTGCCTCTCTGCTTCCTTGGACGGGTATGGTGGTTCGGCCCGACTTCATCTGTGGGTAGCCTCTTCTTTCCCACGAGGGAAAGAAGTATGGTAAGGGAAAAGATACCAGCCACTAGCTCAAAAAGAGCCATGAGAGTGAAGCAAGATTAAAGGATAAGATAGGTTGGTGGATTTTGAGGTTTATGAGACATAAAGGAGGGTTTGTGTTCTCAAATGGGAGGAAATAAGAGAGATAGGAGATGGGTTTTGATGAAAATGGTGGAGGTGGGTATGTAATGAAGAAGAAGAAGAAGAAGATATGAGAATGGAGGGGGATTTGATATGAAAATTCAGGTTTTTAGAGGGGTTGGAAGGGTTTAGAAGCTAGGTTGGGTGAGTGAAATGAGCAAAAAGGGAACATATAAAGGGTCTCACATGATTTTCATGGGCCTATACACATGCAAAGGGGCGGCGGGCCGTCAAACCAACGAGCCTGCCATGGCCCGCTGGACCCAACCGCAAGACCTCGCGGTCGGCGCAATGGCATCGCGGTCCACTGGACCAAGGGCGATGGGGCCACCCTATGGGTAATGGCATCCCCCTCTTGGGGTACTGAAAATGTATGAGGGACTCCCCAGGTCCCACCATTCTGTGTCATTTGGGCCCTCGAGTACATGTGAGGTGGTTTTGGGTTTCATCTCGCGCATATTCACGCTTTCTAGGTTACTTGAGTGTGGAATATGCCGAATTATCATCTAAACCCGTCGATTGACGGTCTAGAAAGGAACTGAGATCATCTCACATGATCACAGATGTATACGAGTCATATTTCAACAGTCACCGTTGGTGAAACTTGAAATCTTATGATTATTTCTATGTTTTATCACCCCCACCTAAGTCAAAGTACGTCAGTGTGCATCGTGTTATCATAACCCAGGTCTAGTTTAATCCAAATCATGCTCTGATACCAACTTATAACGCCCTAAAAATCAGGGGTCGATCAAAGCTCAATTCCCGAGTTCCAACGCATCACTTATGCAACATAGATAGTGATGATTAAATGTTGTCCATATTAGTGCATTAAACATGAGTGGGATTATACTAAAACAATATATCACACTCTAGAGAGAGTTAAGTTAAGCAAGCGGAAGAGTGAGGTAGGTATATAATGTATAGAAGTGGTTATAAATCCCCAGAGTATGATCATGTCACCAGACTGAATATATACATGTTTGCTCCAAAATATACAAAATGACAAAGTGTAATGTCTAACTAATTTGTATCCTTATAATCCTGTCGATCAGTACATGGTTTACATAGACCTGCCTAATAGTTGCATATAGGAGAACTCCTCATCGTTGTAGAAGTCAGGCTCTACTTCATAAGCCTCGCCATCATTTGCAGCTAAAACAAAATCTAGTTGGTGTTTTAAAACACCATCCTAGAGTGGGAGTGAGTGATCAACTCAGTGGAGCTATAAGGCAAAGGTTAACATGTTATCAATTCAGTCAAGCAATAATGATAAAGCAGTATAACAATCATGTCCTAAGTACTCTTATTATTGTAGGAATGATATGCTATAATGATGCATGCCCTCTCCTGTACTCCCTCAGCGACATCATCTCACGATCGCGCATGACAAACTCCCTAAACATGCACTTCCTCACCAAAGCACATGTAATGCGGTGCATGATCGTGTTAGCCAAGTAAGTTATCAGGCATGTTCATACAGCAGATTCAGGAAGCTAAGGTACCTCCCTTTATATCATTTACCCAAATGATGATCCATCTAGGGTCATCAATCCTAGTTAAGCACATACGATAGGCAAGTTATAGGGCAACATCACCCCTGATTTAAAAGCAGTGGATAGGCAAGTTCAAGTCACTACAGAAGGCTTGTTACCTTAGTGTAGGCCTAGTTTATACTCGAGGTCACTACGGGAAGGCTCGTCACCTTAGCATAGGCCAACAACTCAAACACATTATCCCATACCACCGTATTTAATTCATGAGTTTGGGTTGCACACTGGACACTACGGGAAGGCCAGTCACCCTAGCGTAGGCCGACAACTCAACCATGGAGTCCTATATCACCATGCCCAGTTCATGAGTCTTAGCAAATCATGGTACCAAGGTTTTAAATGGCTTTGCATTGGTAAGTGGTACCTTAGAATCAAGCAGTAGCGTCCATACATGGCAAACACACCATAGGCTAATCGGGTTATTTGACAAGTTTGATTAGCATGAACGCATGCTGAATTAATTAACATGGAGTGTATGAACACTCTACGTGGGCTGACCGCTGTCGACAATCATCTTACGCTTAGATTCATCGAACGTATCTAATGTGGCGAATCTTGTTCGGCCAGTCAACTGGGAACCATTACCGATTGCCTGGACTATGTAGGAGTCCCAATCATACTCAATTATAATAGGTAATCACATGTGATAGTCAAACATAGAATTTAACAACTAATTCAAATACTATTCTTATTCGGGCATTTTAACAACCATATTGCACATGTTATCATACATAGACATTTCATCCATAAATCACGTAGTAGCAAGATAGGTCACATGAAGAAAATTGTAACTATGGATAAGGAAATTAAGAATCTTATCTCAACACCCTCATTAAATACATTTCAATAAATATTTTCTCATTCATGCATTTTATTAATCACTTAGACTACACATTTCAACATTCATATAATAAATTAGTTATAACATATATTCTGGCAAGTCCTTTCACCAAGGAGTTGTCATATGTACAACAAACATGAATTCCAGATTAATAGTCATGGGAAGCATAAATCATAATTTCCTATTCATTCAAACATTTCAACAAACACATGGAATGCACTTTAGTATACAACTTAGTTTACACATATATGATATATCAAAAATGTCGTAACTAAGATCATATGGCAGCAATTAAGTTAGACATAAATCATTGTTGACATTGAAAGTCTTGAAAACCATAACCTAAACATTTATAGTCCGAACCTTTCGTCAGATTCCTCGATTTGAACTCGGTTTGAATCTTACGCTTCCGTCTACAAAACAACGGCTACTTAAATCACGAAATAGGTAAGCTATTTCGCTAATTCCTCTATTTGGATTCCAAGAACGAGATTAAGGTTAGGATTTCTTACCCAAATCGAAGATAGAATCGATGGTGTAGCGACAGTGGGGTGGTGATTCAACATGAGGAGGACTGAGAATGAATCCCAGTAACAATCTCCTGAACTCTCTCTCTTCTCCTCACTCTTTTCTCCTCTTTTCTCTCTACTCTCTCCTAGGGTTAGGAAAATTCGTATGGAATGAGAGAGGGGTGGGTTTAGGTCCTTATATAGGCCCAAAACTGTTGACCATGGCCCTATGGCCATGGTATACGTAGGGCATAGCCAAAGGATGGCTGTTTTGGGCCAACGGAGCTCATCTGGAGGTCCATTGTTCGTATATGGCATGGAGAAAGTTCCCTGACCATGGATCTAAGTCAGGTTAGTGTTTCGGTCCGATCGGATTTGTAGATCGACCATGGAGGACCTGTTTCAGTTCAATGGTCATCGTCACTTGATTAGGGCCATAAGCATACCAATGGGTGCAGAGAAATTTCCCTGATCTAAAGGTGTAGTTGGGTCAGAATCTAATGGTCTGAAACCCTAAATTTGGCCCGCAAGCGAACGACCCAATTCACTTAAGTTTGAGTTCATTTTCTGAAGATATTTGCGTTTCTCACACACTTCGCTTCAGGCTCAAGTTATACGTTTCTGTATACTATTTGGACTCGATTCCCACGATGGTTGTCAAGCCCAGTAAGGTGGTCATAACCTTATAGTTTCACAGCTATCGGACTTTCGACGCACGGTCCAGGCCTGATACAGAGTTTCAATGTGCTACCAAGAGCAATTAGGTTTTGAGATTGATCCTAGGTTTCTAGGTAATGTCAGGTTAACGATTCTAATGGTTTTGGGTCTTGCAGTTCGTATAAAAAGTGGTTCGAGCTAATTCCCTGATTTATTTAGTTTAATACTTAATTAATTTTTGCCTAATTTCTACAGGATTCGGTCCTTAGTAATTTCTGCCTAAGATGGTACTTGGGTCTTTGTATGGATTTTTCTGAGACATTACATTGGCTGATTTAATTATTCTTTCCGTTTTGGCCTCTTTTCCCTTAAGGCTCTTATATCTTTGCTTCTCTTGTCATGATCGACGGCGTTTACGGCCATCTTGCTGGGCACTCTCCTAGTTGTCTCATGGTAAACGCTGGCATCTTACGAGTCTTTAATTCTAAAGCACGAGCCTTAGTGGCCAGGTCACGAAAAGTTCTGATGTCGGCGCTGGTGAGTTCAAACGCGATTCCTGTCTCCATAAAATTCAGACACATTTTGACATGTTCTTTTCTTTCGGTAGCTGCCTATACGAAGCTCCCAATGTCTTCCATCTGTCTATAAACTGGTCTACTGGTTTAGTTTCTCTCTACCGCATGGAAGCTAATTCCGTAATACTGACATCTCGTTCTGAAGAGAAGAATTTTGACATAAAGGCATCTTGCATTTGTTCCCAAGCACGTATCGACCCTGGGGCCAAGCTGGAATACCATCAGAATGCTTTGTGTGTCAGTGACGACCCAAACAATCATAAGCAATATTGCGGTATCATAGAAAAATTCCCTATACTAGTAATGAAGTGCATTAAGTGTTCTTCTTGCGATCCCTCCCCATTAAACTTCTGAAAATCTAGATGCTTGAAGTTGGCTAGAAACGGGATATCTTCTACCACTCTTAGATATGACGTTCGATACCTGAAACGGCTAGTATTTTCACGTTCTCTTTCTACTCTGACAGCTTCTTCAATGACTTGTCTCACTTCATCTTGTGTTACGATTCTTGTGGCTGGAACAGGCCCTCGTGATCCTACCCCCTGTGGTTAAAAGCCTTTGGGCTGGTTTACTTGTCCGTTCATTGTGCCCATTATTGGGGGAGGCGTTATCTAGGCTATATTATGTGCAAGGGTCGTTAAAGCCTCTCTAAGATTTCTACACTCTTCCATTAGTGTTATTTGTGCTTCTGTCATTGCATTTATATGATCTTCTGTAGTTGGCATATTGTCCTAATTTGTCCTGGCCATATGCACTGCAGCTTCTCCACTCTTTAATGAAGCCGTAGTTGGAGTGAGACGGGAATATGTTGACGTAATGGGACTTACAAAGAGAGAAGAGGATGGAGTTTCATTCGACTTCTCTATGCTTCCGGTGCCCGTGATCGATTGGGGAGATACAGACATTAGTGAGCTTGTTTGGGGTGGTACGGACATTGGTGAACTTGCCATCAACGCTTTACCTTTCTGCTCTCTCGTCCATCTGACCCTTGGGGTGACCAAAGCTGGAAAGTCACGCGACACTAACTGCGGGACTATTCGCTCAGGATATATTACAGGAGGGGCAAGTTCAGGATTCCTTCTAGCTACATTACGCATTATCGGCCCTCTAACACTTGGCAAAGGCAGATCCATCCTTAAGCTTCTTGCATTTCGTGCTCTCGTCTTACAAGACATTGCGACAATCTAACCATTATCTCCTTCTGGTGGTTGAGGTGAGGGAGATACAACCACAGTTGTTGCTCAAGTCAGGTTATTATTGCTTGTAGGAAGTCGAGTCACGTATTCCGGAGTTCAGTTTGGTGCATATTCTATCGTGAACCCGGTCGGAGTAAACGGAAGCTCACTTTCCTCCCAGAAATTTCCATCGGTTGTAATTTGTAGTTGGATTCAAAAACCTTCAATCATAAGATATAACTATAGTTAGTGTTTGAAGAATCAAATAATCTATCTTAGAGATGAAGGGGAGGATGTTTCCACTGAGAGTCGTCATTTTGGCGTCAGAAAGACGCCAAACTATGATGAAAGTTCTTAACTATCTCAATGTTAACGTTTAAATAAGATAAAACTCCCCAAGAGAGTCACCATTTTGTTTCAAACAAGAAACAAATGCAATCAATTTGGGATATCATCTTATTAAAACATAATAGAGAGAGAGAGTATTAAAGACAATCATCATATTTTATTAATACCGAGTTCATTTACATCTCAAACGTCCCTTGATTTTAAGATAGATAATTCAAAATGTGGAAATTGACAAAGTTCAAAAGTCCAAGTCAAATATCAAATTCAGTAGCATTTCGATTCGCGATTTGATCATCTCTTTAAGAGGAATATGACATAGATCTCTTCTACTGATTCCTCATCTTGAAGCTTGGACAGAAGAAATCTGGAGACGGCCATTTCTGTAGCATTTTGACTCTTATAACATCATAGACTGCAGGGCAGTCTGGTTGCACGGACCTGCGCAATCGATATGATTTGCATGGGTCCGCACAAACCACTGGAACTTCCTCTCCTACCTTCCGTCTTCCTCCTTGCTTTGCTTCTTCTTCAAAATTTTCAATCGGTCCAAATGAAGGGGAGAGGGGGTATTTATAGGCTTTCACATGTGTGACACCTCAATTTTGGTGCCATAGGACCCACCTTGTATCAATTTTGACCGTTTAAGGAAATCATTTCCTAAAACTAGTTGTGCGTGACTGCGCAACTGATCTTTGGGTTGTGCGGATCCGCACAACCGATATCGTTTCTGCGGACCCATGTAAGCAACGACAAAGACACTTCTCTTTCTCCTTTCTTTTTTCCTTTCTATTGTCTTACTTTCCAACCTTCCTTTCTTCAATCCTTTCTTGTTTTTATGCCTCAACAGTTATAGAGACAATCACATGAGACCCGACTCCACTACTTAAGAGTCTAAAAAACTGCGTGGGCTCCACTACTCAAGAGCTTAAACTGTGTGTGATTATTTGACTAAATTAGAAAACTTAGCACCTCCTATTAAGACAGGAATCATATAGGAAATCCCTTACGAACAAGTCATAAAAGGATATTTTAAAAAAAGGAAAAAAAAAAAGAAAAAAGAGAAGCATAATGCATCAATCATAACGCATCAATCAAAATATCACGTAAATAAGACAAGAGCATCATTATAAAAAATATCATGAGATTTGTATAACTTGCAATTCTGAAAGCATTTATAGTAGCAAAAAGACAAAATATCAAAGTTATACATCTCATAGTTCTCCTGTAATGCCTAACGCTGCTAGGTATTGTTGTAAATTTTCTTGAAGATTAACTTGAGCAGCCGCATGTTTCAGTCTAGCATTCAAAATAATTCTGGTAGGATCTAGGATGTCAGCTAACTTTTCTTCTAAAGAGGCAATTAGTTCTTCATTCTTAGCCAATTCAGATCTTCCAGAGTCCACAGAATGAAGGCTGCACTGCATCTTTTCTTATACTTTTTCAATGTTCAGATCTTCCTCCGAACTTTACTTCTCCAACTGGGTAATTCTTGCTTCAAAAGAGTAATATGATCCTAAATAGCTATCTTGTTATCAGCAAAAGTCTTCAGTTGCTCTCACAAAATAATTGTTCTTAATCGTGGCGAGAGACAATGGGAACAATCTGAGAAACTTTCTCCTTAGAGTACGCAAGCTGCTTCCTGTACTGCAAAATTTCAGGCGGGACAATCGTAGTTGCAGATGATGACAGAACAATTATCGAATTATGGAATCTTAGAAGAGCATCACATACGGAAGAAACATCGAATTTAGCCATCCGTGTAGCACTGTCTAGGACATCTAAAGTGATAGCCAAATTTGACCATTGGTCAGGATCTTTGAACATCTTGACGATAGCTAATATGGAATTCTTGATCAGTACCAATTTGTACGCAGAAACCTTCTCAAAGGACAACACATTTGATGAAGTCCCAATAGAGCAAGAACTTGCTGCACCACTTTGAGGTAAGTTCCCTATTAAGAAATAAGAAATGTAAAGTTATAGTAAAACTGTATGTGCAAGAAATATAGAAAGTGTAAACGAGGAAAGGGATATACCTTCTACTGGTACCGAAACAGCGAGCAGTTGCATCTCTCTAATGAGAGAAGGATCAGGTTCTACCATCTCAGCAAAAGATGGAGCCCTAGATTTAGTACTCGAGTCGATAGTGGTGGGAGTTAGTAAATCAGTTAACTCCACCGGAAGAGCAATTTCGTGTGCCACCGCTTGCGGAGGCATCAAGAATCTCGATGAAGCTGTTGGTGCAATGGGAGTTAAATCTAGGAGAGAAGTATTATCTGCCTCCGTATTTGCAACATGATCGCTTGAAATAGAATATGTAAGATAGGAAAGGAGAAAAGAACAGAAGTAAACAAAGACAATAAGATTTTCTTACATGGCGAGTAGCCATATTCCCCATAGTCTAGGGGTTCATCTTCTTCCTCCCCTACAATGGGTGAAGTTTTTGCAAGAACAGCCTCAGAGGTAGGGAGGATATGTCCTTCATCAGCAGGAACATCTTCCGCAATTATATCATCTTCACTGCTAATATTGACTTCTCCCTCCTCATAATCATCATCTTGATTTTCTCTTTCTCTCTTGTTTTCATCACAAATAGTATGTCCAGACAAAGAAGTTGAACTTTCACCGTACGAATCTCCTTCACTAGACTCTTCAACAACAACTTGTTTTCCTTTAGAAGGAAGAGACTAGTGGCCCTCGAGTTGAGTATCTGCAGTAGCCAAAACTGAAGTAGAGCAGCGGTCCCTTCTTGGGTGCACGCTTGAGACCTTGTCATTAGAGAAGAAGTCCATTGTTGTTGAGGATGGATAGTTATGGAGACAAGAGAAGAAGTCAGTTGTTGTTAAGGATGGATAGTCCTAGAGACAGTAGAAGAAGTCGGTTGTTGTTGAGGATGGACAGTCCTGGGCACAGGAGAAGAAGTCGGCTGTTGTTAAGGATCAGTAGAAGAGGTTGGCTGATCTTGAGTACTAGTGATATTCTCTAGTGGAGGGGAAGCATCTTATATAACTTCTTGTCTTCGTGGACGATGGAGAGGAATTTGTTCAAACTCATGAATGTCACCATAGGCTATCCATCCTTCGAGAGTGTTGTAGGGTTTCCTCTCATGAATAGTTTCATCCACAGATATCTAAACACAGTGATGACTAGCAAAAGGGGCATGACCGGTCTCTGCTATGAAACCGACTCCCTCTTCAATGGTGCGACCCTTGAGCCTGGGAGGTGGAAGCCATATGGGCTTAGTCACTGGCACACCTTTTCTTACCAAGTATGATTGGTGCACCCACCATCTCATATGGTTATATGAAGCCCTAGGAGCATGATCGCAGCCCAGGATGATGAATGAAGAATTAACTCAACCTAACAGTTGCTTCCAAACTATTGCTCAATTAAATGGGGCAGTACCGTAGCTCCGCATTCTTCAAGTAACAAGCCCACAATCTTCTGGAACTGCTTGATCGAAGCCGAATTGATGGGCAAAACGGCTAGGATAGTATGGTTCTCGCCAGAAATTTGTCCCTTACCTTGATGGGAGACTACATGATCTAATTGACAGAAAGAATCCCCTTTCTCCCATGGTGAGTGATGCTATATCTAATTTCTCTGTGTCTACAATGTAACGAGGCAGACCGAAATAAAAGTAATTTATCTTGGCATCAGAGGAGATGGTATCTTTTACCCAGTCGTAGGATCTCTTTGCCATGGATCTCTTTTGAAAAAAGTAGAGAGGGACTTGAGAAGGATGGATGTAAGCCTTTTCTGGCACTTTGAAAGTCCATGGGAAATATGTTTCAAACAAGAAACAAATGCATTGAATTTGGGGAAATTATTTTATTCAAACGTAACAAGGAGATATAGATATAGAACAATCATCGTATTATTAGGTTGAGTTTATTTACATCCCTCTAGTGTCCCTTGATTTCAAGATAGATCATTTGAAATACATAGATTGACATTGACAAAGATTATATGTTGAATCTCAAATTTGGTAGCATTTCGACAGTTGCTTCGGTCATCTCCCTGGGAAGAATATCATATTGATGAACTCCTCTCCTTTTGAGCTTATCCTTTTCATAAAGGAGAGCTTGAAGCAATGAAGGTAGAACTGGAAGATTTCGGCAGCATCCCGTTTCCTTTTAGGACTGGCCACATAGTGGCATGGTTGCGCTGGTCGCGCAACCAGTTTGTCCGTTGCGCGATCCACCCAACCAGTTCAGCAGTTGGATGGCCAGGCAACTGATTCTCTTCTTTGTTCCTCACCTTCAGTCTTCTTTCAGAGCCCTGCTCCTCTTCAAAAATTCTTCTCTCTCTTGAATGAGAGGGGGAGTGGGGTATTTATAGGCCTCCACACATGCCAACCCTTGATCTTTGTGCCATAGGGCCCACTTTACATCAGATCTAACCATTCATCTTGATCACTCTCTGCTCCTAATTGCGCTACCGGCACAATAAAAAAACTGGCTGCGCGATCTTCGCATTGGATAAGTGGGATTGCTCGATTCACCCAACGGTAAAGTCATTTGTGTGATCCGCGCAATGATGAACTCAGTTGTGCGACCTGCATAATGGATAACATATATAGGTTGACTGCATGATCCATGCAACTACTGCTAGTTGTGCGAGCCGTGCAACTACTACTGGTTGCACGACCCATGCAACTACCAAATAAAACACTTGATCTCCTTCTTTCTTCATGGTTTTTTTATGTTCCAATAGATGCCCCCCTTGATCCGTTCTTTGTTCCCTTGAATCAAAGTATCAGGATCAATTTCTTAAATTTCTGAAGTTCTTGAAGGCATTGAGCGACCAGTGCAATGAGTTCCCAGGTATTGTACTCGGCCTCATCTTCCATAAATAGTCAGTTTCAGTTCATTCTTTCACTTCTCATTTCCTATAACAATTTGTATCCTTTTTTCTTCCCCGTGTAACTAAATCTGGTTGCGCGACCTGCGCAACGGACATCCCGTTCACACATGGCATGAAGCAATTGAGCGAGTCTGCTCAAAGACTTTTGGTTGCACGACCTGCGCAACCGACCTCTTGGCCATTTTCCCAGGCTTAGCCAATTTTCCAAATTTCTTCATTTCAACATGGCCCGTTCTGAAGCTTCCTCTTCTAGAAGAAGGAATCTTCCATCTTCTTTTGGACTGAAACAACCTCTTCGTTTTCCTTAAAAACATGTGAAGATAAATGAAGAAACTTTTGGTCTCCATAACCCTTTCACCAGTAATCAAACCATATCCCTATCAATCTACCGTGTCATTGGTCAATTTTACACATTGAACCCTTTGACCGACAAAATATCTTTTTCTCAGTGAACAACTGGGTCACGAGAGAGTCGATAATCCTGACAGGATACTTGGGATAAAACAGGCTCTGTCAAAGAGCGGGTAGAATTCACAAGATGAGATTTTACATCCGCACTATGATCCTCAACAACCTTCCCCTTCCCATTATTTCGAAACAGCTCAGCAACTCTTCTTTCTTGAGAAATTACCCTAGAGTACAGGAATATTTATAGTCACAGGCCTGCTGTCTATCCATGATTTTGTGCTTGGGCTCGCATTATCGTTCGGAGACATACCGCCATACTGGAGTAGATTATGCTTTCTGATGCAATTATAGCCACATCAGAACACTTTTGCGTGGATGCTACTATCCTCAGATGCTTTCTTGATCATTGGTCTCCAACCACTAATTCATTTCATCTTCCCCTAGGCGAAATGAACATCACTTTATGGGATCTAATTTGTATAGGATGTCTTCCCATCATGGGTGATATCTTTGACGCATATATACCCTCCAATGAAGAGCTAGCTCTTGCATCTGTGGAAGGAGGTATATCCAAAATTTCTAGAACTACCCTTGAATTTTTCAGTGCACTGGCCGCCTTCCCTCATCCTGATCGCATCTCTTCTCTTAAATGGTTGGCTCACTTTTCTCAAAATTTGTGGTATACTCCTTTCCTCTTAACTTTATGTTTGTAATCCCATTCTTTAAATAATTTTTTGCTGAAGCATTACATCTACATCTAGACAGCTTTGCAGGCTATAACCATTCAGAGCTTAAGGACATCCATAAGAAAATAGAACATTCTACGGAATACAGTCCTTCTTGTGAATTAGCTCCCTTTCTTACTTGCTAGTTAAGCTTAGTGATATTCCCTGATCTTCATCAGGCGGACACTATTAGGCCGTTTCTCTGTGGTCACAGGAGCAATGGCGGAAGGCTAGAAATATTCGCTAGCTCCCCCAGTTCTGTGCTCTCTATCGCACCTTCGGAGATGTTATTTCTGGTTCGAAAGATCCAGTCCTTGAAGTTTTTTCTGCCTACGTTCCTTGGCAGTTCTTCGTCGGTTGTCTAGGAGTATACTTTCCTTGGACTTTTGCAGACTTTGGAAGGGCATATTTGAACCCCAATCGACTTCCTCTTCAGCATTTTCAATTAAGAGATATGATTAAGAAATCAAATGGATGGATTTCTAGAAGACTAAAAAGCAATGATCCCATTGATTTTCACCACTTTCCATTGTTTAGTCATCCTGAAGATGTAGACACTATCGATGATGATTCTATCACATTCGGTGAGCATTCCTTCCTTGTTTCCATCAGTTCCAGTACTCTTTCATGGAGAGAAGGTAGCATATTCAGGCGCGAACCGTACTACCCTAGTAGATTTGCTCGTTAGTTTGGCTTTGATCAAGTCGTACCTGAGACTCGTGACATTGTCACAAAAGCGATGAGAAGTTATGGCATTGGGCCATATGATTGGGCCCTGATATGGAAGCTGATCCTACTCGTTCAGACTGGATCACATTTCATAATTCTTGGCTATAATTATCCAGTTAGCGCTTCTTACTACTGGATGCGATGGTGGGTTCACCAACATTACTTGGTAGACAATTATCTTTCAGTAGATCGTGCCAAGTAGATTCCTCCTACTTGCCTTAGGGATTATCAGAAAGACGAGAGCATCAGCTACTTTGAAGAAACAAACCCTCCCCACTTTCCAGATCAGCTTGGTATGAAGATCTCTTCAGAAAATGTTATTCATGAAGTAAAGCTTGCTGATGCCCTCGAAGGATGGATAGCTTTTGGCACTCCTCTGATGAATACCCATGAATTTCCTGCAAAGAATGGCAATTCCTTACAATTCCATCCTCCTTCGCCTTTGCAGATATTACAAGATAATTCTCCTTCATCAGAAAGGCAGGAAATGTCAGGACATCATCATCCACCTCAGAAGGACAAACATATTATCATTGAAGACTTGTCCTCTTCAGAAGAATAAATATATTTTGAAACATTTAACTTCAAAGTAAAAGATACCAAATATTGGATATTTTGATCTAACTTAATATAATTGTGATTTTATTTACTTTAGAAGAAACACATTCTGTATATGGAACTTTGCAATCCCTGTCATTATATCAAACAATTAACATATTTTGGCATATTTCAGATGAATATATGACCGTGCATTCTTACATCATCTCAGTATCACGTGTTCTTACTTGTGCGCTTATTTACACGTAGCTTCCTTTGATTCCCAATTTATATTATTGAAAATATTGGGGTATTCTATTCTGAGATATTTTGCCTCTTCATAAATTTCCAAATTATGATTCATTTCAAGCATATTCATCTGTGCAGTTATCTTGACATAATATTGAATGAAGAATTAAAATAAAAGCATTAACTTACTATGAATGTCAGTTTGGGATTCCCTATATGATTTACGTTTTGATAGGCGGTGCTAAGTTTTAGTTTAGTCAGTTACACACAGTTTAAGCTCTTTAGTAGTGGAGCCCACACAGTTTTTTCACTCTTGAGTAGTGGAGTCGAGTCTCATATGATGGTCTCTGTAACTCTAAGGAGTTCACTGGACTTCTCACAGCTTGGTGAGTTCCCAAACTGTGATCCTTCAGAGGGGCCCAGTGAAGCTACAGGGGCCGTGAACTCAGTTGGATTTATGCATAGGGTTGGCCACAGTAACTCTCTAGAGTTCACGGGGCTCGTAAGATGACCTTTGGGGTACTAAATCTAGAGCCGGCAGTCCATTAATGAGTAAGTTTAAGCCCTTCCTCATGAGTTAATACTGAAATCAAGCCAAAGATCTTAAGGGTCTTACGCATGGTTGGCCTATCTATGGACATGGCTAAAGAGCTCATACTGCGGCCCACGTTTTCTTCGTTTGCAAGGTCAAACCCATTCACGGGAGGGCATTTTTCCTCCGTTCCCCATGACGCTGTCTGAAAGCTATACAGACGGCATTGGTCTCACGCGTGACTGGCCGTTGAGGACTTTTTGGCCTTTTAGGCTTTTAGTCGCTAACTCCATCAGCTGCCCGCATGGGTATGCATACGATGGCCTTCACGGGCTTTTTAGGGTCACTGGCTTCTCGTCATTGCCCAAATGACAAAAATGATATGTCTTATGCATAGTTGGCCATATGAGGCTTAGCTAGGCTACCTTAAGGAGCAAGCTGCTAATGTTATTATTGACTTTATATGTGGCCAGCTGTATAGTTCGTTTCACCACCAAATTTGATGAATCAGTAATTGATATTTCACCATCGTTAATGATGTTATGAGAACATTCATGTTATGTTTAGAATAGGGTATCCACTTGGCGATGATAGCAATTACGATAAAATAAGCTTGTATAAGCGATTGAAGATAACAGTGATAATTACTAACTTTGGCGATAATCATCGATGTTTGATGATTGTCACTACTAAGTAGCAATCATCAATGCTTTAGTGGGGAGCAATTGTCAATGCTTTGGCGACGAGCAATTGTCAATGCTTTGGTGACGATCATCAATGCTTCTAATATGTTTGGGAAGCTTCACTTGAAAATTTGCGCGCTCTTTTTATTCATTCTCATGAGGGGGAGTACATGGCTCTGTCTTCCTCTGCTTTTCTACTTGTCATGCCCCCTTTTGATGCAGAATCTTTATTCTGATAATATTCTAAATCAAAATCAACAGCTTCTTTAGGGACGATTACTTTTGATGAAGTGAACATTGACCGATGTACTGATACCTTGTCCATCTTGATCTATGACTCTGTACGCTCCATTGGAGTGCACTTCTTTTATTATGTATAGCCCATCCCATTTGGGCTCAAATTTGCCCCCTGTTCTTTGAGTGACCACTAACGGTCTTTTCAACATCAATACCATATCCCATTTTTTGAAAGAGAGATATTTGACTCGTTTATCAAAGACAGCTAATATCCTTACTTGATATGATTGCAATCGTTATTAGGCTGTCAGATGTTTCTCATCTAGTAAATCTAGTTCTTTCAGCCTTATCTTTGCATTTTCATCATCTGTAATGGACTGATGTACTGCTTCTCTAAGTGACGCTACATGTATTTCAATCGGGATCACTGCTTCTACACCATAGACCAATGAATATGGTGTTACTTTTGTTGTTGTCCGGTGAGTAGTTCTGTATGCACACAGTGCTTCTTGTAACCTCTCATCCCAATCATGCTTATTCCCTTCACTGTTTTCTTCAGTATCTTGACTATCATTTTATTAAACACCTCCACTAATCCATTGGCTGGTGGATAGTACGGTGTTGAAAACGAATGACAAATGCTGAATTTCTGACATAGCTTTTCCATGCCTTTATTTTTTAAGGGAGTGTCATTATCTGTGACAATTTTCTTCAGAATACCATGGTGCTATATTATTGCGTGCCAGATGAAATTAACCACATCCTTTTCCTTAACATTGCATAATGCCATTACTTCCATCCACTTGGAGAAATAATCCGTTACTACAAGATATATTACTTTCCTTTGGACGAAGGCGGATTTATGGGACCAATAACATCAAGTCCTCAAGCTGAAAAGGGCCAAGAAGCGACCCACTGATGTAGGTCCTCTGGAGGAACGTGTATAACGTCTCCATGAATCTAACATTCATGACACCGCTTTGCGTAATCTATCGCGTCTTTGAATATGATAGGCCAATAATACCTCATTCGATGTATTCTATGGAATAGACTTTAGCCAGCCTGATGTGCCCCACACTCCCTGGAGTGTGCTTCTCATAACGTCTGGCTTGCTTCTTGTTCATCTAAGCAACGTAGCAGAATTCCATTGTAAGATTTTTTGTACAATACTTTGCTGCATATGGTGAATCTGCTTGACTTTTGCATGATTTGTTGTTTCTGCACTGGATCCTCTGGCAAGATATTATATTTGAGATAATCTATGAAAGGCTGACGTCAATCATCTGTCGTTAGCTCTAAACACGATACAAGAAGTGTCTCCACTATTTCATCAATGACCTCTGCAGATGGTAAAAATCTTCTTTCTTTTATAGTTACTTGAAGAGGGCTTCGATTTGGGTAGGATAGAGCCGCTGCCAAACTGGCCAAAGGATTTGCTCTTGCATTTTCATACCGTAGTATATGTTTGATTTTGACATGACAAAACTGTTCTAGCAATTGCTGTGCTTTTCGGTAGTATGGTAAAAGCTCTTGCTTTCTTATCTCGAATTCAGTCATTAATTGATTTATAATCAATTTGGAATCCCAAAAGATATGCAATGTTCTTATCTTCATTTCTTGAGCCATTTTCATTCCAATAATGAGGGCTCTGTATTCGGCCTCATTGTTTGTACACATAGTACCCAACATGATGGAGTAAGGTAGCAAGTCACCTTGAGGGGTAATAAATATCATTCTTGCCCCTGCTCTTGATGCTCGAGAAGCACATGCAAAATACATCTGCCACGGGCTTTGTGACTCAACTAACATGACTTATTCGTCAGGAAAATCATCACTGATGGCTTCACATTCGGCTACATGGTGCGCTGCAAGAAAGTCCACCACTGCTTGTCCTTTTACCGCTTTTGTTGGCTCATACGTAATAGTATATTCCAAAAGTAACAGCATCCATTTACCCAATCTCCTAGACAACATCGGCCTTGTTATTAAAAATTTTATCGGGTCTGCTCTTGAAATTAAAGTTATGTCATAAGAGAGATAATAATGTCTCAATTTCTGAACTATAAATATCAGCGCTAGGCATTCTTTCTCAATTGGAGAGTAATTGCATTCCTCACTCATCAGAGTTCTGCTTAAATAATAAAGAGTGGTTTCTTTCCCAGCTCATTCACCTGCACCAACAAAGCTCCCAAAAAAATCTCAGCCGTAGATATATAAAAAATCAATGGCTTCCCTTTTATCGGAGCTGTCAGTACGGGCAGCTGTTTCAGCAATTCCTTTATTGAGTCAAACGCATTCTGACAGGCTTGATCCCATACAAAATCCATACATTTCTTCATCAGATGGGAAAATGGCTGACATCTCCCTGTTATATTTGAAATGAAATGGCGAATATACGCCAGCTTTCCTTGCAAACTTTTCAATTCTTTTAATGTTTTCAGTGGAGGCATATCTTGAATGGCTCTGACTTTGCCTGAGTCTATCTCAATGCCCCTGTGTCGGACGACAAAACTGAGAAATTTACCTGAAGACAGTTCGAATGCACATTTAACTAGATTTATCTTCAGCTGCTTCTTTCGAAGTGGACGAAAAACTGATGCCAAGTGTTCGCGATGCTCCTGATGATCTCCTGACCTGACCACTAAGTCATCAACGTAACACTCAACATGCTTGTGCATCATGTCTTGGAAGATATTCTGCATTGCCCTCTGATATGTTGCCTCGACATTTTTGAGACCGAACAACATAACTTTATAACAACAAATTCCCAGCGACATCCTGAATGTCGTTGCTTCTTCATCTTCAGGTGTCATTCTAATTTGATTGTACCCTGCATAACTGTCCATGAAGGACATAGTAGCATACTAAGTTGTGATGTCAATCAGCAATTCTGTTATTGAGAGAGGAAAATCATCTTCTGGACAGCCTCGTTCAGATCTCTGAAGTCGACGCACGCCCTGACTTGTCCATTTTTCTTCTTCACGGGGATAATGTTCGATATCCACTTGGGATATTTGACCTCCCTGATAAACTCGACCTTCATCAACTTATTCACTTCTTCTTCTATCAGGGGAACTAAGTCCAGATGAAATCACCTTTGTGCTTGTTTAATTGGCCTTTTCTCTTTAGAAATATTTAAGCGATGCATTGCTACGAAAGGCTCCAAATCCTGCATCTCTGCATATGTCTAAGCGTTGACATCTTTATTTTCTTTGAAAAGCCGAATGTATTCCTCAGACTCCTATTCAGAAAGACTGGCACTAATGAATGCGTTTCTTGGCTCTTCCTCCGTACCTAAGTTTATTACTCGCAAACTGTCTATTGTCGGCTGCCTCCCATCTTCCATCTGGTTTGGAGCCATTTCAGGATGCTCGACTATTTTAGATCCCCTTCCGATAATTACTCAGTTGTAACCATGTTTACTAATGACTCTGTCCCCTGTGGTAGAAAGCCTTTGGGTTGGTTTTCTTGTCCAATCATTGTGCCCATCATCGGGGGAACTGCTATCTGGGTTACATTATGTGCAAGGGTTGATAAAGCCTCTTTAAGGTTTCTGCATTCTTCCAGTAGTGCTCTTTGTGCTTCTTCTATCTCGTTCATGCGATCCTTTGGAGCAGGCGTATTGTCCTAAATTATCCCGACCATATGTACCGCAGCTTCTCCACTCTTCGACGAAGCTATAGTTGGAGTGGGACAGGAATATGTTGACGTAATAGGACTTATGTAAAGAGGAGAGGAAGGAGTTTCATTCGACTTCTCTACACTCCCAGTGCTATTGATCGATTGGGGTGATACAGACATTGGCGAACTTGCCATTAACGCATTACCGTTCTACTCTTTCATCCATCTGACCCTTGGGGCGACTAAAGTTAGGAAGTCATGCGATGTTAACTGTGAAACTACTTGTTTAGGATATATTGCAGGAGGACCGAGTTCAGGATTCCTTCTAGTTGCATTGCGCGTTATGGGCACTCTAACTCTTGACGAAGGTGGATTCATTCTGATACTCCGTGTTCTCGTCCTAAGAGACATCACAATAGTCCAGCCTTTATCTCCTTCCAGTGATTCAAGTGAAGTAGATACAACCCCAGCTATTGCTCGATTCAGGTTGGTTTTTCTTGCAGGAAGTCGAGTCGTGTATTCTGGGGGTTGGTTCGGTGCATATTCTGTCATAAATCCGGTCGGAGAGAAACAGAAGCTCACTTTCCTTGCAGAAATTGCCATTGATAGTAATTTGTAGTTGGATTCAGAAACCTTCAGTTATAAAATCTAATTGTGATTAGTACTTGAAGAATCGAATAATCTATCTTAGAGATGAAGGGGGGATGCTCCCACTGAGAATCACCATTTAGCATCAGAAGACGCCAAACTATGATGAAAGTTCTACAACTATCTCAATGTTAGTTGTTAGATAAGATAAAGTTCCCCAGCAGAGTCGTCATTTTGTTTCAAATAAGAAACAAATGCATTGAATTTGGGAAAATTATTTTATTCGAACATAACAAAGAGAATAGATATAGAACAATCATTGTATTATTAGTACTGAGTTCATTTACATCCCTCTAGTATCCCTTAATTCCAAGATAGATCATTTGAAATACATAGTTTGAAATTGACAAAGCTTATATGTTGAATCTCAAATTTGGCAGCATTTCGATAGTTGCTTCGGTCATCTCCCTAGTAGGAATATCATATTGATGAACTCCTCTCCTTTTGAGCTTGTCCTTTTGGTAAAGGAGAGCTTGGAGTAATGAAGGTAGAACTGGAAGATTTCGGCAGCATCCTGTTTCCTTTTAGGACAGGCCACATAGTGGCCTGGTTACGTGACTGGCGCAACCAGTTTATCCGTTGCGCAGTCCATGCAACCAGTTCGGCAGTTGCACGGCCCGCGTAACTGATTCTCTTCTTTGCTCCTCACTTTCAGTCTTCTTTCAGAGCTCTATTCCTCTTCTAAAATTCTTCTTTCTCAAATAAGAGGGGTAGTGGGTTATTTATAGGCCTCCACACATGCCAACCCTCGATCTTAGTGCCATAGGGCCCACTTTACATCAGATCTAACTGTTCATCTTGATCACTCTCTACTCCTGATTGTGCTACCCGCACAACAGAAAAACTAGTTACGCGATCTGTGCATCAGATAAGTGGGATTGCGCGATCCGCTCAACAGTAAAGTCGTTTGTGCGATCCACGCAATGATGAACTCAGTTGTGTGACCTACATAACAGATAACATATGTAGGTTGATTGTGCGATCCATGTAACTACTGCTAGTTGCGCGACCCACGCAACTACCAAATAAAACACTTGATCTCCTTCTTTTTTCATGATTTTTTATGTTCCAATAAAATAGACACCAAACCAGCCAAGAAAGTAATGCCATGGCATATAAGTCGAAGCAGAACCGACAGAGGGGCTTTTTACATGAGAAGTGATCTCTCCAAAACCTCTGTAAATCGAGCATATCGTGGGAGGAGCAAGGGAATACTTGACTCCCTTAGCCATCACACCTGCTACTACAAAAAACAAAGGGCGGATGACATCTGCTGACTTAGAGCTTGGGAAGACCACTATGCTTAGCTAGTAAGTTATGAATGCTATAAGCTCCCCATAAATAAAATACTTAGCACGACCTTTCATACCCTTCCGAAGACGTTCAAACTCTCGTGAATGGTTGCCATTAAACCTGCAAGAAAAAAGAGATAAGCAAATGAAATCAAAATTATCTATCAAGGTGCAGTAGAGGCATTAATTAAAGAAGAAGGAAAATTACCAGAGAGCTCTGCTAAAGTGAGCCAACCATTGCATAAGCTGAATCTTATGGATGTTCAGAAATTTGGACATTTCCTTAAAAAGTTTGGTGGTTGATTCTGAGATAGATGGGATGTCGTCAGGCGAAGAGACGAAGGCAAGTTCCTCATTGGTGGGGATGAATTCATCAAAGAAATTTTCGGTTATTGGCAAACCGGTGATCCTGTGAATGTCCTAGAGCGTAATGCTCATTTCGCCTTCGGGGAGGTGGAAAGAATTGGTAGAAGGGCACCAGTAGTTGAGGAAAGCCTTCAAAATGGAAGATTCCTTGTAAAAGGGATGTGACATTGCTTCAATTGCGGTGAAAATGTCAATCTTCGACAAAGTCCCCACATGTTTCGCTAGGACTGCAGTGGCCCATTCAGAATAATAATTGCGAGGAATCAGAAGACCTCTTCTTCTTAATTCCTCTAGGCTCCAAATGAGGCGACAATGGATGAAATGTTGCTGATGTGTCTCATAAAATCAGGTTGGATACAGACTATGAAGATCATTGGAAGGGACAAGGAAAATCATAGAGTGAACGCCACCAATCTGCTGTCTTAGTTTCAGTGGCTGCAGGATACCTTCTAAAATCTTAGTTCCCTGAACGACCAAGACTCTGTGTAAGCCAATCTTTCTACGGTCAGATGATCCTTAGGCTCACAAATCAGCATGCAGTGATGGTGATGGATACTGACTAGAATTACTACAATGCCCTGCTTGTAGGGGTTGTCAAATTTTATAACACCCTAAACTGCACAGATCGATTCCCAAGAATTGTGAAGTTTATTCCTATTGTGTCCCTTGATCTTCTCTTGAAACTCCTGAGCCTTGTTTCGACTGTTCTTCTTTGGTCTAGAGGTGGGAGGAGTATCTTCTCTGGCAGGAGGCTTTTGGTTCACTTCTGATGATGCGATGTCATCTTCATCCATTCTTCCCAGTCGTATTAACGACTGTGTTTTGGAGGTCATTCAAGATTGCCCATCGCGATGGCCCTGTGGATAAGAGATGGTCGTGTTTTAATGCGTTGAGTAAAGTTGAAGGTGGGGAGTACAAGTTCTTTTATATAAGCAGGGCGTGTAGCAGTTATTTTGAAATGCTTGCATGAGGGTTGAACTGAAGATGATGGGAATTATGTTGCTTAAGATGTCGCAGCTTGGAAGGGTTCAGAATGTGGCAAATCCTGGTGAGAAGGTTGATCGGGGGGAGGATTGACAAGGACATAAGTTCTTTTTGTGTGGGCCATGCTGAAACGAAGAAATTTGGAAAGTTGGATAAGTCTGGAAATTCGCGTAAGTATTGGTTGCGTGGGTCGGGCAATAGGTTCTATGTTGCACGGGCAGCGCAACAACTAAAGACCTTGCGCAAACGAGAAATCGTTGCGCAGGTCGCGCAACAAGTGTCGGTTACGTGGGGTAGAATTAAAGAAATGGAGTTTTGCTGCAAAGTGAGAAAGTGAAGAAATAAAACTTGACTGACTATGTATAGAAGATGGGGTCAACTACCAAACTTGGGCGCCCGTTGCGCGGGCCACCCAACAACCTCAAGGGATACAAAAATTTGAGAAGATTGATCCTGATTCTTTGATTTAAGGGAACAAAGAATGGATCAAGGGGGCATCGTTAGGGCATAAAAATTATGAAGAAAGATTGAAATCAGAAACTAGACATGGAGTGAAGAAATGAGAAAGAAGAAGATCAAAGTGCTTTGTTTAGCAGTTGCACGGGTTGCACAACTGGTAGTCATTGTGCAGGTTGCACAGTTAATATAATGTGTTATTTAGACTACACGAAAGACTTCATCCATTGCGTGGATCGTGCAACTGTTTACATCATTGTGCGGTTCACGTAACCAATTTCACTATTGTGTGGGTTGCACAATCGAGGGCAGATAACAATTTTGATGAACGGTCAGATCTGATGCAAAGTGGAAGAGGAGCAGAGGTCTGAGAGAAGACCGAAGGCAAGGAGTAAAGAAGGGGATCGGTTGTGCGGGCTGCGCAACCCACTATTTGGTTGCACGGACTGCGTAACCAACAAACTGGTAGTGCGAGTGGTACAACCAGGTCACTATGTGGCCAATCATAAAAGGAGTCAAGATGCTGTTGAAATTATCCAGTTCGGCCTTCATTGCTTCAAGCCCTCCTTTACATAAAGGACAAGCTCAAAAGTGGAGAAGTTAATCAACACAACATTCCTCCTAAGGAGATGACTGAAGCGATTGTCGAAATACTGGCGAATTCGAGATTTGACATTTGGATTTTGTTAATTTCAATTTATGTATTTCAAACGATCTATCTTAGAATCAATGAATATTAAGGGATGTAAAAGAACTCAGTATTAATAATATGATGATTGTTCTATATCTATTCTCTTTGATATGTTTGAATAAGATAATTTCCCCCAAATCAAATGCATTTGTTTTTTGTTCGAAACACACACAAAGCCACAATCAATCATCCACCACAAGACTAGAAATTATAGTGGTTCGCGTGTGTGTACACCAACTGTTTAGAAAAACAGCCACACAACCACTCCACACCCAATATCCTCACATAGTGGATATTGGCATTCCCTATGAAATAGGTTTTTCTAGGTTCACCTAAAACCTTCACAATTGTTTCTTTCAAGTGGGCTTACACAATTCAAAAACCCCACACTTTGAGTTTTTGGGATCACCTCAGACAAACAAAAAAGAAAGAGATTTTTCCTAGCACAATCTCAAAAAACCAAAAATAGATTTACAGAAATGTAAAATACTTATCTGGATATTCTCCTTTGATGAAGCCAGGTAGAACCAATTTGAAGTAGATGTTCAACGTAGATGTTCAATGTCCACACTCACTTATGGAAAGGTTCTAAGTTCTAAATGATTTTTAGATTAAATTATCTTGGGCTAGCTTAATTTGATTTTGATTCCAAGAAAGGGGAAAGCTTAAATCCATTCTTCAAATAAGATTGGAATGTAGAATCTCAAAATTAAATACAAAAAGCTAAATTAAAGAGAATATTAAATGAGCACTAAATAGCTTAAGAATATCACAAACTTATCTCTCAGAGTGGTGTCTTGATTTTGTTTGAATTAAATGAAAAACTTTGAAAATCGTGCTCTATCTGTAAGTACAGAAACTATTCACTCGACTAGCCTAGAGGTCTGCTCGCCTAGTCGAAGGACTAACAAGAATTAAAAAAAATGGGCGCGATAAGATAAGATCGTTTCACGACTGGTCAAGTGGCTTGCTCGACTGGTCGAGCCCTGCTCTTGACTGGTCAAGGGGGACCTAATTTGGTTGCTGGACTCGAGCAGTCTCCAGGACTGGTCAAGGGTCCAACAAAAAATTCCAAAAATTAGTTACAAACCTTGGACTGGTCGAGCCAGTATTAGGACTAGTCGAACATAGGCTAAGACTACTTGAGAAACTGCCTATACACTTATATAGTGACCCTATTTAAGTATGCAATCAATGTAACCTAACGTATGGTCAATCTAGGGTCATTCATACCTTATAAGCGATATTCGAATATTGAATCATCATTTGCTTTGGTTGATAATTGATCTTGAAGTACATGAAGCTTGATATCTTGACACACTTTGAAGCTTGAACTTGAAGTACTTGTGACTTGTATTTCATCTTGAGCTCTGAGTTCTAAAGTAAAGCACTTTGTCTTGACATAGTTGAAGCTTTGAAACCTTGAACTATCACTTGATGTTGTACTTGAACTTGTGAATCTCTTGTTCTTGCATTTGAAGTTCTTGAGGTAAAGACCTTTGTTCTTGTACATGAATTGCATGATCTTGAATATGAAGATGAACTAAATAAGATACAGATTCCAAGAGGTTTTGGCACTACAAAACTTGACAATCATAGGAGCTAGAAAGCATAGCACTTACAAATAGTAACCCTCATAACACTCTCTTCAGAGGTCTAATTTATACTACCAAAGGTCATTGGAATGGTGACATGTCAAGCTTCCAAATTCGACCAGAATTGCCTAATTCAGAGACCGTTCGATATCCCAAAAGCACGTTGGAACTCTTCGATCGTCATTTTTCAACATGGATTGTTAATCTTTCCAAATCACGCGATCCAACGAAGATGCCCATTACTCCATAGTTTGATGTCAGATTGGGTCGATTTTTGGTCATCTGCAAGGTACTTTAGTGCTCTTTCAATCTTGACTGGAATTGTCGTATTCCGAGACCATTTGGGCATCTATAAGTAGGATCACAGTCATCGGTGCTAAATGTTTCCTTTGTCTCCTTATCCAATAGTTACCCTCAAAACTCTTTCTTCAGAGGTCGAATTTAGACTATTTTAGATCATGGAGTAGTAGCTTGTCAAGCTTCCAAATGGGACCAGAATTACCTAACTCAGAGAACGTTTGATATCCTAAAAGAATGTTGGAACTCTTCAATCATCATTTTTCAATATAGATTGTTAATCTTTCCAAATCGCGGGATCCAACGGAGACGGCCATAACTCCATCGTTTGATGTCAGATTGGGTCGATTTTTGGTCATCTGAAAGGTACTTATGTGCTCTTTCATTCCTGCCTAGAATCGTCATATTCCGAGACCATTTAGGCATCCATAAGTGGGATCGCAGTCGTTGGTCCTGAATGTTTCCTTCATCTCCTTGTCCAATAGTAACCCTCATAACTCTTTCTTCAGAGGTCGAATTTAGACTATTTCAGGTCATTGGAATGGTAACTTGTCAAGCTTCCAAATGAGACCAGAATTGCCTAATTCAAAGACTGTTCGATATCCCAAAAGCACGTTGGAACTCTTCGATCGTCATTTTTCAATATGGATTGTTAATCTTTCCAAATCGCTCGATCTAACAGAGACGCCCATAACTCCATCATTTGATGTTGGATTGGGTCAATTTTTGGTCATATGAAAGGTACTTATGTGCTCGTTCATTTCTGACTATGATCATCGTATTCCGAGACCATTTGGGTATCCATAACTGGGATCGCAGTCATTCGTCCTGACTGTTTTCTTCATCTCCTTGTCCAATAGTTACCCTCAAAACTCTTTCTTCAGAGGTCGAATTTAGACTATTTTAGATCATGGAGTAGTAGCTTGTCAAGCTTCCAAATGGGACCAGAATTACGTAACTCAGAGAACGTTCAATATCCTAAAAGAACGTTGGAACTCTTCGATCATCATTTTTCACTATGAATTGTTAATCTTTCCAAATCGCACGATCCAATGGAGACGGCCATAACTCCATCGTTTGATGTCGGATTGGGTCGATTTTTGGTCAACTGAAAGGTACTTATGTGCTCTTTCATTCTTGCTAAGAATCGTCATATTCCGAGACCATTTGGGCATCCGTAAGTGGGATCGCAGTCGTTAGTCCTGAATGTTTCCTTCATCTCCTTGTCCAACAGTAACCCTCATAACTCTTTCTTCAAAGGTTGAATTTAGACTATTTTAGATCATGGAGTGGTAACTTGGTAAGCTTCAAATGGGACCAGAATTGCCTAATTCAGAGATCGTTCGATATCCCAAAAGCACTTTGGAACATTTCGATCGTCATTTTTCATTATGGATTGTTATTCTTTTCAAATCGTGTGATCCAATGGAGACACCCATAACTCCATCATTTGATGTCGGATTGGGTCAATTTTTGGTCATTTGAAAGGTACTTTAGTGCTCTTTCATTCCCGCTGGAATCATCGTATTCCGAGAACATTTGGGCATCCGTAAGTGGGATCGCAGTCGTCAGTCCTAAATGTTTCCTTCATCTCCTTGTCCAATAGTAACCCACATAACTCTATCTTCAGAGGTCGAATTTACACTATTATAGGTAATTAGAATGGTAACTTGTCAAGCTTCTAAATGGGACCAAAATTGCCTAATTCAGAGACTTTTCAATATCCCAAAAGCACGTTAGAACTTTTCAATCGTCATTTTTCGATATGGATTGTTAATCTTTCCAAATCGTGCGATCCAAAAGAGACACCCATAACTCCATCGTTTAATGTCGGATTGGGTCAATTTTTAGTCATCTGAAAGGTACTTTAGTGCTCTTTCATTCCTGACTGGAACCGTCAAATTCCGAGACCATTTGTGCATCTGCAAGTGGGATTGCAGTCGTCGGTCCTGAATGTTGCCTTCATTTCCTTGTCCAATAGTAACCCTCATAACTCTCTCTTCAGAGGTCGAATTTAGACTATTTCAGGTCATTGGAATGGTAACTTGACAAGCTTCCAAATGAGACCAGAATTGCCTAATACAGAGACCGTTCGATATCCTAAAAGCATGTTGGAACTCTTCGATCGTCACTTTTCAATATGGATTGTTAATCTTTCCAAATCGCGCGATCTAACAGAGACGCCCATAACTCTATCGTTTGATTTTGGATTGGGTCAATTTTTGGTCATATGAATGGTACTTATGCGCTCTTTCATTTCTGACTAGGATCATCATATTCCGAGACCATTTGGGTATCCATAACTGGGATCGCAGTCATTGGTCCTAACTGTTTACTTCATCTCCTTGTCCAATAGTTACCCTCAAAACTCTTTCTTCAGAGGTCGAATTTAGACTATTTTAGATCATGGAGTAGTAGCTTGTCAAGCTTCCAAATGGGACCAGAATTACGTAACTCAGAGAACGTTCGATATCCTAAAAGAACGTTGGAACTCTTCAATCATCATTTTTCAATATGGATTGTTAATCTTTCCAAATCGCGTGATCCAACGGAGACGCCCATAACTACATCGTTTGATGTCGGATTGGGTCAATTTTTGGTCGTCTGAAAGGTACTTATGTGCTCTTTCATTCCTGCCTAGAATCGTCATATTCTGAGACCATTTGGGCATCCATAAGTGGGATCGTAGTCATTGGTCCTGAATGTTTCCTTCATCTCCTTGTCCAATAGTAACCCTCATAACTCTTTCTTTAGAGGTCGAATTTAGACTACTTTAGATCATGGAGTGGTAACTTGGTAAGCTTCCAAATGGGACCAAAATTGCCTAATTCAGAGATCGTTCGATATCCCAAAAGCACATTGGAACTCTTCGATCGTTATTTTTCATTATAGATTGTTATTCTTTTCAAATCGTGCGATCCAACGGAGACGCCCATAACTCCATCGTTTGATGTCAGATTGGGTCGATTTTTGGTCATTTGAAAGGTACTTTAGTGCTCTTTCATTCCCGCTGGAATTGTCGTATTCCGAGAACATTTGGGCATCTGTAAGTGGGATCACAGTAGTCAGTCCTGAATGTTTCCTTCATCTCCTTGTCCAATAGTAACCCACATAAATCTATCTTCAGAGGTCGAATTTACACTATTACAGGTAATTAGAATGGTAACTTGTCAAGCTTCCAAATGGGACCAGAATTGCTTAATTCAGAGACTTTTCGATATCCCAAAAGCACGTGGAATTTTTCGATCGTCATTTTTCAATATGGATTGTTAATCTTTCCAAATCGTGCGATCCAAAAGAGACACCCATAACTCCATCGTTTGATGTCGGATTGGGTCGATTTTTGGTCATTTGAAAGGTACTTTAGTGTTCTTTCATTCCTGACTTGAACCATCGTATTCTGAGACCATTTGTGCATCTGTAAGTGGGATTGTAGTTGTTGGTCCTAAATGTTTCCTTCATTTCCTTGTCTAATAGTAACCCTCATAACTCTCTCTTCAGAGGTCAAATTTAGACTATTTCAGGTCATTGGAATGGTAACTTGTCAAGCTTCCAAATGAGACTAGAATTGCCTAATTCAGAGACCATTAGATATCCCAAAAGCACGCTGGAACTCTTCGATCGTCACTTTTCAATATGGATTGTTAATCTTTCCAAATCGCGCGATCTAACGAAGACGCCCATAACTCCATCATTTAATGTTGGATTGGGTCAATTTTTGGTCATATCAAATGTACTTATGTGCTATTTCATTGCTGACTACGATCATCGTATTCCGACACCATTTGGGTATCCGTTACTGGGATCGCAGTCATTCGTCCTTACTGTTTACTTCATCGCCTTGTCCAATAGTTACCCTCAAAACTCTTTCTTCAGAGGTCGAATTTAAACTATTTTAGATCATGGAATAATAGCTTGTCAAGCTTCCAAATGGGACCAGATTTACCTAACTTAGAGAACGTTCGATATCCTAAAAGAACATTGGAATTCTTCGATCATCATTTTTCAATATGGATTGTTAATCTTTCCAAATCGCGCAATCCAACGGAGATGCCCATAACTCCATCATTTGATGTCAAATTGGGTTGAGTTTTGGTCATCTAAAAGGCACTTATGTGCTCTTTCATTCCTGCCTAGAATCGTCGTATTCCAAGACCATTTGGGCATCCATAAGTGGGATCGCAGTCGTTGGTCCTGAATGTTTCCTTCATCTCCTTGTCCAATAGTAACCCTCATAACTCTTTCTTCAAAGGTCGAATTTAGACTATTTTAGGTCATGGAGTGGTAACTTGTCAAGCTTCCAAATGGGACCAGAATTGCCCAATGTACTGACCGTTCGATATCCCAAAAGCACGTTGGAAGACTTTGATCGTCATTTTTCATTATGGATTGTTATTCTTTCCCAATCGTGTGATCCAACGAAGATGCCCATAACTCCATCGTTTGATGTCAGTTTGGGTCGATATTTGGTCATCTGAAAAGGTACATTAGTGCTCTTTCATTCCCAACTGGAATCATTGTATTCAAAGACTATTTGGGAATCCGTAAGTGGGATTGCAGTCATCGGTCCTGAATGTTTCCTTCATCTCCATGTCCAATAGTAACCCTCTTAACTCTCTCTTCTGAGGTGAAATTTAGTCTATTTCGGGTCATTGGAATGGTAACTTGTCAAGCTTCTAAATGGGACTAGAATTGACTGATTCAGAGACTGTTCGATATACCACAAGCACGTTAGAACTCTTCGTTCGTCATTTTTCATTATGGATTGTTATTCTTTTCCAATCATGTGATCCAACGAAGATGCCCATAACTCCATCGTTTGATGTCGGATTGGGTCGATATGTGGTCATTTGAAAGGTACATTAGTGCTCTTTCATTCTCGATTGGAATCATCGTATTCAAAGACTATTTGGGAATCCGTAAGTGGGATCACAGTCATCGGTCCTGAATGTTTCCTTCATCTCCATGTCCAATAGTAACCCTCTTAACTCTCTCTTCTGAGGTGAAATTTAGTCTATTTTGGGTCATTGGAATGGTAACTTGTCAAGCTTCTAAATGGGACTAGAATTGCCTAATTCAAAGATCGTTCGATATTCCACAAGCACATTGGAACTCTTCGTTCGTCATTTTTCAATATGGATTGTTAATCTCTCCAAATCATGCGATCCAGTGGAGACACCCATTACTCCATCGTTTAATGCTGGATGGGGTTGATTTTTGGTCATCTGAAAGGTATTTATGTGCTCTTTCATTCCTATCAAGAATCGTCATATTCCGAGACCATTTGGTCATCCGTAAGTGGGATCACAGTCCTCAGTCCTGAATGTTCCCTTCATCTCTTTGTCCAATAGTAAACCTCATAACTCTCTCTTCAGATGTCAAATTTAGACTATTTCAGGACATTGGAATGATAACTTGTCAAGATTCCAAATGGGAACAGAATTGCCTAATTTAGAGAACGTTCGATATCCCAAAAGCACATTGGAACTCTTTGATCGTCATTTTTCAATATGGATTGTTAATCTTTCCATATCGCGCTATCCAACGGAAACGCCCATAACTCCATCATTTGATGTCGGATTGGGTTGATTTTTGGTCATCCAAAAGGTGCTTTAGTACTCTTTCATTCCTTCCTGGAATCGTTGTATTCCGAGACCCTTTGGTCATCCGTAAGTGGGATCGCAGTCGTCGGTCTTGAATGTTTCCTTCATCTCCTTGCCCAAACTCATAACTCTCTCTCTCTCTCTCTTTAAAGGTCGAATTTAGACTGTTTCAGGTCATTGGAATGGTAACTTGTCAAGCTTCCAACTGAGACTAGAATCGCCTAATTCCGAGTCCGTTTGATAACCCAAATGCACGTAGGAACTCTTCGATCCTCATTTTTCAATATGGATTGTTAAACTTTCCAAATCGCGTGATCTAATGGAGACGCCCATAACTCCCTCCTTTGATGTCAGATTGGGTTAATTTTTGGTAATATGAAAGGTACTTTAGTGCTCTTTCATTCCTGACTAGAATCGTCGTATTCTGAGACCATTTGGGCATCCAAAAGTGGGATCGCAGTCATCGGTCCTGAATGTTCCCTTCATCTCCTAGTCCAATAGTAACCCTCATAACTCTCTTTAGAGGTTGAATTTTGACTATTTCAAGTAATTGGAATCATAACTTGTCAAGATTCTAAATAAGACAAGAATTGCCAAATTCTGAGACCATTTGATATCCCAGAAGCACGTTGGAACTCTTCGATTGTCATTTTTTAATATGGATTGTTAATCTTTCCAAATCGCCCAATCCAATGGAGACGTCCATAACTTCATCATTTGATGTTGGATTGGGTTAATTTTTGGTCATCTGAAAAGTACTTCAGTGTGCTTTCATTCTTGATTGGAATCATCATATTCCAAGACCATTTGGGAATCCGTAAGTAGGATCGCAGTCATCGGTACTGAATGTTTCCTTCATCTCCTTATCCAATAGTAACCCACATAACTCTCTCTTCAGAGATTGAATTTATACTATTTCAGGTAGTTGGATTGGTAACTTGTCAAGCTTCCAAATGAGATGAGAATTGCCTAATTCAGAGACCGTTCGATATCGTAAAAGCATGTAGGAACTCTTCGATCCTCATTTCTCAATATGGATTGTTAAACTTTCCACATTGTGCGATCCAATGGAGATGCACATAACTCCATCGTTTGATGTCAGATTGGGTCGATTTTTGGTCATATGAAAGATACTTTAGTTCTCTTTCATTCTTGACTGGAATCATAGTATTCCGAGAAATTTAGGCATCTGTAAGTTGGATCGCAATTGTTGGTCATGAATGTTTACTTCATCTCCTTGTCCAATAGTAACCCTAATAACTCTCTCTTCAGAGGTAAAATTTAAACTATTTCAGGTCATTGGAATGTTAACTTCTTAAGCTTCCAAATGGGTCCATAATTGCATAATTCAAAGACTGTTCGATATCCCAAAAGCACGTTGGAACTCTTCGATCGTCATTTTTTAATATGGATTGTTAATCTTTCCCAATTGCATGATCCAATGGAGACGCCCATAACTCCATCGTTTGATGTCGGATTGGGTCAATTTTTGGTTATCTAAAAGGTACTTTAGTGATCTTTCATTTCTGACTGGAATCATCGTATTCCAAAACCCTTTGGGAATTCGTAAGTGGGATCGTAGTCATCGGTCCTGAATGTTTCCTTCATCTCCTTGTTCACTAGTAACCCTCATAACTCACTCTTCAGAGGTAGAATTTAGACTATTTCAGGTCATTGGATTGGTAACTTGTCAAGCTTCTAAATGGGACTACAATTGCCTAATTCAGAGACTGTTCGATGTCCCAAAAGCATGTTGGAACTCTTCGATCGTCATTTCTCAATATGGATTTTTAATCTTTCCAAATCGCGCGTTCCAATGGAGACGCCCATAATTCCGTCGTTTCATGCCGGATTGGGTTGATTTTGGGTCATCTGAAAGGTACTTATGTGTTGTTTCATTCCTAACTAGAATCATCGTATTCCAAGACCATTTGGGCATCCGTAAGTGGGATCACAGTCGTTGGACCTAAATGTTTCCTTCATCCCCTTGTCCAATAGTAACCCTAATAACTCTCTCTTCAGAGGTAGAATTTAGACTATTTCAGGTCATTGGAATGGTAACTCCTCAAGCTTCCAAATGGGTCCATAATTGCATAATTCAGAGACCGTTCGATATCCCAAAAGCACGTTGGAACTCTTCAATCGTCATTTTTCAATATGGATTATTAATCTTTCCAAATCGCGCAATCCAACGGAGACGCCCATAACTCCATCGTTTTATGTCAGATATGGTCGATTTATGGTCATCTGAACGGTACTTTAGTGGTCTTTCATTCCTGATTGGGCATCCGTAAATGGGATCATAGTCATCGGTCCTGAATGTTTTACTTCATTTCCTTGTCCAATAGTAACCCTCATAACTCTCTCTTTAAAGGCTAAATTTAGACTATTTCAGGTCATTGGAATGGTAACTTATCAAGCTTCTAAATGAGTCTAGATTGCCTAATTCAGAGACCGTTCGATATCCCAGAAGCACGTTGGAACTCTTCAATCATCATCTTTTAATATGGATTGTTAATCTTTACCAATCACGTGATCCAACGTAGATGCTCATAACTCCGTTGTTTGATGTCGGATTGGGCCAATTTTTAGTCATCTGAAAGGTACTTTAGTGATCTTTCATTCGTGACTGGAATCATCGTATTCCAAGACCATTTGGAAATCCATAAGTGGGGTCATAGTCATCGGTGAATGTTTCCTTCATCTCCTTGTTCAATAGTAACCCTAATAACTCTCTCTTCAGAGGTCGAATTTAGACTATTTCAGGTCATTAGAATGGTAACTTGTCAAGTTTCTAAACGGGACTAGAATTGCCTCATTTAGAGACCATTCGGTATCCCACAAGCACGTTGGAACTCTTCGATTGTCAATTTTCAATATGGATTGTTAATCTTTCCAAATTACGTGTTCCAACGGAGATGCCCATAACTCCAAATTTTGATGCCGGATTGGTCATACGTAAGTGGGATTGCAGTCGTCGGACCTGAATGTTTCCTTCATCTCCTTGTCCAATAGTAACCGTTATAACTCTATGTTTAGAGGTCAAATTTAGACTATTTCTGGTCATTAGAATGATAACTTGTCAAGCTTCCAAATGGGACAAGAGTTATCTAATTCAGAGACCGTTCGATATCCCCAAAACACATTGAAACTCTTCAATCGTCATTTTTCAATATGGATTATTAATCTTTACAAATCGTGTGATCCAATGGAGTTGCCCATAACTCCATCGTTTGATGTTGGATTGGGTCAATTTTTGGTCATTTGAAAGTTACTTTAGTGCTCTTTCATTCTTGACTGAAATTGTCGAATTCTGAGACCATTTGGGCATCTGTAAGCGGGATCGCAGTCGTTGGTCCTGAATGTTTCCTTCATCTCCTTATCCAATAGTAACCCTCCTAACTCTCTCTTTAGAGGTTGAATTTAGATTATTTCAGGTCATTAGAATGGTAACTTATCAAGCTTTCAAATGAGACCTAAATTATCTCATTCAGAGAACGTTCGATATCCCAAAAGCACGTTCGAACTCTTTGATCGTCATTTTTCAATATGGATTGTTAATCTTTACAAATCACGTGATCCAATGGAGACGCCCATGACTCCATCATTTGATGTCGGATTTGGTCAATTTTTGGTCATCTGATAGGTACTTTAGTGCTCTTTCATTCCTGACTGGAATCGTCGTATTCTGAGACTCTTTGTGCATTCGTAAGTGGGATCACAGTCGTCAGTCCTGAATGTAACCCTTATAACTCTCTCTTCAGAGGTTGAATTTAGACTATTTCAGGTCATTGGAATGACAACTTGTCAAGCTTCCAAATGGGACCAGAATTGTCTAATTCAGAGACCATTCGATATCCCGAAAACACATTGAAACTCTTTGACCGTCTTTTTTCAATATGGACTGTTAATTTTTCCAAATCATGCAATCCAACGGAGACGCAAATAACTCCATCGTTTGATGTCAGATGCAGTCAATTTTTGGTCATCTGAAAGGTACTTTAGCGCACTTTCATTCATGACTGGAATCGTCGGATTCCAAGACCATTTGGGTATCTGTAAGTGGGATCGTAGTCATCGGTCCTGAATATTTCCATCATCTCCTTGTCCAATAGTAATGCTCATAACTCTCTCTTTAGAGGTCAAATTTAGACTATTTCAAGTCATTAGAATAGTAACTTATCAAGCTTCCAAATGAGAACAAAATATTCTGATCCAAAGACCATTCGATATCCAAAAGAAATGTTGGAACTCTTCGATTGTCATTTTTCAATATGGATTGTCAATCTTTCCAAATCACGTGATCCAACGAAGACGCCCATAACTCCATTGTTTGTTGTCAGATTTGGTCGATTTTTGGTCATTTGAAAGGTAATTCAGTGCTCCTTCATTCCTGACTGGAATGGTCATATTCTGAGACCATATGGTCATCCCTAAGTGGGATCGCAATTGTTGGTCCTGAATGTTTCCTTCATCTCCTTGTGCAATAGTAACCCACATAACTCTCCCTTCAGAGGTCGAATTTAGACTATTTTAGGTCATTGGAATGGTAATTTGTCAAGCTTCCAAATGAGACAAGAATAGCTTAATTTAGAGACCGTTAAATATCTCAAAAGCACGTAGGAATTCCAATGACCTGAAATAGTCATTTTTCAATATGGATTGTTAAACTTTCCAAATTATGAGATCCAACGTACACACCCATAACTCCATCGTTTGATGTCGGATTGGGTCAATTTTTGGTCATATGAAAGGTACTTCAGTTCTCTTTGATTTTTTACTGGAATCGTCGTATTCCGAGACCATTTAGGCATCCATAAGCGGGTTCCCAGACGTCAGTCCTGAATGTTTACTTCATCTCTTTGTCCAATAGTAAGCCTAATAACCCTCACTTCAGAGGTAAAATTTAAACTATTTTAGGTCATTGGAATGTTAACTTCTCGAGCTTCCAAATGGGTTCATAATTGCATAATTCAGAGACCGTTCGATATCCTAAAAGCATGTTGGAACTCTTCCATCGTCATTTTCCAATATGGATTGTTAATCTTTCTAAATCGCTCGATCGAACGAAGACGCCCATAACTCCATCGTTTGATGTCGGATTGGGTCAATTTATGGTCATCTAAACAGTACTTTAATGCTCTTTTATACTTGATTGGAATCGTCATATTCTGAGACCATTGTGCATCCATAAGTGAGATTACAGTTGTTGGTCCTGAGTGTTTCCTTCATCTCCTTGTCCAAGAGTAACCCTCATAACTCTCTCTTTAGACGTTGAATTTAGACTATTTCAGGTCATTGGGATGGTAACTTGTCATGCTTCTAAACGAGACCAGAATTGCCTAATTCAGAGACCGTTCGATATCCAAGAAGCATGTTGGAACTCTTCAATCGTCATTTTTTAATATGGATTGTTAATCTTTACCAATCGTATGATCCAACAGAGAACCCCACAACTTCGTCATTTGATGTCGGATTGGGTCGATTTTTCGTCATCTGGAAGGTACTTTAGTGTTCTTTCATTCCTAACTGTAATCATTATATTCCAAGACCATTTGGGAATCCGTAAGTGGGATCACAGTCATCAGTCCTGAATGTTTCCTTCATCTCCTTGTTCAATAGCAACCCTCATAACTCTCTCTTCAGTGGTGGAATTTAGACTATTTCAAGTCATTGGAATGGTAACATGTCAAGCTTCTAAATGGGACTAGAATTGCGTAATTCACAGACCGTTCGATATCCCACAAGCACATTGGAATTCTTCGATCGTCATTTTTCAATATGGATTGTTAATCTTTCCAAATTGCGCGATCTAACGAAGAAGCCCAATACTCCAAAGTTTTATGCCGGATTGGGTTGATTTTTAGTCATCGGAAACGTACTTATGTGCTCTTTCTTTCCTGACTGGAATCATCATATTCTAAGACTATTTAGGCATGCATAAGTGGGATCACAGTCGTCAGTCCTGAATGTTTCATTCATCTCCTTATCCAATAGTAACCCTTATAACTTTCTCTTCAGAGGTCGAATTTAGACTATTTCAGGTCATTGGAATGGTAAGTTGTCAAGCTTCCAAATGAGAACAAAATATTCTAATTCAGAGACCATTCGACATCCTAAAGAAATGTTGGAACTCTTCAATTGTCATTTTTGAATATGGATTGTTAATCGTTCTAAATCGCCCGATCCAACAGAGACGCCCATAACTCCATCATTTGATGTCAGATTGGGTTGAATTTTGGTCATCCTAAAGGTACTTTAGTGCTCTTTCATTCCTTATTAGAATCATCATATTTTGAGACCATTTAGTCATCCGTAAGTGGGATCACAGTCGTCGGTCCTGAATGTTTCCTTCATCTCCTTATCTAATAGTAACACTTATAACACACACACTCTCTCTCTCCTTAGAGGTTGAATTTAGACTGTTTCATGTCATTAGAATGGTAACTTGTCAAGCTTCCAAATGAGACTAGAATCACCTAATTCAGAGACCGTTCGATATCCTAAAAGCACATAGGAACTCTTCGATCGTCATTTTTCAATATGGATTGTTAAACTTTCGAAATTGCGTGATCCAACGGAGTCGCCCATAACTCCATCGTTCAATGTCGGATTGGGTTGATTTTTTGACATATGAATGGTACTTTAGTTCTCTTTCATTTTTGACTAGAATCGTTGTATTCCGAGACTATTTGGGTATCCATGTGGGATTGCAATCATCGGTCTTGAATGTTTACTTCATCTCCTTGTCCAATAGTAACCCTAATAACTCTCTCTTCAGAGGTAGAATTTAGACTATTTCAGGTCATTGGAATGGTAACTTCTCAAGCTCCAAAATGGGTCCATAATTGCTTAATTCAGAGACCGTTCAATATCCCAAAAACACGTTGGAACTCTTCGATTGTCATTTTTCAATATGGATTGTTAATCTTTCCAAATCGGGCGATCCAACGGAGACGCCCATAACTCCATCATTTGATGTCAGATATGGTCGATTTATGGTCATCTAAACGGTACTTTAGTGGTCTTTAATTCGTGATTGGAATCATCATATTCTTAGACCATTTGTTCATCCGTAAGTGGGATCACAGTCGCCGATCCTGAATGTTTACTTCATCTCCTTGTCCAATAGTAACCCTCATAACTCTCTCTTTAGAGGTTGAATTTAGACTATTTCAGGTCATTAGAATGGTAACTTGTCATGCTTTTAAATTAGACTAGAATTGCCTAATTCAGAGATCGTTCGATATACCAGAAGCATGTTGGAACTCTTTGATCGTCATTTTTTAATATGGATTATTAATCTTTCCCAATCGCGTGATCCAGCGGAGACCCCCATAACTTCGTCGTTTGATGTTAGGTTGGGTCAATTTTTAGTCATCTGAAAGGTACTTTAGTGATCTCTTATTCCTGACTAGAATCATCGTATTCCAAGACCATTTGGGAATCCGAAAGTGGGATCGCAGTCATCGGTCCTGAATGTTTCCTTCATCTCCTTGTTCAATAGTAACCCTCATAACTCTCTCTCTCTTCAGAGGTCGCATTTAGACTATTTTAGGTCATTCGATTGGTAACTTGTCAAGCTTCTAAATGGGACTAGAATTGCTTAATTTTGAGACCATTCGATATCTCAGAAGCACATTAGAACTATTCGATCGTCATTTTTCAATATGGATTGTTAATCTTTCCAAATTGGGCGATCCAACAGAGACGCCCATAACTCCATTGTTTGATGTCAGATTGGGTCGATTTTTTGTCATATGAAAGGTACTTTAGTTCTTTTCATTTGTTACTGAAATCGTCGTATTCCGAGACCATTTGGGCATCCATAGGTGGGATCGTAGTCGTCGGTCCTAAATGTTTCCTTCATTTCCTCGTCCAATAGTAGCCCTTATAACTCTCTCTTCAGAGGTCGAATTTAGGCTACTTCAGGTCGTTGGAATGATAAGTTTTCATGCTTCCAAATGGGACCAGAATTGTCTAATCCAGAGACCATTCGACATCTCGAAAACACATTAAAACTCTTCGATCATTGTTTTCCAATACGGATTGTTAATCTTTCCAAATTGCTCGATCCAATGGAGATGCTAATAACTCCAACATTTGATGTTGGATTGGGTTGATTTTGGTCATCTAAAAGGTAATTTAGTGCTCTTTCATTCTTGACTGGAATCATCATATTTCGAGACTATTTAGTCATCCATAAGTTGGATCGCAGTCATCGGTCTTGAATGTTTCCTTCATCTCCTTATCCAATAGTTACCTACATAACTCTCCCTTAAGAGGTTAAATTTAGACTATTTCAGGTCATTGGAATGGTAACTTGTCTAGCTTCCAAATGAGACAAGAATTGCTTAATTCAAACCATTCGGTATCCCAAAAGCACGTATGAACTCTTCGATCAAAATTTTTCAATATGGATTGTTAAACTTTTCAAATTGCAGGATCCAACGGAGACGCTCACAACTCCATCATTTGATGTCGGATTGGGTCAATTTTTTGCCATATGAAAGGTACTTTAGTTCTCTTTCATTTTTTACTAGAATCGTAGTATTCCCAGACCATTTGGGCATCCATAGGTGGGATCGCAGTCATAGGTCCTGAATGTTTACTTCATCTCCTTGTCCAATAGTAACCTAAATAACTCTCTCTTTAGAGGTAGAATTTAGACTATTTCAGGTCATTGGAATGGTAACTTGTCAAGCTTCTAAATGAGACCAGAATTGCCTAATTTAAAAACCATTTGATATCCCTGAAGCATGTTTGAACTCTTCGAACGTCATTTTTTAGTATGGATTGTTAATCTTTCCCAATCTTGTGATCAAATGAAGACGCCCATAACTCCATCGTTTGATGTCGGATTGGGTCGATTTTCAGTCATCTGAAAGTTACTTTAGTGATCTTTCATTCCTGATAGGAATGATCATATTCCAAGATCATTTGGAAATCCGTAAGTGTGATCATAGTCATCGGTCCTGAATATTTCCTTCATCTCCTTGTTCAATTGTAACCCTCATAACTCTCTCTTCAGAGGTCAAATTTTAACTAATTCAGGTCATTGGAATGGTAACTTGTCAAGCTTCTAAATGGGAATGGAATTGCCAAATTCAGAGACCGTTCGATTTCCCACAAGAACGTTGGAACTCTTTGATCGTCATTTTTCAATATGGATTGTTGATCTTTCCAAATCATGCGATCCAATGGAGACGCCCATAACTCCATTGTTTGATGTTGGATTGGGTTGATTTTTGGTCATCAGAAAGGTATTTATGTGCTCTTTCATTCCTAACTGGAATCGTCGTATTTTGAGGCCATTTTGGCATACGTAAGTGGGATCACACTCGTCGGTCCTGAACATTTCCTTCATCTCCTTATCCAATAGTAAGCCTTGTAACTCTCTCTTCCGAGGTCGAACTTAGACTATTTCAGGTCATTGGAATGATAACTTATCAAGCTCCCAAATAGGACTAGAATTGTCTAATTCAGAGACCGTTTGATATCCCAAAAACATGTTGAAACTCTTCAATCGTCATTTTTCAATATTGATTGTTAATCTTTCCAAATCATACATCCAACAGAGACTCCCATAACTCTATCATTTGATGTCGGATTTTGTCGATTTATGGTCATCTGAAAGGAAATTTAGTGCTCCTTCATTCCTAACTGGAATCGTCATATTCCGAGCCCATATCGGCATCCGCAAGTGGGATCGCATTCGTCAGTCCTAAATGTTTCCTTTATCTCCTTGTCCACTAGTAACCGGCATAACTTTCCCTTCTAAGGTTGAATTTAGACTATTTCAGGTCATTGGAATGGTAACTCGTCAAGCTTCCAAATGAGACCAGAATTGCCTAATTCAGAGAACATTCGATATCCCAAAAGCACGTTGGAACTATTCGATTATCATTTGTTAATATGGATTGTTAATCTTTCCAAATCTCTTGACTCAATGGAGACACCCATAACTCCATCATTTGATGTCGGATTGGGTTGATTTTTGGTCATCTAAAAGGTAATTTAGAGCTCTTTCATTTCTGACTGGAATCGTCGTATTCCGAGACCATTTGGGCATATGTAAGTGGGATCACAGTCGTCGGTCTTGAATCTTTCCTTCATCTCCCTGTCCAGTAGTAACCCACATAACTCTCCCTTCAGAGGTTGAATTTAGACTATTTTAGGTCATTAGAATGGTTACTTGTCAAGCTTCCAAATGAGATAAGAATTGCTTAATTCAAAGACCGTACGATATCCCATAAGCACGTACAAACTCTTCGATTGTCATTTTTCAATATGGATTGTTAAACTTTCCAAATTGTGCGATCCAACGGAGACGCCCATAACTCCATCATTTGATGTCAGATTGGTTGATTTTTAGAAATATGTAAAGTTCTTCAGTTCTCTTTCATTTTTGAATGGAATCGTCGTATTCCGAGACCATTTGGGCATCCGTAAGTGGGATCGCAGTCGTCGGTCCTGAATGTTTCCTTCATATCCTTATCCAATAATAGCGCTAATAACTCTCTTCAGAGGTCGAATTTAGAGTATTTCAGGTCATTGGAATGGTAACTTCTCAAGCTTCCAAATGGGACCAGAATTTCCTAATTCAGAGACCGTTCGATATCACAAAAGCACGTTGGAACTCTTCGATCGTCATTTTTCAATATGGATTATTAATCGTTCCAAATCACGCGATCCAATGGAGACACCCATAACTCCATCATTTAATGTCGGATTGGGTTAATTTTTAGTCATTTGAAAGGTACTTTAGTGCTTTTTCATTCCTGACTGGAATCATTGTATTCTGAGATCATTTAGGCATATGTAAGTGGGATCACAGTCGTCGGTCCGAATGTTTCCTTCATCTCTTTGTCCAATAGTAACCCTCATAACTCTCTCTTTAGAGGTTGAATTTAGACTATTCCAGGTCATTAGAATTATAACTTGTCAAGCTTCCAAATGACACAAGCATTGCCTCATTCAGAGAACGTTCGATATCCCAAAAGCTTGTTGGAACTCTTCGATCGTCATTTTTCAATATGGATTGTTAATCTTTCCAAATCACGTGATCCAATGGAGACGCCCATAACTCCATTTCTTGGCGTCAGTTATGGTCAATTTTTTGTCATCTGATATGTACTTTAGTGCTCCTTCATTCCTGACTAGAATCGTTGTATTCTGACACCATTTGTGCATCCGCAAGTGGGATCGCAGTTGTCAGTCCTAAATGTTTCCTTCATCTCCTTATCCAATAGTAATCCTCATAACTCTCTTTAGAGGTGGAATTTAGACTATTTCAAGTCGTTGGAATGTTATTTTGTTAAGCTTCCAATTGAGACCAAAATTGCCTAATTCAGAGATTGTTCGATATCCCAAAAGCTCATAGGAAATCTTCGATCCTCATTTTTCTATATGGATTGTTAAACTTTTGAAATTGCGTGATCCAACAGAGACGCCATAACTCCATCATTTGATGTCGAATTGGGTCAATTTTTTGTCATATGAAAGGTACTTTAGTGCTCTTTCATTCCTGACTGGAATCATCGTATTCTGAGACCATTTGAGCATCCGTAAGTACGATCCCAGTGGTCGGTCCTGACTGTTTCCTTCATCTCCTTGTCCAATAGTAACCCACAAAACTCTCTCTTTAGAGGTTGAATTTAGACTATTTCAGGTCATTGGTATGGTAACTTGTCAAGCTTCTAAATAAGACCAGAATTACTTAATTCAGAGACCGTTCGATATCCCAGAAGCACGTTGGAACTCTTCGATCGTTATTTTCTAATATGGATTGTTAATCTTTCCAAATCGCGCGATCCAAAGGAGATGCCCATAACTCCATCTTTTGATGTCAGATTAGGTCAATTTTTGGTCATCTGAAAGGTACTTTAGTGCTCTTCCATTCTTGACTGCAATCGTCAGATTCTGAGACCATTTGGGCATCGGTAAGTCCGATCGCAGTCGTCGATCCTGAATGTTTCCTTCTTCTCCTTGTCCAATAGTAACGCGTATAACTCTCTCTTCAGAGGTTGAATTTAGACTACTTCAGAGGTCAAATTTAGACAACTTCAGGTCATTGGAATGTTAACTTGTCAAGCTTCCAAAGGAGAATAAAATATCCTAATTCCGAGACCATTCGATATCCCAAAGAAATGTTGGAACTCTTCGATCATCATTTTTCAATATAGATTCTCAATCTTTCCAAATTACGTGATCCAATGGAGACGCCCATAACTCCACCGTTTGATGTCAGATTTGGTCAATTTTTGGTCATCTGAAAGGTAATTTAGTGCTCCTTCATTCCTGATTGGAATTGTTGTATTCTGAGAGCATATGGGCGTCCGTAAGTGGGATCGAATTCATCAGTCCGAAATGTTTCCTTCATCTCCTTGTCCAATAGTAACACGCACAACTCTCCCTTCAGAGGCCAAATTTGGACTATTTTCGTTCATTGGAATGGTAACTCGTCAAGCTTCCAAATGAGACCAGAATTGTGTAATTCAGAGAATGTTCGATATCCCAAAAGCACGTTGGAACTCTTCGATCGTCATTTTTCATTATGGATTGTAAATCTTTCTAAATCGCGCGATACAATGGAGATGCCAATAACTCCAACATTTAATGTTGGATTGGGTTGATTTTGGTCATCTAAAAGGTAATTTAGTGCTCTTTCATTCTTGACTGGAATCATCATATTTCGAGACTATTTAGTCATCCGTAAGTTGGATCGCAGTCATCGGTCTTGAATGTTTCCTTCATCTCCTTGTCCAATAGTTACCCACATAACTCTCCCTTAAGAGGTTGAATTTAGACTATTTCAGGTCATTAGAATGGTAACTTGTCAAGCTTCCAAATGAGGCAAGAATTGCTTAATTCAAACCGTTCGATATCCCAAAAGCACGTATGAACTCTTCGATCAAAATTTTTCAATATGGATTGTTAAACTTTTCAAATTGCATGATCCAACGGAGACGCTCACAACTCCATCATTTGATGTCGGATTGGGTCAATTTTTTGCCATATGAAAGGTACTTTAGTTCTCTTTCATTTTTTACTAGAATCGTAGTATTCCCTGACTATTTGGGCATCCATAAGTGGGATCGCAGTCGTAGGTCCTGAATGTTTACTTCATCTCCTTATCCAATAGTAACCCAAATAACTCTCTCTTCAGAGGTAGAATTTAGACTATTTCATGTCATTGGAATGGTAACTTGTCAAGCTTCTAAATGAGACCAGAATTGCCTAATTTAAAGACCATTGGATATCCCTGAAGCATGTTTGAACTCTTCAATCGTCATTTTTTAGTATGGATTGTTAATCTTTCCCAATCGTGTGATCAAATGAAGACGCCCATAACTCCATCGTTTGATGTCGGATTGGGTCGATTTTCGGTCATTTGAAAGTTACTTTAGTGATCTTTCATTCCTGACAGGAATGATCATATTCCAAGATCATTTGGAAATCTGTAAGTGGGATCATAGTCATCGGTCCTGAATATTTCCTTCATCTCCTTGTTCAATTGTAACCCTCATAACTCCCTCTTCAGGGGTCGAATTTTGACTGTTTCAGGTCATTGGAATGGTAACTTGTCAAGCTTCTAAATGGGACTGGAATTGCCTAATTCAGAGACCGTTCAATTTCCCACAAGCACATTGGAACTCTTTGATCGTCATTTTTCAATATGGATTGTTAATCTTTCCAAATCGTGCGATCCGACGGAGACGCTCATAACTCCATTGTTTGATGTTGGATTGGGTTGATTTTTGGTCATCAGAAAGGTATTTATGTGCTCTTTCATTCCTAACTGGAATCGTCGTATTCTGAGGCCATTTTGGCATATGTAAGTGGGATCACACTCGTTGGTCCTGAACATTTCCTTCATCTCCTTATCCAATAGTAAGCCTTGTAACTCTCTCTTCCGAGGTCGAACTTAGACTATTTCAGGTCATTGGAATGATAACTTGTCAAGCTCCCAAATAGGACTAGAATTGTTTAATTCAGAGACCGTTTGATATCCCAAAAACACGTTGAAACTCTTCAATCGTCATTTTTCAATATCGATTGTTAATCTTTCCAAATCGTACATCCAACAGAGACTCCCATAACTCCATCGTTTGATGTCGGATTTTGTCGATTTATGGTCATCTAAAAGGAAATTTAGTGCTCCTTCATTCCTAACTAGAATCGTCATATTCCGAGCCCATATCGGCATCTGCAAGTGGGATCGCATTCGTTAGTCCTAAATGTTTCCTTTATCTCCTTGTCCACTAGTAACCCGCATAACTTTCCCTTCTGAGGTTGAATTTAGACTATTTCAGGTCATTGGAATGGTAACTCGTCAAGCTTCCAAATGAGACCAGAATTGCCTAATTCAGAGAACATTCGATATCCCAAAAGCACGTTGGAACTATTCGATCATCATTTGTTAATATGGATTGTTAATCTTTCCAAATCGCTTGACTCAATGGAAACACCCATAACTCCATCATTTGATGTCGGATTGGGTTGATTTTTGGTCATCTAAAAGGTAATTTAGAGCTCTTTCATTTCTGATTGGAATCGTCGTATTTCGAGACCATTTGGGCATACGTAAGTGGGATCACAGTCGTCGGTCTTGAATCTTTCCTTCATCTCCCTGTCCAGTAGTAACCCACATAACTCTCCCTTCAGAGGTTGAATTTAGACTATTTGAGGTCATTAGAATGGTTACTTGTCAAGCTTCCAAATGAGATAATAATTGCTTAATTCAAAGACCGTACGATATCCCAAAAGCACGTACAAACTCTTCGATTGTCATTTTTCAATATGGATTGTTAAACTTTCCAAATTGTGCGATCCAACGGAGACGCCCATAACTCAATCATTTGATGTCGGATTGGTTGATTTTTAGAAATATGTAAAGTTCTTCAGTTCTCTTTCATTTTTGAATGGAATCGTCGTATTCCGAGACCATTTGGGCATCCGTAAGTGGGATCGCAGTCGTCGGTCTTGAATGTTTCCTTCATATCCTTGTCCAATAGTAGCGCTAATAACTCTCTTCAGAGGTCGAATTTAGAGTATTTCAGGTCATTGGAATGGTAACTTCTCAAGCTTCCAAATGAGACCAGAATTTCCTAATTCAGAGACCGTTCGATATCACAAAAGCACGTTGGTACTCTTTGATCGTCATTTTTCAATATGGATTGTTAAACGTTCCAAATCGCGCAATCTAATAGAGACGCCCATAACTCCATCGTTTGATGTCAGATTGGATTGATTTTTAGTCATTTGAAAAGGTACTTTAGTGCTCTTTTATTCTTGACTGGAATCGTCGTATTCCGAGACCATTTGAGCATCTGTAAGTGGGATCGTAGTCGTTGGTCCAGAATATTTCCTTCATCCCCTTGTCTAATAGTAACCCTCATAACTCTCTCTTTAGAGGTAAAATTTTGATTATTTCTAGTCATTGGAATGGTAACTTGTCAAGCTTCTAAATGATATCTGAATTGCCTAATTCAGAGACCGTTCGATATCCCAGAAGCACGTTGGAACTCCTCAATCGTCATTTTCTAATATGGATTGTTAATCTTTCCAAATCGTGCGATCCAATGGAGACGCCCATAACTCCATCGTTTGATGTTGGATTAGGTCAATTTTTGGTAATCTAAAAGATACTTTAGTGCTCTTTCATTCCTGACTGGAATCATCGTATTCCGAGACTAATTGGGAATTTGTAAGTGGGATCGTAGTCGTCGGTCCTGAATGTTTCCTTCATCTCCTTGTACAATAGTAACCCTCATTACTCTCTCTTTAGAGGCCAAATTTAGACTTTCAGGTCATTGGAATGGTAACTTGTTAAGCTTCTAAATGGGACTAGAATTGCCTAATTCAGAGACCGTTCAATATCCCATGAGCATGTTGGAACTCTTCGATCGTGATTTTTCAATATGGATTGTTAATCTTCCTAAATCACGCGATCCAATGGAGATGCTCATAACTCTGTCGTTTGATGCTAGATTGGATTGATATTTGGTCATCTGAAAGGTACTTATGTGTTCTTTCATTCCTAGCTGGAATCGTTGCATTCCGAGACCGCTTTAGCATCCGTAAGTGGGATCACATCTGTCAGTCCTAAATGTTTCCATCTTCTTGTCCAATAGAAACACTCATAACTCTCTCTTCAGAGGTCAAATTTAGACAATTTCATGTTATTGGAATGATAACTTGTCAAGCTTCCAATTGGGACTAGAATTGCCAAATTCAGAGACCGCTCGATATCCCGAAAGCACGTTGGAACTCTTCGATAGTTATTTTTCAATATGGATTATTAATCTTTCCAAATCCTGTGATCCAACAGGGACACCCATAACTCCATTGTTTGATGTTGGATTGGGTCGATTTTTGGTCTTCTAAAAGGTACTTTGTGCTCTTTCATTCATGACTGGATCGTCGTATTCTGAGACCATTTGACATCCATAAGTGGGATCACAGTAGTTAGAGCTGAATCTTTCCTTCATCTCCTTGTCCAATAGTAACACTCATAACTCTCTCTTTAGAGGTTGAATTTAGACTATTTCAGCTCATTGTAATGGTAACTTGTCAATCTTCCAAATGAGAGCAGAATTGGCTAATTCAGAGCCATTCGATATCCCAAAAGCACGTTGGAACTCTTCGATCATCATTTTTCAATATGGATTGTTAATCTTTCTAAATCATGCAATCCAATGGAGTTGCCCATAACTCCAGCATTTGATGTTGGATTGGGTCTATTTTTGGTCATCTGAAAGGTACTTTAGTTCTCTTTTGTTCTTGACTGGAATCATCGTATTCTGACACCAATTGGGCATCCGTAAGTGGGATCGCAGTCGTCAGTCCTGAATGTATCCTTCATCTCCTTGTCCAACAGTAACCCTCATCACTCTCTCTCTCTCTCTCTCTCTCTCTCTCTTCAGAGGTCGAATTTAGACTATTTCAGGTCATTGGAATGGTAACTTGTGAAGCTTCTAAATGGGACTAGAATTGCCTAATACAAAGACCGTTTGATATCCCATAAGCACGTTGGAACTCTTTGATCGTCATTTTTCAATATGAATTGTTAATATTTCCAAATCGCAAAATCCAATGGAGACGCCCATAACTATCACGCCCCAAACTCGAAAAACGTGCTCATAAAATTCTCGATCGCCGAATCCGGCTTTGATAGCCTCTGTAGTGCTCCATTCTCAGATTTCGATACTTACATGCCAGATTCTGATCCTAGGATACTACAAGGAGGATTTTCAGTATTAATTTTTTTTTATAATGGAGCATAACCACAAGCATAACCAAGTCACGAAACAACATCACCACATATCCACTATATAAAAGACTTTAAGTACAATGCGGAAAGGGAAATACAAGATAATCAAAAAGCTCCAAAATGATTTGATACGCTCTCCTGCCTCTTCACTGCTGTGATCCAACGACACCTACATGTAATTATCGTGCATAAGCTTATAAATGCTTAGAGGGTGGTGTAAGTGTGTATACAAGGCAAGCGCCAAGTGTATAATATTAGAGTAATGCAGAAATATGTGGTAAGTCCATGAATTTTAACAGTTGTACCAAAGCTATATGATGCAAGGCATGAATGCTTTTGGCCATACCAAGGCCATGCGATGCGAGGCCTATATAGCCAAATGTCATATGCGAGATGCAAAGCAAGCATGCCAATACTTATCGAGTACACATATCAGTACAGTTCCTCTCCGGGATATCACCGGGGTCTAATACACTTCACACTGACTGCCTCCTCCCTAGCTACATAACCAAGCAAGTGGAAGAGACCACACTATATGCCCGACCAGTTGTCTGCCAATATTTACCCGGCTCGTCGATAGCGGATTCATTTGCGAGCTAGTCAAACTCGGCCTAACTTATAGCCCCCCTCACTCGGGCGGATAAGGCCACTCCCCCTTCCAACTGACCACGACACAGTGGGAGACGTGGCCTACTAGTATTTGGCACTTGGGCGCTCGTGTATCCACTCGGTCTAGACGTTGGAGCATCTCCTGGTACCAAAAAGGTTCTAAGATTTTCACCCAAGGACATTCTAAGTGCCTACAATGCTAGAGCTAATATTTTTGGTATCTGATACGACCATCCACAATGTGCCTGTGGAGGACACGACCCTAATGTCACTAAGGCGTGCAGTGATTAAGTCACACATATGCGAGATGCATGAGTCACACCGTACAATCATGCAACAATCCCGCGCGTACCACGCGATCATGTGGGGTACTCCATCTCATAAGGAGTCTTGTAAATGTCTCAGCCCAACAGCTTATGCCATGATCAAACATTCCTCATATCAAGCATACATATGATGCGTATGGGCATGAATCATGGAATTATACTAAGCATGTTATAAAGTGATGAACTATCTTCACAACGAAGATGGGCTTAGATGGCTTACACGTAACAAGTATGGGCCTATCAATAGGCCCTAGGAAGAGTCGTAATGCGGACATTTAACCAACATTATACTTACAATGTGGACGTCAAACCGACATTGCTCCCAAGGCATGACCCGCCATAAATACCATTACATAAACCATGGTAGAACCACGTATTGCAATGGATCTTAGGTACACCCCATTGGGCCTTAAATACTTCAAATGGGCCATATCACATGGGCCTTATATTCATCAAGTGGGCCACATCAATGGGCCGCACCAATGGGCCTTATATACATTGCAATGGGTCATGACCCATGAGCTTTAGATACATCAAATGGGCAGCATAACATGGGCCCCATATATATCAAGGTGGGCCTCAACAATGGGCTATAAATACATCGAATGGGTCTCATAACGTGGGCCTTATGTATATCAGATGGGCCACACCAATTGGGCCCCAAATGTACATCAAATGGGCCACAACCAAATAAGAGTGGTGATAATGATTTCCATCATTTAAAGTTCCTAAGGCCCACCATAATATATGTTTCCCATCCAACATGTTCATAAATTAACATAGTGATAGATGAAGTGGAAACAAATATCAGCTTAATAAGGAACTACTATGGCCCTTAGAAATGTTGAACGGTGGACGTCATTGTCCACTACTTAAAATGGTGGGGTCCACTTGAACTTTAGATCTAACTTATTCTTTAGCCCATGCCATCAAATGAGCTTTCAAAGTGGCTGTATACTTTGGATGTAGCATATGCATCGTGGTGGGGCCCACAAACATGGCCCACCAATTAAATGGACGGTGTGGATAGAACACAGACACCAAAGGTGGGGCCTACTAGCCATCTAGCAAGTGCCTGGATGGCATTGATAAAACACATATATGGTGGGTTCCACCGTCCATTGCCGTGGACAGTGTGAGCAAACACATACATCATTGTGGGTCCCACGTGGGGCCCACCATAATGTTTATCTGTCGTCTAACCTATTGATAAGGTCACGCTGACCTGGATGGAAGGCAAAACAAATTTCAGATGGATCCAAAACTTCTATGGCACCCAAAAGGGGTTTCAAGGGCAGACGTTCAATCTCACTGTTTCCTGTGGCGTAGGCCACCTGAGCTTCCAATATGGCTGATATTTGGGGGGCCCACCGTCCTAGAGGGGACCCAACAAATGCAAGGTGTTAATGATCTAAACACATCAAGGTGGAGCCCACGGCTAGGACCCATGTTCCCCTGCCCGTTCGTCCATCAATCGCAATAAGACGCTGTTGCACGCCAGCAGCAGCAGCGCCTGCTGCTTGGTTATTATTATTATTTTTTTGAAAACCTATTTTCTCAAGGTTTTTTATACGCGGGGCCCGCATCAGTAAAATCCACCCTAGCCATTAGATTTTATGGCCCAAGACAGACCAAACGAGCCCAATATGCGGTATGTTTTGGCGTGTAGAAAATTTAAAGTGAATTTCAATGGTAGAAACACTGTTTGCTATGCTATTAGCCCGCCCAAAAGTCAAATTGGCCCCATTTTTCAGCGCAATGCCTAAAATGGTCTAGGGAAAAGGATGGATGATGTGGATTGAATTCATATATCAAAGTGGGGCCTACATGAGCAACCCACCCCAAATTTTAAAACAAACTTACATTTTTTTTTCATCACCGTCAGTTCATAGTCCACTAACGTCTAATGTCCAGGGATGTTGGATGGTCTTGGATACAACACTTATTAAGGTGGGCCCTACCTTTAGACATGCTGTCTAGGTGGGCTACATATGTATAGATGGTATGGATAAGACATACATCAAGGTGGGGTCCATTCGAGTGGGCCACACATCACACAAAATGAGAGAGAGAGAGACACGTGTGATGGAGGGACCCCGACACTATGGGCCCTCCTTTTCAAGCACTCAATCATACATCAAGTGGGTCCAATTACACATGGGCCCATCAAATTGGAAATCAACGGTGGAGATCCTTTCTCCACCAAAATGGAAGGTCTAGCTGATGCTATGCATGTAAGGAAAATAAACATCATGATGGGGTCCATGGAGAATGGCCCCATCATGGAATGATCATGAGAATCAATGTGGGCCATCGGCCACATCTTAGGGTCCAAAGTGAGATCCATACCATCGATCGGTAGGCCTCACTTGGCCCATCATAAAAACATGAAAACTAGCCTATAGAAGCACCCACCATTTGATCTTCTTGGTCCATTGGAAAGCCGATCTCCTTATGTCTCACTTTGATGGTAGAGGATGAGAAGTGGATGGCTTGGATGAAGGATTTTGGGAGAGGAAAGTGGGCCACACAACTCACTCTTTTCTCACATGGATGAGCTTGGACGTGGGATTTTTTTCCTTGCTTGGGAATGTGGTTTGAGAAATGAGAGAGAGAGAGTTGTAAAGAGAGAGAGAGAGAGAGAGAGAGAGAGAGTAGCTTAGGTAGGCCATGATTACTTGTAAGAGAGAGGTATGGGTGGCTAGTAATAAATGCTTGTAAGAAGCGCTAGGGGTAGGGTGGCTAGCCATAAGTGCTTGTAAGAAGGGCTAGGGATAGGTAAGGTGGTTATAACTAAGGTAGGGTGGCTATAGCTAGGGTAAGGTGGCTATAGATAGGGTAGGGTGGCCACCGATAGGGTGATGTCATTACTCTCAAGATTTCCTAGGGATTGGTGCCACATGGAGTAGGTGGGTCCCGCAATATGTGGTCCACGACCAATATAATGCATGGTCCACATCTTATGATCCAAGCATTGGATTGACGCACGAGATGCAGCATTGGAATAGCAGCGACGGTGCGATCGCAATGGAACGAGTCTCGAATTAAGTTGACTCAAATCTATAGGATATAGCTTAGGATCACGCGCAAACGATGATTATAGGTCATAGGTTACCGGAATTCAACTGTAATGATCGCGAGAGTCAATGGAATAGTACATACTAGGATACGAGTCTTATAATAACTCCATCGTTTGATCCGGATTGGGTTGATTTTTGGTTATCTGAAAGGTACTTATGTGCTCTTTCATTCCTAACTGGAATCATCGAATTCCGAGACCATTTAGGCATCCGTAAGTGGGATCATAGTCATTGGACCAGAATGTTTCCTTCATCTCCTTGTCCAATAGTAACCCTTAGAACTCTCTCTTTAGAGGTTGAATTTAGAGTATTTCAACTCATTAAAATGGTAACTTGTCAAGCTTCCAAATGGGACTTGAATTGCATAATTCAGATACTGTTCGATATCCCAAAAGCACGTTGTAACTCTTCGATCATCATTTTTCAATATCGATTGTTAATCTTTCCAAATGGTGAAATCCAATGGAGATGCCCATTACCGCATCGTTTGATGTCGGATTGGGTCGACTTTTTGTTATCTTAAACGTACTTTAGTTCTCTTTTATTCTTGACTGGAATCGTCTTATTCCGAGACCATTTAGGAATCCGTAAGGGGGATCACAGTCGTCGGTCTTGAATGTTTCCTTTATCTCCTTATCCAATAGAAACCCTCATAACTCTCACTTTAGAGGTCGAATTTAGACAATTTCAGGTCATTGGAATGGTAACTTGTCAGGCTTCTAAATGGGATTAGAATTGCCTAATTTAGAGATTGTTCAATATCCCACAAGCACGTTGGAACTCTTTGATCATCATTTTTCAATAAGGATTGTTAATCTTTCGAAATCACGCGATCCAATGGAGACACCCATAACTCCATCGTTTAATTCTGGATTGGGTTGATTTTTGGTCATCTGAAAGGTACTTATGTGCTCTTTCATTCTTAATAGGAATCATCGTATTTTGAGACCATTTGGGCATTCATAAGTGAGATCATAGTCGTCAGTCCTGAATGTTTCCTTCATCTCCTTATCCAATAGTAACCATCATAACTCTCTCTTCAGACGTCAAATTTAGACTATTTCAGGCTGTTGTAATGATAACTGGTGAAGCATCCAAATGGGACAATAATTGCTTAATTTAGAGACCGTTCGATATCCCGAAAGCATGTTGGAATTCTTCGATAGACATTTTTCAATATGGATTATTAATCTTTCCAAATCGCGCGATCCAATAGAGACGCCCATAACTCCATCATTTGATGTCGGATTGGGTCAATTTTTGTTCATCTGAAAGGCACTTTAGTGCTATTTCATTCATGACTAGAATCGTCGTATTTTGTGACCATTTTAGCATCTGTAAGTGGGATCACAGTCGTCGGACCTGAATGCTTCCTTCGTCTCCTTGTCCAATAGTAACCCTCAAAACTCTCCTTTAGAGGTTGAATTTGGAGTATTTCAACTCATTGGAATGGTAACTTGTCAAGCTTCCAAATTAGACCAGAATTGCCTAATTCAGAGACCGTTTGATATCCCAAAAGCACGTTAGAACAATTCGATCATCATTTTTCAATATGGATTCTTAATCTTTCCAAATCACGCAATCAAACGGAGACGCCCATAACTCCATTGTTTGATGTCGGATTGGGTCGATTTTTGGTCATCTGAAAGGTAATCTAGTTCTCTTTTATTCTTGATAGGAATCGTCGTATTTCGAGATCATTTGGGCATCTGTAAGTGGGATCGCAGTTGTCGGTCTTGAATGTTTCCCTCATCTCCTTGTCCAATAATAACCCTCATAACTCTCTCTTTAGAGGTTAAATTTATATTATTTCAGGTCATTGGAATGTTAACTTGGCAAACATCTAAATGAGACCAGAATTGCCTAATGTAGTGACCGTTCGATATCCAAGAAGCATGTTGGAACTCTTCGATTGTCATTTTTTAATATGGATTGTCAATCTTTCCAAATCGCGCGATCCAACGGAGACGCCCATAACTCCATTGTTTGATGTCGGATTAGGATGATTTTTAGTCATCTAAAAGATACTTTAGTGCTCTTTTATTCCTGACCGAAATCATCATATTTTCGAGACCATTTGGGTATCCGTAAGTGGGATCGTAGTCGTCGGTCCTGAAAGTTTCCTCCATCTCCTTGTCCAATAGTAACCCTCATAACTCTGTCTTCAGAGGTCGAATTTAGACTATTTCAGGTCATTGGAATGGTAACTTGTCAAGCTTCTAATGGGACCAGAATTACCTAATTTAGAGACCGTTCGATATCCCGACAGCACGTTGGAACTCTTCGATAATCATTTTTCAAGATGGTTTGTTAATCTTTCCAAATCGCCCGATCCAACGGAGACACCCATAACTCCATCGTTTGATGTAGGATTGGGTAGATATTTGATCATCTGAAAGGTACTTTAGTGCTCTTTCATTCATAACTAGAATCATCATATTTTGAAACCATTTGGGCATGCTTAAGAGGGATCACAGTCGTCGGTCCTGAATGTTTCCTTCATCTCCTTGTCCAATAGTAACCCGCATAACTCTCTCTTTAGAGGTTGAATTTAGAATATTTCAAGTCATTGGAATCATAACTTGTCAAGCTTCTAAATGAGACCCGAATTGCCTAATTCAAAGACCATTTGATATCCAAGAAGCACATTGGAACTCTTCCATCGTCATTTTTTAATATGGATTGTTACTCTTTCCAAATAGCGCGATCTAACGGAGATGCCTATAACTCCATCGTTCGATGTCGGATTAGGTCAATTTTTGGTCATCTAAAAGTACTTTAGTGCTCTTTCATTATTGACCGGAATCATCGTATTACAAAACCATTTGGCAATCCATAAGTGGGATCACAGTCGTCGGTCCAGAATGTTTCCTTCATCTCCTTGTCCAATAGTAACACTCACAACCCTGTCCTCAGAGGTCGAATTTAGACTATTTCAGCTCATTGCAATGGTAACTTGTCAAGCTTCCAACTTGCACCAGAATTGCCTAATTCAGAGACCGTTCGTTATCCCCAAAGCACATTGGAACTCTTCGATCGTCATTTTTCAATATGGATTGTTAATCTTTCCAAATCATGCGATCCGATGGAGACGCCTATAACTCCATCATTTCATGTCGGATTGGGTCAATTTTTGGTCATCTGAAAGGTACTTTAGTGCTCTTTCATATTTGACTTGAATCGTCCTATTCCGTGACCAATTGGGCATCCGTAAGCGGGATCACAGTCATCGGTCCTGAATTTTGCCATCATCTCCTTGTCCAATAGTAACCCTCATAACTCTCTCTTCAGAGGTGGAATTTAGACTATTTCAGCACATTGCAATGGTAACTTCTCAAGCTTCCAAATTGCACCCGAATTGCCGAATTTAGAGACCGTCAATTTTCAATATGGATTGTTAAGCTTCCAAATCGCGCTATCCAACGGAGACGCCCATAACTCCTTCATTTGATGTCAGATTGGGTAGATTTTTTATCATCTGAAAGGTACTTTAGTGCTCTTTCATTCATGACTGGAATTGTCGTATTCTGAGACCATTTGGGCATCCATAAGTGGGATCACAGTCGGCAGACCTGAATGTTTCCTTCATCTCCTTGTCCAATAGTGACCCTCATAACTCTCTCATTGGAAACTGAATTTAGACTATTTCAGCTCACTGGAATGGTAACTTCTTAAGCTTCCAAATGAGACTAGAATTGCCTAATCCAGACACCGTTCGATATCACAAAAGCATGTTGGAAGTCTTCAATCATCATTTTTCAATATGGATTGTTAATCTTTCTAAATCGCGCAATCCAACGAAGATGCCCATAACACCATCGTTTGATGTCAGATTGGGTCAATTTTTGGTCATCTGAAAGGTACTTTAGTTCTCTTCTATTCTTGACGGGAATTGTAGTATTCTGAGACAATTTGAGCATCTGTAAGTGGGATAGCAGTCGACATCTTGAATGTTTCCTTCATCTCCTTGTCCAATAGTAACCCGCATAACTCTCTCTTTAGAGATTGAATTTAGACTATTTCAGGTCATTGGAATGGTAACTTGTCAAGCTTCTAAGTTAGACCTGAATTGCATAATTCAGAGACCGCTCGATATCCAAGAAGCTCGTTGGAACTCTTCGATCGTCATTTTTTAATATGATTGTTAATCTTTCCAAATCGCGCGATCCAACGGAGACGGCCATAACTCCATCATTTGAGGTTGGATTAGGTCAATTTTTGGTCATCTAAAAGGTACTTTAGTGCTCTTTCATTCTTGACTGAAATCATCGTATTTCGAGACCATTTGGGAATCCAAAAGTGGGTCGCAGTCGTCGGTCCTGAATGTTTCCATCATCTCCTTGTCCAATAGTAACTCTCATAACTCTCTCTTCAGAGGTTAAATTTAGACTATTTTAGGTCATTGGAATGGTAACTTGTCAAGCTTCTAAATGGGAGAAGAATTTCCTAATTCAGAGACCGTTCGATATCCCACAAGCTCGTGGGAACTCTTCGATCGTCATATTTCAATATGGATTGTTAATCTTTCCAAATCGCGTGATCCAATGGAGACGCCAATAACTCCATTATTTGATGCTAGATTGGATTGATTTTTGGTCATCTGAAAGGTACTTATGTGCTCTTTCACTCCTAACTAGAATCGTCCTATTCTGAAACCATTTGGGCATCCGTTAGTGGGATCACAGTTGTTAGTCCTGAATGTTTCCTTCATCTCCTTGTCCAATAGTAACCCACATAACTCTCTCTTCAAAGGTTAAATTTAGACTATTTCTGGCCATTGGAATGATAACTTGTCAAGCTTCGAAATGGGACCAGAATTGCCTAATTTCGAGACCATTCGATATCCCGAAAGCATGTTGGAACTTTTTGATAGTCATTTTTCAATATGGATTGGTAATCTTTCCAAATCGAGCAATCCAACAGAGATTCCCATAACTCCATCGTTTGATGTCTGATTGGGTAGATTTTTAGTCATCTGAAAGGTACTTTAGTGCTCTTTCATTCATGACTAGAATTGTCGTATTCTGAGACCATTTAGGCATCCGTAAGTGGGATCACAGTCGTCAGACCTGAATGTTTCCTTCATCCCCTTGTCCAATAGTAACCCTCATAACTCTCTCTTTAGAGGTTGAATTTAGACTATTTCGGCTCATTGGAATGTTAACTTGTCAAGCTTCCAAATGAGGCTTGAATTGCCTAATTCAGAGACCGTTCGATATCCCAAAAGCATGGTCGAACTCTTCGTTCATCATTTTTCAATATGGATTGTTAATCTTTCTAAATCGTGCAATCCAACGAAGATGCCCATAACTCCATCGTTTGATGTGGGATTGGGTCAATTTTTGGACATCTGAAAGGTACTTAAGTTCTCTTTTATTCTTGTCAGGAATCATCGTATTTTGAGATCATTTGGGCATTCGTAAGTGGGATCGCAGTTGTCGGCCCTGAATGTTTTGTTCTTCTCCTTGTCCAATAGTAACCCGCATAACTCTATCTTTACAGGTTGAATTAAGACTAATTCAGGTCATTGGAATGGTATCTTGTCAAGCTTGTAAATGAGAGTAGAATTTCCTAATTAAAAGACCGTTCGATATCCCAGTAGCATGTTGGAACTATTCAATCGTCATTTTTTAATATGGACTGTTAATCTTTCCAAATTGCGCGATCCAATGGAGACACACATAACTCCATTATTTGATGTCAGATTAGGTCAATTTTTGGTCAACTAAAAGGTACTTCAGTGCTCTTTCATTCCTGACTGGAATCGTCAAATTTCGAGACCATTTTGTCATCCAAAAGTGGGATCGCAGTCATCGGTCCAGAATGTTTCCATCATCTCCTTGTCCAATAGTAACCCTCATAACTCTCTCTTTAGAGGTCAAATTTAGACTATTTCAGGTCATTGGAAGAGTAACTTGTCAAGCTTCTAAATAGGACTAGAATTGCCTAATTTAGAGACTGTTCGATATCCCACAAGCATGTTGGAACTCTTTGATCGTCATTTTTCAATATGGATTGTTAATCTTTCTAAATCGCGTAATCCAACGGAGAGGCCCATAACTCCATCGTTTGATGTCGGATTGGGTTTATTTTTGGTCATCTGAAAGGTACTTATGTGTTCTTTCATTCCTAACGGGAATCATCGTATTCCGAGCCATTAGGGCATCCGTAAGTTGGATCACAGTCATCGGACCTGAATGTTTCCTTCATCTCCTTGTCCATCAGTAACCAACAGAACTCTCTCTTCAGAGGTTGAATTTAGAGTATTTTAACCCATCGGAATGGTAACTTGTCAAGCTTCGAAATGAGTCTAGAATTACCTAATTCAGAGACCGTTCGATATTCCAAAAGCACGTTGGAACTCTTCGATCATCATTTTTCATCATGGATTGTTAAGCTTTCCAAATCGCGCAATCCAACGGAAACGCCCATTACTCCATCGTTTGATGTCGGATTGGGTCGATGTTTGGTCATCTGAAAGGTACTTTAGTTCTCTTTTATCATTGACTGGAATAGTTGTATTTCGAGTCCATTTGGGCATCCATAAGTGGGATCGCAGTCGTCAGTCCTGAATGTTTCCTTCATCTCCTTGACCAATAGTAACCCTCATAACTCTCTCTTTAGAGGTTGAATTTAGATTATTTCATGTCATTGGAATGGTAACTTGTCAAGCTTCTAAATGAGACCAGAATTGCCTAATTCAAAGACCGTTCGATATCCGAGAAGCATGTTGGAACTCTTTGATCATCATTTTTTAATATGGATTGTTAATCTTTCTAAATCGCGTGATCTAACAGAGACACCCATAACTCCCTCGTTTGATGACGGATATGGTCAATTTTTAGTCATCTGAAAGGTACTTTAGTGGTATTTCATTCCTGACTAGAATCATCGTATTCCAAGACCATTTGGGAATCCGTAAGTGGGATCGCAGTCGTCGGTCCTGAATGTTTCCTTCATCTCGTTGACGAATAGTAACCCTCAAAACTCTCTCTTTAGAGGTTGAATTTAGATTATTTCATGTCATTGGAATGGTAACTTGTCAAGCTTCTAAATGAGACTAGAATACCCTAATTCAGAGACCGTTCGATATCCGAGAAGCACGTTGGAACATGTCGATCATCATTTTTTAATATAGATTGTTAATCTTTCCAAATCACACGATCCAATGGAGACGTATATAACTCCATCATTTGATGTCGGATTAGGTTAACTTTTGGTCAACTGAAAGGTATTTTGTGCTCTTTCATTCCTAACAGGAATCATCAACCATTTGGGAATCCGTAAGTGGGATCGCAATCGTCGGTCCTGAATGTTTCCTTCATCTCCTTATCCAATAGTAGCCCTCATAACTCTCTGTTCAGAGGTCAAATTTGGACTATGTCAGGTCATTGGAATGGTAACTTGTCAAGCTTCTAAATGAGACTAGAATTGCCTAATTCAGAGACCGTTTGATATCCCACAAGCACGTTGGAACACTTCGATCGTCATTTTTCAATATGGATTGTTAATCTTTCCAAATCGCGCGACCCAACGGAGACACCCATAACTCCATCGTTTGATATTCGATTGGGTTCATTTTTGTTCATCTGAAAGGTACTTATGTGCTATTTCATTCCAAACTAGAATTGTCGTATTCCTAGCATTTGGGCATCCGTAAGTGGGATCACAGTCATCAGACCTGAATGTTTCCTTCATCTCCTTGTCTAGTAGTAACCCTCATAACTCTCTTTAGAGTTTGAATTTAGAGTATTTCAACTCATTGGAATGGTAACTTGTCAAGCTTTAAAATGCGAATAGAATTCCCTAATTCAGAGACCGTTCGATATCCCAATAGCACGTTAGAACTCTTCGATCGTAATTTTTCAACATGGAATGTTAATCTTTCCAAATAACGCAATCCACTGGAGACGCCCATAACTCCATCATTTGATTTCGGATTGGATCGATGTCTGGTCATCTAAAAGGTACTTTAGTTCTCTTTTATCATTGACTGGAATCATTGTATTCCGAGACAACTTGGGCATCCGTAAGTGGGATCGCAGTCATTGGTCCTTAATGTTTCCTTCATCTCCTTGACCAACAGTAACCCTCATAACTCTCTCTTTAGAGGTTGAATTTAGATTATTTCATGTCATTGGAATGGTAACTTGTTAAGCTTCTAAATGAGACCAGAATTGCCTAATTCAAAGACCGTTCGATATCCGAGAAGCACGTTGGAACTCTTCAATCATCATTTTTTAATATGGATTGTTAATCTTTCCAAATCACATGATCCGACGGAGACACCCATAACTCCATCATTTGATGACGGATTTGGTCAATTTTTCGTCATCTGAAAAGGTACTTTAGTGATCTTTCATTCCTGGCTGGAATGATCGTATTCCAAGACCATTTGGGAATCCGTAAGTGGGATCGCAGTTGTCGGTCCTGAATGTTTCCTTCATGTCCTTATCTAAAAGTAACCCTCATAACTCTCTCTTCAGATGTCGAATTTAGACTATTTTAGGTCGTTGGAATGGTAACTTGCCAAGCTTCTAAATGGGAATTGAATTGCCTAATTCAGAGACCATTCGATATCCTAAAAGCACGTTGGAACTATTTGATCCTCATTTTTCCAGTTGTTGGTCCTGAATGTTTCCTTCATCTCCTTGTCCAATAGTAACACTCATAAGTCTCTCTTCAGAAGTCGAATTTAGACTATTTTAGGTCGTTAGAATGGTAACTTGTCAAGCATCTAAATGGGAATTGAATTGCATAATTCAGAGACCGTTCGATATCACATAAGCACGTTGGAACTATTTGATCCTCATTTTTCAATATGGATTGTTAATCTTTCCAAATCGCGCGATCCAACAGAGACGCCCATAACTCCATCGTATGATGCAGGATTGGGTTGATTTTTGGTCATCTAAAAAGTACTTATGAGCTCTTTCATTATGACTGGAATCGTCGTATTTTGGGACCATTTAGGCATCCGCAAGTGGGATCACAATCGTCGGACTTGAATATTTCCTTCATCTCCTTGTCCAATAGTAACCCTCGTAACTTCCTCTTTAGAGGTTAAATTTAGACTATTGCTGCTCATTGGAATGGTAACTTGTGAAGCTTTAAAATAAGACTAGAATTTCCTAATTCAGAGACCGTTCGATATCCCAAAAGCACGTTGGAACTCTTCGATCATCATTTTTCAACATGGATTGTTAATCTTTCCAAATTGTGCAATCCAGTGGAGACACCCATAACTCAATTGTTTGATGTCGGATTGGGTTGATGTTTAATCATCTGAAAGGTAGCTTAGTTCTCTTTTATTCTTGATTGGAATCGTTATATTCCGAGACCATTTGGGCATCCGTAAGTGGGATCGTAGTCGTCAGTCCTGAATGTTTCCTTCATCTCCTTGCCCAATATTAACCCACATAACTCTCTTCAGAGGATGAATTTAGACTATTTCAGGTCATTGGAATGGTAACTTGTCAAGCTTCTAAATGAGACCAAAATTACCTAATTCGGAGACCTCTCGATATCCAAGAAGCATGTTGGAACACATCGATCATCATTTTTTAATATGGATTGTCAATCTTTCCAAATCACGCGATCCAATGGAGACACCCATAACTCCATCGTTTGATGTCGGATTAGGATAATTTTTTTGTAATCTGAAAGGTACTTTTGTGCTCTTTCATTCCTAATAGGAATCATCGACCATTTGGGAATCCGTAAGTGGGATCGCAATCGTCGGTCCTAAATGTTTCCTTCATCTCCTTATCCAATAGTAGGCCTCATAACTCTCTGTTCAGAGGTCAAATTTGGACTATGTCAGGTCATTGGAATGGTAACTTGTCAAGCTTCTAAATGAGATTAGAATTGCCTAATTCAGAGACCGTTCGATATCCCACAAGCACGTTGGAACTCTTCGATCGTCATTTTTCAATATGGATTGTTAATCTTTCCAAATCGCGCAATCCAATGGAGACGCCCATAACTCCATCGTTTGATATTGGATTGGGTTTATTTTTGGTCATCTGAAAGGTACTTATGTGCTATTTCATTCCTAACTGGAATCGTCGTATTCCGAGCCATTTGGGCAACCGTAAGTGGGATCGCATTCGTCGGTCCAGAGTGTTTCCTTCATATCCATGTCCAATAGTAACCCTCAAAACTCTCTCTTCAGAGGTAGAATTTAGACTATTTAAGGTCATTGGAATGGTAACTTGTCAAGCTTCCAATGGGACTAGAATTGCCTAATTCGAGACCGTTCGATATCCCAAAAGCACGTTAGAACTCTTCGATCATAATTTTTCAACATGGATTGTTAATCTTTACAAATCACGCAATCCACTGGAGACACCCATAACTCCATCGTTTGATTTCGGATTGGGTCGATGTTTGGTCATCTAAAAGGTACTTTAGTTCTCTTTTATCATTGACTAGAATAGTTGTATTCCGAGTCCATTTGGGCATCCGTAAGTGGGATCACAGTCGTCAGTCCTGAATGTTTCCTTCATCTCCTTGACCAATAGTAACGCTCATAACTCTCTCTTTAGAGGTTGAATTTAGATTATTTCATGTCATTGGAATGGTAACTTGTCAAGCTTCTAAATGAGACCAGAATTGCCTAATTTCAAAGACCGTTCGATATCCAAGAAGCACATTGGAACTCTTTGATCATCATTTTTTAATATGGATTGTTAATCTTTCTAAATCGCGTGATCCGACAGAGACACCCATAATTCCCTCGTTTGATGACGGATATGGTCAATTTTTCGTCATCTGTAAGGTACTTTACTGATATTTCATTCCTAACTAGAATCATCGTATTCCATGTCCATTTGGGAATCCACAAGTGGGATCGCAGCGTCAGTCCTAAATGTTTCCTTCATCTCCTTGTCCAATAATAACCCTTATAACTCTCTCTTCATATGTTGAATTTAGACTATTTTAGGTCGTTGGAATGGTAACTTGTCAAGCTTCTAAATGGGAATTGAATTGCCTAATTCAAAGACCGTTTGATATCCCATAAGCACGTTGGAACTATTTGATCCTCATTTTTCCAGTCGTCGGTCCTGAATGTTTCCTTCATCTCCTTGTCCAATAGTAACGCTCATAACTCTCGCTTCAGAGGTCGAATTTAGACTATTTTAGGTCGTTAGAATAGTAACTTGTCAAGCATCTAAATGGGAATTGAATTGCATAATTCAGAGGCCGTTCGATATATCATAAGCACGTTAAAACTATTTGATCCTCATTTTTCAATATGGATTGTTAATCTTTCCAAATCGCGTGATCCAATGGAGGCGCCCATAACTCCATCGTTTGATGCAGGATTGGATTGATATTTGGTCATCTGAAAGGTACTTATGAGCTCTTTCATTACGACTGGAATCATCGTATTTTGTGACCATTTGGGCATCCGTAAGTGGGATCACAGTCGTCGAACCTGAATATTTCCTTCATCTCCTTGTCCAATAGTAACCCTCGTAACTTCCTCTTTAGAGGTTGAATTTAGACTATTGCTGCTCATTGGAATGGCAACCTGTGAAGCTTCAAAATAAGACTAGAATTGGCTAATTCGGAGACCGTTCGATATCTCAAAAGCACGTTGGAACTCTTCGATCATCATTTTTCAACATGGATTGTTAATCTTTCCAAATCGCGCAATCCAACGGAGACACCCATAACTCCATTATTTGATGTCAGATTGGGTTGATGTTTGATCATCTGAAAGGTAGTTTAGTTCTCTTTTATTCTTGACTGGAATCGTTATATTCCGAGACCATTTGGGCATCCGTAAGTGCGATCACAGTCGTCGGTCCTGAATGTTTCCTTCATCTCCTTGCCAATATTAACCCCCATAACTCTCTCTTTAAAGGTTGAATTTAGACTATTTCAGGTAATTGGAATGGTAACTTGTCAAGCTTCTAAATGAGACTAGAATTACCTAATTCAGAGACCGCTCGATATCTAAGAAGCACGTTGGAACACGTCGATCATCTTTTTTTAATATGAATTGTTAATCTTTCCTAATCACGCGATCCAATGGAGACGCCCATAACTCCATCGTTTGATGTCAGATTAGGTTAATTTTTGGTCATCTGAAAGATACTTTTGTGCTCTTTCATTCCTGACAGGAATCATCGACCATTTGGGAGTCCGTATGTGGGATCACAATCGTCGGTCCTGAATGTTTCCTTCATCTCCTTATCCAGTAGTAGCCCTCATAACTCTCTCTTCAGAGGTTGAATTTGGACTATGTTAGGTCATTGGAATGGTAACTTGTCAAGCTTCTAAATGGGACAGAATTGCCTAATTTAGAAACCGTTCGATATCCCACAAGCACATTGGAACTCTTTGATCATCATTTTTCAACATGGATTGTTAATCTTTCCAAATTGTGCGATCCAATGGAGACGCCCATAACTCCATCGTTTGATGCCGGATTGGGTTGATTTTTGGTGATCTGAATGGTCCTTATGCGCTCTTTCATTCCTAACTGGAATCATTGTATTCCGAGACCATTTGGGCTTCCACAAGTGGGATCACAATCGTCAGTCCTGAGTGTTTCCTTCATCTCCTTGTCCAATAGAAACCCACATAACTATCTCTTCAGAGGTCAAATTTAGAACATTTCACGTCATTGGAATGATAACTTGTTAAGCTTCCAAATGGGACCAAAATTGCCTAATTCAGAGACCGTTCGATATCCTGAAAGCATGTTGGAACTCTTTGATTGTCATTTTTCTATACGGATTGTTTATCTTTCCAAATCACGCGATCCAATGGAGATGCCCATAACTCCACCGTTTGATGTCAGATTGGGTAGATTTTTGGTCGTTTGAAAGGTACTTCAGTGCTCTTTCATTCATGACTGGAATCGTCGTATTCTGAGACCATTTGGGCATCCGTTAGTGGGATCATAGTCGTTAGACCTGAATGTTTCCTTCATCTCATTGTCCAATAGTAACCCTTATAACTCACTCTTCAGAGGTCGAATTTAGACTGTTTCAGGTCATTGGAATGGTAACTTGTCCAGCTTCCAAATGGGACCAGAATCGCCTAATTCAGAGACCGTTCGATATCCAAAAAGCATGTTGGAACTCTTCCATCATCATTTTTCAATATGGATTGTTAATCTTTCTAAATCGTGCAATCCAATGGAGATGCTCATAAGTTTATCGTTTGATGTCGGATTAGGTCGATTTTTGCACATGTGAAAGGTACTTTAGTTCTCTTTTATTCTTGTCTGGAATCATCGTATTCCAAGACCATTTGTGTATCCGTACGTGGGATCGTAGTCGTCGGTCCTGAATGTTTTGATCATCATCTTGTCTAATAGTAACCCGCATAACTCTCTTTAGAGGTTGAATTTAGACTATTTCAGGTCATTGGAATGCTAACTTGTCAAGCTTCTAAATGAGATCAAAATTTCCTAATTCAGAGACCGTTCAATATCCCAGTAGCACGTTGTAACTAATCGATCGTCATTTTTTAATATGGACTGTTAATCTTTCTCAATCATGCAATCCAACTGAGATGCTCATAACTCCCTTGTTTGATGTCAAATTAGGTCAATTTTTGGTCATCTGAAAGGTACTTTAGTGCTCTTTCATTCCTGAATGGAATCGTCATATTCCGAGACCATTTGGGCATCCGTAAGTGGGATCGCAGTCGTCGATCCTAAATGTTTCCTTCATCTCCTTGTCCAATAGTAACACTCATAACTCTCTCTTCGGAGGTCAAATTTAGACTATTTCAGGTCAATGGAATGGTAACTTGTCAAGCTTCCAAATGGGACCAAAATTGCCTAATTCAGAGACCGTTCGATATCCCAAAAGCATGTTGGAACTCTTTGATTGTCATTTTTCAATATGGATTGTTAATCTTTCCAAATCACGCGATCCAACGAAGACGCCCATAACTCCATCGTTTGATGTCAGATTGGGTCAATTTTTGGTCATCTGAAAGGTACTTTAGTGCTCTTTCATTCGTGACTGGAATCATCGTATTCCAAGACCATTTGTGTATCCGTACGTGGGATCGTAGTCGTCGGTCCTGAATGTTTTGATCATCATCTTGTCTAATAGTAACCCGCATAACTCTCTTTAGAGGTTGAATTTAGACTATTTCAGGTCATTGGAATGTTAACGTGTCAAGCTTCTCAATGGGACCGGAATTGCTTAATTCAGACACCGTTCGATATCCAAAAGCATGTTGGAACTCTTCGAACGTCATTTTTAAATATGGATTGTTAATCTTTCCAAATGGCGCAATCCAACGGAGACGCCCATAACTCCATCGTTTGATGTCGGATTGGGTCGATTTTTGGTCATCTAAAAAGTACTTTAGTGCTCTTTCATTCCTGACTGGAATTGTCGTATTCTGAGACCATTTGCGCATCCGTAAGTGGGATCGCAGTCGTCGGTCCTAAAATTTTCCTTCATCTCCTTGTCCAATACTAACCCTCATAACTCTCTCTTCAGAGGTCGAATTTAGACTATTTCATCTCATTACAATGGTAATTTGTCAAGCTTCCAAATTGCACTAGAATTGCCTAATTCAAAGACCATTTTCCATATCCCAAAAGCACGTTGGAACTCTTCGATCGTCATTTTTTAATATGGACTGTTAATCTTCTCGAAATGCGTGATCCAACGTAGACACCCATAACTCCATTTCATGTCAAATTAGGTCAATTTTTGGTCATCTGAAAGGTACTTTAGTGCTCTTTCATTCCTGACTGGAAACGTCGAATTTCGAGACCATTTTGTCATCCGTAAGTGGGATCGCAGTCGTCGATCCTAAATGTTTCCTTCATCTCCTTGTCCAATAGTAACACTCATAACTCTCTCTTCGGAGGTCAAATTTAGACTATTTCAGGTCAATGGAATGGTAACTTGTCAAGCTTCTAAATGGGACTAGAATTGCCTAATTCAGAGACCGTTCGATATCCCACAAGCACATTGGAACTCTTCGCTCATCATTTTTCAATATGGATTGTTAATCTTTCCAAATCACGTGATCCAACGAAGACACCCATAACTCCATGGTTTGATGTCGAATTTGGTCAATTTTTGGTCATCTAAAAGGTACTTTAGTGCTCTTTCATTCCTGATGGGAATCATCGTATTGCAATACCATTTTGGAATCTGTAAGTGGGATCACAGTCATTGGTCCTGAATGTTTCCTTCATCACCTTGTCCAATAGTTACCCTCACAACTCTCTCTTCAGAGGTCGAATTTAGACTATTTTAGGTCATTGGAATGGTAACTTGTCAAGCTTCTAAATGGAAATTGAATTGCCTAATTCAGAGACCGTTCGATATCCCACAAGCACGTTGGAACTATTCGATCGTCATATTCCAATATGGATTGTTAATCTTTCCAAATCACGCGATCCAACGTAGATGCCCATAAGTCCATCATTTGATGCCGAATTGGGTTGATTTTTGGCCATCTGAAAGGTACTTACGAGCTCTTTCATTCCTAACTGGAATCGTCGTATTCCGAGACCATTTAGGCATCCATAAGTGGCATTGTAGTCGTTAGTCCTGAATGTTTCCTTCACCACCTTGTCCAATAGTTACCCTCACAACTCTATCTTCAGAGGTCAAATTTAGACTATTTCATGTCATTGAAATGATAACTTGTCAAGCTTCTAAATGGGACCAGAATTACCTAATTCAGAGACCGTTCGATATCCCGAAAGCACGTTGGAACTCTTCAATAGCCATTTTTCAATATGGATTGTTAATCTTTCCAAATCGCACGATCCAACGAATATGCCCATAACTCCATCGTTTGATGTCGGATTGGGTCGATTTGTGGTCATCTGAAAGGTACTTTAGTGCTCTTTCATTCTTGACTGGAATCATCATATTCCGAGACCATTTGGGCATGAATGTTTCCTTCATCTCCTTGTCCAATAGTAACACTTAGAACTCTCTCATCAGAGGTCGAATTTAGATTATTTTAGGTCATTGGAATGGTAACTTGTCAAGCTTTTAAATGAGAACAAAATATTATAATTCAGAGACCGTTCGATATCCCAAAGAAACGTTGGAATTCTTCGATCGTCATTTTTTAATATGGATTGTTAATCTTTCCAAATCGCAGCATCCAATGGAATCGCGCTTAACTCCATCATTTGATGTCAGATTGGGTTGATTTTTGGTCATCTAAAAGGTACTTTAGTGCTCTTACATTCCTGACTGGAATCGTCGTATTTTGAGACTATTTTCTCATCCGTAACTGGGATCGCAGTTGTCAGACCTAAATGTTCTCTTCATCACCTTGTATGTAAGTAACCCCCATAACTCTCTCTTTAGAGGTCGAATTTAGAGTATTTCAGGTCATTGGAATGGTAACTTGTCAAGCATCTAAATGAGATCAGAATTGCCTAATTCAGAGATCGTTCAATATCCCAGTAGCACGTTGGAACTATTCGATCATCATTTTTTAATATGGACTGTTAATCTTTCCAAATCGCATGATCCAACGGAGACACCCATAACTCCATCGTTCGATGTCGGATTAGGTCAATTTTTGGTCATCTGAAAGGTACTTTAATGTTCTTTCGTTATTGACAAGAATCGTCGAATTTCGAGACCATTTTGTCATCCGTAAGCCGGATCGCTGTCGTTGGTCCTGAATGTTTCCTTCATCTCCTTGTTCAATAGTAACCCTCATAACTCTCTCTTTAGAGGTCGAATTTAGACTATTTCAGGTCATTGGAATGGTAACTTGTCAAGCTTCTAAATGGGACTAGAATTGCCTAATTCAGAGACCGTTCGATATCCCACAAGCACGTTGGAAATCTTCGATCGTCATTTTTCAAAATGGATTGTTAATCTTTCCAAATCGCACAATCCAACGGTGACGGCCATAACTCCATCGTTTGATGTCAGATTTCGTCAATCTTTGGTCATTTGAAAGGAACTTTAGTGCTCTTGCATTCCTGACTTGAATCATCATATTTTGAGACCATTTGGGAATCTGTAAGTGGGATTGCAGTCGTCAGTCCTAAATGTTTCCTTCATCTCCTTGTCCAATAGTTACCCTCACAACTCTTTCTTCAGAGGTCGAATTTACACTATTTCAGGTCAATGGAATGGTAACTTGTCAAGCTTCTAAATGGGAATTGAATTGCCTAATTCAGAGACCATTCGATATCCCATAAGCACGTTGGAAATATTCGATTGTCATTTTTCAATATGGATTGTTAATCTTTCCAAATCGCGCGATCCAACGGAGGCGCCCATAACTCCATCGTTTGATGTCGGATTGGGTTGATTTTTGGTCATCTGAAAGGTACTGACGAGATCTTTCATTCCTAACTAGAATCGTCGTATTCCGAGACCATTTGGGCATCCATAAGTGGGATCACAGTTGTCAGTCCTGAATGTTTCCTTCATCTCCTTGTCCAATAGTAACCCACATAACTCTCTTTTCAGAGGTCAAATTTAGACTATTTCAGGTCATTGGAATGGTAACTTGTCAAGCTTCTAAATGAGATCAGAATTGCCTAATTCAGAGACCGTTCGATATCCCAGTAGCACGTTGGAACTATTCGATTGTCATTTTTTAATATGGACTGTTAATATTTCCAAATCACGCGATCCGACGAGGACACCCATAACTTCATCATTTCATGTCGGATTAGGTCGATTGTTGGTCATCCGAAAGGTACTTTAGTGCTCTTTCTTTCCTGATTGGAATCATCGTATTCCAAGACCATTTGGGAATCCGTAAGTGGGATCGCAGTCGTCGGTCCGTAATGTTTCCTTCATCTCCTTGTCCAATAGTAACCCTCATAACTCTCTCTTTAGGGGTCGAATTTAGACTATTTTAGGTCATTGGAATGGTAACTTGTTAAGCTTCTAAATGGGAATTAAATTGCCTAATTCAGAGACCGTTTCGATATCCCACAAGCACGTTGGAACTATTCGCTCGTCTTTTTTCAATATGGATTGTTACTCTTTCCAAATGACGTGATCCAATGGAGTCGCTCATAACCCCATCGTTTGATGCCGAATTTAGTTGATTTTTGGTCATCTGAAAGGTACTTATGAGCTCTTTCATTCCTAACTAGAATCATCGTATTCTGAGACCATTTGGCCATCCATAAGTGGGATCACACTCGTCAGTCCTGAATGTTTCTTTCATCTCCTTGCCCAATCCTAACACTCTTAACTCTCTCTTTAGAGGACAAATTTTAAAAATTTCAGATCATCGGAATGATAACTTGTCAAGCTTCCAAATGAGATCAGAATTGCCTAATTTAGAGACCTTTCGATATCTTGAAAGCACGTTGGAACTCTTCGATAGTCATTTTTCAATATGTATTGTTAATCTTTCTAAATCGCACAATCCAACATATACATAAATAACTCCATCGTTTGATGTCGGATTGGGTTGATTTTTGGTCATCTAAAAGGAACTTTAGTGCTCTTTCATTCCTCACTGGAATTATCATATTATGAGACCATTTTGTCTTCCTTAAGTGGGATCACAGTCGTCGGTCTTGAATGTTTCCTTCATCTCCTTGTCCAATAGTAACCCTCATAACTCTCTCTTTCTCTCTTCAGAAGTCGAATTTAGACTATTTCAGGTTATTGGAATGGAAACTTGTTAAGCTTCTAAATGAGACTAGAATTGCATGATTCAGAGACCATTCGATATCCCAAAAGCATGCTAGAACTCTTTGATCATCCTTTTTCAATATGGATTGTTAATCTTTCCAAATTGAGGGATCCAATGGAGATGCCCATAACTCCAACATTTGATGCCGGATTGGGTTGATCTTTATTCATTTGAAAGGTACTTATGTTCTCTTTGGGCATCTGTATGGGGGATCACAGTTGTCAGTCCTGAATGTTTCCTTCATCTGCTTGTCCAATAGTAACCCTCATAACTCTCTCTTCAAATGTCGAATTTAGATTATTTCAGGTCATTGGAATGGTAACTTGTCAAGCTTCTAAATGGGAGTAGAATTGTGTAATTCAGAGACCGTTCGATATCCCACAAGCACGTTGGAATACTTTGATCGTCATTTTTCTATATGGATTGTTAATCTTTCCAAATCATGCGATCCAACGGAGACGCCCATAACTCTATCGTTTGATGCCGGATTGGGTTGAGTTTTGTTAATGTAAAAGGTGCTTATCAGTTCTTTCATTCCTAACTGGAATCGTCATTTCTGCATCCGTGAGTGGGATCATAGTCGTCAGTCCTAAATGTTTCCTTGATCTCCTTGTCCAATAGTAACCCTCATAACTCTCTCTCCAGATGTCGAATTTAGACTATTTCAGGTCATTGGAGTGATAACCTGTCAAGCTTCCAAACGGGACCAGAATTGCTCAATTTAGAGACCATTTGATATCTTGAAAGCATGTTGGAACTCTTCGATTGTCATTTTTCAATATGGATTGTTAATCTTTCCAAATCATGTGGTCCAACGGAGACGCCCATAACTCCATCGTTTGATGCCGGATTGGGTCGATTTTATTTCATTTGAAAGTTACTTATGTGCTCTTTCATTCCTAACTAGAATCGTCGTATTCCGAGACCATTTGGGCATCCGTAAGTGGGATCACAGTTGTCAGTCCTGAATGTTTCATTAATCTCCTTGTCCAATAGTAACCCTTATAACTCTCTCTCTCCATATGTTGAATTTAGACTATTTCAGGTCGTTGGAATGATAACTTGTCAAGCTTCCAAACGGGACCAGAATTGCCTAATTCAGAGATCGTTCGATATCCTGAAAGCACGTTGAAACTCTTTGATCATCAATTTTCAATATGGATTATTAATCTTTCCAAATCACGCGATCCAACATAGACACCCATAACTCCACCGTGTGAGGTCAGATTGGGTTGATTTTTGGTCATCTGAAAGGTACTTTAGTGCTTTTTCAATCTTGGCCGGAATCGTCATATTCCGAGACCATCTAGGCATCCGTGAGTGAAATCATAGTCGTCGGTCTTGAATGTTTCCTTCATCTCCTTGTCCAGTAGTAACCCTCATAACTCTCTCTTTAAAGGTAAAATTTGGACTATTTAAGGTCATCGGAATGGTAACTTGTCAAGTTTCCAAATGGGACCAGAATTGCTTAATTCAGAGACTGTTCGATATCTCAAAAGCACGTTGGAACTCTCGGATCATCATTTTTCAATATGGATTGTTAATCTTTCCAAATCGCGTAATAAAATGAGACGCCCATAACTCCATCATTTGATGTTGGATTTGGTCAATTTTTACTCATCTGATAGGTGCTTTAGAGCTGTTTCATTCCTGATAGGAATCGTTGTATTCTGAGACCATTTGTGCATCTGTAATTGGGATCGCAGTCGTCGGACCTGAATGTTTCTTTCATCTCCTTGTCCAATAGTAACCCTCATAACTCTCTCTTTAGATGTTGAATTTAGACTATTACAGGTCATTGGCATGGTAACTTGTTAAGCTTATAAATGGTACAAGAATTGCCTAATTCAGAGACTGTTCGATATCCCACAAGCACGTTGGAACTCTCCGATCGTCATTTTTCAATATGGATTGTTGATCATTCCAAATCACGCGTTCCAACGGAGACACTCATAACTCCATCATTTAATGCCGGATTAGGTCAATTTTTAGTCATCTGAAAGGTACTTATGTGCTCTTTCATTCCTAACTAGAATCATCGAATTCTGTAACCATTTGGGCATCCGTAAGTGGGATCACAGTCGTCAGTCCTGAATGTTTCCTTCATCTCCTTGTCCAATAGTGACACTCATAACTCTGTCTTCAGAGGTCAAATTTAGACTATTTCAGGTCATTGGAATGATAACTTGTCAAGCTTCCAAATGTGACTAAAATTGACTAATTCAGACATCGTTCGATATCCAGAAAGCACGTTGGAATTCTTCGATCATCATTTTTCAATATGGATTGTTAATCTATCCAAATCGCGCGATCCAATGGAGATGCCCAAAACTCCATCGTTTGATGTCAGATTGGGTCAATTTTTGGTCATTTCAAAGGTACTTTAGTGGCCTCTCATTCTTGACTGGAATCGTTGTATTCCGAATCCATTTGGACATCCATAAGTGGGATCGCAGTCGTTGGTCCTAAATGTTTCCATCATCTCCTTGTCCAGTAGTAACCGTCATAACTCTCTCTTTAGAGGTAAAATTTAAACTACTTTAGGTCATTGGAATGGGAACTTGTGAAATTTCCAAATGCGACCAGAATTGCCTAATTCAGAGAACGTTCGATATCCCAAAAGCACGTCGAAACACTTCGATCGTCATTTTTTATTATGGATTGTTAATCTTTTTAAATCGCTTGATCCAATGGAGACACCCAAAACTCCATCATTTCATGCTAGATTGGGTTGATTTTTGGTCATCTGAAAGTTACTCTAGTGTGCTTTCATTCTTGACTGGAATCATCATATTCCGAGGCCATTTAGGCATCCGTAAGTGGGATTGCAGTCGTTAATCCTAAATGTTTCCTTTAATTCCTTGTCCAATAGTAACCCTTATAACTCTCTTCAGAGGTCAAATTTAAACTGTTTCAGGTCATTGGAATGGTAACTTGTCAAGCTTCCAAATGAGACCAGAATAGCCTAATTCAGAGACCGTTCGATACCCCAAAAGCACGTTCGAACTCTTTGATCATCTTTTTTCAATATGGATTGTTAATCGTTCCAAATCACGCAATCAAATGAAGAGGACCATAACTCCATTGTTTGATGTCAGATTGGGTCGACTTTTGATCATTTAAAAGTTACTTTAGTTCTCTTTCATTTTTGGCTGGAATCATCGTATTCTGAGACCATTTGGGCATCTGTAAGTGGGATTGCAATCGTTGTTCCTGAATGTTTCCTCCATCTCCTTGTCCAATAGTATCCCTAATAACTCTGTACAGAGGTTAAATTTAGATAATTTTAGGTCATTGGAATGGTAACTTCTCAAGCTTCTAAATGGGACCATAATTGCATATTTAAGAGATTGTTCGATATCCCAAAAGCACGTTGGAACTCTCCGATGCTCAATTTTTAATATGGATTGTTAATCTTTCCAAATCATGCGATCCAACGGAGACGCCCATAACTCCATAGTTTGATGTCAAATTGGGTCGATTTTTGGTCTTCTGAAAGGTACTTTAGTGCACCTTAGTTCCTGACTGGATTGTCGTTTTCCGAGACCATTTAGGAATCCGTAACTGGGATTGCAGTCTTCAGTCCTGAATGTTTCTTTCATCTCCTTGTCCAATAGTAACCCTCATAACTCTCTCTTCAGAGGTCGAATTTAGACTGCTTCAGGTCATTGGAATGGTAACTTGTCAAGCTTCCAAATGAGACCAGAATTGCATAATTCATAGACTGTTCGATATCACAAAAGCTCGTTGGAACTCTTCGATCATCATTTTTCAATATGGATTGTTAATCTTTCCAAATTGCGCAATCCAATAGAGAGGCCCATAACTCCATCATTTGATGTCAAATTGGGTCGATTTTTTATCATCTGAAACTTACTTTACTTCTCTTTCATTCTTGAATAGAATCATCATATTCCGAGACCATTTGGGCATCTGTAAGTGGGATCGTAGTTGTTAGTTCTGAATGTTTTCTTCATCTCTTTGTCCATTAGTAACCCTAATAAATCTCTCTTTAGAGGTCGAATTTAGACAATTTCAGGTCATTGGAATGGTTACTTCTTAAGCTTCCAAATGGGACCAGAATTGCATAATTCAGAGACCGTTCGATATCCCAAAAGCATGTTGGAACTCTTCAATACTCAATTTTTAATATGGATTGTTAATCTTTCCAAATTGCGTGATCCAATGGAGATGCCTATAACTCCATCATTTAATGTCGGATAGGGTTGATTTTGGGTCATCTGAAAGGTACTTTAGTGCTCCTTCGTTCCTGATTGGAATCGTGGCATTCCGAGACCATTTGGGAATCCCTAAGTGGGATCGCAGTCTTCGGTCCTGAATGTTTCCTTCATCTCCTTGTCCAATAATAACCATTATAACTCTCTCTTCAGAGGTCGAATTTAGACTGTTTCAAGTCATTGGAATGGTAACTTGGCAAGCTTCCAAATGAGACCAGAATTGTCTAATTCAGAGACCGTTCGATATCCTAAAAGCATGTTGGAACTCTTCGATCAACATTTTTCAATATGGATTCTTAATCTTTCTAAATTGTGCAATCTAACAAAGAGGGCCATAACTCCATCATTTGATGTCGGATTGGGTCGATTTTTTATCATCTGAAAGTTACTTTACTTCTCTTTCATTCTTGACTAGAATCATCATATTTTGAGACCATTTGGGCAACTATAAGTGAGATCACAGTTGTCAGTCCTGAATGTTTCCTTCATCTCCTTGTCCAATAGTAACCCTAATAATGCTCTCTTCAGAGGTCGAATTTAGACTATTTTAGGTCATTGGAATGGTAACTTCTCAAGCTTCCAAATGGGACCAGAATTGCATAATTCAGAGACCGTTCGATATCCCGAAAGTACATTGGAACTCTTCGATCCTCAATTATTAATATGGATTGTTAATCTTTCCAAATCACGCAATCCAACGGAGATGCCCAAAGCTCCATTATTTGATGTCAGATTGGGTTGATTTTTGGTCATCTGAAAGGTACTTTAGTGCTCCTTCGTTCCTGACCGAAATCATCGTATTCTGAGACCATTTGGGAATCAATAAGTGGGATCGCAGTGTTCCGTCCAGAATGTTTCCTTCATCTCCTTGTCCAATAGTAACCCTCATAACTCTCTCTTCAGAGGTCAAACTTAGACTGTTTCAGGTCATTGGAATGTTAACTTGTCATGCTTCAAAATGAGACTAGAATTGCCTAATTCATAGACTGTTCGATCTCCCAAAAGCACATTGGTACTCTTCGAATCATCATTTTTCAATATGGATTGTTAATGTTTACAAATCACGCAATCCAACATAGAGGCCCATAACTCCATCATTTTATGTCGAATTGGGTCAATTTTTTATCATCTAAAATTTACTTTAGTTCTCTTTCATTCTTGCCTGGAATCATCGTATTCCGAGACCATTTGGGCATCTGTAAGTGGGATCGTAGTCATCGGTCCTGAATGTTTCTTTCATCTCCTTATCCAATAGTAACCCTAATAACTCTCTCTTTAGAGGTCGAATTTAGATTATTTCAGGTCACTGGAATGGTAACTTCTCAAGCTTCCAAATGAGACCAGAATTGCCTAATTCATTGACCGTTCAATATCCCAAAAGCACGTTGGAACTCTTCGATCCTCATTTTTTAATATGGATTTATAATATTTCCAAATCGCTCGATTGAATGGAGATGACCATAATTACCTTGTTTGATGTCAGATTGGGTCGATTTTTGGTTATCTAAAAGGTACTTTAGTGCTCCTTTGTTCTTGACAGGAATCATTGTATTCCGAGGTCATTTGGGAATCTGTAAGTGGGATCACAGTCTTCAGTCCCGATTATTTCCTTCATCTCCTTGTCTAATAGTAACCCTCATAACTATCTCTTCAGAGGTCAAATTAAGACTATTTCAGGTGATTGGAATGGTAACTTCTCAAGCTTCCAAATGAGACCAGAATCGCTTTATTCAGAGACCGTTTGATATCCCAAAAGCATGTTGGAACTCTTCGATCATCATTTTTCAATATGGATTGTTAATCTTTCCAAATCGCGCAATCCAACAACGAGGCCCATAACTCCATCGTTTGATGTGGGATTGGGTCGATTTTTGATCATCTGAAACTTACTTTACTTCTCTTTCATTCTTAGCTGGAATCAACGTACTCCGAGACCAATTGGGCATCTGTAAGTGAGAACACAGTCGTCGGTCCTGAATGTTTCCTTCATCACCTCTTCCAATAGTAAACCTAACAACTCTCCCTACAGAGGTCGAATTTAGGCTATTTCAGGTCATTGGAATGGTAGCTTCTCAAGCTTCCAAATGGGACCAAAATTGCCTATTTCAGAGACCGTTCGATATCCCAAAAGCACGTTGGAACTCTTCGATCCTCAATTTTTAATATGGATTGTTAATCTTTCCAAATCACGCGATCCAATGGAGATGCCCATAACTCCATCGTTTGATGTCGGATTGGGTTGATTTTAGGTCATCTGAAAGGTACTTTAGTGCTCCTTCATTCCTGACTGGAATCGTGGCAGTCCGAGACCATTTGGGAATCCGTAAGTGGTATTGTAGTCTTCGGTCCTGAATGTTTCCTTCATCTCCTTGTCCAATAATAACCCTCATAACTCTCTCTTCAGAGGTCAAATTAGACTGTTTCACGTCATTGGAATGGTAACTGGTTAAGCTTCCAAATGAGACCAGAATTGCCTAATTCAGAGACCGTTCGATATCCTAAAAGCAAGTTGGAACTCTTCGATCATCATTTTTCAATATGGATTGTTAATCTTTCCAAATCACGCAATCCAACGAAGAGGCCCATAACTCCATCGTTTGATGTCGGATTGGGTCGATTTTTGATCATCTGAAAGTTACTTTAGTTCTCTTTCATTCTTGACTGGAATCATCGTATTCTGAGACTATTTGGGCAACAGTAAGTGGGATCGCAGTCGTTGGTCCTGAATATTTCCCTCATCTCCTTGTCCAATAGTAACCCTAATAACTCTCTCTTTAGAGGTCGAATTTCGACCATTTCAGGTCATTGGAATGGTAACTTTTCAAGCTTCCAAATGGGACTAGAATTGCATAATTCAGAGACCATTCGATATCCCAAAAGCACGTTGGAGCTCTTCGATCCTCAATTTTTAATATGGATGTTAATCTTTCGAAATCACACGATCCAACGGAGATGCGCATAACTCCATCGTTTGATGTCAGATTGGGTCGATTTTTGGTCATTTGAAAGGTACTTTAGTGCTCCTTCATTCTTGACTGGAATTGTCGTATTCCGAGACCATTTGGGTAACCGCAAGTGGGATCACAGTCTTCGGTCCTGAATGTTTCCTTCATCTCGTTGTCCAATGGTAACCCTCATATTCTCTCTTCAGAGGTCGAATTTAGACTGTTTCAGGTCATTGGAATGGTAACTTGTCAAGCTTCCAAAAGAGACCAGTATTGCCTAATTCAGAGGCTGATCGATATCCCAAAGGAACGTTGGAACACTTCTATCATTATTTTTCAATATGGATTGTTAATCTTTCCAAATCGCTCAATCCAACGAAGAGGCCCATAACTCCATCGTTTGATGTCGGATTGGGTCGATTTTTGATCATCTGAAAGTTACTTTAGTTCTCTTTCATTCTTGACTGGAATCATCGTATTTTGAGACCATTTGGGCATCTATAAGTGGGAACGCAACCGTCGGTCCTGAATATTTCCTTCATCTCCTTATCCAATAATAACCCTAATAACTCTCTCTTCAGAGGTCAAATTTAGACTATTTCAAGTCATTGGAAGGGTAACTTCTTAATCTTCCAAATGGGACTAGAAGTGCCTAATTTAGAGACCGTTCGATATCTCAAAAGGACGTTGGAAGTATTCGATCCTTATTTTTTAATATGGATTGTTAATCTTTCCAAATCGTGCAGTCCACGGAGACGCCCATAACTCCATCGTTTGATGTCAGATTGGGTTGTTTTTTGGTCATCTGAAAGGTACTTTAGTGCTCCTTCATTCTTGACAGGAGTCGTTGTATTCCGAGACCATTTGGGAATATGTAAGTGGGATCGTAGTCTTTGGTCCTGAATGTTTCCTTCATCACTTTCTCCAATAGTAACACTCATAACTCTCACTTCAGAGGTCGAATTTAGACTGTTTCAGGTCATTGGAATGGTAACTTGTCAAGCTTCAAAATGAGACTAGAATTGCCTTATTCAGAGACCGTTCGATATCCCAAAAGCATGTTGGTACTGTTTGTATCATCATTTTTCAATATGGATTGTTAATGTTCACAAATCACACAATCTAACGGAGAGGCCCATAACTCCATCGTTTGATGTCGAATTGGGTCGATTCTTGATCATCTAAAAGTTACTTCAGTTCTCTTTCATTCTTGGCTAGAATCATCGTCTTCCGACACCATTTGGGCATCTGTAAGTGGGATCACAGTCGTCGGTCCAGAATGTTTTCTTCACCTCCTTGTCCAAGAGTAACCCTAATAACTCTCTCTAAAGAGGTCAAATTTAGACTGTTTCTTGTCATTGGAATGGTAACTTGTCAAGCTTCCAAATGAGACCAGAATCGTGTAATTTAAAGACCGTTCGATATCCCAGACACATGTTGGAACTCTTCAGTCATCATTTTTTGATATGGATTGTTAATCTTTCCAAATCGCACAATCCAATAGAGAGGCCCATAACTCCATCATTTGATGTTGGATTGGGTCGATTTTTGATCATCCGAAAGTTACTTCTCTTTCATTATTGGCTGGAATCAACGTACTCCGAGACCATTTAGGCATCTTTAAGTGGGATCGCAGTCGCCGATCCTCAATGTTTCCTTCATCTCCTCCTCCAATTGTAACCCTAATAACTCTCACTTCAAAGGTCAAATTTAGGCTATTTCAGGTCATTGGAATGGTAACTTCTCAAGCTTCCAAATAGGACCAGAATTACCTATTTCAAAGACCGTTCGATATCCCAAAAGCACGTTGGAACTCTTCGATCCTCAATTTTTAATATGGATTGTTAATATTTCCAAATCACACGATCCAACAGAGATGCCCATAACTCCATCGTTTGATATTGGATTAGGTTGATTTTGGGTTATCTAAAAGGTACTTTACTGCTCCTTCGTTACTGACTTGAATCATGGCATTTTGAGATCATTCGAGAATTCGTAAGTGGGATTGAAGTCTTTGGTCCTGAATGTTTCCTTCATCTCGTTGTCCAATAATTACCCTCATAACTCTCTCTTCAGAGGTCAAAATTAGACTGTTTCACGTCATTGGAATGGTAACTTAGCAAGCTTCCAAATGAGACCAGAATTGCCTAATTCAGAGACCATTCGATATCCTAAAAGCATGTTGGAACTCTTCGATCATCATTTTTCAATATGGATTGTTAATCTTTCCAAATTGCACAATCCAATGAAGAGGCCCATAACTCCATCGTTTGATGTCTGATTGGGTCAATTTTTGATCATCTGAAAATCACTTTAGTTCTCTTTCATTCTTGACTGGAATCATCGTATTCCGAGACCATTTGGGCAACTGTAAGTGGGATCACAGTCGTCGATCTTGAATATTTCCTTCATCTCCTTGTCCAATAGTAACCCTAATAACTCTCTCTTTAAAGGTCGAATTTAGATTATTTCAGGTCATTGGAATGGTAACTAATCAAGCTTCCAAATGGGACAGAATTGCATAATTCAAAGACCGTTCGATATCCCAAAAGCATGTTGAAACTCTTCGATCATTATTTTTTTAATATAGATTGTTAATCTTTCCAAATCGTGCAATCCAACGGAGACGCCCATAACTCCATCATTTGATGTCGGATTGGGTCGATTTTTATCATCTGAAAGTTACTTTAGTTCTCTTTCATTCTTGACTAGAATCATCGTATTCTGAGACCATTTTTGCATCTGTAAGTGGGATCGCAGTCGTCGGTCCTGAATGATTCCTTCATCTCCTTGTCCAATAATAACCCTAATAACTCTCTCTTCAGAGGTCAAATTTAGACAATTTCTGGTCATTGGAAGGGTAACTTCTCAAGCTTCCAAATAGGACCCGAATTGCCTAATTCAGATAGTGTTCGATATCCTAAAAGCCCGTTGGAATTATTCAACATTTTTAATATGGATTGTTAATCTTTCCAAATCATGCGATCCTTGGAGATGCCCATAACTCCATCGTTTGATGTCGAATTGGGTCAATTTTTGGTCATCTGAAAGGTTCTTTATTGCTCCTTTGTTCCTGACTGAAATCGTCATATTCCGAGACCATTTGGGAATCTGTAAGTGGGATCGCAGCCTTCGGTCCTGAATGTTTCTTTCAACTCTTTGTCCAATAGTAGCCATCATAAGTCTCTCTTCAGAGGTCGAATTTAGACTGTTTTAGGTCATTAGAATGGTAACTTGTCAATCTTCTAAATGAAGCCAGAATTGCCTAATTCAGAGACCGTTCGATATCCCAAAAGCACCTTGGAACTCTTCGATCATCATTTTTAATATGGATTGTTAATCTTTCAAAATTGAGTAATCCAACGGAGAGGCCCACAACTCCATCGTTTGATGTCGGATTGGGCCGATTTTTTATCATCTAAAAGTTATTTTAGTTCTCTTTCATTATTAACTACAATCATCATATTCCGAGACCATTTGGGCATATGGAAGTGGGTTCATAGCCGTCAGTCCTGAATGTTTCCTTCATCTCCTTGTCCAATAGTAACCCTAAGAACTCTCTCATCAGAGCTCGAATTTAGACTATTTTAGGTCATTGGAATGGTAACTTCTCAAGCTTCCAAATGGGAATATTTTTGCCTAATTTAAAGACCGTTCGAAATCCAAAATGCACAATGGAACTACTCAATCCTCATTTTTTTTAATATGGATTGTTAATCTTTCTAAATCGCGCGATCCACGGAGACGATCCATGGAGACGCCCAGAACTCCATCGTTTGATGTCAGAATGGGTCGATTTTTGGTCATTTAAAAGGTACTTTAGTTCTCCTACATTCCTGACTAGAATTGTCTTATTTTGAGACCATTTGGGAATCCGTAAGTGGGATCGCAATCTTCGGTCCTGAATGTTTCCTTCATCTCCTTATCCAATAGTAACCCTCATAACTCTCTCTTCAGAGGTCGAATTTAGACTGTTTCAGGTCATTGGAATGGTAACTTGTCAAGCTTCTAAATGAGACCAGAATTGCCTAATTCAGAGATAGTTCAATATCCCGAAAGCACCTTGGAACTCTTCGATCATCATTTTTTAATATGGATTGTTAATCTTTCAAAATTGGGTAATCCAACGGAAAGGCCCACAACTCCATCATTTGATGTCAAATTGGGTCAATTTTTGATCATTTGAAAGTTACTTTAGTTCTCTTTCATTCTTGACTGGAATCATCGTATTCCGAGACCATTTGGGCATATGGAGGTGGGATCGCAACCGTCGGTCCTGAATGTTTCCTTCATCTCCTTGTCCAATAGTAACCCTAATAAATCTCTCATCAAAGGTCGAATTTAGACTATTTCAGGTCATTGGAATGGTAACTTCTCAAGCTTCCAAATGGGAATAGAATTGCCTAATTCAAGGACCGTTCGATATCCAAAAAGCACGATGGAACTATTCGATCCTCATTTTTTTAATATGAATTGTTAATCTTTATAAATCACGTGATCCAAGGAAATGCCCAAAATTCCATCGTTTGATATTGGATTCGGTCGATTTTTGGTCATCTGAAAGGTACTTTAGTTCTCCTACATTCCTGACTGGAATTGTCGTATTCTGAGACCATTTGGGAATCCGTAAGTGGGATCGCAATCTTCGGTCCTAAATGTTTTCTTCATCTCCTTGTCCAATAGTAACCCCCATAACTCTCTCTTCAGAGGTCGAATTTAGATTGTTTCAGGTCATTGGAATGGTAACTTGTCAAGCTTCTAAATGAGACCAGAATTGCCTAATTCAGAGACCGTTCAATACCCCAAAAGCATGGTGGAACTCTTTGATCATCATTTTTTAATATGGATTGTTAATCTTTCAAAATTGGGTAATCCAATGGAGAGGCCCACAACTCCATCGTTTGATGTCGGATTGGGTCAAATTTTGATCACCTAAAAGTTACTTTAGTTCTCTTTCATTCTTAACTAGAATCATCGTATTCTAAGACCATTTGGGCATATGGAAGTGGGATCGCAGTCGTCGGTCCTGAATGTTTCCTTCATCTCCTTGTCCAATAGTAACCCTAATAACTCTCTCATCAGAGCCCTAATTTTGACTATTTTAGGTCATTGGCATGGTAACTTCTCAAGCTTCCAAATGGGACCAGAATTACCTAATTCAGAGACTATTCGATATCCCAAAAGTACGTTGGAACTCTTCAATCATCATTTTTCAATATGGATTGTTAATCTTTCCAAATCACCCAATCCAACGAAGAGGCCCATAACTCCATCGTTTGATGTCGGATTGGGTCAATTTTTGATCATCTGAAAGTTACTTTAGTTCTCTTTCATTCTTGACTGGAATCATCATATTCCGAGACCATTTAGGCAACTGTAAGTGGGATCGCAGTCGTTGGTCCTGAATGTTTCCTTCGTCTCCTTGTCCAATAATAACCCTAATAACTCTCTCTTTAGAGGTCAAATTTAGATTATTTCAGGTCATTGGAATGGTAACTTCTCAAGCTTCCAAATGGGACCAGAATTGCATAATTCAAAGATCGTTCGATATCCCAAAAGCACATTGGAACTCTTCAAGAACTCTTCGATATCATTTTTAAATATGGATTCTTAATCTTTCCAAATCGCATAATCCAACGGAGAGGCCGATAACTCCAACGTTTGATGTCGAATTGGGTCAATTTTTTATCGTCTGAAAGTATCGTTAGTTCTCCTTCATTCGTGACTGGAATCATCGTATTCCGAGACCATTTGGGCATCTGTAAGTGGGATCGCAGTTGTCAGTCCTGAATGTTTCCTTCATCTCCTTGTCCAATAGTAACCCTAATAACTCTCTTCAGAGGTCAAATTTAGACTCTTTCAGGTCATTGGAATGGTAACTTCTCAAGCTTCCAAATGGGACCAGAATTACCTAATTTAGAGACCGTTCGATATCCCAACAGAACATTGGAACTCTTTGATCCTCAATTATTAATATGGATAGTTAATCTTTCTAACTCACTCGATCTAACGGAGATGCCCATAGCTCCATCATTTGATGTCAGATTGGGACAATTTTTTGTCATCTGAAAGGTACTTCAGTATTCCTTCGTTCTTGACAAAAATCATCGTATTCCAAGACCATTTGGGAATCCGTAAGTGGGATCGCAGTCTTCGGTCCTGAATGTTTCCTTTATCTCCTTGTCCAATAGTAACCCTCAAAACTCTCTTCAGAGGTCGAATTTAGATAGTTTCTGGTCATTGGAATGGTTACTTGTCAAGCTTCCAAAGAAGACTAGAATTGCCTAATTTAGAGACCGTTCGATATCCCAAAAGCACTTTGGAACTCTTCAATTATCATTTTTCAATATGGATTGTTAATCTTTCCAAATCGCGTAATCAAACAGAGAGGCCCATAACTCCATCGTTTGATTTCGGATTGGGTCATTTTATTTATAATTTGAATGTTACTTTAGTTCTCTTTCATCCTTAACTGGAATCATCGTATTCTGAGACCATTTAGGCGTTAATAAGTGGGGTCGTAGTCGTCGGTCCTGAATGTTTTCTTCATCTCCTTGTCCAATAGTAACTGTAATAACTCTCTTTTGAGTGGTCGAATTTAGACTATTTCAGGTCATTGGAATGGTAACTTCTTAAGCTTCTAAATGGGACTAGAATTTCCTAATTCAGAGACCGTTCAATATCCCAAAAGCACGTTGGAACTCTTAGATCCACATTTTTTAAAATGGATTGTTAATCTTTCTAAATTGCGCAAACCATGGAGACGCCTATAACTCCATCGTTTAAAGTTGGATTGGGTCAATTTTTGGTTATCTAAAAGGTACTTTAGTGCTCCTTCGTTCATGACCAGAATCGTCATATTCCGAGACCATTCGCGAATCCCTAAGTGGGATCGCAGTCGTCGGTCCTGAATGTTTTCTTCATCTCCTTGTCCAATAGTAACCCTCAAAACTCTCTCTTCAGAGGTCAAATTTAGACTATTTCAACTCATTGCAATGGCAACTTGTCAGGCTTCCAAGTTACAACAGAATTGCCTAATTTAGAGACCGTTCGATATCCCAAAAGCACGTTGGAACTCTTCGATCATCATTTTTCAATATGGAATGTTAATCTTTCCAAATCGCACAATCTAACGAGAGGCGCATAACTTCATCGTTTGATGTCGAAATGGGTTGATTTGTTATCATAAGAAAGTTACTTTAGTTCTCTTTCGTTCTTGACTGGAATCATCGTATTTCAAGGCCATTTAGGCATCTGTATGAGGGGTTGCAGTCGTCGGTCCTGAATGTTTCCTCCATCTCCGTGTCCAATAGTAACCCTAATAAATCTCTCTTCAGAGGTCGAATTTAGTCTATTTTAGGTCATTGGAATGGTAACTTCTCAAGCTTCCAAATGGGACCAGAATTGCCTAATTTATAGACCGTGGGATAGAAGTCTTCGCTCGTGAATGTTTCCTTCATCTCCTTGTCCAATAGTAAACCTCATAAGTCTCTCTTCAGAGGTCGAATTTAGACTGTTTCAGGTCATTGGAATGGTAACTTATTAAGCTTCCTAATGAGACCAGAATTGCCTAATTCAGAGACCGTTCGATATTCCAAAAGCACGTTGGAACTCTTCGATCATCATTTTTCAATATGGATTGTTAATCTTTCCAAATTGCGTAATCCAACGGAGAGGTTCATAACTCCATCGTTTGATGTCGGATTGGGTCAATTTTTTATCATCTGAAAGTTACTTTAGTTCTCTTTAATTCTTGGTTGGAATCATTGTATTCCGAGACAATATGGACATTTTTAAGTGGGATCGCAGTCGTAGGTCCTGAATGTTTCCTTTATCTCCTCTTCCAATAGTAACCCTAATAACTCTCTCTTCAGATGTCGAATTTAGACTATTTTAGGTTATTAGAATGGTAACTTCTCAAGCTTCCAAATGGGACCAGAATTGCCTAATTTAGAGACCGTTCGATTTCCCAAAAGCACGTTAGAACTCTTTGATCCTCATTTTTTAATATTCATTGTTAATCTTTTCTCCAAGTCTCACGATCCAACGGAGACGCCCATAACTCCATCGTTTGATGTCGGATTGGGTCAATTTTTAGTCATCTGAAATGTACTTTAGTGCTCCTTCCTTCCCAACTTGAATCGCCGTATTCTAAGACCATTTGGGAATTGAATCTGTAAGTTGGATTGCAGTCTTCAGTTAAGAATCTTTCCTTCATCTCCTTATCCGATAGTTACCCTCATAAATCTATCTTCAGAGGTCGAATTTAGACTATTTCAAGTCATTGGAATGGAAACCTGTTAAGCTTCCAATTGAGACCAGAATTGCCTAATTCAGAGACCGTTCGATAACCTAAAAGCACGTTGGAACTCTTCGAACATCATTTTTCAATATGGATTGTTAATCTTTCCAAATCGCACAATCCAATAGAGAAGCCCATAACTCCATCGTTTGATGTCGGATTTGGTCAATTTTTTATCATATGAAAGTTACTTTAGTTCCTTTCATACTTGGCTGGAATCATCGTATTTCGAGACCATTTGGGCATCTGTAAGTGGGATCACAGTCATCGGTCCTAAATGTTTCCCTCATCTCCTCTTCCAATAGTAACCCTAATAACTCTCTCTTCAGAGGTTGAATTTAGATTATTTCAGGTCATTGGAATGATAACATCTCAAGCTTCCAAATGGGACCAGAATTTCCTAATAACGAGACCGTTCGATATCCAAAAAGCATGTTGGAACTCTTCGATCCTCATTTTTTAATATGGATTGTTAATCTTTCTGAATCGCACGATCCAATAGAGAAACCCATAACTCCATCGTTTGATGTCGGATTTGGTCAATTTTTTATCATATGAAAGTTACTTTAGTTCCTTTCATACTTGGCTGGAATCATCGTATTTCGAGACCATTTGGGCATCTGTAAGTGGGATCACGGTCATCGGTCCTAAATGTTTCCCTCATCTCCTCTTCCAATAGTAACCCTAATAACTCTCTCTTCAGAGGTTGAATTTAGACTATTTCAGGTCATTGGAATGATAACATCTCAAGCTTCCAAATGGGACCAGAATTTCCTAATAACGAGACCGTTCGATATCCAAAAAGCATGTTGGAACTCTTCGATCCTCATTTTTTAATATGGATTGTTAATCTTTCTGAATCGCGCGATCCAATGGAGACGCCCATAACTCCATCATTTGATGTCAGATTAGGTCAATTTTTGGTCATCTGAAAGGTACTTTAGTGCTCCTTCATTCCTAAGTGGAATCATCGTAATCCGAGACCATTTGGGAATCAGTAATTGGGATCGCAGTCTTCGCTCCTGAATGTATCCTTCATCTCCTTGTCCAATAGTTACCCTCATAACTCCCTCTTCAGAGGTCGAATTTAGACTGTTTGAGGTCAATGGCATGGTAACTTGTCAAGCTTCCAAATGAGACCAGAATTGCCTAATTCAGAGACCGTTCGATATCCCAAAAGCACGTTAGAAATCTTCATTCTTCATTTTTCAATATGGGTTGTTGATCTTTCCAAATCATGCAATCCAACGGAGAGGGCCATAACTCCATCGTTTGCTGTTAGATTGGGTCAATTTTTGATCATCTGAAAGTAACTTTAGTGCTCCTTCATCCATGACTGGAAACGTCGTATTCCGAGACCATCTGGGAATCCATAAGTGAGATCGCAGTCTTCGATCCTAAATGTTTCCTTTATCTCCTTGTCCAATAGTAACCCTCATAACTCTCTCTTCAGAGGTCGAATTTAGACTGTTTTAAGTCGTTGGAATGGTAACCTGTCCAGCTTCCAAATGAGACCAGAATTGCCTAATTCAGAGACCGTTCGATATCCCAAAATCATGTTGGAACTCTTCGATCATCATTTTTCAATAAGGATTGTTAATCTTTCCAAATCACACAATCCAATGGAGAGGCCCATAACTCCATCATTTGATGTCGGATTGGGTCAATTTTTTAACATCTCAAAGTTGCTTTAGTTATCTTTCATTCTTGGCTGGAATCATCCTATTCCGATACCCTTTGGGCATCTGTAAGTGGGATCACAATCGTCTGTCCTGAATGTTTCCTTCATTTCCTCTTCCAATAATAACCCTAATAACTCTCTCTTTAAAGGTCGAATTTATACTATTTTAGGTCATTGGAATGGTAACTTCTCAAGCTTCCAAATGGGACCAGAATTGTCGAATTTAGAGACCGTTCGAAATCCCAAAAGCACATTGGAACTCTTCGATCCTTAATTTTTAATATGGATTATTAATCTTTCCAAATGGTGCGATCCAACAGAGATGCCCCTAACTCCATCGTTTGATGTCAGATTAGGTCAATTTTTAGTCATCTGAAAGGTACTTTAGTGCTCCCTCGTTCCTGATTGAAATTGTCGTATTCTGAGACCATTTGGGAATCCGTAAGTGGAATTGCAGTCTTCGGTCCTGATGTTTCCTTCATCTCCTTGTCCAATAGTAACCCTCATTAGTCTCTCTTCAGAGGTTGAATTTAGACTGTTTCAGGTCATTGGAATGACAACTGGTCAAGCTTCCAAATGAGACCAGAATTGCCTAATTAAGAGACCGTTTGATATCCCAAAAGCATGTTGAACCTCTTCGATCATCATTTTTCAATATAGATTGTTAATCTTTCCAAATCGTGTAATCCAATGGAGAGGTGTAAGTGCCATAGTTTTTAGCCCTTTGTGTTGTCAAATTTGTGGTGCCAAAGACACTACTATGACGCTTGCATATATGAAGAATAAAGCACTACTCAAGATCAGCTTTAATTAACCAGCACTGTTCATAAGTCAAGACTCGAGAAAGTGAGATTGTTTAACTAGATTCAAGAAGCTTTCAAGTTCAAACTCAAGATCTCTAGAAGCTTTCAAGTTCAATCTCAAGATCTCAAAATGCTCTCAAGTTTAAGCGACATCAAGACTTCAAGCTCCATTACTTTCGAAGGTCACTCATCTCTATAGTTTCAATGTCCTTACTTCACTATCGGGGTATGACTAACCTTAGGTTGACCTTTAGAGTAGGCCATTTTGGATACATAATTCATATGTTTTATATAAATGAGTTTGCTCTGTTCTAAGACTAGTCCTGGACTTTGTTCGACTAGTCCTAGCACTAATTCGACCTGTCTAAACATTTCTTGGATTAGTCGTAAGTTTGTTACAAAAATTAGAAAATTTCTGTTAGGCTTCGACTAGTCCTGAGAACTGTTCGACCAGTCGTAGGAACAGGGTCAACTGCATCTTCGACCAGTCGTAGGAACAGTGTCGACTACATCTTCGACCAGTCGTAGACCTACGACTCAAAGAACAGCATTGAAATTCGGACACCTACGACCCGTCGAAGGGATCCTGCAACCAATTGAAGGAGACCTACGACCAGTCAAAGGAAACCTACGACCAGTCGTGAAACTGTCAAATCTTATTACACTCGAATTTTTAAATATCTATTGGTTCTACGACCAGTCGTAGGGGTCCTTAGACCAATCGAAGACGTGATTTGCTCACCTATAAATAAAGAACGAATCTCATAATAAATTAAGCAATTCAAGTTAATTTAATTCAGTCTTCTGAGAGATAAGTCGGTGCTCCATTTAAGCTAAGTGTGCATATTTAATATTCTCTTTCTTTAGCTTTGTTAATTGATTTTATTTCTTGCATTCCAATCTAATCTGAAAAGAGGAATTGTTGTTTTCCTTTTTCTAGAATCAAAATCAATTAGAGCTAGCCCTTTTGTTTTAATTTAAAAACTATTAGAACCTAGAACCATTATAAAGTGAGTATTGGACATTGAACTTTGACATTCAAATCTCTACTCTGACTTGGTTCTTCTGGGCTGCTACAACGAAGGAGAAAATCAAGTATTTTAAAATTTGTCTAATTTACATTGTTTGGTTTTATTTGAGTTTAAGCCAGAAAAATCTCAAAGTTATTGGTTATCTGAGGAGAGCCAGAAAACTCAGAAGTGAGGGTTTTTAAATTGTGTAAGCCCTTTGAAAAAGACACGATTGTGAAGGTTTTGGGTGAACCTGTGAAAACCTATTTGATAATGAACGCTAATGTCTCCTGTGTGAGGATATTAGGAGTGGAGTAGCATTCTGTATGGCTATTGTTTAACAGTTGGTGAACACACAGGCGAACCACTATAATTCTTTATGTTGTGTATGTGTGATTTATATTTCCTATCTTTTACCATTCAGAATTGTAGAATGTATGTGTGAATGTGAATGTTGTAATCATTTCATTTCAAGCATAGTGGGGAATGTTGTAATAATTTAGATTTACATTTTAGCATTATATTTTTGTCATCTCTTTATTACGTTGAGCTTCAGTTTCTCTATTTGTTCTAGAAATAAGGTTGTCCTAGCATAAACTTTAGTTTTTGGTGTAAGGTTGTCCTTAGAACAATTTTTGTTTCAATTTCTCTATTTTAGGTTGCTTTCCATTCCTATACAGTGATTGGTGTATAGTGCTATCTATTCTTTGTTTCATATTTCGTTGTATTTAAATTTAATTTGGCATAGTCCTATTCACCCCCCACCCCCCCCCCCCCCCCTCTAGGACATATAGCTTGGCCATTTCAAGTGGTATCAAAGCATAATAGCTCGCTCTTATTGCTTTTTATTTGGATTTAATTCCTGAACTAATGATCTAAGCTATATATAAGATGTCAAATTTTGATAGCCTATTAGTCACTAGGCCTCCACCCTTTGATGGCTCTAACTATGCCTATTAGAAAGCCATGATGGGGATCTTCCTCAAATCCATGGATAAAAGTGTGTAGCTATCCACAGTGAATGAATGGACCCCTCCTACCACTGAAGTAACCGGGATTGATGGTTCAAAATCTATGAAAATTACACCGTATTTCTCTTGGACCACACTTCAGAAAACTGAGAGTAGTGCAAATGCTAAAGTACTAAATGCAATTACTTGTGCACTATCACCGGATCAATTCAAAAGAATTATATCCTGTGATTCTGTAAAACATGCTTGGGATATATTGGAAATGACACACGAGGGTACTTCAATTGTTAAGAAATCTAAGATACAAATCCTCACAACTAAATTTGAGGAAATACGTGTGGAAGAAAATGAAATGTTCATGGACTTCTATACCAGATTAAATGACATTGTAAACTCTATGTGGGGTCTAGGCGATAAAATTCCTGAAAGCAAGATATGTGCTAAAATACTACACTCACTTCCTGAACGGTTCAATTCTAAAGTAACCGCAATCCAGGAACTTCGTAATATGGACAATATAAGGGTTGAGGAATTAGTTGGCTTATTACAGACTTATGAGTTAACCTTTAAAGCTCCAAAAGGTAAATCTATTGCTTTAAAAACTTTTAAAAATGGTTTTTATGAAAATGATTTAAACTCTGATTTAGAAAACTCTGAGGATGATATGGCTATTTTGGCAAAGATATTTTATAAAATTTTTAAAAGTAAAAACAGGGTTGATTTTCAAAAAGCATTTGATAAAAAGAAACTTAAACCTAAAACTAGAAAATCATTAAAAGACAGTCAATGTTACAACTGCCATGAGTATGGGCATTTGGCTAACAAATGTCCTAATAAGGGCAAGTCAAAAAAGAAAAGTATGATAGCTACTTGGGATGAGTCCTCTGATTCTGAAGTCTCTTCTGAATCAGAAGATTATAAAACTGAGTCAGGGTGTGATGTTAAGGCCCTTATGACTCTATCCAAATTCACTTTTTCAGATAATGATGACTCGAATAATGAAGAAAATCTGAATAGTGAATATGAAAATGAAGATGATCTTCAAGATGCTTACAATGCCCTATACAAGAAAAGTTGTAAAATTGCTGTGAAATTGAAACTTCAAAAAGAGAAATTTTCTAAACTAAAAGAAATTTATGAATCTCTTGTTTTAGAAAAGTCCCATATTTCAGATTGTTTTGAAAAGACAATGCGATTTAGATTTTAAAACCTCCCAGTTTGAAAATCTTAAATCTGAAAACGAACAACTAAAACATGAAGTCTCTTCTCTCTTGAGTTTAAAGGAAACCTAGAAATATGCCCAAGGTGACCCTAAATTAGAAAAACTCTTATCTGGATTAAGAAAATATGGCGATCGATCCGGTCTGGGCTATGAAAAGAGTGTTCCTCCTAAACCGAAGAATACTTCTCCCACGTTTGTAAAGGGAGAGATCTTAAACTCAAAAGGGAAAGATCAAATGTTTTCTAAAAACCTTAAATCTTTTCAAAAACCTAAAAGACATATCAACTATAAAAAGCAAAGCTAAAGTCCTTTGGTAGAAAAGATAGTTGATCTACTTAAGGAGCTTCTAAAGTCTAACTCACTAGGTCATACTTATAACTCTTAGAATCGAAAGAAGACCTACTATCCTCCTAAACCCAAAATGGTTATCAAATGGGTTCCAAAGGTCACTTGCTTGGTTGCCCACACCGCTTTCAAAGCAACAAGCCATTCTAAGTGGTACCTAGATAGTGGATGCTCCAGGCATATGACAGGCGACAAGTCTTTATTCACCGATCTCAAAGACATGACTGACAGTTCAGTCACATTTGGAGATGGCAGCAACTGCAAGATTATGGGCCAAGGTACGGTTCAACTCTATAACCTTCCTTTGATTAAAAATGTGTTGTATGTTGAAGGACTGAAACATAATCTTCTAAGCATATCTTACATTTGTGATAATAACCATAGTGTATGGTTTTCTAATCAAAGCTGTGAGATTCTAAAGAACAAGGGTTCAGTAATACTAATTGAACGTAGAACGTCTGAAAACTGCTATATTGTTAGTGAATCCATCTCATCTAATCAATCACGCTACATGGTCCAAACAGACGAGATTGATTTATGGCACAAACGTCTTGGACATGTACATTACCGAAATTTACATAGATTGAGCAAATGGGAACTTATAAGAGGTCTACCCAAACTACAAAAATTAGATAAAATATGTGGTGAATGCCAGATTGGCAAATAAATAAGGAACTCACACAAAAAAGGTGAATTCCAATACCAAATCAAGACCACTTGAGCTTCTTCATATGGATCTAATAGGACCTTGCAGGACGGAAAGTCGAAGTGGCAAAAGATATATTTTGGTAACAGTAGATGACTTTACCAGATATACATGGGTTGTCTTCTTAAGGGAAAAATAAGAAACCCTTGAAGAAGTAAAAAAGGTTCTCAAAAGGATTCAAACTGAAAAAGGTTCTCAAGTCAGTAAGATTCGTAGTGATCATGGATCTGAATTTGAGAATAGCGGTTTTGAGAAGTTCTGTAGCGACCAAGGAATATTACATGAATTTTCAATGCCCAAAACTCCACAACAAAATGGAATAGTTGAAAGGAAAAATAGAGTGTTTCAAGAAATGGCTAATGTCATGTTGAACAGTATGAAGCTCTCTAAGAATCTTTGGGCTGAAGCAGTCAAAACAGCTTGCTATATTATTAACCAGGTTTACACTAGTAAAGGTAATAATAAAACAGCTTACGAAATGTGGTTCGATAAAATGCCTACTGTGAAATTGTTTCGAGTTTTTAGCAGCAAGTGTTATATTTTACGAGGTCGTGAACATCTGGGAAAGTTTGATACGAAGAGTGATGAAGGGATCTTTTTAGGATGCTCTTTAAACAGTCGAGCTTATAGGGTTCTGAACAAAAGGACTGGTGTGATTCAAAAATCCATCAATGTGGTCCTTGATGATCACTTAAACACACCAGTCTCAAATTCAGATAATGATGAAGTACTAGTAATTGATAAATCTGATATTTCATCTAATCAAACTGATTCTGAACTGAGGACTATTAAAGATCATCCAACCTCACAGATTCTTTGAAACCCTCTCACTGGTGTTCGTACCCATAGACAACTTGAGGATATATGCAATTAAGTATGTTTTACATCCCAGATAGAACCATCAAACGTAAAAGAAGCTCTTGCTGATGAAAACTAAATTGTTGCGATGCAAGAAGAACTTAACCAATTTGTGAGAAATGATGTTTGGTATCTCATACCTAGACCTAAAGATAAACACATCATTGGAACCAAATGGATTTTCAAAAATAAGTCCGACGAACTTGGCAATATAATTAGAAACAAGGCTAGACTAGTGGTACAAGGTTACACTCAAATTGAAGGTATTGACTATAATGAAACCTTTGCACCAGTAGCACCTCTAATCAATCAAACTCTTTATATCCATTGCGTGTTTTAGAAAGTTTAAGATTTACCAAATGGATGTGAAAAGTGCATTTTTAAATGGCAATCTACATGAGGAAGTTTATGTTGAACAACCAATGGGTTTTGAAGAACCCAAAAATGCTTATAATGTGTATCGTCTTAAAAAGGAACTTTACGCTTTAAAACAAGCTCCTAGGGCATGGTATGAGAAACTAATAAAGTTTCTATTAAGCCATAATTTTCAAATGGGATGTGTTGATAAAACTTTGTTTATTAAAAAACATAAGGATCACATCTTATCAGTACAAATCTATGTTGATGATATCATTTATCTACTTATACTAACATGACTATTAACTTTGCAGATTTGATGAAATCTCAGTTTGAAATGAGCTTGGTTGGGGAATTGAATTATTTCCTGGGGTTGTAAGTAAAACAAAAACCTGATGGAAAGTTCATTTCTCAATCTAAATATGCTATGAACTTGATTAAAAGATTTGGATTTGAGAATGGTAAGAACTTTGATACTCCTATGAGTACAACCTTGAAACTCTCAAAAGATTCAGCAGGTAAAAATGTGTATCCGAAATTATATCGGAGTATGATTGGTAGTCTATTGTATTTAACTGCTAGTAGACCTGATATCGCTCTAAGTGTTGGTATTTGCACTAGATATCAGTCTAAACCTGAAGAGTTGCACTTGACTGTTGTTAAGCGAATTATATGATATGTCGCAAGCACTGTTAATCTCGGTCTATAGTATCCTCATGAGACTAGTGTTCAATTAGCTGGGTGCTCGGATGCTGACTGGGCTGGTAATCTTAATGATCGAAAATCAACTAGTAGTGGTTGTTTTTATATCGAAAACTGTTTAGTTTATTGGTTTAGCAAGAAATAAAGTTCTATATCACTTTCAACAGCTGAAGTTGAATATATCACAGCTGGTAATGCATGTACACAGCTTGTTTGGATGAAATATATGCTAAGTGATTATGGAATTAAACAGGATTCTATGTTATTATGTTGTGATAATTCCAGTGCCATAAATATTTTTAAAAATCCAATTCAGCATTCTCGTAGTAAGCACAGTGATATTAGATTTCATTATATACAGGAATTAGTTGAAGAAAAGGTTATATCTTTGGAATATATCCCTACCGAGAATCAACGTGCTGATATTTTCACTAAACCGCTCAACAAAAGTAAGTTTAACAAAATGAAATTTGATCTCGGCATGTGCATTTTAAAATGATTAATTATGCCTATTTGTATCATAGTATATATATTTGCTAGTTTAGTTTTTAAATCTTGAAAAATATGCAAAAATCAAATTTTTTGGCCTGTACTCGACCAGTCGTGAGTATCCATGACCAGTCATGCTTTGACTGGTTGTGTATACCCACGACCAGTCATGAATCGCGTGGATTCACTTAAAATTTGGGGGAAATCATCTTCTTTTTCATTTCATCTTCACTTTCTAACGAGCCGACACACGACTAGTCGAACCCATCTTCCAAAATCTTCAAGGTTAGTGCTCCATTTATATTTTGCTTGTAGATTTGTGTCTAGATTGCTTCTATTGCTCTCTTGGAGTTGTCAATTTCGAATTTATTTGAGATTTGGGGTTTTTCTTTTGAAAATTTTGATTGGAGAAAACCCTTTTCTCAATCCTTTACAACTCTTTATATTCTTGAAATCTTTGTTGCATATGGCTTCTAAAGGAAGAAAATCAATGTCCCATGGTCCATCTTCTTCTTTCAGATCAGCCCCTATCACTAAGCGTCATCTTAGGGCTCCTGAGGACGATCCATCTTATGTTCAGGACATAAGATTGCGTAATGTAATTGTTGAGCATCTAGTAGATATTAATCATGTTGCTCCTTTTGATATTTTTTCTATGCTCCAATCTGTAGGTTGGAATAACTTATTGCTTTGGGGTGGGCCAGCACACCGGTTCATTGCCCAATCCATGTTTACATGCATTGTGCTTTCTCACTGAAAAATTTAACTTTTTCTATCTCCACAAGAGAAGGGTCATTTGAAGTTGATCGTCATTTGATTTCAGCCCTTATGGATATTTCAGTGAATGATGAGGGTATTCCCATCCATACTTTATCTGATAAACCCTCTGTCACTGAAAAATGTATGCTGACTAAGGACTTATGCAATTTGGATGTACAATGGACGCATAAAGGAAATGCGCTTCCTTCAAAATATATGTTACTCAAATATAGAATTCTTCATAAAATCTTTGTGTCTAATTTGTATCCTCGGTCGGGTAATAAATCTAAATTGACGTCCTTCATGGTTCGTATTCTTCATTCTGTTGTCAATGGTGTTAACATTTATTTACCATCCTTGATTGTCACTTCATCATTCAGTTTCGACTCCATCCTGGTCACAGTGACATTCTGTTTGGATATTTGATGACTATGTTGGCTACACATATGTCAGTCGACAGGCTAATTGGAGAGGCCCCTATCTATCATCTAATGTTTAACAATTCCAATATTAATAAGATGAAGCTAGATTTCCTTCCTGGCTAAGGTGATGGTGTTGGCTGTGCTGAAGCTGAACATGAGGAAGAAGCTGGTGATCTTCCTCCTGATGATATTAACATGAATGATATTTTTGAAGAACTTGAGTCCGATTCTACAAATGATCCAGATTGTGAGCCTTCTTCATTTGATGCACATCTGAGTGCATTGGAAGTTAAAGATGAGAATCTAAATGTTAAGATGGAAAATATGTCTGTTGCCCATGATTTACAGTTCAAATATATGCGCAAATATCTTAGGCGCTTGAACAAAGGCATGCATCAACTTGATCCTTCCATTCCTGCTCCTTCATCTAGGTCAGATTAGTGTTTTTAAGATTACTAGTCTGTAATAACTTTATTACTCCTAACTCGTTTTGAATTTGTCACTCTCTTTAACTTAGCTCAGTCTATGAATTTTGTGTGTTGCTTATGCTATGTTCTCTTATCTTGACTAGTTACCTCTCATATTTCTCATCGATTATTTCTCCTCAGCCATCTGTTCTGTGCTTCCTTTGTCCTATTGTGACAAAAGGGGGGAGTATGGATATGTATATGGATATGGATGTTGTCATGAGGAGGGAGTAGCATTGTATTGTATGGTGTTTTATGAGTAAGTTACTTAGGGGGAGTATATGCAGAGGTGTGAGCAGAGGTGTGTAGAGGTGGACTGTATCTTGAATAATATTGATTTGCAAGTCTACAAGATGCCGGTTAATAACAACCGGTGTATGATTCTTTAATCAGATATAACAACTAGTGCAGGATTCTTTAATCAGATATTCTGTGTTATGTAACATATCTTGAAAGTGTGTTTTGTCACTAATTTGACAAAGGGAGAGATTGTAAGTGTCATAGTTTATAGCCTTTTGTGTTGTCAAATTTGTGGTGCCAAAGACACTACTATGAAGCTTGTATATATGAAGAAAAAAGCTCTACTCAAGATCGGCTTTGATTAACAAGCACTGTTCATAAGTCAAGACTTGAGAAAGTGAGATTGCTCGACTAGATTCAAGAAGCTTTCAAGTTCAAACTCAAGATCTCAAGAAGCTTTCAAGTTCAATCTCAAGATCTCAAAAAGCTCTCAAGTTTAAACGACATCAAGACTTCAAGCTCCATTACTTTCAAAGGTCACTCATCTTTAAAGTTTCAATGTCCTTACTTCACTATTGAAGTATGACTGACCTTAGGTTGACCTTTAGAGTAGGTCATTTTGGATACATAATTCATATGTTTTATATAAGTGAGTTTGGTCTGTTCTAAGACTAGTCTTGGACTTTGTTTGACTAGTCCTAACACTGCTTCGACCTGTCTAAACATTTCTTGGATCAATCGTAAGTTTGTTACAAAAATTGAAAATTTTCTGTTAGGCTTCGACTAGTCCAGGGGACTGTTCGACTAGTTGAAGGAACAGTCTCGACTACATCTTCGACCAGTCATAGACCTATGACTCAGAGAACAACATTGAAATCCAGCCACCTACGACTAGTCGAAGGGATCCTATGACCAGTCGAAGGAGACCTACGACCAGTCGAAGGAAACCTATGACCAGTTGTGAAACTGCCAAATCTTATCGCACCCTAATTTTTAAATATCTGTTGGTTCTACGACCAGTCATAGAGGTCCTTAGACCAATCAAGGATGTGATTTGCTCACCTATAAATAGAGCACGAATCTCATAATAAATTAAGCAATTTAAGTTAATTTAATTCGGTCTTCTGAGAGATAAGTCGGTGCTCCATTTAAGATAAGTGTGCATATTTAATATTCTCTTTCTTTAGCTTTGTTAATTAATTTTATTTCTTGCATTCCAATATAATCTGAAAAGAGGAATTGTTGTTTTCCTTTTTCTGGAATCAAAATCAATTAGAGTTAGCCCTTTTGTTTTAATTTAAAATCTATTAGAACCTAAAACCATTATAAAGTGAGTATTAGACATTGAACTTTTACATTCAAATCTCTACTACGACTTGGTTCTTTTGGGTTGCTACAATGAAGGAGAAAATCAGGTATTTTACAATTTGTGTAATTTACATTGTTTGGTTTTATTTGAGATTAAGCCAGAAAAATCTCAAAGTTGTTGGTTATCTGAGGAGAGCCAGAAAACTCAGAAGTGAGGGTTTTTGAATTGTGTAATCCCTTTGAAAAAAACACAATTGTGAAGGTTTTGGGTGAACCTATGAAAACCTATTTGATAGTGAACGCTAATATTCCCTGTGTGAGGATATTAGGAGTGGAGTAGCATTCTATGTGGCTGTAGGTTAACAGTTGGTGAACACACAGGCGAACTACTATATTTCTTTGTGTTATGGATGTAAGATTTATATTTCCTATCTTTTATCATTTAGAATTGTGGAATGTATGTGTGGATGTGAATGTTGTAAATTTTACTTTTCAAGCTCAGTGGGGAATGTTGTAATAATTTAGATTTACATTTCAGCATTATATTTTTGCTATCTCTTTATTACGTTGAGCTTCAGTTTCTCTATTTGTTCTAGAAATAAGGTTGTCCTATAATAAATTTTGGTTTTTGGTGTAAGGTTGTCCTTAGAACAATTTTTGTTTTTATTTCTTTATTTTAGGTTGCTTTCCATTCCTATACTGTGATTGATGTATAGTGCTATCTATTCTTTGTTTCATATTCCGCTGTATTTAAATTTAATTTGGCATAGTCCTACTCACTCCCCCTCTAGGACATATAGCTTGGCTATTTCAAGAGACGCATAAGTTCATCATTTGATGTCGGATTGGGTCCATTTTTTATCATCTGAAAGTTACTTTAGTTCTTTTTCATTTCAAGACCATTTGGGCATCTGTAAGTGGCATCGCAGTCATCGGTCCTGAATGTTTCCTTCATCTCCTCTTCCAATAGTAACCCTAATAACACTCTTCAGAGGTCGAATTAAGACTATTTCAGGTCATTGGAATGGTAACTTCTCAACCTTCCAAATGGGATCAGAATTGCCTAATTTAGAGACCCTTTGATATCCCAAAAGTACATTGGAACTCTTCGATACTCATTTTTTAATATGGATTGTTAATCTTTCCAAATCATGTGATCCAACAAAGACGCCCATAACTCCATCGTTTGACATGGGATTGGGGCAATTTCTGATTATCTGAAAGGTACTATAGTGGCCCTTCATTCATGACTGGAATCGTCGTATTCCGAGACCATTTGGGAAACCGTAAGTGGGATCGCGGTCTTTGGTCCTGAATGTTTCCTTCATCTCCTTGTCTAATAGTAACCCTCAAAACTCTCTCTTCAAAGGTCGAATTTAGACTCTTTTAAGCCATTGATATCGTAACTTGTCAAGCTTCCAAATGAGACCAGAATTGCCTAATTTAGAGACTGTTCGATATCCCAAAAGCACGTTGGAACTCTCCGTTCATCATTTTTCAATATGGATTGTTAATTTTTCCAAATTGCACAATCCAACGGAGAGGCACATAACTCCATCGTTTCATGTCAGATTGGGTCGATTTTTTATCATCTGAAAGTTACTTTAGTTCTCTTTCATTTTTGGCTGGAATCATCGTATTCCGAGACCATTTAGGCATCTGTAAGTGGGATTGTAGTCGTCGATCCTAAATGTCTCCTTCATCTCCTCTTCCAATAGTAACCCTAATAACTCTCTTCAGAGGTCTAATTTAGACTATTTCAGGTCATTGGAATGGTAACTTCTCAAGCTTCCAAATGGCACCAGAATTGCCTAATTCAGGGACCGTTCGATATCCCAAAAGCACGTTGGAACTCTTCGATCCTCATTTTTTAATAAGGATTGTTAATCGTTTCAAATCGCGTGATCCAATTGAAACGCCCATAACTCCATCGTTTGATTTCAAATTGGGTTGATTTTTGGTCATCTGAAAGTCACTTCAATGCTCCTTTGTTCTTGACTGAAATCGTCATAATCTGAGACCACTTGGGAATCCGCAAGTGGGATCGTAGTCTTCGGTCCTGAATGTCTCCTTCATCAACTTGTACAATAGTAACCCTCATAACTCTCTCTTCAGAGGTCGAATTTAAACTGTTTCAAGTCATTGGAATGGTAACTTCTCAAGCTTCCAAATAAGATAAGAATTGCCTAATTCAGAGACCATTTGATATCCCAAAAGCATGATGGAACTCTTCGATCATCATTTTTCAATGTGGATTGTTAATCTTTCTAAATCCCACAATCCAACGGAGAGGCCCATAACTCCAACGTTTAATGTCGGATTGGGTCGATTTTTTATCATATGAAAGTTACTTTAGTTCTCTTTCATTCTTGACAGGAATCATCGTAAGTGGGATCGCAGTCATCGGTCCTAAATGTTTCCTTAATCTCCTTGTCCAATAGTAACCCTAATAACCTCTCTTCAGAGGTCGAATTTAGACTATTTCAGGTCATTGTAATGGTAATTTCTCAAGCTTCCAAATGGGACCAGAATTGCCTATTCCAGGGACCGTTCGATATCCCAAAAGCATGTTGGAACTCTTCGATCCTCATTTTTTAATATGGATTGTTAATCTTTCCAAATTGTGTGATCCACGGAGACGCCCACAACTCCATCATTTGATGTCAGATTGGGTCGATTTTCTTTGATCTGAAAGTTACTTTAGTGCTCATTCATTCTTGACTGGAATCGTCGTATTCCGATACCATTTGGGAATCCAGAAGTGCGATCGTAGTCTTTAGTCCTGAATGTTTCCTTCATCTCTTTGTCCAATAGTAACCCTCAAAACTCTCGCTTCAGAGGTCAAATTTAGACTGTTTCAGGTCATTGGAATGATAACTTGTCAAGTTTCAAAATGAGACAAGAATTGCCTAATTCAGAGACCATTCGATATCCCAAAAGCACGTTGGAACTCTTCGTTCATCATTTTTCAATATGGATTGTTAACATTTCCAAATCGTGCAATCCAATGGAGAGGCCCGTAACTCCATCGTTTAATGTCGGATTGGGTCGATTTCTGATCATCTAAAAGTTACTTTAGTTCTCTTTCATTCTTGGCTAGAATCATCATATTCCGAGACCATTTGGGCATCTGTAAGTGGGATCGCGGTCTTCAGTCCTGAATGTTTCCTTGATATCCTCTTCCAATAGAATCCCTAATAACTCTCCCTTTAGAGGTTGAATTTTGAATATTTTAGGTCATTGGAATGGCAACTTCTCAAGCTTCCAAATGGGACCAGAATTGCCTAATTTAGAGACCGTTCGATATCTCAAAAGGACGTTGGAACTCTTCTATCCTCATTTTTAATATGGATTGTTAATCGTTCCAAATCGTGCAATCCAACGCAGACGCCAATGACTCCATCGTTGGATGTTGGATTTGGTCAAATTTTGGTCTTCTGAAAGGTACTTTAGTGCTCCTTTGTTGCTGACTAGAATCGTTGTATTCTGAGACCATTTCGGAATCCGTAAGTGGGATCACAGCCTTTGCTTCTCAATGTTTCCTTCATCTCCTTGCCTAATAATAACCCTCATAACTCTCTCTTCAGAGGTCGAATTTAAACTGTTTGTGGTCATTGGAATGGTAACTTGTCAAGCTTCGAAATGAGACCAGAATTGCCTAATTCAGAAACCGTTCGATATCCCAAAAGCACGTTGGAACTCTTTGATCATCATTTTTCAATATGGATTGTTAATCCTTCCAAATCAAGTAATCCAATGGAGAGGCGCATAACCTCATCATTTGATGTCAGACTGGGTCGATTTTTGATCATTTGAAAGTTACTTTAGATCTCTTTCATTCTTGACCGGAATAATCGTATTCCGAGACCATTTAAGCCTCTGTAAGTAGGATCGCAGTCTTCAGTCCTGAATGTTTTCTTCATCTCCTTGTCTAATAGTAACCCTCATAACTCTCACTTCAGAGGTCGAATTAAGACTGTTTCAGGTCATTGGAATGGTAACTTATCAAGCTTCGAAATGGGATCAGAATTGCCTAATTCAGAGACCGTTGAATATCCCAAAAGCACGTTAGAACTCTTCGATCCTCTATTTTTAATATGGATTGTTAATCTTTCCAAATCATGTGATCTAACGGAGACGCCCATAACTCCATCATTTGAAGTCAGATTCGGTCGATTTTTGGTCATCTGAAAGGTACATTAGTGCTCCTTCATTCCTGACTGGAATCATCGTATGCCGAGACCATTTGGGAATCCGTAAGTGGGATCGCTGTCTCCAGTCCTGAATGTTTCCTTCATCTCCTTGTCCAATAGTAACCCTCATAACTCTCTCTTCAGAGGTCAAATTTAAACTGTTTCAGGTCATTGGAATGGTAACTTGTCAATCTTCCAAATGAGATCGGAATTGCCTAATTCACAGACCGTTCGATATCCCAAAAGCACGTTGGAACTCTTCGATCATCATTTTTTTATTTGGATTGTTAATCTTTCCAAAACGCGCAATCCAATGTAAAGGCGCATAACTCCTTCGTTTGATGTCGGATTGGGTCAATTTTTGATCGTCTAAAAGTTACTTTAGTTCTCTTTCATTCTTGACTGGAATCATTATATTCCAAGACTATTTGGGCATCTGTAAGTGGGATCGCAGTCATCGGTCCTCAATGTTTACTTCATCTTCTTGCCCAATTGTAACCCAAATAACTCTCTCTTCAGTGGTCAAATTTGGACTATTTCAGGTCATTGGAATGGTAACTTCTAAAGCTTCCAAATGGGACTAGAATAGTAAAATTCTGAGACCGTTCGATATCCCAAAACCACGTTGGAACTCTTCGATCTTCATTTTATAATATGGATTGTTAATCTTTACAAATTGTGCGATCCAACGGAGATGACCATAACTCCATCGTTTGATGTCTGATTGGGTCAATTTCTGGTCATCTGAAAGGTGCTTTAGTGGTCCTTCGTTCTTGACTGGAATCGTCATATTCCGAGACGATTTGGGAATCCATAAGTGGGATCGCAGTCTCCGGTCCTGAATGTTTCCTTCATCTCCTTGTCCAATAGTAACCCTCATAACTCTCTCTTCAGAGATCGAATTTAGACTTTTTCAGGTCATTGGAATGGTAACTTGTCCAGCTTCCAAATGAGACCAGAATTGCCTAATTCAGAGACCGTTCGAAATCCCAAAGCACGTTGGAAGTCTTCGATCATCATTTTCCAATATGGTTTGTTAATCTTTCTAAATCACGCAATCCAATGGAGAGGTACATAACTTCATCATTTGACGTCTAATTTTTGATCATCTGAAAGATACTTTAGTTCTTTTTAATTCTTGGCTGGAATCAACGCATTCAGAGACCATTTGGGCATCTGTAAGTGGGATCGCAATCATCGGTCCTGAATGTTTTCTTCAACTCCTCTTCCAATAGTAACCCTAATAACTCTCTTCAGAGGTCGAATTTAGACTATTTCAGGCCATTGGAACTGTAACTTCTCAAGCTTCCAAATGGGACCAGAATTGCCTAATACAAGGACCATTCGACATCCCAAAAGCACGTTGGAACTCTTTGATCCTCAATTTTTATAATAGATTGCTAATCGTTCCAAATCGGGTGATCCAATGGAGACGCCCATAACTCCATCGTTTGATGTCAGATTGGGTTTTTTTTGGTCATCTGAAAGGTACTTTAGTGCTCCTTCAATCCTGACTGGAATCGTCATATTCCGAGACCATATGGAAATTCGTAGGTAGGATTGCAGTCATTGGTCCTAAATGTTTCCTTCATCTCCTTGTGCAATAGCAACCCTCATAACTCTCTCTTCAGAGGTCGAAGTTAGACTGTTTCAGGTCATTTGAACGGTAACTTGTCGAGCTTCCAAATAAGGCCAGAATTGCCTAATTCAGAGACCATTCGATATCCCAAAAGCATGTTGGAATTCTTCTATCATTATTTTTCAATACGGATTGTTAATCTTTCCAAATCGCACAATCCAATGGAGAGGCCCATAACTCCACCGTTTAATGTTGGATTGGGTCATTTTTTGATCATCTGAAAGTTACTTTAGTTCTCTTTCATTCTTGACTAGAATCATCATATTCCGAGTCACTTTCGGCATCTGTAAGTGGGATCGCAGTCATCGGTCTTGAATGTTTCCTTCATCTCCTTGTCCAAAAGTAACCCTAATAACTCTCTTTTTGGAGGTCGAATTTAGACTATTTCAGGTAATTGTAATGGTAACTTCTCAAGCTTCCAAATTGGACCAAAGTTGCATAATTTAGGGACCGTTCAATGTCCCAAAAGCATGTTGGAACTCTTCGATCCTCAATTTTTAATATGGATTGTTAATCGTTCCAAATTGGGCGATCTAATGGAGACAGCCATAACTCCATTGTTTGATGTTGGATTGGGTCAATTTTTGGTCATCTAAAAGGTACTGTAGTGCTCCTTCATTCCTGACTGGAATAGCCATATTCCAAGTCCATTTGGGAATCCGTAAGTTGGATCATAATCTTTAGTCCTGAATGTTTCCTTCATCTCCTTGTGCATTAGTAACCCTCTTAACTCTATCTTGAGAGGTCGAATTTAGATTGTTTCAGGTCATTGGAATGGTAACTTGTCGAGCTTCCAAATAATCTGGAATTGCCTAATTCAGAGACCATTCGATATCCCAAAAGCACGTTGGAACTCTTCGATCATCATTTTTCAATATGGATTGTTAATCTTTCCAAACCACGCAATCCAACGGAGAGGCCCATAACTCCACCGTTTAATGTCAGATTGGGTCGATTTTTTATCATCTGAAAGTTACTTTAGTTCTCTTAAATTCTTGACTGGAATCATTGTATTCCGAGAACATTTGGGCATCTGTAAGTGGGATCGCAGTCATCGGTCCTGAATGTTTCCTTCATCTCCATGTCCAATAGTAACCCTAATAACTCTCTTCAGAGGTCGAATTTAGACTATTTCAGGTCGTTGTAATGGTAACTTCTGAAGCTTCTAAATGAAACCAGAATTGCCTAATTCAGGGACTGTTAGATAAGCCAAAACCACGTTGGAACTCTTCGACCCTCAATTTTTAATATGGATTGTTAATCTTTCGAAATCACGTGATCTAACAGAGATGCCCATAACTCCATCGTTTGATGTCGGATTGGGCCGATTTTTTGTCATCTGAAAGGTACTTTAGTGCTCCTTCATTCTTGGCTGGAATCACCGTATTTCGAGACCATTAGGGAATCCATAAGTGGGATAGTAGTCTTCAGTCCTGAAAGTTTCCTTCATCTCCTTGTCCAATAGTAACCCTCATAACTCTCTTCAGAGGTCAAATTTAGACTGTTTCAGGTCATTGAAATGGTAACTTGTCAAGCTTACAAATGAGACCAGAATTGCCTAATTCATAGACTGTTCGATATCCCAAAAGCATGTTGGAACACTTCAATCATAATTTTTAAATATGGATTGTTATTCTTTCCAAATCGCGCGATCCAATGTAGAGGCGCATAACTCCATCATTTAATGTCGGATTGGGTTGATTTTTTATCATCTAAAAGTTACTTTAGTTCTCTTTCATTCTTGAGTGGAATGATTATATTCTGAGACCATTTCGGCATCTGTAAGTGGGATCGCAGTCGTCGGTCCTGAATTTTTCCTTCATCTCCTTGTCCAATAGTAACCCTAATAACTCTCTCTTCAGAGGTCAAATTTAGGCTATTTCAGGTCATTGGAATGGTAACTTCTCAAGCTTCCAAATGGGATCAGAATAGCCTAATTCAGAGACTGTTCGATATCCTAAAGGCACGTTGGAACTCTTTGATCCTCCTTTTTTAATATGGAATATTAATCATCCAAATCGCGCGATCCAACAGAGACGCCCATAACTCCATCGTTTAGTGTCAGATTGCGTCAATTTTTGGTCATCTGAAAGGTACTTTAGTGTTCCTTCCTTCCAGACTGGAATCATCGTATTCCTAGACCATTTGGGAATCCGTAAGTGGGATTGCAGTCTTTGGTCTTGAATGTTTCCTGCATCTCCTTGTCCAATAGTAACCCTCATAACTCCCTCTTCAGAGGTCAAATTTAGACAGTTTCAGGTCATTGGAATGGTAACTTGTCAAGCTTCCAAATGAGACCAAAATTACCTAATTTACAGACTGTTCAATATTACAAAAGCATGTTGGAACTCTTCGATCATCATATTTCAATATGGACTATTATTCTTTCCAAATTGTGCGATCCAACATAAAGGCGCATAACTCCATCGTTTGATGTCAGATTGGGTTGATTTTTTATCATCTAAAAGTTACTTTAGTTCTCTTTCATTCTTGAGACCATTTGGGCATCTGTAAGTGGGATCGAAGTCATCGGTCCTGAATGTTTACTTCATCTCCTCTTCCAATAGTAACCCTAATAACTCTCTTCAGAGGTCGAATTTAGACTATTTCAGGTCATTGGAATGATAACTTCTCAAGCTTCCAAAAGGGACCAGAATTGCCTAATGTAGAGACCCTTCGATATCCCAAAAGCACATTGAAACTCTTCGATCCTCATTTTTTAATATGGATTGTTAATCTTTTCAAATTGCGCAATCCAACGGAGATGCCCATAACTCCATCGTTTGACGTCGGTTTGGGCCGATTTATGGTCATCTGAAAGGTACTTTAGTGCTCCTTTGTTCCTGACTGGAATCGTCGTATTCTGAGACCATCTGGGAATCCATAAGAGGGATCGCAATCTTCAATCCTGAATGTTTCCTTCATCTCCTTGTCCAATAGTAACCCTCATAACTCTTTTCAGAGGTTGAATTTAGACTGTTTCAAGCCATTGGAATGGTAACTTGTCAAGCTTCCAAATGAGACTAGAATTGCCTAATTCAGAGACTGTTCGATATCCCGAATGCACATTGGAACTCTTCGTTCATCATTTTTCAATATGGATTGTTAATCTTTCTAAATCGCGTAATCCAAAGGAGAGGCCCATAACTCCATCGTTTGAAGTTGGATTTGGTCGATTTTTTATCAGCAAAAAGTTACTTTAGTTCTCTTTAATTCTTTGCTGGAATCATCGTATTCCAAGATCATTTGCGCATCTGTAAGTGGGATCACAGTCGTCGGTCCTAAATGTTTCCTTCATCTCCTCTTCCAATAGTAAGCCTAATAACTCTCTCTTCAAAGGTCGAATTTAAACTATTTCAGGTCATTGGAATGGTAACTTCTCAAGCTTCCAAATGGAACCAGAATTGCCTTATTCAGGACCGTTCGATATCTCAAAAGCACGTTGGAACTCTTCGATCCTCAATTTCTAATATGGATTGTTAATCATTCCTAATCGTGCGATCCACTGGAGACACCTATAACTCTATCGTTTGATGACGAATTGGGTCGATTTTTGGTCATCTGAAAGGTACTTTAGTGCTCCTACATTCCTGACTGGAATCGTCATATTCCTAGACCATTTGGGAATTCGTAAGTGGGATCGTAGTCTTCGGTCCTGAATGTTTCCTTCATCTTCTTGCGCAATAGTAACCCTCATAACTCTCTCTTCAGAGGTCGAATTTCGACTATTTCAGGTCATTGGAATGGTAACTTGTCGAGCTTCCAAATAAGACCAGAATTGCCTAATTTAGAGACCGTTCGATATCCCAAAAGCACATTGGAAGTCTTCGATCATCATTTTTCAATATGGATTGTTAATCTTTCCAAATTGCGTAAACCAATGGAGAGGCCCATATCTCCACCATTTAATGTCTGATTGGGTAAATTTTTGATCATCTAAAAGTTACTTTAGTTCTCTTTCATTCTTAACTGGAATCATCGTATTCCGAGACCGTTTGGGCATTTATAAGTGGGATCGTAGTCATCAGTCCTGAATGTTTCCTTCTTCTCCTTGTCTAATAGTAACCCTAATAACTCTCTCTTCAGAGGTCGAATATAGACTATTTCAGGTCATTGTAATGGTAACTTCTCAAGCTTCCAAATGGGACCAGAATTGCCAATTTTAGGGACCGTTCGATATCCTAAAAGCACATTGGAACTCTTCGATCCTCATTTTTTTAATATGGATTGTAAATCTGTGCAAATCGTGCAATCCACGGAGACGCCGACAACTCAATCGTTTGATGTTGGATTGGATCGATTTTTTGTCTTCTGAAAGTTACTTTAGTGGTCCTTCGTTCTAAACTGGAATCATCGTATTCTGACACCATTTGGGAATCCGAAAGTGCGATCGCAGTCTTTGGTCCTGAATGTTTCCTTCATCTCCTTGTCCAATAGTAACCCTCATAACTCTCTCTTCAGAGGTCGAATTTAGACTGTCTCAGGTCATTGGAATGGTAACTTGTCAAGCTTCCAAATAAGACCAGAATTGCCTAATTCAGAGACCGTTCGATATCCCAAAAGCACGTTTGAACTCTTAGATCATGGTTTTCAATATGGATCGTTAATCTTTCCAAATCACAGAATCCAACAGAGAGGCCCATAACTCCATCGTTTGATGTCGGATTGGGTCGATTTTTGATCATTTAAAAGTTACTTTAGTTCTCTTTCATTCTTGACTGGAATCATCATCTTCCGAGACCATTTGGGCATCTGTAAGTGGGATCGCAGTCGTCGATCCTGAAAGTTTCCTTCAACTCCTTATCCAATAGTAACCCTAATAACTCTCTCTTCAGAGGTCAAATTTAGACTATTTCAGGTGACTGGATTGGTAACTTCTCAAGCTTCCAAATGGGACCAGAATTGCCTAATCCAGAGACCGTTCGATATCCCAAAAGCACGTTGGAACTCTTCGATCCTCAATTTTTAATATGGATTGTTAATCTTTCTAAATCACGTGATCCAACGGAGACGCCCATAACTCCCTCGTTTGATGTCAGATTGGGTCGATTTTTGGTCATCTGAAAAGTACTTTAGTTTTCCTTCGTTCCTGACTAGAATCCCTGTATTCCGGGACCATTTGGGAATCCGTAAGTGGGATCTTAGTCTTCGGTCCTCAATGTTTCCTTCATCTCCTTGTCCAATAGTAACCCTCATAACTCTCTCTATAGTTGTCAAATTTAAACTGTTTCTGGTCATTGGAATGGTAACTTGTCAAGCTTCCAAATGAGACCAGAATTTCCTAATTTACAGACCGTTTGATATCCCAAAAGCAAGTTGGAACTCTTTGGTCATCATTTTTGAATTTGGATTGTTAATCTTTACAAATTGCGCTATCCAACGTAGAGGCGGATAACTCCATTGTTTGATGTCAGATTGGGTAGATTTTTTATAATTTAAAAGTTACTTTAGTTCACTTTCATTCTTCACTGGAATAATTGTATTCCAAGACCATTTGGGCATCTGTAAGTGGGATCGCAGTCGTTGGTGCTGAATGTTTCCTTCATCTTCTTGTCCAATAGTAACCCGAATAACTCTCTCTTCAGAGGTCAAATTTAGATTATTTCAGGTCATTGGAATGGTAACTTCTCAAGCTTCCATATGGGACCAAAATTGCCGAATTTAGAGATCGTTCGATATCCCAAAAGCACGTTGGAACTCTTCAACCTTCATTTTTTAATATGGATTATTAATCTTTCCAAATAGCATGATCCAACGGAGACGCCCATAACTCCATTGTTTGATGTCGGATTGGGTCAATTTTTGGTCAACTGAAAGGTACTTTAGTTCTCCTTCGTTCCTGAGAGACCGTTTGATATCCCAAAAGCATGTTGGAACTCTTCAATCCTCAATTTTTGATATAGATTGTTAATCTTTCCAAATCACACGATCCAATGGAGACGCCCATAACTCCACCGTTTAATGGCGGATTGGGTCAATTTTTGGTCATCTGAAGGGTACTTTAGTGCTCCTTTGTTCCTAACTGGAATCGTCATATTCCGAGACCATTTGGGAATCTGTAAGTTGGATAGCAGTCTTCGGTGCTGAATGTTTTCTTCATCTCCTTCTCTAATAGTAACCCTCATAACTCTCTCTTCAGAGGTGGAATTTAGATTGTTTCAGGTCATTGGAATGGTAACTTGTCAAGCTTCCAAATGAGACTAGGATTGCTTAATTCAGAGGCCGTTCGATATCTCAAAAGCGCGTTGGAACTCTTCGATCATCATTTTTCAATATCGATTGTTAATCTTTCCAAATCGCACAATCCAACGGAGAGGTGCATAACTCCATTTCATGTCGGATTGGCTCAATTTTTTACCTTTTGAAAGTTACTTTACTTCTCTTTCCTTCTTGACTAGAATCATCGTATTCCGAGACCATTTGGGCATCTGTAAGTGGGGTCTTAGTCATTAGTCTTGTATGTTTCCTTCATCCCCTTGTCCAATAGTAACCCTAATAACTCCCTCTTCAGAGGTCAAATTTACACTATTTTAAGTCATTTGAATGGTAACTTCTAAAGCTTCCAAATGGGACCAGAATTGCCTAATTCAGAGATCGTTCAATATCCCAAAAGCACATTGAAACTCTTTGAGCCTCACTTTTTAATATGGATTGTTAATCATTCCAAATCGCGCGATCCAATGGAGAAGCACATAACTCCATCATATGATGTCAGATTGGGTCGATTTGTGGTCATCTGAAAGGTACTTTAGTGCTCCTTCGTTCTTGATTGGAATCATCGTATTTCCAGACCATTTGGGAATCCGTAAGTGGGATCACAGTCTTTAGTCCTGAATGTTTCCCTCATCTCCTTGTCCAATAGTAACCCTGATAACTCTCTCTTCAAAGGTCAAATTTAGACTGTTTTAGGTTATTGGAATGGTAACTTGTCAAGCTTCCCAATGAGACTAGAATTGCCTAATTTAGAGACCGTTAGATATCCCGAAAGCATGTTGGAACTATTTAATCATCAGTTTTCAATATGGATTGTTAATCTTTCCAAATCACGCAATCCAACGGAGAGGTGCATAACTCCACCGTTTGATGTCGGATTGGGTCGATTTTAAATCATCTAAAAGTTACTTTAGTTTCCTTTCATTCTTGACTGGAATCATCGTATTCTGAGACCATTTGGGCATCTGTTAGTGGAATCGCAGTCAGTGGTCCTAAATGATTCCTTCATCTCCCTGTCCAATAGTAACCCTAATAACTCTCTCTTCAAAGGTCAAATTTAGGCTATTTCAGGTCATTGGAATGGTAACTTCTCAAGCTTCCAAATGGGACTAGAATTGCCAAATTAAGGGACCGCTCGATATCCCAAAAGCATGTTAGAACTCTTCAATCATCATTTTTTAATATGGATTGTTAATCTTTCTAAATCGCGTGATCCAACAGAGATGCCCATAACTCCATCGTTTGATGTCGGATTAGGTCGATTTTTGGTCATCTGAAAGGTGCTTTAGTGCTCGTTCATTCCTGAATGGTATCGTCATATTCCGAGACCATTTGGGAATTCATAAGTGGAATCTCAGCCTTCGGTCCTGAATGTTTCCTTCATTTCCTTGTCCAATTGTAACCCTCATAACTATCTCTTCAGAGGTCGAATTTAGACTATTTCAGGTCATTGAAGTGGTAACTTGTCAAGCTTCCAAATGAGACTAGAATTGCCTAATTCAGAGACCGTTCGATATCCCAAAAGCACGTCGGAACTCTTCGATCCTCATTTTCCAATATGGATTGGTAATCTTTCCATATCACGCAATCCAATGGAGAGGCCCAAACTCCATTGTTTGAAGTCGGATTTGGTCAATTTTTTATCATCTGAAAGATACTTTTGTTATCTTTCATTCTTCATTGGAATCATCGTATTCTAAGACCATTTAGGCATCTGTAAGTTGGATCGCAGCTGTCGGTCCTGAATGATTCCTTCATCTCCTTGTCCAATAGTAACCCTAATAACTCTCTCTTCAGAGGTCGAATTTAGACTATTTCAGGTCATTGGAATGGTAACTTCACAAGCTTCCAAATGGGACTAGAATTGCCTAATTCAGAGACCGTTCAATATCCCAAAAGCACGTTAGAACTCTTCGATCCTCATTTTTTAATATGAATTGTTAATCTTTCCAAATCGTCTGATCCAGCGGAGATGCCCAAAACTCCATCATTTGATGTCTGATTGGGTCAATTTTTGGTCATCTAAAAGGTGCTTTAGTGTTCCTTCGTTCCTAACTGGTATCATCGTATTTCAAGACTATTTTGGGAATCCGTAACTAGGATCGCAATCTTTGGTCCTGAATGTTTCCTTCTTCTCGGTGTCCAATCCAGTAGTTGCCCTTATAACTCTCTCTTCAAAGGTCAAATTTAGATTGTTTTAGGTCATTGGAATGACAACTTGTCAAGCTTCCGAATGAGACCAGATTGCCTATTTCAGAGACCGTTCGATATCCTAAAATCACATTGGAACACTTCGATCATCATTTTTCAATATGGATTGTTAATCTTTCCAAATCGTGGAATCCAATGGAGAGGCCCATAACTCCATCATTTGATGTCAAATTGGGTCAACTTTTGATCATCTGAAAGTTACTTTAGTTCTCTTTCATTCTTGGCTAGAATCATCGTATTCCAAGACCATTTGGGCATTTATAAGTGGGATTGTAGTTGTCGTTCCTGAATGTTTCCTTCATCTCCTCTTCCAATAGTAACCCTAATAACTCTCTCTTCAGAGGTTAAATTTTGACTATTTCAGGTCATTGGAAACGTAACTTCTCAAGCTTCCAAATGGGATCAGAATTACCTAATTCAGAGACCGTTTGTTATCCCAAAAGCATGTTGGAACTCTTCGATCCTCTTTTTTAATATGGGTTGTTAATCTTTCTAAATCGCGTGATCTAATGGAGATGCCCATAAGTCCATTGTTTGATGTCGGATTGGGTCAATTTTTGGTCATCTAAAAGGTAAGTGCTCCTTCGTTCCTAACTGGAATCGTCGTATTCCGAGACCATTTGGGAATCCGTAAGTGGGATTGCAGTCTTCGGTCCTGAATGTTTCTTTCATCTCCTTGTCCAATAGTGACCCTCATAACTCTCTCTTCAAAGGTCGAATTTACACGGTTTCAGGACATTGGAATGGTAACTTGTCAAGCTTCCAAATGAGACCAGAATTGCCTAATTCTGAGACCGTTTGGGCTCACAAAAGCAGGTTGGAACTCTTCGATCATCATTTTTCAATATGAATTGTTAATCTTTCCAAATCGAGCAATCCAACGGAGAGGCCCATAACTCCATCGTTTAATGTCGGGTTGGGTTGATTTTTTATCATCTGAAAGTTACTTTAGTTCTCTTTCATTCTTGGCTGAAATCTCGTATTCCGAGACCATTTGGGCATCTGTAAGTGGGATCGCAATCGTCGGTCCTAAATGTTTTCTTCATCTCCTTGTCCAATGGTAACCCTAATAACTCTCTCTTCAATGGTCGAATTTATACTATTTCAGGCCATTGGAATGCTAACTTCTCAAGCTTCCAAATGGGACCAGAATTGCCTAATTCAGAGACCGTTCGATATCTCAAAAGCACGTTGGAATTCTTCGAACCTCATTTTTTAATATGGATTGTTAATCTTTCCAAATCATGTGATCCAATGGAGACGCCCATAACTCCATGTTTGATGTCAGATTGGGTCGATTTTTAGTCATCTAAAAGGTACTTTAGTGCTCTTTCATTCCTGATTGGAATCGTCGTATTCTGAGACCATTTGGGAATCTGAAAGTGGGATCGCATTCTTTGGTCCTGAATGTTTCCTTTATCTCCTTGTCCAATAGTAACCCTAAAAACACTCTCTTCAGAGGGCAAATTTAGTCTATTTTAGGTCATTGGAATGGTAACTTCTCAAGCTTCCAAATAGGAACAGAATTGCCTATTTCAGAGACCGTTCGATATCCCAAAAGCACGTTGGAACTCTTCGATCCTCAATTTTTAATATGGATTGTTATTCTTTCCAAATTGCGTAATCCAATGGAGACGCCCATAACTCCGTCGTTTGATGTTGGATTGGGTCGAATTTTGGTCATCTGAAAGGTGCTTTAGTGCTCATTTTTTCCTGACTGGAATCGTCGTATTCCGAGACCATTTGGGAATTCGTAAGTGGGATCGCAGTCTTCGGTCCTGAATGTTTCCTTCATCTCCTTGTCCAATAGTAACCCTCATAACTCTCTCTTCAGAGGTCGAATTTAGACTATTTCAGGTCATTGGAATGGTAACTTGTTAAGCTTCTAAATGGGACTAAAATTACCAAATTTACAGACCATTCAATATCCTACAAGCACATTGGAACTCTTCAATCATCACTTTCTAATATGGATTGTTAATCAGTCCAAATCGCGCGATCCAATAGAGACGCCCATAACTTCATCGTTTAATGACGGATTAGGTCAATATTTTGTCACCTAAAAGGTACTTATTTGATCTTTCATTCCTTATTAGAATCATCGTAGTCCGAGACCGTTTGGGCATTCGTAAGTGGGATCACAGTCATCCGTTTCCTTCATCTCCTTGTCCAACAGTATCCCTCATAACTCTCTATTCTGATGTCGAATTTAGACTATTTCGGATCATTGGAATGTTAACTTGTCAAGCTTCCAAATGGGATTAGAATTACATAATTCAGAGACCGTTCGATATCCCAAAAGCACGTTGGAACTCTTCGATCGTCATTTTTCAATATGGATTGTTAATCTTTCCAAATTGCGCGATCCAACGGAGACGCCCATAACTCCTTCATTTGATGTCAGATTGGGTCGATTTGTGGTTACCTAAAAGGTACTTTAGTGCTCTTTCATTTTTGACTGGAATCGTCATATTCCGAGACGATTTGGGCATATGTAAGTAGGATCGTATTAGTCGGTCCTGAATGTTTCCAATTGACTATTTCAGGTCATTGGAATGGTAACTTGTCTAACTTCCAAATGAGAATAGAATATTCTAATTCAGAGACCGTTCGATATCTCAAAGAAACATTGGAACTCTTCGATCATCACTTTCCAATATGGATTGTTAATCTTTGCAAATCGCACCATCCAATGGAGGAGCTCATAACTCCCTTGTTTGAAGTCAGATTTGGTTGATTTTTGGTCATCTGAAAGGTACTTTAGTGCTCTTCCATTCCTGACTGGAATCATCGTATTCCGATACCATTTGTCGGTCCTCAATGTTTCCTTCATCTCCTTATCCAATAATAACCCTCATAACTCTCCCTTTAGAGGTCGAATTTAGACTATTTCAGGTCATTGGAATGGTAACTCATCAAGCTTCCAAATGAGACCAGATTTGCCAAAGTCAGAGAATGTTTGATATCCCAAAAGCACGTTGGAACTCTTCCATCATCATTTTTCAATGTGGATTGTTAATCTTTCCAAATTGCGTGATCCAAAGGAGACACCCATAACTCCATCATTTGATGTTGGCTTAGGTTGATTTTTTGCCATCTAAAAGGTACTTTAGTGCTCTTTCATTCCTGATGGAATCATCATATTTTGAGACTATTTGGTCATTCGTAAGTGGGATCGCAGTCGTCAGTCCTGAATGTTTCCTTCATCTCCTTGTCCAATAGTTACCCTCATAACTCTCTCTCTCTCTCTCTCTCTCTCTCTCTCTCTCTCTCTTCAGAGATTGAATTTAAACTATTTCAGGCCATTGGAATGGTAACTTGTCAAGCTTCCAAATGAGACCAGAATTGCCTAATTCAGAGACCGATCGATATCCCAAAAGCATGTTGGAACTCTTCGATCATTATTTTTCAATATGGACTGTTAATCTTTCCAAATTGCGAAATCCAACGGAGACGCCCATAACTCCATCATTTAATGTCGGATTGGGTCAATTTTTGGTCATCTAAAATATACTTTAGTTCTCTTTCATTCTTGGATGGAATCGTCATATACTGAGACCTTTTCGGCATCCGTAAGTAGGATCGTAGTCATCGGTCCTGAATGTTTCCTTCATCTCCTTGTCCAATAATAACCTTAATAAGTCTCTCTTCAATGGTCGAATTTAGACTATTTTAAGTCATGGAAATGGTAACTTCTCAACCTTCCAAATGAGACCAGAATTACCTAATTCAGAGACGGTTCGATATCCCACAAGCTCGTTGAAACTCTTCGATCATCATTTTTTTATATGGATTGTTGATCTTTCCAAATCGCGCGATCCAATGGAGACGCCCATAATTCCATCATGTAATGCCTGATTAGGTCAATTTTTGGTCATCTGAAAGGTACTTATGTGCTCTTTCATTGCTAATTAGAATCGTCGTATTCCGTGACCATTTGGGTAACCATAAGTGGGATCACAGTCGTCGTTCTTGAATGTTTCCTTCATCTCCTTGTCCAATAGTAACCCTCATAACTCTCTCTTCAGAGGTGGGATTTAGACTATTTCAGGTCATTGGAATGATGACTTGTCAAGCTTCCAAATTTGACCAGAATTGCCTAATTCAGAGACCATTCAATATCCAGAAAGCATGTTGGAACTCTTCGATCATCATTTTTCAATATGGATTGTTAATCTTTCCAAATCACGCAATCCAACAGAGACACCCATAACTCCATCATTTAATGTTAGATTGGGTCGATTTTTGGTCATCTGAAAGGTACTTTAGTGGACTTTCATTCTTGACTGGAATCATCGTATTCCAAGACCATTTGGACATTCGTATGTGGGATCGCAGTCGTCAGTCCTGAATGTTTCCATCATCTCTTTGTCCCGTAGTAACCCTCATAACTCTCTCTTCATATGTAAAATTTAGACTATTTCAAGTCATTGGAATGGTAACTTGTCAAGTTACCAAATAGGACCCGAATTGCCTCATTCAGAGACTATTCGATATCCCAAAAGCATGTTGGAACTCTTCGATTGTCATTTTTCAATATGGATTGTTAATCTTTCCAAATCGCGCGATCCAATGAAGAGGCCCTGAACTCCATTGTTTGATGTCTAATTGGGTCAACTTTTTGTCATCTGAAAGGTCCTTTAGTGCTCTTTCATTCCTGACTGGAATCATCGTATTCTGAAAGCATTTGCGCATCCGTAAGTGGGATCACAGTCGTGTCTTGAATGCTTCCTTCATCTTCTTGTCCATTAGTAATCCAAATAACTCACTCTTCAGAGGTCAAATTTAGACTACTTCATGTCATTGGAATGGTAACTTGCTAAGTTTCATTCGACCAGAATTGCCTAATTCAGAGAACGTTCGATATCCCAAAAGCACGTTGGAACCCTTTAATTGTCATTTTTTAATATGGATTGTTAATCTTTCTAAATTGCGCGATCCAATGGAAACTCCCATAACTCCAACGTTTGATGTCAGATTGGGTCGATTTTTTATCATCTAAAAGGTACTCTAGTGAGCTTTCATTCCTGACTGATATAATCATATTCCGAGGCCAATTGGGCATCCATAAGTCAGATTGCAATCATCGGTCCTGAATGTTTCCTTTAACTTCTTGTCCAATAGTAACCCTCCAAACTCTCTCTTCAAAGGTCCAATTTAGACTGTTTCAGGTCATTGGAATGGTAACTTGTCAAGCTTCCAAATGAGACCAGAATTGCCTAATTTAGAGATCGTTCGATATCCTAAAAGCACATTGGAACTCTTCGATCATCATTTTTCAATACAGATTGTTAATCTTGCCAAATCGTACAATCCAACGGAGTGGCCCATAACTCTACCGTTTATTGTCAGATTGGTTCTAATTTTGATCATCTAAAAGTTACTTTAGTTTTCTTTCATTCATGACTGGAACCATCGTATTCCGAGACCATTTGGGCATCGGTAAGTGGGATCGCAGTCATCGGTCCTGAATGTTTCCTTCATCTCCTTGTCCAATAGTAACCCTAATAACTCTCTTCCAAGGTCGAATTTTGATTATTTCAGGTCATTGGAATGGTAAGTTCTCAAGCTTCCAAATTGGATCAAAATTGCCTAATTCAGAGACAGTTCGATATCCTAAAAGCACGTTGGAACTCTTCGATTCTCATTTTTTAATATAGATTGTTAATCTTTCCAAATCATGCAATCCAATGGAGACTACCTTAACTATATCGTTTGATGTTGGATTGGGTTGATTTTGGGTCATATGAAAGGTACTTTAGTGCTCTTTCGTTCCTGACTAGAACCGTCATATTCCGAGACCATTTGGGAATTCGTAAGTGGGATCGCAATCGTCAGTCTTGAAAGTTCCTTCATCTCTTTATCCAATAGTAACCCTCATAACTCTCTCTTTAGAGGTCAAATTTAGACTATTTCAGCTCATTTGAATGGTAACTTATCAAGCTTCCAAGTGAGACTAGAATTACCTAATTTAGAGACCGTTCGATATCCTAAAAGCACGTTGGAACTCTTTGATCATCATTTTTCAATATGGATTGTTAATCTTTCCAAATCGTGCAATCTTACCGAGATGCTTATAACTCCATCATTTGATGTCGGATTGGGTCAATTTTTGATCTTCTGAAAGGTACTTTAGTTCTCTTTCATTCTTGACTGGAATTGTCGTATTCCGAGACCATTTGGGCATCCGTAAGTGGGATCGCAGTTCTCGATCCTAAATGTTTCTATCATTTCATTGACTAGTTGTAACCCTTATAACCATCTCTTCAAAGGTAATTGGAATGTTAACTTGTCAAGTTTCCAAATGGGACCAGAAATGCCTAATTCAGAGATTGTTCGATATCCCAAAAGCACTTTGGAACTCTTCGATTGTCATTTTTCAATATGGATTGTTAATCTTTCCAAATCGCGCGATCCAACGGAGTGGCCCATAACTCCATCATTTAATGTCGGATTGGGTCGACTTTCGGTCATCTAAAAGGTACTTTAGTGCTCTTTCATTCCTGACTGGAATCGTCGTATTCCGAGACCATTTGGGCATCCGTAAGTGCGATCGCAGTCATCGGTCCCGAATGTTTCCTTCATCTCCTTGTCTAATAGTAACCGTAATAACTCTCTTTTCGGAGGTCGAATTTAGACTATTTCAGGTCATTGGAATGGTAACTTGTCAGGCTTCCAAGTGAGACCAGAATTGCCTAATTCAGAGAACGTTCAATATCCCAAAAGCAAGTTGGAACTCTTCAATCGTCATTTTTCAATATGGATTGTTAATCTTTCCAAATCGCGTGATCCAATGGAGACGCCCATAACTCCATCGTTTGATGTTGGATTTGGTCGATTTTTAATCATCTGAAAGGTACTTTAGTGCTGTTTCATTCCTGACTGAAATCATCGTATTCCGAGACCATTGTGCATCTGTAAGTGGGATCGCAGTCGTTGTCCTGAATGTTTTTATCATCTCCTTGTCCAATAATAACCCTCATAACTCTCTCTTTAGAGGTCGAATTTAAGCTATTTCAGGTCATTGGAATGGCAACTTGTCAAGCTTCCAAATGAGACAAGAATTGCCTTATTCAAAGACTGCTCGATATCCTAAAAGCACGTTGGAACTCTTCTATGGCCATTTTTCAATATGGATTGTTTATCTTTTCAAATCGAGTGATCCAACAGAGATGCGCGTAACTCTATAGTTTGATGTCTGATTGAGTTGATTTTTAGTCTCCTGAAAGGTACTTTAGGGCTCTTTCATTCCTAACTAGAGTCGTATTCCGAGACCATTTGTGCATCCATAAGTGGGATCATAGTCATCGGTCCTAAATGTTTGCGTCTTCTCCTTGTCTAATAGTAACCCTCATAACTCTCTCTCTTCAGAGGTCGAATTTAGACTATTTTAGGACATTAGTATGGTAATTTGTCAAGCTTCCAAATGAGATAAGAATTGCCTAATTCAGAGAACGTTCGATATCCCAAAAGCACGTTGGTACTCTTCAATCGTCATTTTTAAATATGGATTGTTAATCTTTCCAAATCATGTGATCCATCGGAGACACCCATAACTCCATTGTTTAATGTCAGATTTTGTCAATTTTTAGTCATCTGAAAGGTACTTTAGTGCTCTTTCATTCCTGACTGGAATCGTCAAATTCTGAGACCATTTGTGCATCCATAAGTGGGATCGCAATCGTTGAACCTGAATGTTTCCTTCATCTCCTTGTCCAATAGTAACCCTTATAACTCTCTCTTCAAAGGTTGAATTTAGACTATTTTAGGTCTTTGGAGTGGTAACTTGTCAAGCTTCTAAATGGGACTAGAATTACCTAATTCAGAGACCGCTCGATATCCCGAAAGCACGTTGGAACTCTTCGATCGTCATTTTTCAATATGGATTGTAAATCTTCACAAATCGTGCGATCAAAAGGAAATGCCAATAACTCCATCGTTTGATTCCAGATTGGGTTAATTTTTTGTCATCCGAATGGTACTTTAGTGCTCTTTCATTCCTGACTGGAATCGTTGTATTCCGAGAGCATTTGGGCATCTGTACGTGGGATCGTAGTCGTCAGTCCTAAATGTTTTCTTCATCTCCTTATCCAATAGTATCCCTCATAACTCTCTCTTCAGAAGTAGAATTTAGACTATTTCACATCATTGGAATAATAACTTGTCAAGCTTCCAAATGGGACCAGAATTGCCTAATTTAGAGATTATTCGATATCCCAAAAGCACGTTGGAACTCTTTGATCGTCATTTTTCAATATGGATTGTAAATCTTCACAAATCGTGCGATCAAAAGGAAATGCCAATGACTCCATCGTTTGATTCCAGATTGGGTTAATTTTTTGTCATCCGAATGGTACTTTAGTGCTCTTTCATTCCTGACTGGAATCGTCGTATTCCGAGAGCATTTGGGCATCTGTAAGTGGGATCGTAGTCATCAGTCCTAAATGTTTTCTTCATCTCCTTATCCAATAGTATCCCTCATAACTCTCTCTTCAGTGTAGAATTTAGACTATTTCACATCATTGGAATAATAACTTGTCAAGCTTCCAAATGGGACCAGAATTGCCTAATTCAGAGATTATTCGATATCCCAAAAGCATGTTGGAACTCTTTGATCGTCATTTTTCAATATGGATTGTTAATCTTTCCTAATCACGCGATCCAACGGTGAGGCTCATAGCTCCATCGTTTGATGTCAAATTAGGTTAATTTTCAGTCATCTGAAATGTACTTTAGTGCTATTTCATTCCTGACTAGAATCGTCATATTCTGAGACCATTTGGGCATCCGTAAGTGGGATTGCAGTCGTCGGTCCTGAATGTTTCCTTCATTTCCTTGTCCAATAGTAAACCTAATAATTCTCACTTCAGAGGTCAAACTTAGGCTATTTTCGATCATTAGAATGGTAACTTGTTAAGCTTCCAATTACAACCAGAATTGCCTAATTCAGAGAACGTTCGATATCGCAAATGCATGTTAGAACTCCTCGATCGTCATTTTTTAATATGGATTGTTAATCTTTCCAAATCTCACGATCTAACCGAGACGCCCATAACTTTATCGTTTAATGTTGAATTGGGTCAATTTTTCATCATCTAAAAGGTACTCTAGTGTGCTTTCGTTCGTGACTGGAATCGTCGTATTCCGAGACCGTTTGGGCATCCGTATGTGGGATCGCAGTCGTCGGTCCTGAATGCTTCCTTTATATCCTTGTCCAATGGTAACCCTCATAACTTTCTCTTTAAAGGTCGAATTTATACTATTTCAGGTCTATGGATTGATAACTTGTCAAGCTTCAAAAAGGGACCAAAATTACTTAATTCAGAGAGCATTCGATATCCCAAAAGCACGTTGGAACTCTTCGATCGTCAATTTTCAATATGAATTGTTAATCTTTCTAAATCGCTTGATCCAATGGAGACACCCATAACTCCATCGTATGATGTTGGATTGGGTCATTTTTTGGTCATCTGAAAGGTACTCTAGTGCTCTTTCATTCCTAACTAGAATCATGATAATACGAGACCATTTAAGCATCTATAAGTGGGATCACAGTTGTTGGTCCTGAATGTTTCCTACATCTCTTTGTCCAATAGTAATGGTCATAACTCTCTCTTCTGAGGTTGAATTTACACTATTTCAGGTCATTGGAATGGTAACTTGTCAAACTTCCAAATGAGAACAAAATATTCTAATTCAAAGACCGTTCGATATCCTAAAGGCACGTTGGAACTCTTCGATTTTCATTTTTCAATATGGATTGTTAATCTTTCTAAATTGCGTGATCCCACAAAGGCGCCTATAACTCGTTCATTTGATGTCAGATTGTGTTGATTTTTGGTCATCTGAAAGGTACTTTAGTGCAGTTTCATTCCTCACTGGAATCGTGGTATTTCGAGACCATTTGGGCATCTATAAGTGGGATCGTAGTCATCGGTCCTGAATGTTTCCATCATCTCCTTGTCCAACAGTAACCCTCATAACTCTCTTCAGAGGTAGAATTCAAACTATTTCAGGACATTGGAATGGTAACTTGTCAAGCTTCCAAATGAGATAAGAATTGCCTAATTCAGAGACTGCTCGATATCCCAAAAGCACGTTGTAACTCTTCAATCGTCACTTATCAATAAGGATTGATAATCTTTCCAAATCACGTGATCCAATGAAGACACCCATAACTCGATAGTTTGATGTCAGATTGGGTCAATTTTGGTCATCAGAAAGTTACTTTAGTGCTCTTTCATTCCTTACTGGAATCATCGTATTCCGAGACCATTTGTGCATCCGTAAGTGAGATCACAGTCGTCTATCTTGAATGTTTCCTTCATCTTCTTGTCCAATAGTAACCCTCATAACACTCTCTTTGGAGGCCGAATTTAAACTATTTCAGGTCATTAGAATGGTAACTTGTCAAGCTTCCAAATGAGACAAAAATTGCCCAATTCAGAGACCGTTTGATATCCTAAAAGCATGGTGGAACTCTTCGATCATCATTTTTCAATATGGATTGTTAATTTTTCCAAATTGCACAATCCAATGGAGACAACCATAACTCCATCGTTTAATGTCAGATTGGGTCAAATTTTAGTCATCTGAAAGTTACTTTAATTCTCTTTCATTCTTGACTGGAATCATCGTATTCTGAGACCATTTGGGCATCCATAAGTGGGATTGCAGTCGTCGGTCCTGAATGTTTCCTTCATCTCCTTGTCCAATAGTGACCATCATAACTCTCTTTAGTGGTCAAATTTAGACTATTTCAGGTCATTGGAATGGTAACTTCTCAAGCTTTCAAATGGAACCAGAATTGCCTAATTCAGAGACTGTTTGATATCCCAAAAGCACGATGGAACTCTTCGATCGTCCTTTTTTAATATGGATTATTAATCTTTCCAAATCGTGTGATTTAATGAAGACACCCATAACTCCATCGTTTGATGTTTGATTGGGTCAATTTTTGGTCATCAGAAAGGTACTTTAGTGCTATTTCGTTCCTCACTGGAATTATCGTATTTCGAGACCATTTGGGCATCCATAAGTGGGATCGTAGTCGTCGGTCCTGAATATTTCCTTCATCTCCATGTCCAATAGTAACCCTCATAACTCTCTTTAAAGGTAAAATTTAGACTATTTCAAGACGTTAGAATGGTAACTTGTCAAGCTTCCAAATGAGATAAGAATTGCCTAATTCAGAGACTGCTCGATATCCCAAAAGCACGTTGGAACTCTTCGATAGTCATTTTTCAATAAGGACTGTTAATCTTTCCAAATCGCATGATCCAATGGAGACGCCTGTAACCTGATAGTTTGATGTCAGATTGGGTCGATTTTGGTCATCTAAAAGGTACTTTAGTGCTCTTTCATTCCTGACTAGAATCGTCGTATTCTGAGACCATTTGTGCATCCGTAAGTGGGATCGCAGTCGTCTATCCTGAATGTTTCCTTCATCTCCTTATCCAATAGTAACCGTTATAACACTCTCTTCAAAGGTCGAGTTTAGACTATTTTAGGTCATTGGAATGGTAACTTGTCAAGCTTCTAAATGAGACCAAAATTGCCTAATTCAGAGACCGTTCAATATCCCAAAAGCAAGTTGGAACTCTTCGATCATCATTTTTCAATATGTATTGTTAATTTTTCCAAATTATGTAATCTAACGGAGATGCCCATAACTCCATCGTTTGATGTCGGATTGGGTCAATTTTTGGTCATTTGAAAGGTACTTTAATTGTCTTTCATTCTTGACTGGAATCATCGTATTCCGAGACTATTTAGGCATTCGTAAGTGGGATCGTAGTCGTTGGTTATGAATGTTTCCTTCATCTCCTTGTCTAATAATAACCGTAATAACTCTCTCTTCGGCTATCAAATTTAGACTATTTCAGGTCATTGGAATGGTAACTTCTCAAGCTTCCAAATGGGACTAGAATTGCCTAATTCCGGGACCGTTCGAGTTCCCAAAAGCATGTTGGAACTCTTCGATCGGATTGTTAATCTTTCCTAATCGCACAATCAGAGACAACCATAACTCCATCATTTGATGTCGTATTGGGTCAAATTTTGGTCATCTGATAGGTACTTTAGTGGTCTTTCATTCCTGACTGGAATTGTCGTATTCTGAGACCATTTGGGCATCCATAAGTAGGATCACTGTAGTCGGTCTTGAATTTGTTGGAGCATAAAAAATCATGTAGAAAGTTTGATGAGCAGAAGATGCATAAAAGAAAGATTAAAGATCAGAAGATAAGGAAGAAAATCAAGTGTGATTGTTGTTAAGCGGGTCGTGCAACTGATCAGGTGTTGTGCGGGTCACATAACCAATCAGTAGTTACATGAATCACGTAACAATATTACTGTTACACGGGTCACGCAATTAAGAGCAGAAAATGATCTAATGTAAAGTGGACCCCATGACATAAAGATCGAGGCTTGACATGTTTCGAGGCCTATAAATACCCCATTCCTCCTCTCATTTGAGAGAGAAGAATTTTGGAAGAGGAGCAGAGCTCTAGAAAGAAGATTAAAGGTGAGGAGCGAAGAAGGAAAGCAGTTGCATAGACCGTGCAACACACTAAACGGTTATGTGAACCGCGTAACAGACAAACAGGTTGCGTGGGTCACGCAACCAGGCTACTATGTGGCTAGTTCTTATAGGGAACAAGATGCTGCTAAAATCATCCAGTTCGCCTAGTTTGACCTTCAATGCTCCAAGCTCTCCTTTAAATAAAGGACAAGCTCAAAAGAGAAGGAGTTAATCAACACAAAATTCCTCCCATGGAGATGATCGAAGCAACTCTCGAAATGTTGTCGAATCTGAGATTCAATACAATTTCAAATTATGTATTAAAAATGATCTATCTTGGAATCAAGGGATATTTGAGGGATGTAAATGAACTCGGTACTAATAAAATATGATGTTTGTTCTTAATACTTCCTCTCTATTATGCTTGAATAAGATAATGTCCCAAATCAAATACATTTGTTTCTTGTTCGAAATAAATTGATGACTCTGCTGGGGACTATTTATCTTATTTAACATTAACATTGAGATAGTTAAGAACTTTTATCATAGTTTGGCATCTTTTTGGTGTAAAAATGGCGACTCTAAGTGGAAACATCCTCCCGTTCATCTCTAAGATAGATTATTTGATCTTTCAAATACTAACTATAGCTAAGTTTTCTAACTAAAGGTTTCTGAATTCTACTACAAGTTACAATCAATGGCAACTTCTGTAAGAAAAGTGAGCTTCCGTTTCACTCTGACTGGATTTGTGATAAATACGCACCGAATCGACCTCTGGAGTACATAACTCGACTTCCTACAACAAATGACAACCTGACTCGAGCAACAACTATGGTTGTATCTGCTTCACCTCAACCGCTGGAAGAATATAAGGGCTAGACCTTCGTAATGTCTTACAGGACAAGAGCACGAAATGCAAGAAGCCCCATGATGGATCTGCCTTCGCCAAGAGTTAGGGGGGCGATAACACGCAATGCAACTAGAAGGAATCTTGAACTCGCCCCTCCTGCAATATATCCTGAGCGAATAGTCTCGCAGTTAGCATCGCGTGACTTTTTGGCTTTAGTCACCCCAAGGGTCAGATGGACGAGAGAGCGGAAAGGTAAAGCATTAATGGCAAGTTCACCAATGTCTGTATCACCCCAGGTAAGCTCACTAAAGTGTGTGTATCACCTCAATCGATCAATGACACTGAAAGAATAGAGAAGTCAAATGAAAATCCATCCTCTCCTCTCTTCGTAAGTCCCATTATGTCGACGTATTCCCGCCCCACTCCAACTATGGCTTCATCAAAGAGTGGAGAAGCTACAGTACATATGGCTGGGACAAATTAGGACAATATGCCAACTATAGAAGATTGTATGAATGCCATGGCAGAAGCATAAAGAACACTCATGGAAGAGTACATGAATATTAGAGAGGCTTTAGCGACCCTTGCATGTAATGTAGCCCAGATAGTGGCTCCACCAATGATGGGCACAATGAACGGATAAGAAAATAAGCTCAAAGGCTTTCAGCGATAGGGGACAGGATCACGAGGATCTGTTCCAGTTGCGAGAACCGTAACACAAGATAAAGTGAGACAGGTCGTCAAAGAAGCTGTTAGAGTAGAAAGAGAGCATGAAAATACTGGTCATTTCAGATATCGAATGCCGTATCCAAGAGAGGTAGAAGATATCCCCTTTTCAACCAACTTCAAGCATCCAGATTTTTAGAAGTTTAATGGGGAAGTATCTCTAGAAGAACACTTAATGCACTTCATTACTAGTATGGAGAATTTTTCTATGATACCACAGTATTGCTTACGATTGTTCGGGTTGTCGCTGATGCACAAAGCATTCCGATGGTATTCCAGTCTGGCTCCAAAGTCGATACGTACTTGAGAGCAAATGCAGGATGCCTTCATGTCAAACTTCTTTTATTCAGAACGAGATGTTAGTATTACGGAATTGGCTTCTGTGCGGTAGATAGATAGATAGAAGACATTGGGAGCCTCGTGCAGGCAGCTACCAGAAGAAAAAGAACAAGTCAAAATGTGTCTGAATTCTATGGAGATAGGAATCGCGTTTGGACTCACCAGTGCCAACATCAGAACTTTCCGTGACCGGCCACTAAGGCTCATGCTTTAGAATTGATGACTCGTAAGATGCCAGCGTTTCACCGTGAGACAGCTAAGAGAGTGCCCAGTAGGATGGCCGTAAATACCGTCGACATGATAAGAGAAGCAGAGATACAAGGGACTCAAGGGAAAACAAGCCGGAATGAAAAGAAGCATGGAGCTAATCAAGAAATAGATAAAGTGAAAAAAGGCCCAGGATGCTCAATTCTCATGAGGGGTTCGTATTCGACTAGGAAGATGTCGTTCCTATGATGAATTAGATGCTAAAAATCGGCACAATAGAATTACCTAGACCCAAACGCCCTGAAGATGTGACAAAAACAAGAGAGAGATTTTTACCTCTATCATCGCCTGGTAGGGCATCCAACGGAGAATTGTTATATATTAAAATGTATAATACAACGAATGATAGATAGGGGTGAAATAGTAATTGGCAAAGAAAGAGAAAGGGGTACAATGGCAACGGTGAATGTGCTCACGATCTGAGAAAAGGGCTGAGAAATGAAAGAGAAAGAGGACCGTAAGACGACGAAGAAGGTAGTGGTAATTACGTTGCAGTCGGGAAAGAAAATAACAAGTTGTGTGAAGCAGAAAATAAGGATTACAAGGAAAGAAGTCATTAAAAGGCAGAGTGATGACAATGAGAGAGAAAAGAAGAGTGAGACGGCAAAGCTGACCTATGACATAGTAAGTCATTTAAAGGGCATACCGGCTCGGTTAAGCGTATATGATGCACTTAAGTTGTTAGAGGAATTTCGGCAGAGTTTAGTCTAAGCATTGTCCAATCATAGTGTAAGAGAAACTTTACTAATAGAGATGGAACGCAAAGAGCGCGATGTGTAAGAAAACTGCCTACTGGTCATTTCTTTCTCCGATGACGATTTGATTTGTGAGGTAGAGCATAATAGGCCGCTAATGATAGAAGGCCATATCTGCAGGAAGGTCAAGCGGGTTATGATAGATAATGGGTCTATGGTGAACCTGTTACCACTCTCGATGTTGGGTAAACTAGGTTATCGTCATTCAGATCTATGCCCTAGTGGAATGATGATACAAGGTTTCAATCAAGATGGGCAGTGTGCACTTGGTAAAATTACAGTGATGCTAGAAATAGGAGAGCTGATTATTGATGTCATGTACCACGTTATAAATGCCGTGACGACATACAATCTTCTCCTGGGAAGGCCATGAATCCATCAATACAGCATCGTACCCTCTACGCTGCATCAATGCTTTAAATACTATAAAGATGGAATATAGTATAAAGTAATGGTCGATGCGAAGCCATATAAAGAGGCTGAGTCCCTTGTAGATGCTAGTTATTATAAAGGGTTCATCGAAGATGAACAAAAGAATGATGTAAGCAAAGTCCTGAAGGACAGTCAAGTTAGTATGATTAAAGAAGAAAAGGCGGAATCATCTAGACTGTGGAAACAAAGAAGAAATTCTATTTTGTGCCGAAATATCTGAGACAACTAGGGCAGCCGCCACTAACTCTGCTATCACCTCAACAATTGAAAATTTTGCAGTCTAATTATACAGTGCCATTGCCATGTGTTGAGAGAAATAAGCCATTTTCGGCCGCCCCAGGAAGATTTCAGGTCAAGGCTAGCACAAAACACCCGGAGCCAATAGAATTTTATGCTTCAGTGTAAGTGAAGGCAGGAGAAGAGACCAAGAATAACATGTACTGCATTAGAATAACACCACAAGACCTCAAAAAGTATAGTCCGGCAAGCAAGAAAATCATAAAAAGTAAGGGGTTTGATAACGCAGAACCCACCGGCTTGAATCATGGGAGAGGAATTCAAATTCCTATTGGAGTCGGCCAGGAAAAGTGAAGAAAATTTCAAGGAGTGGGGGCAGAGTCATTGGTGAATATGGTTAGAACTGAACGATTACCAGAAGAGGGTCCTCAAATAGTTGAGCATCCTGAAATGGCTCTGAAGTAGATGGAAGACGGGGGGTAGCCTATAATAGATAGTTTGCGAGAGATAAACCTGGGTACCGAAGAAGAGCCAAGGAACACATTCGTCAGTGTCGGTCTTTCTGAGCAAGAGTCCAAAAAATACGTTTAGGTACTTAAGGAAAATAAAGACGTCTTCTCTTGGATGTATGCAGAGATGCCGTGCTTAAAACCTTCCGTAGCACTGCATAGATTAAATATCTCTAAAGAGAAAAGGCCGGTTAAGCAAGCACAAAGACGGTTTCAACCGGACTTGGTTCCCCTGACAGAAGAAGAAGTAAATAAGTTGATAAAGGTCGGGTTTATCAGGGAGGTCAAATATCCCAAGTGGATATCGAACATTGTCCCTGTGAAAAAGAAAAACGGACAAGTTAGGGTGTGCGTCGACTTCAGAGATCTTAATGTAGCCAATCCGAAAGATGATTTTCCTCTCCCGTTAACTGAACTACTAATTGACAGTACGTCTCAGTATGCTATCATGTCCTTCATGGATGGCTATGCAGGGTATAACCAGATTCGAATGACACCTAAAGATGAAGAAACAACGGCATTTAGAACATCGTTGGGAATTTATTGTTATAAGGTTATGCCTTTTGGTCTAAAAAATGTCGGGGTGACATATCAGAGGGCGATGATGAATATTTTCCAAGACTTGATGCACAAGCATGTTGAATGCTATGTCAATGACTTGGTGGTTAGGTCGGGAGATCATCAGGAGAATCGCAAACATTTGGCATCAGTTTTTCGTCAACTCAGAAAGAAATAGTTGAAGATCCAGCTAAATGTGCATTTGGAGTAACTTCAGGTAAATTTCTCAGTTTTGTTGTCTAGCATAGGGGCATTAAAATCAATCTAAGGAAAGTTCGAGCTATTGAAAATATGTCGCCACCGAAAACGCTAAAGGAATTGAAAAGTTTGCAAGGAAAGCTGGCATACATTCGCCATTTCATTTCAAATCTAGCAGGGAGATGTCAGCCATTTTCCCATTTGATGAAGAAAGGTACAGAATTTATGTGGGACCAAGCTTGCAAGAATGCGTTTGACTCAATAAAAGAATTGCTGAAACAGCCGCCGGTACTTATAGCTCTGATAAATGGGAAGCCGTTGATTTTGTATATATCTGCGGCTGAGAATTCTTTAGGAGCTTTGTTAGCTCAGCTGAATGAAGCTGGAAAAGAAACTGCTCTTTATTATTTAAGCTGAATTTTGATGGGTGCAGAATGCAACTACTCTCTGATCAAGAAAGAGTGTCTGGCGCTGATATTTACAGTTCAGAAATTGAGACTTTATTGTCTCTCCCATGATATAACTTTGATCTCAATAGCAGATCCGATAAAGTTTTTGATGACAAGGCCGATGTTGTCTGGGAGCCTGGCCAAATGCATGTTGTTGCTTTCAGAGTATACTATTATGTACGAGCTGACAAGGGTAATAAAAAGACAAGCAGTGGCGGACTTCCTTGTAGCGCACCATATAGCAGAATGTGAAACCATCAGTGATGACTTTCCAGATGAACAAGTTATGTTGACTGAGTCACAAAGCCCGTGGCAGATGTATTTTGATAGCATTGCTCAAGCATCAAGAGCGAGGCCAGGATTGATATTCATTACTCCTCAAGGTGACTTGCTACCTTACTCCTTCACTCTGGGTACTATATGCACAAACAATGAGGCCGAATACAAAGCCCTCATCATTGGCATGGAAATGGCTCAAGAAATGGAGATAAAAATATTGCACATCCTTAGAGATTCTAAATTAATTATAAATCAATTAACGACTGAATTCGAGGTAAGAATGTAAGAACTTTTACCATACTACCGAAAAGCCCAGCAGTTGCTAGAACAGTTCTGTCATGTCGAAATCAATCATGTACCGCGATCTGAAAATGCAAGAGTGGATGCTTTGGCAAGTTTGGCAGCAGCCCTGTCCTGCCCAAATCAAAGCCCTCTCCAAGTCACTATAGAAGAGAGAAGATTTTTGCCATTTTTAGAAGTCATTGATGAAGTCGTGGAGACACTTCCCGTATCATGTTTAGAGGTAACGACAAATGATTGGCGTCAACCTTTCACACTATGCCAAAACAGTGAAAAAAGGACGGTCCAAAACCATCTCAAATGACCAAAAAGGACGGTCATGGACCGTCGTATGGGCCATCAAATTTTGACGTATCGTATTACTTAAAGGACAATCGAAAACCATCATTCTTATTGATGAAAAAAGGACAGTCATGGACCGTCCTTAAAAGGAAGGTCATGAACCGTCTCTTATGAGCCTTCAAAGGATGGTCATGGGCCATCTTTAAAAAGGACTATCATAGATCGTCTCTTATGAGCCTTCAAAGGACAGCCATGAATCGTTCTTTAAAAGGACAGTCATGGACCGTCCTTAAAAAGGACTGTCATGGACCATCTCTTATGGGCCTTCAAAGGACGGCCATGGACCGTCCTTTAAAAGGACAGTCATGGACCGTCTCTCATGAGCCTTCAAAGGACAGCCATAAACCGTCCTTAAAAAGGACTATCACCATCCCTTATGAGCCTTCAAAGCACACTTTCAAATTTGAGAAGGTCAATATACACCTGTTACAATATATTTCATCGTATTCTTCCCGATATACACTTGTTATATAATATATTTCATCATATTCACATTCACATCCATCTAAACTCAAACTACGTAACTCCAACATAAACTACATTCATCCAAACATAAACTACATCCATCCAAACACAAACAATCTTATCCACATTACATTCATCCACACATAAATACATGCAAGTTTAACATCATAAATAAAAAAAAAGGAAAAAAGTCAGCAACAATTTTCTGTCTTTCATCTAGAAAAAAATATTAAACTAACAAAACATTATAATTCAGAATCATGAAGAATTGCATAAACTTCTTTTCAAAAAGTGGGCACTTTTTAAAAATAAAACTGATCATTAAAATAAAACTAATACAAGCAAATAATGCAAAAAAGTGTTTCAATTCAAGTTAATAGAAGCAACAACAAAAATCAAAGCTTTGTAAAAAGGGGCATGTGTTAAAAGGGATACATTCTTCTTTCTTACCATGTGATTGGGTTACAATTCAAGTTAATAGAAAGAACAACAAAAATTAAAACTTTGTAAGAAGGGGCATGTGTTAAAAGGGATACATTCTTGTTTCTTGCCATGTGATTGGGCTACATTATTACAGCAATTGGGTTCGGGTTCGGGATTGGGTTTAGGTTTGGGTTTTCAAGTTTAGGTTTAAGTTTAAGTTAGGGAGTTGAGATTAGGATTAGGTGTAGGTCTACGTTTAGGGATTTGAGAATACATTTAGGTTTCAGGTTTAGGTTTAGGTTTTAGGTTTTAGGTTATAGGTTTAGGTTTAGGTTTAGGTTTTAGGTTATAAGTTTAGGTTATAGGTTATAGGTTAAGGTTTAGGTTATAGGTTTTGATTTAGGTTTAGGTTAAGGTTTAGGTTTAGGTTATAGGTTTAGGTTAAGGTTTAGGTTTTAGTTATAGGTTATAGTATATAGGTTATAGCTTTAGGGAATAGAGAATAGGTTAAGTTTAAGGTTTAGCTTTAGGAAATCGGGTCTAGGTTCGGGATTGGGTTTAGGTTTGGGTTTTCAAGTTTAGGTTTAAGTTTAGGTTAGGGAGTTGAGATTAGGATTAGGTGTAGGTTTAGGTTTAAGGATTTGAGAATACATTTCGGTTTTAGGTTTAGGTTTAGGTTTTAGGCTTAGGTTTAGGTTATAGGTTTAGGTTATAAGTGCAGGTAATAGGTTTAGGTTTAGCTTAGGTTATAGGTTAAGGTTTAGGGAATTGAGAATAGGTTAAGGTTTAGGTTTTGGAAATTGGGTATGGGTTCGGAATCGGGTTTAGGTTTGGGTTTTCAAGTTTAGGTTTAGGTTTAGGTTAGGGAGTTGAGATTAGGATTAGTGTAGGTTTAAGTTTAGGGATTTGAGAATACATTTAGGTTTTAGGTTTAGGTTTAGGTTAGAGGTTATAAGTTTAGGTTTAGGTTAAGGTTTAAGTTTCAGTTTAAGTTTTGGTTATAAGCTATAGGTTTAGGGAATTGAGAATAGGTTAATGTTTAGGTTTAGGAAATCGAGTTCGGGTTCGGGATCGGGTTTAGGTTTGGGTTTTCAAGTTTAGGTTTAGGTTTAGGTTAGGGAGTTGAGATTAGGATTAGGTGTAGGTTTAGGTATAGGGATTTGAGAATACATTAGGTTTTAGGTTTAGGTTTAGGTTATAAGCTATATAGGTTTAGCGAATTAAGAATAGGTTAAGGTTTAGGTTTAGGAAATCGTGTTCGGGTTGGAGATCGGGTTTAGGTTTGGGTTTTCATGTTTAGGTTTAGTTTAGGGAGTTGAGATAAGCATTAGGGGTAGGTTTAGGTTTAGGGATTTGAGAATACATGTAGGTTTTAGGCTTAGGTTTAGGTTATAGGTTATAAGTTTAGGTTTAGGTTTAGGTTTAGGTTAAGGTATAGGTTTAGGTTTCGGTTTAGGTTATATGCTATAGGTTTAGGGAATTGAGAATAGGTTAATGTTTAGGTTTATGAAATCGGTTTCAGGTTCGGGATCGGGTTTAAGTTTGGGTTTTCAAGTTTAGGTTTAGGTTTAGGTTAGGGAGTTGAGATTAGGATTAGGTGTAGGTTTAGGTTCAGGGATTTGAGAATACATTAAGGTTTAGGTTTAGGTTTAGGTTATAGGTTATAGGTTTAGCTTTAGGTTTAGGTTAAGGTTTAACTTATAACTTATAGGTTTAGGGAATTGAGAATACATTAAGGTTTAGGTTTAGGAAATCATGTTCGGGTTCGGGATCGAGTTTAAGTTTAGGTTTTCAAGTTTAGGGTTTGGTTTAGGTTAGGGAGTTGAGATTAGGATTAGGTGTAGGTTTAGGTATAGGGATTTGAGAATACATTTAGGTTTTAGGATTAGGTTTAGGTTTAGGTTAAGGTTTAGGTTTAGGTTTAGGTTTTGGTTGTAAGCTATAGGTTTTGGGAATTGAGAATAGATAAAGGTTTAGGTTTAGGAAATCGGGTTCGGGTTTGGGATCGGGTTTAGGTTTGGGTTTTCAAGTTTTGGTTTAGGTTTAGGTTAGGGAGTTGAGATTAGGATTAGGTGTAGGTTTAGGTTTAGGGATTTGAGAATACATTACGTTTTAGGTTTAGGTTAAGGTTAAGGTTTAGGTTTAGGTTTAGGTTTAGGTTATAAGCTATAAGCTTAGGGAATTGAGAATAGGTTAAGGTTTAGGTTTAGGAAATCGGGTTCAGCTTCGACATCGGGTTTAGGTTTGGGTTTTTAAGTTTAGGTTTAGGTTAGGGTGTTGATATTAGGATTAGGGGTAGGTTTAGGTTTAGTGATTTGAGAATACATTTAGGTTTTAGGTTATAGGTTATAGGTTTAGATTTTGGTTTAGGTTAAGGTATAGGTTTAGGTTATAAGCTATAGGATTAGGGAATTGAGAATAGGTTAATGTTTAGGTTTAGGAAATCGTGTTCGGGTTCGAGATCGGATTTAGGTTTGGGTTTTCATGTTTAGGTTTAGGTTTAGGTTAGGGAGTTGAGATTAGGATTAGGTGTAGGTTTAGGTTCTGGGATTTGAGAATACATTAGGTTTTAGGTTTAGTTTTAAGTTATAGGTTATAGGTTTAGGTTTAGGTTTAGGTTAAGGTTTAGGTTATAAGCTATAGGTTTAGGGAATTAAGAATACATTAAGGTTTAGGTTTAAGAAATCAAGTTCAGGTTCGGGATCCAGTTTAGGTTTGGGTTTTCAAGTTTATGTTTAGGTTTAGGTTAGGAAGTTGAGATTAGGATTAGGTGTAGGTTTAGGTTTAGGGATTTGAGAATACATTAGGTTTTAGGTTTAGGTTTAGGTTATATGTTATAGGTTTAGGTTATAAGCTATAGGTTTAGGGAATTGAGAATAGGTTATAGTTTAGGTTTAGGAAGTCGTGTTCGGGTTTGGGATCGGGTTTAGGTTTGGGTTTTTAAGTTTAGGTTTAAGTTTAGGTTAGGGAGTTGAGATTAGGATTAGGTGTAGGTTTAGGTTAAGGGATTTGAGAATTCATTTTGGTTTTAGGTTTAGGTTTAGGTTTTAGGCTTAGGTTTAGGTTATAGGTTTAGGTTATAAGTGCAGGTAATAGGTTTAGGTTTAGCTTAGGTTATAGGTTAAGGTTTAGGGAATTGAGAATAGGTTAAGGTTTAGGTTTTGGAAATAGGGTATGGGTTCGGAATTGGGTTTAGGTTTGGGTTTTCAAGTTTAGGTTTAGGTTTAGGTTAGGGAGTTGAGATTAGGATTAGTGTAGGTTTAAGTTTAGGGATTTGAGAATACATTTAGGTTTTAGGTTTAGGTTTAGGTTAGAGGTTATAAGTTTAGGTTTAGGTAAAGGTTTAAGTTTCAGTTTAAGTTTTGGTTATAAGCTATAGGTTTAAGGAATTGAGAATAGGTTAATGTTTAGGTTTAGGAAATCGGGTTCGGGTTCGGGATCGGGTTTAGGTTTGGGTTCTCAATTTTAGGTTTAGGTTTAGGTTAGGGAGTTGAGATTAGGATTAGGTGTAGGTTTAGGTATAGGGATTTGAGAATACATTTAGGTTTTAGGTTTAGGTTTAGGTTTAGGTTAAGGTTTAGGTTTAGTTTATAAGCTATAGGTTTAGGGAATTGAGAATAGATTAAGGTTTAGGTTTAGGAAATCGGGTTCGAGTTCGGGATCGGGTTTAGGTTTGGGTTTTTAAGTTTAGGTTTAGGTTTAGGTTAGGGAGTTGAGATTAGGATTAGGTGTAGGTTTATTTTAGGGATTTGGGAATACATTAGGTTTTAGGTTTAGGTTTAGGTTATAAGCTATATAGGTTTAGCGAATTAAGAATAGGTTAAGGTTTAGGTTTAGGAAATCGTGTTCGGGTTGGAGATCGGGTTTAGGTTTGGGTTTTCATGTTTAGGTTTAGTTTAGGGAGTTGAGATAAGCATTAGGGGTAGGCTTAGGTTTAGGGATTTGAGAATACATGTAGGTTTTAGATTTAGGTTTAGGTTATAGGTTATAAGTTTAGGTTTAGGTTTAGGTTTAGGTTAAGGTATAGGTTTAGGTTATATGCTTTAGGTTTAGGGAATTGAGAATAGGTTAATGTTTAGGTTTATGAAATCGGTTTCAGGTTCGGGATCGGGTTTAATTTTGGGTTTTCAAGTTTAGGTTTAGGTTTAGGTTAGGGAGTTGAGATTAGGATTAGGTGTAGGTTTAGGTTCAGGGATTTGAGAATATATTAAGGTTTAGGTTTAGGTTTAGGTTATAGGTTATAGGTTTAGCTTTAGGTTTAGGTTAAGGTTTAACTTATAAGTTATAGGTTTAGGGAATTGAGAATACATTAAGGTTTAGGTTTAGGAAATCATGTTCGGGTTCGAGATCGGGTTTAAGTTTAGGTTTTCAAGTTTAGGTTTAGGTTTAGGTTAGGGAGTTGAGATTAGGATTAGGTGTAGGTTTAGGTATAGGGATTTGAGAATACATTTAGGTTTTAGGATTAGGTTTAGGTTTAGGTTAAGGTTTAGGTTTAGGTTTAGGTTTTGGTTGTAAGCTATAGGTTTTGGGAATTGAGAATAGATAAAGGTTTAGGTTTAGGAAATCGGGTTCGGGTTTGGGATCGGGTTTAGGTTTGGGTTTTCAAGTTTTGGTTTAGGTTTAGGTTAGGGAGTTGAGATTAGGATTAGGTGTAGGTTTAGGTTTAGGGATTTGAGAATACATTACGTTTTAGGTTTAGGTTAAGGTTAAGGTTTAGGTTTAGGTTTAGGTTTATGTTATAAGCTATAAGCTTAGGGAATTGAGAATAGGTTAAGGTTTAGGTTTAGGAAATCGGGTTCAGCTTCGACATCGGGTTTAGGTTTGGGTTTTCAAGTTTAGGTTTAGGTTAGGGTGTTGATATTAGGATTAGGGGTAGGTTTAGGTTTAGTGATTTGAGAATACATTTAGGTTTTAGGTTATAGGTTATAGGTTTAGATTTTGGTTTAGGTTAAGGTATAGGTTTAGGTTATAAGCTATAGGATTAGGGAATTGAGAATAGGTTAATGTTTAGGTTTAGGAAATCGTGTTCGGGTTCGAGATCGGGTTTAGGTTTGGGTTTTCAAGTTTAGGTTTAGGTTTAGGTTAGGGAGTTGAGATTAGGATTAGGTGGAGGTTTAGGTTCTGGGATTTGAGAATACATTAGGTTTTAGGTTTAGTTTTAGGTTATAGGTTATAGGTTTAGGTTTAGGTTTAGGTTAAGGTTTAGGTTATAAGCTATAGGTTTAGGGAATTAAGAATACATTAAGGTTTAGGTTTAAGAAATCAAGTTCAGGTTCGGGATCCGGTTTAGGTTTGGGTTTTCAAGTTTATGTTTAGGTTTAGGTTAGGAAGTTGAGATTAGGATTAGGTGTAGGTTTAGGTTTAGGGATTTGAGAATACATTAGGTTTTGGGTTTAGGTTTAGGTTATATGTTATAGGTTTAGGGTATAAGCTATAGGTTTAGGGAATTGAGAATAGGTTATGGTTTAGGTTTAGGAAGTCGTGTTCGGGTTTGGGATCGGGTTTAGGTTTGGGTTTTCAAGTTTAGGTTTAAGTTTAGGTTAGGGAGTTGAGATTAGGATTAGGTGTAGGTTTAGGTTAAGGGATTTGAGAATACATTTAGGTTTTAGGTTTAGGTTTAGGTTTAGGTTACATGTTTAAGTTTAGGTTTAGGTTAAGGTTTAGGTTTAGGCTTAGGTTTGGGTTATAAGATATAGGTTTAGGGAATTGAGAATTGGTTAAGGTTTAGGTTTAGAAAATCGGGTTCGGGTTCAGGATCGGGTTTAGGTTTGGGTTTTCAAGTTTAAGTTTAGGTTTAGCTTAGGGAGTTGAGATTAGGATTAGGTGTAAGTTTAGGTTTAGGGATTTGAGAATACATTTAGGTTTTAGGTTTAGGTTTAGGTTATAGGTTACCAGTTTAGGTTTAGGTTTAGGTTAAGGTTTAGGTTTAGGCTTAGGTTTAGGTTTTAGGGAATGGAGAATAGATTAAGGTTTAGGTTTAGGAAATCTGGTTCGTGTTCGGGATCGGGTTTAGGTTTGGGTTTTCAAGTTTAAGTTTAGGTTTAGGTTAGGGAGTTGAGATTAGGATTAGGAGTAGGTTGAGGTTTAAGGATTTGCCAATACATTTAGGTTATAGGTTTAGGTTTAGGTTATAGGTTATAGGTTTAGGTTTAGGTTTAGGTTTAGATATAGGTTTAGGTTTTAGTTTAGGTTATTAGCTATAGGTTTAGGGAATTGAGAATAGGTTAAGGTTTAGGTTTATGAAATCAGGTTCGGGTTCGGGATCGGGTTTAGGTTTGGGTTTTCAAGTTTAAGTTTAGGTTTAGGTTAGGGAGTTGGGATTAGTATTAGGTGTAGGTTTAGGTTTAAGGATTTGAGAATACATTTAGTTTTAGGTTTACGTTTAGGTTATAGGTTATAGGTTTAGGTTAGGGTTTAGGTTTAGGTTTCTGTTTAGGTTATAAAATATAGGTTTAGGGAATGAGAATAGGTTAATGTTTAGGTTTAGGAAATTGGGTTCGGGTTCGGGATCGGGTTTAGGTTTGGGTTCTAAAGTTTAAGTTTAGGTTTAGGTAAGGGAGTTGAGATTAGGATTAGGTGTATGTTTATGTTTAAGGATTTGTGAATACATTTAGGTTTAATGTTTAGGTTTAGATTATAGGCTATAGGTTTAGGTTTAGGTTTAGGTTTAGGTTAAGGTTTAGGTTTAGGCTTAGGTTTAGGCTTAGGTTAAGGTTTAGGTTATAAGATATAGGTTTAGGGAATTGAGAATACTTTAAGGTTTAGGTTTAGAAAATCGGGTTCGGGTTTGGGATTGGGTTTAGGTTTGGGTTTTCAAGTTTAAGTTTAGGTTTAGGTTAGGGAGTTGGGATTAGGATTAGGTGTAGGTTTAGGTTTAGGGATTTGTGAATACATTAGGTTTTAGGTTTTGGTTTAGGTTTTGGTTAAGGTTTAGGTTATAAGCTATAGGTTTAGGGAATTGAAAATACATTAAGGTTTAGGTTTAGGAAATCGGGTTCAGGTTCTGGATCGGGTTTAGGTTTGGGTTTTCAAGTTTAGGTTTAGGTTTAGGTTAAGGAGTTGAGATTATGATTAGGTGTAGGTTTATGTTTAGGGATTTGAGAATATATTTAGGTTTTAGGTTTAGGTTTAGGTTACATGTTACAGGTTTAGGTTTAGGTTAAGGTTAAGGTTTAGGTTTAGGCTTAGGTTTAGGTTATAAGCTAGGTTTAGGGAATTGAGAATAGGTTAAGGTTTAGGTTTATGAAATCGAGTTCGGGTTCAGGATCGGGTTTAGGTTTGGGTTTTCAAGTTTAGGTTTAGGTTTAGGTTAGGGAGTTGAGATTAGGAATAGGTGTAGGTTTAGGTTTAGGGATTTGAGAATACATTAGGTTTTAGGTTTAAGTTTAGGTTATATGTTATAGGTTTAGGTTTAGGTTTAGGTTTAGGCTATAAGCTTTAGGTATAGGGAATTGAGAATAGGTTATGGTTTAGGTTTAGGAAATCGGGTTCAGGTTCGGGATTGGGTTTAGGTTTGGGTTTTCAAGTTTAGGTTTAGGTTTAGGTTAGGGAGTTGAGATTAGGATTTGGTGTAGGTTTAGGTTTAGGGATTTGAGAATACATTAGGTTCTAGGTTTAGGTTTAGGTTATATGTTATTGGTTTAGGTTAAGGTTTAGGTTATAAGCTATAGGTTTATGGAATTGAGAATAGGTTAAGGTAGGTTTAGGAAATCGGGTTCAGGTTTGGGATCGGGTTTAAGTTTTGGTTTTCAAGTTTAGGTTTAGGTTTAGGTTAGGGAGTTGAGATTAGGATTAGGTGTAGGTTTAGGTTTAGGGATTTAAGAATACATTTAGGTTTTAGGTTTAGGTTTCGGTTACAGGTTACCGATTTATGTTTAGGTTTAGGTTAAGGTTTAGGTTTAGGCTTCGGTTTAGGTTATAAGATATAGGTTTAGAGAATTGAGAATAGGTTAAGGTTTAGGTTTATGAAATCGGGTTCAGGTTCGGGATCGGGTTTAGGTTTGGTTTTTCAAGTTTAGGTTTAGGTTTAGATTATAGGTTATAGGTTTAGGTTTAGGTTTAGGTTAAGGTTTAGGTTATAAGTTATGGGTTTAGGGAATTAAGAATAGGTTAATGTTTAGGTTTAGGAAATCGGGTTCGGGTTCGGGATCGGGTTTAGGTGTCGGATTTCAAGTTTAGGATTAGGTTTAGGTTAAGGAGTTGAGATTAGGATTAGGTGTAAGTTTAGGTTTAGGGAGTTGAGAATACATTTAGGTTTTAGGTTTAGGTTTAGGTTGCAGGTTATAGGTTTAGGTTTAGGTTTAGGTTAAGGTTTAGGTTTAGGTTTCGGTTTAGGTTTAGGTTTAGGTTTAGGTTTAGGTTTAGGTTTCGGTTTAGGTTGTAAGCTATAGGTTTAGGGAATTGAGAATAGGTTAAGGTTTAGGTTGAGGAAATTGGGTTCGGGATCGGGTTTAGGTTTGGGTTTTCAAGTTTAGGTTTAGGTTTAGGTTAGGGAGTTAAGATTAAGATTAGGTGTAGGTTTAGGTTTAGGGATTTGAGAATACATTAAGGTTTAGGTTTAGGTTTAGGAATTTAGGAATAGGTTTAGGTTATAGGTTTAGATTTAGGTTTAGGGATTTGAGAATAGGTTTAGGTTATAGGTTTAGGTTTAGGTTTAGGTTTAGGTTTAGGTTAAGGTTATATGTTAAGGTTAAGGTTATAGGTTTAGGTTTAGGTTAAGGTTATAGTTTTAGGTTTTAGTTAGGTTATAGGTTTTTGGTTAAGGTTTAGGTTATAGTTATAGGTTTTGGGATTTGCGAATAGGTTTATGTTATAAGTATAGGTTTAAGTTAGGTTATAGGTTAAGGTTTTGGGAATTGAGTTTAGGTTATAGGTTCAGGTTATAGGTTATAGGTTATAGGTTTAGGTTAAGGTTTAGGTTATAGGTTTTGGGATTTGAGATTAGGTTTAGGTTATAAGTATAGGTTTAGGTTAGGTTATAGGTTAAGGTTTAGGGAATTGAGTTTAGGTTATAGGTTATAGGTTATAGGTTTAGGTTATGATTTAGGTTATAAGTTTTGGGATTTGAGAATAGGTTTAGGTTATAAGTATAGGTTTAGGTAAGGTTATAGGTTAAGGTTTAGGGAATTGAGTTTAGGTTATAGGTTCAGGTTATAGGTTATAGGTTATAGGTTTAGGTTATGATTTAGATTATAGGTTTTGGGATTTGAGAATAGGTTTAGGTTATAAGTATATGTTTAGGTTAGGTTGTAGGTTAAAGTTTAGGGAATTGAGTTTCGGTTATAGTTTATAGGTTTAGGTTGTAGTTATAGGTTTTGGGATTTGAGAATAGGTTTAGGTGATAGGTTAAGGGTGTGGTCCCTGCAAATACAGATATAAACACGGCCTGCTCCAATTGGCCAGGCCCTTCCAATGTTGTCCATAGGAAATGGACAACTTCATCATAGTCATAACAGTGGTTCCCATCTGCTAAGGACCCCCGCTCAACATCCGGATAGCTCCGATGCACATCCGGGTCTGCTCCATCAATTTCGAGTAAATACATAAACATGGCCTGTCCAAATGGTCAGGCCACTCCAACGTTGTCCATAGGAAATGGACAGCTTCATCATGGTCATAACAGCGGCTCTCACCTTCCACAGACCCTCGCTCAACATCCAGATAGCTCTGATGTACATCCGAGTTTGCTCCATCAATTTCGAGCTAATACATTTAAAAATAATATAATTATATCTAAAAGCATCTGGATACCTGCGGAAGGCCTCCCATATTCGTATTGTTAGTTATTCATCTCTTTGTCTATAAGCCACAATCGACCAATACTTTCTATTGCTACCTGTACTCTGAAACCAACACAAATATAACTGGGAAACAATATAAGGAATAAGAAAAAATGAATTTACCTGTACACATCATTAAATGTTTCCTTATAAGGAGGTGATATTATATCTCTGATAGCCCCAACCTGTATGATAGAGAAAAATGTAACTGATATAGTCAGTTACAATTCAAAGGAGAAAAAAGATTTGTGGCTCCACCGATATTCTAGTACATTACGAACGACTGCCTACGTACCCAGAAAGTCAGATTGGGATTAAGCCACTACGTAGTTCTTTTTAATTAACCAAGTTACTAAAGGTCATAAATTTCATATGTAACAAAGTATCATTGAACGTCATCTCAAATCGTTTCTGGTTGGTGCATTTAAAAAAATTCAAATACACAATCAATGCATATTCTTGTTACATCTCGTACTACAATAAGGGGGTTCGGGATCGGGTTTAGGTTTGGGTTTTCAAGTTTAGGTTTAGGTTTAGGTTAGGGATTTGAGATTAGGATTATGTGTAGGTTTAGGTTTAGGGATTTGAGAATACATTTAGGTTTTAGGTTTAGGTTTAGGTTTAGGTTTAGGTTTAGGTTAAAAGCTATAGGTTTAGGGAATTGAAAATAGTTTAAGGTTTAGGTTTAGGAAATTGGGTTCGGGTTTGGGATCAGGTTTAGGTTTGGGTTTTCAAGTTTAGGTTTAGGTTTAGGTTAGGGAGTTGAGATTAGGATTAGGTGTAGGTTTAGGTTTAGGGATTTGAGAATACATTTAGGTTTTAGGTTTAGGTTTAGGTTTAGGTTATAAGCTATAGGTTTAGGGAATTGAGAATAGGTTAAGGTTTATGTTTAGTAAATCGGGTTCGGGTTCGGGATCGGGTTTAGGTCTGGGTTTTCTCTAGTATTATCTACTACATACTAGTAACATACAACCAATATTGGGGCACCATACCATAAGCTACAAGAATTTCATGTCCCCCTAAACAAGGTATCCTCCATTGATAACATATATATATATATATTATAAGTTTTTTACTTTCATTTACATTCCCAAATACATTCATCATCCATCTAAGAAAATTGAAACAAGTATTGTCAATCTATAACTAACAGCTGAAAAGGAAAATCATGCATCTTATCTTACCGACCACCTTATGTTTCTTTTCACCTTTATAACTCTCATATTTGTTGCAGCTGCTAGTTCACCATCAGTAGTCTCCCTAACCAAATCTTTGTGCAGTCCCTCCATTTGATGCAGTGGCTGAAGTTACAAGAAGTAGGACTGATTAGTCTTTCCATGTTTTGAAAAAAATCAAATTCTTTATTTTTGGCTGCAAGTCTACTTATAATTATCATTGGCTCTTAATCTATTTATAATGAAAATCTTAAATATCACCTAATAGTGATCCTTTGATAAATGTCCTGTTTGGAACAAATAATTTAATTTATCATAAATGTCCTGTTTGGAACAAATAATTTGTTTTATACATGTGTTTTATCATAAAACCATGCATGATGCATCCATACAAAAAAAAATCAAATGGAATTTTTTTTTATATAAACTGATTTTTTATATTATTATAAACATCTCATCTCTCTCTTTCTTGTATGTATGTTTGGACAACTGAACGATGAAATAAAGGAAGAAATGGCTATTTATAAAGATAAGAGGTCCACTAATTTAGAAATGAATGGTTGTTTTTTCATTTAAAGTACTTAAAAATAGATGGGGTGGTTAGTTTTTCTTGGATGATAGATTTAAAAGGCTACTAAATAGGTGGAGTTTCTAAGTTTAAGAAATGACTCAATGCACTTTTGGAGCACTGTGAATTACACGGTTTTAGTTGCATTGGGTAACTTGGACAATTTAAGAGATAGATCTAGACCGTCTATTAAGTTTAGAACATATTTAAAGGGATACCATGAAAAAATATGACCCTTCAAAATCCTACCTATACCCTGCAATCAACTAAAATGGACACTTCAACTAAATGAACTAAAGAAACTGACATCACTGCTATAGATCATAAATAATGTGGCTCAGGAAAGAAAAAAAAAGACATTAAAAAATACAACAATTCTCGATCAATTGAATATGAAAGATTTTCAGTGCATGGGCCATCTAGGGTGAGAACCCATCCTGTCAATTACACTTGTATGAACTAAAAACCCAAACTGTTGAATGGAGAACAAGAGCTGTAGTTTAGGAAAAAATAATGGTTAAGAAAAAAATACAGTAATGGTTCATATTCAATTGGAAAGAAAGGTAAAAAAACTTATTGCTATGATTTTCCAATCTGACGAATTTTAGTGCATCGACCATTCAGGGTAAGGTTCATCATGTCTATGGTTTCAGTGGTTTGGGCTTTGGATCATTGAACCATGACCCCACTTGTACAAACTGTAATCCCAATCAGTTGAACCCTCCAACCATGCACTCAGAGCATTGTGTGTATATAGTATCTCCAACCAAAAAGTAAAAAAGAAAAAAGAAACAGAGAAGAATAGAAGATGATGGCATTGAATTCATTATACAACAGCTAAAACAAGAAAAGGAAGAAAATGCATACCGAATAGAAGATGATAGTCACTAGGGAAGATGCTTTTTATGACATCAAGTTGGTTACTTTCCCAGATGCAAACATTCTGCGATCCTCATGTGTAAGCCTCGGGGATTTACGAAACGCAGCAGCAACCTGAATGGCAAAATAAGCATTATAATAATTACTAATGTTGGAGTATCAGCAAGTAAAAACTAAAACAACATAGTTCGAATATGGGGAAGTATTCATCAAGACAGATTTGGCAGATAGATAATATATAGAAGCTTGCATGATAAAAAGGAATAATGTTTTGATGACATAGTCTAAACGGAAATCAATGGATAATAGGCAATATCAAGAGAATATAAGTTTCTAAATTAACCCCACCACATCTCCTGATATTAGCATGTGGAGAATAGGCAATGGTCATGTGTCGAAGGAGAAGATATTTCTGTGGGGAGTTTTGTCAAACACCTTGCAGGTGTGATGAATATGACCGAATTTACAATACATAGACACTAGCTTTGAGATGAGGAAGTTGTTGGGGATGATGTCAAAAACACATGTCATATGCAATACATATCATATGCTAAGAACCAATAAACCAAAAGGAGAAAACTGGGCTTTAGGAACAGAAGAAGATAGTTTATAAATGTATTTTCAAAATTTAAAGGGAAACTGTTAGAACTCAAAATTCTACTTTTGTTCTTTCAGCATTTGAAAATATGATGCTGTGAGAAATTAACATAAGCATTTGGGTAGACATCATGCAGTAGCCTTGCATCATCCAAGGGGACTTGGCATTGCTGAATAGCCATCAAGCTATGTGAGTTTGGCTTTGGAGGTTTTGTACCTTTCGAATCCTTTTTCTCCTTCACCTTTCATTATCAGAACTCCTAGAAGCATTCCGGTTAGGTTGCTTGCAGTGGTAAAAACCATCCAGACCATTCAAAGGTAGAAGAAGCCTTGGAACTTAGTGTAACAACTTAGCAGAGCCATGTGATTTGGCAGAACCATTTGAGGAACCTAATGGAATGTTGAAATTTCCTTGTAGGGGATCGCATTTAGCACCCAAAACATTTTGCACATTAGATGTTTTCAAGAAATCAATGGTTGCAGTGATATTTACATGTTTTTCATGTTTATCATTAGTAGAATCAGTACCCAGTTCCAAAAAGCATTGACACAATTCTTTCATCACTTTCATGATAGAAAAAGTGGGCTTAATAGATTTGTGCGGTCTGAGACATTTATCCTTGACCAGTTTTTAAACTCATCTAGATTTGGCATACGAAAATCTGACCGATCAATGGCAGAGTTACAAGTCAGAGAAATTTTCACCTCTCTAGAGGTTGATGATGTGATTTCCAAGTGAGCAAGAGATGCCCTAGAACAACAGTCCGGGTCAATGAACCATGGACAACACTTGTGGAGTATGGCTAAATCAGGACATATTCACATCTAATGCATCAGACTCTTAATGATTCAACCTCAACAGAATATCATCATGCTATAAAAACAAAATCAAAATCCAAGAACAGCCGAAAATCATTCAAATTCATATATCTATGATCACTCACATTTTTTATATATTAGATCTCTAAAACCCAAATTAAAATCAACAAAGAAAAAGAAAGAAAGAAAATAAAAGTCCTTTTCCAAAACAGAAGTGTTATTCTTTCTCTCTTTTCATTAAAAGTTCGAACCTAGTGTGTAGATAGCTAGATCAGGCCACCCATTTCCACCACCCCAACACCCCATACGCAAATTTGGCACACTTGTGCAAGATCCAAGCTGTCCATCAAGCCAACGACTCTGATTAGGTCCGAGCTTTCCATTAGGCCAGTGACTCTGATTCTCAAATCCCCAAATCTATAAGCCCTAAAATCCCTAAAATTTGCATGCCCTAAAATCTCCAAATCTATAAGCCCAAAAATCCTCAAATCTGTAAGCCTTAAAATCCCCAAATCTGTAAGCCCTAAAATCCCTAAAAGCTGTAAACCCTAAAATCCACAAATCTGTAAGCCCTAAAATCCCCAAATCTGTAAGACCTAAAATCCCTAAATCGAAAGGGGAAGTGAGATAGACAGATGAAGGAAAAGAAATCGAGAGAGAGTACCTTCGATTTGAAGGGTAGCTGTTGTTGATGGAGGTTGGGCGGCCATGCATTGGGACTTGATCCGCTGCTACCGCTGATGGGGAAGACTATGGACATCATCGGTGGATGATGGGTTAGGGTTTGGAGTAGAAAGAGGAGGGCGAGAGAGAGAGAGAGGAGAGGGGGACGCAGATAAGCTACTGACAGGTTGAGAGAGGGGGACACGGATTAGCTATTGACAGGTTGAGAGAGAGAGAGAGAGGGAGGGAGAAGAGGAGGGTGAGAGAGAGAGAGAGGAGAGGGGGACACAGATTAGCTACTGACAAGAGAGAGAGAGAGGGGGGGGAGAGGGAGGGAGAGCAGATTGCAGAGAGAGAGATAGAGAGTAGGGGAGAGGGAGAGATTTAGGGATTTGGGGTCGGGCATGCACGGGATGGATTTTAGGGTGGAACGGATTGGCTACTCCCCCTGAAACTAGCCCCGTGGCTGGTGTTCGGTGGTCTGTGGGCCCCACCATGATGTATGTGTTTCATCCAATCCATTCATCCATTTTTAAAGATTATTTTAGGCCTTCATCTTAAAAATAAGAGGATATAAATCTTAGGTGGACCACACCACAGGGAAATAATAGTGATTGGATATCCACCATTTAAATCCTCCTAAGGCCCACTGTACTATTTATCTGACATCCAATCTGTTGATTTGGTCATAAAGGCCCAGATGAAGGGAAAAAACAAAGATCAGCTTGATCCAATACTTTTATGGCTCCCAAAACATTTTTAATGGTCGACATTCATTCAATACTTTTTCCTGTATTGTGGTCCACTCAAGATTGGGATATAACTCAATTTTTTTTTTTGTAATATCATAAAATGATCTATAAAAATAGATGGATGGAATGGATGAAACACATACATCATGGTGGGGCCCACAGACCACCGAACACAAAAGTTGAGATGGGTTACCCTCCATTAAAACATTCATAATTATTTTTTGGGCTCATAGAGATGTGGTTCACAAATCTAGCCCATCCATTATGTGTGTGCCACTTGGATGAGGGTCATACCAAGTTTCAGATGCAACCAAATTTCAGGTGGGGCCCCACCAAGTGCTTTTATATGTTTTAGGCATGTCTTCACATAATTTTAGATGGTATGGCCCACCAGAGTTCTGTATATGGCTGATTTTTGGGATATCCCATAATTTAAAGGGGACCCATCAAATGCACGGTGTTGATTTACGACACACGTCATGGTGGGGCCCACACAGCTCAAACTCATGGGGAGTTCCCATGAGCTCAACGCATAAAAACTTTTCCATATATATATATATAATTTTAAAAATATAAAAACTTATGATGTATTTGTTATATCCACACCATCCGTCCATTTTGAGATATCATTTTAAGTCACGAGCCAAAGAATGAAACAGATAAATATCTGTAGTGGACCCCACCACAGAAAACAACGGGAGGGTGATTCCCACCGTTGAAACTATCCTAAGGCCCATCGTAATGTTTATTTAAAATCCAACTGGTTCAAAAGTAATAAAAAAGAAAAAATGGTCGTGCGGCCATACATCATGGTGGGGCCCACACAGCACCAACCACCAGGCAATGGATGGTGTAGGGGGAGTAGCCAATCTGTTCCCCTTATTTGTGGTGTGGTCCATTTAATCTTTGAATATGATTCATTTTTTTAGATAATTCTGTAAAATGATCTCAAAAAATGGATGAACGGTGTGTGTTGATCCCAAATTTTTGGTAAATCCAAAACTCAAGTGGACTATGCCACACAAAACAGTGTGGAATAATGATTTCCACCATTAATACCTTCCTTGGGCCCACAGTAATGTTTATTTGCCATCCAACATGTTCATAATATCAAAAAGATATGAATGAAGGGAAAACACAAACATCACCTTGATCCAAAACTTCTATCAAATGCACGGTGTTGATGTTCGAAACACATCATGATGGGCCCCACAAAACTTACTAACATTAATTCTTAAAGTCTCAGGATGTCAATAAGTTGGGTCACAATTTTGACTAGAATATTTAACCCATTTTACATGTCTGGTCCATTCACACTATTTTACTGATCATTACTCTCAATTTGACTAGTTACACGCCCCGATTATGCTACATATGAGAAAGATATTGGGCAAAAAAGATTGATTAACAATTTGAGTGAATTTTGATTTAAACATTTGAAGTTATTACTCTTCAATCTGGACTGATCAGATTGTCCAAAAATGGTTAAAGGTTTCACAATATCAAAAATATATGAATGAATAAAAAACACAAATATCAGCTTGATCCAAAACTTCTATGGCCTCCAAGAAATTTTAAATGGTAGAGGTTCAATCACACTATTTCCTGTGGTGTGGTCCACTTGAGCTTTGGATATGCTTCCTTTTTGTTCTTTAGACCTTAAATTATCTGTAACATGGATGAATGGAGTGGATAAAATAAATAAATAACAGTGGACCCCATAGAGTTTACTCTGGTAAGGGTAATGAGTAACTCACCTAAATGTAGTAGAGAAGGGTTTCCTTAAAACATTCATAATCATATATTGGGCCTGCCTAAATGTGATTCACATATCCAACCCACTCATTATATGTGTCCCACTTGGATGAGGAATCATACCAAGTTTCAACCGCATCCATGTCTGCATTAACTTATAAACAGATTGGATCTCAAATAAACATCGCGACAAGCCCTAAGAAGGTTTCAATAGTGGGTGTCACTATCCCACTCTTTTCTATGGTGGGTCCACTTGAACTTTGGATCTGCCCCGTCAATCAGATGCACCATTCCATGGTGGGCCACAAGCTTAAAAATAAAGTTAATCCATGACTTGGGTGGGCCACACCACATACTATAGTTAAGAGGGTTACCCTCCCATTAAAACATTCATAATCATTTATTGGGCCCACCTAGATGTGGTTCATAGATCCAACCCATTCATTATGTGTGTCCCACTTGGATGAGGAGTCAGACCAAGTTTCATACACATCCAAAACTCATGTGGGCCCCACCAAATGCTTTTATATGTTTTAGGGATGTCTTCGCATAGTTTTAGATGTTATGGCCCACCTGAGTTTTGTATACGACTGATTTTTGGACTTAAAGGGGACACATCAAATGCAAGGTGTTGATGTTCTACCCACATCATGGTGGGGCGCACACAGATTAACCTCATGGGAAGTTCCCATAAGGTGACCTTATAGTACCATTTCACTATTTAGGTAACACCTTCATGGGTGTTACTCTAACCGTGTAGGACCCACCTTGATATATTTTATGTATATCGACACCGTCCATATATTTTTCCATCAATTTTAGGATGTGATTTCAAATCACAAGAACTCAATAATCTCAGGTGGGCCATAACAATCAAAATAATGATGAATAACTATTAAAAACCTTTTGAAGGCCACAAAAGTTTTGGATCAATTTGATCTTTGTAGTTTACTTTCATCTAGATCTTCTTTACATTATCAACAAGTTGGATTGCAAATAAACATTAATAAAACCTTACGATGGACTCTTTATAATTTTTAACGGCGAGGTACTATATTATCATTCTTTCTGGTGGTGTGGTCCACTTAAGATTTAAATCTACACAATTTTTTATGCCTAGCCCAAAAATGGGTTGGAGAAACATAGGGGCGGCAAGGATATACAACACATCATCAAAATCTCACTTTTGTTATCTAACTTTTCAATTTTTCTTGTCAAAATAAAAAATCTAGTTTTCTTTTTTAAAATATATATTTTTTTACAATTTGTCAATTTTTTCACAATTTTGTTTAATTTCTTAAATTTTCTTTTTCACAATATCAATTTTTTAATCTCACTTTTGTTATATAACTTTTCAATTTTTCTTGTCAAAATGCAAAATTAATTTTCTTTTTTAAAAAACATATATTTTTTTTCAATTTTTAAAATTTTCACAATTTTGTTTAATTTTAAAAAATTTCTTTTTGAAAATATCATTTTTTTATCGAATTTTTTTTTTTTTCAAATTTATCAACATTATTTAAAGTTCTTAATTTTTTTTTCAAAATCTAGATTTTTATAAAATCATAGTTTTTTTTTTTTTAATTTAAATTTTTCTTAAACAATGTTAATTATTTTTCTAAGCTTCTCAACTTTTTCTTTTTCGAAATTCATAATATTTTTGAGCATGGTGCTTGATCTGAGCATTAGAGACGATTTAGGACCGTCTCTAATAGAGATAGTCTTTGACAGTCTCTAATAGAGACAGTTCTCTAATAGTGACGGTTTAGGACCATCTCTAATAAAGATGGTCTTTGACAAGGCTATAAGATGGTTAAGGACCGTCTCTAATAGAGACGGTCTTTGACAGTCTCAAATTACAAGTAAAAGATGGCCAATGACCATCTCTAATGCAGACGGCCAATGACCGTCTCAGATGACTGCATATAAGAAGGTCAAGGACCGTCTCTAATGCGGACGGCCAATGACCGTCTCAGATGACCGCATATAAGATGGTCAACGACCGTCTTAAATGATATTTGGATGTTCAAATTTTTAAGACAATATTAAGGACGGTCAAGGGCCGTTTAAAATTTTAGAGACGGTTTATGGCCATCTCTAAAGCATCTGTAAACCAAGCAATTTTAGAGATGGTCCAGAACTGTCTCAAAATCCGTCTTTTTTTTCCATTTTTTACGTAGTGTCATAGATTATCTTAAATATGATATCTTGCCAGAAGATCCTACGCAAAGACAGCAAATTAAACAAAGGTCAAGCAATTTGTCATATGCAGCGAGGTGCTATACAGAAAGTCTCACAACGGAATGTTGCTACGTTGCTTAGACGAACAAGAAGTAGGCCAAATGTTACGAGAAGCACATTCTAGAGAATGTGAGGCACATCAAGCTAGTCAAAATTTATTCCATAGAATACATCGAATATGGTATTATTTGCCTATCATGTTCCAAGATGCAATAGATTATGCAAAGTGGTGTTAAGAATGTCAAATTCACGGAGATGTTATACAAATTCCTCCAAAAAACCTACATCAGTTGGTCGCTTCATGGCCCTTCTCTGCTTGGGGACTTGACATCATTGGTCCTATAAATCCGCCTTCGTCCAAGGGAAAGCAATATATCTTGACAGCAACAGATTATTTATCCAAATGGACAGAGGCAGTTGCATTACACAATGTTAAGAAAAAAGATGTGGTTAATTTCATCCCGCACGTAATACTATAACACCATGGTATTCCAAAGAAAATTGTCACAGATAATGGCATGCCCTTCAAAAATAAAGGCATGGAAAAGCTATGTCAGAAATTCAGTATTCATTATTCATTTTTAACACGTTACTATCCCCCAACCAATGGATTAGCAGAAGCGTTTAATAAAACAATAGTCAAAGTACTGAAGAAGATAGTGACGGGAAACAAGCGTGATTGGGATGAAAGGTTACCAAAAGTATTGTGGGAATACAGAACTACTCATCGGACAGCAACAAGAACAACACCGTATTCGCTGGTCTATGGTGTAGAAGCAGTGATCCTGATTGAAATACAAGTAGCATCACTCAGAATGGCTGTACATAAGTCTATTACAAATGATGAAAATGTAAAAATAAGGCTACAATAGCTGAATTTGCTTAATGAGAAACACCTGGCATCCCAACAGCAATTGCAATTATATCAGGCAAGGATATCGGCCGCCTTTGATGAACTAGTTAAATATTGCTCTTTCTAAAAGGGAGACATGGTGCTGATGTTGAAAAGACCTATAGTAATCACCCACCGAACAGGGGGCAAGTTCAAGCCTAAATGGGACGGGGTGTATATAATAAAGGAAGTATACTCTAATGGTGCATACAGAGTCGTGGATCAAGATGGATAAGGTATCAGTATACTGGTCAATGCTCACTTCATCAAAAGATATCATCCCTGATGACACTACTGATTTTAATCCAGAATATTATCAGCATAATGATTCTGTATCGAAAGGGGGCAAGAATAACCAAGACCATGGATATGTACGATCAGATGAATGAGTAAAGAAGAAATTTGTGAGCATATGAAGACTATGTACCAACAAGCATTGCATAAAGAAAGTGCCCATTGTCATCATCAAGCGAGTTCTGTGAAATTCTGTTGAAATTGGAATCGTCATCAAGCTGATATATTATAAACAACATATATGATTAGCGTTGAAGATATTAGCAGAAGTGGTGACATATTATCAATCTCAGATAGATATGTCTACATCTTCACGACAACGATGGCCACTTTTATCTTTCAAGGCAGCCTAGCCAAGCCCTAAAGTGGCCAACTATGCTTAAGGCCTATCATTTTCGCCATTCAGGTAGCGGCGAGAAGCTATTGGCCCTAAAAAGCCCATGAAGGCCATCGTACGCATACCTATGCGGGCAGCTGGCGAAGCCAGTGACTAAAAGCCTTAAAAGACTAAAAAGTCCTCAACAACCAGTCACGTGTGAGACCAATGCCGTCTGTATAGCTTTCCAACAGTGTCACGGGGAACAGAGGAAAATGCCCTCCCATGAATGGGCTCGACCTTACAGACGAAGGAAAAGCGGGCCGCACCGTGAGCTCTTTGACTATGTCCATAGATAGGCCAATCATGCGTAAGACCCCCAACATCTTTGGCTTGATTTCAATACCAACTCTACCCCAAAGGTTGCCTTATGAGCCCCGTGAACTCTAGAGAGTTACTACGGACAACCCTGTACGTAATTCCAACCGAGTTCACGGCCCCGGTAGCTTGACTGGGCCCCTCTGATGGATCATGGTTTGTGAACTCTTTAGGCTATGAGAAGTCTAGTGAACTCCTAAGAGTTAAAGAGACCATCATGTGAGACCCGACTCCACTACTCAAGAGTCTAAAAAATTGTGTGGGCTCCACTAATCAAGAGCTTAAACTGTGTGTAATTGACTACACCAAAACTTAGCACCGCCATTCAAGACAAGGATCATCTAGGAAATCCCTTACTAAAAAGTCATAAGAGGATATGAAATATATATAATAATAATAATAAAAGAAGCATAATGCATCATAATGCATCAATCAAAACATCACATAAACAAGATAAAAGCATCATTATCAAATATCATAAGATACTTATATAACTTGCAATTCTGAAAGCATTTATAGTGGCAAAAAGTGAGTACATAAAAGTCATACATTTCATAGCTCTCTTGTAATGCCTAATGTTGCTAAGTATTGTTGTAAATTGTCTTGGAGATTAAGTTGAACGGCCACATGTTCCAGTTTAGCATTCGAAATAATTCTAGCAGGATCTGGGATGCCGGCTAGCTTTTCTTCCGAAGAAGCAATTAGTTTGTCATTCTTAGCCAATTCAAATCTTTTAGAGTCTACAGAATGAAGGCTACACTGCATCTTCTCTTGTACTCTTTTGATATTCAAATCTGCCTCCGAACTTTTCTTCTCCTACTATGTGATTTCTTGCTTCAGACGAGTAATGTGATCCTGGATAGCTGTCTTGTTATCAGTAAAAGTCTTCAGTTGCTCTCACAAAGATAATTGTTCTTGATCATGTTGAGAGACAATGGGTGCAATCTGAGATACTTTCTCCTTAGAGTACGCAAGCTGCTTCTTGTATTAAGCAGAATGATCACAGTTTCAGCTGATGACAGGGCAGCTATCGAATTATGGAATCTTAGAAGAGCATCGTGTATGGAAGAAACATCGACTTTGGCCATCCGTGTAGCACTATCCAGGACATCTAAAGCGACGGCCAAATCTGACCATTGATCAGGATCTTTCAACATCTCAGCAATAGCCAATATGGAGTTCCTAATCAGTGCCAATTTGTATGCAAAAACCTTCCCAAAGGATAGCACATTTGATGAAGTCCCAATGGAGCCAGAACTTGTTGCACCACTTTGAGGTATATTCCCTATTAAGAAATAAGAAATATAAAGTTATAGTAAAATTGAATGTGCAGGTAATATGGAAAGTGTAAATGAGGAAAAGGATATATCTTCTGTTGGTACCAAAATAGCGAGCAATTGTGTCTCCCTGGCAAGGGAAGGATCAGGCTCTATTACTCTATTATCTCAGCAAAAGATGAAGCCCTATCTTCAGTACTCGAAGTGACAGTAGTGGGAATGGGTAAAGCAGGTAGCTCCACCGAAAAAGCAATTTCGCGTCCAGTACTCGAAGTAACAGTTGTGGGCATGGGTAAATTGATTAGTTCCACTGGAAAAGCAATTACGCGTGCCACTGCTTGCAGAGGTATTGAGAATCTCAATAAGGTTGTTGGTAAAATGAGGGGTAAATCTTGAGGAGAAGTATTATCTGCCTCCGTATTTGTAGCATGATCGCCTGAAGAAGAATGTGTAAGACAAGAAAGAAGAAAGGAACACGAGTAAATAAAGACAATAAGATTTTTTTACATGGCGAATAACCGTATTCCCCATAGTCTAGGGGTTCTTCTTCTTCCCCTGCGATGGGAGAAGTTTTTACAGGAACGGCCTCAAAGGTTGGGAGAATATGTCCCTCATCAGCAGGAACATCTTCCGCAATTATATTATCTTCACCGCTGACATCAAATTCTCCCTCCTCATAATCATCTTTTTTATTTTCTCCCTCTGTCTTGCTTTCATCAGAAATAGTATGTCCAGATGAAGAAGTTGAACTTTCACCATCCAAATCTTCTTCGCTAGATTCCTCAACAACAACTTGTTTCCATTTGGAAGGAAGAGACTGGTGACTCTCCAGTTGAATATCTGTGGTGGCCAAAACCGGAGAAGTAGTAGTGGTGGTCCTTTCTTGAGGAGAAGCTTGGGCACATGCTCGAGACCTTGTCATCGAAGAAGACGTTGGTTGCTGCTGAGGATGAACAGTCCTAGAGACAGGAGAAGAAGTTGGCTATTGTTGAGGGTGAACAGTCCTAAAGGCAGGAGAAGAAGTTGGCTACTTTTAAGGGTGAACAGTCCTAGAGACAGGAGAAGAAGTTGGCTGTTATTGAAGATGGGTAGAAGAAGATGGCTGATCTTGAGGATTGGCTATATTCTCTGGCTGAGGGGAAGTATCTTCTATAACCTCTTCTCTTCGTGGACATTAGAGAGGAATTTGTTCAAATTCACAAGTATCACCATATGTTATCCATCCTTCAAGAGTGTTATCGGGCTTTACCTCATGAATAGGTTCATCCACAGATATCATGACATAGTGATGACTAGCGGAGGGGGCATGACTGGTCTCTGCAATGAAACTGACTCCCGCTTCAATGGTAAGACTCTTAAGCCCGGGGGGTGGGAGCCATATGGGCCTAGTTACTGGTAGACCTTTTCTAACCAAGTATGATTGGTGCACCCACCATCTCATATGGTTGTATGACGCCCTAGGAGTACGATCGTAGCCTGGAATAATGAATGAAGAATTAGCTCAGCCTAATAATTATTTCCAAAACATTGCCCAATTGAATGGGCCAGTGCCGTAACTCCGCATTCTTCGAGTAACCAGCCCGCAATCTTCTGGCACTGCCTGATCATAGCTGAATTGACGGGAAAAATGGCTAGGATAATATGGTTCTAGCTAGACTTTCGTCCCTTATCTCGATGGGAGACTGCATGATCTGATTGATAGAAAGAATCCCCTTTCTGCTGAAGTAAGTGATTCCGTATCTAACTTCTCTTTATCTACAGTGTAATGAGGTAGACTGAAATGGAAGTAGTTTATATTGGCATCAGAGGAAATGACATCCTTTGCCCAATCATAAGATCTCTTTGCCATGGATCTCTTTTGAAAAAAAGTAGAGAGAGACGTGGGAAGGGTGGACATAAGCCTTTTCCGGTACTTCAAAAGTCCATGGGAAGTAGACACCGAGACAACCAAGAAAGTAATGCCATGGCATGTAAGTCAAAGTAGAACCAACAAAAGGGATTTTTACATGGGAAACAATTTCTCCAAAGCCTCTGTAGATCGAGCAAAGAACGGGAGGAGCAAGAGAATACTTAACTCCCTCAGCCATGGCACCCGCGACTATAAACAACGAAGGACGAATGGCATCATCTGACTTAGAGCTTGGGAGGACCACTACGCTTAGCCAATAATCAATGAATGCTACGAGCTCCCCATAAAAAGAATACTCAACATGACTTTTCATACCCTTTTGGAGGTGCTCAAGCTCTTAAGAGTGGTTGCCATTAAACTTAGAAGGAAAAAAAGAGAAGATAGGCAAATGGAATCAAATATATATATAATATAATATATATATATATATATATATATCAAGGTGCAATAAAGGAATTAATTAAAGAGGAAGGAAATTACTTAAGATCTCTGTTGAAGTGAGTTGGCCATTGCATGGGCTGAATCTTGTGGATGATCAGAAATTTTGACATTTCCTTGAAAAGTTCGGTGGTTGATTCTGAGATGGAGGGGATGCGGTCAGGCGAAGAGACGAAAGCAAGTTCCTCATTGCTAGGGACAAATTCGTCAAATAATTTTTTGGTTATCGGCAAACCGGTCATCCTGTGAATATCCCAAAGCGTGACGCTCATTTCACCTTCAGAGAGATGGAAAGAATTGGTGGAAGGGCACCAATAGTTAAGGAATGCCTTTAAAATAGAAGATTCCTTATAGAAGGGATATGGCATCACTTCAATTGTGGTGAAAATGTTAATCTTTGACAAAGTCCTAGCATGTTTCACCAGAACTACAATAGCTCATTCAGAATAGGAATTGCAAGGAGTTAGAAGACCTCTTGTTCTGAATTCCTCCGGGCTTTAGATGAGGCGGCGATGGATAAAATGTTGCTTGAGCGTTTCATAAAAGCAGGTTGAATATAGACTATAAAGGTTGTAGGAAGGGATGAGAAAATCATGGAATGGATGCCGCCAATTTGCTGTCTTGGTTTCGATGGCTGCAGAATACCTTCTAATAGTCTTAGTTCCTTGAACGACCAAGACTCTGTGTAGGCCAATCTTTCTACGGTCAGATGATCCCTAGGCTCGCAGATCAGCATGGAGTGATGGCAGTGGATACTGACTGGAATTACTATGAAGCCCTGCTTGTTGGGGTTGTTAAATTTTATGAAACCCTGAATGGCACGGATCAATTCCCAGGAATTGTGGAGTTTCTTCCTATTGTGTTCTTTAATTTTCTCTTAAAACTCCTGGGCTTTGTTGTGACGGTTCTTCTTTGGTCTGGAGGGTGGATGAGTATCTTCTCTGGCGGGTGGCTTCCGGCTGATCGTCTGATGCTGTGCCATTATTTTTAGCCATATGTCCCAGTTGTATTCACGACCATGTTTTGGGGATCTTTCAAGATCACCCATCATGATTGCTCTATGAATGGGAGAGGGAAGTGTCTTGATACGTTTAGTGAAGTTAAAGGTGGGAAATACTGGTTCCTTTATGTAAGTAGGGTCTAGCGGTCGTTTTGAATCACTTACGTGAAGGTTGAGCTGGATATGATGGGGATTCTATTGCTTGAGATGCTGCAACTTGAAAAGGTTCAGTGTTTGGTAACTCTTGGTGGGAAGATTGATCGGAGGGAGGTTTGACAGCAATGAAGGTTCTCTTGGTACGGGCCATGTTGAAGAAATTTGGAAATTTGGCTAAGTTTAGGAAGTTAGCCAAAGTGGCAGTTGTGCCGGTCGCGCAACGGGTTCTAGGTTGCGCGGGCGGCACAACAGCTCAAGTCCTTGCGCGAACGAAAAATCATTGCACAGGTCGCGCAACAAGTACTTGTTGCACGGGGAGAAAGCAAAAATGAAAATGTTCTGCTGCAAAGGGAAGAGGTGAAGAAATAAAAACTGGCCGACTATTTATAGAGAAGGAGTCCAAGTACGGTACTCGGGCACTCCTTACACGGGTCACGCAACGACCTCAGAGAATACAGAAGTTTGAGAAAATTGATCCTGATTCTTTGATTCAAGGGGAACAAAGAACAGATCAAGGGGGCATCTATTAGAACATAAAAAATCATGATGAAAGATTAAAGAGCAGAAGATGCATAAAAGAAAGATTAAAGATCAGAAGATAAGGAAGAAAATCAAGTTTAATTGTTGTTGAGCAGGTCACACAACTGATCAGGTGTTGCTCGGATCACTCAACCAATCAATAGTTATGCAGATCGCGCAACAACATTACTGTTATGTGGGTTGCACAATCAAGAGTAGAAAATGATCATGATGAACGGTGAGATCTGATGAAAAGTGGACCCCATGGCACAAAGATCAAGGGTTGGCACATGTGGAGGCCTATAAATAACCCATTCCCCTCTCATTTGAGAAAGAGAAGAATTTTGGAAGAGGAGCAGAGCTCTGGAAAGAAGATTGAAGGTGAGGAGCGAAGAAGGAAAGCAGTTGCGCAGACAGCGCAATAGACAAACAGGTTGCGCGAGTTGCACAACAAGGCTATTATGTGGCCAGTTTTTAAAGGGAATGAGATGCTGCTGAAATCATCCAGTTCGCCTAGTTCAACCTTCAATGCTCCAAGCTCTCCTTCAAATAAAAGAAAAGCTCAAAAGAGGTGTTAACTAACACGGCATTCCTCCCATGGAGATGATTGAAGTAACTGTCAAAATGTTGTTGAATTTGAGATTCAATAAAATTTCAATTTATGTATTAAAAATGATCTATCTTAAAATCAAGGGATACTAGAGGGATGTAAATGAACTCAGTACTAATAAAATATGATGTTTGTTCTTAATACTTCCTCTCTATTATGCTTGAATAAGATAATGTCCCAAATCGAATACATTTGTTTCTTGTTCGAAACAGAATGTTTCCTTCATCTCCTTGTCCAATAGTAACCCTCATAACTCTCTCTTTATAGGTTGAATTTAGACTATTTCAGGTTATTGGAGTGGTTACTTGTCGGGCTTTTAAATGGGACTAGAATTGCCCAATCTAGAGACCATTCAATATCCCAAAAGCACGTTTGAACTCTTCGATCATCATTTTTTAATATGGATTGTTAATCTTTCCAAATCGCATGATCCAACAGATATGACCATAAATCCATCGTTTGATGTCATATTGGGTCGATTTTTGGTCATCCGAAAGGTTCTTTAGTGATCTTTCATTCCTGACTAGAATCGTCGTATTCCGAGACCATTTGGGCATCAGTAAGCAGGATCGCAGTCGTCAGTCCTGAATGTTTCCTTCATCTCCTTGTCCAATAGTAACCCTCATAACTCTCTCTTCTGAAGTCGAATTTACATTATTTTAGGTCATTGGAATGGTAACTTGTCAGGTTCCAAATCAGACCAGAATTGCCTTATTCAGAGACTGCTCGATATCCTAAAAGCACGTTGGAACTCTTCTATTGTTATTTTTCAATATGGATTGTTTATCTTTCCAAATCGCACGATCCAATGGAGAAGCCCATGAATACATAGTTTAATGTCGGATTGGGTCAATTTTTGGTCATCTGAAAGGTACTTTAGTGCTCTTAAATTCCTAACTGGAATCATCATATTTTGAGACCATTTGTGCATCCGTAAGTGGGATCGCAGTCATCGGTCCTGAATGTTTCATTCATCTCCTTGTCTAATAATAACCCTCATAACTCTCTCTTGAGAGGTCAAATTTTGACTATTATATGACATTAGAATGGTAATTTGTCAAGCTTCCAAATGAGACCAGAATTACCTAATTCAGAGAATGTTTGATATCCCAAAAGCATGTTGGAACTCTTCAATCGTCATTTTTCAATATGGATTGTAAATCTTTACAAATCACATGATCTAACGGAGACGACCATAACTCCATCATTTGGTGTCGCATTTGGTCGATTTTTGGTCATCTGAAAGGTACTTTTGTGCTCTTTCATTACTGACTGGAGTCATCATATTCTAAGACCATTTGTGCATCCGTAAGTGGGATCGCAGTCGTCGGTCCTGAATGTTTCCATCATCTCCTTGTCTAATAGTAACGCTCATAACTCTCTCTTCAGAGGCCGAATTTAGATTATTTCAGGTCATTGGAATGGTAACTTATCAAGCTTCTAAATGGGAGTAGAATTACCTAATTCAAAGATCGTTCAATATCCCGAAAGCACGTTGGAACTCTTTGATTGTCATTTTTCAATATGGATTGTTTATCTTTCCAAATCACGCGATCCAAATTGAGACACCCATAACTCCATCGTTTGATGTCGGATTGGGTTGATTTTTGGTCATCTGAAAGGTACTTTAGTGCTCTTTCATTCTTAACTGTAATTGTCATATTACGAGACCATTTCGGCATCCGTAAGTAGGATCACAGTCGACAATCTTGAATGCTTCCTTCATCTCCTTGTCCAATAGTAACCCTCATAACTCTCTCTACAGAGGTCGAATTTAGACTATTTCAGGTCATTGGAATGATAACTTATCAAGCTTCTAAATGGGATTAAAATTGCCTAATTCAGAGACCGTTTGATATCCCGAAAGCACGTTGGAACTCTTCGATTGTCAATTTTCAATATGGATTGTTAATCTTTCCAAATCGCTTGATCCAACGGAGATGCCCATAACTCCATCATTTGATGTCGGCTTCGGTGAATTTTTGGTCATCTGAAAGGTAGTTCAGTGCTCTTTTATTATTGACTGGAATCATCGTATTCTGAGACCATTTGGGCATCCATAAGTGGGATCGCAGGCGTCAGTCCTGAATGTTTCCATCATCTCCTTGTCCAGTAGCAACCCTCATAACTCTCTCTTTAGTGGTAAAATTTAGCCTATTTCTGGTCATTATAATGGTAGCTAATCAAGTTTCCAAATGGGACCAGAATTGCCTTATTCAGAGATTGTTCGATATCCTAAAAGCACGATGGAACTCTTCGATCATCATTTTTCAATATGGATTGTTAATATTTCCAAATCGCGCGATCTAATGGAGAGGCCCACAACTCCATCATCTGATGTCAGATAGGGTCGGCTTTTGGTCATTTGAAAGGTACTTTAGTGCTCGTTCATTCCTGACTAGAATCGTCATACTCTGAGACCATTTGGGCATCCGTAAGTGGGATCGCAGTTGTCGAACTTGAATGTTTCCATCATCTCCTTGTCCAATAGCAACCCTAATAACCCTCTCTTTAGAGGTCGAATTTAGATTATTTCAGGTCATTGGAATGGTAACTTGTCAGGCTCCCAAATACGACCAGAATGGCCTTATTCAGAGAACGTTCAATATCCCAAAAGCACGTTAGAACTCTTCGATCATCACTTTTTAATATGGATTGTTAATCTTTCCAAATCACGTGATCCAACGGAAACGCCCATAGCTCCATCGTTTGATGTTAGATTGGGTTAATTTTTGGTCATCTTAAAGGTACTCTAGTGCACTTTCATTCTTGACTGGAAATGTCGTATTTTGAGACCATTTGGGCATCCGTATATGGGATCACAGTTATCGGTCCTGAATGTTTCTTTACATCCTTGTCTAATAGTAAACCTCATAACTCTCTCTTTAGAGGTCAAATTTATTCTATTTACGGTTAATGGAATGGTAACTTGTCAAGCTTCCAAATGGGACCAGAATTGCCTACTTCAGAGAGCGTTCGATATCCCAAAAGCATGTTGGAACTCTTCGATCGTCATTTTTCAATATGGATTGTTAATCATTCCAAATCGCTTGATCTAACGGAGACTCCCATAACACCATCGTTTAATGTCGGATTGGGTCAATTTTTGGTCATCTGAAAGGTACTATAGTGCTCTTTCATTCCTGACTGGAATCGTCATATTACGAGACCATTTAGGCATCCATTAGTGGGATCGCAGTCATTGGTCGTGAATGTTTCCTTCATCTCCTTGTCCAATAGTAACGCTCATAACTCTCTCTTCAGAGGTCAAATTTAGACTATTTCAGGTCATTGGAATGGTAACTTGTCAAGCTTCCAAATGAGAACAGAATATTCTAATTCAGAAATCGTTCAATATCCCAAAGGCACGTTGGAACTCTTCGATCATCATTTTTAAATATGGATTGTTAATCTTTCCAAATTGTGCGATCGAATGGAGACGCCCATAACTCCATCGTTTGATGTCTGATTGGGTCAATTTTTGGTCATCTAAAAGGTACTTTAGTGCTCCTTCATTCCTCGCTGGAATCGTCCCTTTTCGAGACCATATGAGCATCCGTAAGTGGGATCATAGTCGTCAGTCCTGAATGTTTCCTTCATCTCCTTATCCAATAATAACCCTCATAACTCTCTTTAGAGGTAGTATTTAAACTATTTCAGGACATTGGAATGGTAACTTGTCAAGCTTCCAAATGAGACAAGAATTGCCTAATTCGAAGACTGCTCGATATCCCAATGGAACTCTTCGATCATCGTTTTTCAATATGGATTGTTAATCTTTCCAAATCGCGTGATCCAATGGAGACGCCCATAACTCGACAGTTTGATGTCAGATTGGGTTGATTTTGGTCATCCAAAAGGTACATTAGTGCTCTTTGATTCCTGACTGGAATTGTTGTATTCCGAGACCATTTGTGCATCCGTAAGTGGGAACGCAGTCGTCTGTCCTAAATGTTTCCTTCATCTCCTTGTCCAATAATTGCCCTCATAACTCTCTCTTCAGAGGTCGAATTTAGCCTATTTCAGGTCATTAGAATGGTAATTTGTCAAGCTTCCAAATGAGACCAGAATTGCCTAATTTCGAGAACGTTCGATATCTCAAAAGCACGTTGGAACTCTTCGATCATCATTTTTCAATATGGACTGTTAATCTTTTCAAATCACGTGATCCAACGGAGATGCTCATAACTCCATCGTTTGATGTCGGATTGGGTCAAGTTTTGGTCATCTAAAATGTACTTTAGTGCTCTTTCATCTTGACTGGAATCATCGTATTCTGAGAACATTTGGGCATCCGTAAGTGGGATTGCAGTCGTCAGTCCTGAATGTTTCCTTCATCTCCTTGTCCAATAGTAACCGTCAAAATTCTCTCTTCGGACGTCTAATTTACATCATTTCAGGTCATTAGAATGGTAACTTATCAAGCTTCCAAATGAGACAAGAATTGCTGAATTCAGAGACTGATATCCCAAAAGTACTTTGGAACTTTTCGATCGTCATTTTTCAATATGGATTGTTAATCTTTCCAAATCGCGCGATCCAATGGAGACACCCATAACTCCATAGCTTGATGTCGAATTGGGTCAATTTTGGTCATCTGAAAGGTACTTTAGTGCTCTTTCATTCCTGACTGGAATTGTCGTATTCTGAGACCATTTGTGCATCCGTAAGTGGGATCGCAGTCGTCTGTCCTGAATGCTTCCTTCATCTCCTTGCCCAATAGTAACCCTCATAACTCTCTCTTCAGAGGTCGAATTTAGACTATTTCAAGTCATTGGAATGGTAACTTGTCAAGCTTACAAATGAGAGCAGAATTGCCTAATTCAGAGAGCATTCAATATCCCAAAAGCATGTTGGAACTCTTCGATCGTCATTTTTCAATATGGATTGTTAATCATTCCAAATCGCTTGATCTAACGGAGACTCCCATAACACCATCGTTTGATGTCAGATTGGGTCAATTTTTGGTCATCTGAAAGGTATTATAGTGCTCTTTCATTCCTGACTGGAATCGTCATATTACAAGACCATTTAGGCATCCATTAGTGGGATCGCAGTCGTTGGTCCTGAATGTTTCCTTCATCTCCTTGTCCAATAGTAACGCTCATAACTCTCTCTTCAGAGGTCAAATTTAGACTATTTCAGGTCATTGGAATGGTAACTTGTCAAGCTTCCAAATGAGAACAGAATATTCTAATTCAGAAACCGTTCAATATCCCAAAGGCACGTTGGAACTCTTAGATCATCATTTTTAAATATGGATTGTTAATCTTTCCAAACTGTGCGATCGAATGGAGATGCCCATAACTCCATCGTTTGATGTCTGATTGGGTCAATTTTTGGTCAACTGAAAGGTACTTTAGTGCTCCTTCATTCCTCGCTGGAATCGTCCCTTTTCGAGACCATATGAGCATCCGTAAGTGGGATCATAGTCGTCAGTCCTGAATGTTTCCTTCATCTCCTTATCCAATAATAACCCTCATAACTCTCTTTAGAGGTAGTATTTAAACTATTTCAGGACATTGGAATGGTAACTTGTCAAGCTTCCAAATGAGACAAGAATTGCCTAATTCGAAGACTGCTCGATATCCCAATGGAACTCTTCGATCATCGTTTTTCAATATGGATTGTTAATCTTTCCAAATCGTGTGATCCAATGGAGACGCCCATAATTCTATCGTATGATGTCGGATTGGGTGGATTTTTGGTCATCTGAAAGGTACTTTAGTTCTCTTTCATTCCTGACTGGAATCATCGTATTTCGAGACCATTGGACATCAGTTAGTGGGATCCCAGTCGTCGGTCCTGAATGTTTCCTTCATCTCCTTGTCTAATAGTATCCCTCATAACCCTCTCTTCAGAGGTCAAATTTTGACAATTTCTAATCATTGGAGTGGTAACTTGTCAAGCTTCCAAATGGGACCAAAATTGCCTAATTTCGAGAACGTTCGATATCTCAAAAGCACGTTGTAACTCGTCGATCATCATTTTTCAATATGGACTGTTAATCTTTTCAAATCACGTGATCCAACGGAGTGCTCATAACTCCATCATTTGATGTCGGATTGGGCCAACTTTTGGTCATCTAAAATGTACTTTAGTGCTCTTTCATCTTGACTGGAATCATCATATTCTGAGACCATTTGGGTAGTCGTCAGTCCTGAATGTTTCCTTCATCTCCTTGTCCAATAGTAACCGTTAAAATTCTCTCTTCGAACGTCTAATTTACATCATTTCAGGTCATTAGAATGGTAACTTATCAAGCTTCCAAATGAGACAAGAATTGCCGAATTCAGAGACTGATATCCCAAAAGTACTTTGGAACTCTTCAATCGTCATTTTTCAATATGGATTGTTAATCTTTCCAAATCGCGCGATCCAATGGAGACACCCATAACTCCATAGCTTGATGTCGAATTGGGTCAATTTTGGTCATCTGAAAGGTACTTTAGTGCTCTTTCATTCCTGACTGGAAATGTCGTATTCTGAGACCATTTGTGCATCCGTAAGTGGGATCGCAGTCGTCTGTCCTGAATGCTTCCTTCATCTCCTTGCCCAATAGTAACCCTCATAACTCTCTCTTCAGAGGTCGAATTTAGACTATTTCAAGTCATTGGAATGGTAACTTGTCAAGCTTACAAATGAGAGCAGAATTGCCTAATTCAGAGAGCATTCAATATCCCAAAAGCATGTTGGAACTCTTCGATCGTCATTTTTCAATATGGATTGTTAATCATTCCAAATCGCTTGATCTAACGGAGACTCCCATAACACCATCGTTTGATGTCGGATTGGGTCAATTTTTGGTCATCTGCAAGGTATTATAGTGCTCTATCTTTCCTGACTGGAATCGTCATATTACAAGACCATTTAGGCATCCATTAGTGGGATCGCAGTCGTTGGTCCTGAATGTTTCCTTCATCTCCTTGTCCAATAGTAACGCTCATAACTCTCTCTTCAGAGGTCAAATTTAGACTATTTCAGGTCATTGGAATGGTAACTTGTCAAGCTTCCAAATGAGAACAGAATATTCTAATTCAGAAACCGTTCAATATCCCAAAGGCACGTTGGAACTCTTAGATCATCATTTTTAAATATGGATTGTTAATCTTTCCAAATTGTGCGATCGAATGGAGATGCCCATAACTCCATCGTTTGATGTCTGATTGGGTCAATTTTTGGTCAACTGAAAGGTACTTTAGTGCTCCTTCATTCCTCGCTGGAATCGTCCCTTTTCGAGACCATATGAGCATCCGTAAGTGGGATCATAGTCGTCAGTCCTGAATGTTTCCTTCATCTCCTTATCCAATAATAACCCTCATAACTCTCTTTAGAGGTAGTATTTAAACTATTTCAGGACATTGGAATGGTAACTTGTCAAGCTTCCAAATGAGACAAGAATTGCCTAATTCGGAGACTGCTCGATATCCCAATGGAACTCTTCGATCGTCATTTTTCAATATGGATTGTTAATCTTTCCAAATCATGTGATCCAATGGAGACGCCCATAACTCGACAATTTGATGTCAGATTAGGTTGATTTTGGTCATCCAAAAGGTACATTAGTGCTCTTTGATTCCTGACTGGAATTGTTGTATTCCGAGACCATTTATGCATCCGTAAGTGGGAACGCAGTCGTCTGTCCTGAATGTTTCCTTCATCTCCTTGTCCAATAATTGCCCTCATAACTCTCTCTTTAGAGGCCGAATTTAGCCTATTTCAGGTCATTAGAATGGTAACTTGTCAAGCTTCCAAATGAGACTAGAATTGCCTAATTTCGAGAACGTTCGATATCTCAAAAGCACGTTGTAACTCTTCGATCATCATTTTTCAATATGGACTGTTAATCTTTTCAAATCACGTGATCCAACGGAGTGCTCATAACTCCATCATTTGATGTCGGATTGGGCCAACTTTTGGTCATCTAAAATGTACTTTAGTGATCTTTCATCTTGACTGGAATCATCATATTCTGAGACCATTTGGGTAGTCGTCAGTCCTGAATGTTTCCTTCATCTCCTTGTCCAATAGTAACCGTTAAAATTCTCTCTTCGAACGTCTAATTTACATCATTTCAGGTCATTAGAATGGTAACTTATCAAGCTTCCAAATGAGACAAGAATTGCCGAATTCAGAGACTGATATCCCAAAAGTACTTTGGAACTCTTCAATCGTCATTTTTCAATATGGATTGTTAATCTTTCCAAATCGCGCGATCCAATGGAGACACCCATAACTCCATAGCTTGATGTCGAATTGGGTCAATTTTGGTCATCTGAAAGGTACTTTAGTGCTCTTTCATTCCTGACAGGAAATGTCGTATTCTGAGACCATTTGTGCATCCGTAAGTGGGATTGCAGTCGTCTGTCCTGAATGCTTCCTTCATCTCCTTGCCCAATAGTAACCCTCATAACTCTCTCTTCAGAGGTCGAATTTAGACTATTTCAAGTCATTGGAATGGTAACTTGTCAAGCTTCCAAATGAGAGCAGAATTGCCTAATTCAGAGAGCATTCAATATCCCAAAAGCATGTTGGAACTCTTCGATCGTCATTTTCCAATATGGATTGTTAATCATTCCAAATCGCTTGATCTAACGGAGACTCCCATAACACCATCGTTTGATGTCGGATTGGGTCAATTTTTGGTCATCTGCAAGGTATTATAGTGCTCTATCTTTCCTGACTGGAATCGTCATATTACAAGACCATTTAGGCATCCATTGGTGGGATCGCAGTCGTTGGTCGTGAATGTTTCCTTCATCTCTTTGTCCAATAGTAATGCTCATAACTCTCTCTTCAGAGGTCAAATTTAGACTATTTCAGGTCATTGGAATGGTAACTTGTCAAGCTTCCAAATGAGAACAGAATATTCTAATTCAGAAACCGTTCAATATCCCAAAGGCACGTTGGAACTCTTCGATCATCATTTTTAAATATGGATTGTTAATCTTTCCAAATTGTGCGATCGAATGGAGACGCCCATAACTCCATCGTTTGATGTCTGATTGGGTCAATTTTTGGTCAACTGAAAGGTACTTTAGTGCTCCTTCATTCCTCGCTGGAATCGTCCCTTTTCGAGACCATATGAGCATCCGTAAGTGGGATCATAGTCGTCAGTCCTGAATGTTTCCTTCATCTCCTTATCCAATAATAACCCTCATAACTCTCTTTAGAGGTAGTATTTAAACTATTTCAGGACATTGGAATGGTAACTTGTCAAGCTTCCAAATGAGACAAGAATTGCCTAATTCGAAGACTGCTCGATATCCCAATGGAACTCTTCGATCATCGTTTTTCAATATGGATTGTTAATCTTTCCAAATCGCGTGATCCAATGGAGACGCCCATAACTCGACAGTTTGATGTCAGATTGGGTTGATTTTGGTCATCCAAAAGTACATTAGTGCTCTTTGATGCCTGACTGGAATTGTTGTATTCCGAGACCATTTGTGCATCCGTAAGTGGGAACGCAGTCGTCTGTCCTGAATGTTTCCTTCATCTCCATGTCTAGTAGTAACCCTCATAACTCTCTCTTTAGAGGTCAAATTTAAATTATTTCAGGTTGTTGGAATGATAACTTGTAAAGTTTCCAAATGGGACTAGAATTGCCTAATTCAGAGACTTTTCGATATCCGAAATGCAAGATGGAACTTTTCTATCATCATTTTTCAATATGGATTGTTAATCTTTCCAAATCACGCGATCCAACGGAGACACCCATAACTCTATAGTTTGATATCGGATTGGGTCGATTTTTGGTTATCTGAAAGGTACTTTATTGCTCTCTCATTCCTGACTAGAATCGTCATATTCCAAGACAACTTGTGCATCCGTAAGTGGGATCGTAGTCATCGGTCTTGAATGTTTCCTTCATCTCCTTGTCCAATAATTGCCCTCATAACTCTCTCTTCAGAGGTCGAATTTAGCCTATTTCAGGTCATTAGAATGGTAACTTGTCAAGCTTCCAAATGAGACCAGAATTGCCTAATTTCGAGAACGTTCGATATCTCAAAAGCACGTTGGAACTCTTCGATCGTCATTTTTCAATATGGACTGTTAATCTTTTCAAATCACGTGATCCAACAGAGATGCTCATAACTCCATCGTTTGATGTCGTATTGGGTCAACTTTTGGTCATCTAAAATGTACTTTAGTTCTCTTTCATCTTGACTGGAATCATCGTATTCTGAGACCATTTGGGCATCCGTAAGTGGGATTGCAGTCGTCGGTCCTGAATGTTTCCTTCATCTCCTTGTCCAATAGTAACCGTCAAAATTCTCTCTTCGGATGTCAAATTTACATCATTTCAGGTCATTAGAATGGTAACTTATCAAGCTTCCAAATGAGACAAGAATTGCCTAATTCAGAGACTAATATCCCAAAAGTACTTTAGAACTTTACGATCGTCATTTTTCAATATGGATTGTTAATCTTTCCAAATCGCGCGATCCAATGGAGACACCCATAACTCCATAGCTTGATGTCGAATTGGGTCAATTTTGGTCATCTGAAAGGTACTTTAGTGCTCTTTCATTCCTGACTGGAATTGTCGTATTCTGAGACCATTTGTGCATCCGTAAGTGGGATCGCAGTCGTCTGTCCTGAATGCTTCCTTCATCTCCTTGCCCAATAGTAACCCTCATAACTCTCTCTTCAGAGGTCGAATTTAGACTATTTCAAGTCATTGGAATGGTAACTTGTCAAGCTTACAAATGAGAGCAGAATTGCCTAATTCAGAGAGCATTCAATATCCCAAAAGCACGTTGGAACTCTTCAATCGTCATTTTTCAGTATGGATTGTTAATCATTCCAAATCGCTTGATCTAACGGGGACACCCATAACACCATCGTTTGATGTCAGATTAGGTCAATTTTTGATCATCTGAAAGGTACTTTAGTGCTCTATCATTCCTGACTGGAATCATCATATTACGAGACCATTTAGGCATCCATTAGTGGGATCACATTCGTCGGTCCTAAATGTTTCCTTCATCTCCTTGTCCAATAGTAAACCTCATAACTCTCTCTTTAGAGGCCTAATTTCTTATATTTATGGTCAATGGAATGGTAACTTGTCAAGCTTCCAAATGGGACTAGAATTGCCTAATTTAAAGAGCGTTCGATATCCCAAAAGCACGTTGGAACTCTTCGATCGTCATTTTTCAATATGGATTGTTAATCATTCCAAATCGCTTGATCTAACGGAGACTCCCATAACACCATCGTTTGATGTCAGATTGGGTCAATTTTTGGTCATCTGAAATGTACTTTAGTGCTCTTTCATTCCTGACTGGAATCGTCATATTATGAGACCATTTAGGCATCCATTAGTGGGATCGCAGTCGTCGGTCCTGAATGTTTCCTTCCTCTCCTTGTCCAATAGTAATGCTCATAAATCTCTCTTCAAAGGTCAAATTTAGACTCTTTCAGGTCATTGGAATGGTAACTTGCCAAGCTTCCAAATGAGAACAGAATATTCTAATTTAGAGACCGTTCAATATCCTAAAGGCATGTTGGAACTCTTCGATCATCATTTTTAAATATGGATTGTTAATCTTCCCAAATTGTGCGATCGAATGGAGACGCCCATAACTCCATCGTTTGATGTCTGATTGGGTCAATTTTTGGTCATCTGAAAGGTACTTTAGTGCTCCTTCATTCCTCGCTGGAATCGTCCTTTTTCGAGACCATTTGAGCATCTGTAAGTGGGATCATAGTCGTTGGTCATGAATGTTTCCTTCATCTCCTTGTCCAATAGTAACCCTCATAACTCTCTTTAGAGGTAGTCTTTAAACTATTTCAGGACATTGGAATGGTAACTTGTCAAGCTTCCAAACAAGACAAGAATTGCTTAATTCAGAGGCTGCACGATATCCCAAAGGAACTCTTCGATCGTCATTTTTCAATATGGATTGTTAATCTTCTTAAATCGTGTGACCCAATGGAGACGCCCATAACTCGACAGTTTGATGTCAGATTGGGTTGATTTTGGTCATCTAAAAGGTACATTAGTGCTCTTTCATTCTTGACTAGAATCGTTGTATTTCGAGACCATTTGTGCATCCGTAAGTGGGAATGCAGTCGTCTGTCCTGAATGTTTCCTTCTTCTCCATGTCCAGTAGTAACCCTCATAACTCTCTCTTTAGAGGTCAAATTTAAACTATTTCAGGTCGGTAGAATGATAACTTGTCAAGTTTCCAAATGGGACTGGAATTGCCTAATTCAGAGACTTTTCGATATCCGAAAAGCAAGATGGAACTTTTCAATTGTCAATTTTTAATATGGATTGTTAATCTTTCCAAATCACGCGATCCAACGGAGACACCCATAACTCTATAGTTTGATATCGGATTGGGTCAATTTTTGGTCATCTGAAAGGTACTTTAATGCTCTCTCTTTCCTAACTAGAATCATCATATTCTAAGACAATTTGTGCATCCGTAAGTGGGATAGCAGTCATCGGTCCTGATTGTTTACTTCATCTCCTTGTCCAATAGTTACCCTCATAACTCTCTCTTCAGAGGTTGAATTTAGTCTATTTCAGGTCATTAGAATGGTAACTTGTCAAGCTTCCAAATGAGACCGGAATTGCCTAATTTCGAGAATATTCGATATCCCAAAAGCACGTTGGAACTCTTCGATCGTCATTTTTCAATACGGACTATTAATCTTTTCAAATCACATGATCCAACGGAGATGCTCATAACTCCATCGTTTGATGTTAGATTGGGTCAATTTCTGGTCATCTAAAACGTACTTTAGTGCTCTTTCATCTTGACTGGAATCGTCGTATTCTGAGACCATTTGGGCATCCGTAAGTGGGATCGCAGTCATCGGTCCTGAATGTTTCCTTCATCGCCTTGTCCAATAGTAACTGTCAAAATTCCCTCTTCGGACGTCGAATTTACATCATTTCAGGTCATTGGAATGGTAACTTATCAAGCTTCCAAATGAAGCTAGAATTGCCGAATTTAGAGACTGATATCCCAAAAGTACTTTGGAACTTTTTTATCGTCATTTTTCAATATGGATTGTTAATCTTTCCAAACTGCGTGATCCAATGGAGACACCCATAACTCCATAGTTTGATGTCGAATTGGGTCAATTTTGGTCATCTGAAAGGTACTTTAGTGCTCTTTCATTCCTGACTGGAATCGTCGTATTCTGAGACCATTTGTGCATCCGTAAGTGGGATCGCAGTCGTCTGTCCTGAATGCTTCCTTCATCTCCTTGTCCAATAGTAACGCTCATAACTCTCTCTTCAGAGGTCGAATTTAGACTATTTCGGGTCATTGGAATGGTAACTTGTCAAGCTTCCAAATGAGACCAAAATTGCCTAATTCAGAGAGCATTCAATATCCCAAAAGCACATTGGAACTCTTCGATCGTCATTTTTCAATTTGGATTGTTAATCTTTCCAAATCGCGTGATCCAACGGAGACGCCCATAACTCCTTCGTTTGATGTCAGATTTTGTCAATTTTTGGTCATCTAAAAGGTAATTTAGTGCACTTTCATCTTGACTGGAATCGCCGTATTCCGAGACCATTTGGGCATCCGTAAGTTAGATCACAGTTGTCATTCCTGAATGTTTCCTTCATCTCCTTATCCAATAGTAACGTTAAAACTCTCTCTTCGGACGTCGAACATACATCATTATAGGTCGTTGGAATGGTAACTTATCATGCTTCCAAATGAGACAAGAATTGCCTAATTTAGAGAACGTTCGATATCTCAAAAGCACGCTGGAACTCTTCGATCGTCATTTTTCAATCTGGATTGTTATTCTTTCCAAATCATGGGATCCAACAGAGACGCCCATAACTCCATACTTTGATATTGGATTGGGTCCATTTTTGGTCATCTTAAAGGTACTTTAGTGCTCTTTCATTCTAGACTAGAATTGTCGTATTCCAAGAACATTTGTGCATCCATAAGTGTGATTGCAGTCGTCGGTCCTGAATGCTTCCTTCATCTCCTTGTCCAATAGTAACCCTTATAACTCTCTCTTCTGAGGTCGAATTTAGACTATTTCAGGTCATTGCAATAGTAACTTGTCAAGCTTCTAAATGAGATCAGAATTGCCTAATTTAGAGAACGTTTGATATCCTAAAAGCACGTTGGAATCTTCAATCGTCATTTTTCAATATGGATTGTTAATCTTTCCAAATCGCGTGATACGACGGAGACGCCCATAACTCCATCATTTGATGTTGGATTGGGTTGATTTTTGGTCATCTAGAATGTACTTTAGTGTTCTTTCATTCTTGACTGGAATCGTCGTATTACGAAACCATTTGGGCATCCATAAGTGGGATCGCAGTCATCGGTCCTGAATGTTTCCTTCATCTCCTTGTCCAATTGTAACCTTCATAAGTCTCTGTTCAGATGTCGAATTTAGCCTACTTCAGGTCATTGGAATGGTAACTTGTCAAGCTTCCAAATGGGATCTGAATTGCCTAATTTAGAGACCGTTCGATATCCTGAAAGCTCGTTGGAACTCTTCAATCGTCATTTTTCAATATGGATTGTTAATCTTTATAAATCACGTGATCCAATATAGAAGCCCATATCTCCATCATTTGATGTCAGATTTCATCATCTGAATGGTACTTTTTTGCTATTTTATTCCTGACTGAAATCATCGTATTCCGAGACCATTTAGGCATCTATAAGTGGGATCGCAATCATCGGACCTAAATGTTTCCTTCATCTCCTTGTCTAATAGTAACCCTTATAACTCTCTCTTCAGAGGTGGAATTTAGACTAAATCGAGTCATTGGAATGATAACTTATCAAGTTTCCAAATGAGATCAGAATTGCCTAATTTAGAGACTGTACGATATCCCAAAAGCATGTTGGAACTCTTCGATCGTCATTTTTAAAAATGGATTGTCAATCTTTCCAAATTGCTCGATCCAATGGAGACGCCCAAAACTCCATCATTTGATGTCGGATTGGGATAATTTTTAGTCATCTGAAAGGTACTTTAGTGCTCTTTCATTCCTGAAAGGAATCGTCGTATTCCGAGACCATTTAGGCATCTGTAAGTGGGATCACAGTCGTCGGTCCTAAATATTTCCTTCATCTCCTTGTCCAATAGTAACCGTCAAAACTCTCTCTTCGGACGTACAATTTACATCATTTTAAGTCATTGGAATGGTAACTTATCAAGCTTCCAAATGAGACAAGAATTGACTAATTCAGAGACCGATATCCCAAAAGTACGTTGGAACTCTTCGATCGTCATTTTTAAATATGGATTGTTAATCTTTTCAAATCACCCGATCCAATGGAAGCACTGTCCAGGACATCTAAAGTGACAGCCAGATTCGACCATTAATCAGGATCTTTGAACATCTCGACAATAGCTAATATGGAATTCCTGATTAACGCTAATTTGTACGCAGAAACCTTCTCAAAGGATAACACATTTGATGAAGTCCCAGTAGAGCCGGAGCTTATTGTACCACTTTGAGGTAAGTTCCCTATTAAGAAATAAGAAATATAAAGTTATAGTAAAATTCTAAGTACAGATAATATGGAAAGTATGAACGAGGAAAAGGATATACCTTCTGCTGGTACTGAAACACCGAACAGTTGCATCTCTCTAACGAGAGAAGGATCAAGTTCCACCATCTCAGCAAAAGATAGAGCCCTAGCTTCAGTACTTTAGTCAACAGTGGTGAGAGTTGGTAGATCCGTTGACTCCACTAGGAAAGCAATTTCATGTGCCACTGCTCGTGGGGGCATCGAGAATCTCAATGAAGCTGCTAGTACGGCGGGATGTAAATCTACAGGAGAAGTGTTATCTGCCTTCATATTTGCAACATGATCACCTGAAATAAAATATGTAAGACAGGAAAGGAGAAAAGAATAGAAGTGAATGAAGATAGTAAGATTCTCTTACATCATGAATAACCATATTCCCCATAGTCTAGGGGTTTGTCTTCTTCTTCCCCCGTAATGGGTGAAGTCTTTATAAGAACAGCTTCGGAGGTTAGGAGAATATGTCCTTCATCGGTGGGAACATCTTTTGCAATTATATCATCTTCATTGCTAATATTGACTTCCCCCTCCTCATAATCATCATCTTGATTTTCGCCTTCTATCTCGTTTTCATCAAAACTAGTATGTCTAGACGAAGAAGTTGAACTTTCGCCATCAGAATCTCCTTCACTAGACTTTTCAACAACAACTTGTTTCCCTTTAGAAGGAAGAGACTGGTGGCTTTCCGGTTGAAGATCTATAGTGACCAAAATCGGAGAAGCAGAAACAGTGGTCCCTTCTTGGGGAGAAGCTTGGGCACGCGTTCGAGACTTCATCATTGGCGAAGAAGGACTAGGATGGATAGTCCTGGGGGCAGGAGAAGAAGTCGAGTGTTGTTGAGGATGGGTAGAAGAGGTTGGTTGATCTTAAGTAATATTCTCTGGCAGAGGGGAAGCATCCTCTGTGACTTCTTCTCTTCGTGAATGATGGAGAGGAATTTTTTCAAACTCATGAATGTCACCATAGGCTATCCACCCTTTGAGAGTATTATCAGGCTTCTTCTCACGAATAGGTTCATCCACAGATATCTCGACACAGTGATGACCAGCAAAAGGGGCATGACTGGTCTCCACTTTGAAACTCACTCCCTCTTCAACTGTGCGACCCTTGAGGCTAGGAGGTGGAAGCCATATGGGCTTAGTTACTGGCAGACTTTTCCTTACTAGATATGATTGGTGAACCCACCATCTCATATGGTTATATGAAGCCCTAGGAGTACGATCGCAGCCTGAGATCATGAAAGAAGAATTGACTGGGCCTAACAGTTGCTTCCAAACCATTCCCAATTAAATGGGCCAGTGTCATAGCTCCGCATTCTTTGAGTAATAAGTCCACAATCTTCTAGAACTACCTTATCAAAGCCAAATTGATGGGCAAAACGGCTAAGATAGTATGGTTCTCTCCAGAATTTTATCCCTTCCCTCGATGGGAGACTGCATGATTTAATTGACAGAAAGAATCCCCTTTCTCCCATGGTGAGCGATTTTGTGTTGGATTTCTCTGTGTCTACGGTATAACGAGGCAGACAGAAATGAAAGTAATTTATCTTGACATCAGAGGAGATGACATCTTTTTCCCAGTCATAGGACCTCTTTGCCATGACTCTCTTTTGAAAAAAACCAGAGAGGGATATGAGAAGGATGGACGTAAGCTTTTTCTGGCACTTCAAAAGTCCAAGGGAAATAGACACCAAGCCTACAAAAAAAGTAATGTCATGGCATATAAGTAGAAGTAGAACAGACAGAGGGGCTCTTTACGTGAGAAGCAATCTCTCCGAAGCCTCTGTAAATTGAGCATAGAGCGGGAGGAGCAAGAGAATATTTGACTCCCTCAGCCATGTCACCTGCTACTACGAACAATGAAGGGTGGATAGCATATGCTGACTTAGAGCATGGGAAGACAACTATGCTTAGCCAGTAAGCAATGAATGCTGCAAACTCCCCAGAAACAGAGTACTAAGAACGATCTTTCATGCCCTTACGAAGACATTAACGTTTAAGCTCTCATGAATGGTTGTCATTAAACCTGGAAGAAAAAGATATAAGCAAGAGAAACCGAGATTATGTATTAAGATGTAATAGAGGCGTTAATTTGAGAAGAAGAAAAATTACCGAAGAGCTCTACTGAAGTGAGCCAACCATTGCATAGGATGAATCTTGTGGATGTTCAGAAATTTGGACATTTCTTTAAAGAGTTCGGCGGTTGATTCTGAGATGGAGGGGATGTGGTTAAGAGAAGAAACAAAGGCTAGTTCCTCATTAGTGGGGACATATTCATCAAAGAATTTTTCATTTATCTGCAGATCAATGATCCTGTGAATGTCCTAGAGGGTAATGCTCATTTCACCTTTGGGGAAGTGGAAAGAATTAGTAGAAGGGCACCAGTAGTTGAGGAAAGCCTTCAAAATGGAAGACTCCTTGTAAAAAGGATGTGATGTAGCTTCAATTGTGGTGAAGATGTCAATCTTCAACAAAGTCCCCGCATGTTTCGCTAGAATTGCCATGGCCCATTCAGAATAATAATTACGAGGAGTCAAGAGACCTCTTGTTCTGAATTCCTCTAGACTCCAGATGAGGTGACGATTGCTGAAATGTTGCTGAAGTGTCTCATAAAAATAGGTTGGAGACAGGCTGTGAAGATCATAGGAAGGGACAAGGAAAATCAAGGAGTGAATGCCACCAATCTGTTGTCTTAGTTTCGATGGCTGCAGAATGCCTTCTAATAATCTTGGTTCCCTGAATGACCACGACTCTATGTAAGTTAATCTTTCTACGGTTAGATGATCCTTAGGCTCACAAATTAGCATGGAGTGGTGGTGATGGATGCTGACTGGGATCACTACAATGTCCTGCTTATAGGGGTTGTCAAATTTTATAACACCCTCAATTGTGCGGATCGATTCCCAAGAATTGTGACGTTTCTTCCTATTGTGTTCTTTGATTTTCTTTTGAAACTCCTGAGCCTTGTTTCAACGATTCTTCTTTGGTCTAAAGGGGGGAGGAGTATCTTCTCTGGTGGGTGGCTTTTGGCTGATTGTTTGATGATGCACTTTCGTCTTCAGCCATTCTTCTCAATCGTATTCACGACCGTGTTTTGGAGGCCTTTCGAGATCGCCCATTGCGATGGCCCTATGGATGAGAAATGGTAGCGTTTTGATACATTGAGTGAAGTCAAACATGGGGAATATTGGCTCTTTTATATATGTAAGGCATGTAGCAGTTGTTTTAAATTATTTGCGTGAGGGTTAGACTGGAGATGATGGAGATTCTACGACTTGAGATGATGCGGCTTGAAAGGGCTCAGAGTTTGGCAATTCTTGGTGGGAAGGTTGATCGGAGGGAGGATCGACAGTAAAGAAAGTTCTTTTTGTACAGGCCATGCTAAAATGAAGAAGTTTATAAATTAGGCTAAGTCTGCAAGATTGGCCTAAGTGTTGGTTATGCGAATCGTGCAACTTATTCCAAGTTACGCGGGCAGCACAACACAAAAATTCCTTACGCAAACGAAAAGTTGTTGCGTGGGTCGCATAACTGGTATTGGTTGAGGGGGTTGAATCAAAGAAGCAGGGTTTTGTGGCAGAGTGAAGAAGTAAAGAAATGAAAATTCAACCAACTATTTATAGGGGACAAGGTCGAGTACCAAACTCGTAAGAATTTACAAAATTGAGGAGATTGATCCTAATTCTTTGATTCAAGGGAACAAAGAACGGATCAAGGGGGTAGAAATTGGCGCATAAAAATCATGAAGAAATATTGAAGATCAAAAAATTAAACATGGAGTGAAGAAATGAGAAAGAAGAAGATCAAGTACTTTATTCAGCAGTTGCGCAGGTCGCACAACTGGTAGTAGTTTGCAGATCACGTAACTAGCCTAATTTTTTAATTGGACTACGTAAAGGATTTCATCCATTACGTGGATCGCACAACTAATTTCATCGCTACGTGGATCGTGCAACCAACTTCACCGTTGCGCAGGTTGCGCAATCAAGAGTAGATAACAATTGTGATGAACGGTCAGATCTGATGTAAAGTGGGCTCCATGGCACAAAGATCGAGGGTTCATATGTGTGGAGGATAAATACTCCACTCCCCCTCTCATTTGAGTGAGAGAAGAATTTTGGAAGAGGAGCAGAGCTCTGAAGGAAGATTGAAGGTGAGAAGGGAAGTAATAGATTAGTTGCGCGGACCACGCAACCAACAGGCTGGTTGCACAGGTCCCGCAACCAGGTCACCATGTGGCCAGTTATAAAAGGGGTCAAGATGTTGCTGAAATCATCCAGTTCGACTTACATTGCTCTAAGCTCTCTTTTACATAAAGGGCAAGCTCAAAAGGGAGGAGTTAATCAACACAACATTCCTCCTAAGGAGATGACTGAAGTGACTGTCGAAATGTTGCCGATTCAAGATTCGACATTTGAACTTTATTAATTTCAATTTATGTATTTCAAGTGATCTATCTTAGAATCAAGGGATATTAAAGGGATTTAAATGAACTCGGTATTAAAAATACGATGATTGTTCTCAATATATTTTGTTTGTTACGTTTGAATAAGATAATTCCCCCCAAATCGAATGCATTTGTTTCTGGTTTAAAACAGATGCCTAAATGGTCTCAGAATACGATGATTCTAATCAAGAATGAAAGAGCACTAAAGTACCTTTTAGATGACCAAAAATTGAGCCAATCCGACATCAAACGATGGAGTTATGGGCGTCTCCGTTGGATCGTGCAATTTGGAAAGATTAACAATCCATATTGAAAAATGATGATCGAAGAGCTCCATCATGCTTTCGGGATGTCGAACGGTCTCTGAAATAGGATATTCTGGTCCCATTTGGAAGCTTGACAAGTTACCATTCCAATGACCTGAAATAGTCTAAATTTGACCTCTAAAGAGAGAGTTATTAGGATTACTATTGGATAAGGAGATGAAGGAAACATTCAGGTCCGACGACTACGATCCCACTTACGGATGCCTAAATGGTCTCAGAATACGATGATTCTAGTTAAGATGGAAGAGCACTACAATACCTTTTAAATGACCAAAAATCAACCCAATCCAACATCAAACGATGGAGTTATGGGCGTCTCCGTTGGATCACGCGATTTGGAAAGATTAACAATCCATATTGAAAAATGACGATCGAAGAGTTCCAACGTGCTTTTGGGATATCGAACGGTCTCTGAATTAGGCAATTCTGGTCTCATTCGAAAGCTTGACAAGTTACCATTCCAATGACTTGAATAGCCTAAATTTGACCACTAAAGAGAGAGTTATGAGGGTTACTATTGGACAAGGAGATGAAGGAAACATTCAGGACCGATGACTGCGATCCCACTTACGGATGCACAAATGGTCTTAGAATACGAAGATTCTAGTCAGGAATGAAAGAGCACTAAAGTACCTTTCAGATGACCAAAAATCGACCCAATCCAACATCAAACTATGGAGTTATGGGCATCTCCGTTGGATCGCGCGATTTGGAAAGATAAACAATCCATATTGAGAAAGATGATAGAAGAGTTCCAACGTGCTTTTGGGATATTGAACAGTCTCTGAATAAGGCAATTCTGGTCCCATCTGGAACTTGACAAGTTACCATTCCAATGACCTGAAATAATGTAAATTCTAACTCTGAAGAGAGAGTTATGAGGGTTACTATTAGACAAGGAGATGAAAGAAACATTCAGGACCAACGATTGTGATCCCACTTACGGCAGCCCAAATGGTCTCGGAATACGACGATTCCAGTCTTAAATGAAAGAGAACTAAACTACCTTTCAGATGATGAAAAATCAACCCAATCCGACATCAAATGATGGAGTTATTTGCATCTCCGTTGGATTGCCCAATTTGGAAAGATTAACAATCCATATTGGAAAATGATGATCGAAGAGTACCAACGTGCTTTTGGGATATCGACCGGTCTCTGAATTAGGCAATTTTGGTACGTGATGCTCTTCTAAGATTCCATAATTCAATAACTGCTCTGTCATCAGTTGAAACTACGATTGTCCATCCCAAAATTTTGGAGTATAGGAAGCAGCTTGCATACTCTAAGGAGAAAGTTTCTCAGAATGCTCCCATTGTCTCTTGCCACGATCGAGAACAATTATCTTTGCGAGAGCAACTGAAGACTTTTGCTAATAACAAAACGACTATTCAAGATCATATTACTCTTTTGAAGCAAGAAATCGCTCAGTTGGAGAAGCAAAGTCTGGAGGAAGATCTGAACATTGAAAGAGTACAGGAAAAGATACAGTGTAGTCTTCATTATGTGGACTCTAAAAGAACTGAACTGCCTATGAATGGAGAACTAATTGCCTATTCTGAAGAAAAACTAGCTGGTATCCCGGATCTTACCAAAATTATTTCAAATGCTAGACTAGAACATGCGGCTGCTCAAGTTAATCTTCAAGAAAATTTGCAACAATACTTAGAAGCATTAGGCATTACAAGAGAACTATGGGATGTAAAACTTTGATCTTTTCTCTTTTTTCTATTATAAATACTTTCAGGATTGCAAGTTATACAAGTACCTCATGATATTCTTGATAATGTTGCTCGTCTTGTTTACGTGATGTTTTGATTGATGCGTTATGATTGATGCATTATGCCTCTTCTTTCTTTTTCTTTTTTTTTTTAAAATTCTCTTATGCTTGTTAGTAAGGGATTTCCCATATGATTCCAGTCTTAATTGGCGGTGCTAAGTTTTAATTTAGTCAGATAATTACACACAGTTTAAGCTCTTGAGTAGTGGAACCACAGTTTTTTAGACTCTTAAGTAGTGGAGTCGGGTCTCACATGATGGTCTCTGTAACTCTTAGGAGTTCACTGGACTTCTCACAGCTTAGTGAGTTCACAAACCACGATCTATCAGAGGGGCCTAGTGAAGCTACTAGGGCCATGAACTCAGTTAGATTTACGCACAGGGTTGGCCGCAGTAACTCTCTAGAGTTTACGGGGCTAACAAGGTGACCTTTGGGGTACCAAATCTAGGGTCACCGGTCTATTAATGAGTAGGTTTAAGCCCTTCCTCATGAGTTAATATTAAAATCAAGCTAAAGATCTGGGGGGACTTATGCATGGTTGGCCTATCTATGGACATAGCCAAAGAGCTCACACTGCAGGCATTTTCTTCGTCTGCATGGTCAGACCCATTCACGGGAGGGCATTTCATCCATTCCCCATGACGCTGTTGGAAAGGTATAAAGATGACATTGGTCTCACGTGTGACTGGCCGTTGAGGACTTTTTGGTGTTTTAGGGTTTTAGTTGATGTCTTTGTCCACTTCCCGCATGGGTATGCATATGATGGCCTTCATGGGCTTTTTAGGACCACTGGCTTCTCACTGCTACTCGAATGGTGAAAGTGATAGGTCGTATGTGTAGCTGGCCATTTTCTAGGGCTTGACTAGATTACCTTAAAAGATAACAGTAGGTGGCCATCGTTGTCACAAGAATAATAGAGATTTTTGGCTGAGATTGATACGTCACTAATTTTGCTAACATCTTACATCTTCAATGATATTCATATGTGTTGTTCACAATACATCAGCTTGGTGACAATACTAATTTTAACAAAATTTTGTAGAGCTTGCTTGATGATGATAACGATGGTAACTTTCTTTTTGTGACACTTGTTGATACGTAGTCCTGATGTGCTTGCAAATTTCTTCTTTATTCATTCATCTGACAATACATAGTCGTGGTCTTGTTTATTCTTACCCCCTTTTGATACAGAATCATTATTCTGATAATATTCTGGATCAAAAAAGTATCTTCAAGGATGATATTTTTGATGAAGCGAGCATTGACCGGTATACTGATACCTTATCCATCTTGATCCATGACTCTGTATGCTCCATTGGAGTACACTTCTTTTATTGTATACGGCCCATCCCATTTGGGATCAAATTTTTTTCCTATTCTATGGGTGACCACTATAGGTATTTTCAACATCAGTACCATATCCCCCTTTTTGAAAGAGCGATACTTGACTCATTTATCAAAGGCGGCCGATATCCTTGCCTGATACGATTACAATCGCTATTGGGCTACCAGGCTTTTCTCATCAAGCAAATCCAGCTCCTTCAGCCTTATTTTTGCATTTTCATCATCTGTAATGGACTGATGTACTGCCACTCTGAGTGATGCTACTTGTATTTCAATCGGGATCACTGCTTTTATGCCATAGACCAGCGAGTACGGTGTTGCTCTTGTTAATGTCCGGTGGGTAGTTCTATATGCCTACAATGCTTCTTGTAACCTCTCATCCCAATCACACTTGTTTCATGTCACTGTTTTCTTCAATATCTTAACTATCGTTTTATTAAAAGCTTTTGCTAATCCATTGGCCGATGGATAGTAAGGTGTTGAAAACGAATGACGAATGCTAAATTTCAGACATAGCTTCTCCATGCCTCTATTTTTGAAAGGAGTGCCATTATCTGTAGCAATTTTCTTCGGAATACTATGGCAATATATTATTACATGTCAGATGAAATTAACCACATCTTTCTCCTTAACCTTGCATAATGCAACTTCTTTTGTCCACTTGGAGAAATAATCTGTCGCTTCCATGATATACTGCTTTCCTTTGGACGAAGGCGGATATATAGGACCATTGACATTAAGTCCCCAGGCAGAGAAGGGCTAAGAGGCGATTGACAGATGCAAGTCTTCTAGAGGAATGTGTATAACATCTCCGTGAATCTGACATTCATGATACCACTTCGCATAATCTATTACATCTATGAACATGGTAGGTCAATAATACCTCATTCGATGTATTTGATGGAACAAATTTTGGTCAACTTGATGTTCCCCACATTCTCTAGAGTGTGTCTCTCGCAACATCTAACCTGCTTCTTCTTCATCTAAGCAGTGTAGCAACATTCCGTTATAAGATTTTCTATACAACATTTCACCGCATATGATGAATCTGCTTGACCTTTGCTTGATTTGCTGTCTCTACGCTGGATCTTCTGGCAGGATATCATATTTGAGATAATCTATGAAAGGTTGACGTCAATCTTCTGTCTTAACCTCTAAACACGATATAGGAAGTGTCTCAACAATTTCATTGATGACATGTGAAGATGGTAAAAATCTTCTTTCTTCTGTAGTTACTTGGACTGAGCTTCGATTTGGGCAGGACAGAGCCACTGCCAAGCTAGCCAAAGCATCTGCTCTTGCATTTTCAGACTGTGGTATGTTCTTGATTTCGACATGACAGAACTGCTCTAGCAACTGCTGTGCTTTTTAACAGTATGGTAAAAGATCTTGCTCTCTTATCTCAAATTCAGTCGTCAATTAATTTATGATCAATTTAGAATCCTCGAAGATATGCAGCATTTTTATCTCCATTTCTTAAGCCATTTCTATTCTGATGATGAGGGCTCTGTAATCGACCTCATTGTTTATACATGTAGTTCCCAATGTGAGGAGTAAGGTAACGACCCTTGAAGGGTAATGAATATCACTCCTGCCCCTACTATTGATGCTCAAGAAACACCGTCAAAATACGTCTTCCATGGGCTTTGTGATTCAGCTAATATAACTTGTTCATCTGGAAAATCATCACTGATAGTCTCACACACTGCTATGGGGTGTGCTACAAGGAAATCCGCCACTGCTTTCCTTTTATCACTTTTGCCGGCTCATAGGTAATAGTATATTTTGAAAGTCACAGCATCCATTTGACTAATCTCCCAGACAACATTGGTCTTGTCATCAAAAACTTTATCGGATTTGCTCTTGAGATCAAAGTTATGTCATTGGAGAGACAATAATGTCTCAATTTCTGTACTACGAATATCAGTGCCAAACATTCTTTCTCGATCGGAGAATAGTTGTATTCCACACCCATTGGAGTTCTGCTTAAATAATAAAGAGCAATCTCTTTCCCAGATTCATTCACATGTGCCAACAAAGCTCCTAAAAATTCTCGATTGCAGATATATACAAAATAAGCGGCTTCCCTTTTGTCGAAGCTGTCAATACCGGCGATTGGTTTAGCAATTCCTTTATTGAGTCAAACACATTCTAAAAGGCTTGGTCCCATACAAACTCTATACCTTTCTTCATTAAATGGAAAAATGGCTGACATCTCCCTACCAGATTTGAAATGAAACGACGAATGTACGTTAACTTTCCTTGTAAACTCTTCAATTCTTTTAATGTATTTGGTGGCGGCATATTTTGAATGTATCTAACTTTCCCTGGATCGATCTTAATGCCCCTATGTTAGACAATAAAACTAAGAAATTTACCTGAAGACACTCAAATGCATATTTAGCTGCATTCATCTTCAGTTGTTTCTTTCTGAGTCAATGGAAAATCGATGCCAAATGTTCGCGATGCTCCTGATGATCCCCTGACCTGACTACCAAGTCATCGACATAACACTCAACATATTTGTACATCATGTCTTGGAAGATATTCTGCATTGCCCTATGATATGTTGCCCCGACATTTTTGAGACCAAATGACATAACTTTATAATAATAAATCCCTAGTGAAGTTCTAAACGTTGTTACTTCTTCATCTTCAGGTATCATTCTAATCTGATTATACCCTACATAGACGTACATGAAGGACATGATAGCATACTAAGTTGTATTGTCAATCAGAAATTCGGCTATTAGGAGAGGAAAATTATCTTTCAGACAGTCTTCATTCAGATCTTTGAAGTCAACACATACCCTGACTTGTCCGTTTTTCTTCTTCATGAGGACAATGTTTGATATCCACTTGGGATATTTGACCTCCCTAATAAACCCAACTTTTATCAACTTGTTCACTTCTTCCTCTATCAGGGGAACCAAGTCTGGATGAAATCGCCTTTGCGCTTGCTTAACCGGCCTTTTCTCTTTAGAAATATTTAATTGGTGCATCGCTACAGAAGGCTCCATACCTAGCATCTCTACATATGTCCAAGCGAAGACGTCTTTATTTTCTTTAAGAAGTTGAACATATTTCTCAGAGTCTTGTTCAGAAATGTGTTCCTTGGCTCTTCCTTCGTACCCAGGTTTATCTCTCACAAACTGTCTATCATTAGCTGCCTCCTGTCTTCCATCTGCTTTGGAGCCATCTCAGGATGCTCGACTGTTTAAGGTTGTAACGCCCTGAAATTCGGGGGTTAAGCTCGAGTAATCACTTATGCAACATAATCACATAAACATGGGATAGATTAAGCCAAAACACGAATATAATTCAGGGATAAGTCAAGAACGCAAGCGTCAACCAGATCGTGTAAAAGTGTTATTTATCAAAATTTATAAGTACAAGTTACATCCTTGAAATTTCCCATCCTCGCTTAGAACCCGTTCAGCGCATATAGGAGAAGGCGATCCGGCTCAATCCACATCTGCAACATCGAAAGTTGGGTGTGAAACACCGCCCGAAACGTGGGAGTGAGTGATCAACTCTGGAGCTATAAGGCAAAGGTTTACATGTTATAGACAATTCCTTACTCTTGTTAATGCAAAAATGACGTACACCCTCAGCGTTTCATCTTACGTTACGCATTTTGCTCAAATGCGGTGCATGAACATGATGACCAAGTTGTTATTAGTCCAATTTACCAGGATTGGGAAGCTAAGATACCTTCCTCATATCGGTGATCCATACTAGGGTCATCATACATCTCATACGATCATATAGTTGAGGTAGCAAAGGGCTCGTCACCAATTGCATTCTAGGCGGCTCGTTCCCCGGTATGCTCGAGGTTTATCAATGTTCCCATACCGACGAGTTTAGTACTTTGGTCACTAAGGCTCGTCACCCACGTATCGACCACGGTGTCCCATACCACCATGTTCCTTAGCGGACATGGTTTTAGCACTGCGGTAGATTCCTTACATGGTTACCTAAAATCGGGTTAGTTGACGAACGACTAGAGCGCAGTTGAAAATGACTTAAACCACCGCGCCAACTCTAATACGACTCGGGTTCGTCTAACACGTCCACGTAGGGTCAATTACCGATTTCTGGAAAGGCATAGTCCCAAACATCTTGCACTACTACAGATATAACTAAAATCATGTTACATACACATCTGAATAATATCAACTTAACATAAATGTAAGCATAGGAGATGCTTGAATTTAGATAACTTGGAATGTAAATGCATAAGGGAAATCATGCTTAGTGTAATCAGTTACACGTAGGTCATTCATGCATTTCTACAAACACTTAGCATCCATGGAACAACATACATGACGTATGAATTTCTCAAAGGAGTTGTCATACATGCATCTAGCATACAAACATGACAAATAATTTATTTTATTTTTATTTTCAACTGTTAAGGTGACAACAAGGTTAGCAGCGGCTGCCTGGGTGCCTCAAATGTTTTGGCACAAAATAGAATTTCTTCTTTATTTCGGTAGCTCTAGATGATTCTGCCTTTTCTGTGTCTTCTCTCATCACCTTCACTTGAATGTCCTTTAAGACTTTACTTTCATCATTCTTTCTTTCTTCTTTAGCGAACCCCTTATAATAACTGGCATCTGCAAAGAAGGCTTTAGCTTATGTGTAGGGCTTTGCATCAGCCATTACTTTATACTGTATCCCTCCTTTACAGTATTTGAAACACTGATGCAGCGTAGAGGGTACAATGTTGTACTGATGTATCCATGGCCTTCCTATGAGAAGATTGTATGTCGTCACTGCAATGTGGCACACAACATTAGTAGTTAACTCTCATATCTCTAACGTCACTATAATTTTATCGAGTGCACGTTACCCATCTTGATTGAAGCCTGTATCATCATTTTATTAGGGCATAAATCAGAATGACGATAACCCAATTTACTCAACATCGAGAGTGGTAAGAGGTTCACTGCAGACCCATTATCTATCATAATCAGTTTAACCTTCTTTCCACTGATATGGCCTTCTATCATTAGCGGCCTATTACGCCCTGCATCACAAATCAGATCATTATCAGAGAAGAAAATGTTTGGTAGGCAGTTCTCTTTTTCATTGTACTCTTTGTGTTCCATCTTTGCCAGTAAGGTTTCTCTGACATCATGATTGGACAATGCTTGAACCAAGCTTTACCGAAATTCCTTTGACAACCTAAGTGCATCATGGACGCTTAATCGAGACGGTATACCCTTCAAATGACTTACTACATCATAGGTCACTTTTGCTGTCTCATTCTTCTTTTCTTTCGCATCATCATCGCTCTGCCTTTCAACGACTTCTTTTCTTGTAATCCCTGCTTTTTACTTCGTAGGACTTGTTATCTTCTTTCTCGATCATAACGTAATCACTGCTACCTTCTCTGTCGTCTTACAGTCCTCTTTCTCTTTCATTTCTCGGTCCTTTTCCTGGATCATGAGCATATTTACTGTCGCCATTGTACCCCTCTCTTTTTCTTTCCCAATCACTATTTCACCCCTGTCTATCATTCGTTGTATTATACATTTCAATGTATAACAATTCTTCGTCGGATGCACCACCAGGCAATGATAGCGGCAAAAATCTCTCTTTGGTTCTTGTCACATCTTCAGGGCGTTTGGGTTCTGGCAATTCTATTGTACCGGCTTTCAATAATTGGTTCATCATAAGAACAACATCTTCCTTATCAAATGCAAACCTTTTATGAGAATTGAGCATTTTAGGCCTTTTTCCACTGTATCTATTTCTTGATTGATTAAATTCTTCTTTCCATTATGGCCTTTTATCTCTCGAGTCTCTTGTATCTTTGCTTCTCTTTTCACAGTCAACGGTATTTGCAGCCATTCTACTGGGTGCCCTCCTAACCATCTCATAGTGAAACGCTAACATCTTCCAAGTCATCAGCTCTAAAGCATTAGCCTTAGTGGCTAGGTCACAGAAAGTTCTGATATCAGTGCTGGTGAGTCCAGATGCGATTCCCTTTTCCATGGAGTTCAGACACATCTTGACCTGTTCCTTTTCTTTTGGCAGCTGCCTACACGAGGCTCCCAATGTCTTCGATCTGTCTATAAAATTTTCCACCAGTTCTCCCTATCTCTACTGCACGGAAGCCAATTCTGTAATACTAACATCATGCCTTGAAGAGAAGAAGTTTGACATGAAAGCATCCTGCATTTATTCCCAAGTATGTATCGATCCTGAGGTTAGGCTGAAATACCATCGGAATGCTTTGTTTGTCAGGGATGCTCCGAATAATCATAAGCAATACTGCGATATTGTAGAAAAATTCCCCATGCTAGTAATAAAATGCATTAGGTGTTCCTCTGGTGATCCCTCTCCATTAAACTTTTGAGAATTTGGATGTTTGAAATTGGCTGGAAACGAGATGTCTTCTACCTCTCTTGGATACGACGTTCGGTATCTAAAACGGCCAGTATTCTCATGCTCTCTCTACTCTGACAACTTCTTCGACGACTTGCCTCACTTTATCTTATGTCATGGTTCTTGCTGCTGGGACAGACCCCAGTGATCCTGCCCCCTGTGCTTGAAAGCTTTCGGGTGGTTTTCTTATCCATTCACTGTGCCCATCATTGGGGGAGCCGCTATCTGGGATACATTGTGTGAGAGAGTCGCTAAGGCTTCTCTGAGATTTCTGCATTCTTCCATTAGTGCCCTTTGTGCTTCTGCCATCTCATTCATGCGATCCTCCGTAGTTGGCATACTCTCCTGATTTGTTCCGGCCATATGTTCTGCAGCTTCTCCACTCTTCGATGAAGCTGTAATTGGAGTGGGGTGGGAATATGAAGACATAATAGAACTTACGAAGAGAGGGGAGGATGGAGTTTCACTCGACTTTTCTATACTCCTATTAGAGCATAAAAATAATGAAGAAAGATTAAAAGGGTAGAAGATAAAAAAAAAGAGAGTTAGAAGAATGAAGAAGAAAAGAGAATATCATGCACATTGTTAGTGGTTACGCGGGTTGCGCAACTAGTAGTTTGTTGCGCGGACCACATAAACAACCTAAACCATTTACCAGCCATGCAAGGGATTTCCTTCATTACGCATGTCATGCAACTAAGATCAAATATCAGTTATTTTGAACGGTCAGATCTGATGCATGGTGGGCCGCATGGCATAAAGATTGAGGGTTCGCACATGTAGAGGCCTATAAATACCTCACTCCCCCTCTCATTTGAGAGAGAGAAGAATTCTAAAAGAGGAACAAAGCTCTGACAGAAGATTGAAGGTGAGGAGTAAAGAAGGGGATTGGTTGCGCGGACCGTGCAACCCACTAATTGGTTGCGTGGACCGTGCAACCAAGAAACTGGTTACGTGGGTCGCACAACTAGGTTGTTATGTGGCCGATTATAAAAGGAGTCAAGATGCTGTTGAAATTGTCTAGTTCGACCTTCATTGTTTTAAGCCCTCCTTTACCTAAAGGACAAGCTCAAAAGGGGAGAAGTTAATCAACACAACATTCCTCCTACGGAGATGACTGATGCTACATGTAGAAATGTTACCGAATTTGAGATTCGACATTTGGATTTTGTTAATTTCAATTTATGTATTTTAAATGATCTATCTTAGAATCAAGGGATATTAAGGGATGTAAAAGATCTCAGTATTAATAATACGATGATTGTTCTATATTTATTCTCTTTGTAAATCCAATGCATTTGTTTCTTGTTCGAAATAAAATGGCGACTCCACTAGGGACTTTATTGTTTCGTTACTAATATTGAGAGTATTATAGAATTTTCATTGTAGTTTGGCATCTTTCGACACCAAAATGGCAACTCTCAGTGGGAACATCCCCCCCTTCATCTCTAAGATAAATTATTCGATTCTTCAAGTACTAAGTAATTATACTTTATAATTAAAGGCTTCTGAATCCAACTACAAATTCCAACCAATGGCAACTTCTTTAAGGAAAGTGAGCTTCCGTTTTCACTCCGACCGGATTCTTGATAAAATATGCACCGAACCAACACCCGGAATACATGACTCGACTTCCTACTAGCAAAAACAACCTGACAAGCAACAACTGGGGTTGTATCTGCTTCGCCTCAATCGCTGGAAGGAGATAAGGGTTGGACTGTTGTGATGTCTTATAGGACAAGAGCACGGAATGCAAGAAGCCTTAGAACGAATCCGCCTTTGCCAAGAGTTAGAGGGCCGATAACGCGTAATGAATCTAGGTGGAATCCTGAACTCGCTCCTCCTGCGATATATCCCGGGCGGATAGTTCTGCAGTTAACATAGTGCAACTTCCCGACTTTGGTCACCCCAAGGGTCAGATGGATGAAAGAGAGAAAATGCAAGGCATTATTGCAAGTTCACCAATGTCTGTATCACCCCAATTGATTGATGGCAATGGAAGCATAGAGAAGTCGAATGAAACTCCATCCTCCCCTCTCTTCGTAAGTCCTGTCACATCGACATATTCCCACCCTACTCCAACTACAACTTCATTGAAAAGTGGAGAAGCTGCAATACATATGACTGGAACAAGCCAAGAAAATATGCCAACCACGGAAGATCATATGAATGAAATGGCAGAAGTACAAAGGGCACTAATGGAAGAGTGTAGAAACCTTAGAGAAGCCTTAGCAACCCTCGCACACAATGTAGCCCAGATAGCGGCTCCCCCGGTGATGGGCACAATGAATGGACAAGAAAGCTAACCCGAAGGCTTTCAACCATAAGGGGCAGGATCACTGGGGTCCGTCCCAGTAGCAAGAACCATGACACAAGACAAGGTGAGACAAGTCATCGAAGAAGCTATCGGAGTAGAGAGAGAGCGTGAGAATACTGGCCGTTTCAGATACCGAATGCCGTATCTAAGAGAGGTAGAAGATATCCCATTCCCAGCCAACTTCAAACACCCAGATTTTCAAAAGTTTAATGGGGAAGGATCACTAGAGAAACACTTAATGCACTTTATTACTAACATGGGAAATTTTTCTACAATACCGCAATATTGCTTGCGATTGTTCAGATCATCCTTAACAAACAAAGCATTCCGATGGTATTCCAGCCTAGCCCTAGGGTCGATACGTATCTGGGAACAAATGTAGGATGCCTTCATGTCAAACTTCTTCTATTCAGAGCATGATGTTAGTATTACGGAATTGGCTTCCGTGCGGTAGAGAGAAGGAGAACCGGTAGAAAAGTTTATATACATATAAAAGACATTGGGGGCCTCGTGTAGGCAGTTGCCTGAAGAAAAGGAACAGGTCAAGATGTGTCAAACTCCATGGAAATGGAATTGTATTTGGACTCACCAGCACCGATATTAGAACTTTCCGTGACTTAGCTACTGAGGCTCATGCTTTAAAGCTGATAACTCAGAAGATACCAGCATTTCACTCTGAGACACCCAGGAAGGCACCCAACAGGATGGCCGCAAATACCGTTGAGTGTGAAATGAAAAGAAAATATGCAAGAGATTCAAGAGATAAAAGGCCAGAATGGAAAGAAGAATGGAATCAATCAAGAAATAGATACAGTGGAAAAAGGTCCAAGATGCTCAATTCTCATGAGAGGTTCGCGTTCAATAGGGAAGATGTTATTCTTATGATGAACCAATTGTTAAAAGTCGGTAAGATAGAATTACCAGAACCCAGAGACCCTGAAGATGTGACAAGAACTACAGAGAGAGAGATTTTTGCCACTATAATCACCTGGTGGAACATCCGATGGAGAATTGTTATACATTGAAATGTATAATGCAACGAATGATAGACATGGGTGAAATAGTAATTGGAAAAGAAAAAGAAAGGTTTATGATAGCGACAGTAAATATGCTCACGATCCAAGAAAAGGCCCAAGAAATGAAAGAGAAAGAGAACCGTAAGACGAAAAAGAAGGTAGCGGTGATTACGTTACGATTGGTAAAGAAGATAACAATCCCTATGAAACAGAAAGTAGGGATTATAAGAAAGGAAGTCGTTGAAAGGCATAGTGATGATGATGAGAAAGAAAAGAAGAGTGAGATGGTGAAAGTGACTTATGATGTAGTGAGTCATATGAAAGGTATACCGGCTCGATAAAGCATTTTTTATGCGCTTAAACTATCAGAAGAATTTCGGTAGAGCTTGGTTCAAGCGTTGTCCAATCATGATGTCAAAGAAACCCTATTGGCAGAGATGGAACACGAAGAGTCTAATGAGCAAGAGAATTGCCTACCAATTGTTTCCTTCTCCAATGATGATTTGATCCGCAATGCAAGGCATAACAGGCCGCTAATGATGGGAGGTCATATCCGTGGAAAGAAGGTTAAACATATTATGATAGATAATGGCTCTAAGGTGAACCTCTTACCACTCTTGATGTTTAGTAAACTGGTTTATCATCATTCTGATCTACACCCTAGTGGAATGATGATACAGGGCTTCAATCAAGATGGGCAGCATGCACTTGGTAAAATTACAGTGACGTTGGAGATAGGAGAGTTGACTATTGATGTTGTGTGCTAAGTTATAAATGTAGTGACGACGTACAATCTTCTCTTAGGAAGGCCATGGATACATCAGTACAACATTATACCATCTATTCTACATCAATGCTTTAAATGCTGTAAAGGTGGGATACATTATAAAGTAATGGCCGATGCGGAGCACTATACAGAGGCCGAGTCCTTCTTTGCAGATGCCAATTATTATAAAGGGTTTGCTAAAGAAGAAAGAAAGAATAATGAAAGCAAAGTCTTAAAGGACATTCAAGTAAAAGTGATGAAAGGAGAAACAGAAAAGAGAGAATCATCCCGGACTGCAGAAGAAAAGAAGAAATTCTATTTTTTGCCTAAACATTTGAGACAACAGGGGCAACTGCCACTAACCTTGTTATCACCTAAGCGGTTGAAGATTTTACAGTCCAATTATACATTGCCATTGCTATATGTTGAAAGAAATAAGCCATTTTCGGCTGCTCCAGGAAGATTTCAGGTTAGGCTAGCACAAAATACTCAGAACCAGTAGAATTTTACGCCTCAGTGGAAGAAAAGGTAAGAGAAGAGACCAAGAATAATGTTTACCATAGTATACTGAAACTGCAAGATCTCAAAAAATATAGCCCGGTAAGTAAGAAAATCATGAGAAACATGGGTTTTGATTACAAAGAACCCACCGACTTGAATCATGGGAGAGGAATTCAAATTCCTATTAGAGTTGGTCAGGAAAAGCGAAGAAAATTTCAAGGATTGGGGGCAGAATCATCAGTGAACATGGTTACAATCGAGCAGTTATTGGAAGAGGATCCTAAAACAGTCGAGCATCCTGAGATGGCTCCAAAATAGATGGAAGACGGGGTGCAGCCAATGATAGATAGTTTGTGAGAAGTAAACCTGGGTATGGAGGAAGAACCAAGGAATACATTCGTCAGCGTCGATCTTTCTGAATAGGAGGCTGAGAGATATGTTCAACTTCTTAGAGAAAATAAAGACATCTTCGCTTGGACATATGCAGAGATGTCGGGTTTGGAGCCTTCCGTAGCAATGCACTGATTAAATATTTCTAAAGAGAAAAGGTCGGTTAAACAAGCGCAATGGTGATTTCATCCGGACTTGGTTCCCCTGATAGTAGAAGAAGTGAATAAGTTGATAAAAGTTGGGTTTATTAGGGAGGTCAAATATCCCAAATGGATATCAAACATTGTTCCAGTGAAGAAGAAAAATGGATAAGTCAGGGTATGCGTCGACTTCAGGGATTTAAACGAAGCCTATTCGAAATATGATTTTCCTCTCCCGATAACAAAATCATTGATTGACAGTACGACTTAGTATGCTATCATATCCTTCATGGATGGTTACACAGGGTATAAACATATTAAAATGGCACCTAAAGATGAAGAAGCAACAACGTTCAGAACTTCACTGGGGATTTATTGTTAAAAAGTTATGCCATTTAGTCTCAAAAATATCAGGCGACATATCGAGGGCAATGCAGAATATCTTCCAAGACATGATGCACAAGCATGTTGAGTGTTATGTCGATGACTTGGTAGTCAGGTCAGGAGATCATCAGGAGTATCGCAAACATTTGGCATCAGTTTTTCGTCGACTTAGAAAGAAACAGCTGAAGATAAATCTAGCTAAATGTGCATTTGGGGTGTCTTAAGGTAAATTTCTCAGTTTTGTTGTCCGACATAGGGGCATTAAGATCGATTAGGAAAAGTTGGAGCCATTCAAAATATACTGCCACCAAAGACATTAAAAGAATTGAAAAGTTTGCAAGGAAAGCTGGCATACATTTGCCGTTTCATTTCAAATCTAGTAGGGAGATTTCAAACATTATTCCACTTGATGAAGAAAGGTATAGAGTTTGTATAGGACCAAGCTTGTCAGAATGTGTTTGACTCAATAAAGGAATTGTTGAAACCACCGCCAGTATTGACAGCCCCAATAAAAGTAAAGTCGCTTATTTTGTATATATCTACAGCCAAGAATTCTTTGGGAGCTTTGTTGGCATAGGCAAATGAATTTGGGAAAGAGACCGCTCTTTACTATTTAAGCAGAACTCTGATGGGTGTAGAATGCAACTACTCTCCAATCGAGAAAGAATGTCTGGCACTGATATTTACAGTACAAAAATTGAGACATTATTGTCTCTCCCATGACATAACTTTGATCTCAAGAGCAGATCCGATAATTTTTTTGATAAGACCAATTTTGTCTGGGAGATTGGCCAAATGGATGCTATTACTTTCGTAATATACTATTATGTATGAGCCGACAAAAGCGGTAAAAGGACAAGTAGTGGCAGACTTCCTTGCAGCGCACCCTGTAGCAAAATGTGAAAACGTCAATGATGATTTTCCATATGAACAAGTTATGTTGGTTGAGTCACAGAGCCCATGGCAGATGTATTTTGACGGTGCTTCTCGAGCATCAGGAGAAAGGGCAGGAGTGATATTCATTACTCCTTGAGGTGACTTGTTACCTTACTCCTTCACATTGGGTACTACATGCATAAACAATGAGGCCGAATACAAACATCATCATCGGAATGGAAATGGCTCAAGAAAGTAAGATAAAAATGCTACATATCTTCGAGGATTCTAAATTGATTATAAATCAATTGACGAATGAATTCGAGATAAGAAAGAAAGAACTTTTGCCATACTATTGAAGGGCACATCGGTTGCTAAAGCAGTTCTGTCATGTCGAAATCAAGCACATACTATGATCTGAAAATGCGAGAGCAGATGCTTTGGCTAGCCTGACAGCGGCTTTGTCTTGTCCAAATTGAAGCCCTCTCCAGGTAACTATAGAAGAAAGAATTTTTTTATCATCTTCAGAGGTCAACGAAGAAATTGTTGAAATACTTCCTATATCATGTTTAGAGGTAACGACAGATGATTAACATCAAGCATTCATAGATTATCTCCAATATGATATCTCTCGAGAAAATCCAGTGCAAAGACAGCAAATCAAGCAAAGGTCAAGCAAATTCATCATATCTAACAAAGTGTTGTATAGAAAATCTTACAATGGAATGCTGCTACGTTGCTTAGATGAACAAGAAGCAAGCTAGATATTGTGAGAAGCACACTCTAGAGAATGTGGAGCACATCAAGCTAGCTGAAATTTATTCCATCGGATACATCAAATGGGGTATTATTAGCCTACCATGTTCAAAGATACAATAGATTATGCGAAGCAGTTCATGAATGCCAAATTCATGGAGATGTTATACACATTCCTCCAGAAGACCTGTATTAGTCAGTCGCCTCTTGACCCTTCTCTACTTGGGGACTTGATGTCATTAGTCCTATAAATCTGCCTTTGTCCAAAGGAAAGCAGTAAATCTTGGCAGCGATAGATTATTTCTCCAAATGGGTAGAAGCAATTGCACTGCGTAGTGTCAAAGAGAGAGATTTTGTTAATTTCATCCGACACGCAATTATATACCGTCATGGTATTCTGAAGAAAATTATTACAGATAATGGCACTCCTTTCAAAAATAGAGGCATGGAAAAGCTATGTCAGAAATTTAGCATTCGTCATTCATTTTCAACACCTTACTATCTACCGACCCATTAATTAGCAGAGGTATTTAATAAAACAATAGTCAAGATATTGAAGAAAATAGTGACAGGAAATAAGTGTGATTGGGATGAGAGTTTATAAGAAGCATTGTGGGCATACAAAACTACTCATCGGACAACAACAAGAGCAACACCGTATTCGCTGGTCTATGGTGTAGAAGCAGTCATCCCGATTAAAATACAAGTTGCATCACTAAGAGTGGCAGTACATCAGTCCATTACAGATGCTGAAAATGGAAAAATAAGGCTGAAAGAACTGAATTTACTTGATGAGAAATGCCTAGCAGCTCAACAGAGATTGCAATCGATCAGGCAAGGATATTAGCCGCCATTGATAGATGAGTTAAATATCACTCTTTCAAAAAAAAGGATATGGTACTGATGTTAAAAAGACCTATAGTGGTCACCCATTGAACAGGGGGCAAATTTGTGCCTAAATGGGATGGACCGTACATAATAAAAGAAGTGTACTCCAATGGAGCATACAGAGTCGTGGATCAAGATGGACAAGGTATCAGTATACTGGTCAATGCTCGCTTCATCAAAAGATATCGTCCCTGAAGATACTACTGATTTTGATCTAGAATATTATCAGAATAATGATTCTGTATCAAAAGGGGGCAATAATAAACAAGACCACCGCTATGTACTGTCAGATGAATGAACAAAGAAGAAATTTACGAGTACATCAGGACTATGTACCAATAAGTGTTACGAAAAGAAAGTGACCATCGTTATCATCATCAAGCAAGCTCATCATCAGGTGAGCTCTTACAAAAAAAATTTGAAATTGATTTCATCACCGGGCTAATGTATTGTGAACAACACATATGAATATCATTGAAGATATTAGCAGAAGTGGTGATGTATCAATCTCAGACAGAGATGTCTATCATCCTCACGAAAATGATAGCCACCTACTATTATCTTTTAAGGTAGCCTAGCCAAGCCCTAAAATGGCCAACTACACTTAAGGCCTATCACTTTCGCCATTCGGGCAACAGTGAGAAGCCAGTAACCCTAAAAAGCCCACGAAGGCCATTATATGCATACCCATGCAGGCAGCAGATAGAACCAGCGACTAAAAGCCTAAAAGGCTAAAAAGTCCTCAATGGCCAGTCATGCATGAGACCAATGCCATCTGTATAGCTTTCTGACAGTGTCATAGGGAATGGAAGAAATTGCCCTCCAGTGAATGGGTCCAACCTTGCAGACGAAGAAAGCGCGGGCTGCAGTGTGAGCTCTTTAGCCACGTCCATAGATAGGCCAACCATGCGTAAGACCCCTTAGATCTCTGACTTGATTTCAGTATTAACTTGTGAGGAAGGGCTTAAACCTACTCATTGATGGACTAACGACCCTAGATTTGGTACCCCAAAGGTCGCCTTGCGAGCCCCGTGAACTTTAAAAAGTTACTGCAGCCGACTCTATGCGTAAATCCAACCAAGTTCACGGCCCCGGTAGCTTCACTGGGACCCTCTAATGGATCGTGTTTTGTAAACTCACCAGGATATGAGAATTCAAGTGAACTCCTAAGAGTTACAGGGACCATCACATGAGACCCGACTCCACTACTCAAGAGTCTAAAAAACTACGTGGGCCCTACTACTCAAGAGCTTAAACTGTGTGTGATTATCTGACTAAACTAAAATTTAGCACCACCAATTAAGATATGGATCATCTAGGAAATTCCTTACTAACAAGTCATAAGTGGATAAGAAAAAGAGGCATAATACATCAATCATAATGCATCAATCAAAACATCACGTAAATAAGACAAGAGCATCATTATTAGGAATATCATGAGACACTTGTATAACTTGCAATTCTAAAAGCGTTTATAGTAGCAAAAAGAGAAAATATCAAAGTTATACATCTCATAGTTCTCTTGTAATGCCTAATGCTGCTATGTATTGTTGCAAATTTTCTTGAAGATTAACTTGAGCAGCCGCATGTTCCAATCTGGCATTTTTATAATAATTCTGGTAGGATCCGGGAGACAAGCTAGCTTTTCTTCCAAAGAGGTAATTAGTTCTTCATTCTTAGCTAAGTCATATCTTTCAGAGTCCACAGAATGAAGGTTGCACTGCATCATTTCTTGTACTCTTTCAATGCTCAGATCTTCCTCCAAACTTTATTTCTCCAACTGAGCGATTTCTTGCTTCAAAGAGTAATACGATGGTGAATAGCTTCTTGTTATCAGCAAAAGTCTTCAGTTGTTCTCACAAAGATAATTGTTCTTGATCATGGTGAGAGATAATTGGAGCAATCTAGGAAACTTTCTCCTTAGAGTACGCAAGCTGCTTCCTATACTCCAAAATTTTAGGCGGGACAATCGCGATTTCAGCTGATGACAGAACAGTTATCGAATTATGGAATCTTAGAAGAGCATTGCGTATGAAAGAAACATCGACTTTAGCCATCGGTGCAGCACTGTCTAGGACATCTAAAGCGATAGCTAAATCTGACCATTAATCAGGATCTTTGAACGTCTCGATGATAGCTAATATGGAATTCCTGATCAGTGCCAATTTGTACGCAAAAACCTTCTTAAAGGACAACACATTTGATGAAGTCCCAATAGAACTAAAACTTGCCACACCACTTTGAGGTAAGTTCCTTATTAAGAAAAAAAGAAATATAAAGTTATTGTAAAACTGTATGTACAGGCAATATAGAAAGTGTAAACAAGGAAAAGGATATACCTTCTTCTGGTACCGAAACAGCGAGTAGTTGTGTCTCTCTAGCGAGAGAAGGATCAAGTTTTACCATCTCAGTAAAAGATGGAGCCCTAGCTTCAGTACTCGAATCAACAATGGTGGGAGTTGGTAAATCGGTTGACTCCACCGAAAAAGTAATTTCGCATGCCACCGCTCGCGAAGGCATCGAGAATCTTGGTGAAGCCATTGGTGCAACAGGAGGTAAATCTAGGGGAGAAGTATTATCTACCTCCGTATTTGTAACATGATCGCCTAAAATAGAATATGTAAGATAGAAAATGAGAAAAGAACAAAAGTAAACAAAGACAATAAGATTTTCTTACATGGCGAATTACCATATTCCCCATAGTCTAGGGGTTTGTCTTCTTCTTTCCCTGTAATGGGTGAAGTTTTTACAGGAACACCTCAGAGGTTGGGAGGATATGTTCTTCATCAGTAGGAACATCTTCCACAATTATATCATCTTCACTAATAATATTGACTTCTCCCTCCTCATAATCATCATCTTGATTTTCTCCTTCTATCTCATTTTCATCGAAAATAGTATGTCCAGACGAAGAAGTTAAGCTTTCACTGTCTAAATCTCCTTCACTAGACTCTTCAACAACAACTTATTTCCCTTTAGAAGGAAGAGACTGGTGGTTCTCTGGTTGAGGATCTGCAGTAGCTAAAACTAGAGAAGCAGTAGCAATGGTCCCTTCTTGAGGAGAAGCTTGGGCGCGCGCTCAAGGTCTTGTCATTGGAGAAGAAGTCGGCTGTTGTTGAGGATGGACGGTCTTGGGGGCAGGAGAAGAAGTTGGCTATTGTTGAGGATGGACAGTCCTGGGGGCAGGAGAAGAAATTGGCTGTTGTTGAGGATGGGTAGAAGAAGTTGCCTAATCTTGAGGATTGTGATATTCTCTGGTAGAGGGGAAGCATCTTCTGTAACTTATTCTCTTCGTGGACGATGGAGAGGAATTTTGTTCAAACCCACGAATGTCACCATAGGTTGTCCATCCTTCGAGAGTGTTGTCGGGCTTCCTTTCATGAATGGGTTCATCCATAGATATCTTGACATAGTGATGACTAGCAAAAGGGGCATGACTAGTCTCTGTTATGAAACTGACTCCCTCTTCAATGGTACGACCCTTGAACCTGGGAGGTGGAAGCCAAACGGGCTTAGTCACTCGCAGACCTTTTCTTACCAAGTATGATTGGTGCACCCACCATCTCATATGGTTATATGAAGCCCTAGGTGTATGATCACAGCCTGGGATGATGAAGGAAGAATTGGCTCGTCCTAACAATTGATTTCAAACCATTGCCCAATTAAATGGGCCAATGTCATAGCTCCGCATTCTTCGAGTGACAAGCCCATAATCTTTTGGAACTTCCTGATCGAAGCCAAATTGATGGGAAAAATGGCTAGGATAGTATGGTTCTCACCAGAATCTGTCCCTTCCCTCGATGGGAGACTGCATGATCTAATTGACAGAAAGAATCTCCTTTCTCCCATGGTGAGCGATGTTGTGTCTGATTTCTTAGTGTCTATAATGTAACGAGGTAGACTGAAATGAAAATAATTTATCTTGTCATCAGAGGAGATGGTATCTTTTGCCTAGTCATAGGATCTCTTTGCCATGGATCTCTTTTAACAAAAGCAAAGAGGGACTTGAGAAGGATGGACGTAAGCCTTTTCCAGCACTTTGAAAGTCTACGGGAAATAGACACCAAGCCAGCTAAGAAAGTAATGTCGTAGCATATAAGTTGAAGCAGAACCGACAGAGGGGCTTTTTACATGAGAAGCAATCTCTCCAAAACCTCTGTAAATCGAGCATAGTGCGGGAGGAGCAAGAGAACATTTGACTCCCTCAGTCATGGCACCTGCTACTACAAACAATAAAGCGCGAATGGCATCTGCTGACTTAGAACTTGGGAAGACCATTATGCTTAGCCAATAAGCAATGAATGTTGCGAGCTCCCCATAAACAGAGTACTCAGCATGAACTTTCATACCCTTCCAAAGACGTTCATGAATGGTTGCCATTAAACCTGTAAGAAAAAGAGATAAAGCAAATGAAATTGAGATTATGTATCAAGGTGCAATAGAGGCGTTAATTGAAGAAAAAGGAAAACTACCGAAGAGCTCTGCTGAAGTGAGCCGGCCATTACATAGGTTAAATCTTGTGGATGTTCAGAAATTTGGACATCTCCTTAAAAAGTTCGGTGGTTGATTTTCAAATAGAGGGGATGCGGTCAAGCTAAGAGATGAAGTCAAGTTCCTCATTGGTGGGGACAAGCTCATCAAAGAATTTTTCGGTTATCGATAAGCCGGTGATCCTGTGAATGTCCCAGAGTGTAACGCTCATTTCGCCTTCGGGGAGGAGGAAAGAAGTGGTAGAAGGGCACTGGTAGTTGAGGAAAGCCTTCAAAATGGAAGATTCCTTATAAAAGGGATGTGACATTGCTTTAATTGCGGTGAAAATGTCATCTTCGACAAAGTCCCTGCATGTTTCGCTAGAACTGCAGTGGCCCATTCAGAATAATAATTGCGAGGAGTCAGAAGACCTCTTGTTTTGAATTCCTCTGGGCTCTAGATGAGGCGACAATGGCTGAAATGTTGCTGAAGTGTTTCATAAAAGCAGGGTGGATACGGACTATGAAGGTCATAGGAAGGGACAAGGAAAATCATAGAATTGATGCCACCAATCTGCTGTCTTGGTTTCGGTGGCTGCAGGATACCTTCTAATAATCTTGGTTCCATGAATGACCAAGACTCTATGTAAGCCAATCTTTTCGCGGTCAGATGATCCTTAGGCTCACAAATCAACATGGAGTGGTGGCGATGGATACTGATTGGAATCACTACGATGCCCTGCTTATAGGGGTTGTCAAACTTTATGACACCCTGAATTGCATGGATCGATTCCTAAGAATTGTGAAGCCTCTTCCTATTATGTTCCTTGATCTTCTCTTAAAATTCTTGAGCCTTGTTTCGACGGTTCTTCTTTGGTCTAGAGGAGGGAGGAGTATCTTCTCTGGTGGGAGGCTTTTGGCTGATCGTCTGATGATGTGTTGTCATCTTCATCCATTCTTCCCAGTCGTATTCACGATCGTGTTTTGGAGGTCTTTCAATACCACCCATTACGATGGCTTTGTGGATGGGGGATGGTAGTGTTTCAATGCCTTAGGTGAAATCGAAGGTTGGGAGCACTGGCTCCTTAATGTAGGCAAGGCGTGTGGCAGTTGTCCTAAAATGCTTATGCGGAGGTTGGATAGGAGATATGAGAGATTCTGTAGATTGAAAAGGCTCAGGGTTTGGCAATTCTTAATGAGAAGGATGTTCAGTGGGAGGATCGACAGGAATGAAGGTTCCTTTCATGAAGGCCATGGTAAACTTGGCGATCATGGTGGGATAGGGTCATTTTGAACTTGGCAATCAAGTCTGGAAAATTGGCTAGGTTTGAAAAAAGCTAATTCTGGACAGGGTCAGTTACGTGGGTCACGCAACCGATTTACAGTTGCGCGGGAAGCGCAATGCAATTTTGGCTTATGCAAACGGAAAACCGTTGCGCGGTTCGCCCAACAGATAATCATTGCCAGGGGAAGAAAAAAGGATCAAGGGCTTCACTACAGGGAATGTAAGTGAAGATATAAGTTTGAAGTGACTATTTGTAGACAATTGGGCCGAGTACGATGCTCGGGTGGCAGTTGCGCGACCCGCGAAACATGTTCAGGGATAAAAAAATTAACTTAATTTGATCCTAATTCTTTGATTCCAATGAATAAATAAAGGATCAAGAGGGCATCTGTTGGAGCATAAAAATAATGAAGAAAGATTAAAAGGGTAGAAGATCAAAAAAGAGAGTTAGAAGAATGAAGAACAAAGGAGAAGATTAAGCACATTTTTACTGGTTACGCGGGTCGCGCAACTAGTAGTTTGTTGCGCAGACCGCACAAACAACCTAAAGTATTTACCAGCCACGCAAGGGATTTCATTCATTATGTGGGTCACGCAACTGAATTCCCTGTTGCATGGGTCGTGCAACTAAGATCAAATATCAGTTATTTTGGACGGTCAAATCTGATGCAAGGTGGGCCCCATGGCACAAAGATGGAGGGTTCGCACATGTGGAGGCCTATAAATACCCCACTCCCCCTCTCATTTGAGAGAGAGAAAAATTCTGTAAGAGGTGCAGAGCTCTAAGAGAAGACTGAAAGTGAGGAGTAAAGAAGGGGATCGGTTGCGCGGACCATGCAACCCACTAATTGGTTACATGGATCACACAACCAACAAACTGGTTGCGTGGGTCGCGCAACTAGGTCGCTATGTGGCCGATCATAAAAGGAGTCAAGATGCTGTTGAAATTGTGTAGTTTGACCTTCATTGCTTCAAGCCCTCCTTTACCTAAAGGACAAGCTCAAAAGGGAAGAAGTTAATCAACACAACATTCCTCCTATGGAGATGACTGACGCTACATGTAAAAATGCTACCGAATTCGAGATTCGACATTTAGATTTTGTTAATTTCAATTTATGTATTTCAAATGAGCTATCTTAGAATCAAGGGATATTAAGGGATGTAAAAGAACTCAGTATTAATAATATGACAATTGTTCTATATCTATTCTCTTTATTAAGTTTGAATAAAATAATTTCCCCTAAATCCAATGCATTTGTATCTTGTTCGAAACAAAATGGCGACTCCACTGGGCACTTTATTGTTTTGATACCAACACTAAGAGTATTATAGAATTTTCATTGTAGTTTGGCATCTTTCGACGCCAAAATGACGACTCTCAATGGGAACATCCCCCCCCCCCCCCCCCCTTTTCATCTCTAAGATAGATATATCATAGGAGGGATGAGTTTAGGATTCCTCCTACTAGCATTACGTTTTATTGGTCTGCTAACTCTGGATGAAGGCAGATTCATTCTATGGCTTCTTGTATTTCGTGCTCTCACCCTGCGAGACGTTACAACAATCCAATCCTTATCACCTTCCGATGCTTGAGGCGAGGCAGATACAGCTCCGGCTATTGCTCGGGTCAGGTTGCTTTTTCTTATAGAAAATCAAATCATATGTTGTTTCGAACAAGAAATAAATGCATTCAAATTGGGACTAAAACATAAAAGAGAGAGAGAGAGAGTATTAAAGACAATCATTGTATTTTATTAATACCGAGTTCATTTACATCCTCAAACATCCCTTGATTCTAAGATAGATATTTCAAAATGTGGAAATTGACAAAGTTCAAATGTCCAAGTCAGATATTAAATCCGGCAGCATTTCGATCGATTTGATCATCTCTTTAAGAGGAATATGATATAGATCTCTTCCACTGATTCCTCCTCTTGAAGTTTGGATAGAATAAATCTAGAGACGACCATTTCTGAAGCCTTTCGACTCTTCTAACATCATAGACTGCAGGGCAGTCTAGTTGCACAGAACTTCCTCTCCTACCTTCAGTCTTCCTCCTTGCTCTGCTTCTTCTCCAAAATCTTCAATTAGTCCAAATGATGAGGGAGAGGGGGTACTTATAACCTCTCACATGTGTGGCATCTCAATTTTTGTGCCATGGGACCCACTTTGTATCAATCTTAACTGTTCAAGGAAATCATTTCTTGAAACTAGTTGTGCGCGACTGTGTAACTGATCTTTAAGTTGCGCGGACCCATGCAAACAACCTCAAAGACCCTTCTCTTTCTCCTTTCTTTTTCTTTTCTATTGTCTTACTTTCTAATCTTCATTTCTTTAATCCTTTCCCATTTTTATATCTCAACAGATGCCCCCTTGATCCTTTCTTTGTTTCCCTAAAATCAAAGAAAAATGATCAATTTCTTCACCATGACAGGGTTTGTACGGGTCCGCGCAACCGAGACCCACATGCTGTACTCGACTGCACGTCTTGTAAATACCCTGACCCCTCATTCATTCTCCACTTTTCTCTTACTGCGGTGAAACTCTTGCACCTTTGCGATTTTCTCCTGCGCAACAGACTTCATTTGCGCGGACCTGTGCAACAGCCTCCTGTTCCGCATAGACCTTGTTGCCTTTGCGCTAACCTGCGCAACTAACTTCGATTGCGTGGTACCGCGCAATCAGAACTTAGGAAATTTTCCAATTTTTTTCTTAAACTTCGTCAAGTACCTTTAAACCCTTTTTCCATCATGGCTCGTATTAAATGAACCTATCGTGTTGTAGACCCTCCTACCAACCAACCTTCTCACCATGATTTACCTTACTCATCTTCCTTCCACCCATCTCCTTCTTCAGATCAACCGCCAACCAAACGTACTAACACCACTGCATGTAACCCTTCGTACTTCAAAGAACCTGTGCTACCAACTTTTAACTTCACCGCCCGCATTGAAACACTACCTTCTCCCATTCATCGAGCAATCGTAATGGGAGACCTGGATCGTCCTCCAAAGTATGGCCAAAAGTATGACTGGGATGAATGGTTGAAGACAACTGCTCATATTCGTACTGACAATCAAAGACCTCCCACTCGAGAAGACACTCCACCCGCTTCCCGCTCAAAGAAGACTCGCCAAAAGAAGGGGAAGGAGTTCGAAGAGAAGATTAAGGAGCACAAGAAGAAGAAACTCTAGAACTCATGGGAATCGGTCTGAGTTATTGAGGGCATCATGAATTTAAATAACCCTCACTCAGAGGGTATGATAGTGATCCCCATCAAGCTTCATCGCCACCAGTCCATACTCGACTGCAAGTAGAGGGATTATATAGATGGAGAAATACTGATGTACACTTCCTCGTGAGCGACGAGAGAACCACGCATCCTTAAGGGGATATTACAAGAACACAAGTCGTGACAAAGCATTGGTGAAGTGCACCCCATGATTTTTCTAACCCCTTTTCACAATCCACACAACTTGTTTTCCACATATTTCTATGAAACTATCAGGCAGCGCTTCAGAGATCGCGAGCAACTCTGGGGGCCTGAAGATTTTCGAACAAGAGGCCTGCTCACTTCGCGGCGTCATTACTCAGATTAGGCAGAAGCCATCTTGGAAAAGCACGTGGGTACGCTTGCCAAGATCGGCTTGTACGATGCTATAGAAGTTATATCTTGGTACTTCTATAAGGAACCAACCGTGATGAAGGGTTTTCTTGAGTACTGGCTCCCACCGCCAACTCTTTCCACCTGTCATTTGGTGAGATGACTATCACACTCTGGGATCTCCACCGAATAGCAGGCCTTCCATTAACAGGCAAATTCTATGATGAATTCGTCCCGTCTAACAGAGAGCTGGCCTTCGTATCTTCTCCTGATCGCAAGCCTTCCATCTCTGAGACCACCATCGAACTCTTTAGAGAGATGGGAAATTTTCCAAACATCCATAAGCTTTCTCCTCTGCAGTGGCTAGCACATTTCTCCAAGGCCCTCAGGTACTTTCGAATCTAGGAATCAACTTCCCTTTTTCTTTCTTCTTTTTTTATTATATATTTCCTCATATCAATCTTTTACGTTTCCTTGCAGATTCCGTGATTGTTGATCTAAAGAGCTCACAGAACTTCGCAAAAATATCAAGGAACGAGCGGAGTATAGTTTATTTGGGGAGCTCGTAGGCTTTTTAGCGTACTGGCTGAGCATCGTGGTACTTTCAAGTTCTAAATGGGTAGATACTATTCGCCCTACAGTCTTCGTCATTGTTGACGCTTTGACAAAAGGACATAAGTATTCTTCCGCACCTCTAGTGCTGTGTTCATTTTACAGAGCCTTCAGAGAAGTAGCCACTCACATCAAGAACCCAACCATCGGAGCTTCATCAGTGCACACTTCATGGCATTATTTCACTAGCTGGCTGGGAGTTTACTTTCCTTGGGCTTTCGAGGTGCCAGAGAAGGCATATGTTCATCCTGCTCATCTTCTGCTTTGGTTCTTCCAACAAAGGGCTATGGCCAAAAGGTCATACAACTGAGTGGCCAACAAAATCAGAGATACCGATCAAGTGGATTTATTCCAATTTCGTCTCCATCGCTATATCGAAGATACCAACATGGTAGACCAGGGAGCACTCACTATGGCAGAAAGAGCTTTCTTTCTCTCCATACACTCTTGCAGTCTACCCCTTCGAGAAGGAATAGAGTTTGCAAGAGCCTTATTATCCTAGTCGCTTCACTCACCAATTTGGCTACGACCAAGCTGTGCTAGAAGACTGTGGATTGGTCACAAGAGAATGCGTTGCTACGAAACTAGTCCTATCAATTGGGCCATGATATGGAAACAACTATTAGGCGGTCGCGTGGATTCTTTCTTCATAATCCCCGATTGCGATCGTACAGTTCATTCTTCTTATAGCTGGATGCGGTGGCGAGATCACCAATCATTCTTGGTCAATAATTGTTTACCAGTGGATTCACCCATCTGGCTTCCGCCCAGGCTGAGGGGCAGAAAACTTGAAGATGGAATCGACTTCATACCAGAGAAGAGTCATGCATCTCATCATGGTGAAATTCACAGAAAGATATCGCTAAAAGATCCAATTCATGAGAAGAAGCTCATTAATACTTTGGACGGCTGGATTGCCCGTGGAGCTTTGACGGAATTCGAGCAAGTCCCTCATGACTTTGGTGACCGAGTCATAAATGATGTCGAAGGAACATCTTCTCCAATTTTGGCAGAAACTGCGGCAGCTCAAGATGAGCAAGCCCCTCCTTCACAGCCTACTCCTCCCGGTTCATCCTCTCCTATGACCAGATCTCGAGTGCGCTTGCAAGCATCACCATCTGTTCCTCAGGAAGGAGGCAGACAAGTCTCTACATCCCCTTCTATCCCAGCTGGCAGAGAGCCTCAACCAGAAAGTAGTCGAGCTGCTTCTTCTAAAGGAAAGTAAGTTATGATTGAAGAAGTAGACAAAGAAAGCTTAGGAGACGAAAGTTCGTCTTCTTCATCAGAGGATACTGCTCCTATGAAATATGAAGATGATGAAGACGACGAAAGTGGTGAGGTAAAGATGATGATTTTAAGGAAGGAGAAGTTGATATAAATGGAGAGGAGGATGTAGTTGCGGTAAATGTACCCTCCTGTGGCTTTTGAAACTCTTCCTAGTGTCAATATTCCTGTAAAATCCCTTATGATAATAGAGGAGGAAGAAGAACCTTTAGATTACGGAGAATACGGATATTCACCCAGTAAGGAAGATTTAGTTTCATATGTATTTATATGTGTATCTAGGGATAGTTATCTCATTATCATCATCATGTTTTTATTTCAGGTGCTCATGTTGCTAATGTCGAGACGGGTTAAACTCCACCTATAAATCCTGCTACAACTGCATCAGTAATTTTGCCAAGAGCTCCTCTGGTTCCATTAGCGGCCCCAAAAGTGGTAGCCCGTGAAATTATCTTTCCAGTTGAGGCTACTAATTTACCCACTATGACTACTAGAGATTCAAGTACATAGGCCAGGTGACTTCCTTTGCTGACATGTTAGGGGCCGGTCCTTCTATGGTTCAGGAAATTCCTCCTCCCATTAGTCATACTTCTGTGGCAGGTATATATTGATTGCTTTATCAAGAGCTATACATCTTCTAACTTTCTATCACTATTTCTGAATTCTTTCCTTCTTTACCCTATAGGAACCCCTCCTCGAAGTGGAGCGACAAGTTCTGAGTCCATGGTCAGTGCATCTGAATTGTCGTCCTTCGCGAAGGTTCCCGTCCACAAGATGCTTTTGATGAAGAATTCTTTGTCAGCAATGTTTCACATCTTCAAAGACCTTGAACGATAGTCAGACCTGGTTATTGCTATTAAAATTCTATAAACTTCTGCAAGAATGGCAAAGATCAACATCTCCACTTTGTGTGATTCTCTTCTTAAATTCTATGATTCAATAATCTCTTTGTCATCGGCGGAGAATGTTACAATTGCTCCTGAAATCCTGGAATATGGAAAGCAGCTGACTCTGTTTAAGGAAAAGGCTTCAAAGAATGCTTTCGCTATTTCTGAATTTTACCAGGAACAATTAGTTCTTCAAGAACAGTTGAAGGCCTATACTGAGGATAAAGTGGTTATTCGAGACTGCATCACCGCTATGAAAGAGGAGATCTTGTAGCTAGAGTTGAAGGATCACGAGAAGGAATCTTCCATAAAGGAGATCGAGGAAAGGATACAAGTCAATATTTAGTCTGCTAATGCTGAGAAGTCTGAACTGCTCAAGAGCGAAGTGATGATTGCATCATTGGAAGATAAACTGGCTGGTATTCCTGATCAAGCAAAGATCATTCTCGAGGAAAAGTCAAAACATGCTGCAGCACAGATGCAATTAAAGGACAACTTGTAAAAGTAAATGTAGATAGTAGGAATTACAGAAGAACTTTAAGAATGTAATTTCTTTTATGTATATGCTTTTTGAACAAGTAATTTCTTTCGATTCTCAACATATGAATTCATGATAATATTTTGAGATATTCTATTCTTCTATGCATTTCTACATCACAAATCATTTCAAACATATTTATCTATGCAGTAATCTTGACATCTTATTTAATAAGGAACTGATATAAAACACTAGCATTTTATACTTGTTAGTGCAGGATTTCCTATATAATTTTTTATTAGCGGTGCTACGTTTCAATTTAGTCAGTTACACACAGTTTAAGCTCTTGAGTAGTGGAGCCCACGTAGTTTTTTAGACTCTCGAGTATTGGAGTCGGGTCTCACGTGATGGTCTTTGTAACTCTTAAGAGTTCACTGGACTTCTCACAACCTGGTGATTTCAGAAACTGTGATCCATTAGAGGGGCCCAGTGAAGCTACTGGGGCCATGAACTCGGTTGGAATCACACACAGGGTTGGCCGCAGTAACTCTCTAGAGTTCACGGAGCTCGCAAGGTGACCTTTGGGGCACGAAATCTAGGGCCGTCAGTCCATCAATAAGTAGATTTAATCTTTTCTTCATGAGTTAGCACTGAAATTAAGCCAAAGATCTGGGGGTCTTACACATGGTTGGCCAATTTATAGACATGGCCAAAGAGCTCACACTGTGGCCCATGTTTTCTTTTTTTGCAGGGTCGAACCCATTCATGGGAGGGCATTATCCTCTGTTCCCCGTGACACTATCGAAAAGCTATACATATAGCATTGGTCTCACACGTGACTAGCCGTTGAGGACTTATTGGCCTTTTATGCTTTTAGTCACTGGTTCCGTCAGTTGCCCGTATGGGTATGCATATGATGGCCTTCACAGACTTTTTAAGGCCACTAGCTTCTCATTGCTGCCCGAATGATGAAAATGATAGGTCTTAAGCGTAGTTGGTCATTTTAGGGCTTGGCTAGGCTGCCTTAAAAGATAAAAGTACATGACCATCGTTGTTGCGAGGATGATAGACATATCTGTCTGAGATTGATAATACGTCACCACTTCTGCTAATATCTTCAACAGTATCCATCTATGTTGTTCATAATATATCAGCTTGGTGATGAACCAATTTCAACAGAATTTTACAGCGCTTGATGATGACGATGGTCACTTTCTTTTCACAATACTTGTTGGTACATAATCTTGATATGCTCGTAAATTTCTTCTTTATTTATTCATCTGATCGTATATAGCCATGGTCTTATTTATTCTTGCCCCCTTTTGATACAGAATTTATTTTAATAATATTCTGGATCAAAATTAGTAGTGTTTTCAGGGACGATATCTTTTGATGAAGCGACCATTGACTAATATAATGATACCTTGTCCATCTTAATCCACGACTTTGTATGCTCCATTGGAGTACACTTTTTTATTATGTACGACCCGTCCCATTTAGGCTCAAATTTGCCCCCTTTCTGAAGAGTGACCACTATAGGTCTTTTCAACATTAGCACCATATCCCCTTTTTTGAAAGAGTGATATTTAACTCGTTTGTCAAAGGCGGCCGATATCCTTGCTTGATATGATTGTAACCGTTGTTGGGCTGCCAGGCGTTTCTCATCAAGTAAATCTAGCTCTTTTAGCCTTATTTTTACATTTTCTTCATCTTTTATAAACTGATGTACTGCCACTCTGAGTGATGCTACTTGTATTTCAATAGGGATAATTGCTTCGACACCATAGACTAGCGAATATGGTATTTCTCTTGTTGTTGTTCAATGAGTAATTCTGTATGCCCAAAATGCTTCTTACAATCTTTCATCGCAATCACGTTTGTTCCCTATCACTGTCTTCTTCAATATCTTGACTATCGTTTAATTAAACGCCTCTACTAATCCATTGGCTGGTGGATAGTAAGGTGTTGAAAACAAATGACGAATGCTGAATTTCTGGTAGAGCTTTTCCATGCTTTTATTTTTAAAGGGAGTGCCATTATCTGTAACAATTTTCTTCGGAATAGCATGGCAGTATATAATTACATGGTGGATGAAATTGACCACATCTCTCTCCTTGACACTGCGTAATGCAACTGCTTTTGTCCACTTAGAGAAATAATCTGTTGCTACCATGATATATTACTTTCCTTTAGATGAAGGCGGATTTATGGGACTAATGACATCAAGTCCCCAAGCTGAAAAGGGCCAAGAAGCGACCGACTGATGTAGGTCCTCTTGAGGAATGTGTATAACTTCTCCATGAATCTGACATTAATGACACCACTTTGTGTAATCTATCACATCTTTGAACATGATAGGCCAATAATACCCCATTCGATGTATTCTATGGAATAGATTTCAGCTAACTTAGTGTGCCCCACATTCCCCAGAGTGTGCTTCTCGCAATGTCTGGCTTGCTTCTTATTTGTCTAAGCAACGCAGCAGCATTCCATTGTAAGATTTTTTGTACAATACTTCGTTGCATATGATGAATCTGCTTGACCATTGCTTAATTTGATGTCTCTATGCTGGATATTCTAGCAGGATATTATATTTAAGATAATTGATGAAAGGCTGATGCAAAAATAGTTTCATTGATGACCTCTGAAGACAGTAAAAATCTTCTTTCTTCTATAGTTTTTTAGAGAGGGCTTCGATTTGGGCAGGACAGAGCCCTACCAAGCTGGCCAAAGCATCCGCTCTTGCATTTTCAGACCGCGATATATGCTTGATTTCAACATGACAGAACTGTTCTAGCAACTGCTGTGCTTTTCAACAGTATAGCAAAAGTTCTTGCTTTCTTACGTTGAATTCAGTCGTTAATTGACTTATAATCAATTTAGAATCTCTAAAGATATGTAGCATTTTTATCTCCATTTCTTGAGCCATTTCCATTCCAATGATGAGGGCTTTGTACTCAGCCTCATTGTTTGTGCATGTTGTTACCAATGTGAAGGAGTAAGGTAACAGATCACCTTAAGGAGTAATGAATATCACACCTGCCCCCACTCCTGATGCTCGAGAAGCACCATCAAAATACATCTGCCATGGGCTTTGTGACTCCGCCAACATAACTTGTTCATCTAGAAAGTCATTACTGATGGTTTCACATTCTGCTATAGGGTGCGCTGCAAGGAAGTCCGTCACTTCTTATCCTTTTATCACTTTTGCCAGCCCATACATAATAGTATATTCTGATAGTAACAGCATCCATTTGTCCGATCACCCAGACAACATTGGCCTTGTCTTCAAAAACTTTATCAGATCTGCTCTTGAGATTAAAGTTATGCCATGGGAGAGACAATAATGTCTCAATTTCTGAACCGCGAATATTAGCGCCAAACATTCTTTCTCGATTGGAGAGTTATTGCATTCCGCGTCCAACAGAGTTCAGCTTAAATAGTAAAGATCAGTTTCTTTCCCATATTCATTCACCTGAGCCAACAAAGCTCCTAAAGATTTCTCTGCGGCAGATACATACAAAATAAGCGGCTTTCTTTTTATCAGAGCCGTTAGCACCAGCGGTTGTTTCGATTGTTTCAGTAATTCTTTTATTGAATCAAACGCATTCTAACAGGCTTGGTCCCATACAAAGTCTATATTTTTCTTCATTAGGTGAGAAAATGGCTGACATCGCCCTACCAGATTTGAAATAAAATGGCGGATATATGTCAGCTTTCCTTATAAACTTTTTAATTCTTTTAATATTTTCGGTGGAGGCATATCTTGAATGGCTCTGACTTTTCCTGAGTCTATCTCAATGCCTCTATGTCGGACATAAAACCGAGGAATTTACTTGAAGACACTCTGAATGCCTATTTAGCTGGATTCATCTTCAGCTGCTTCTTTCTAAGTCGATGAAAATTTGACGCCAAGTGTTCACGATGCTCCTGATGATCTCCTAACCTAACCACTAAGTCATCGACGTAACACTCAGCATGCTTGTGCATCATGTCTAAGAAGATATTCTGCGTTGCCCTTTGATATGTCACCCCAACATTTTTGAGACCGAATGACATAACTTTACAACAATAAATTCCCAGTGACGTTTTGAATGTTGCTGCTTCTTCATCTTCAAGTGTCATTCTAATCTGATTATACCCTGCATAGCCGTTCATAAAGGACATAATAGCATACTGAGTCACTCTGTCAATTAGTAATTCAGTGATCGGGAGAGAAAAATCATCTTTTGGACAGGCTTCGTTCAGATCTCTGAAGTCAATACACACCTTGACTTGTCCGTTTTTCTTTATCACGGGGACAATGTTCGATATCGACTTAGGATAATTGACCTCCCTGATAAACCCGACTTTTATCAACTTACTGACTTCTTCTTCTATCAGGGGAACCAAGTCCAGATGAAATTGCCTTTGCACTTGCTTAATTGGCCTTTTCTCTTTATAGATATTTAATCGGTGTAGTGCTATGAAAGTTTCTAAGCCCGGCATCTCTGCATATTCCAAGCGAATACGTCTTTATTTTCTTTGAGAAGTCGAACGTATTCCTTAGACTCTTGTTCAGAAAGACCGGCACTGATAAATGTGTTTCTTAGTTCTTCCTCTGTACCCAGATTTATCTCTCGTAAATTGTCTATTGTCGGCTACCCCTCATCTTCCATCTGCTTCGAAGTCATTCCAGGATGCTCGACTATTTGAGGATCCTCTTTTGATAATTGCTCAATTGTAACCATATTCACCAATGACTCTACCCCTAATCCTTGATATTTTCTCCATTTTTCTTGGCCGACCCCAATAGGAATTTGAATTACTCTCCCATGCTTCAAGCTGGTGGGTTCTTTGTAATCAAACCCTGATTTTCTTGTTTGCCGGACTATACTTTTTGAGGTCTTGCGGTGTCAGCCTACAGCAGTACACATTATTCTTGGTCTCTTCTCCTGGCTTTACTACCACTGAGGTGTAAAATTCTATTGGTTTTGGGTATTTTGTGCTAGCCTTGACCTGAAATCTTCCTAGAGCTACTAAAAATGGCTTGTTTCTTTCAACATACAGTAATGGCATCGTATAAGTAGATTGTAAAATTTTCAGTTGTTTGGGTGATAATAGGGTTAATGGCGGATGTCATGGTTGTCTCAGATATTTCGGCACAAAATAAAATTTCTTCTTAGCTTCTACAGTCCTAGATGATTATGCTTTTTTTGTTTCTTCTTTAATCACTTTTACTTGAATGTCCTTTAGGACTTCGTTTTCATCGTTCTTTCTTTCTTCTTTAGCGAACCTGCTATAATAACTGGCGTCCGCAAAGGACTTGGCCTCTATATATGGCTTCGCATCGGCCATTACTTTATACTGCATTCCACCTTTAGAGTATTTGAAGCATTGATGCAGAGTAGAGGCTACAATGTTGTACTTATGTATCCACGGTCTTCCTAGGAGGAGATTGTATGTAGTCACGACATTTATAATGTGGCACATGACATCAATAGTCAGCTCTCCTATTTCCAACATCATTATAATCTTACCAAGTGCACGTTGCCCATCTTAATTAAAGCCCTCTATCATCATTCCACTGGGGCGTAGGTCTGAATGACGATAACCTAGTTTACTCAACATCGAGAGTGGCAGGAGGTTCACCGCAGAAGCATTATCTATCATAACCCACTTGACCTTCTTCCCACGGATATAGCCTTCTATCATTAACAGCCTCTTATGCTCTACCTCACAGATAAATCATCATCGGAGAAGGAAACAACCGGTAGGCAGTTTTCTTGCTCATCGTGCTCTTCACATTCTAGTTCTGCCAGTAAAGTTTCTCTGACATCGTGATTGGACAATGCTTAGACCAAGCTCTGCCGAAATTCCTCTGACAACTTAAGCGCATCATAGACACTTAATCGAGCCGGTACGCCCTTCAAATGACTCACTATATCATTAGTATCCTTTGTCGTCTTGTTCTTGTTTTCTTCCTCATCATCATCGCTCTGCCTTTCATCGACCACTTTTCTTGTAATCCCTATTTTCTGCTTCACAGGACTTATTATCTTCTTTCCCAATCGTAACGTAATCACTGCTACCTTCTTTGTCACCTTACGGTCCTCTTTCTCTTTCACTTCTCGAGCCTTTTCCTAGATTGTTAGTATATTCACCGTCGCCATCTACCCTTTTATTTATTTTTGTTAACTACTATTTCACCCCTGTCTATCATTCTTTGTATTATACATTTCAATGTATAACAATT